>NW_027328741.1:76752510-78002510 GCF_048564905.1 Vicugna pacos | reverse complement strand
TCTGATTCTAAATCAAGGGGTCTTTAAGTTTAAACCTCCGACTCAATTCACTCTTAAAACATATGCGTTTTCATAGCAGCCCCCAAATTCTACCATGAAATAAGAAGTGTTTTATGTATCATAGAAGTACAGATCACTGGCTAACCTGCTGAAGAGAGATAAATGAGAACAGAGCAAAGGAGGGGACGAGGCCGACTCCAGAGCAGATGCAGGGGATCATCACCACTCACTGGACAGTCTGGCACATTCAACAAATCCCCCCAAAAATCATTCTTAACAGGCTTGACACAAGTGGACATCAACAAGTGGCTCAGTCATCTGCTCCTGCCTTATCTCGGGAAAGACCCTGGAGCAAATGCATCGTAAACCACAGATAATAAGGAAATGGCTGATAATGATAACAACTGGGAGTGCAATGTCTGTCTGACAAAATATTTATAAAACTCATTGTGGGAATGGGAGAGGGCAGGAGGGATGTGACTGAGGAAGACACTGCCCTGTATTCTTTGTATCTAGCACGTCTGTTGTTCCTAGGTTTTAAAACCTCTTCTCAGTTAATCTGGAGTAGATGGAACAGGCCAGGGAGGCAAGATTAGAAGGAAGGAGGCAGGGCATGAAGTGGTGCCAGGCTGATCCTAAAAGGGAGACCGACACAGACAGGCAGACACAGAGGATTTAGGGATGAGGCGGAACAATGAGATGGCGGCTCAGGTGTGTCTTGCTGTTGCTGATCCTTCCCTCAACTGGCTCACTGCTGTCTCGGCAGTGCTGGGTAAAACCTGTGGATTTCCTCAGCTCTGAGTTCTCTCTGAGGCTTCCGGCTCAGTCTGGAGCTGAGATGAGTTCCGTGGGCTTAGCCTAAGGGGGACTCAGCTCTGAGAATAGCCTGGAATCCTGGAAAACTTCACGCAGGAATCCCTTGGGCTGGACCAGCGCTCACAGGGCTGCTGTGAGACCAGCTCCATCGTCAGAGACATGGGCGTGGACCATTCCATGGGGAAAAGGGCTGAGCCCGATGCCAAATCAGATAGGAGCGACAAAGTGTGTTCATTCTTATGTGACTGGGCTTTGTGGCCTGCCTCACGGGTGGCAGGCTCAGGATGGTGTCTGGCAGAGAAAACCCTGGCAATGGGTTTGAGATGTCTTGGACTCTCTTGTTAAGCTTTTTGTAATACATTCTTATCAACTATCCATCCTGAAAATGCCAAATTCAAAACTGAAAGAATGTTAGAAGTTGCCTGCTCTATCTGCCCAATGGTAAACACACCCTGCTACAGTTAGAGAGATGGTCAGGCAGCCTCTGCCTGGATATTTACAGTGACGGGGAGTTCATTACTTCCAAAGGTTACAAGTCGGCAGGAAGGTCAGACAGAATTTTTGAACCTTAAACAGATGTCTGCCTCCTAGTCCTTGCTGAAATGCAAGGAATAATGAGGATCCCTTCAAATGTAGTTTTGCTGATTGTTATCTCTCTCTGCAAAAGCATCCCAATTCTTAACATAAATTTTTCAAAATTCAGCTTTGATTTCTTTTCATCAAACTAATGCCATACATTCAATAAAGAGTCAAACAGTTCTCGAACACCGATTGTAAAAAGGAGCAGTTCCCAACAACTGCCCCATTTCCTGGCCAGAAACAACCACGTTCAGCTCCTACTGCTGACTCTTGGAATACTTACTCCCTTTCTCTGATTAATATCCTTGTAACACAGCCTACTGACTTTTTCAGCTTTATGTATCACCTATTTAACTTTCTATTTTGGAAAATGAGGATTCAGCTCTCTTTCAAACCCCATCTCATCTACACACCCAAACCTTCATTCTTCCAACCTTTTGATACAATTACATTATAATTTTCATCAGCTCAGTATCCTTGATTTACATTATTATTACTCTGTACAGACTATTCAAAGCTGTAGCAATTTGTGCTAGTCTTACCTTTTCTTCCCTACTTCGTTTTCCTGGAGTTAATAATTGTCTTGGTTTTTCATAGCTTAGATTTCTGTGCACTTAATAATTCAACCTCAGACCTTCTCTTAACGAACAACTTTCACAATACTTTCCAATACATTGTCTACAAATTTCATCTCCTTGAATAAATCTCTTCAGATCTCCTTCCACATGGATTAACGACATGCTAGTCTTGTCACAGAGCTCATGGGGCCACTAGTGGGAAGTAACATGGGAATACATGGACCAGGATCAGGGAAAAGATCAACATAATTGCCTTAGCAATACATACTTAAAATTGTAGGAAAATTGTTTTCTTTACAAACACAAACACACACACAAACCCCAAAAGCCCATAAAGAATGATTAAAGAGTGGTCAAACCCATTGCCCTGCCTTCAAATTCTGTATAACATAAAACAAAAATAACAGAAGGAAGATATCATATAAATATGAATCTCAAGGGGGATTGGGTACACTCAGTGGCAGAGTGTGTGCTCAGCATGCTTAAGGTCCTAGATTCAATCTTCAGTACCTCCATTAGAAAAAAAAATTAAAAAGAAAAAAAATTATCAATTTTAAATATTTACATATTAACAAATATCCTCCTTTAAAACTGTGTTCTAAAGGATAACCCGGGTTAAGGAGAAAGTACCTCTTCATGACTGTGATCCTGCTGATAATTGAGGGAGGAAATTAGAGTATGACCACATGAAATAAAATTCCTTATGAAATAATGATCCCGGGTGACAATCATTATTGGCTGCTGTCATCACAAAAAAGAGAGTCGAATGTAATATTATGTACCTTATGACAGGAGTACAAAACTTCACATAACAATTATTTTTGCACAAAGTTGAACCTCAATCAGATCAAGCTTTTAGGGGAGGATTAAATCACTTGGCTAAAGCCAATACATAGGATGGAGAAACAAGTCTAACACCATAGGGGAGAATGAAATCAGCCAAACAGGAAATAGAGAAACCCCTCAGCAATTTCAAGGAAAATGAGAAACAGGAAAATTATAGATTAGAACGCACTTGAGAGATATGCTAGCTGCAATGTCTGAATCTTGTCTGGATCTTGATTTCAACCCCAAAACTACTTAAAAGTGTATTTTTGTGACAAGCAGGGAATTATTTTGTAACCCTAAAAAAAAGGAATATTCCAATTTTATTTGAAAGAGACCTTGTCATTTCACTAATGAAAGGTTAAGCTATGTAGGATTGTCTTCAAAATGACCCCATAGTGGGGGAGGGGAGGAGATGGAGATGAAAGATGCAACAACAGTGACTCTGAGTTTATAATTCTGGAGCTGGGTGACTGATAACACCCAGGCAGGCTGGCTGTACTGTTCTCTCTATTTCTGTACATGTTTGAATCTTTCCATAAAATGTGAAACAACAAATAGACTTCAGTGTTTTAAAACCCTCACTTTGAAGGTTAAGAGGTTTGCCCAAGTAGGTGGGCACCTGCATGGGGCACTGAGATAAGAAAGAACAGACACCTGGCTCCAGACCGACCTGGGGCTACCTTGACCCTCCTCTTCTCCTAACCATCCACAGCCAGCCCATAACTGCATCCCGTCAGCCCCACTCCCCAAATGCATTCCTCATTGGCTCCCACCATCTCTCAACTGGCCCAATCCAAGAGCCTCCTACCTGGCCTCCCTGCTTCCTGGGTCCCTGCCATACATTCTCCACATTATCTTTGCAAAATGTGAGTGAGAGAAAATTACTTAAGTGCTTAAGCTATCATGACTGCTTCTCACTGCGCTTAGAGTCTACACTCCTTTCCGTGCTCCTGATGCCCTTCTAAACCTCGCGTCTCATCACTCTCACCAGCGCTGGCTCCAGTGTCTCCACAAACCTGCTGAGCACATTTGTGCCTCGGGGCCAATGGACAAGCTGCCTCTATTCCATGGGTGACTTTTCCCAGATCTTCAAATTCCAGCCTCCTTATCGCCATCTCAGCTCACATGTAACCTACTCAAAGATAGCTTTCTTAACTCACTTCCCCCCAAGTCTCCCATCTCAACACTGTGTTATTTCTTCATTTCAATCTGACATTGTTTCCTTATTTGCACGATTATTTTTGTTTTCTCGGTTGTCCTTGGCCTCCATCCCCCCAGCAGACTTGCCCAAACAGCATAAGCCCCCGGGGAGCAGCCGGCGCTGGTGCTCTGAGAAGACACATGCTGAGTGCGACATTACAATCACGTGGTGTAGTGAAACGGTGTCGAACAGCAGATACAGAAAAGTAGTGAGAATTTCTCTCTTATTTTATAATTTAAATGAAATATAACATTTACTCCTATGTAATGAAGAATTTGGTAGGTCTTTGTTCCCAGTTCCTAGGCAGCAACCGCTAAAGCCTCGAAATTTCCCAAGATAAGACTGTCTTTGCTATTCATGGTGGAACCTTGGATGTCTTGTGTTCATGAGATGACTCAGGATGGGGACTGGCCAGCCAGAGACACCAACCATGTGATTAGAGGAGTGGGGCTTTGAGCTTTGTGACAAGTGAGTGGCCACCAGGAGAGGAAGGGGCTCAAAATTTAGGGCTAAGGAAAGGTTTGACTTACAGTTAGGGTTTGGGTTAGCCATGTCGGTAGTGACCCAATAAATCATGGCTTTGTAATAAAGCCTGCAGTAAAAACTTGGGGCAACGAAGCTCAGAGCTCCTGTGAGCTTCCTGGTTGGTAACACTCTTGGAGGACTGTCACACTCAGATGCCATGAGGACAACCCTGAGCCCTTCCCACTGGGGTGCTCTCCACAACAGCTCACCTGATGAGACCTAAGGGCTGCTGCTTGTCTGTGCTTCGAGGAGGAGCCCATTCCCTGTACAGAAGGCCCTGATCACTGGGGCAGCTGAGGTCCTCTGACGGAGGCTGAAGTGGCACTGGGAATCAGAAGCAAACAGGTGAGCGTCACTGTCACAAAATGTTCACATGTTCTGTTGATAAAATTTGGTGCTAACACTTCATGGTCATTTGTAAATAAGGGGCCCTCACTTGCCAGGAGGGATGGAGGTACCATATAATTTTTCATAATTCTCACCCAGGATTAATATTAACCCCTTGAGGGTCATTTGCAAACGTGGGTGGAAAGGAACGCTTGGATGTCACAGTCCTGGGACCACCGTGGGTACCTGGTGAGAGCCTTGCAGATGCTTAATGTTCTACAACCGGGCCAGTGTTCCACAGCAAAAATCTAGTCCACCCAAGTGCCCAAACTGCTGCAGTGGAGGGACACCTGATGGTCCAGCCCCCTCTTTGGACACCCGGAGGAACTTGGACCCTGACAGGTTAGGGGCAGGGTCAATTCTAAAACCCAGGCATTTTTGTCCCCACAATTCAGTAGTTATTCGGTGACAGCACATGGAATATAAACAACAAAGTAACTTGACATGATGTTATATATTTAGCTTACTCAAGAAACAAAGTTTAAATCCAGTCATTCTCCTTCCCACCTGACCTACTTTCCTTTCTCTTGTACTAGCACCAGATTATTACCCACCCAGCCTTAACAAGGGTCCTGACTCCACTTACCTCCCTCCCAAACACCACATGAGATGATTCCTCAGCCTGGATGTGGGACCAGCAATTACAAGAAGCTTTAGTGGAAAAGAACTGGTTATGCACAGATACCAACTAAACACTGTAGATTCCTGGTGTCCCACAATAGTAATCATGACAGCTGTTTGCAAGTGTCCCCAAAGTTCATTTAAGACTCTCACTGCTAATTTTGCTGGGACATAAATATGAAACATGTGGACTGCTGGGCTGGACTGCTAAGCTGGGTCTCTAATCCAGGAAGCTCAGTGTCTGCTCCCTGCACCCAGCTCCCTGTTCTGTTCATGCATATGCATCAAGAAGCTGTTTAGTGTCCATTTTAATATCTTAAACAGTGCATTTCAATATTGTCTTCATCCACAAATACGTGTACCACATAGTAGTAATGATCAATCTTAGTATTTGCTTTCTTTGGTCTTAGAGAGTCAGATAAATGGATAGCAAAGATAACAAAGTCATAGAGGGCTATAATATAGTATTTCCTTTATTTCAATGACAGGATTTATTTAAAGAGCTTAGATATAACATCCTTGCATTTATGGCATCATTAAGCGTCTGAAGCTGTTACATTATAAAAACTTCATTTCTAGCGAGATGTTATCAGTTAGAGAAGAGCTCCTAAATTTGAGGGGTTGCTGTCATCTCAGACAGAGTCCCTAAAAAATGTCAGCAATCTGCAGTATTGCCATCATGACAAGAACCCAGACAGATGAAATTTGGAAAGCCCTGTGGCTTTCTAGTGTACAGACATAAAATGGTATTTCAGAGGGAAAAGCCTGAATTACAGAAAGTGATAAATGAAATGGTCTAACATGCATTTCCCTTTCAAAGAACTAATATGTCTTTTGTCGATAATAACATCTGTCAGTAATTATGAAAAGAGCTGACAGATGCATAGTACTTAATATAAGCCAGGGCAGTTGTATCACTGACACAGATTCATTAATCCCCATAGCATCTCTACGAGGTGGGTACTACAATTATCCCCATTTTATTGGTGAGGAACTTGATAGACACAGAGGGTAAATGACATTTACAAGGTCGACAGCGAGAAACCAACACAGGTGTTCCAGCTTGAGTCTACGCTCTTGGCCACTTCTCTTTTTTTTTTTTTTTTGGTGGTGGGGAGATAATAAGGTAATTCTGGTGGGGGGTGGGGAGGTAATTAGGGTTATATGTCTATTTTAGAGGACGTGATGGGGGCTGAACCCAGGACCTTATGCTTGCTAAGCATGTGCCCCATCACTTGAGCTGTGCCCTCCCCTCTAGAGTCTATGCTCTTAGCTGCTAATCCTCACTGTCCCACATGGTAACTGTGGGGGAAGTACAGTTCATTCATTCACTCGTTAAACTCAGCCTTCCCGGTGCCTGAGATTCAGCAGTGAACAAGACAACATGTTTCCTGCCTTAAATGAGCTTGTCGCCTCCTGATATATTATCTTCATTTTACCCAGGAAGAAACAAGGTCAAGAAGATTAGCCTTTTCCTGTTAACACCGGAGGATACATGAGGTGCTTTATTTCAATTCTGCCATTTGACTTACACCATGGGGAGGGAAAGCTGCCTTGCAAATCCTGGAGCTCACAAACCTGTTAATCCTGAATTTTTAACACTGTCCCTTACTTGATACTTGATCTGAGAAAGGATGAAGTAAACCTAAAAATGTTCTAAGAGAGCTTGTGGCTTATACAAGGTAACTAACCAGCCACTGTTTACTATCCTAACAGGAATCTGTAGGCATATTTCTTTTCTTTCTCTTTTTTCCTTTTTATGGGCAGCTTTTAAAAACCAAATCAAACCAACCAAACCAAATCACTGATAATTCAACAGCAGGTTCTAAATCACCCCCAAGACCGCAGCTAAACTCGGTTTAGACTTACAATGCGGTTTCTGGTGGTTGGATTGAAGAATGTATCTCTATCCTGAATATAAAAGTCTTTCATGGAGCTCTTCTCAAATAGGGCAATGAAAAACTCTTGTTCCAGTTGTTGATACTTTCATCCACTTGGAGGACTTTCATCAAACAGCGGAAGTTATCAAAGGCTGAGGACCGGGTTTTCAAATCATTGGGCTTCAGAGGCAATATTATGTGCAGTATCTCAGCGTATGTACAGAACACCTTCCACAGGGGGTGTACTTTTGCAAATACAAGCTTGTCATCCAAAACCTATATTGGGAGAATGAAAACACAAACCAGGAAAATATTTTCACATTTTTAGTATACAGATTTTTCCTACGTTGCTGGTAGTTAAAGCACTTGTGCAAACACACACATATGTCACACTGGTAAAAGTGAAGATATAATAAAAATAGATTTGCAATACATCATACATTTTTGCCTTAAAGATAATTTGTTGAAATTACTGAAAAGTTTTTTAAATTCCTTACAGTTCCTTCATAAAATAACCAATGTTGTAGATAAGGAAAAGCAAACTTGTTAATTTTTAGTCCAAATTAGTAACTAAAAATAGAAACACCAAAATATTCTTTGCAGTGGTATTGTAATGACAATTTTTTAAATTTCTGAAACCTAGAACTATTTACATATCTGTTCAATATATTGTTAAACAGCCATTAAAAGGGATTTAAAAGATTTATATTTATTGATATGGAATATATAATAAAAGGAGAAAACAAAAAAATGTGAAATAATAATTTTCCTTTTTGGAAGGGAAAAATATCTTCATTTGAACAAAAAAAAGTTTAGAAGGATTTTATGATCCTTTATATATAATTAAGGTACAGATGGTTTTTAATTCCAATGTTCTTTCACTTTCAATTTTGGGGGTAACTTTTTATAATAAAAAAATCTTTAAAAAGGTTCTTGCATAAATACATTAATAGATATATTTATGACTATATTCTCTGGCTATTAAAAAAGATCTCCTAGCTGTGGATCTGAAACTTACATTCCATAATGCAGATTCTGACTGACTCGCCTCCCAGCCCACAGCAAAGGCACGGCTAGTGTGACATGTTTCAAATACCATTCCAAGGAACATGCAGGCTCCCAGCCAATGGCTGCAAGGGGACTGACACTGATCTGGTTGCTCCCAGCTGCAGACCATCACAGATGAGGTTAGATCCACAGGCTCATATTTTCTCTGTCAAAAGAAATCAGAAAGTGTTAGGCTTTTACTTACACCAGGGAACAAGAATTTGTTTTTTTTATGCAAAAAAATAACAACAAACCAATTTGAACCTGATGAAAAGACATTTACTCAAAACAGCACAGTAGCAATGAAGGTGCTCTGGCAGACAGGGACTTGTTGGATTCCTGTGAGTGCTGGACTCCTCACATGGAATTTCCTTGGCACTCCAGAAGGCCTGTGGTTGTCCTCATGGGTTTGTGGCCATAAGTGGCGCACAAAAGTCTCTGGCTTTGCCACAGTTTCAAAGCCTTTTTGGCTTATGAAAGGTTTTGCCCTCAAATGGAGTTTTCTTGAGTCCAGTCACTGATGTCATTTACCAGAGTTACAGTCCAGATCTGATATTCTAGACTCTTAATATCTTGCAGACATTCAAATGGTTCAGGTTTGGATGTGTATTCACCTCTGCAGGCCTGGACCAAATCCGATAAAGACACCCGGACAAGTTCAGCAAAATACAAAGAAATTTTTCTCTCTGCAAGACTGAAATGTCTGTGAAGCTATAAAAACATCTGCACCTACAAAAATAGGGAACCAACTCATCAATAACATATCTATCCATAATGCATGGACATTCAAAATAAATACTGTATTTACTCCTATTAAATTCTATCTGGTTTTTGCCAAACTGTGTCCTAAACTGAAAGGAAGGTAGGTAAATGTAGAGAATTTTTTACCTTTTAAAGAAAAAGGAACCCTCCTACTCGGTTGGTGGGAATGTAAATTGGTGCAGCCTCTATGGAGGACAGAAGAGAGGCTCCATAAAAAAATGAAAATAGACTTCCGTGTGATCCAGCAATCCCATTCATGGGTATATGTTTGGAGAAAAATTTAATTCAAAAAGAGACATGCACCCCAATGTTCACAGCAGCACTATTTAAAATAGCCAAGACACTGAAACAACCCAAATGTTCACTCACAGATGACTGGATAAAGAAGTTGTGGTATATTATATATATATATATAGTATATATACATGTATACATATATATACACACACATATATACCATGAACACACACACAAATGGAATACTGTTCAGCCATTAAAAAATAAAATAATGACATTTTCAATAACATGGATGGACCTACAGGGTATTATGCTAAGTGAAATAAGTCAGAGAAAGATAAACAAATATTCTATGTATTAACTTATATGTATATCTAAAAAGTAAAAAAAATTAATGAGTATAATAAAACAGAAATAGACTCACAGGTACACAGAACAGACTGGTGGTTACCAATGGGGAGAAGGAGAAGAGGGGAGGCAGGAAGGGGTTAGGGGATTGAGAGGTAAAAAGTACTACGCATAAAATGGATAGGTTAAAGGGCTGTATCATACAGCACAGGGAAATATAGCCATTATTTTATGGTGACTTTAAATGGAATATAATCTATGAAAATGTTGAGCCTCTATTTTGTACACCTGAAACTAAAATGATGTAAATCAACTACTCAATTACAAAATTTTTAATCAAAGTTTTCTTTTCATATTATTTGCAATAAGTTAGAAGCCAGCACTGTCAATAGAAACATAGTGCAAGTCACAATTTTCCATTAATTCCATTTAGAAAATAAAAAGGAACAAGTGAAATTAATTCCAGTAATAATTACATTTATCCCAAAATATACAATACACTATCATTTCAAAAATGTGATTGACACTTTTAAAACTTATTAATAATATTTTACATTATTTTTGTTGTACGAAGTCTTGAAAATCTATTATGTATTTTCCACTTATAGAACATCTCAATTCACAATAGCCACATGTGGCTCGTGGCTACCATACTAGACAGACCAGATTACACCATTCACACTTCTGATAAATTAGCTGCTCTTTCTTATTTAAAAAACTTGCAGAAAAGGATTTAGATATGCCCTCTATCAAACAAAGCATCCTTGACGGGTGGGGATTATCTTCATTATAA
Organism: Vicugna pacos; assembly: GCF_048564905.1. NCBI lineage: Eukaryota > Metazoa > Chordata > Mammalia > Artiodactyla > Camelidae > Vicugna > Vicugna pacos. The sequence continues at coordinate 77,991,908 of NW_027328741.1, read as the reverse complement.
AGTGAAAATTAAGGTAAGAGAGCCATGCTTACATGTATGTTAATGTAACAATACCTTCTTAATTCATTCAGGACTTTACAATCTTTCTTCATATGCCAAGGATTCACTGTCACTGCGCAATGTTTTTCACTATTATCATCTTCGTGATTGAGAGGCTTCTGATGACCCTGCTTTGTGCATCTGTACATAAAGTAACAAAACAGAGAAAAAGACCTTATTTAAGGTAATTTAGGGGGGAGGGTATAGCTCAAGTGGACGATCATGTTCTTAGAATGCCCAAGGGCCTGGGTTCAATCCCCAGTACTTCTTCTAAAAATAAAATAAATAAATAAAAACCTAATTACCACCCCCAGTAAAAAATTAATTTATTACTTTAATTAAAAGTTAAAAAAATATAATTTAATGCAGGCTTATCAGGCTACAAGAGCTACAATGAATGCCCCCACCCATTAATTTAGAAGAAGTCTCACAGTATTTCTCAACATAAAGGCTAAAATATAATTGAGAACACTTCCTGATGGTCAGCATCATTTTAACAAAAATGTAGATAATTACGTCCGTGGTGTCAAATTTCTGTAAGAGTTGGGCATGGAACATTTAGTAAAAGTGATTTTGCAGCTATCTTTGAAAGAAATGCTGAGAAATGATCTTTTCTGTTGGAAATTAGCCTGCTTTTAAATTCTTCAGTAGGCATACGTGTTTACAAACCAGGCAGGAACTGGATTATATTTTACATATACTTTAGAAACTGATTTGAATTTTGCCCTTTACCTGCAAGGCTATTTCTTAGGTAATTACATAAGCAGGCCACTATACTAAATTTTGTTTCCCTGTTTGCTTAATCCTCACAACAACTCTGTAAGCTGCTATTATTACCCCCATATAACAGATAAAGAGCTTGAGGCAGAAAATTTGGGTAACTTGGTAAATGGTGGAGCTGGGTAAGACTGCAGCCAGTCTGACACTCAGGTCCATTCTTCTCACCAATGTCTGATACTGCTACCTACATTCAGCAATGACTGCTAATTTCATATTTAAGTGTGTCATTTCAAAAAGTGCAAAGCTATATTAGTACTGCTGTGTAAATTATCCGTTTGAGATGTGATTGCCAAAAAAAAATAAGAAATAAAATCAGGGTGCCACTGAGGGGAGGGCAAACTGCATATGGACGGACACAAGGGGACTTTATGAGGACAAAGTTGCACAAATCTAGAAATAGATAAAATGGCTGACTTGCACAATTATAATGTGTGAATTTTATGGCATGTAAATTACACCTTAATACAGCTATTAAATTAAGAAACTGGGATACCAAATTAAGACTAAAACACATATATATATCACACAAAGAACAACAGGCAAATATCATTATTTACTGCACCATTTTCCTTTATGCAGCTTCTGATCCTCACCCGTTCCTGAAAGGATGATTCATTTTTAAAATAGTCTTTAAATTTATGCAGCAAATAATTTTTGACTGCCTACTATGTACCCAGGACTAGTCTAGGCACTTGGAATAGATCAATAAACAAAACAAAATTCCTGTCCTCACGGAGCTTTGTTGGAGTCTAGCTGGAGTGGGGGGTGGAGATGACAATTCACTCAACAGAGCAGCAGAGGAGGTGGCATGATAGGAAAGAGGAACCATGGAAAAATCAACAAAGGGCAAGGTAAAGAGAGTTGAGGGTATGGGATGAGGGTGATGTTGTATTAAATACCAGAGCAGGCCACACTGAGGACTGAGGTTAGAACTAAGACTTGGAGGTGAGAAGTCCCAGGTGGACGGAATAACCATCACCAAGGGCAGCGCGCACCTCGCATGTTCCAGAATGGGGGCACGGCTGGAGCTGCGGAGAAAGGTCAGTGCAGGTCCTGTATGGCCTTGGAGGACGTTGTAAGGACTGTGGCTTTTACCCAGAATGAAATGGGGAGGCACTGCAGAAGGACGACACAATCTAACTTAGGTTTTCGAGGCTCACTTGACTGCCGGGTGAGAATAGTCGAAACGGGTCAGAGATGAAAGGTGGGAAGCCTCTGAAAAGGGCTGTGCAGGAGGAGAGGACAGTGGCTCAGGGCAGGGAGGCAGCATTGGGCGCAGGAGCCATGGTGAGAAGTGGCTGGGTTCTGGATATGGTTTAAAGGCAGTGTTAAACCAGATCTATTGACAGAATTCATGTGGTATGTCAGTGAAAGTCAGAATAACTCCAAGATTTTTAACCCAAGCAGCTGGATGGATTAAGTTTCCACTAACTGAATGGGGGAGGTTGCAGGAAGAACCAGTTTTGGGGGTAGGAGAACAAAGAGCTCAGTTTTTACACATGTTGCTTTTAAGATATCAGAGTTTCAATTGAAGATGTCAAATCAGTAGAAGATTGTAAGAGTCCAGAGTTGGAGAGAAAAATTCTAGCAGGAGACAGAAATGTGGGAATCATGGGTCACACAGGTGGCACAGGAAGACATGAAACCCAGGTAGTCAAACATTTAGATAACCTGGCATTAACCATAGAAGTTGTCCTTGAGGGCCTGCCTACTAGGTGTGGATATCAGTCCTATTTCCTGACCACTCGAGTTTTAAAAAGCAACTTACAAATGAATTCGTGCAAGACACTGCCTCCAGTGGGTGGGTCCAGAGCTGGAGTGGGAGAATTGGATGGTGCACCCTACTCCCTACGGTAGAATGTGTGTGTGTGTACACATGTGTGTGTGCGCAGGGGGATGAGATACACCTGGCTTAAGAAAAAAAGCAAGTAAGTCTAGAAGCTGAAAGATGAAAGAACATCCAGATATGGTAGAGGGAACAGGGGAAACACTGTGTACTGTAAGACATATCCCCATAATGCCATTTCCCACCATCCTTTCATCAGGAACACAGTTGGAAAGGGGGGAATTATGTAGATACGTGTGATGTACACAAACTTTTGACTATGTAACACTGAATATCTACATATGTAGCAAGTTAATGATATTTATATCTGCTTCAAATTTAAAAACAAGTTCACAACAGAGGGAAAATAAAATACTGAGGAGTGGTAGAAGTATCATAGAAGGCCTTTCAATGCTCAGAATGGAAGCAAAAGCAGCTTCACCCAACAAAGAACGTCAATAAGAGTCAAGAATGTTTATATTTGCTTAAGAAATTGAGAGTTACAACTTCCTGCTTTAAAGAATTAACATAAGACAGATACCACACTATAAGCAACGTCTATACTGGAGCTTTCTTAAAGCTATTTTAGTTCCTGCTTGTTCTGATGTACTCCAGACACTCTGCAAAGAAAACCTTCTATTCAAAGGCTTAAAGGAATAAAATAAGAAATAACACTGCATTCTTTTCAGTGGTCTCTGTACTGAAAGTCACTTGCAAATACAGCACCCTGCCACAGGTCCACATTTTTAACAATAAAGACCTTTGCGCAATTTTTCAATTGCTATGTGACTTTGGGTCAGTCTCTCACTAAGAAGCAGAATGGAGTACCAGAAAATGACACATCAGGTCTAAAACTACAGATGTGGGAGATGAACCTACACCAGGAAACAGCTAAGTGGGAGGGTAAGGTTTACCTTTTAAGTTACCGTAAGTGCAGTTACACCTGCTCCCTGCTTCCCCTGTGAAGTGAAGAGCTAGTCTTTTCCAGAAAAGCTCTCATTCTGAGAACTGTCTTCTTTAAAATATTCGGAGATTCTCTTTTAAGGTTCTTGCACTTTTAAGCCTTTCCCCAACTCTACATCCTATAACAAGTGTAAAAATTATCCTATAGCCTATTGTTACAGAACATACTCTACAAAAGCTGAGGTTTCCCAGGGTTTGGATCCCAGAACTCTGCTACCAGATAATCCTAAAGCTTTCCTTCCATAACAGACTCTTCTGCCAATTCCCAGCTGTGGGCAAACTCGGCTTCTCAGATCAGGTAACTTTCTAACTCTGCCTACGAACACTCTGCTGCCAGGAAAGGAACTCTCAGACAGAAAGCACACAATGCCCCTAGTGAGGGTTGCCTCCTTCAATCAATCAAGATGCCATCACCAAGCAAATATTTAAACCTACTGCAAAACTTCTAAAGACATCTTACAAACAATATAGTTTGTATAGATGCATACTATTTGCTCTGGAATAGTGATTTCCATTGGAAGGAACAAAGGACCACATGACCCAAGCAATTTTTTAAAACTGCACATAACCATACCTTTTCACGTGAGGATTCAGGCAAGCCCGTCTTACAGGCCTAGGTGTAACAGAATGAAGCACCTCTGGGAGTAGGGTGAAACGTAGCGAGGTAGACTTCTAGTGAAAGGGGGTGATGTAATAGGCCCCATCGCCCACTTACCTACCACCACAGGACAATCATCTCAGATCGAGAACAAACACTTTGGGAAACAGGTTGTTTATATTTTTATGGTATTCTGGTGGAAATAATGCCCTGAGTCATGTGAAGTTGTGGCTGCAAAATTGAGCAGGGGACTGGACATTTTCACATTCAGGACAAAAATAGCCCCTGGATAGCCACCATATCTGCTCTCCCCTTTGCCTGTTCACCCCAAAAGCTGCAGGACTCTCCTGCTTGCAATGACACCCACCACTTCTCACAAATTCTTGCCAAGTTCACATCAGCAGCTGGTGGTGTCAAAGTCACCATTTGTACTGCTATGAAGTCCCTCCATTTCTTTATATCCCTTCTATTTTCTCTGTTGTCTTCCTAGCTACACTTGCATCCACAAGATGGTTACCGCACTAACATTGCCTCTGTAATCAGTCCAGGGTATAGGAAGTAGAGATTCAACTGTAACCAGTCCCAGAATACTTGTCATGCCACTCTAGTGTCCCCAAAAATACTCTGGCATCCCTCATCTCACTCAAAGAACCACTTCATTACTTAGAGGTTGTAAAATTAGAGGGCTTTCTCTACTGGGAAACACTGTGGCTTGTGGTAGAGTTGTGATTTCAGTTTTTGCAACTACTTACAGGCAAAAAGACATGGCCCGCAAATTTTCTTCAAGCGTTTGGTATTTAAACTTTCATTAGATACAGAGCCGGTGGACTAACCGTAATCTATGAACATATGGTCATATTATCAAATAATGTTCATGTCTACCTTACAGACATGTAAGGACTTGGATTACAGTGTACTGCAGCCTCTAGGCCTTTAGAATTGGATGTGAAGCATCCTGTGAGATAAAAAACCTCCTATCCAGTCACAGAACACCTTACAGACAACATGACACTAATGTCACTGAATACATTAGTATAGTCCATGTATGGTTAAGTTACATCTCCAATTTCTCAGAGCTGGAAAGGAGATGTCTAGAAAAGCTGGAAAAGCCCAATTACCAAAACAGCTCAAAAGTTAAAGCAGACTCCTGCACCTCCCAGAACAGAGGGCGGAGGGGGCATTGCCCACAACTCTGTCCTCCCCCAGGACGTGGCATGTGGGGAAGCAGGCAGGAATGGGTGGCTGGGACTCGGAGGTGGAGAGGTGATGAAAGCAAGAGTGGAACTGCTCTGGTCCTAGAACAACAGAGCTGTAAAAAGCTCGGCTTCAGTTCAACCAACTCCCTCTCCCACTTTCCCTCCCACCTACGTGACAAACAGAGCACAGCCAGGCACTTTCTGCCCATGACGGTGACTACTAGCAGGAAAGGGACCAGGATAAAAGCATGTCCTATAAAAGATCAGTCTGATTTTAAGGCTATGTTATAAACAATGAACAGCACTGTCAGAGTGGGACACTTGTGTGGCGCTCAAGTAGGGAGGAGGAGGTTGAGGATCCATTTCCAGCACTTCCATGTCTTTTATCACTCCTATTTCTGACCTTTCCTTTGCCACTTTTTGTAGCACTGCCATCACTGGCAGGTAAAGGGGCAGCAATGTGACTTGGCCGTTTGGCTGATGGGGCTACATTTCCCAGCAGTGGAATGAAAAGGCACTGGAAGAGGATCAGCTGGAAGATGTGAACTGCGGTCCTGGCCTGTGCCAAACACTAACCAGGTGACCCTGGGTTAGGCTCTTAGTCTCTCTGGGCTTCTGACTGTTTACTTATAAAAGAAGGTTTTGTCATTACACAAATATATCCAATATGAAATGTAACGTGAAAGTCAAACATAAGGACATCTCACCTGCTTGCTTCAGGGAACTGTACAAGCACTGAACACTATGTGAATGTACACACAGTCTTAAGAAAACTATTGAGGTAAAGCACTAAACTGAACATGGAGATAAAGTTTTTTGGATTTTCTTGGCTTTCTTTTTTAATTGCAACACTGAATTAATAGTTATTAGCTATAATCCACACCACCACCACTGCGAATAAATAAAGAAGGTAAGCACTGCCTGGATGCCTGTTATTGCCCGATGCTAAGCAGGGTGAGGGGTATAAAGGAGGCTGAACAAGTGAGTCTTCTCCAGTTACCAACTAAGTGAGGAGACACATTGGAAACCACCCAGGAATGGTACCAAGTCAGTACTCAAATCCAAGATTACAGACTACTGATCATAAACAGTACAGGAATACAAAGAGGAGCTAGAAGTATTTGGAATAAATAGGGAAGACTCTATGAAGGGGATGGGGCTCCAACTAGTTCTCAGGGCAATTCTAAGCTGTTTTAACTGAGGACTGGATAGGAAAAGGCTGGTGACTCCTGGTTTTTAATAAGGCACAGGTTACCCTAGGAGGCTAAGTTACATAATGATTGGAACAATTAAGGTAAGTCCAAAATGATGAAGGGTCGAGACTCCCTGGCTGAGATCTGGTTGTGTTAAGTCTTTGACTTGACTGTAGATGTTGGAGCACCAAAACTCTAGGTTGACTGAAAGGGGGGGAGAGAATATCCAAGAATTCAGCAGAAGGAAAAATTCATGTATCAGGGATGAAAGCTCTTCATCAGAGTATCAGCAATCAGAATAGACACTTGAAACCAAAAACATACAGTTCAAGAAGCTGACAAAATGTGGAGGGTGGTGAGAGAAAGATAAATCAAAGACCACTCCAAGCCTTTGTGTATTCAAGACCGGAAGAATGATTATCCCACTGAATAAGTGGAGACGCTGCAAGAAAAAAGATTATGAAATCAGCTTTAGACATGTTGAATCTGACGTATGAGCTAAGAGTAGGTTTTCTCTAAGAAGCTCAAAATTCAAAACTGAAGCACAGATTTTGAGTACAGGCTTAAGATGCAGATGGACAAGACATGATAAATCTCCTAAAAGAAAACATAGGCAAAACATTATCTGACATAAATCTTAGCAACATTCTCCTAGGGTAATCTACCCAGGCAATGGAAATAAGAGAAAAAAATAAACAAAAGGGACGTAATTAAACTCATAAATTTCTTCACAGCAAAGACAATCATAAGTAAAACAAAAGGAAACAACAACCTACGAATGGGAGAAAATATTTGCAAATGATACGACTAACAGAGGCTTAATTTTCAGAATATATAAACAGCTCATACAACTTAACAAAAAAACAAACAGCTCAATCTTAAAATAGGCATAAGACCTAAACAAGCATTTCTTCAATGAAGACACAAATGGCCAATAGGCACATGAAAGAATGCTCGATATCACTAATAAACTGAGAAATTCAAATCAAAACTATAATGAAGTATCAGCTCCCATCAGTCAGAATGGCCATCGCTCAGAAGTTCATGAATGATAAATGCTAGAGAGGCTGTAGAGTGAAGGGTACCCTCTTACACTGCTGGTGGGAATCTAGTTTGGTGTAGTCATTATGGAAAGCATGGAAATCCCTGAAAAAACTAAAAGTAGACTTACCCTATGACCCAGCAATCCCACATCTGGATATATAACTGGAAAGAGCTCCAATGTGAAAAGATACCTGCACACCAGTATTCACAGCACCACTGTATACAATAGCCGAGACATGGAGGAAAGCTAAATGTAGTAACAGATGACTGGATAAAGAAGTTGTGGCATATTTATACACTGGAATACTACTCTACCATGAATAGGACAAAATAAAACCATTTGCAGCAACATGGATGGAGCTAGAGATCGTCATTCTAAGTGAAAGCAGCCAGAAACAGAAAAATACCAAATGATACCACTCATATGTGCAATGTAAAAAAAAGAGAGAAAAAGACACTGTGAACTCATCTACAGAACAGAAACAGACTTGCAGACTTAGTAAACAATCAAGGTTACCAGGGAAAGGGGATAGGAAGGGATAAATTTGGGAGTTCGAGATTTACAAATGTCAGCCACTATATATAAAAAGAGATTTTAAGTTAAGTTTCTTCTATATAGCACAGAAACCTATGTTCATTATCTCGCAATAACCTATAATGAAAAAGCCGATACAGCCACCAACTGAGGAAGCAAGAGAAGAAAGGAGAGTTAGTTATGCTGGGCTAGAGCCCACTTCTAAAATCCTTGTCAGCCACTGAGACTGCCCCGAGTACACTGAGCTTTCCTCCCAGGGACAGGCTGCCATGACATGCGTCCTGCAAACCTGGGGCAGCAGAGGCCGTCCCCAGGTCTGGCCCTGGGGGAGATGGGAGCAAGTCCACCTGCTCCCCTTGGGGCAGCACCCCCCCTGCAGCCCCCGCCACCTGACTGCACCACGCCTGCCTCTCAGGAAACCACTGACTTGAAAACAACTGATCCACGTACCTGGGGCAGCGGCAGGGAGATGGGCAGCGACCTGGCAAGCTGGTAGACTTGCCCCCATCTCCCCCACGGCCTGTCAAGGGCTCGGCCTCTGCTGCTCCAGGCACGGTCCACAGGTCAGCCTGCTGTCGGGAGGAGGGCACGGTGTGATCGAAGGCAGTGGCGGGTTATGGGTTCTGCCCATGGGAGCCCTTGGATTTGCTTCAAACTCCCCAGCGCATGGCCTGAGCTTGGCCTCTGCTGCCTCAGGTTCGTGGAACTCAGGTTACAGGTCAGCCTGCTCCTGGAAGGCGGGTGCTGTGCTGTCAGGGAAAGGCGGCAGCTGCGATGGCGGGATTGGGGCTGCCCTGTGAGAGCGCGGGGGTTGCAACAATTTCCCGCTGCTGCTGCAGCCATCCCAGCACACTGATCGCACCGAGCCCATCTCCCAGGAGCAGACTGACCTGTAACCTGTGTCCCACTAACCTGGGTCTTTAGAGGCCGCCCCCAAGGTCAGGCGGCGGGTAAGATTGGAGCAAATCCAGGGGCTCTCATGGGGCAGTCCCCATTCCATCCGAGGCCCCGCGACCGCACCGCACCCGCCTGCCAGGAGCAGGCCATCGTCTGAGGGCCAGTCGGAGATGCTCTGGAACCGTCCACGCGCCCTCCCAACTCCTGGGGCTGTACCTGCTCTCCTAAACCTGGGTAGAAGCGGCGGCAAAAACGCGGTGTTCAGGAACTACTAATACCGGGGTTACCACGAACCACAGCGGCGGCTGGGACCCGCCTCAGGGTCCTAACGGGACGCGCGGCCGGGACCTCACCTCCGCACCCCTCCCTGGGCGCCTCCTCAGCTGCACAGCCCAGGCTTCCCCCGCTGGCTCCCCGAGCAGCGCGCCCCCACCAGCGCCCTCTTAACTGTCCGGCAGCGGCAGCCGAGCCGCGGGCAAGCGGCGGCCCAGGCCCCAGGCCGTGTTCCTCTTCCAGGAGCTGGTCCAGGAGCAACCGGCTGCCGCCAGCTTCCACGCGTTCTGGGTGGGTTCCGGCGTCCGCGCGTCTGTCCGTCTGCGCGTGCGCGCCCCTCCTCCTCCCGCCCGCAGCGCAAACTGCTCGGGTGGGTCTCCTGCTTTACCGGCCCTGGCCGCTGGGGCCGGGAGGAGCCAGGTGGGGCCCCTCCTGCTTGTCCCGCCGGGTCTCCATCCCCAGAGCCTTCACCCAGCCACCGACTGGGTCCTGGCATTGAACTAGAACCACGACTGCCCTAGGCCAGGCCTCACCCACCCAGCCCCACTTCCCCTGCTCAACTTCCCCTCCCTGTTACTACCCTCCCACCACTGGCCAGGCCTAGTCTCCCACCAGACCTTGAAGACACGGCTCCTTCTCCTCACACCATGGTCCCTGTCCTGACACTCCATCCTGCTAGGTCCTAACTTATGGCCCCTACACCCACAAGCTTACCCCTCATGCCTCAGCACAGGACACCCAACATCCTTAAATTATCCCCCTCACCTCTCAGCCAGGTCATTTCCACTCTGATCGGGCCCCACACCTCTCAACCTGTACCCCCACACCATGGGATCCCCTTCAGTCTGAGTGCATCCCTACTCTGAGCTCACTCACTCACCCCTCACCCTGTGGTTGGGGTGGGGAAATCCGTGCTCCAGTAATGATGACTACTGCCACCAGTGGGGGATCGAGCCTAGTGTGCACCTTCATAGTTAATGTCTGAGGCTACAGGGTGAGGCAGGCTGGGCTGAAGGTGGTTCCAATTCCCGCCTTGGCACCCTGATCCCCGCAGCCTGTGCCTCAACTGACCCGATGGGTCAGGTTGATCCCAGGCTGCCAGCCACTGGCCTTGGGCTTTGGGTGGTTGATGGTACTGATGGTGATCTGGACCCCTAGGGCGGAGGCACTGGGCACACGGACCTTTGGGGTGGGGGAGTTCAGAGTTTGCACTTGATCCCAGGGTTAGACAGCAGATGGTGGGCTGTGTGCATGGGGCTGTGTGCATGGCATGGATTCAGCACAGGTGGGTGCAGGGACCTTGTTCATTCACACCAGGCCATAGGGAAGAGGTAAGGGAGTTTTAAAGTGTCAAAGTGAGGAATCCAAAACTTTAGAGCAAAGTAGGAAGGTGCACTGGCCAGGCCACCATGGATCTCGCCGCGACGCTTGTCCCTTGCATCAGGGGAGACTGGCAGTTGACTGGCCAATGAGAAATCCCCTGCTGTGGTATAGTTTACAGGCAATTGAAGGGATTTTGAAAGGTAATTTTAATCCAATAATTGTCAGTTTCTCTGCGGTAGATTAGGTCCAAAATCATGGTGAATCTGGCAGGGATCCTGCCTGAAATCCAGCCTGGGACAGTGGAGGACCCACCCAGGAATCATCCACTTAGCTCTCACCAAAAGTCACTGTAATAGAGAAGAACAAATCTGACTCCATATTGGATCTGTTCCTTTTCTTTAACCCTCTGCAGTGTTTTCTAGGCTTAGACTTGCTAGCTCTGCACTTTTTGTAAAACAGGGTTGCCTTTAGCCTGAAATAAACAGGAGAGCCTATTCTCAAAAGTCTGAGCTTTAAGGATATTAACACTTTGCACTCCTATAAAGATAACAAGTTGCAGAATAGAAAAAGTTTGTTTTGTTGCAGGTTTTGCAGGAACACCATGATCTGGCCCACGTGGACAGCTGCAAAGGATTCCAAGAACAAGGAATTTCTACACCAACAAGTTTGCAAGAACCAACCACAGCCCCTCCACTTTTTAGCAGAATAGGAGCCTGAAGTTGACATGGGGAAGATGGTTCTCCAAGATATTAGTCCGCCATTATCTTGGTTTACAGCTGTTTATGTAGACCAGGTCATAGTGCCTCTGTAAATCCTCTAACAAAACAAAAGTAGTTTTCTATTCTACAACCTGTTGTCTTTATATAAGTGCAAAAGTGTTAATATCCTTAAAAATCAGAGCCTTGAAAGTAGGCTCTTCTGTATATTTAAGGCTAAAGGCAACATTGTTTTACAAAAGGTGCAGAGCTAGTAAAACTAAGCCTAGAAAAGAGGGCAAAGGGTTAAAGCCAAAAGGACAGAACTTCTATGGAGTCAGATTTTTTCTTTTCTATTATACTATATTCTATTTTTGTTTAAGTATATAAGAATAAAGTTTAGCCTTTTCCCATTTTAAATTGTGCAATTTTAAGGAGCATTAATTGCATTCACAGTGCTGTGAGACCAGCACCACTTGTTTCAGACTATTTCCTTCCTCAAAGTAAAAGCTTGTATACAAAGAGCACCCCACGTCCTACCTACCCCAGCCCATGACAAGCCCTAATCCCCTTTCTCTCTTTATGTCTTTACCTATCCTGGAGGTTCCCTATCAATGAAATCGTATAAAAGGTGGCTTTTTTTTTGGATTGTCTGCCCACATATCTTTAGTAGGGACGGGTGAATTATTTTTTTTTCACGTGAATTATCATTTTTGTATTTTGAGAGGAAAGTCCAGATGGATTAAAGATGAGACGTACCAAATGAAGCCCTTTTAGTAACTCTGTGTATAATCTCGGGGTAGGCACTGCTGTTCTAAGTGTGAAACCAGAGCCAGAAGGGAGATGCTTAGCTCTTCTTGTGGCAAAATCAAACCAAACAAAAGCAGAAAACAAAGGCCAAGAAAGACAGCTGGAAAGACAAACCACATCCTGGAAATATCTTTCCTCATGACCCAAGGTCGGAAAAAAGCTTCACATCCCTGTGGTCCAAAAAGCTCTTGAAGCCCAGTGTTCTGAAAAGAAACAAAACACACAGAGTCAGTTCCAACGAGAGGCAGTGCAGGTGGCCGGTTTGTGCTGGAGATGCTCGACCTCTCAGGTGAGGACACAGGCAGACAGACTGCAGAGACAGCATTGGCCACCATCACCCTGGCAGGTCTTTACCCCGGTGACAACCAGCCCTGGTGACAACGTGAGCAGGCAGAGGCCCCAGGAGGTAACCTGGAAGGAAGAGCAAATGGACGCTCCTCTCCGGCAGAACAAGGTGTAGGATACATCAAAGTGCCACAGGTGCATCCCTTCCCTAGCAGTGCTGAGCCTTAGAGAAGTTCCCACCAAAGTGCTTGCACAATTTTCAAAGATAATGTTTCTTCAGTAACATGAATTCAAAATAATCAATATGTCATCAAGGGATTTTCAGAAGTGACCTGCCCTGGACCCGTACAATACACACACATAAATACACACATATACACATAAATATATACACACATACATACAGGAAAAGAGACAGAGAGACTGAAACACAGAGAAGCAGGGGGAGACAGAGAAACAGAGAGAGAGACAACTCAGAGAGGCACTGACAGACAGAGACAGAGAGAAAGAACACTGGAGCTGGTAATGAGTGGAACTCACATACATTTTCACAAGTCAGTCTATGTGTCAGAACCTGGTCCCAAAGTCGATCCACCCTCCAGGGGATGGTGTGGGGATCCCACAAGGGTGTGGGAACAGAAGGCAAAAAATAGGAAGCCATTGTGGGGCAGCCCACCACAGAGGCCGAGATGGGACACTGGGCCTGTATGTCAACATGACAGAATGACCTAGGAGGTTGTATGCCAGAGCGGACGATGTCAGAGTTGTATTTAATTTCAGTCTCACGACTGTGAGCGGGGAAGCAAGCAGCAAGGAAAGTGACTTTCTCCAGACCCCAGGGCAGACCCTGGCCTGTGTGGGGTGTGCTTTGCACTCCGCCAGCCCTCTGTGGGGTCCTACCTTTGCTGAGTCTGTGCATGATCTCCCTGTGATGCCAGCCCGTGGGGGTGACAGAAGCAATAGGTGTCTAGGTCTAGAGACAGGATGGCTTCTCTAGGAAGCAGGGGCCAGAATGATCCCCACTGTGCTGATGGGGGATTGGGGAGACCCTGAGAGGCACGTGGCTTGTCCAGGATGATAACACTGCTGAGTAGGGGGAGCCAGGTCTGAACCCAGCTTTGTCTTCAGAGCTGCGGCACTGGTTGCATCCAGGCCTCCCCAGGGCTATGGGGGGGGGCTGAGATGGTGTCACTGTGTGTGGACATGGCATGGAGTGAGAAATGAGAGATTGGAAGCCCAGAAAGGCCCTTAAGGAGCTTTGTGTCAGGAGGAAGCTTGGAGAAGTGGACCCCAGGAAGTGACCTCACTTCCCTGGCAATAGAGCCCAACAGAACTTGGAACCGAAGTCACCAGGCACCCACTCTGTAGAGAAGTCCCTACTCAGCTCACCTGGTTGGAGACAGAGGCATGTTCTGCTGCATCCCATTATCCTGAGGCCGCAGGCCCCGGAAAGCCCGCAGCGAGGGCCTCTACCAACGCTGCCGGCACTGGGTCAGGTCTCACCCAAGGCACCTCTGGACTTTTGGCCAGAGAGACCCAAAGGTAACCCAGGGAGGCCCAGGGCAGGCCCCTCCAGGCTGGGCCACCACTCAGATCCCATCCAGGTAGCCACACGGCCCCATCCTGCCTGGTGAAGGTGGAGCAGTCATGTTGGGGATGGGTATCTGCCTCAAGAAAGAGCAGGACAGAGGCCTGGGGGGCCCGGTCACATAGACAGCCCAGGACAAAGCTGGCTGGCTGGAATGTGGAGAGCCCGGGAAGGGTCCTGCTGCCCGAGGTGGAGCCCATGCTCTCTGGGTATGTATTTTCCCTCCCGGATGTCTGAGCTGAACAAGGTTCTGGTCTGATCTAGCAGCAGAGGGTAGAGTCTACAGAATCAGGAGTGTTCCTGGCCGGGAAGGACTCTGAGACTTCCATGCTGGGTCAGCTGCTGGTCACTATCATTGCAGAGCCAGATACCACATATTGAAAAGAAGCTGATGAATAAGAACACCAACGCCCCCTCCCCAAGTGAAGGGCTGGTGTGTCACTCTTCTGAGGGCCAGTGCAGGCTCCTGGTGGGTCTGGATATGGAGGGGTCCCCACCACCATGGCCCACAAATCAGTGGGGCAGGCCTCCGACCCAGACATCAACCAGGGCTCTCCCAGGGACCTACCCGGGGCTGACGGGTAGCTCAGCACACCCTGGTCTGACCTGGAGCACCGTGCCCACCTCGCTGCAAGTCAGGTGGAGGACCAGGAGCCCCTGAAGCAGAGACCAAAGGTCAAAAAGGCAGGGCCGGTGTATGTGTGTAGGTGAGGGTGGGACGAAGGCTGGGCCACACAGGGATGTGTCCCTAGAGGCTACTGTTGGGACCAGAAAAAAGAATGGCCTCAGACCACCTGTCTGGAAAAATTCAGTCACAGAACACATCCTGTGGGCACTTTCTGGGTGGGAGCTGTCTGGAAAGCTCTGGGAAGATTTCTGTCCTTGTAGAGGCACATGGAAAGGGAGGCAGGTGCGTAAATTTTTCCTCTCTCACAGCATGAGGTCTTCCACAAGACTTAAAACTCTCTCCACTTCCAATAGTTACAGAGGAGGCAGGGGCAGGGGAAGATGTCAGAGACCAAAAATGGGACGAACTGGATCCTGCAGGAGACCTCGAGCTACCTCCTGCCGCTCCTGCAGCTCTTCCTGAACCTGCATCTGCAGCTGGACTGCTGGGCAATGGAGAACCAGTTCAGGCATCACCACCACCTGGGGTAGAGCCCCCTCTGCACCCACCCACACCTTCTTCTCCAAAATGTTCTCCAAAATCCCACCGTCAGTCCCCCCACAAACTTGATGTCCCTTCCGCTGGAGATGTTTTTGTTTCATTTTCTTTAGTTTCCTTTGCTTGTTTCACATCATTTATGACATCCTTTATTTTTCTTTTTAGAGTTTCATGTAATAAAATATAGACTTTTCCCCTTTTAAGTTGTGCAATTCAGGAGCATTAGGGGCATTCACAATGTTGTGCGACCATCACTACCATCTAGTTTCACACTATTTCTTTCCTCAAAGTGAAACCTTGGATCCAGAGCATGCACTCCCCTCCCTCCTCACCCAGCCCCTGACAACCCCAAGTCCTCTTTCTCTTTGCGTGTCTTTACCTCTACTGGTTGTTCCCTGCCAATGAAATTTTAAAAAAGGATTTTTTCCTTCCTGCCCACATGTTTTCACCTGGGGCTGAGGATTTTTGTTTGTTTTCACTTGAAACAGCATTTTTATTATTTTCAGGGGATATCCAGGGGGATTAAAGATGTGATGCACAAAATGAAGCCCTTTTGGTAACTCTGTGCATAATCTCAGGGAAGACACTGCTGTTCCCCCTGTGACACCACAGCCAGAAGACACAAGGGAGATGCTTAGCTCTTCCTGTGGCAAAAACAAAACCAAACGAATCAAAAAAATTAGTAAAAGCCCAGAAAAATTGCTTGAAAGGCAAACCACAACCTGGAAAATGCATTCCTCATAACCCAAGGTTGGAGAAATTTTTCCCATTCCTGTAGTCCAAAATCCTTTTGAAACCCAGTGTTCTAAACAGAAACAGAACAGGCATGGGCTGTTCCAATGAGAGGCAATGCAGGTGGCCAGTGTGTGTTAGAGATGCTTGACCTCTCAGGTGAGAACAGAGGCAGACGGAAACACTGCAGAGACAGCATCGGTCACCATCACACTGGCGGTTCTTTAGTCAGGTGACAACCAGCCCTGGTGACAATGTAAGCAGGCAGAGGCTCCAGCAGATCCCCTGGAGGGAAGAGTGAAGGGAGGCTCCTCTTCAGGAGAACAGGGTGCAGGACGCATCAAAGGGCCACAGATGCATCTCTTCCTCAGAAGATCTGATACTTACAGTTCATCCCATTAAAATCCTTACACACCTA
The DNA here is from genome assembly GCF_048564905.1 of Vicugna pacos. Taxonomy (NCBI): domain Eukaryota; kingdom Metazoa; phylum Chordata; class Mammalia; order Artiodactyla; family Camelidae; genus Vicugna; species Vicugna pacos. Next base: position 77,975,549 of record NW_027328741.1, on the reverse strand, counting down.
TTCAAAGATGCCTTTTCAAGGGTGTTCATCACAGCACTGGTTGAAACAGTCGGAATTTAGGCAACACTAATATTGATGGAGAGGGGATGGGGTCCATTCGTTCTGGTTCATGTGGATGAATGAATGCTGTTCAGTTGGAAAATTGGGTGCCCAGTCTAAACCCAACGTCAAGGAGGCCTCAGGGTGGAAGTATGCAGACCCACTCTCTGCATCCAGGGTCCCATCTGCACGACCACATGTGTGTGAAATCAATATAGATGGAAATTGATCTGATTGTGAGTGTGTGAGATACAGAGATGGAGAGAGACATACTGAGAGACACAGAGACTGAGACATAAGCACCAAATCATTCATGACAGACACCGCTGTGGGTGGGAATTACAAATCACTTCTTTTTAAGGCAATATTTCAATTTTTTGTACTGTGTCTGTATTACTCTACTAATTCTAAAAGGATTAAAATCCTATGCTAATGTGACCCATTCATTACTCATCTATGGAGTACTTAAAGTACATTAATCCTATTTTTAAAGGAATTTAAAGCCTTCTCAGGACTCAGTTCCATGTCAGCTCAGTGGAAGCAGAGGTTCTCCAGAAGGTCGTGTCTCTTCTGAATCAGCATCCAATAGAGGTGAGCAAGAAGTACCCGACTTGGACACTGAAGACTACAATAGATGAGAGAGTCTGTTGAGAGAAATGAAGACCTAAATTCAAAGAGAATAATCCCATATTCATGGAGCAGAAGGCTTCATTCTACTAAGATGACAAATGTCCACGAATAGATCTAAGGATTCAAAGAATGCCTACCCAAATCCCAGGTGGTATTTTGCAGGAATTGACAATCAATCTAAAATTCACGTGGAAAATCCAGGGGGTCAGAATACATGAGTGAATCTTGAAATAGAAGAACAAAGTTCGAGGAATGGAAAGTCAGATGGAACCCACGGTTAATACAAAACCTCTTTAAGCTGAAGATAACTGAGATTCAAAAGATGCAGAAGAAAACCTGTCATGGAAGCCAATTCTCTCCTTTCCCCTTTCCCTATTAAGTTAGGTTGATAAAAAAGCCTTTAACTTTCACCATTTAACATGGTAGGTACTTTTCTGGTTGGCTCCTGTGTGTGTATAAGTAAACCGTTTCTCTCGTTCATCTCCTCTTTACTTCTGTGGGCTCTTTGGGAGGGACTCTGGATTATGGGGACCTGCCCTTTTCTCACCTTCTTTAGTGACATCTTTTGTCCATGGTGAAGTTCTTAAAAAAAAGAAAAGTCTCATTGGTTTTGGGTCAGATTTGGAACATGTATACCTTTGGAGACCCCCTGGAGGAACAAGGGGGTTCAATACTGCCTGGAGAATTCACTTGTCAAAATGCCTAACAAGACGCTATTTGCAAGGGTTTTTTTTTTTTAAAGATTCTTACCCTAAAACAAATCCCCTATCTAAACCTCTTGGATGATCAAATATAAAGAAAAAGGAGAATCATGTCTGGCCTAACACTTGCTTAACGAAACGGAAGGACAGAATCAGTTTCAGACCAAAACTAAAAATGCATTTATACCATCAACCCTCCCACTCTTTTGTACACTGTCCTCATGTAATCTGCCAGATGGCCCCCTGGAGAAGGCCCTTTGCCCTGAACTCGTGCTCAATTTCAGAGTTCGGCCAAGCGGGAGGTTGGTCCCCAGGGCCTGAGAGGGGCTATGTGTGAAATCTTCTCTGCTGAGACCCAGCGGACTGAAGGGAACTGTGTTCTCTGAGGGAGAGAGAGCACACCGAGCCTCTGTGGATGCATCTCTGAGATCCTCCCAAAGGCACGCAGCTCTAACTCTGGACACGGGAATTTTTGATTGGCATCTTAGTTGGAAATCTCCTCCTGGATAGAAAGAAGCAGATTCAAGATGTTGCAATTGGATGGGCAGGTCGGCCTCTCGAATTAGTCGATGAGGAGGACACGCAATTCTCTGCAGAAGTAGGAACACCCATCCCTGCTCGGCTGACGTCATGTACAGAGAAACAGAGACACGACTCTAGGGGGAATTCAAAACCCACCAACCTTTCTTACCGACGTCAACGTCCACACTTTATTCTCCTGTCAGGTCTCTGCACAAAAACTGTGGCTCATCCCCAAATATCACATACCCATCACCCTGTACCACTCTGTGTCTGTGTCCAACTCGAGCATTAAGGCCTGTGACCATTACTGTTAAATCGTGTCCCCCTTTCAGCCCGTCTCCCACGATCATCCCAGCCCAACCTCGGTGTCTCTCTCCAGGTCAGCAGCACTCTTCCCACTTGCTTCCCATCAGTTTACCTTGCCCTGCTTCCATTGCTTATTCCCCATACGTTACCCACAACGGTCTTATTAAAGAATGAATCAGATCAAGTTGTTCCGCTTTGCAAAATACTTTCGTGATTTTCCATTGTATTCAGAAGGATATCCAGTGTCCCTACCAAGGCCCTATGTGATCTGGGCCCTCACAGATCTCTGCAGCCTCACCTCTCACCGTTCTGCTCCAGCCCATCTTCACCGCCCCGATGGTCCCCACCAGGACAGCTGCGTTTCTAACTCCAAGTCTAGTACTTACACTTCTTCCAGCCTGGGAGGCTTTTCTTGTCTGTTACCTACGTGGCTTATTCTTTTGCTTTATTCAGGACTTTGTTCAAATTATTTACCCTCAGAGAGGACTTACCTGACCAGATTATTTAAAATAGCATGCACATATTTCCTATTCAAACATTTTCTCTCCTAATATGCTTTATGTTTCTTTGTGGCAATTATTAGTACCTGGCAGTACATCATATATTTATTTGCTTACTGGTTTACTGTCTGTCTTTCTTACTAGACCTATATTCATGGAACCACAAATAACTGTTTTAACCAGTAACTTTCAAACCACCTTTAAATGAATTCTTTTATAAGATGAGAATTTCAGAGGCTTCCACGGGTTGCTTAGGGGAAAAAAGAAAAAGGATTCAGGTTGAACTAATTTATTAAGGACCTGGGAGTTGGTTATTTATTTTATACATAGTAGTGTGTAGCTGTTAATCCCAAACTCCTAATCTAGCAAAAGTCCTAGCTGACTACTATTTTTAAAAAGAGTTTTTTTCTTTTTAAACTGGGGTTGTTTGAGATCTCTTTTCTTCTTCATTATTTTTCTTTTTTTAAAGATTTTTTCTTATTATTTTTTTACATTGAGGTACCGCAAATTGAATCCAGCATGTACTCTACCCCTTGAAATGTACCATCCCCTCCAAAGGGGATGAATTTGACAATAATTTGACAATACCATATTGAATTAAGATTTTTGTTCCATTTTCCCTTCATACAGTTTATAACTGAGGGAGAGAGTCAGAGGAAGCCCTGGGCCAACCCTTCCTTCTCAGCGGGTCACTACACAGCAGAGGAGCTTGGCTGTCTCCAGGCCCAGCTCACCTTTCTGCTCTGAGGGCTGACTCAGGCCACTTCTCTTAAAAGTGGCGTGTTAGAAGCAGCAGAAAGCCAACTAGCGAGCAACAATGGCAAAACTGACCCACCTGCAGTTGGACATCATCTGCTTTGAAACGAACCTCTTAAATCTCTTCTTCATATTAGTGGATGGTTTTCAAAAATATTCCCAAGGAGATGAATCTCACTGCATTTTTCTGGATTTCTTGGGTCTTCTATGACTTTAACTGCAGGTTTGATTTTCTGCACAACATCTGCAGGGAAGCCAGGCAGAACACGTGAACAGACCCTGCAGGCCGTGGCTGAGGCCTCCGGTCAAAGCATCCTTGTTGTGCAGAGCCTACGTTCATGGGACCAGTTTCATTACTGCTATAATTAGTTCTTATCCAAGTGTCCCACCGGAAATGTTTCTAGATAGAAGGTGGCCTGACGCAGATGAGCAGTGGGGATGTGGGGTGCAGATGGCAGAGAGACTAGAAGGAGAAAAGGGAAATGTTTCTTCAGGCTTCAGTTTGGAAGATTTCTGATTTTTATATGAACATTAAACTTGGTCAGGCTGAAGCACCGTTTGCTCTAAGACAGGGTGATGTACACATATCCCTACAACTTCTAAAAAATATGTTGAACCTGGGCGTGACAGCCTAGGGGACAGAAAGCTTTGAGTGACACCTCCGTTCCAGGATGCCTATGGTCTCGGGCTCACAAAGTGGAAAAGAATACACATATTTTGCCTCTGTAGTTCTATGTGAAATTATTTTGACCCTTGCCTGATGGTGTAAGATCAGAGAGCATGTAGTCTTTCTTACGTTGCAAAGACGACAATTCTTCTTGATGAGTCAGCACACTGTTTCCGATGGCCCGGGGTCTGTGCCAGACATTAGCTGTCTAGACAAATACCACACAGCCCCCCATCCCTCAAGGAGATCACAGTGTGTCGTGGAAGATACAAATTTAAATAGATTTTCAAAACAATGTGGTAAGAGTCACTTGGCATCATATATACTATATGTTCAGAGGTGCTCTTGCACTGCCTAGGGCTGTGTTCTAGAAGGTAGGGAAGGTGTCAGAGAGGAAATGCTTTCTGCACTGACATCTGACGGATTCCAGCAAATCTCTAGACCAGGAGAGTGCGTGGTGGGGACGGGATTGTCAGCAGCTTGCCTGTCTCGTGCAGACCCCTGGTCATGTCTAAGAGCACTTTGCACATAGGGAAGGAACGTCAGTGAGGCTAGAGGCTGTGAGGAACTAACGGAATCTGAGGCTGAAAAAAAACAGCAACTAGGTGATGAGAAGGTGAGACGTTAAATCAGGGAGCGTGGACTTCCTCACACACGCAGCGTGGAATTCTTTGGGGTTATAAGAGGAGAGTGACACAGATTAGTCATTATAAGTGAGCAAAGTGGATTGTTCACTCTAAAGAACAGCACTGGGGAGACTAGCAAGGGGTGTGATTTAATACAGTGGGAAGCAAGAAGCAGGGACATAGTTGGGGGACATTAAGTAATAGAATTGTAGTACTGACGGGGGTGAGGGAGTGGAAAAGTAAAGGAAAACTCCCAGATGTTTGGCACAGAAAAGAGATGGGGTAGTGATGCCATTGTTTGAAAAAGTAAAACTAGTTCTGAGAGAGTGTAAATCCAGACAAACAGAGCTTGAGGTTTTTATGGGCTAATCAAATGGGAATGTCTACTTGTCAATTAGAAGTATATTTCTGGGACTGAACTGAGATGTCCATGCTGGAAAAGATTTGACAGTTAATCAGTGGACAGAGAGCAGTTGAAGCCACGGGAATAAATGCCACCCACTGACAGTTTACCAAAGAAAAGGGAAGGAGGGCACTTCTGGTTCAGAAAATATGGCAGACCAGAATCTTGAAGACCCACTCACTTAAGACACATAAAAACGTAGGACAAAATGCTGCCAGTGTTTTCCTGTTTTTTTTTTAAGGGCACGTTTATTGTGGTATGATACCTGTACAATAAAATACACATATTTCACATGTACTACTTGGTGAATTTGATAAATGTCTACACCCAGAAAACCATAACCACGATCAAGATAGCTAACATTTCCATCACTCCCCAAGAGGGGCACTTTTCGAATCCCCATATTTATCCCTTCCCATCCCCTTCTCTCCCTGTGAACCATAAGTTTGTTTCTCTATGTCTGTGGATCTGTTTCTCTTCTGTATTTAAGTTCATTTGTGTCTTTTTTTGATTCCACATATAAGTGATATCATATGGCATTTTTCCCTTTTTCTTGTTTACTTCACTTAGAATGACTATCTCTACGTCCATCCATGTTGCTGCAAATGACATTATTTGTTTTTTCATGGCTGAGTAGTATTCCATTGTATAAATATACTACTACTTCTTTATCCAGTCACCTGTCAATGGACATTTGGGTTGTTGCCATATCCTGGCTATTATAAATACTGCTGCTGTGAGCATTGAGGTGCATGTGACTTTTTGAATTAGAGTTTTCTCCTGACATATGCCCGGGAGTGGGAAGGCTGGATCATGAGTTAAGTCCATTTTCAGTTTTTAATGGAACCTCCACACTGACTTCTCTAGTGACAATGCAGCCCATCTTGTGAAAGCAGAGCCATGCTCAGAAAGTAACAGGTATTTCTAAGGGCCAGACATGATGTGCAGTGAGTGTGGCCTGTTCAAGAATCAGAGGGCAGTCTGCCAGGGCTGGAGGAGAGTGACAAGGGAAGTGTGGTACAGGTAGGAGTCAGACCATGTGGGGACATGGCAGGCTGGGATAAGGAGCCTGGACTTCGAGTAATCCCTTGGTAACCATGGGGCACTGGTTCCAGGACTCACCCTGAAGTCAACATCCATGGATGCTGACGCCTCTTGTATAAAATGACATAGGACTTGCATGGGACTCATGTACATCCTCCCATCTACTTTTATATATATATACAAACTATTTTTTATTGAGTTATAGTCATTTTGCAAAGTTGTATCAAATTCCAGCATACAGCACAAGTTTTCAGTTATACATGAATATACACATATATTTGTTGTCACTTTCTCTTTCACTGTGTCCTCCTGTGTACTTTAAATTATCTCTAGATTACTTGTGGTATCTAATACAACAAGAATGCTATGTAAGTAGTTGCCAGTGTATGGCAAATTCAAGTGTTGCTTTTTGAAACTTTCTGTTTTTTCAACAATATTTTCAATCCACCGTTAGTTGAATCTGTTGGATAGGGAGCCCCTAGATACGGAGAATCCCCAAGCTCCTCCTTCCCACATCCTATATTTTCACTGCAAGCACTGAAGGGGTCCAAACAATGAAGAGACCCATCTACCTGCTGTAAACCCTGAGAAATTCCGTCAGCGTATGTAGCGCAGGAGAGAAGGCTTAGGGCCAACTAGTGGGAAAGGAGGGCCTGACTGGAGAGGATGGAGGAAGGACAGTAGTGGAAGCCATCACGTACTCTTACTGGAACTAGCTGACAGCAGTGAGGGACGCCAAGGAAGTGGGTACACGTCACGTGTGGGGCGATCCTGGCCACCAGGTGCAGGGTTCACATAGCTGGGACCCAGTTTGCAAGATCAAAATAACAAGGAGGGAAAGGAGCTGCCTCAGTCCCAGGATCCTGACAACGGCCACAGCACCGTGAACCCAGCTAATGCGGTTCCCCTAGTAAGCCAGAAAAAGGAAACTCTGAGCCAAGATATTGCAGATTCCACCACAGCCACATGGATAACTAGATCTCTAACCTGACAAAATGTAACCACCAGAAACAGGAATCTTTCCTTTTCTCTTCCTTTGGAACTTTGGACAGGGAGTCACACATCTTTGACGGGAACCACCTATAAACAAATAGAGAGCTCACTTTTTCAGGAATAAGCATGGAGAAAAAGAGTGGGGTGATGGTTTAAAGCAGAAGTCAAAGTTGAAGCCAATCTGAGTAATGGTAAAAACATGCTACTCAATGAATTCGAGTTATGGCAAAAAGAAGGAGGAAGGTTAAGGAAATCTCTATTAATATCCATTCACCAAAAAAGAATAGCCAGCCATAAAAAGACAGCACCTTAAATTAATAATGTTTTTTTTTTGGTGGTGAAAAACAGTGCCTTAATTTAAAACAAGGCTTGGGCCATCAACAACACTCTGAGAGATGTTGATGAGGAGAACATAAATCTGCATATAGATATGTAAGTTTTCCAAGTCCACCGCTCGAAAAAAATTAGTCAATCATGTGTCCAGTTGATTGGGAAATCCCAATAAGTAAATAACTCAAAAGTGGGAAAGACATGGGATTAAATATTGGTAGTGAGCAATGAAATCCAAGATGTATATACCTATATTTTCTTTGTTAATGTAACAAACTTAAAGCAACTGTCTAAAAAGTAGTAACTGGAGCACACAAACACACACACACAGTTTAGAACAACAGAGAGGTAAAATATGCTAAATTTATCATTATTGAGTAACAGGATCTAATAGATTATTTCATTTTTGAGACTCTTATAGGATTACTGGTCCAATTGAATATAAATTTATAAACTTAGAGATGATTTATAAAGATTCAGAGAGAATTTTCTTTAAGAGGCAATATAGCTTCCAAATCACTGAAGAGAAAATTAACAATAAAAAAATTAATTAATCCAGGTAATATGGAGTAACACTGACCATACTTACCACCCTAAAGTAAACCACAAAATGGATAAAATATATGAAGCAATGATTTTTAAGACACGTGGAAACGATCATCCACTAGGACCTTGCCTTGCCACCTCGATATCAAGGCTCCTAGGCCTCCTACTGCCATCACAAAGGATGTCCACCAGGAGGCGACATTTCCTTCCTCTGCTCCTACTGCACAGCCAGTCCTGAGCAGTCCTTTTCCAGGTGTTGGCAGGCAGCTCCCAGAAGTGCTCTCGTGGGCCTTGGTCCCTTTTGGCCACCAGCAAAGGGATCAAGGATGAGCAGTGAGCCTCCTTCCTCATCCAAGACCTAGGAAACTATCTGACTTCTGAGCAGCCCTTCACTCTTGTCTGCTGTCTGGTACTCTCCACCCGGCTTCCCGAGTCCCCGGCACGGGCAGCCTGCACGCTGGCCACAGCCCATCAGAATCTGTTCCCCCGCCAAGAGGCCACGCATGATCATGAGCAGGGCTCCAGGCCTCTGGAGCAGCGCGGCTTGGACTGGGTCCTGGCCCTGGGCTCACGAGCTCCATGCCCTTGGTTGAGTCAGTTAACATCTCTAAGCTACAGTTTCCTCATCAGTAAAATGAGGACATAATCAATATGGAAAAAAAACAGAATCTGAGGGGGACTAAATTTCTGGTGATTGATAATTTTAATTTTGATTTATACAGCAAAAGACATCATACAATTTTTACTACTTCGTATTTCTAAAGGACAGCTTCTACTATTAAAAGTAATGCATGCACGTACACACAAACACACGTGCAGACACACTGGCTCTGGTCCACATACATCCCCAAGAGCACACACACATGGAGTCTTGTACCACACACACACCCATAACATACACACAACCACACACGTCCTCAGGCGCACACACACACATAACATACAGAACCACATACATCCCCAGGTGCAAGTGAGCACACACACACACAGTCATGTACCACACACATCCCCAGGTGCACGCGTGCACACACACACGTCTTACACACTATGGCGTTATTCTAAATCAATTTACAATGAGGGTCACAGTGTCCCTTGTTTTATCCACTCAGAAGATCCTGACTTTGGAGCGTGAAGCAGGAGCCCCTCCTCTCTGGAGATGGTCTTTACCAATTACAGTCTCAGTAGAGCCAACATAACTGCTCTGGACCTTTGGAAGTGCAGGCCAGAGCATACCTGGGAGCTCACATCCTGTACATGTAAACATGTTAAGTGCAGTAGGTTCTAAAGTCCTGCCTTTACAAATAGACGTTCATTATAAGGTGGAAGGCCAGGTTCAAATTTAGAATTCCAAGACACAGGGGAGTCCGGCAAAGAAAGTGAGCGTGTGGTGAGAGCTGATTCCCAGTCTCTGACCACTTGCCTGACCCTTTTCTTCCCAATGCTGGGTCCATCCCTTGCCACAAGGGGCCTTGGATGTTCACAGGGGGACACTCAGAACTCACATCCGGGATCTGCTCATACCCTCCATACATACAGCTGCCCTTTGGCCTCTCTGTGAGTCCTGGGAATCTGAACTTCCAGGAGAGCCGATGCAGGCACTAGGAATTGGTCAGGGGCTGCTGAGACAGGGCATCTGGGGTCCTGGGTTTCTAGAGCACGGGATGGAGCCAATGACCCTGTCCCCTTGGCCCTGCTGACTCCACCCCATGGAGGGCGTGGCCAGAGGAAGTGTCAGGGCCAGAGGGACCCTCTGCAGTGCAGGACCCAGGGCAGCGGGCCCCCTTGCCGGGGCCTAAGAGCAGAAGGCCTAAGGAAAGGTCTGAAGAGGCTGTAAGGTATCTTCATTCCCATTAATTAAACAAAAATAAAAGCATACCACAGGCGAGAGTGGAAAGGGATTTGTTAGAACAAGGGAAGGCACTTGCCAAGGTCTGGCCATAGAGGGCTGGTGGGCTTGCCAGGTTGATGAGGAACCAAGAGGCCGTTAGTCCCCTCTGGGTCTAAACACCTCCTGAATTCCTCCGGGTAACACTGAAATGCAGTGAGACATGGAACTCTCTTAAGTTGTTAAAATCTTCATGGTGAGCCATTCAACTCTCTCCTCATTCTTGGCTACGAAAGCACGATAAACACAGGCCAGAAACTCATCAGCCTGTTGGTTGGTTCACTATCCGTCTGGCGCCTCCTCTTGTAGGAGCCTTTATCACATCACCCAGGGCTGACCCGGCTCAGGATTATAGCTGATTTTCCACAGGTGGCATCACTTGCTAGTGACATGAAGCAGGCACGTTAGCCACCTCCCAAACACTGAGGCTCCTCCTGGGAGGAGCCTGCAGACCCCCAGTCCAGCCTCTGCACCACGATGTTCCTTAGTGTCACTACCGGTTTGCTGCCTTGGCCTCTAGCTTTGACCAGATCCTCGCCAGATTGTCGATAAATATCACCCATATACCACATCTAAGCTTGCGGTCCAGATGTGACCATGGTTCTTATTTTCTTCCCATCGATGGATTGTTTGATCTTTGTGTAATCGTGTCGGCAGGAAGGCCAGTACCGCCCTCTTGAGGCCTCCCCGAGCCGCCTCTGTGTATAACTGTCCTAGCGCCCCAGGGGATCGGGTCTGAAGCCTGGCACTCAGACACGAGGATGTCAGCTGGAGAGACAGGAATCCACTCCTGCCGTGGCTTCTGCTGTGGCTCAATGTGGCCATAAAAACGGATCCCACAGGCCCTGACGTCACTTGACTCACTGCAGGGATGCTCCCACACTGCCGCGTTCCCCCCAGAGACCGAGGGCTTTTGGCTTGTTCTGGAAGGCCCCACCCCCGAAGGGACACTGGGTCCAGTGGAGCGTCCAGCCTGCTTCCCCGCCAGCCCTTAGGGCCTTGGTGGGGCCTGGAACATCAACTACCCTCCCCTTAGGGACTCCTTTGTCCTTTCCAGCCAACAGACCTAGGTCATAAGCACCTTAACTCACCTGAGGGTGTTTTCCTCACTTCAGGGGCAGTGAGGACTGGGCTTCTTCACACTCCTAGTGCCCCAGGTCTGGATGCAGTCTGGCTCTGCCGCCAGTCCTGCAGGTCCCGGCCACACCTCCTGCTGGTCACGGAGTCTGTGCTGTATTCTCTTCCAGGACAACAGGTGCACTCTGCCCCCCCGCCCCGTCCCCATCAGCGGTGGCAGAGGCGGCGGACAGGCGGGTGAGCTTGGGCCTGAGACAATGCCCGGAAACCAGTGCCCCAGAGGCTGCTGGTGACTAGAGGGACCCCGGGGCAGAAGGCAGCATGGGATGGGAGGGGAAGGAAAGTTCAGGATAACGAGATGAAAGTGGGAACAGATAGCACCGTGAGGACCTCGACCATGAAAGGGAAGAAGATAGACAGTGGCAGCTGGAGCGGTGTTGGCGTTAAAAGCTGCGGGCTTTTTCATTTAATTTTATTAATTACCATTACATATAGTGACATATTTTTATTTGATTAAAGATTAGGTGCCATGTCATATAACAGGATATAGTATATTATTTATTAAATAATACATAATAGTAGATATACTAGCATGTTATGTTCTGTTTATTTATTATCAGATAGTATACAATACATATGTAGTTATTTATATACATAATATATAATTCATGTATCTATATAATATATAACACATAACAATGTAGGATTATGATTAATATGTTTTATAACAAGATTACATAACAATAATGATGTAATATTATCCATTGTATACCTTGGTTCATGACACATTCTCACCTAAGGTGCCTGTCAGAAGTATTTATTTATTAAAATTAATATTATAAGAAACAGTTGTGAACCTATCACCCAACATCAGAACAGGACTATTGACAGTGACATACTGTGTCCTATCCTGCCCTAGGCCTCTTCTCACAGGAAGCAACCAGCATCCTGAATCCTGGCTTACACTTGCCTTGTGTTACTTTCACACACACAACATTTAAGATCAGTTAAAACAAATGAACTGCAGGTACATGCAACGAAGTGGATGCATCATACACTCTATGTTAAATTGAAAAAGTAAGCCCAAGAAGGTAGCCTATAGTGTGCTAAGCTTTTAACTGTGTATATATATGTCAACTAAACTCACTAAATTAAGAACAACTACAGCTAGAGTCCAGGTGGGAGAGGGACAGATAAAAGGTGAGGTGAGCAGATTTGCTGCAGGTGAGCGAGTTCCCTTCAAGTAACATGTCATTCTCTCTGAAGCAGGAGGCAAGGCCATCTGCTGGGAGTCAGGGAAGAGACAGAGGGAAGCTTAGAGGTGTGCAGAGAGCATAGAATGTTGACACCACTGTGTGGCAAGTGGGGAAATGTGCTCACTAGAGAAATCCTGGAGGATTGCCTGGCAGTGGCAACATGCTGGGCATTGATTTGTAGTCTTAGAAATCTGTGCTGGGAGAGCCTGCTGCCTGCAGGCTCAGAACAAATAGAGCTGGGTGAACCGAGATGGAAGTCGTCCTGGTGAGGAAATGAAAAGATCAAGGTTCAAGGGAGTTTTGTTTGTCATAAAGAGAGTGCTGACTGTGGATGCAGAGCTGGAAGGTGGGGAAGTGGAAGTAAGAGGAACGTGGACAGGTAGGAAAGCAGAGGAGTCAGTGCATGATGCCCCAGTGAGGGTGAAGGAGGGCCAAGGAGGCTGGTGGAGAAGCAGCTGGATGGCTAGTGTTGGGCACATAAAGGAGAGAGGCTGGACCTGGGGTGGAGACACGCCCGGTTATGAGCCCGGTGGTAGGGTGAATGGGAGGTGTCTGGCTCAGGCTGACGGAGAAGAAGACCCTCCAATGACCATACTGGGTGGTGGAGGGAGAATCAACATTGACGTCTTGATGGTAGGCGGTGAGGCAATGCAGAGCTGGTGGTCCAGCTGCTCCTGACTGAGGCAGATGAGCAGGAAGGCCAGGGTGGCAGGCACTGCTAGGAATGGACTGGGTTTTCCAGGTGCTCCCAAGAGAGGAGGAGAAATCACCTCATGGGGGAAAGTGAGCACAAGGAGGTCAACCCAGGCTCCTGATCAAACGGAGGGTGTGATGGGGCAAATCGTCAACTCCAGAGATGGTGGCCCAGTAAGCAGGGACCATGGGTGAAGTGAGGGGACACTCAGAGAAGAGAGGGAGAAGAGTCTTCTGGGTGTAGGGGAAAGAAAGGCCCCAGGACAAAGGAGCACATGGGCACAGTGATGAGGATGGACTGGCTCTGTTGTGACACTGCAGGAATGGCTGGATCTTTGTCCTGAAGGCTTAGTTTGGGGGGCTACTCGCCTCATGAGGGCCCCCCTCTCAGCAGCCTGGACAGATGCTCCCGCTCCTGATAGCTCTGTGGCCACCACTGTTCCTGGAGGGGCTCTGCCTCCATCTTCTATCAGACATTCCTGCCCAGTCCCCGACTGCCGAGGGAGCCTGGGCCTCACAGCCGTTTGCCGTGGAGGGACACAGTCTCCTCGGAGAAGCAGGCTGATCTTATTTTTCTCCGTAACCCACGGCCTAGCAAAGTGCCATCCTATGGTTGGGCCATTCAGGGGCTCGGATACTTCTTAAATTAACTCAAAGCAGTAGAATAGCAGAGCTGGAGGAAGTGACCACTGAGCTCACAGAGTTCACTGCCCACACCCCCATTCTACAGATGAAGAAACAGAGGCCAAGCAGTGAAGCAGCCTTGGCCAAGGTCACGCTGCTCTTTAATGCTGGCCTGTGTTGGGCATACCAAGTGATAAGCTGCACTGAAGGGCCTGAGAGGGGGCTCTGGGGCCAGACAGCTTGGGTTCAAGTCCCACCCCTGCCATTTACTAGCTGTGTGATTAATGACTGTCCTTCCTGTAAAGTGCCACCTCATTGCTTTGTCATGAACACAGAGTTCCTGGAACAGCAGGACAGAATTCTTTAAAGGTTTGCTGTTGCTTCTGTTACTATTATCACCAAGTGAACCCTGAAATGAAGAACAAAGACAGCAAGATTTTTTATTTTAAAAGATTTTAAAATATGATGATGACTGTTTGATTTAATCTATTCAAGTTTGCATTTGACACTTATTAACAACTACACAATGGATGACTTTTGAGGAAATGTTACTTCATGTCTTTATTTCTCACTAACTACACAGGCTATTCAACAGAAAGCAATTTTTTTCCAGGAAGAGGGACAAAAAGTTAACAATATCTCTGTACCTCTCGGTTCCCAGTGAGTTGGTTGTGATCTGTCAACCCAAATTTGGGGAAGTGCCCGCTCCTCCTGGGCCAGCTGCACTGCCCAGCGGCCTCCAGGGGGCGATTTACCCCCACACGAATCCAGTATCTTGGTTCATATCTTTGCTTCAGATCCCTCAAGGACTGCCCATGCACAAGGGCCCCATCTGCCCCACCAGTCTCACCTGCTGGCCTCCAGGAAACTATCCTGGGTCTCAACCATCCTCTGTTCCTATGCCTGTCCCACTACTCTTCACTTTGTCCTTCAAGTGTGGGCTCCTGTGGCTCGCCACCAAGCAGGGGTCTCCCAGTCCTCCACCTTGGGGAACTGCATCGTCCTGCATGGTGCCTAGCGAACCTGTGTGGAGGCCGGAAGAATACAGAACAACAGGTGCTCAGAGGGGCTGCCTTTCCCACTACAGGGGCCCTGGAGAGCTTTCTCCCAGCTGGTTATTCACAGGCGCTGACGCTGTGGAATCTCGATCTTACCAATTTAAAGGGCATCATCACTAATTACAAAAGAAATCATTTTTTCAGTATCAAAAGGAGAAAAGACTTTGTGCCCCGTGCCCCCATCTTTCTTCCTCCGCCTTCAGAGGTGATTCTCACTCTCTGGGCAAGGGTAGAAAGCAACAAACAGAATATTATTTTTCAATGATTCTTCTTTCCCACTCTGAAGATTGCATCCCAGGACCGATGAAGGCTAGGATGGTTTGGCTTCCCTGTACTGAGTATTCAGAGGCTCGGGGGGAGGGGGTTAGGGAGATAATTCAGCAATATGGAACCAAACAGAGACATTAAAAAGTTCTACTCTAAACAGAAAGGAAGCAGGATGCTATAGAAATGGGAAAACCATCATTGGAAATGACATAACGAGTTACAAGACACTAAACATGAAGATGTAAAAAAGCAAAAGTACATCAAAATACAAAATGGTGGGAAAGGGAGACGGTAGCAAGAAAAGATAGATTTTTTTCTCTTTCTTTTTCCTTTTTCTCATTATTCTTAGGATGTGTTGGAGCCTACGTGATTATCAGTCTAAAGAAATAGATATGGTAATGGGTTGATATACTTGAAAAATAGAGTAACCACAAATCGAAAGGATATAATAGAGTTAAAAAAAAAAAAACCAAAAAAGAAACAAACTCTAAATGGCTTAAAGACTTAAACAGACAAGACGCTAAAAAACTCTCAGAAGAAAACATAGGCAAAACATTTTTTGACATATATCTCAGCAGGGTTTTCCTAGGGCAATCCACCCAAGCAACAGAAAATAAAAGCCAAAATAAACAAATGGGACCTAGTTACACCTATCAGCTATTTCAAAGCAATAGAAACCATAAGCAAAACGAAAAGACAACCTATGGATTGGGAGAAAATATTTGCAAAAGATGAGACTGAACATGGCTTAACTTGTAGACTATAAAAATAGTTCATACAACTTAATAAGAAAAAAAAAACAACCCAATCCAAAAATGGGCAGAAAAACTAAACAAGCAATTCTCCAATGAAGATATACAAATGGCCAATAGTCATATAAAAAAAAGGCACAATATCACTAATTATCAGAGAAATGCAAATCAAAACTACAATAAGTTGTCATCTCACACTACTCAGAATGGTCACCATTCAAACATCCACTCACCATAAATGCTGGAGAGGCTTGGAGAAAAGGGAACCCTCCTACATTATTGCTCGGAATGTAGTTTGGTGAAGCCAATGTGGAAAACATTATGGAGATTCCTCAAAAGACTAAAAAAAGACATCATTTGATCCAGCAATCCCACTCCTGGGCATATATCCAGAGGGAACCTTAATTTCAAAATATACCTGCACCCCAATGTTCACAGCAGCATTGTTTTCAATGGCCAACACATAGAAGCAACCTAAACGCCCACTGACAAATGACTGGATAAAGATGTAGTATTTAGATATAAAAGAATATTACTCAGTTGTAACAAAGAAGGAAATAATGCCATTTACAGCAACATGGATGGACTTGGAGATTATCACACTAAAGTGAAATAACTCAGACAGAGAAAGACAAGTAACATATGATATCACTTATATGTGGAATTTTTAAAAAAGATACAAATAAACTTATTTACAAAACAAAAACAGACTCACAGACTTAGAAAACAAACTTAGGAGTTTGGGATTAACAATTACAAACTACTATATGTAAAACAGACAAACAGCAAGGATTCACTGTAGAACACAGGGGAAAATGTTCAGTATCTTGCAACCTATAATGGAAAAGAACCTGAAAAAGAATAGACTATGTATATGTACAACTGAATCACTATGCTGTATACCTGAAACTAACAAAACAGCTGTATATCTGAAACTAACAAAACATTGTAAATCAACCACATTTCAATTTAAAAAAAAAAGATAAGCTCTAAATAGCTGTATTCAAAGAAAATCTTCAACTCTTACCTCTTACAAAAAGTAAAATGGGAAGCTTGAGCAGGACCAAATTATACTGAATGAGAGGTTACATACCTTCTCCAGCACGTGGCCCATGGTACACATACATCGTGTTTTCCTTCAGGTAAGAATGGCCCTTAATGCCCTGGGAGCGAGTCCTGCTGGGACAAGGCCTCTGTGGCAGTGGCCTCCTTGTCACCGCTCCATCTCACCAGAAGGCCAGGGTTTTCAGAGTGGAGGGAACACAGAGCTCATACACTTCAGATATATTTCCTGAGAAAAACTGTGGAAAGACCAAATTCACCTGCAGTGCAGGAAACATGAGCACGGCCCCTAAGCAGACTGACAAGCCCGAAGCAAGACGGCCCGATGTTCACATCGGAACCAGAACAAAAACCGTCTGGCCCCAGTTAAACGATCACCATCTCACCTGCAATGAACTGTTCGTACTCATTGTCAGGGATGTTTCTGTTGAGACTTCAGAGATCAAAAAAGTCAGACCAGGGACTCCGGACCTGGTGGATGTCCAGGCTCTGCTAATGGTAGAGGCGGCCCCAAGGGGGTATCACCAGCACCGACTCCTCCATTTTCAGCAGGGTCTTCAGGAGGAAGGCGATATGGATACAGACGCCCCTACGGAGGCTGAAGCCCTCCGGAGGGTTGACATAACACAGAAGGTACCTGGCAGGGAGCAAAGGAGAGCGGGTCTTCAGAGCCAGGTCTCTGCACAGGAATCCCGGCTTAGATAGAACAGATACAATGGGAATCTCTGCACAGCACATGGCCTAGACTCAAGACACGTTCAGCAGCTTCTGGTTTGTATAGTGGAGGCACTGCCCACCGATCTCTGTGTGGCCAATTATTTCGAGTCCGGGAGCACATGCAGAAGACATCTTGGCATCTGTCTATCAACGCTAAGCACCTGACTAGTACCTGAGCACCCGTTCTCCAGGGGCTCTCAATCTTCTTGGCCTAAAGACCCCTGTACACTCTTAATTACTGAGGACTTCAAAAGGCTGCTGTTTATGTGGGTTAAATCTATCAATAGTTCCTGTGTTAGAAGTTAAATAAGAACTTTAAAAAATGCTTATGAGTTCACTTAAAAATAATAACAACCAACTATATGTTACAATTAATACTCTTAAGCAAAAAATAAGTATATTTTTCTAAACAAAAAGCATTAATGAGAGGAATAGCAGTGATTTTAATTTCTGAAAATCTCTTTTGGACTGGTGAGAGCTTAATTCTATCTGTCTCTACATTACCTGTTTTGTGATATCACAGACCAGGTTTTCCCTGGAAAACCCCACAGGAAACTCGGGAGTGCAAGAGTGTGCAAAAGGCAGGTGACTTCCCGGCGTTCCTACGAAAATAGTCTTGCATCTCAGGGGCCTCGGACTCACTTTGATAACTGCTGCCCTACCCTAGGCGAGATTCTCCTACACAAGAGCCAGGCAAGTGTCCTGGCTTCTTTAATGAGTTACCGCAGCAACACCCCTCCCTTCTCTGTGTTAATGTTTCCCACAACCTCCATTACTGCAGATGAGGATGTAATCCTCAACTGAGGCCTCTAATCCCAGAAGACTACCAACCTTGAAAGGGAGGGCCCATCTACCATCTCTACACCCCGCACAGTCTATTTTGAGTCAAGCCCTAGATAACTGCTAATTGACACTGACCCTTGTCTTATTCCTGAGTTTTAGCGAAGGAGCCAACATCTGGATGGAACTGAAATTTCCCTGCTGATATACAAGGCTGATAAACCACCCTATTCCAACATCTGATTCTGGGGCTCTTCAAAACCCGGTTAAGGCCCCTCTTCATAAAAGACTGGTCCTCCACCTGCCCTTCCCAGGGGTTCTGGGAGGCCGCGGCCACTCAGGGCTACCCGGACTCGCGGTCCAAGCCCCAGAGCCCGAGGGGGAGGAAAGCCGGAGGCTGTGCCCCAGCCCTGTCCCCCCCGCCCCAACCCGCTCCCCGGCACCACAGCCCTCCCCGGCCGCCACAACAACCCGGATCCCACCCCGGTCCATGTCCACTGGCCCCGCCAACGGCACGGCCATACGTTTACCGTCTGTGAGACGCCGCCCCAGAAAGGATGTCGGCCGCCGACTGACGCGGCCAGAACTAGTGGCCCGGCCAAGCAAGCCGCCATCCCCAGCAGCAAACACCGCCATGGTCCCGGGCAGCTGCACACTTCCGGAGCCCGCTGCCTGCCCCAGAAGCGCACGCCGGCCCGCGAGGAGCGCGGCGTCTGTATCCATGGCAACGCCGCGGGGCCCTCCCCTAGCGCTTGCGTCTGCGTCCTCCCGAGGCTAGACGTGCGCGGGCAGAACTTTCGGAGCCAATGGGAGCCAGGGCGCGGCCAGGACGGGGGTGGGGGGAGGCTTATGGGGCAGCTGGGCGGGGCCGGGGCGGGCGGGGCCGCGCGGACGTCCTCACCTGCAGGTGGCACCGGCCGGAGGCTGGGGCAGTGCTGCCACCAGTGGGCGGGGCGGCGGGGCGGCGGGGCAGCGTGGCGGGGGCACCCTCACCTGTCTGTGTGCGGGGCTCAGCCTGGGCTCCGGGGCCTCCGCTTGCACCGGAAGTGGACCCAGGCTACCGGTGGGCAAGATAGAGGACTGAGCCCAGGCAGGCACGGCTAGCCAGGTAGGGCACCTGAAGTGCAGATCCGCCAGGCCGGCTGCCGGCCTTGAATACGCGCTGCTAGGCAGTTTCCAAGAAGACGGGATCTGTTCCAAGAGGGGAGGTAGGGCAGGGTGCCAGATGCCTGGTTGGGTGCGGTCTTACAGGAGAGCCACGTTGAGAGGGTGCACAGCAGCCCCTGTGTTGGCGGGGCTAGGAATTTGGGGTATAGGGTGGGGATGATGTGTGCCATGCCCTGTGGTCTCCCAAAGAACTCGCACCCCCAAGCAAAGGACCCTGCTCCCTCCACCCTTCACTGCATCCCCTGCCTTCCCCAGCACCACCGCCCCTGCCCCCGGAGAGTCCCATGACCTCTCCCCACAACAGGCACTGTCCCTGTTACAGGTACTTATCTCCTGGTGGTTCCAGCCCAAGGGTGGGGGCTGTATGTGATCAGTTAGGATGCCTGGAGCCTTTGTATGAAACCTCAGACTATAATGCAGGCGTGCACAGAGGCCCCTCAAACAGGGTTCCCTGCATTCCCTCCCCACCACGCACCCACAGCGCAGCTGCCACACCAGGCCAAGCCTGCTGGAGGACCGCTGTTCCCTCTCCTCCTGTCCCTGATCAAGAGTGCACCGCCCACACTGCTGGGTATTTAGTGGGCCTTAGAAGAGCAGCTGGTATTTTCATGGACAAATATTTGCTCTTTTGGGAAGAGTTGAGTGCAAAGGGATGTAGGGTATGCCTTTTCTGTTGTCCTGGAACTGGTGACAAGGATGCAAACTTAAGTCAAAGCAGTTTTTAGAGACAGCCGCAAAATATCTTACCCAAAGATCACTGTTCCCCAACAAAGGCAACACCACCTGGCGGGTGGGGTCCTGGTCCCTCTTTCTGGAGGTTGGGCTTTGCACCCTCCAGCTGGGACAGAGCCCGAAACAGCTCTGAACACGCTCCAACAGGCTCTCCCAGCACAAACTGCCTTTATTTTGAATCTGGCTGAAGGAAGCAGCTGAGAAATCTGGGTAAATCTTCCTGGGTGTAACCATGCCTTTTGTGCTGAATGAAAGAGCGGCTCTCCACATGCTTACATCTTAGAACTGAATGTGCGTCGAAGCCTTCATGCATGTAGCATGTTGGGAACAGCGTTTCATGGTGAGGGGAACTCTATAACTTACATGTGTATGGGGAAGCCCTCACTCTAACAGGCTTTTCCTGCACAAACTGCCTTTATTTCGAAATTGGCTCTTGCTGAGAAATCTTGGTAAGTGTTCTTAGGTGTAGCCATGCCCATTATGCTGGATGAAAGAGCGGCTCTACACTTGTTCACATCTCAGAAATGAATGTGTGTTGAAGCCGTCATTCATGTAGCGTGTTGGGAACACAGAATTTCGTGGTGAGAACTATGTAAATTACATGTCTATGATGAAGAACTCGCTAGAACCGGGTATTCCAGCGCATACTGCCTTTATTTCGAAACTGGCTTCTCAGAAGCCTGTGGTCTCCACTGCAGGTCTGTCTCCAAACCCAGGGCCAGCATGGTGACTCTGCTCCCCCTGTCTATTCTGGACGATCTAGGTGTCCTCCATGGCCCTTCCACCATTGTTTTTTTTGGAAAATTCCGCAGATGGAATGGGCCTGAGAACAGGAGAGCTGGATGCCAGAAGTCACTGCCCAGTGTGTGGCTCCTGGGAGGGGCATCTCCTCTCCGTGGGCTCTGATCTAACCTCCCCAATCCCCCACCCCCACCCCTCTCCTCCTGCATTTCCTGATTGATCCCTGGATAATGGTCCATACAAGGAATGACCTGGGAGAGGTTTTATGAGTCTTTAAGTGGAAAAAAAAAAGAAATCTTTAGACAAGTTACTGAAAGTAACTTCCAGCTTTACCGGGAAAGTCCTCATTCCAATGTTTAAGGCTAGTTGACAGGGTGTCAAATTGCTTAATCACTCACAGCTGAGCAAGTGCTACCTCTCTCTCCAGCTCCCTGCAGCATCCACCTGTGGCAACTTGGCCAAAAGAAGGCAAGAATGCTCTTTACCCTCGCTAGCACCAGCGTGGCTTTGGAGTCAGTGGAGGCTGAGAGAAAGGGCCCCGCCCTGAGGTTTGGGGGGCCTCCAGCCACAGCCAGAGGAGCGGGGGTTTTCAGAGTGGCCCAGCAGGGAAACCAGGCAAGGCCACCTGGCCCAAGTCTTCCCTGCCCAGAGAGCCTCATGAACTGCTTTGGGCCACACTCCCCGTTTGGGCCCCCTGCAAAAAGGTACCACGGGAGCCACACCTGAGAAGGCAGAAGGACAGCCCTTTAGCCTGGGGTCCCTGCAGGTGTGTCCTGTGAGACCTGTGGCCACATAAGTTCCTTGTCTCTCCAGGTCACTGAAGGGACTGTGCTGGGCATCTTGGTGGTCAGGGACATGGGAACACCTCTAAACTCTGAAGAAGGACAGAGAGACTCTTCCTGGAAGCAAGGATTCCAGGGAGACACCTTGCCCAGAACTGGGGGACTGTGTCCTGAGTAGACCCCTGGGAGGCAATGTGGGGCTGTGGGGTCCTCTTCTGAGAAGGGAGCAGGTGAGTTTTCCGGGGGTGGGGTCCTGCTTTGTCCAGACATGTCCTTGTGTAAGACTCATTTACAAACACCTCCAAGTCCACCTAGGGGTGGCCCCAGAGGTGGGGGTAGAGGAGGAGAGTGAAGGGTGCAGACTTCGGGCCCCCCGAGCCACCCAGGGAGCCAAGGGTCAGTGGGAACATCTTGGGAGTCTAGTGCAGGGGTGGAGGACGAGCACTAAGAACATGCCAAGTCATGCAATAAAGTGACCTGTGACCACGAGACACAGGTGGCCGTACACCAAAAGAGGCAGAAATTTAGACCCAGGATCTGAGAACCTTGAGAGGGGCTGGAGGGTCCCAGGAACCCTCAGGAACAGCTCTTCTAGGGGCACAGACATCCCAATACACACATTTCTCATGGAAGCTTTTTGGGGTGCAGAGTGAGTTACCAGGATCCTGAACTTAGTATGGAATCCCACCCCCTTGTTCATCACGGTTCCTGGCAATAAATTGCTGTCATTTGTCCCTGGACATGCACAGGGGAGCTGACTGCTGTCGGGGTCACTGCAGGACTAGAATCTTCTGGTGTCTGCTCTGTGACCACAGAAACCCAGGGGGATTTCTCAACGGGAGAACCTGGAGACCATGCCTGCAAGGACCACCCTCATGGGATGGCCAAGGAACTCGTGGTACCCAGGTCACCAAGTGACGAAGTTGTGAGGTTGCCTGGGGTATCCTGGGGGCATGTAGATTTCTGAGGTCAGCACGTGGGCCCAGCACTGCTGGATGGTCTGCACAAAGAGGGGCCTGCCCTCCTGATGATGGCTCTTAACACCTGCAGGGAAACTGCTCCCAGGGCTCCTGGAGGTCCATATTGAGAGTGTCCTGCCAGCCTTGTGGGGTCACCTTCCCCTGATGCAGAAGCAGACCTCTCTCCCTTGAGGCCCAGGGGACACCTGGCTCAGGTGCCACCTGTGTGCCCTGGACACGCAGAGCCCCAGAGCTCTGGCACAGACTGGGTTGTGGTCATGTCCGGGCAAGAAAGGCCCTGGGAAGGGGCTCATTCAAGGGCAGAGGCCACTCTGCAGGGATGCTGGACCTGGCAGCAATGCACTGCTTCAGTACTCCCTTGGGTTGGGTCTCCAACCTGTGGGATGGAAGGGCCACTCCTTCCTGCGGTGCAGTCAGGGGAACTAGATCCATCGTCAAGGTCAGCCCTGAAAATGGAGGCTGCGCTACCTCCATTCCTGGAAAGAAAATCAGTCCCCTCCAGTCCAGGTGATTCAGAAAGTCATTCAGCAATGTTCGGGGCCCCCACTTTAGGCTTTGAATTAGAGCTGAGCGGCTTAGGAGGCCAGATCCCTGTCCGTGGCTCCAGGAGCAGGCTTTCTGCTGGGGGACAGGATCCTCACAAACACCTGTGTCTTTGTGGGACACTCCCCTCTGACAAGCTGGGAGGCAGGGTGCGGTTGTGGGAAATCGTGTTTACATGAGCAGAGGGCCACCATGTGGTGGGGGCACAGGAGACTGTGAGAATGAGTCCCACAGCCTTTCTGGAATCAAAAAACTGGCAAATGTGAAAAAGTGCATAATTTGTTTTATTGAACAGGCTGCTTATGTACGTTTGGAGAACCAGGTTCAAGGACTCAGCATCCCTCCAGGACAATAGCCTCAAGAGAAGAACAGACAGAGCAGGAGGAGATCTGGGGTTTCTCCCAGGAATGAGGTGGAACAGGGATTTCTGCAGATTTGCAAGGAGTCCCCGACCACTGAGCATGGGGTTACAGCCCCATGAGACCCCTGTCATGTTTGGCTTGGGCTCTGGCTCTGGCCTGCTCATGTATTCTTCCAGCAGAGTTCCAGAAACTCAGAGGGTGGACTTAGAGGGGCTGCGTTTGGAACCTAGTGAGGAGTTGGAGGGTCCTTTATATTGAGTCCCTTCATCCTAATCACCGTAGCTGAAGCCCAACACCCCCCAGGCCCCCATGGTTGCCGTGGAGGGAGAACAAGCCTGGCAGGCGACCTAGGGGTCCCACTACTGTGTCCTTCCCTTGTCTTCGTTCCCTTTCACCCCGGAAGGTGTGATTGTCTCGTGTCATGGTGGCCTCCACAATGTCCCTCCCAGTAATCTCTCTTCTCCATCAGGTGGGGTTCCCAACCCCGCTCAGCCTTCTCTTCATGGATGCTGAAGGATCAGGCCCACCTGAAGTTCTGAGCTTGAGCAGTAAGGTGGAAAGTAAGAAACCAATGGAAACAAAGAAGCAAGTGATTGTGGCAAACCTCCCCACCACAGAGAAGCTTCCGTGAGTGGAAGGGAGAGTGTGGGCATGCCCGTTTGCTTCCTGTCTCCCAGTGCTCTTAGCTTTCTTATTGCCTACCTGCATGGTTACAACAAAATGATCTGCAAAACTGAAATTATTTACTCTCTCACTTTTACAGGAAAGGCTGGCCAGCCTCTGGTCCGGTACCAGGCAAGAAATTGGAGTTCCTTTCCAGTTTGGAAACATCTTGGCAGGCCCAGGTTTGCAAAGGTCTGTAAGAGTAGTTACGGAGTTTTGCTTTTAACCTTTTTTACGGCTGTATATACTTGTGAGATGTGGTTGTGATGTGTAATTCTGAGCCGGGATTTTCTCAAACTGTTTCTCACTTCTTATACCAGACATTCCTAAATTCCAAGTGGAACTGCATATTAAGGAAGCCATGGAATTTAGCAAAAGGATACAGATCTCATTTCCTTTTAAGCATCGGTGTACCTCCATCATGACAGTATTTGTTATGTGTTATTGATAGGGGAACTAAGTAGTAAACAGATTAATAGAAAATAGGGGATTTTAGGTACACAGGTTCATCTTTTCAACATTGTTTGTAATATTTGCAGTTTAAGATGACCATTCCTGAGAAACAGGCAGCCTCTTAGAATGAAATAGCATTTCCTCTGAACCATAATTAATTTTTATTTTGTAGACAGCAGGAAGGGTAATAACACATCACACATTTGGGGACGTCAAAGAGAAAATGTAACTTTCTGGGAGCGCACTCCCCCGCCTCCCCCTGCCCTTTTTACTGTCCCATTCTCCCTGGAAGGCTCTTTCTTATCTTCTGCTCATGGCTCCAGTAACTCTTTCTTCCTCCTTGTTCCTCAGCTGGTAAGGTTAGTTTTCTACTTTGAACAAGCAAACAAGCCAACAGAAGAGAAATTTCACAAGCAACTCCCAGCACATCCGCTCGCCTTCTGATGTCTGTGACCTTCACTCTCGGTGCCCCACTGCTTATTAAAAGTGGCATCGAAAGCCAGTTCCTCCAAAAGTCCCCGAGGCCCCATCCCTCCCATCTTCTCTGGGTTGTCACTCCCAAAACCATCCTCTCTTTCACTGCCTCATCTGTTTTGTTCTCCTGCTAGATGGCACCCATCAGTATATAAACGTCCATCCACTTAAACAAACAGCTCTCCTTGACCCTAATTCACCCCCACCAATTGCCACCCTGTGTCTTTTCAGCAAATCTTTAAGGAGTTGTTTAAACTCACTATCTGCATCTTCTCTTGAGCCATCCCCGTTTACACCCACTCTGGCTTTTCGCCTGATCCCTCGCTCTATGGAAACTGCCCCGTCAAGGCCATCAGTGACCCCATGTTGCTAAATATAGTGGTCAGTTTTGACTCCTCATCATGCTTGGTCCCTCGGTAGCATTTGACCCAGCTCTTCCATCCTTCCTACCCCGTGTTCCTGCTTCACTCAACCTCCAACCCATCACTCTGTCTGTTTCTGCTTTTGGCCTGCTGGCTGGTCCTTTGCCAATGTCTCCTGTTTTTTCCAAACATATACTGTGGGTGTTCCCCAGGGTTTGTTCCTGGGCCTCTCCTCTCTCTCTCTGCTATTCCTTTGGTGGAAGCAACCCAGCCTTGGAAATTGGCATGCCATCAATTTCTTGATTTCTCCAAAATTCCCTGATTTCCCCTTTCTATCTGAGCCTTTATCCCTGAGACTCACATCACATTCTTTTCCTTTCATTCATCTTGCTTTCTCATTCATACATATGTTCTACAATGTAATTACTTTTCCAAATTTTGAATCAGTACATATATATCATGTAAAATGCTCAAATATGTATTATTTCCACTAAGATGCTAATTCTACCTTAGAACATTTCTGCACTTCTGTATTTATGTGAATAAAGGGAATAGTATTTCTACAAGCCTCATAGTTAAACACTGTGTTAGTTTGGGGCTATTATGTAACATGAAATAATGGTACATGAACATAGTCGTTTTTCATTTATTTTTATGTAACACCGAGATGAGGTTTTTGCCCTGAAGACTGGTTTTATTGAAATTTTACCTACGTTACGGACAGTCAGTTTATGTGAAATCCCTCATTTCTCCCCTTTTTTGATATATGATCCATTTGGCTATATATAACATATAACTTGGCATGAAACAAAATTCCCAAATCATTCACATAATACAATTAATATGTTTAAATTATATTTTTTAGATGTTAAAAAGAAAAAGAAAACAGATTCCTCTACCTATTAGGCACTTCTGTGGCAATATGTAATACACCCCTTAACCATGACATTGAAGAACTGAGCTGATACCAGCCCCTTTCCACCTGCTCAGCCCCACCTTTTCCCATCACCTGTGGATGGAGAGGACATCCCTCCCATTGTCCAGGCCCAGATGTTGGAACCATGTCCTTTCTCTCTCTTTCTTTTACACTCACAGACAGCAAATCCAGCTTGTTAGAAAATTCTGGATATTCTGTCTTAATTAAATACCTGCTCTCTGCTCCCCACCCTCCTAAGAGCCACCTTCAGCCCTTCTTGGATACCAATAGCCTCCTGTTTCCATCTTTGCTTTCCTACAATCTCTCATCCACACAGAGTCAGAGGGAGCCTGTAAAAACATACATTGGGGTGGTGGGTGTAGCTCAGTGGTAGGGTGCATGCTTAGCATGCTTGAGATCCTGGGTTCAATCACCAGCACATTCATTAAAATAAATAAATTACCTCCCCCCAAAAAACACAAACACAAAAGCATAAGTTGGACTACATCACCCCTCCCCTCAAAACTCACTAAATGGGTCACCATGTCATTAGGAGCCAAAGTCGTCACAAAGGCCTCAGGACCCGGCGTGCTCTGCCTCTCTGCCCACACTCTCCCCCTCACTCTGGGGGCCTCTGGCTCCGGCTCTTCCTTCTTCTTCCGGATCTATTCTGCTTCAAGTTCATTACTCCGTGAGATCTGCCAGGATTGCCTTATTCCCTCCTGCCTCCCTCCTACCCGACCACCATCACCCGAGTTTGCTCATATCACTCTTTTTTAAAAATTTTTCCAAACTCTTGCTACCCCAACATGCTGCCTGTTTCCTCTGCTAAAATTCTGAGCCCCCAGTGATGGGGAGTCATGTCTACTTTGTTGACTGATAAAGCCCGAGAGCCTTGGGAATGGTCTAGTTAGGAGATTCCCGTACGTAGTAGGAGCTTATACACATTTGCTGAATGAATGTAGATGCCCTGGTCCAATCCGATGGAGCACTTCTGTGACGTGCTCAAAGAATAACTCTCCTTTCCACCTGAGAGGGGGTGACAACTTCCCTGGTGATTAAAGGCAAGAATTTTTTGCTTTATGCTGTTAACCTTAGGCGGGGAGACTGGGGGATCTTCATATATATTTTTAAATTTGGTTCACTCTGCAGTTGGTCTTTGGTCTCTGTATAATTTTGAGAAACTCTTTATGAGTGATCATTCTTTGATCATATTGAACAGGTTCCAGGGGGAAGGACCAAGCCTGTCCCATCAGCCATTCTATGTGTCATGTCCTGGGACCCAGTGGATGCTCAGTATGTAAGTGAACCGACAGGAGTGAGTGAAGAGATGGGAGCATCTCATTATTGTGGCGGCTCTCTGTCCAATGCCTTGAGATTTGGGGAAGGGTTTACGAGTGCAGAAGGGAGAGGTCAGGTCCTCTGTGCTTTTCCTGAGTGCCCTGGCCTTACCCATTCCCCCAGCCCCCTCTGGGCAGCCAAGCCAAGGAGCTGGGCCACCAGTGGTTGTGCTGATCAATAATTCACCTTCACCCAAGTCCGGGGGTAGGTACACATTGTTGTAGACACTGGAGTCAGGTCCTTGGAGGAATTCCTCACCGAACTATGTTTTGGACCTTTTATTTTTCTCTAGAACCTCCAGCTGAAGAAGATTGTCTTAGACACATGAAAGTTGAGGACACCTTCTGTCCCCTAGCAACCCAGGTGGGGCTGGGAGTCTGCTGTTTCTATAGCCGGTGGGCTCGTGTTGATTTGGGCATCCCTGTGCCTGAATTCCTGCAGTACACTCGGTGGTAAGGATGGGGGTGCCTGGCAGGGAGGGAAGCGGGTTGGGAGACTGTACAGCTGGGCTGATGTTAACCTGGGGTGAGCGGGAGCCTGCTGATGCATGGCATCTCGGGGCAGGGAACTCTCCACACTCAAGAGAGGTTCCCACTCCCGCAGGGGCCCTTTGATCAGGGTGTTGGGCTGTCAGGGGACCACAGGGTTCCCAGTGAGGATTAGGGAGCCTTCAGGCAATGGGAAGTGTGGGGTCCAGTGGCAATTGAATTAACTGTGCACCCAAACCCAGCCCCCACCTCTTTCAGCCTATTTCCTAATCTGCAAAACTGGAATGTTATTAAACATCTCGCGGGGTCGTTGATGGGCTGGGACAGACTAGACTGTCAGGAGCTGGAATTCCTCTGTCCCCTGATTGTTTGCCTTCTTTCTGACTATTTGCTCTCACAAGCTCAGTCTCTCTGTCTCTCGCTCTTTCACTTCTAACTTTCTCTCATGCTCTGGTTTCATTTGATTTTCAACCACCGCCCCTCCCCTCCGCCAATCCCCAGATGAGTGAACTTGATTTCTATGTGTCAGTTCCAAATTCCCAGGAAAGATGCTCTGTCACCCTCTGGATCTGTTGTCCAACCCATGAGTTGTGGCCAGAGGAGTGAGTCCCTCTGGGACCTGCAGAGGGTCTCTGCCCAGCCTGCAGCCACCACTGTGGGAGCACATAGCTCTCCGTGGAGGAAGTACTGGCTGTGACCTTGTGTCACTAAGTGTGAATTTATGTCTTCTCTTGAACCACCTTCATCCTCCTAAACAAAGATGAAAATTAAACACTCCCGGGATTTGTGTCATGGAACACTCAGGGTGGGGGCTAATGGGGCTGGAATTTCTGCTGTATTTAAGGGGCTACACTGAATCCCCAACGAGAGCCTGCAAAGGGAACAGCACCGGCCCCACCCGGCACTTAGGGCGCTGAGTCTGCGTGACGTTGAGCCAGGCTTCTGACCACAGCTCAGGGGTCTGGTCTGACCAATTAGCCTTTGAAACCAACCAGCTTTGGATTCCTCAATCCCACCCTGAGGTTTTACCTGAACCATCAGCTTCTGTATCTCTGAAGACAGATGATGAGGACCCTTCACGTAAGCCGTTCGCACAGCCCTGTTCAGGCCTTTGTGCTGCACGGTCTGCCCGGCGAGCTGACCGAGGTTTGTATTTTACTGATGTTAGAAGTAGTCTGGTTTCCCGATGTACTGTTTCACTGAGCAAGCAACAGAAGCCACTTCTCGCTGATAAAAGCAGAAAAGGGACATAATGAGAAGATACTGGGAGGGTGTGTGGAGTGGCCAGGACAGGAGCCAACCCAGGAGCTGTAGGAGGTGTTATGGAGCCCCAGGCACCAGGCTGGGAGGGGTGCTACCGGGCCCCCTGCCACCCCAGAAGGGACCCCCTCCACCCGACCCTCCACCTCACTCACTGCAGGTTCATGTCCCGGCAGGGCCAGGTCACACTGAAGCCACCAGCACACGCCTCAGTGGGGGAGCTGGCCCCGTCTGAGCTGCGGGCGTGCCTGGTGTGGGGAGAGGCCCAGTTAGAGGAAGGCGGTTCCTCTACTGTTCCGAGTTAAGGTGCAAGTCAGTGCCCATCACTCAGGAGAGCCGGGCTGGACGGACCTCATTGTGGTGACTAGGCTGTCTGAGTTCACTTATTACTTTCTACGTTTGAAGGCCCTGGAGGGAGAAAAAGTGAAGGTTCTAGTACTTATTTTGTGTTTCCCACGTACCAGGTGTGGTAAGCAAGCCACTTCAGACAAGGCCCGGAGCAACCACGTAAATAGGCCACGGAGCAAGTCGTGCAGTCAGGCCTCTGTGGTCCCGAAACCCGTGTCCCCATCGGCTCCATAGTTACCAGTGGAAACTAGGGGGATTTATGGGACTGTGTGCTCCTGTGGGGGCTGGGATATGTGTGTTTAAGTCCACATCTTCAGAAACTCGGCTAGAACCACAGCCACTGATTGCACGGTGGCAGAGGAAGGGAGGATTCCAGCCTCTGGTCCAGCTCGTGTGGAGCTCAGAAGTTCTTCCTCCTGTCCTGAAAATAACACCAGATCTGAGGGAGCTGCAAACCCACTTCTCTTCTTAGATCCCAGAAAACTGAGGGGGAAAGCTGCTCCCAACCCTGAGAGGTTGCAAAGGGAACAGCGGGCAGGCTTGGAGAGTCACAGCTCCCAAGGCAGAACCAGATTTTGTAAGAACCCCGGGGGCAGGCAGATTTAACAGGTCCCTGAGGCCAGCAGGAGGCTCAGTGTGGGGATATCAGAGTGTGACAAGTCCAGGGGGCCAGTCAGAGGGGCCCCATGATCTTTTTCATGTATTTTACATCCAGGACCGTGTCCTGTTCTCAGAATGAAGGCCAGAGGATAACTCCTCATGCTTCCTGCCTGGAAAGGAGAAAATAACTGTATTGAAATACACCCAGAACATTCTGTTTCATTGGGGGAAGCTGTTTTTTGTTTGTTTGTTTGTTTAATGAGAAATAATTTTACCAGAGCCTAACCAACCTGGGAGAAGGGAAATCCCTTCTGTGTCACCCAAATTGGGGTGGGGGGAAAGAGACAAACTTGTAGAGGTCACAGCTCAGGGCACAGGCTCAATGAGAACTAATCACAGGACTGCAGATGCCCTGCTCTGTCCCGCTCCCCCAACACCTTACCTCCATGTCAGTAGGGCCCGTGTGTAATAACAAGAATAAAACTAAAAGAAGTAAATGTCTCAGGAGTGTCTAGGGAAAACCCAAAGACAGCGGGGAGATGAAAACAAGGACACACAGGCTGTTTTAGCCTCTCACACAATTAGCTGTAGCAAACTACACACAGCCCAGCCCCAGTAGATAAACAGACAACCTCACAGAAGAAATTATTTATTTTGGTTCTCTTACCCAGTGCATTCCATGGTGCATCCTCGCCTAGAATTGAGTGGAAACAAGTCCATCTCAGAAGGGACATAACTGAAGAGGGATGGCTTCCCAGACTCTGAGGGACAGAGACAGCACCAGCCTGGGTTAGAGAAAGGTGAGGGGTGGGGTAGGGTGTGGGCTGCCTTCTTACCCAAATAAGGAACCTTCCTGAGGCCAGCACAGTAGGAGGGAGGGCCATGGGGTGGAAGCAGCCAGACTTCATCCTGAGAACTGATGGGATGCCTCAAAGGGACAATTCAGGTGCCCAAACTGGGCCCTGAGTGTGGGAGCCAGTCGGTCTGACTCAGAGCCCAGGACTGAGGTGGGCGCACAGCAGGCCGGTCTTACTTGGCCGGATCCATTTCACTTCTCCGAAGCCCTGTGTAAAACATGAAGCGTGGACGGCCTGGTGAGCACAGCTCTGACCTCAAGACCGGTTTCAACTCCTCTCTTCCCAGAGAACAGCATCTCTGAACTCGTCCTGGGTGACCTCACAGAGATCACCCTAGTGGCCCAGGCTAGTGACCGGGAACATGTACCTTCCTGCAGGCAACCCCTGACGTCCACTGATGCATCATATACTGGCAAAGAGTGAGTCTCTGTGCATTGGGCTAACAGCAGAGACTCTGCCAAAGGCCCAAGAGGTGGTGTGTGGGACATGCAGGGGTGCAGGAGTGTAAGCAGTGCAAAAGTGTAACTGCTGACAGGGGTGCAGGGGCTGTGGAGGGCGCAGGCATTTCAGGGGATGTGGGGGTGGAGGGATGCAGAATTGCAGAGAGTAGCAGGGGTGCAGAGGTGCAGGGAGTGTAGGGATGCAGGGAGG
Source organism: Vicugna pacos (assembly GCF_048564905.1). Taxonomy (NCBI): domain Eukaryota; kingdom Metazoa; phylum Chordata; class Mammalia; order Artiodactyla; family Camelidae; genus Vicugna; species Vicugna pacos. The sequence goes on along the minus strand of NW_027328741.1, from coordinate 77,943,595 downwards.
TGCTCAGGGACGTGGCCAGGATTAGAAGGCAAGTGCACATCCTTGCAGTCAGCCTGACCCAGGCAGGCTATGGCAATGCTTTGGGGCGGCGGCAGCGGCGGTGGGGGTGGCCGTTGGGAGGCTGCCCGGGCAAGCCGGTCGATTTCTTCTCTTCCCTGCAGCCTGGCCTGGGGTGGGGATTGGCCGCCGGAGATTCGCCAGATGTTGGACTCCAGGTAAGCTTGCTCCTGGTAGGTGGGGCGGTTAGGTCAGCGGGCGGCGGCAGCGGCAGAGGGGCGGAGCGGGGCTACCCCTGGCGAACGGGTGGAATAGCTGCCTTGTCCCGGCTGCTGGGCCTGGGAGCGGCCTCTTCTTCCCCAGGTCGCCGGACACTCCTGTCCCACTCAGCTTGCTGAGTGCGGAGTGGGGGCGGGGCCGTTAAGGTGCGGGGCCCACGGGGGGAGGGGGGCTGCCGCGGGGGAGCCGGTCAATTCGCTCCGCTCTCCCCGGCGGCGGAGCCAGGGGCGGCTTCTGCTGCCCTAGAGGCGGGACGCGGGTCTCCAGATGAACTTGCTCCTGGGAGGCGGCGGCGGAGGCGGCAGGGGCAGGGGATGTGTTCCAGGGAGCTGCTCCATTTCTTCTCTCCCCCGCGGCCTGGCTTGGGGGCGACCTCTGCCGCCGGAGATTTGCCTGAGGTCCGACTCCAGGTGAGCTTGCTCCTGGGAGATGGGTGCGGTGCGGTCAGGGATCTGGTAAGTTGGTGGCTGCGGGGATAGGGAGGCTGCCCCGGGGTAGCTTGTGGATTAGCTCCATGTCTGCACCACGTGGCCTGCAGGCGGCTTCTGCTGCCCCAGGTCCCGGGACACACCTGTCCCACTTTGCCTGCTGGGGGCGGGAGGCAGGGTAGTCAGGGTGCAAGGGTGGCGGGGGTCGGAGGCCTGCAGCGGTGGAGCGGGCCCATTTGCTCCCATCTTCCCCGCGGCTCGTCCTGGGGGCGGTCTCTGTTGCCCTGGGTTACGGGACACGTGTATCCTAGTCAGCTTGACCCCGGGAGGCGGGCGTGATACGTTTGGGGTGGTGGAAGCAGCGGCGCGTTTTCCCATGAAGCCGGTCCATTTGCTCCCATTTCTCCTCATGGTTTGCCCTGGGGGCGGTCGCTGATGCTCCAAGTTCGCCGGACGTCCATCTCCAGGTCAGCCTGCTCCCTAGAGGAGGCCACTGTGAGGTCAGGGGGCAGGAGCGGTGGCTGATGCGGGGGGATGGGGATGTATTGGGGAGTTGGTAGATTGGCTCCCGTCTCCGCGATGGCCTGGTGTGGGAGTGGCCTCTCCTGACCCAGATCAGCAGACACACCTGTCCCATTCAGCCTGCTGGGGAGGGGCTCCCTGGGCGGTGCCTTTAAGGTGCGAGGGTGGCGACGTCGAGGGTAGAGGGCCTGCAGGGCGGAGCTTGTCAATTTGCCCTTCTCTTCCCCGCGGCCAATCCTGGGGGCGTCCTCTGCTGCCCAAGAAGCCCGATGCCCATCTCCAGGTCAGCTTTCTCCTGGGAGGCGGGCTCGATGAAGTCGAGGGGAAGGGGCAGCCAGCCGTCGCAGCTGCCTAATGGGGCCACTTCTTCTTTCCCCTGACCTGGCCTGGGGACGGCCTCTCCTGCCCAAGATTCGCCTGACACACCACACCAGGTCAGGTTGCTCCTGGGAGGTGGGTGCGGTGAGATCAGGGGGTGGAGAGGAGAGGGTTACTGCCTATTGCGAGCTGGAGGATAACCTCCCATCTCTCTGGAGGCCTGATGTGGGGGCGGCCTCTGCTGCCTCTCGTTCCCAGGTCACAAATCTCAGGGTCATATTGTCACGGGGGTGCGTTAAGTTGGGGGGCGGCGGGGTGATTGTGAGAGTATGGGGTCTGCCTCTTGGGAGCTAGTGGTTTAGCTCCCATCTCCCCAGCAGCTTGGCCTGGGGGCAGCCTCTGTTGCCCCAGGTTGCAAAGCACAGTTTCTCTGACAGCTTAGCCACCGGAGGTGGGCAGGATGTGCTGAGGGGACTGAGGCAGCCACCAATGCAGCAACGGAGGGGGCTGTCCCTGGCAAGCTGGTCAATTTGTTCCCATCTCTACCTTTGCTTCCCTAGTTTCGCAGGACGTCCTTCTCCAGTTTATCCTTCTCCTGGGAGGTGGGCTCAGTGCATGCAGCCCAAGGTCTGGGCTCTCCCCTTGGGAGGGGAAGAACTCTCTTGTTCTCCTTTGTCTTTATTCTTCAGTGAAGGGGTTACTTGGCCCAATTCTTAATCCTGAGAAAGTGTAGCCTGTGTTATGGAAGAGCTGCTGGACAGTGTGCTTTCTAGGTGGGTTTTCACATCAGCTGATGCCCCAGGCAGACAGGAAAGCTATTACTCAGAGCTTCTTAGTGTGGAGTTGGGGGATGGCCCTGCTGTCCTCACCATACTTTTTAAAAATATGTTACTTCCCTCTTTTTCCTAGGTGACATTTTAGGTTATTGGGTCACAGATTGCTGGCACACCCATCCCTGTTCTCAAACATCTTTTAAACATGGGTGAAGTGATAAGTAGGGGAAGATGATTTACTGAAAGGTAAGAATACGTAAATTTGCATTAAAGCTACCTTCTGTCAATCTTTCTCAAATGATTTTTGTCGGATTCAAAATCAACGACCTAGTGAATGTTGTACTCTTGTGTAAATCATTGATCTTTACATCACATTTGTTGAGTGGTCAACGAGATTTGTTTAGTAGATTATTCCTGAAAGGAAAAGCTCAGGCTTTTGATAATTCCTTGTCTGATGTTACCCAGGCAGTCACAGTAGAAAACACAGCTGATATAAAAGTCCCTCACCTGCCTGAACTGCAAAGCTTCTGGGATTACCGATTCCTGAAATGCAGGTGACTCTTGATGATAATCTGGGGGATGGTTTATATGATCAGATTCTTCCAGTCCTGTAAATGGGTTCCGTGGCCCCAGCCCCGGGAGAACTGGTCATAAGGGCCATATCGTGAGGGGTGGGATGGAAGGCAAGGTGTAAGAGCTGGAATCACTGAGATTCAACACTCGCTAAACACAGACTCCAGAGCCTAGTTGTTCTGTTCTGGATTTGAGAGTTTGTTCAGACATGATTCTTGCCTTTAAGGAGTCACTGCCTGGGTGGAAGTAACCTTTACATAAATCTGAGGAGGATGGAAATTAAGTAGATGGGCTGTTACGGTTCTCAGTGTGCCTAGGCTCGCTCTTCCAGGCACTCATTGGACGAACGAGAGTCGTTATTCACTCATTCACTGATTTATTACCCTTGAACTGATCATTTGTCCCACAGTAAGTGAAACAAGGGATCAGGAACCTGAGTTTTGTCCCCTCTCCTATCACTGATTGTATCTGTCAGTCGGGCGCCCTGCGTATGCATTGTGAAATGGTGGTATTTCTTGCCCAATGGGGCTGCACTGTCAGTTCTGAGAATCAGGGGAGACACGTGGGTAGGAAAGCACCCTGACACACATGGCCCCCCCACCCCGTGAGACAGCATTGTCGATGCTCAGGTGACCCGATGTAGACCGCGCTGCTAAACCTGAACATGGTTAGTGATCTTGGTGGCTATGAAAATACAGACTACCGGTCCCTACCTCTGGAGGCTCTGAGGGTGTGTACCCCAGAATTCTGCATTTTTAAAAGGACTTTAATTCTGGTGAAGATGATCTGAGTGTCCCACTGAGAAACACTGGTGTTCGAGGCACCAATATTGAGGATTCTCAGGGAGCGATGTCTTTTCAGGATGGTCCTAGGGCCCTCACTTGAGACTTTTGCCTTGGGTTTAATTGTATGTGTTCAGAAGTGATGTCTCTCACTTCCAGTGCTTGTAAGCGTGATCTGTGCAGGGATTTACTCTCAGTAGATGGCAAAAACTATGATTCTTCAGGTCACCGAGCTAGAGTGTGAGCGATCTTTTATTTTGGTGTTCTTTATAGCAATGCAGTGTCTCCCGAGAAGAGATTCAGACTTAACAGCTTTGTGTCAGACTTTGGAAGACCGCTGGTGCCCAAGGTGTTCTCTGGCAGGACAATGATGAATCTAGGTCCCTCTTTCCCTGCTACATCAATGAAGTGGACCACTTGGACAAGGCCAAAGCTGGTATCTCAACCATTGCCCTTGACAGTGATATTCGGCTCCAGGAAGCCTTCAGATGCAGCAGGTGGCCAGAGGAGGAGCTGAACAGGCTCATGAAATGTGACATCCCCAACTTCATCAATACAGACCAGAACTCTTCCGTTGGGGAAGATGATCTCCTGATTTTGGAACCACCGATTGTTCTAGAAAATAAGCCATTTGCTCAGACCTCACACAAAGACTTGAATTGAGAAACGTGCTTTGTCAAGTGTCTTTCTGAAGATGTGAAGTCTGTCTTTGTATGGCAGGAATTGCCCTTTCACAAAATTGTATGTGTTTGTGTCTGAGAGAGGGAAGTGGAGACAGACAGAAAGACAGAGACAGAAGAGAGCCCCCTCAGAAGAGAGCTAGTTAAGGTGAGTTTTTGTGCCTTTAAAAAAAAATTTGGGGTTTTGGGGGGAACAAAGTATTTACACTGTTTCATTCTCCTACTTGGAAACCTGGCCCCATCCTCAGTGTCAGTGGCCTTGAATGGGGTTGGCACGGTGCGTTTCATCTGGCGCTGTCACTACCACGCTCTGCCTTTAGCATGTTGCTTTGCCTGTCAGGGCTGCCACCCTTTTAACCTTAAGGCTAGGAGTCTGGGGTAGATGATCCATCTCAGCTCTGCTGTTTTGAAAATTCCTGATGGCAGCATAAACCAGGCCCTACCTCCTGTCTCTTGCTGGGGCACCCCTCAGGTCTGTGCCTTCTACTCAACCCTTTACTGAGCCCAGTTTTATCAGGAGCCCAAGTGCCTACCGGGATGGAAGGGGACTTGTCTCTCATGGTCACGGTGGCCGACATTTCCATTGGTTGTGCTGAAACAGCTCTTCTGAGATCCTCTGGCCACCCTTGCTCAAACCTGAGGACAACACTGTCGTTTCTTTCCTAGGAGGAGGATCAATGCATGGTGCACTTTATGACAATCCTGTCCCCAGGAATGCACGGAAGTTTTTCAGCTGAGTGAGGGGAGGTGCCTCTGTGTCCCTGTGTCCCTGTATATCTGTCTGCTCACACTACCCTGCCACCGGCTACTGAGCAAGAAAAGTGCTATTCACCATGCTGTGTGTTTTGCAGATGTGTAGGTGATGGTCATCTGGCTCGTGTGTGTGGGCTTGGAGCTGGGATGTTGAAGGGCTTATAAATACCTCATCAACATGTATTCAAGGTGGCCTGGTGCCACACAGACTTGATTCATGAAGGCAGCAAGCCTGAACACTGGTTTGGAAACAACTTGGTTTTGATCAGTCACACTGCATGCATGACTCGCTGCTAATCTCTGGGTGGTTTTTTCATTTTAGATTTATTCACCCAGTGTCTTGCTTAAGCTGAAAAATACTTTTATTTCACCAGAATATTCTCTGATTCTTTGTTTTCACACATCCAGTTTTTTAATTCCTTTAAAAATTGTTCTGTGTTTATAATGCCTCCTGATTTCTATCATTTCTAGTTTCCCTGTGGCCTGAGCCATGCACCAGATTTTATGTAGGAACTGTTCCACCAAAAGGAATCCCCTCGCTATAATATCTTTTGAGGAAAGTATTATTCTTTAAGACCCTAACACTAATTCGTAGAACAAAGCATGGAACATTTCTTGTAGTTAATACATGTTCATGCAAAAAGAAACTTGATATTTTCATTGAAGAATGTTGATTTTAATAACTTTTACTAATGTGAATATTATTATTCATAATTTAAGTAACCAAATAAAACCACAGTTATTTATTATTAAGATTAAAAACTATTTACATGGTCTCTCAATTAGAAGACTGAAGTGTATTTAAAAATGGAAAAATACCCATGATGACACCATCTTTTTTATTAACTAAATATCAAGAACTGTGCAGGGTTATGATTTGACCACCTGCAAGCTGTCAAGTTAGCATGAGGTAGTTTGTGGATGCTGCCAGAAGACAGGAGACTCCCCCAGGATCAGAGACTAAGGACTTCCTGCCAGCACAGCAGGCAGCCAGTGGTTCATGTTCATGTTGGTTCCTGAGTTCCTTTCCTATTGCTGTTGTAACAAAGGACCACAGACTCAGTGGTTTAAAGCAATACACATTCATCTTCTCACTGTTCTAGGGTGCAGAAGTGCAAAGTCAATGTCAGTGGACTAAAACCAATGTGTGGCCAAGGCTACGTTCCACACCGAGGCTCTTGGGAGGGATTCATCTTCCTACCTTTCCCAGCTTGCATAGGTGCTCATACTCCTTGGCCCAGGGCCCTGTGTCACTGTGACTTCTGCTGCCACTTCACATCTCTGTCTCTGACCAATCTGCCTCTCTCCTCTAAGGACCTCCGTGATGACGTTTGCTTTCCCACAGTGATCTGCCATCCCAAGGTCCTTGACAGTCACACCTGCAGAGTCCCTTTTGCCATGCACAGTGACATATTCCCAGGTACTAGGGATCAGACCATGGACATATTGGGGGCCATTATTCTACAAAGTTCTTCCCTTTGGCTCCACTGGTTCTTGTCCATCCCACATGCAAAATGCATCCACCTCATCCCAACACCCTCCAGAGTCTCATTTACTACACCATCAACTCAAAGTCCAACATGTAGTCTAAGTATTATCAGCTCAAAAGCCTAAATATTTTCATCCTCATCGCCTAAGTCAGGCATGAGTGAGACCCTGGGTGTGATCTTCTCTGCTCAAAATCCTGCAATGGCTTCTCATTTCACACAGTGAAGAAGCGAGAGTCCTTATGGTGACCTTACAGGTTTCCTCCCCCTCCCCAAGCTGAGCTCATCTCCGGTTTTCTCCCTGGCTCACTCTGCTCCAGCAACACGGGCCTCCCTGCTGGCCCTTGGGGATATCAGACTTGCACCCACAGGCCTGTTGCCCTGGCCGGTCTCTGTCAAACTCATATGCTGAAGTCCTAACCGCCAGGACTACAGAACATGACCCCATTTGGTAATAGGGTTGTTGCAGAGGTCATTGGTTAAGAAGAGGTCATTAGGGTGGGCCTTAATCCAGTATGACTTGTGTCCTGATAAAAAGGGGCAATGTGGACACAGAGATACGTGTACATGGGAGATGACGTGATGAAATGTGGAGAGAAGACGGTCGTCTCCAAGCCAAGGAGAGAGGCCTGGACCAGCCTCTCCCTCCCAGCCCTCAGGAGGAACCAGCCCTGCTGACACCCTGCCTGCAGACTCCCCGCCCCCAGGGCTGTGAGACAGTGAGCCTCTGTAGTTCCCATCACCCAGTGTGCGGTGCTGTGTTAGAGGAAGCTCAGCAACTAGCGCCCCCTTCTCAAGGTCCTCAGTGAGGCCTGCTCTGGCCATCTCATTTTAAACTGGAGACTGCCTTCCCCTTGTCTCTGCCCCAGAAACCCCCTCTCCCTGATCATATTATTTCTATCACCTTCTAGAATACCATATATTTCACATGACTGTCACGACTGTAGTTTATGTTCTGCTCTTCCTCAGTCCTACAGGGACAAGGATCCTTATTTGTTCACTGACGGACCTCAGGTGGCTTGACCAGTACCCGTGGCACAGCAGTCAATACAAATTGGCCGGATGGAAGGAGGGATCGTTCCTTACATTCACAGGTGAGTGAACGAAGATTCCGGGGGATTGAGTGTTTTGCTCAGGCACAGAGCTGGTAAGTGTCAGGCCAAGGGGGGTTTCAGGTACCTATGAACCTGTGGGAGTCTTGAGTGATTCCCTTTCCATTGATTAGTATTTCTCAGGTGTCTCTTTTTCTGGCTCTAACTTTTGACTTCTTTCTGGTATTCTTCTAAGCTTTCAACCAGTTTTAAGTTTTAATTCTGCTTTGTCTCAGGTAAACAAATGAAATCTGTAAATCTTTTAACTCATTATTTCATCTAAATACAGTGTGATTAGTGATGATGTTGTATTTCTGGCCTCTTGTTTTGTGATTTCTATTTGCTTTGCGCTGCTTTTCTCCTGCCGGTTATATCCCTTGCGGTCATGGTTAAGAGCATGGCTTGTAGAGGCAGCCTATCCGGGCTTGGTTCCCTCCCTTGCTAACCATGTAACCAGGATACGTAATCCCTTTGAGACTCACTTTCTTCATATACAAAAAGTGGTACTATCCACCTCAAAGACTGTGAGCATTAAGTGATAAAATGGATGGAGAACTTAGAATAGTGACCGGCGTATTTTGCATTCTTCATTTTGACTTCTTTATTTTTATTCTCTTTTTAAACAATTACTTTAGAGATTACTGTTGAATTTTAATGAACACCCTAGATATTGAAGATTAAAATGTTACTTAACCCATACATTGAATTTTATATACCAAATGATATCTGTATTTTGTTTCCATAAGTTCTGTTTAGCTCTATAAAAAAATTGATCTGCTTTCATTTACATGATGTCCTGATTGTTCATTATGTTACATAAGATTCATTTTATCTTTTAATGATTCAGTCATACTTATTTTATGCTCTCTCTTAGATTGTTTCATAATTTTAGGCTCTGGAATATTAATCATCCTGTGTTTTACGGTGAGCTCTTTCTTCCCTGTGGCATTTATTTTCTTCTGTTTATAGTTGTGTGTCTGTGTGTGTGTAGAGTTGTGGGAGTTTCTCTATAGTGAGTACAATTTTTTTCCTATGATTGTCCCTTACATCCTGGTTTATAAAGTTTCCCTAGAGAACAATTTTGTGTTGCTTATCCTAAGGCTCCAGGTGATATGATCAACGTTGAATTATATTTTTCAGTTTGGGAATTCCGGAATCTTAAGTGGAGTATCAATATGGATTCCACATTCGAATAAAGCAGGGGCGTGGAGATTATATTTTTTTAAGGGAGATTTTGTTTTTCCCTAGAGAACCGGCTGTTTCACCCCTTTCCTGCGTGCACAGGTGGAGAACTTTGAGTCTTCCTTTCAGTGAAGAGTCAAGTCGTCCAATACGTCTTATGCAGAGGTTTCTATAAAGGAAGACTTCTACATCTGGTATGGACCCTTTTTCTTAATGGACATTGTATCCCTATTTATATGCAGATGAAAACCCCTTCCCTCCAGGGTGCTGTGGCATCAGCTCACAAGATTACCATTTTTGCGTTAAGTGTCCTCTTTTTATTGTCACCTGGGAACTTCTCTCTCCATAGTTATCTCTGTGTTACTTTTGTTGTTGTATTTTATCCGGCATTACTGAAAGTTTTACTTAAAAGGGATCCTAATTAGCTCTGTTTACCTGTTTCCAGAGCTGAAAGCTTCAGTTCTAGAGTATCTGTTTGATTTTTCTTAAAAATACATTCCAATATATTTCTCTGGTGCAAGTCTTGACCCTGTTATCTGTTCTCCCATCATTTCCTTATTTTCTTGATTATATTAAAAGTGTTTTATAGCCTTTATTGGTAACTCTGATGCCTACATCACCTGGGGGTTTGCATCCTTTGTCTAATATTTCTTATTCTCATTTTATCCATCATATAGTCTTGACATGTTGCATGTCTAGAAATTCTTTATTACATGGCAGACACTGCAAATGAAAAATCCATATCTTATCTTCCTTAAGAGGTTTTCTACCTTCCCGTTAGGCAGACAGGGTGAGAGACTGATCATCTCACTCCAATAAGGCCCTGAGTTGCGTCGACAAAAGTGCCTTTTTTCTTAACACAGCTTTGAGGTATACTTGGCAAAATAATTTTCACAGATTTAAAGTGTACAACTTAATGCGTTTTGACATAAGTATATCCCCAAGGAACCATGACCACATTCAAGACAGTGAACATACCCATCACCCACAAAACTCTTCTCCTGCATTTTGTTGTCCCTCCCTCCCTCCCCGTCTATTCCCCTGGAAACCATTGATCTGCTTTCTATCACAACATACTGGTTTGCATTCTCAAGATCGTTGTATGAATGGATTCATGCAGTATCTACTCTATGTTGTCTAACTTCTTTCATTCAGTGTAATTATTTTGAGAGTCATCTGTGTTGCTGTATTAATAGCTTATTTTTCTCATAGCAGTGTATTGCTTAATGCTGAGTTTTTCCTGAATAGTTTATTGCGAACAGTGTTTGGTTAGACCATCCTTTGTTTCTCCATTTACTTCTTGATGGATGCGTGGGTTATTTCCAACTTGAGCTATTATAAATAATATTGCAGTGAATATTTGGTTACAAGTCTTTTTATGGACATACACTTTTATTTTCTAAAGCATCAGATGAGAAATATCTGGGTTATATGGTAGATAGGTGTTTACCTTTTTTAAAGAAACTGTTAAACAGTTTTCCAAAATGGTTGTGCTATTGTAAATTCCTCGTGGTATGTATCAGTTCTGGTTGCTCTACTTCCTTGCCAGCACTTTGTAAGGTCGATCTTTCTAATCGTATACATTCTAGTATATATGTGAACTAGTATCTCACTGGTGATTTTTAAAAGCATTTCTATAATGACTAATGGCATCTTTAATCAGCATCTTTTCATATGCTTATTATCCATCTAGATATCTTTATTGAAGTGTGTTTTCTGGCCTCATTCATTCATTCAGGTGTTTGCATTATTATTGTGTTTTGAAATGTTTTTATTCTGGATCAGACACAAAGAGAGACCTTTACCAGACATATGATCTGCAAATAGGTTCTGTCTATAGCTTGTCTTTTCATTTGCTTAGCAGTGTTTAGAAGAGCTTTGAAGAGTCTTCATTTCTGTAAAGTTCACTCTATCAGTTACTTTTTAAAATAGATGATACTTTTGGTGTCATAGCAAAGAAATATTTGCCAAACCCAAGGCCATAAAGCTTAAGCCTATGCTTTTTCTACTAGCTGTTTTATAGTTTTAGATTTCTTATTAAAATCTATGATCCACTTTGAGTTAATTTTTGTATATTTTGTGAGGTGTGGATCAAAGTTCATTTTTTTTTTTTGCGTATCACTTTCTAACAATTCCAGCACTACTTGTTGAAAAGATCCTTTTCTCCACTGCATCCTTTTTGAGAATCAATTGTCTATATAAGTGTTTGTTTAGTTCTGAACTTTCTATTCTGTTCCATTATTCTATTTTCCTGTTTTACACCAACAGCATACATTCTGATTACTGTAGCTTTATAAAAAAAGTCTGAAAATTAGATAGTGTAAGTCTTCCAACTTTGTTTTTCTTGTTCAAAGTTGTTTTGGATATTTGGGATCCTTTGCATTTTTATATGAATTTTACAATCAGTTTCTAAATTCCTTACATCCTGTTCTACCAAAATTCCACCCATGTCTTTGGCCATCTCCAAAGCCGCATTTTCAGAAGTCTCTCTAGTTCCCAGGTGAAAGGAATTTGTCTTTTTTCTGGCTCCATTCACATTTCATATTATTTGATTACATTTATTCATATTTGGCTGTATGTACTTGTCTGATCTTTCCAGCCATATGGTAAATCTCTCAAAATTAGGAATCTTGACTTGGTTCCCTATATCTGCTGAGAAAACTAGTTCTATGCTTTGCAGCAGTGAGCCCTGCAGTAAGAGGTATCTGCAGCACACATCTAGCTCATTGCTTGCATATTGTCAAGAAATCCTGCAGATTTAGAATTGTTTATTGATTATTGTCTCCAAGACGTCTCAGTCTTTTTTATTTCTATTGTTACTGCTGCAGTTTCAAAGAGCAATGGCTAATTATTTTCCAAATATCAAAACATACTGTAATTGAGTTGTGATGTAAATTATGTGCTGCTGTGTCTTAAAAACCTCCTTAGTGTTCACAGGCTCCTTCACTCATGGAAATTTTGGGAGAATGACATATCCTTAGAGATAGCACTGCTGACTTTGGCGACCTGAGCAGCAGTATCTGGACTCACTCCTGCTGTTTTTCTAGTGTCCCATCTAGCCCTCCTCCAGCCCTCCATGGGGGGACATGCAGTTCTGCCCTTGAAAAGCCTGTTGCTTCTCAAGAAGACTTCCCTATGAAACATAATCATGTCCTTCTTGTGGGGACATTCAGTCCAGAGATTTGGCGGCAGGGAAAAATGTTTAGTCTGCTTTTGGTAGAGCCTAAACTCTTCCATAATTATTAGAAGCAAATCCAATGAGGAAACTGTGTTGGCATCTAACAAATCAGCATAAATGTCTGATGAGGCAGATCAGCTTCCCCATCCCACTCAGGCGTCATGTTGATGTGACACACAACTTGGCTAAAATTTTCCCCTCTGTGCAACGTAAGTTTCAAGACATTATGAATGGCTTTTTGTTTTTCTTCCTTGGTCTTTCCACATTCACTGTGTCTGGTGAGATTATATGAATCCTGCTTATTTTCAGCCCAGCAATTACCCCTTTTAAAGGATCACGTGTTTAAAAGGCTAGTGGACAATTTGTTAGAAGATAGAATTCCTTAGATTTTGGTCCTGGAGTTGAATCTTGGTTAGGGGTGAATGAAAATTCCCATTAAAATTTTAAATTCAGTGTTACAAAGTTTTAAAAATAGTTAAATATTAGTCAATTTCATTAAACACTTTAGCAGTTATTTACTTTTAAGCCTGTTTCTGGGGCAATTTTTTTAATGATTCCCTCTCTTTATTGATTCCCTCTTTATCAGAATCCTTGAGAGGCCCTTGTCATCACTGTCAGTATCATCATCATCATCATCATGGAACTGATTCCTCTGGACGATTCTAGGAAAATAAAGAGATCGGTGGAGTTATTTGTAGGTCAGTGTGTGAATATACAATAAGAACAGTTATCAGACATTAGATGCAAGAAATCCACTTTATTTAGAGAAGAATTTGGTCATGAAATCCTAATGTGGTGAATGAAGGTAGCAGTGGGAACAGAATAGTCAGTGGAAAGGAGGGAGTGAGCGAAGTGGGGAGCATAGATCCTTGGTTAGCCGATCATCAAATTGGTGAGAATGAGGGGAGTGTGTTGGCAGAATCATGTCCCTCCCCCGCCACAGGTTAGCCAACTGTGACATGTTTCTGTACATGGTAAAAGGGATGACAGATTATATTAGGAGAAAAATCTTAGAGGATTTCTGTCTTCTAAATTGTCTATTAGCCTTTTAAACCTGTGATACATTATTAAAGATTAGTGGAGGGCCACAAATAAAAAGGATTCATATAATCTCACCACACATACTGAATGTAGAAATACTAAGAAAGAAAAACAAAAAGTCATTCATAAGTGCCTTGAACCTTAAATTGCTCATGAGAGGAAATGTCACACAAGGTGAATGTCACAGCCACATACATAATGCCTGAATGGGAGGGGAGAAGGGGATCCTGAGATGAGACAATAGGGTGAGTAGCCTGGATTGTCCAGGTGGGCCCAATGTAATCACAGGGGTCCTTAAAATGGAGGACATAGCCCAGCTGAATTTAAACTCAGAGGGAGGTGTAGCCATGGAGCAGTGTTCAGAAAGGCTGCTGGCCATGAAAATGGAGGAAGTCGTGGGGCACAAGCTAAGGAAGTTGGGTAACCTCTGGAAGCTAGAAAAAAAACCAAAAACAAGGAAACATTCTCTTCTAGATCCTCTAGAAGGAAGGAACCCTGCTGTTAAGTTGAATTTAGCTCAATGAGAACTGTGTTGGATCTCTGACCTCCACAGCCATAAGGCGATAAATCTGTGCTGGTTTAAGTTGTTAAGCTTATGGAAATTTGTTACAGTGGTAATAGAAAAATAACATAGTGGGCGGTAGTGCAAGGGATTAAAGGTCTAGGCTGGGGTGTGGAGAGGATTCTGACATTTATACTGAAAAACAACCAGGTGCAGTGGGAAGGTGTCTTAAGGAAGACCTACCTGGCAGGGCTGTTAAGATGACTGTTTGAAGTGAGGAGAGCATTGGATTAGAGGAATCAATTAAATCTCTACCAGAAAAATAAGGAATAAAATAACAGGGCTTCAGTGTTAGTGGATGCAGGAATGGAAATGTGCAGAGGGATATAAACATTACTTTGATATTAGCTACAGGTTTGATGACTGCATGTTGGGGAGAGTTAGCCGATGTGTGGGCTGAATGCATCCCCTCAAAATCCATATGTCAAAACCCCATCACCCAGGGTGATGGTATGGGAGGCGGGGCCTTTGGGAGGTGATTACTAGGATAAAGTGAAATCATGAGAGTAGAGCCCTCATGAATGGGATTAGTGCCGTTATAAAGGGTCCCAGATTGCTTGCTTCTCTCTGCTCTCTGGCCCATGAAGATAGAGGGAAGACAGCCATCTTCGAACCATGAAGGCTATTCTCTCCCAGATACGTTGACCTCAGCCTCCAAAACTTAAGGAACATGCTGGTTGTTTAAGCCACCCGACCCACGGTAATTTGTTACAGCATCCCAGACTGACGAAGACAGGGGAGAATGCCTCTGAGTTTGGCACTGATTGCCTGGAGAATGCTGAAACCCAGGGAAGTGGGCAGCACAGACGTTTACCCATTTAATCCTGGCAACGCGGTACGAGATAGAGTCTACATATTTCTCGCTATTTAAAAGGGAAGGAAAAAGAGGCACAAATAACAACAACAACAACAACAACAATAATTTTTCCAAGATTCACACAGAACCCCCTGGAGGCAGAGTGAGAATTTATACTCAGGCAGGCTGACCCCAGAGCCCCTGCTCATAACTACTAAGTCAGATCACATTGCTTATGTGGATCAATTTTTTTCAAGTGTGATATGAGGGTACTGTGTCCAGTAACTTATAATTTCAAAATACCTCACTGTAAGGGAAACATTAGTCGCAGGCTTTGCAAACCACAGAAAGCTAGACATACAAAAATAACTCGTTAGGGCAAGATAACCAATAATGTTTTTAAATATTATACTTGCTGAACTTTTGCAATAAAATGTGTATTTATAATTCTGTCTGGCTACAGAATAACTTCATAATCCTGAATGTGGCTGGTGGCTCCCATGGTGGGCAGCACGGGCCTAGAGAATTTAAGTAGCTTGTGCAGCCTCGCCCAGGAAGCTTGTGGTGGGATCAGAGCTATAGGCTGGGACTTTTCCTTCCTATCCAACAAGTCCCTTATGGAGGCTTAGAAGCTTCTCCTTTGGTGCTCAGCTGTCTATCCGTACATATGACATCTTGTCAGGTGTCCCAGCCTGCTCCTGAACATCAGCCAGAACCCACTTCTGCTCTTTTCTGGCCAGGTAATACATTCTAGCAACTTCCATTGACTTCTTGGCATCAGTTCTTACCTGGAAGGGTAGTGGCTAGAGATGTAAATGTGTCCACATGGCAGGGTTTTCATACACATAGCAGGAGTTGTCAAGAGAAGAAAACGTCAGGAAGACGAGTGGAAGCAGGTCATTTAAAATACCAAATGGGTACTTTCAATGTATGTTTGTCTTTCCAAGTCCATACTTGTTCTGCTTGTGCATTACAGGCCAGTAAATCGGGAGAGCAGGTTTTGCGGCAAGAAATAGCAACTATAATTTGGAAAGCCAGATGAGAAGATGGAAGTCAAATGTCCTGGAAAACCATCTCCCAAAGTCAGAATTCATGATCTTTTTATATTAAAAAGGGGAAGCAGGAATGCTTGGTTGTTGCAAACTTCGTTTATGAATTCTTTGTTGTTAGAATCTTTTGTTCTTGCAGCTCTTCACCTGGGTCAGATCCGTGTAAACCTCCAACAAACAAATGTTATTTCTATTTTGTAACTTGTTATCTTTATACGAATGGAAAAGTGTTAATTTCCTTTAAAGTCAGAGCCTTGAGGATAGGGTCTCCTGTATATTTCAGGCTTTAGGCAACATTGTTTTACAAAAGGTGCAGAACGAACAAGACTAAACCTAGGAAAAAGGGCACAGGTTTAAAGTCAAACAAGTGAAAGAAGTTTTCCCTCATCCTCTGTTCTTTCAGCCCTCCCTGGAGATGCCACTGTTTACTATCCTTTTTGTGCTTTTCCAGATATGCTTTGCATATTCCCACCTATGTATGCAAATTCCTTTAAACGTTTACTTATTTTTAACTTATAGGGGTTTAAATCCTCAAGTGCCTTCTGCCCGGGTAATAGAAAAGAACAAATCTGACTCCATACTAGAACTTTTCCTTTGACTTTAACCCTGTACTCTGTCTCCTAGGCTTCATCTTGCTTGTGAAACAATGTTGCCTAGAGCCTGAAATATACAGGAGAGCCTATTCTGAAGGCTCTGACCTTTAAGTATATTTAACACTTTTTCATTCATAAAAAGATAACAAGTTGCAGAATAGAAAATAACGTTTGTTTTGCTGGAGGTTTACAGAGATTTGACTCAGGCGGATAGCTGCAAGAACAAAGGATTTTAACAAAAAAGAATTCCTACACCAAGAATTTGCTACAACCAAGCACGTAGGAAAGGAGCCTGAATTCTGACCTGGGGAGATGGTTTTCCAGGACATTACTTTGCCATCAAGGTCTAGAGAAACTTGGTGTTCCATGCCCCAACACCTGGTCTCCCAACTTACTGGCCTGTCCTGCACTGAG
This sequence comes from Vicugna pacos, assembly GCF_048564905.1. Classification (NCBI taxonomy): domain Eukaryota; kingdom Metazoa; phylum Chordata; class Mammalia; order Artiodactyla; family Camelidae; genus Vicugna; species Vicugna pacos. Next base: position 77,927,097 of record NW_027328741.1, on the reverse strand, counting down.
GAGAATGAATTTGGACTCAGTAACACTCCTATCTACCCAGCAAGCTGGGCACTGGAAATGAGGACAGCTCTCCCACACCCAGGGACCTACTGTGAGCCCTTGATGGTTCCCCTAGGGTGGGGTGTGGTTTAATCAGGCGGGATGGGGACTATGCACTAACACTCAGGCAGTATGCTCCCTCTGGGGCTCTGATTTTATACCTCCCGCTCCCCACCAGCCCAAAACCTGGGATAGTGGAGCTAAGGCAGAGATCTTACCTGCCTGTTTCCCAGCGTGTAAAAGGGGAATATGTACTCTTCCCAAGGTAGTTCTGAGCGACAACACCCTCGGGTGCTTGGTTCCCAGAGCAACAGGAAACACTTCTCCGCGTGGAGGAAACGGACGTGATCCCATAGGGGTTCTGCAGAGGCCTCGACTGAAGGGCTGGACCAGGGAGATAAAATTTGAGCTGCGGGCCTTGAAGTGTTAGAGAAGGGTGCAGAGGCAGGACTGCTGCCTGTTTCGGGGTGCCGCCGGAGGTAAAGCTTATTCTCTCCATCTCTGCTACTCCCCTCCCCTCTCCAGATCCCTCCGTTCTCTCTGCACCTCCTGCCCATCTATCTCCCTCCACTTTTCCCCTCCTCCCTTCCCCCTCCCATTTTCTCCCTCCCTCACTTCCCCAGCTTCTCTCGCAGAAACCAGAGGGTCGCTGGCACGACTGTGCATGCGTAGTCGGTGCCAGCTGGACCGCGGGTTGGAAGCTCCAGCTCAGAGCCGGGGATCGGCCCCAAAGGCTCCTCAGTTCTGTGGCCCGTTAGGCCTTTGGCTTCTGCCCGGGGCCGGGACCTCCGGCTGTGGAAGTGCAAGGTAGGGGCTCCCGGGAAATGTTCAGTCTGCTGGGGGAGGGTGGTCCGCGTGTCAGAGCCCGCGAGGGCGCGAATCAACGTGTGTTCAGCTGAATTGCTCGGGCCAGGCCCCTCTGCCCCAGCGCCTCGGTCACACCTGTCCAGGGCCAGGTGTGCACCTGCCGCCTCTCGCCCCAGCCGGGCTCCCCTCAGTCCGCGGCTGGCGTCCCCTTCCCCTCTTCCGCCTGCGAGAACTCTCCTCCCGGGCTTCCTCTCCTCGGCCGCCGACCCGTCCCCACACCTGTGCGGGCTGTGTCCCGCGCGGGCGGGGTCTGCGGACCCGGACGGGGGCGGGCGGCTGGGGCTGGCCTCCGAGCCGGGCTGCCGGACGCGTCCCCCACCCAGCTCTCCCTGCCCCACGACCCCGGGGCTGCCCTCCTCTCCCTTTCCCGCTCCCTGCGGACCAGGTCAGTGGCGTGGGCGCTGCTCCCTGGGCTGAGAGCCTCAGGTTGTAAATACCAGCCTCTCCTGGTGGAGTTGGCAAAAGGGAGCGTCAGTGCTAAGGGAGCTTCCGTCTCCTCCCTCAGTGTTTCTGCCCCAGGTAATTTCCTTGAACAATTTCAGGTGTTATGATGGCGGTGCTTGATGATGTCACGTGTTTTTATAGTGCGAGGGATTATAGTGGTGAAAGCAGGGCTTGGCTCAGCTAAAAATGAGCTGAAGGCATGAGGCTGTGACATCCTCCAGGCTTCCCTCTCCAAGGGTGAAACGTGTGACCGTAGATTTTAGAAAGATAGTTACAGTCCCTAACTAGTCCAGCCCAGCTAGTGTGTGTTAACAGGAACAGCACCACCAGAGGCGTTGGAGTCCCAGGGACATTGCAGTCCTAAAGAGCTCCTGGCACAGTTTGGTTTGTTTTGGCTTTTTGTTTTTCTTAAATTGTGCAGCAGACTAGTTGTATAGAGGGGAAAATAATTGTCAAGAAATATTTTTTTTCATATAACAGCTTTATTGTGATTTTGTTCACACACCATGTAGTCCATCCATTTAAATGGTACAATTCAGCAGCTTTTAGCATATTCACAGTGCTGCAACCATTATTATTCCAGAACGTTTTTTATCACTTCAGAAAGAACAGTGGAAATCAATGACCTATCCACCCTTCCCCAGTGGTGTTTCTAAAGAAGTTTCTTGGCTGTTCCTGACCATAAATTAACTCGTTACATTCCATGAAAAATCTGGTAGGAATTCTAATAAGAATTACATTGAATCTGTCTATAAAAACAGGAATAATTAATGTCTTTATGGCATAAACTTCTTCTACCGATGAATATATCTGAGACCCTAAATTTTCATCTGTCCAGAGCCTGGCCCATGGGAAGTCCTCACAAATTGTTGGGCTTGTGAATGATGAGATTCTATACATTCTTAGTTGCAACTGTAGCTTTTCACAGAAGAGAAAAGTAACCTCAGTGAAGCCAAGTGACACTCTGATGGTCAGAAAGGGTGACAGTCAGTGCTGGAATGATCCAGTGGACTTGGTGTTTGCCACCAGAATTCTCCACCACCTACAGCTAAGGGGATTACAGTGTTCTTTTATTTTTTTAATGACTTGCTTTTATTTTTCTAATTATTTTTTATTGAAGTGTAGTTAACTTACAATGTTAGTTTCAGGTGTACAGGAGAGATTCAGTTATAAACAGATGCATATGTATATACATAAGTTTTAGATTGTTTTTAGTACAACTCATTACAAGAACTTGAATATAGTTCCCTGTGCTATATAGCAGGTCCTTGTCATTTATTTTATATTTATTAATGTGTATCTGTTAATCCCCCCTTTCCTGCCTGCTAAACACAGTTTGTTTCTATGTCCATGAGTCCATTTCTATCAGCATCGTTTTTCCTAGTTAATATATGCTGCTTGGCGGCTTTCAGTTTCAGTAATTCCATCTTATCTGTGGGCGTTTTACTTCTGGTGGGCCTGTATGTGGTTTTCACACGTGGTAACAGAGATCTGTATTTGGGAGAACTCCAGGCCTCGTGTAGTCCCTGGTACAGAGCACCCACTGAGCTGATGCTTGAACTGGGAAAAAACACAGTAAATGTTAGAATTTCCACTATGATTGAGACTTCCAGGTTTCTATAACCTCTTTAGCCCACCTAAATTTTGGCTGCACCCAATACTGGATAATTTGGTGGAACTTCATGGTATGGTGGTGTAGAGACAGGGCCTTGTATGCTTCTTCTCTTTCCTTTTTTTAACACTCATTCTCCTGGGCCTCCCAGATCTTCCCACAGTGGTGCCCAGGGCTGGCTTGGTGCTGCACTCAGGCAATATTTGTTAATAAGGCCCTTTCCTCATCTCTTCTCAGCGTCCGTTTCCTTCTCTGCACAATGAGACCGTAGACTAGGTAAGTGCTTTTCAGTTTCTTTTAAAGCCATGTTTCCTTTGAGAAACAGAAAATGCAAATCTCTCCTCCCATCCCAACTGTTCAGATTTTGATACGTCCTCCAAGGAGTGACAAAGTTCTTTGTGGAAAACTGATGTGATTGTGATTCCAGGTGGCACAGAAAAGACTCTTCAGAGATTTATTGCAGGGAAAGGGCAGGAAAGGGGCTGTATGTCACACTTTCTAGTGTGAGCAGTGGAGAAGGGGATTGGGTTTAAATACAGTGTCTGATGTGGCCTCTTTCTAATCTTGCACAATGTGATAAACTTCTCTCCCTCAGTTTATTCATGTGTCAAGTTGGGGTGATAGTATTTTAGGGTTTTTGTGAAACATTATACACATAATCCATTTGTGTCTCTTTAGAAACAAGAGCTGCTAGGGCGTCAGTGATTTCTTTGAAAAAAAAAATCTTGTCCATAGCACTCTGTCTGTGTGTATTTTGAAGTTCCTGGAGGGTGAGTGTTGAAACTAAAGTCCATCGTCGGACAGGTGGCCCTTGGTTCTCTGTGCCCCAGATTGCCCCCTCCTCCCCAGTCCTCTTCCTCAGTCCAGGATGAAGTTCCCTTGTAGATTTACACAGAGGTCTTGTGGAAATGGCTTTTCATTTTATTGTTTCACAAAGGAGGGCTGCCATCATGATCTCTGTGGTCAGGTTTTGGTGAACTGAAGGCTATGCAATTGGGGGTTTCTATTTAATAAAAAGAAAAATAAATTACAAATACAAACTTAGACCTAGGTTGGTGAGAAGGGCTCTTGGAAGTGGGGACCACTAGATTTGTTAGCTTCAGTTGCAGTGGCCTCTGGCCACGAGGACCCATCCTCGTGCTCTGAATTTGGAGGGACTAGTGGATTCAGTGGGAAATTTAACTGAGTGTATCTCATGGTCTAGGGATTGTTCTATTTGTGCTGTGTGTTCCTTATTTGAGACAGTGAGCTCATTTAACCTCAATATCCTCTTTAAAATATTAGACTTTTAATTTTGTGATGTAATGTAGATTCCCATGTAGTTGTAAAAGATAATATGGAGAGGGCCTATGAACTCTTTGCCCAGTTTTCCTTAATGGTTCGATCTTGCAAAATTCGGGTACAATTCATTACTGACTCACTAACCCTTTGAAGTTTGTGTTATTGCCTTCATTTCTATTCACGATTAAACTGGGACTTAGAGAAGCACACAGGCCTGCCCAGGTCACCCACATGGTTAGTGCAGAGTTGGGTGAACTTGGGCTTGGGATTTCTAGGCAGTACCACTATGATGGTCTATAGCAGGGAGCACCATTCACTTTGCTTGTTTATTCATTCATTCAACAAACATTTATTGAGTAACCTCTGTGGGTCAGATGCTTTCATAGGGTTATCTGATTCCTCAGCAGTAATGAGAATCAGGTTAAGTTTTCTTTTTTTTAAAGAAAGTGAGAAGATATAACCCCCACCAAAGGTAATATAGCTCATAAAGGAGCGATAGTAAATTTCTACAGTCCCCCCTTTTTATGCAGGTGGTACCCTAGGCATTTTAATTTGCAAACTTGCGTAATCCAGATATATTCTTGTAAGGCAAGGATTTTTTTTTAATTGAAGTATAGTCAAGTTTACAATGTTGTGTCAATTGCAAGATGTTTTTTGAAATTTGAATTAAAAATATTTTTTGAGGAGGGTAAGTATGATTGTTTATTAGTTTCATTTTTGAAAATGAGGTACTGGGGTTTGAACCCAGGACCTCGTACATGGTAAGCACGTGCTCTACCACTGAACTGTACCCTCCTCCCCAAGGCAAGTTTTCTTACCCATTATTCTGCAGCTTAGGAGTTCAAACAAATTGGAATTGAAATCCTGATGTTTAGATCCCACTGTGGTTCTTTTCTCTATATTCTACTTAAAGGGGTTTGGAAAGCTGTTCCTTTGTTCATTTCTTTATCCAGCAGTTTTGAGCACTGACTTTGCATCAGGGTCTGGCTAGGTACTTGGAAACAGAAAACAAGAAATGACACTGCTGTGCAGGCGCAGCAAGCCTAGACCAAAAGCTGGGTAATGTGATCCGAGCTACAATAGCCATGTGCAGACGCTGAGGACAAACTGTACCCCCGGCTTTGCTTGGGCTTCCCTTGCCTTCTGGCTGGTACACACGAGGTCACTGCAACCCAGAGGGGCGCACAGCCCACAGAAGAGTATGTACATCGATCTCTTCTCACCTCTCTGCAGGGACTGCAACATGAGCATCCCTGACTACGTGCAGTGCGCTGAGAACGAACAGATTCTCCCCGTGATGGTAAAAGCCGTTGGGATCATCTCAGAGGAAAATTTTTTTGCATCTATAAGCGAATCTCCTTGGTGAGCCAGATCAGCCCGTGCGGCTCCCAGTGGGCACTCTGTATCCACTATAGGCACCACTATGCGCCCGAGAATGAGTGGAGAAACTTCCAGACACATTGCAAGGTCGTGGGCCTTGTCACCATTACCGACTGCCTCTCGGCCAAGGCCTTCGAGAAGCTCCACGTGCAGAGGAGCTGTATGGCACCTCGTTAATGACTCTCAGCTCTTTGTCTTTGTGCTGTATGGGGAGGTGGCCGAGCAGACGTGCACCGACGTGGCCTTCAATCTACGAGGCCTGCAGGCTGGTGGAGAAGAGGATCGAGGACTTCACTGAGTCACTCTTCATCATTCTGAAGTCCAAGTGGCTGGATAGGGCCCCCAACAAGTCTGGAGACAAGATCCCCCTCCTCTGCACCTTGTTGGAGAAGGAGGACTTCATGGGACTGGACACAGAGAGCAGGTAAGCCTACCTGTAGGACCGGCCGCCCTGGCTGTGTGCCGGATTGCTTCCCTACATCCAGGAAGGGATCAGCAAGGAAGAATGCTGTCTTGTAGCCAAGGGTGGAGGAAGGTGCAGCCCGCCGATTTACAGACATTTCAAAGTGAATCCACCTTTGTTTCAGAGAGATCCTTTTAGGACACTTCCTCCCGTTTTTCAGCCAGGACCACTGTGGGACCCCTGGAGTTTCTGTCCAATAGAGTAGCAACAGCCACTGATGCTAGGAGCGCTGAGGAGGAGGCTGGTCTGAGCTGACATGTGCTGTAGGTCAAATGCACATCAGACGCTGAGGCTTGTCTAGAAAAAGGAATGTATTCTATCTTGTTACTTTCTATATTGATTACATGTCAAAATAATAGTATTTTACATACAGTAGAATAAGTAAGATCTGTTCTTAAAATCAGTTTCTAATATTTGTTTTTTTGTTTGTTTGTTTAATTTTTAAATGTGGCAACTGGGAAACTTTCTTTACATGGATCTCATCTCATTTCTGTTGGGCAGCCTGTCCTGGGACAGTCCCATCCCTTTGCTTATAGATGAGATGCTGAATCCCGAGACGCAGAACGAGGCGCTGGTTGAGCTGCAGCTGGAGCCAGTGTCTGCTGCCTCCCAGGCCCAGCACCTGCAAGGCTCAGGCCCTCTCTCCCTGCCCGACAGCCACCATGCCAGGTTAGGACATCAGAAACACCGCCAGGGACTTCCGAATGAACTCCTTATGCAGGGAAAGTTGTGTCACGGAGTATAGGATAGAGCAGGGAAAGGTTCCTGCTCACTTTGCCCCTGTGATTAGGTCAAAGGCCTCACTTTGCCTCGGAAGTGCAGACGAGCTCTTCTGGGCAGCCTACCCCCTCACCCTCTGCTCTGTTTCCCATGTGTCTATCGTGTTGTCCCTCGGGCAGTAAAGGTTGAGATGCCTTTGCCGAGAGGTGGTTCCACTTTGCTGGGGAGAGTGAGGGAAGTTGTATCCCCCCGGCCTACGGCCTCGGGCTTTGAGTTTGGGGAGCGCTCATGGCGGTCCCAAAGGTGACGGTTGGAGAACCTGGCACGTACTGCTGGGCCCGCTGTGGAGGCGGTGCTCTGTGATTCTTGATCATACCTAAGATCAGATCCTACTTTCTGGTTGTTGGTCAGTTGGAGGAGAAGATTCCAGAGAATTGATAAAAAGAATGTCCAGACCAGCCCTGTGTGTGAGAGGCACAGGGGACCCGAGTCCCACCTGCGTGTGGTGTCTGGCGAACTCTGGATGAATTTTCAGTTCCTCCCCGGACATGCCTCTGTGGCTTAAGGAAGGGGCAAGGCATGTCGTGGCCATGATCTGTACTTGTCCTCACAGGGCCCTGTGATCTACATGTCCGCACTCCCCTTCTGCTCCTTGGAGATTAGGTGGCAGGTTTAGGAGCCTGGGCACTGCTGAAGGCACAGCTGCCAGCACCGGTCTTCTCCCAGACTGACTCCGTTCACCTCACCTGTCACCTCCTGCTGAGCCCCCAGGCATTAGTCAAGGTAGGTACATCGGTGCAACGTAAGCAGGGACCACCTTATCCCCCTGCACACACTGGTGGGTGAGCAGTGGAAGCCTGGAGCCCTGCCCCAGCCCCCTGGACAGTGCTTCCTCTTTTGTCATAAGAGGCACTGGTGACATTTTTGCTCAGCAACTGCTTGGCTCTGAGTCTGTAGACCCACCAGAGAATGCCAGCTTGTTTTTGCATTTTGAAGTCTGCCCTTGGGATTTGGCGGAGTAGCTGGATGTGTGCTTAGCCCATAGTGGTTGACACTATCCCCATTGTTTACCCAGAACCTCGTGTACCAGGCATGGCTCTCGGCATCAAAATACAGCAGCGCATTAAACCTCCCTCCAGGTGGGTCTCTCTGTTTTGGTACAATAAGCGCCCAGCCAGCATCTGAACGTCAGTGAGATAACGCGGCCAGTGAGCTCGGGTCAAGCACGTTCTTCTCCAGTCAGTTTTACTCCATTGTTGCTTTTACTATTCCACAGTCATTAATTTATATAGCAATGCTTTGGTGCAGGATCAGAGCCTAATTCTCTCCTGCTACTCTTGGTGGCAGTGAATAAAACTGTCCAGCCTGAAATGCGACAACATTTTGTAGCTCAAAAGCTATCTAGATGCATGTAGGTGGAGTTTAGGTTAGGGGAGCTGATCACGTTGGTGTCCCCGGCAGCGCCGCTCCCCACAGTCTCCTGCCTTCCCTGGAGCAGGAGGTTAGCGTGGGTCTCACCGTCCCCGCGTCCCTGGCCTCACACACTCAACTAAGCTCTTGTACAGGCTGTCAAAGTCATTTTTGTTCTTCTGTGTTTCTAATTTTCGCTTGTTCCTCTTTTCCTTTTTCTTTTTTTCCTTCTTCTCTTGTACTGCCCAGTGAGGATGTTGTTACGTCTGAAAAAGGTGGGCTGTGCACACCCTGCATTGGAAATAGCCAGATCGCCCACCGTACTGTCTACATCGCTTTAAAAAGCAAAAACTTAACAGCTGACTTGATTCATGTATTATCCTAGTCATCTATTTATTTTGTAATTTTTTGGAATATTTGCTTTCTTAGCACATTACCCACTGGTGTTTGATACCTGTTAAAATCCTTGCTTTGAGGAACCTGTTTAGTCCTCCTTATATTTGGTGACAAATGCGCCCTTATTAAATTTGTTTGTTTTCAAGAAGTGAGATGTGAATTGATTTAGGCTGCTGCTGAGGGATTCTTTTCATGGAGTATTTAAATTGGAAAGTCAAAGTCTGCAGCATCTTGCTTGATTCGGCTTTTACACAAACGTGCTCTGCATGTGGTTCCTGGCTGTCGCTGTGTGACGTGCGTGACGGCGTTTCCAGGCCGGCGGTCACTGGTGAGGAAGTGGCCGGCTCGGGGGTGAGCAGCTGCAGGGGACGCTGTTTGAGGAAGCAGTCACTTTTTTTTTTGCATTCAACTTCCCCGTGCCATTTAGTTAACTTTGCCTTCATAAAGGAGCAGTATCGTGTCTAAAATCCATGCCACTCTTTTGTTCCCTTTAGGAGGCTGGTTTCTCTGAGTATCAGGACTACATAGCCTTCTCCGAAGAGGCTGGCTCACCTGGTGGACAAATGGAGCGCTAAAGGGGATCGAAGGCTCCACTCTGTTTCAGCCAGTGGGCATTCAGAGCCGGGTCTGTGGTTTGCCTCAGCAGCCGTGCTGGCCTCCCTGCACCGGCCTTTATTTTAACCCATGTTGGCAGTAAATAGCTGACTCCGTGTCTGTTGCAGCTGACGTCCACCACTGACGGCCGTGTCGTTAGTTTGTGGTAGTGAGACACCAACACCTCAGTCAGCCGTGGAGGAAGATGCTTTGGCCGACCTAGGACGTTGCATTCTCACCCCCACCATGGTTCATCTCACCCGGGGGAAGGGTTTGGCCACCACCATCATGCTGACCATGAGACATTGTTTCTCCTTTCATGCTCTGGTCCAAATGTGGACACTTCATTTTTCACTGAATTTGTCTCGCTTGGGTCAGGACAGAATATCTGAATGGGTCCATCACATTCTGGGTGGGGAACAGAACAGAAGTAAGTGTCGCAAGTTGAATGAGTTTAGGCTGTCTGGGTTGGCAAATGCAGGCTGGGATCTGTGATGACTGGGCTGTGCCCTGGACACAGGCCTTTCCTGTGGCTCCTGAGAGCCCAGGGGTCGGAGTGAGAACATCCTTGCCTGGGCTCCTCCATCCTCTTTTGCTCACTGGCAGCTGTGTCTGCTCACTAGGAGCTCCCCAAGACCTCGAGCCCTTCAAAGCTCAGACCACGGACAAACCTTGAGTCCCTTCTCCTGGGCCTCCTTTGTGAGAATCCAGTGCCTTCTGAGGTGACCTTTGCCAGGAGATGCCTCCCCCTCCAGGGAGCACCCTTCAGAGGACTGTGACTCACTGCACACTGCTGTGAGCTTGTGGGGTTCCGGCCGTGGTCCCTGCAGAACCAGACTTGAGATGGGCTTAGCGACGGAAAAAACAAGACTGATTCCAGGGCAGGGCCGGGGGGAGGGAACAGGGGAAATTTAATGTGACCTCAAACACCTAGATGTGTGCTGGGGCTGTTACTAAATTGGGAAGCCTGGGAGATACCTGCCAGGAATCGAATTCCAGAGTAAATGGTGGACATGAGGCATTTTTTAGATGCCATTTGTCATCCAAGTTAGGACTTCAAAGAGGCACTCGGGTCTATGAGCCTGGGGATCAGGTGAAGGTGCCGGAATAGCGATACACGTTGGGATTCGTCCTTCTTAGCTGGTGTTCACAGCCTTACATGTGGGTTAGCACTTCTCCAGAGGTGCAGACTGAGGGTGGGGGAGGGCAGGGCTGTGCCTCGGTTGGAGGAAAGCCCAGACCATGCAGCTTTGGTGTGTCAGTCAGCGGCGTTTGGGATTTTCACAGCAATGCCATTTATCCTTAAGGGGCCGGGTGGTGGGCAGGGCCAGCCAGGAAGAAATCTGAAGGGAGGTTCGTGGCCACGTGTGTGTCTTGGGACGTTGCAGAGTCTGCAGGGTCCGGGAGGGTAGACTACTCAGAAGCTGGACTTGGAGTGGGGAGTGGGGAGAAGGTAGTCACACTTAACTTTTGAGGGAGTGAGGGAGGCCTAGGGAGTCCCCACCCTACCGGACTCGATTTCCCATGAGCAGAAGGCAATCATACAGGATCTGAGATGAAAAGGGATGGGTGCTGGGAGGGGAGCCAAAGTGGAGAATGGTGCTTGGACTGTTCTAGAATAGTCTCCCTGTATAATAGAGTTAAAACAACCCAGACTCTAAAGAATATTGATAGTAACTGGGGAGGAGGCAGTTTTTCTGGCCTCCTAAGGGTAAGTTATATATCTGGGGATACACAGAAGAAACGGGCAGTTTCTTGCTGGGGCTTGATCCTTACCAGAGGCAACAGTGCAAGTTTAAAGGGAGACAAGGGCAGCGGAGGGAAACTAGCCAGGCCCCGTTTCAGGTACCAGGCAGCCGCCCTACTTTCGTGTTGCATTCAAATCCATGCCTCCCAGGTGTGCGGTGGCAGCCCCGTTTTGCAGATTGGGAAGCCTTCTCAGAGGGGTTAAGGAATTGTTCCGTTTAGTGGCTAGTAAATGCTGTAGCAGGATTCAAGCATGGCCTTGTCAGACTTCAAGGGCATGTTCTCTCTACTAATTCCTGTTGTACCTGGAATGGTGAAGTGAGTCAGTTTCGGAGCCTTTCAGAAAAAGTACGATTTAAGTGCCTCAGGACTGTTTCACAAAGCTCAGCGTTCTTTGATGGTTTGGAAGCACTGCAGTGCTTTACACCCTACAGATGTAAGGTTTTACTCCTTTGACGATAACGTGGTTGCAAATGACGTACAGGTGCAAAACCAGACTTAGCAGCTTCTGAAGGGAAACTCTCCAGTTCTCCCTTGATAGGCTGTCTTCCGCGGGATGTAACTCTGCTGCAGCTTAGGCCTGAAGTTTTCGTATGGAGTGAGGGTTTGATAACCAATGTTAACATAAAACGATCAGATGGAGAAAATCGACGTTGGCAATTTATTTTTGGGTTTCATTAGAAAAGATGCATTGTTGGTTAATAGCCCATATAACGTATGAAATTGAGTACAGAACATTGCATTTCTTACTTTCTACTTACAAATGTGTTCTATTGTAAGGTTGTCTGCTTTGAAAATTCAGCTCAGACACTAGGGCCCCTGTCAGTGTGTTGGTGTGATTGCATTTACACAGTGCATGTAATCTGGGCTTCCACAGCCCCAAACACTGCAGTGCAGAATCATGGGCTGTAGCAATCACTTAGTTATGCAAATACTTCTGAAACTATATGATTCCAAAAAAAAAAAAAAGAGAGAGAGAGAGAGATTGCCTTTATCAAAGTTCCTTTGGAATTTAACAGCATACTGTTGTTGAGCAGCTCTGGCTTGCTTTATATATGAATATATACATTTCTTTGCATGTAACTTGGTTCTTGGACTAAAACACCAAGCTCTTGCTTTCCATGAGCCACAAAAATCGTAGCCAAATGACACATGTATGAAACATTTTATTCTTTTTTTCTGAGAAAGGATCCTTAAATTTGGGACTTGGGCTCTGATTTTGCTTTTTGCTCTTCCCACCCCTCATCATCTCACTCCTTTTTCCCACGTGGCCTCCAAGATGTCATGGTCTCAAAGGAGTGGGTGGACAAACACCAGTTGGTTGCCATGCAGTGCTGCTGTAGAAGAAGCCCAGCCACAAGCTAAAGGGTATTATCAGAGAGGACTTCCTGGAAGAAATGGGCTCTACATTCAGTTCTGAGGACAGACTAAGAGTCAGCCAGGAGAAGGAGTCAAGAATGTGGCTCATGTGGCAAGTGTAGCCCGGGCAGAGGCCTGGAGGCTTGTGGTTGGGGACTCGTGGAGACTGCCATCTGTGGTCCAGGGTGGAGGGTGCCCTGCTGGGGAGGACACTGGAAAGGGCCTGGGAGGAGGGCTTTGGAGGATCTTGGGTTTTACTAAAACTGACACAGGGAGCAGTGAAGGCTGTCAGCAGGAAGTGACCCTCAGGAAAGGTACTTCTGGTTTTGCTTCTGATATTCTACAGAAAGAAGGGCCGGGATGGGTGAAAGCAGGTATGTCTCTCCCTTTGAGACCCACCCCGTCATTCATTTATTTATAACACGTGCACTTCTGAGTGTCTAGGGTAGAGAGGGTGGACCCACATTAGTAAGCAAAATGCATTAGCTTCTAGGGAGCTTAGCAGTGTCAGAAGTTGACTTAGCCTAGAATGTTCTAGGAACAGAGGAACAAAGTGGGGAGGTTGGAGGGAGGGAAGGCTTCCTTGACAAACAGTCAAAATGAGCCTGGAGGCAAGTGGGAATTAGGAGCAGGTCAGGGGGCCCCTGAGGTCACTGGGGACCTGGGTACTGAGGTGAGGCTGGGCAAGCAGGGTCAGGGGTGGGGCTAGAACTCTACCAGGGAGCCTCTGAAGGGTTTGAAGTGGGGTTGATGTAATCAATTTTGTGCTATGGGAAGGCTGCCCTGGCTCTCTGTGTGTGTGTGTGTAGCGGGGAAGAGGAGGAGGGTGCCACCAACTGGAGGGGTCATTAGAAGACTATTCTCAGGCTGGGAGACGACCGGTGGGAGAGGTGTGTCTGGGCTGCTTGGGGACGGCAGGGGCAGTGTGTATGCCAGATTTCCTTATGGGGCGGGCTTGTTAGCGGGGCCACTCTAGCGATACCTTGTGGCTGGAAGAAAACAGATGGAGGCCGCCAGGTGGACTTTCTTCTCTCCTTCCCTGCCTTGTGTGATGATCTTAGCTCAGCCAACATATGGAACAGAAAAGCTAAGTTCCAGGGTAGCCCAGGATTTTATTGCACTCGTTCGAGTGAGATCAGATAGGACATAAGTTTGTGTTCATATCTGCATGTTCACTTAGCTAGAAACGTCCCGTGTTTTGGATTTCCATAGGGGTTTTTATTCTTGATAAAAATTGCTTTCTTGGTGAGAGGAAATTTAATACAGCTGTGGTTTTTCTCAAAAAGAAATCATACCTTTTAAGAAATATAATATTCAAAAGAATCGGAATATTTAAAAATGATAAAGTAAGGTTTTGGTGTAGTTTCTTTGGTTTCTGAGTTAATGTGGAGTTAGAGCCTTTGCATTAATTAATAGCACATACTTGTCAGTATTTAAATAGCTGTTAGTGGGCGCACCAGGCCCCACCTCTCAAAGAATCGCTAAAGTTTGCTCTGAAATAGTGAAGTCATAAAGCTATTATTTGCAGAAGCCAAACAGTTGGTTTATAATCTGCAGCATAGCTCCCTTTATAAAATAATAATAGGATCAACATTAAGAAAGTGGAAGATAATTGATTTTCTTTTAAAGCTGAAACATAAACTTTCTTGTGCTAATGTTGCAACTGGAAATTTTGAAAAGAAAAATCCTACTCTAATAACATCTACATGGAATACATATATGCCTTTCACGTTTGTAAAGTAACTGCGCAGTGGTTTTTGAAGTCAGGACCATTACACCACAGATACTGGCAGTGACGGTTGCTGGTTTTCAATGGAAGAACATAAATTTGCCTTCTTAGCTTTTTAATTTTTTTGTAGTGAGTGGGTTGAGTAGTGCTTTGTCAGTATGATTTTGGGGCAATTTGGGGGCATAAGTCATGCACCAGCAGTGATATATTTCCATGCATTTTACTTTCTGGACATCAACAGGGCACATCTGGGGTTGGTACCTGCAGGCTGGGATGCTGCAGGACTCCCTGATCCATCACCGTTTTGTCCTGGAGCTGCTGCGGTCAGTGAATTGTTTTCTGTGTCTTGGAGGTAAGGTGGTCTGATGCAGATGATCAGATGTGTACTTAAAGTACTATTACTTGAAATAAGAGAAACCTAGAAAAATGGCTCTAACAATAAAGGATAAGGGAGAATTGTCTGAGCTGCTTGAAGTGGGGAGTCTTCTCAGGTGACTCCCTCACAGTGATCCCTTTCAATATCTGCCCCAGCCCTGCGCGGTAGACCTGCTGAAGCAAGCAAGCACTTTGCTCAGAAACGCAGTGAATTTCCTTGTGCCTCTGTTGGTTGTCTTTTTTTTTTTAAAGCACATCTTTGCCTTTGTTTAAGTGCCATCCCTGCCAGTCACCTCTTACACTCATTCTTCTGGACCTGGAACATACATAGCTGCTGAATGGATGAACAGAATTTAGTATCTCCATGTAGTGGAACATTACTCAGACGTAAGAGTGAATTAAAAAAAATAATAAAAGCGAAGATGAAAAAGGCCTCCTGCTCTGGGAAGTCCACCCTGACTGTTCAACCCGCCCTTTTCCCTTTGAAACCCAATCCCTTATACTCCACTCTACTCTTTTTGATAGTACTTACCACCTTCAAATAAACTTGAACGTTTTCAAAAAAAAAAAAAAGACAGAGATGCTGATACCACTTCAACATGGACGAGTCTTTATAACAGCATGATAAGTGAAAGGAACCAGACACAAACGGCCACATATTGTTGATTTCAGTGATCTGAAATGCCAAGAAAAGGCACGTGCAGAGGCAGAGAGCAGGTGATGGTTGCAAGGGGCTGGGTGGAGGGGTGTTAGGGAGTGACTGTTAGTGACAGGTGGTTTCTTCTGGGGTGATGAAGTGTTCTGGAAATAGATGGTGGAGAGGGCTGCACAACCGTGAGTGCGCAGAAGGCAGCTGAGCGCTGTCTCTGGGAGTGCCTGTTTTTGGGGCGGCTTTATTTTGTTCTCATCCTGCAATGTGAAGGGTCATATTCTGCTGTGGCCGTTCTACTCCTGTGAGTGGTGAGGCTCAGAGACTTTGCAGAGTCATGTTTCTTTTTTCCCCCTTGCTGAGTGTAGGCAAAAAATGTTTAAGCCTGAGAAAGTGCTCCATCTGCAGATATGTCTTTAGGGTTTGTATGGTGTAAAAATCTTGAGAGCTTTTTAATCTTTGAGGACAGTCTGTGGGGGGAAACAGCCCGTGAAGCCTGGGTGAGACCTTGAAAATCTGTGCTTCCCTCCGTGACATGGGTGGGGATTTCACCCCCGTTCAGGCAGTGAAGGGCCCAGACCCGTGAGCAGAGTTGACAATCGTGAATATTTACGTGTATCCGCTGCTTCATCTTGGATATTAATTTCAAGCTGAGTCAGTTTGTGGCGGCAGCCTCATCCTACGTCAGGAATTTATAGTATCTGCTCTTTGAGGTGAAGATCTGACAGACTTGATTATTTAACAGTCTCGAATTGATATCTCAGATTTCTTTGTCAAAAGCAAAACAGCAGAAATACAGACATCCTTTAATAACAATGTGACGTGAAACGGGTTTAGTCTCTATGCCTCAGTGGCCTTATCTGCGGGTGGAGATGATAACACTGCTTCCCTCAGATGGTGAGGGGGGAGTGAGAAGCACAATGGAGTCCTTTCACGAGATGCTCATGAATGACCGAATTTAGTGCTCTCAGCCTGGTGAGGTCTCAGGGGCAGAGATGTCAGAACAGAGCAGTCCTAGCCGGAGCTCGATCCACGTTGGCAGCTGTTACGATCAGTATCACCACTGTGGGTTTTCAGGTAGTTTTAAGACTTGGTAATATTAATTCATGAATAATGTTAGAAGACTAGACATCTCAGATCCAATTAACATAGTTCTTAAGATTTCCTCTGAGAAATGGATGGTTTCTTCCCCATCTTAAATCTGAGATGAGTCTCTAAATAATTCTGTATTCCTCCATCTTTTTGCTTTAATTCTCCATTTCTTAAAAACAAAGTTTTTAAATGGAGTTAATGGGGACTGAACTGAGGGCCTCATTCTTGCTAAGCACATACTCTCCCAAATGAAGTATAATCTCCCTCCTGATTTTTTTTAAAATTTACTTTCTTCGTATTCAGAGGTCAGAGGCCTCTAATTCTTTATCTGGAGACTTGTCCATGAACCAGTAAATCTATAATTAATGGACAAAACTTAGTTTATTTAAAAAATCCATAGAATATTCTGCAATCCACCCAAAAGGAAACGCTGATTGACTTAAAATGTTTCTCCTTTAAGGTGATTTCTCCTTTTTGGTCTATCTTAGTTTATTAACAGCCATCCTCATCATCATAATGACCAAACTCGCTGTGAGTGGACACCTATCTAAGGCTAAAATGCTTTCCTCATGTTTTCCTTCATAGCAGGTGTTTGATTGTAGGTATCAGTGTCTCCTTTTTTGCAGCTGAGGGATTGAGAGATGGGCCAGCTTGTCCCAAATCACACGCAGCTGGCGGTGGCTAGCTCGGTGCTGGAATCCAGGCTGCCCAGGATGCATTCTCAATTTCTCCTCTAATCAGCCTCCCGTTGAGTGGTTACCCGAACCCCTGTGAGTCCATAAATGATCGATTTTAGCGATCTCAGCCTGATGAGGCCTTCAAAGGAGAGACACCAGTGAGAATGTGAGATAGAGTGGCATAAATTAAAATTGTACATTTCACAAATGTTTTATTCTCAAGTAATGACTTAAATACTTTATGTTTTCTTTATTTTAGTGCTATGTAAGCACTAAAAAAAACATTAAAAATGATTATAGTGCAAAATAGGAGTGGGCTTTGAAAGTCCAATCATTGCTAATGATATTGCTTGTTTTTCTCTAGTGGTGCTTATTGACTGAAAAATTTACAAAGACTGAAATGGTTTTATGTAGTCTTAATATGGAAGAAAAGATTGTCAGTGAGTATTGTAAATAAAATCCTGACTCTTTTCTTTCCTGATGATGAATATGTTAGTTGTTTTCATGGCTTAAGTACATTTCGTCATTTGTGAAATTTGAGTAATATCGTTTACCTTGTCTGACTGTGAGAGTTAGACGCCTTGTATACAAAGCACCCAAGAGGTGCTTAATAAAACTGTGCTGTCACAATGACAGATATTTTAGAGGGATCAACTCTGAATACTAAATAGTGTCGCTTATTTCTGATGCATATTCAATATGTATATATATGATATATGTGAATATGCCTTAAACTAACAAGGATTCAGTTTTTTTTTAGTGCAGTATGAAGTTTTAATGAAATCTGTATCATTCTAGTGAGACAGGGACTAGTTAAATTGCCTTAAGCAGACGACCTTGAAGATTATTTACACAGAATGTGTATTGTTACAACTCCGAATTCATGTTGCCGTGTAACCATCCACTCAGACTTTTAAATTCGTGGGATTCTGACCAGAACCATTAAGTTTAGAAAAATCCACATTGATCATTTTCAGGGAATAAGCTTCTCTATTTAGTGATTAAAGAAAATTTTGATTTTTTTTCTGCACTCTTAACAGGTTTTAAAATATAAAATTTTTATTTGAAATGTCACTTTTTTAATAGAGAGAATTAAGTTCATGCTGTTTTAATATGTAAATAAATGTTTTTGTATTTCAACAAACGTGTTATTTCCTGGCTCTTTGAGAAATATTTTGCAAGATACTTAGATTACCTACTGTTGGAAAAATACAGACTTGACTTTTATGAATATTGGCATAGTACAGATCTGTTGGTTTTTTCTACAGTGCAAGACATGAGGCCTAGGAGAGATTTGCTGCTGATTGCCAGGAGGAAAGATCCAAGATCTCAGTCTCCCCTCCTGTTAAATTAAGTAGCTGGACTGAATTCTTTCCTCTTCTAAGATGAGTTTCCATGAGCCTATGTCTTTTTTTTATATTCAGGAGTATTAGCAATATCATATTAAATACTGAATACCCCTCCCTTCCCCCCGAAGCAAAGTGTAGTGTGTGCTAAATAAGCTTTTAGTTATCTGATTCTCCTTTCTCACCCTACAGGCAATTTTTGTGTTGCACCATTCCAGGCAACCTGGAAGGTCTCTTTAGCGATAGGTGGCTCTATTGCACTTTCTAACGGTCTTAATTTTCCTGTTTGTAAAAGAAGGCTTAAACAAATTTATTTTATTTTGATTTCTTTGCTTAATGCTTCAGAATAGCCCAATGTCCATTATTTCTGTCTACCTGGAAAAATTATTCTGCTTATATCTTAGTTTTATTCTGTCATCTCGCTGTGAACATTTTAGACTTGCTGTGCAAAGAATGGCAAAATCGGACTTTTCTTCCAGTGTTAGAAACCAGTGAGCCGGGATTTTATAAAACAGCTAGAAGCGGCCTCTGGAGAAACTTAAAGGTAAAAAGTGTGTTGAGTTCACTGAGTATTGACCCTGCCGCTGTGTGTTAATTGGTGGTAGGAGATTTGGTGCATATACGAAGGGGTGAAGTGCTTTGACTTGGGTTTGGGTGCACGCGCTGCCACTGAGCCACGTGAGCCTGAGTCAGTTTCTTCTGAGTTTTCCCCTTGCATGTGATTTGGGGATGCTCGTATCTGCTTTGTAGAATTGTGAGAATTAGTAATTATGTAAAGTGTTTACCACAGTGGGTTTGTCAAGAGGGCTCTTAAACTTATAGCTACTGTTTTGTGTGAAGCCATCATTTGAGAGTCTTTGGCAACTACTAAGAAACAGGAAAATAAGAAAAGCTGGTTTTATGTTGAAAGATATTTGAGGAGGTTTCATAATTCCTGTACCTATAATTTAGCATCACCAGAGTCAGAACTGTTACACAGTCGCCATGAACCAACGTTAAGCCACAGAATTTTTTGTTACTTCATATATGTTGGGGCCTCAGGGGATCCAAGTTATACACATGTTGTCTCCAGCAGCCAACTGAGAGATGACACAAAAGACAAGGCAGGTGATAAATGTCTTCTTTGTTACTGATGAAGCCACATTCTCCATGAACTTCAGGGCTGTGGGAAAATGCGTGTCATGATACTGTGTCACAGAATTAGAGACTCACCCTGTCCCAGCTTTCTCTGGGCCACAGCGAGCCTTCCCTTGAGAGGACCTGCCCCTTCATGCACAGGGCTGTCCTGCCATGGATCTGAGCATCCTGGGTGCTTCCAAATGGTGGTCAACACTGGAGGGAAAGGAAGGGTTTCACATGCCCTGTTTGTCTCCCCGGACTCACACATCACTCTGTTAGTGTGATGAGGTCTAGCTGTGGGCCAGAGGTCAGGGGTGTGAAGGGAGAAGTACTCTCTATGGCCCAGAGGAGTGGGAAGAGGCATCCCCTCCTTCAGTTTAAACAGGTGGTGGGATGGAAAAGAAGGGTGCACCCCAAGTGTTTGTAAAAGGAGAAATAAGGATTTTATTTGGGACTTAGTCTAGCCAGGAAACACAGAAGACGATTAGAAAGGAGACTTGTAAACCACTGTATTTTTAAGTTGACATTTGTTGAGAACCAAAAATGTGCTACATTCTTTTCTGAGGGTTTTACAGAAATGAATCGTTCAATCTTCTCAACAAGCGAGTAAGGAAGGTTTGATTGTTATCCCAGGTTTACAGTGTGGAAATTGAGGCACACAGAGGGTAAGTAAGTTTGCCATGGTCACAGAGTTTGTAACTGGCAGAGCTGGTATTTAAACCCTGGCTCTTTGGTTTTGAGGCTCCCAGAGATGGGCTTTGGGTGTTTAGATGTATCTACATCCCTGGATTTCTGTACGTCTGTGCATCAGTTAGCCCAGAAAGGACAGAGAAGAGAGAGTTACACAGGTGCTCAAAGTCGTGTCTCGGCCACTGTCCAAGAAGAGTGCACCGTGATTGCCGTTAATTGTTTTCCAGGCAGAAGATCTGTTTGTATAACAGAAATTTAGTCCATTGAGTTAATCTAGAAACCCTTCCTGCTCTGCTTCTGTCCACGTTTGCCATGTGACTGCCCGGGATTTGGCCGTTGAGGAGAAAATGTACTCATGGTTGAACTCTGATATCGCAGGCTGGTTCATAGTTTCACGTCTTCTGTTACATTAAGTTAAGTTTCTGGTTTTCTTGCATCAATGTCCCATGAGTTTGGTTAATGTGAAACCAGTCCATGGGAGCCCAGGGGTAATGACGGTATAATTTCTTAGAACGTTGTGGCACTTCTAGCCGTGCAGACCTGACTGGAGGATGTCCGCCTTCCTCACTGATTTCCCGCAAGAAAACGGTCGTCTCCAACCCCCGGATATGAGGCTGGGAGCTCTCTGAGTAGGCCAGTCAGAGTCCAAGTCCAGCAATCAGAAAATGATGAAGTACCTGGAAGTGGGTTTAATAGAAGTAAGGGGATTCCAGGTAGTCTGATGTGTTGTTCGAATAATTTGGTGAAAAGCTGTCCACTGTCTGTGGTTAAGCTGCTTCTTTGCTGTTGAAAAGTCTGGATTAGATGAAGGGATTTTAAAAAGCAGAAAGGAGTGATTTCAGGTGGTACATCCACACCGGGCAGATGTGATTGGTGACCGCCTGTGTGAGGCATATAGAGAATCTTACAAACTTCATAAAACAGTTTTAAAAGCTCTGCCATCTGAGTGCACTTCATATGGGGTCCAGTTCATCACTGGTCGTGCTGTGAGGGCAAGTAACTGATGATGGCAGAAAGAATATGGAGGCATCAAAAAGGTCTCAGTCATGTTCCCTCTTTAAAGGATGGGGCACAGTGTAATATATTTGAGCTGGTTTTTCACTGAACAATTTTTAGTGTTTTCTGGGACTCCCCAGTTCCCCAAGGTTCCATGCAGCTGGGTGTCCCCTAAGTGCAGCTCTGTCAGCGCTTGCCCTGGGGTGACGTGGTGTCACGGGGAGCAGGGCAGTCAGCGTCCCCTGCTCCTCCGAGCTCTGTCTCCTCATCCGCAGTGCCGGGTTTCTCATCCGTGTCTACTTAGCAGGGTTGATGAGAATCACACGTGATGGTTATCAGGTGTGATTTGTGGTTGTCTCTGTGATTGGTATATAGTCAATATTTGATAGAAACACTAGTTTTTTTATTGTAATTACAGCTCCTCGATTGCAGTGGTTTTTAGTCTATTTTTTTATAACTATATTCTTATTTTAAATATGACCTTATTTCTATTTATTTTTTTGGAGGTACTGGGGACTGAAGCCAGGACATTGTGCATGCTAAGCAGGTGGTCTACAAGTGAGTAACACCCACCCTCCTTGTCTGCACTTAAAAATAAATATTGCAATACACAAAATAGATCTTAAACACCATCATGGGACCTAGTCTCTGTATAGGCAATTGAACACGTATACTATATCAATAAGAATATATGTTGTTTGGACATACATTTGTGAATCTGTTAATGTGCTTAAAGATGATCACAGCTAGTGATAAACACGAGACTTGGATCCAGTACTTCTTAGGGTCTGTTTTGCCATCAAGGAAAATTACTTTCTACAGAGAAGGCTAATTGGGTCTCTTTGATATTTGGATGGTTTAGCAGATGATCAAGGCTTTCAAAAGCTGACAGTTTTGTATTTTAAACAAACTACAAAGTTATCTTCTAGAAGTTGTAAGTCCTAAGCTTGTGAAGTGCCCAGTAATCCAGGGGGAATATGTCTGTTTCTGTGTGAATGACTGTGTGTGTGATTTCAGGAAGGTAGAAAGAAGTTCCATATAGACTTCTGATATATTTCTCCTCTACTTTAAGATGTAGGCTTATATTTACACAAATAACTTGATATTCTTTTGTCATTTGGCATATTGGTGGAAATAAGTCGTTCTCATACTTATTTCAGAAGGGTTGGGAAGCATGAGCTAAGAAAACGGGAGGAGAAAGAGGCAGGGAGGCACTTCACACTTCATGCATAATATGAGAAACAGTAACTTTTCTTTTCTCTTTTCTTCTAAAGCAAACTGGCACTGAATTGTAACCTGCTATTACTCAGAATTGCTTTTCTGATCAGATACAAGTGCCTCAGATTTTTCAAGGCAACATGAATGATGAAATGTGTTTTAACAGTTATCTTTAAAAGTAGTTTTATTTTTCAAGTAAAAGGCTATAGCCTGTTTTTTCTTCCAGCGTTACACGAAGTTCTCATTGATCCAGGTACATGATTTATGTGCTTAGTTTCTGCGGGTTTTTTTTTTTTTTTTCAGTGCTTGTTTCATTGTGGTGTGAATGAATGTTTAAAATTTCTGGATTTTGATCTTTAGAACATGCTGATTTATCAGAACTTTTAAAAACCTGATTGTTCTTTCATCCTTGTTTGGTGGGGCACCCTATTGGTTACTGTTGTCTGTTAAAGAGGGAAATTCTTCCTCTAGCCTGCAGATCATTAAGTGAATGGTTTGCAGTGTGCCTTTAAATTTCATTGAGTGCGTTGAACATGATTGTCCAGTGAATTTTGAATTGACGCACATTAATGACTTTGTTTCTTTGGCTTTTGCTCCTCTCCACAAGAGTTTGAATTCTCTGTTGCATTTTGTATACGTGTTCTTCACAGGGGAAGAAATTTTGCATTTTTTACAGAGGTGGGTTTTCGTTACCCCTCTGAATGCATTCTGTAATTGATACAACAAAAATCTGTTATTGCGGTGCTTAATTATTTGATAAACTAGTTTTTGGCTTAATAAGAAACAATGACAGAGTGATAATAAAAAATAGGAAAACCTTCCTTCCTTTGAAGAATAAAAATCAGGTGGTGAGGCTCACCCATGCTTTGTGCCAGACACACTTACTCTCATGTCATTGTGTATCATGATTCGGATATGGAGTTGCTTCAGGTTTATAGATTTTTCTTTAAATATTTGTGTTGAATTCTTTCTCGAGGCTGATGTATACTGTTGGGTTTGTTGAAAGTTTAGAAGGGAAACAAATGCGTTTTTTTGGTTTCCGGAGGTCTGAGTTGCTCATGATAAAAAGCTGAGTGTGGGCTGGGAAACAAAGTGACACTCCCTCTCCTCCCAGATGAAATTGATGAACAATGAAATCAATTAATTGTATCGGTATTTGACCAATAGAAGTTAGCGAGACCAAACTGGCTAGTTATGCCCAAAGATAGTACTGAATTCACCTGCAGAATTAAGTGCTTTACCAAGAAGCAGCAGCTTAGAGCAATCAGAAAAATCAGTAAAATGATGAGATATAAAATGATTACAATATCTTTTATTTCTGAAACGTTTCTACGTTAAGTTGTGTGGAGCTAAAATTAAGTTTCAAGCACCAGGAATTAAGAATGTGGGTGGTTCTGTATGATCGTTATTCAGGGATGTGCCTAGACCCTGCTAGAGTGGCTGAAGCTGGCAGGAAAAGGCCTAGAGCCAGGATTTGTCATCCTAGGGTGTCCTCCAAAATGGTTCCATGTGGGAGCCCATGATTGGGTTAAGAAATTTTAACAGACACCAGCCTCCTGTCAACTTTAAGAAGAAAAAAATATGCTTAGTAACTGCTTTTCAAACAAGCGCCTGTGCATCCTCACTGCTGTCTCCTTGCCTTAAAAAGCAGAGACAATGCTTTGCTTGCGAAGTTGAGGTTTTAGATAGCCCTCAGCTTATTGCAAAGCAATGACCTAGGCCCTCAGCTATAAACGCTGGGCTTGTGTACAGTTAGATAGTCTATTATCCCCAAAACAAGGACCTAGCTGCTCTGGTGGTCTGCTGTGTAATTGACATATCTAAAGAATATATCTTACTCCCCTCACCCCATGACTTCCCTAAAGATACACTAAGCCTTTGTACTCATGTTGGATTCTACAATCTCTGTCTGATCCCTTCTTTCCCCAGGTTTCTGTTTACTATCAACACTGTAGCTGTTAATGACTTTTTACTTTGATTATACACAATAAATATGGGAGCATTTGAGATGTTCGTGGATTTGGCTCCCTATTCCCTCTCTATTTCTTGACTATTTCCACAGAGTCTTGAGTAATCATTCCGTGTCGGTAAGACTTCTGCCAGCCAGAACCCACAGTTCCAGGTGAGAACGATGAAGGCTTTATCTCTCCTACCCGAGGGAGAGAGAGAAGAGAATTGAGATATGCTCCCCTAGTGGTCCCTTCCTGCCCCAGGGACACTACAGTTCACCTGCAGCCTTCTGGCCTCTGCTCAGAGGGCCTCTGTCCCAGGACTGACCGCAGCCTTTTCTTCCTTTGTCAACATTTCCTGTGCCTTTCCGAAGTTGGTCTCTTCTCTACAATTCAACCCTGGCAGATGTGATGGTGGTCAGCGTGCTGGTGGGCAGTCACATGGGGACTTCCAGGAGCCATGCTGTTTCCTCAGTCTCTCATTCAGGGTTACAGAACAGTCGAGCCCCGAAGGAAGCCCATTCACTTGAGGTCAACAGAGTATTTCATCACTTTCATTTTATTTTTAAATTTTCAGTGGAGAAATAATTTGTAGCAAACTGTTCCAGGTATTCGGCCGCCTGCTTTCCTCACCACCTTTTCCTTGTTGCCTCTGATGCTTGTTTTAAGAACCAGGTTTCTTCTCTGATCATTTCTAGCAGCTGGGCTTGCTAAAACCTTGATCTGCATTTGAAGCAGAAGGCTTCTTGGTGATGTCAAACTGATTTTCCTATTTCTGAATATTTCGTGAACACTCAGCAACAGTTTCAAGTGAATTTCTCTTGTCCAATTTCGGTTAACACACATTTGCTGATCTCCTGCTTTCATGCTGAGGGCAGTTTCTTCTTCCTGTATTAAAAGTTAGCAATTTGCATTTACTATTTGAAGGTACTGGCCATAGGTTCTTTTTCCTTAACAGTTTTAATACAATTCACCCATTAACATGTGCAGCACTTTTTACTCTATGCCCAGAATTATGCATCTAAGTCAATCTCAGAACATTTTCATCCCCCAACAGGAAGCCCCATATGCACAAGCAGTCATTCCCACTTTCCCCACCCTCCCCCAGCCCCAGGGAGCCACTTTTCTCTCTCTGTGGATTTACCTGTGCTGAACATTTAATGTAAATCGAGTCACTTCATGTAAGTGGAACAGTCTATTGTGACTGACTTCTTTCACACTGAGTAACGTGTTCAATGTTTGACCACGTTGTGGCCTGGGTCAGTACTCTATGCTTTGCTATTGCTGAATAATATTCCACTGTATGGCTGAGACCCTCTGTTTACCCATTCATCACGTGATAGACATTTGGGTTGTTTCTGTTTTTTGACTCTGACTAGTAATGGCGCCGTGAATATTCCTGTAGGGTTTTTATGTGGACATTTGTTTTCAGTTCTCTTACGTGTGTGCCCAGAAAGCAGAATTGCTGGGTCATTCATAAACCAAATGTTCAACTCTCTGAGGACCTGCCAGGCTGTTTTCCAAAGTGGCCACGCTGTGTTACATCCTCACCAGCAAGGGCTGCGTGCTCCGCTTCCTCTGTGTCCTCATTAGTGCTTGTTACACTTTTTTTTTTTATAACCTATTGTAGTGAGTGTGAAGCAGTTTCCCCTAGTGGTTTTGACTTGATTTCCTTTACAGCTAATGATATTGATCACCATTTGATTGTGCTTATTGGCCATTTGTAAATTTTCTTTGAAAAATACATTTTCAGATCCTTTATTCACTTTTTAATTGAGTTTCCTTTTTATTGTTGAGTTCTAGGGGTTTTTTTTTATTTGAAGATACAAATTCCTAATCAGATAAATGATTCTAAAAAGTTTTCTCCTGTCTATTGTTTTTTCACTTTCTGGATGGTGTCCTTTGAAGCAAAGTTTTACATTTTGATGAACTCCAATTTATCTCTGTTTTCTTTGTTCCTTTTGCTTTTGGGGTATTATATAAAATCTGAGGTATTTTATTTAAACTTTTATATATAAAATAACTTAATTCTTAGGACCCATTCTAGCAGACAGGTCCTGTTTTTGTCCCCAGTCTATGGATAAGAGACTGTGATGCAGAAAATTTCACTGACATATCAGTGTCACAGCTCAGTGACAGGGAGCTCAGACCCTCATGTTTGTCCCCAGCATCTGTGCTCTTCACCACCATGCTCCACTTCTTCTTGGAATCGTTATTGAAAAAGTCTTTCCTTTTTTGATTTCTTGTTTGTTTTCTCATTGGGGACCTCATCACCTCATTTTCCTTTCGGATATCAGTGTAGGTTTATTTTAGGTCTCATGTAGGCAGAAGCATTGCTGACATTTAACTTCTTTATTACTCACTCTCCAGTGATGATTGTTGCTAATTGACTTAATCAAGTCATCCTTAAGTCTTTCCTGCTCATGACACTAAAAACAGAGTCATGACTTACAGAATGCTCAAAGAAAAAAGTACTTGAGTGATTTTATTTTTCTAACCAATCAAATAAAAACCACGGTGTTGACACAGATTACAAGCTTTCCAGAATAGGGTCACTGTCTTCCTTGGGTTTCATTTGTTTGGTCACAGTGTCTGGATAGTGCCATGCTGTCCAGCAGTTTTGTTAGGATATGGTGCTCATAAATCATTGTAAGGACAGAATTTTGACAACAGACTGTGTTGTTCATTTCACGAGGGAAAAGATCATATAGAAATACTGCTCAGATCCATTTTAAAATTAAGCTTGGAATTTTGAGAAGAGTTCAAGAAAACATACACAGCTCTTTTTCCCAAATTTTAGATCTGTCTTTGATACATTATGTTTACATAGCAGAGTAACTTATCAACTAGATTTGACAAGAGGAGTGTATTATTGATTATTTGTTTTAGTTGAAATATTCTAACTTTCATAAAGTAATCAGTGCCCATAAATGAACAAATATGTTTGTATTATTTTGCAACATAGGACCAGACTTCGTATGTTTCTATATAATATATATGACTGTGTATTTTAATCTGTCTGTCAGTGTTTTCATAGTTTTTCAGCAATGTTGTAACTTTAGAATTCTTCTGAGAAAATCACCCGCGATTCTAGTGCAGTTTGTACAGTGCATCCTGTCTTTTGCATGGGATTCCACTGTCCCCTCAGTGAGGACTTTCCTCTCCTATTGAGTTAGTAGCAGAGTTAAAGGAACTGTGATTTCTAGGCCTTCGCTTTCCATGTGTTTGCCTTTGGCTGTCAATCACGATTTTCCCTTTCTTGAGTTTTCATTGTTCCATTAGAATTTTTTAAAATAACTATTAATATGTTGCATCGGTCTCCCTAGAAACTTGATTTGTTTGTGCTTTTCAGTTTTCAATTTATGAAACGTGTAAATGCTCTCTTGTTTTTAAGTAGTACTTTTTCACTAGATATTTGTTTATCTCTTAATAGTTAAAATATTTTTTCCCAATGAATGAATCGGTGTGCATGTTTTAAAAGATACCTTACTTTTTATTGTTCTTATTGTAACAGTTATATTCATTTTAGAGAATTTAGAAAATAAGGATAAGCACAATAATAACTTAAAAATGGCATCTAACCTCACCTGGAGATACTGTTGTAAGGTTTGAAATTGAGAATTACAAGTCCTCTCAACTTGTTCTTCTTTTTCAAGTATATTTTGGTTACTGAAACCCTAGAATTCCCATATGAATTGTAGCAGAACTAGACAGTTTCTGCAGTGGAGCCCACTGGGATTGTGATCGAAACCACGTTGTATGTATGAATCGCTCTGGGGAGCATTGCCATCCCAAGAGCGCTGTCTTCTGATCCATGAATGTGCGTGGTGTCTCTGTCCAGGTATTTAGGTCTTCTTTAATTTTTTTCAACAATGTTTTGAGTTTACAGAGCATTATTTTACTTTATTTTTCTTTGCCTTTATACTGAGGACAAGTGTGCAAGGTACCGGGATCAGAAGTGTATTTCAGCCCCGTGACTTGCTGCCACGATGAACGCTGCACTCTTGCTTGGCCCTCTGTAAAATCTTGCACAAAATAGGACGTCAGTAACTGTCTCGAATGAATGATAATATGATTGTTGATTGATGTTTGAGGGTCCTTGTGATGATGTCTTTTTCCCAGCCTTTCCCCTCTTCTGAACTACGCCCTTTCTCTTCCTTTCCTCCAGCCTGGTTTTCAGCCTGCCTGTGGCATTGATTTTCCCTCCCTGAAGATTCTTCCTTTCACTGGTTCAGGATAATGTTACATATGGGCTGTAGAAACATGCTAGATGACAAGAAAGAGCAAGTCCATTTCATGCTAGTATTTTTAGATTGTGTTATTCTTTTTTCGATTGAAATTAAATCAGGCTGACCCCCTGAGCCCTCCCATGAGCTCTTTCCACCTTCCTACAAGTGATACTGCTCTTGTTGCTGCATGTTCCCTGCCCCCAGCCTTGGTTTTGGTGTTGAGTAAGTCACCATCACTGGAGCCCTCTCTTTAAAAGTTGAAGAGAATATTTGCTCCTTCTCTCTCATTGGGGACTTGGATGAAATGAGTTACCAGATAAAGAATGGGCCCCACCTCATTCTGAACCCCGCTCTTTCCGTTCTTTTCTCCAGGGGAAAAGAGTACAATTCAACAGTATAAAGATTGATTGTGAGCTAATGAGATAGACAAGACAACCGATCATTTATTAAATATCCTTTCATGCTAGAAACAAATGTATTATACACACAAACAGCACACAAAGTACGGTAGTACCGTGGTTACAAACGTGGGTCCGAGTTCGAGTCCTGCTCTGGAGTGACCAGTCCTGGGGGATGGAGAAATGGTAGGTTGGCTTAGCCTCTCCAGGACTGGTTTTCTGTCCTGCAGAGACGGGGCTCACTAGGCGTCCCCCCCCGTAGAGGTGCTGTGGGGTGTAAATGATGCGCGTGGGCAGCCCGAGCACAGCTGCTCGTTCCTCGTAAGTGTAGGATCGCATAGCTTTTGCTGTGACGGCTTTATGACCGCCCCGTGTAGACTCTCAGTGCTCCGAAGGGATGCCTTGTGGTTTGGAGATGGGATTCTCACTTCTGTAAATACCCAAGGATAGTGTTATTGGGCCCCGCTGATTTGAATCTCTTCTTTAGAAAATACATAATGTAGATATATTTTTCAAGCATACGTGCTTTTTTTCTTTTACTATTTAAAATTCTACCCTCCCATCTCTTGGTGTGACTTTTCATGGAATCCAGGAAACAGCCCTAAGCTACCTGCCTCTTCACACTTCTCCGTGGTGGTTTCCTTCCCTGATTAGAAGAGGCTTTTGCATAGGAAATTTTATTTGTTCCCTTTTCTTGGAGACTCTCTGTCTGTCTGCCCATCTCTCACCTCTCAATCTGTCCATTTATCGACCCACTGATTCTTCTGACATGTTCCAAAACGCGTTTCAGGCAGCTTACAGAAGAACAGATACCAAATAAACAGGTGAGAAAATGAGGTCAAGTTCATACAGTGAAGCTAGGAGGCGAGTCTTTATGACGGTTGTAGGCGTGAGACACACGCCTCTTCCCTGTGACTTACAAGATGGACAGCAAGAGTGTGCCTAAGGCTCCCAGCAGACACAGGGAAACAGGGTTTGTGGGAGATGCTCATTGACCGTGAAATAAAGAAGTGGCTGAGCTACTTAGGCTTAGAAGAATATTTTGAATGTCTTCCAAAATCAGAGTATTGCATCTTTTCTTTTGTGAGAGTTCTACATATAGTTGGCTACATTCTATACCTGGAAGTTTCTCCAAAACTGCTTCCCACGTGAGTCCCATGGCTCGGGAATGGGGTGGTTCTGCTCATTGACGGGGGTTGGCCAGAAACAGAAAATGAGAGCCTCAAAGGAGCCTGGGATTTGTCAGTTATGTTTTGTCACTGCTGTAGAGTTCAAAAAATGCTTTCACAGTTTCTCTCCATCTGAGGCAGCAGCGTGCTCTCTTCCCAGCATCAGGAGCTCAGGGCCACGGGATGGTGGGGGCTGACTGCACTGCCGTCAAGACAGCTGAGCTAGTCACTGCAGGTGTGGTTCTTTTACATACGGCATTTCATGTTCTTTACTAGAATTTTTCAACAGGAAGTTAATTAACTGAGTTAATTAACATTAAATAAATATGATCTTTGTTGAAAAGACATTTATAGGCAGAATATAAGCTGTGTAGACTTTAAAAACCATTTCATTACTGAAATTTCATTTGGGAAGATACACAGTTTATCTTATATATGCCTCTCTTAAAGTAACAAAGAAACCAGACAGGAAAGGCAGAGGATGGTTTCTGTTCTTCCTCTCGGCTTGCAGGTGCCCTCACGCCCGGTAGCATCAATCCAGACACCAGCACTGACACTGGCCGTGCTCAGAACTACCTCAGCCCTGAAGACACTGCTGACAAATAGAAGGGGGCAGCGCCCTGTTAGAGCTGGTGCTGTCACTCTGTGGGTCCTTATGTAACTGTGTAGTGTTAATCAGGATCGCCCGTTGTACATTGTGTGACGCTGCTGTCTTGTCTCCTACTTACTTGTTTCTCTAATTATTCATGTATTATTCTCCAATGCGTGGTACTACACACCTGAAAATGCTTTTTTCAGATGAAAAAGAATGTGCATTTAAAATAATAAGTCTGAAAAAGGGGGCAAAGTTGCTATCCTGGTCCCACTATTCAAAGATAATAATTAACACGTTAACGTCTTTTTTCTGTTATTTTCTTCAGTGTGTATCACCTCTGTCATAAAAAACCAGAGAGCACTCTGTGCCTGTTTAATGTGTGGACACCTCCATTTTCCATTTGGCTTATTATATGTTTTTCTACAATATTCTATCTCCAATGGAATGATTTTTGATGACCAGTATAGCATTCTGTCTTGTGGAGTCATCGTCCATTTTACTTCGGACTTAAATAAACTTTTAAATTCCAAGTATACTTAACTGAAATACTAAAAAGAGAACTGTGGTGGTACAGGAAGGCCCCTACCTCCCTTCCCCTTATTTCCTGAGAGTAAAAGCTGTTGAAAATTTGGTATATATATTTCATGACCCTTATGCCTATGACATACATATATACACACATATGAGAATTCTATATATACGTGTGTGTATATATGCTTTATTTAAAAATGAGACCATACTATATGTTTTTCTGCTGCTCGCTTTATTCACTCAGGTGTATATCATACACGTCCTCCCACTCCAGACTCACCCAGTCCTTTCAGAAAGAGTGGAGGGTTCTCCTGAAGTGCGGGTGTGGTCTCTTGTCCACGGACACCTTTGGTGGGAGAATGCTGTGGACAAGGCCCTGGACCACGGCGAAACGCTGGCTCCCTCAGTGCTCGCAGGTCGCTGTGATTTACCGCATCATTGTCTTGATGGTGGACACTTAAGTTTTCTCCATTTTCCACTGTCAGAAAGGATGTTTGACTGGCATCCTTCTTGTACAGAAATTCCTATGATTTTGTATGTGTATTCCTTTAGTTAAGGCTTCTGGAAATTTAGTCCCTGGATGTGACATTTACATTCATCACAGACTCCTTTCAAGTGACTCTAGAAATTCCTTCTCCAGTGGGGGATGAAAAGATGTACAATTACTTATGTAACCAATTCTCTATTGCTGGATATGATTTCACTTCAGTTTTTCTTCCCACCATTGTAAACAGTGCTGTGTAAATGCCCTGATGGGTACATCTTTTTGGACTGAATTTTTTTTTTCCTAAAGGAAACAATTCCTAGAAGTGGTGTTGAGTCAGTGTGTACGTAAGTTTTTCAGAGTTTACATATCCATTGACATGTCGTCCTCCGAAAATGTCACTCATGGTTTGTTCTCCCACAAATGGACACTAGCTAGAATATGTATTAAAAATATTTGCCAATATGATGAGCAAAAGTGCTTTTTCATTGTTTTAGTTTGCATTTGATGACCAATGAGGTATTGAGCATTTTTTACTCATTAGCCATTTGACTTTTTTAAAATTAATGATACCTTTTTTTCCATTGCACACATTTAAGTGAAGGAGCTTCTTGTTGCTTTGTGACAGCTCTCTGTATGTTATGAACATTAACCCCTTGTCTTCATCAACATGTATCACAGAGCTTTTTCTTATCATTTCTTGCCTTTCATTTTGTTCAGGAGGTTTTTTATTTTGGTTGTGTCTCAAAATATTCATATGATAGTAAATGTCTTCCTTATGGGTTTTATCTTTGACATTATTCTTAGAAATAATTTCTTATAATGGAATAAATTTCTTCTGTAGGTTTTTTTTAATCTCTAACATGGAGATGATAATAGTACTTGTTAATGTAAGGGTAAGTTGAGTTGATAAGAGCAAAGTGTTGTATTTGCTGTTATTAGTACTTTTTAATATTTATATCACTGTCTGTAATTTATCTTCTGCTCCTTATGACAGGAATAGGATTTATTCTTTCCAGGTGATTCTCTGATTGTCCCAGGACAATTATTGAAGTCATACTTTTCTCTTTGATTTGAAATCCCACCTGTACAAAATACTTATGTACACTAGAGTCTCTTTTTGAGCTCATGGTTCCTTTCTGTCAATCTGCCTTTCTTACTCCAGCACCATATGTTATATATTGTAAAAATTTATTTAATAATTGGCAGTCTGAATTTTTTTTGATTATTTTATTCCATCCTAAATTTTCTTGTCTAGAATTATGACTTTATTATTCCTGAAGAATTCCAAAATATTTTGTTCAAGTTAAAAAAAAATCAGAATGGCGTTTTCATGGGAATTTTTAGTAAGTTTTGAATTATTCTAATGAGAACTTACATCTTTACAAAACTGCCTTCCTCCATGCAATTTGTTGATGTCTCTACATTCACAACTCTTACTTTACCCCTCAGTAGAATCCTGAAGTTTCTCCATTTAGAACATGGCCATTATTTTTGAATTTATTCCAGATTATTGTTTATGTTTTTGTCAATTTTGTGAGAAATTTTTGCTATTATATTTTTAAATGCTTAAATCTGACATTTAGAAAGGAAGATTAGATTTGTAAATACTCACTTTGTAACTTGTCATTTAAAATTGTAAGTATTAAGTACTTGTTCCAGAATCCTTTCTTTTCTGTTTTTAAAAATTTGTGTCCAAGGTTCTCAAAATGGTCTTAGCTAAGTGGTATAGGTGGGGAGACAAATGGAGAGAGGTTGTGAGGCTCATGTACAAACTGTGAGCAGTTTCATGGCTACCTTTAGGCTGGAGAAGCCACAGAAGAGACCAGATTAGACCAGGGATGGCTTTGTATGCACTTGAAAGCCAGCTTTCCTGCCTGTATGGTGAAGCCTGGTGGGCGTGGCAGGTAGATGATCAAGGTTTGATCAAGGTCATTGGCTGCACAGAGCGCTGTGTCTGTGAGAACTGGTGACCATTGCCATGGGAAATGCTTGGTGCCAGGAACACTGCAGAGGAGCTGGGGAGCCTGTGTGTTAAGGATTTTCCAGTCCTGGGAGTGGGAAGCTCAGACTGCATTCAGATCTGAGTTTGAATTCATCCTCTTTAGTTTACTGGTCCTCTGACTTTTGTCAAGTTATACATCCTGTTTGAACTCCTGTCTCTCAAAACAGGAGAATTACGGCCTGCTGCTAGAGTGTTTGATCAGGGTAAATGATTTGTG
The DNA here is from genome assembly GCF_048564905.1 of Vicugna pacos. Taxonomy (NCBI): domain Eukaryota; kingdom Metazoa; phylum Chordata; class Mammalia; order Artiodactyla; family Camelidae; genus Vicugna; species Vicugna pacos. The sequence goes on along the minus strand of NW_027328741.1, from coordinate 77,893,318 downwards.
TCTATAAGATGCCACGTACAGTCACAAGCTCAGTAAGAATTGGGCTGTCGCTTCTTCTTCTGCAACTCAGTGCTCGATAAGTCATCAGGGGAAAGCGAGTCCCTAATTTATATGTGGTGCAAGGAAGAACAAAACTAACGTCTTGCCTTTCCCTGGCAGTATTCTTACTTCTTTGCTTCATGTACCTCTTTCCTCCTTTACTCTTCTCTTTCACCTCCTCCACCAACTTCCTGAGAATCTCTCAGAACACCAGATCCAAATTACTTTAAATGTTGGCTCATCCCCATGAAATGACAGTGACAAAAAAAGCTGTACACATCCCAGACTTGATTGTATTTGATTTACACACACACACGTACACACACACACACACACACACACACACACATCAGGCTACCTCCCATTTGCTGAGGGAGAAGGACCACTTTTTCTGAGTTTTCATTTACTGAGCGTGAGAGCAAAGTCTCTTGAGCAGAATTTCGCCTGGCTTCGTGCATGGTTTTTTAAATTGGATTTCTGCTTTGTGTCCATAGAAATATTCTCCTCTTAGAAGAGAGGAAGTGGAGACATAGATATTCTGCTGAGATATTGGTGTCATCATATTTGAGTTTTAAGGGACTTAAGACAGCATAGAGTCGTAACTTTTTATGGGTGAGAATCCATGATGGTGTAACTTGGACAAGAACCTGGGTCTCCTGCCATCGTGTCCACGCGGGTGAAGAGGCAACTGGTTGGGGGATGGCAGGGATCCTTCTTGCTTGAGTTCCAGGGTCTTGTTAGTTTTCATTGCTCAGCTGCCTTTAGTTTATGTTCATGTGCCCTCTCATGGAAAGGTCACTCTGTACTGATAGACTGAGTTTCTAATCAGCAAAAAGCTCTGGACCCACTCATATTTTCCAGAGTTTTTCTTCTAACCTGCTGACACTTTATATAAATGAGACCTAACAAACCACTGGATATAAAATCCTTATTGTTATTGTTTTCCCTCAAGTTCCATAGGAATGGGGTGCTGTCTCAGGCTGTCTAAGGCTAGATCTGAACAAATATAGGGTGATAGGCTGTGCTGCTGGACCCTCCCCAGTCGAAATCGTTTTCCACCTTAGTTTTTAGAATGAGGCAGATGAGTTCAAATCTTGTCTTTACCAGTTATTAGCTTTGTGACCTTGGAGAAGTAACTTTACTTTTTTGAGTTCCAATTTTCTTTATCTGTAAATAAGTTCTGTATTTATTTTATGGTTTTTGTTTTAGAATTGATGAGCTAATTCCCTCATTTATACCTAAAGTACTTATCGCGTGGTTGTATGATGGTTCCTTGGTAGTTGATTACTAAGGCACTCGGCAGTGAGAAAGGGGGTGGGGCCCCCTGGATCAAAGAGCTTATATTCCAGGATATGGTTGTAAAAGACTGGAGTGCAGTGGATTTTTAGTAAATGTCCATTCCTTTCCTAATCCCCATTGATTGTGTATATATCTTTATACTAATTTACGAACAATTTGTTTTTGTAATTTAAATCTTTGTAGTATTTAAAGAATGTAACTATAACAAAAATACGTGAAATAAAATGATTTGACTATTATTTTCCTTTCAATAGGCAAAACAAAATAAAATAGAAAAGAAAAGAAAAAGTATTGAAGGAGTAGAAATAATTTTATTTCCATGGAATTAACTCCCTATATTATATTTTTCCGTTGTGTTGTTAAACAGCATATAAAATTGACAGGTTGTGACTTCAGTGTTGATAGCTAGGTGAGTAAACTTTCTTTTTGTGGTTGTCTTTGATGAATTATTTGCACTAGATCATAAATGATGTACATGTTACATATTGGAAACAAGGAAACAGTGGATAAATACTACCTCCAATGCACTCATTTTGTTACCGAGTCCAAACTCGTTCTGCTTGCCACATGACAGGCCAATAAACTGGGAAATGAGGAGTTGGAGCAAGGAATAGTGACTTTACTTGCAACGCTGGCAGACCCAGAAAACGGCAGACTGATATCCTCGAGATCCATCTTCCCCAAGTCAGAATTCAATCTCCTTTTATAATAAAAAGGGGCTGGGTTGTGGTTGATTGTTGCATACTTCTTGCTGCATGAATTGTTTGTCCTCTGAATCCGCTGTTCTTGCAGATGTCCATGTGGATCAAATCATGGTGCCCCTATAAAACCTCCAAAAAAACAAAGGTTATTCTCTATTTTGCAACATGCCATCTCTACAGAAGTGCAGATGAGCTAACATTTTTAAAGATCAGGGCCAAGAGAATAGGCTTTCCTGTAGATTTCAGGCTAAAGGCAACTTTCTTTTACAAATGGTGCAGATCTACCAAGTCTGAGCCTAGAAAACAGGGCACAGGTTTAAAGCCAAAGGAATAGATCAAACATAGGGTCAAAATTGTTCTTTTTTATTACAATTCCCTTTTCAGCTTCATAGATAATTTTAGTAAGAAACATGAGCAATTTTGTATTTTTGCTTCTTAATAACCGATAAGTGGGCCAACAATATTTTTGTGAGCAGGGATGCTGTGCGGGCCCTGGTGTGACAGCAAACTCTTGTTGGGGTGGCCAACCCTGCAACATGTCTGATGCCCCGTGAGTGTTGGTGAGGGTCCCCCTAGACAGGGGCTCTCTTCAGGAACCAGCATATGGGCATTGTCCTCTGGAGACTTCTTTTTCGGCTGCAGGAAATTTTTTCAGATACTGTGATTGAAAAATCACTCCAGCTGGGGATAGTTAGGGGAAAAAGGAAAAGGAAAAGTGTTTGAGTAGAGTAGAAGAGTAGGACATAAGATCACGGATCCTGAGTACTTGGCAGCGGGACCTCGGGAGAGAGGGGAGCACAGGTGGTGAGGGGCCTGGCTCCGGAACCAGCTCCTGTACCTGTCCCCGCGCCCAAGCCACATAGGTTTTAATTGACCTGGGCCACCTCTCTGGGCTGGATGTCACCCTGGGCAGAACCTTGAGAATCGAAGGTAAGGGGTGGGCAGCACTCACCTAGGGGGTCACTGAGGACTTCGTTCAAGTCCACAGTGCCTTTCTGGTCATGTGTCTTCACTTGTCCTTTATCTCAGGATCTGAGGAGGAGGAACAAGGAACTCAGGGAAGGATCCAGGAAGATATCCGACTGTGTTAAGAGAGGACAGAAAATGTGAAACGGGGAGTGAGGACACTTGCAGCAAAGTAAAATGACTTCACAACTATTACTTCAGAGCTGCAGGTGTAAGAGAGCCTAAGCCTGTCTCAGAGTGCAGAGGACAAGCGGAAAGGAATGGCAAAATTTCCACTGACAATTGAAATTTTGTTAAATAGCCTGCTACAGTTGTTTGCATCACTTGAATGAATGCAGGCATATTTCTTTGGACAATTACAAGTTCACTCAAACCCACCAGCCCCTCTTGCCCCCATCAGGGATGGGCTTTCTCAAGCACAGTGCCCCTCCTGCTTGGGTGGAAAACGCTGCGTGTCCTCGCCTGGGGCCGGGCTGCTGCAGGGCACTGAGTCCCCGAGGCACGGCCTGTGATACACGACTGGAACATCTCTGCTCTTGACTGGGGGCCTCCGTTTCCCCTGCAGTGTAAGAATGCCGGTGACTGAGTTAGAAGCATGCTTCCAAGCTGTCCGTGTCCTCGGCATCCAGAAGCGGAGCCTGGAAGCTTCCGAGTTTCTCCAGGATGCGGTCTACTTTCACCTTCGGCAGGTGAGTGCATGTCCTTACACAAGTGGAGGAATTACTGCACTTTTCCTGGAAATTTCTCACCACTAGTCCATCTGATTTATCTGTGCTAGGATTCAGTATGGCCTGCTAAAGAATCTGGAGTGAGATCATGAAACCCTGATGAAGAGGATTATTTATTTCATTTCTCTATATGATAGTCTTTTACTTTTAAAATTCAGAATGATTCTTTCAGGAAATTTTGGTGGGGTTGGAGAATCAACTTTGCTGTTAACATCTTTGCTACCTGTTGCTTTATGCCTCTCACCTGTCTTCTGTCACTTGTGAGGCAGTTTCATTTGTGATTCTGCCCAGGTTGTTCATGTTATAAAATATAAATTCTATAAAAGTACAGTCTCTTTTACTCCGAAGACATTCCACAAATACTCCTTTAATCTGGGTGTGGCTTTAAGAAGACAGAATCATTAGAACATATAATTGCAAGTTGCTAGTGCAAAATCCCCAAATCAATAGTCTAGCTAAACATCTAAAATCTTTCTAATCTACCTTGGATTTGTATGGATAAGTGAAGCAGTTTGCTAAGAACACAAGACCAGGTTTAGAATACAGGCTGGTGTAGCTCAGCAGGTCCTCCCAAGCTGATGCTCTGCCAGAGGGTGGGGCCGAGGGAAAAGGGGGTGTCCTGCCCTCCCTGAGCTGACAATTTTATAGCAAAGACCTTCAGCAGGTGAAGAAATTGGGGTTTCTTCTAAGAACAGTGAGTTTGAAAAGAGTCCCAAAAGCACGGGAGTGGCACAATCCCATTTGTCTCAAGTAGGGGAGAGTGGCTGTGGGGCCACTTGGGAGACTCGTGAGTCCAGGTGCGCAGTGTTGGTGGCTTCCACTAGAGCGGTGGGACGGTCATTGGGTAAAAGCGAACAGATTGAAGGCACGTTTAGATGGTAAAAAGTAAATGATTAATTCTGTCTGTGAATGTAGGATGGAGTAAGGCCCAGGTTTCTGTGTGAATTAATGAGGTAAATGATGCTCCTGCGGTGATCTGAGGAGGAAAGCTGCAGAGGGAGTTCTGGGGGAAAACTGAGGAGTTCAGCTGTGGGTAAATTTAAAGGCTGTTAAATGTGTGGTCTGGGAGCTCAGGTGAGAGCCAGTAGTGAGTAGGGGGAGGGGAGAGGGACTTTCAAATCATTTTGTCTTGTGAACATACAAATAAATATGAGTAATGACTCACTTAACACCTCTATATTCTGGATTTAAAGCCCAGTAACATTTTGCTATTCAGACTGCAGAGGTTCTTAATTTTTTTTAATAGAAATAAATAGAAACAAAATATTGGAGTTAAGGAACATCTTAGAATTGATGTGTGTCCTTGTTTGTATTTTTATACCTCATCTGTTTATAACCATAATCTACAAAAAGTTAGCTTGCTTAGCATAAGAGTTTAACAGAGGGCCTTGACACACACTGTTTGGGGTTGAAGCTGATCTTCTTGGGCAAATTATGTAGCCTCTCTGTGCCTTAGTTGCATCTTCTGTGACTGCCCCCGGGCCCCTCATCACAGCAGATTTCCTAGACTAGATGTTGGGAGGGAGGCTGCTGAAGGGAATAAGAAGTGGCAACTGCTAGGGATACTGAAGACAGAGACAAAAACAGGTTAAAGCCGATATATTGAGTAAAAATACAATCAAAAGAGAAAGAATCCCGCAGTGTTTTGAGCCACTTAGCGTCAGAGAAACAAAATCACGTGGAGCCAAAGCTCTTGAGCATATGAGTATTGTGGGTGGGAGGGTGTCATCAGAAAAGTTTTGAGAAAAGGCCTCTTCGTTTCCCTTGACGTTTCCAGTAAGGATGGGGAGCAGAAGTGAAAACCCCCTGCTTCACAGTTGAAGGTGCTGTTTTGTGCGAGACTGACCAACGTTTGGAGACCAGTCATCAGCGGTGGTGGCAAATGAAGAGGCTTTGGATTGGGTGGGGCACTTGCTGTGACTTTCAGGTGACCTGTTGGCTGGGGGCTGTGAGGAGGGCAGTAGGTTTACAGGGTGGCCCGGGCATACTCCCTGGCTCTGATGCTGCTGGTCTGATTAGCAGACCTGGGCACCCGCAGTCCTAATGGGGCAGCTCGGGATGTGGCCTGGGACACCTGCCATGCTGAGGGCGAGAAGAGGGCTCCCCTGAGGGGGTGTCCCTGTGGAGAGTGTGAACGTCTTCCTGCAGGGAAGGAAGAGCCTCTGAGCAGGGGGCCGGATGCACAGGCAAGACCAGCCTAAGCACTGAGTTTTCTGGGAGCCAGAAGTCATACAGTGGCCCAAACCGCCTTGTTCCTGCGAGACTGGAGGGAAAAGATGCTGAAAAGACAGGCTAGAGTCAGACCCTGTATTGGATTATGAGTGACAGGAAAGGACTGTTCAGGCAGACACGAGAAAACCCTGTGGGCTTCCCAGCTGGGGCGTCACGCCGAAGGGAAGAACAGAGATATAGACTTTGCCACTTATTAGCGGTGTGACTTTGAGTAATATCACCCCACCTCTCTCTATATATCTTCATCTGTAAAGTGACAGAGTGACAAGCTCGTGTCATCAGAAGGCTTAGTTTAGCTCTGATCCTCTTTGTCCAGTCCTCTCAGTGCTGCCCTGCAAGGTTCTGCAGCGGCTGCTCTTACCCTGAGAAGGGAGGGCGTAGAGGGACATTGTAGCGCCCGAGGGCAGGAGGGGGGTGCTTTAAAACCAGTCATGTAACCGCCTGCAGCTGCAGACCTGCAGGCAGTTTAGTTGACGGTCCTTGAGAGGACTTTGGAGGCCTTAGCGTCATCTTAAGTCTTGTTTTCCCTTGGGGTCCGGATTTGCCTTTGCAGATTGATGTTGAAGCTTTGGGCTTCTGGCAAAGCTGTTTTCAGAGATGGATATATACGTAAAATATCGTATAAAATAAAGTGATTTATTTAACTTGTGCGACTTTGCAGCTGTTGGGAAGAGCTCTGTTGGCCTGGTCTCCACGGAGGACACCAAGGGTCAGCAGAGCATTAGGGAGGGCAGGTAGCCTGCAGAGCTGCTGCGGGGTTTCTCCCCAGCAAGGCGCTCTGCTGAGTCGACTCTTCTATGAGTTTGGTTGCCAGAGGAGTAGACAGAAAGTTAATGAGTTCTGGAGGGATTGTATAATGACAGGAAGAATGAGGAAACCGTAGAGTTTCGGGACTAGAACACGCTTTTGGTTCCTGATTCAGTGTGTTCCATTACAGAATTGATGAGTTGTGTCTATTCTGGGACTTCATTGAAATAAACGTTCAGCCTAAATGTTAAGGGATTTGATTTATTTGGCTGGAGGACTCGAGCCGGGATGAAATCCTCTCAGATCACTCTGAGGGACTGCTCCCAAGAGGTAGGGGAGGAGCTAGGATATATAGAAGCTAATTGGTAATTGGAACAATAAAAAAATTGCTTGTCATCTAAAGAAAACCAGATATCTCAAGTTCAAGTATTAAGTGCTTTTCTATGTATGGTGGGAAGCAAACATTTGGGTCATTGAATTCATTCCTTTGGCAAGCCCTTGGCTATCTAGGGCCAGTATCCTGTACTTTCTACACTGAGTCCACTCAGAGGGCATCTCTGTGAGTGGCTGAGAGGCCGGGCTTCAGGCCTCTCCTCGCTGGAGTTTGGCAGCAGCCGCTGATGACTTGGATTCAGCATTCTTTTTTTACTGACATGGTTGCAGTATTTTCATTCACAGTGCTCCCCCTTGGTCCTTAATTCGACCAATATTTTGAGAGACATTTCATGACCAGTTTTGTCCCACGGTGCTACGATGGCTCATTCCTAGTTCAGGTGAAGAATCTTCTGAATTGCCATTCAAGGTGTTAGATTTTTTTATTAGGCCTTGTTGATATTAAAAGTTCTCTGGATCACCTGTCTTACTAGTCTATTATGATCCAGGAAGTGTTTACCCTTCATTGCTCATTCCCATACCTAGAATCACACTATTATATTTATTTTATTCAAAGTTATAAATTCTATCTGTTTCTTCAAGTTGTTTGGCAATCATCTATCTTGTAGGCCTAGTTACACATTGGGAAATGTAACAGACAACAATTTTATAAAATAGGATATAAGTAATACAACTGGTAACATTAATAAGGTCACGAGTAAGAATTTAATAGTTGAGAAGTTGTATTTTTGGGTTAAAATTTTGTGTTTCTCATTGAGTTTGATCTTATGAGAAAGTTCATATTTATTGTCAGGCTCACAGCAGGTATTAATTGGCCAGGTGAAGTCTCCCACCTTGTAAGATCAACAGTGGCCTAAGCAGAACTATAATTTCTTTTGAGAATAATGTTTCTGAGGGCTATCTAGTTAGAGCCTTGTAGTAGGGAAACCCACCAAGGTAACACAGAAATACTAGACATAGGTAATTTATCATAAGCTTAACAATTGGAGTAGTTCATAATCAAAGGTTGGAGAAATTATCAAAGTAATTGTTATACAGGCCTGGTCCGGTGCCTTCGGTCAGCTGTCTAGTTCAGATGTCGTCTTCTTCTCATCCTGGCCTGGTAGCTTTTTCTCCAATTGGGCACTGCTTTAACGTGAGCAGTGCTCTATTGGCCAGTGCACTGCAGGGGCTGTTTCTGATAGGAAATGAATCCGAAAGTCTGTTTCCTTCAGCTTTGGTGTGTATGGTCTAGTTAAGAGTGCCTGATAAAGGGCCCTTCCATTCAAGTTGGAGACAGTAATTTAAGTCATCCCTCTTCCAGTATGTATAATTCCCTGGCTGCAGGTCATGGGGCATTGGAACTTTACCCAAGGATAGATTACTGAGCTTCAGAAACAAACCTAGAGTATCCTTTTCATAATTCAATTAAACTGTACAGCAATGTGACATAACAGCAAGGAATGATCTGGGAAGTGTCTTAGTAAATATGGACCTCAATTAACAAAACTAGAATTAGTATCCACTAAAATATAATCTTTTTTTCTCTCTAAGGTTACCCTTAGTTTTCTCAAATAAAACCAAATGAAGATTAATTTCTTTACAAGTGAAGTCTGATTATTTGATAATATAGGCTATTTTAAATTGGCTGTGTTGGAAGTTTTAATACGGAGTCTCAGGGTAGAATGCTAAGGTTTGCTAAGGCCAAGAAAGCCACGTCAAGGCTTTTCATGGGTTTCTGCCTTACAGATTTAGGTAAATTCTTTTCTCTTTAAAATCCTTAAAATACCTTTATAGTCCTATATCTATTAGGAGATGAACTTCCTAATTTGTCTGATAGAGCCACTGGGGACCTAAGTGTTTTTAGTCTCTTGAGGGATCAGATAGAGGGAAAAGATAACTGTTCCAAGTGTGATTACATAGGTATAATTTATCAAATTGCTGTGAACCATAACTAGCTTAAGGAGAAGAGGTTCTTTATGTCTGGGAAACAGGTTAAAAGCCAGTAGTATTTCAAACAATATCAAAAATTATAATCATATTCACCAGTTTACTCAGTCCCATGTAACTAATTCTTTTAATGAGAGTTTTCATTAGAACTTTAAAATTTCTTACCAAGTTTAGTTCAGTGCTATAGTTTGAAATTTATTAGAAAACAATAAATCTCCTTGAAGAGAAAGCATTTTGCAAAACCAGCAGAAAAAAACAATTAACTGTCTATAAATGACAAAAGTTTTAAAAGCATGGTTAAACACCGGTACACTATAATCGATAAAGAAACCTGTTCACTATAACCATAATTATCACTGCTAACATTTCAGATATACCAGAATTTTAGGGAGTCCATATAATTTCTATAATATCTATATTAATAATATTTTCTCATTCAGTATAACCTTAAAAGTTTTATGATTCATTTGAAAATACCATGTTATTTAACATACCAAATGAATCTTACTAGTTTAAAATCTCTCTTTGGGATGTTTCAGGGGCCCTCTGTAGCATCCTAAACTTAACAGGAGATTAAAAGAACTTTAATTAGAATTTGATATTTGTAGAGCTTGTTAAAAGATTTCAGAACACTTGCTCAGATAAACATATAGAACACTGTAAAGTAGTACTAATTCATTAACAAGAAAATACATCAAAAGTAAAGGCAGAACAGATCAGCTAAGTGGTATAAGAAGTTTTACAATCTGTTACTGAATGTGGATTAACATTTTAAGAAAATTTTTTCCTCTTAACAGAGAGAAAACCAAATCTATTCTTGTACCAGCTTACTTCTAAGATTCACTTACGTTGCCCAATTTGATTCTAAACTTAGCCAATTCTGACCACGTACAAAACACTTTCCTCAGGTTTCCTTTTCCACAAGCCTTCCACAGATTTCTATACTCATATTAGTGTGTCCCTTATTTTCTCTTCCATTCAGAAGTAACCAGCTTCAGGAGAAAGTCACTATTTTTCATTAACAAAATATAATTCCATTCTTACATCTTCCTTTACACATTTATATTACTTTCCTTGGATACTGAGATCATTCCCTTAATAATAGAGATTTTTTCAGTGTGGCACAAACCATTTATTAATATTTCTAAACACCTTTAGTTTCACTGTAAGAGGAAGTTAAATATTAAGTAATTCATATTTCAATCTTATTTTATCTCAAAATGGCATAGCTATTTAATAAATCCCATCATTTAACTTAATTTTGCACAACTCTAGAATTTAAAGATACCAAACGTTTAGAGATTATCTTAAGCATACATTTTAAAAATATATATTAAATATTTACCCAAAGCTCTCATCTCATTTGCATTTAATTTACTTAAAATTTTACCACACCACATTAATACTGTCTTTTTTTTGACAAATCTGCAACAGATATAACAGGATTTTATTTGACATTCATTAAACCTAGGTACAGTAAAGGTATTATACTTAATATTGATGACTTTAAAGATGTCTATATTAATTAGAACATACTTAAACTAAACAATGTCATATATTATCTTAATATTGAATATTTTCCATTTCACGCGATGCTGAATGTCAATTTGTTCAGTTTTTATCTTAATACTTAATTTTTAAGTTCTTATTTTTTTACGTCAATTAAGCAGAGCTCTTTCACTTTGACTTTTTTTTTTAGCAGTAGAAATATCTCACCACTATAATGTGTACACTGGCTTATAATCAGACAAAAGCTAGAGATCTCATAGCTTCACTTTAAAACTTACTTATAAGATAGGTATAATAAAAGTTGCAGTAAGCTGAATTTGCTTGCTCAAACCACTAAGGCATACTATTTATGAAACAGACAGTTAAGATTTCTTCACAACCTCTGAAGGGCCCGTCAGAGTTCTGAGTTTTAAAATGCCAAAAATTTCTTGGCCTTAAGTTCTATTTCGTTGAGGGAATTAGGCTCAGTCTAAGGTCACTGTTTGTTGTATTTATATTTCTGATCTGCAAGACAAAGACACTCTCTTCCAGGTCCCCAGAGAACAGCTCTGTCAACCAGACCCAATTTTATCTCCTTAATTGACATTTTTGTGTCAGTGAGAAAAGCTGTAAACAAAGAATTCCATGTTTTAAAACTTTAAGGTTTACTGAATCATGTCTTCCAAAGCTTGCATAAGGCATTTAGTAAGGTCTCTTTTCCTTGAGTTATAAGTTAAACCCAGGGTAAAACTAATTATATTTTTTTATTAGCCACTCAATATTAGTTTTTAGATTTACGTTATATTGGACTGCTCATGTAACTCTACTGGTTTCCTTTACTTTGTTCAATTAATATTTTCAGAGGGACAGATATGTGCCCAGCCTTATAATACCAAGAAGGGGAAGCGTTTTTCCACTGAAACATATCTATCCCACAACATAAGCAAAAGGATTGTATAAAGACCATTTAAATATACCAATTTCACAATCTTTTATCTCAATTTTATTAACTCTTATACCTTTAATTTTTATATTTATTAGGTTTAATCAATAATTCTTATTTCTAGAAGGAGTGCCAGAAGCATTTTTTTTTTTGTGCATTGTATATAATTTTATAGAAGTCTCTAGGATGCCCAAGTTTTAGCCAAAGAGCTTAGGCCCTTCTCAATTTTTAATTTCATTAATTGGTCTGTTGTCGCAATCATTGATCAAGTATTTCAGTCTATATATACATATATTTTAAACTGTGGTAAATAAAACTGACTTGTTTGAACTTTAATGTTGGGGGGGAGTAGGTGATTTTTTGGTCCTTTTTTTTTAACTTTACGTAGCGTAGTATCAAAACCTTGTATGTAAATCCAAAAATGTCCATTTTATTTATCTCATTCAAAATAACCATATAAAAATATTTATCCATTTGGGATAAGATTCTTATCGTTCTTTTTTTTCGACATTTTTACAATCTTTTTTCCAGTTATTCAATTTAATTAACATTAATTATTCTAAGTTTTTATTAGCATCTCTAGAACCATTTATTGGGAAGGAAAAACACAAATGTAGCTTTTCAAACCAGTTTTATTTTTTTAACTAAGTTCTTAGGTTAACCATTAGATATATTTTTCTACATTTAAACTTTATTTTAATAGGTACCAATAAAACAGCTGTTTATAATGAGATCTCTTAAAACTTTCCCCAATTTAAAAGTTTTTCCAAATTAAAAGATCCATCATATGGCCATCAATTTATATATATATAAATATATATATAAATTATATATATATATATATATAGTGATTTTAAACCAATAAATGAAGCAGCTCTTCCACATGATTGTCGGGGTGTTGCCTAAATAAAATTCAAAGGTTTTCTCTCCAAAAGCTAAAGGCCATTGTGGTCCAGGCTGATGCAGCAAAGTTTAAGATGTCAAAATATCTGAAAATTGGTACAATCAAAGAATTGCTTAGAATCCCAGTTTATTTGCATGGCCACCATATGTACACAATTGTTGAACCTTTTGTATGACAGAGTCCAAGGTTTCCTTTAAAAAATAAAGTAAATATATATATACATACATACACACACTTAATACACCCAGAGAAAGATAAAAAATTTACATTTCAAGGACACAGGAAGAGAAATCCAAGTTCCTCCTAAAGGGGATTTTGTTTTTATAAGTTCAGAATTCCAAAAAATGTTTTTATCAGGCCTGTCAATTACTTTCAGAGTGAGTTTTTCTTTCTTACTCCCAGTTAATGTTGTAAGTTTTGTATGTACATAAACCTGGCTGGGGTAATAGTTGGAGACAGGCAATCTGTCATTTCTTTTTCTTTTCTTTCCTTTTCTTTTCTTTATTTTTTTTTGAATGTTCTATTCCCCATTGTAAGGTCGGGTTCCCAGAATAAATTTGTTGGTAAGATTTCCCACAGGGACAACTTGGTGGCATGAAGTCTTTGTCACTACCACTGCTGGAAGATTCTCTGTCACCCGAGAAAGCTGTTATGAGCCAGGAGGATGGTCCGAATTCTCGAGTTGAAAGGTTCCTCATAAGAGTTTTACTTTTATCCTGAAAAATTCAATGGTTGTAACCAAATTGATGAAAATATTAGACCAGCCTCTTACCTAAACACTCAGTCCTGAACCCAGTGTCTTTCAACTTGGACCCACTCGGGATGTCTCCCCTGGGTGAGTATTTTCCTCATATATTTCCACCAGCCCCACTTTGGACATCTCCTCAAGGTGGGTATTTCCTGTTAACTTTCAACCAGGCCCCACCCAGTATGTCTCCACTGGGTGGGTAATTCACCCCAATTTCTTTCAACTGGAGGGCCACGTACCTGGATACACCGCCAGATAAAACTCAGGATCATCAGCCAGTATGTGAGATCTGAGAACCAGGAGAGACTCACCCAAATTCATCTGGACTCCCCGAGGAGGCGGATGGCACAAAGGGCCACTGCTGGTACCAAGGCTCCGGTTACTCGGAGAGTCCAGGTGGAGAGAAGTCTGCCGTGGGTCCCTTCAAGGTGTCCAAAACTGTTGAGTGAAATACATGTGCAGCCTAAAAGTTAAGAGTTATGTTTTATTTGGCGGGAGGGCTTGAGCCGGGATGACAGCCTGCCAGATCTCTCTGAGGGACTACTCCAAAGAGGTTGCGGAGGAGCTAGGATATATAGGAGCTTTACAACAAAGACCAGATTGTTGGAACAATAAAGGATTGCTTGTTATCTAAAGAAAGCCAGGTATCTCAAGTTCAAGAATTTAGTACTTTTGTATGTATGAGAGGAAGCAAATATTTGGACTCACTGAATTCAGTTTTTAGACAAGCACCTAGCTATCTAAGACCAGTAAGTAGCCTGTCTTTTCTTATTCTGATTCTGCTCAGAGGACACCATTGTGAGTTGCTGTAGCGGCTGGGCTGCAGGCTTGTCCTAGCTGGGGGGTGGTGGCAGCCTTTAATGACTTGGTTTCAGTATTCTTTGTTTACTGTCATGGTTGCAGTATTCTCATTCACATTGTACTATGTTCGTTCACAGACTGATTATGTATAATCTGCAAACTTGGAAAGCAACCGAGATGGAATTACTGCAGGTACCTTCTACTTTAATAAGCCGTGTGCAAACATATACATGGAGGAAGCATACACTTGGATTTGGTGGTGCAGGGAAGGGTTTCTGCACATTACAGGACAACACAGTGCAGAATTCCTTAAGTCCACTTTTCTTTACTGTAGTGGTTTCTGAGAACTGTTTATGGTAATTAACCAACAGTGACAAACGGTGGCACACATTGCGTTTAAGAGATGGTCGGCTGCAAACTTGTGTATTGGACCGGTGGAATTCATAAGGAAGTGGTCAGGTGGATGGGATAGAGATGGAGCCAAGGCCTGGGCCCAGATTCCAGTTTAAATTGCCATTTTTTCACCATAGGGCCTTGAACTAGAATGTAAACTCTCTTAAACTGTTGGAGAATCTGTGAAATGGGCATGATAATATTCGTTTCTTCCTGGGATTGTTGTAAGTTTTAAAGAGTATTATAGCACACATGAAGCACTTAACACACTGGCACTTAGTAGTGTTCACTGTGTGGCGCCGCCCCGCTAAGCGTGTGTCAGAGCCGTAAAGGCAGCATTTGTCTCTTGAGGATGCACTGGTAGCCCCTTGGCTAGGTTGTAAATTTGGTGATTTCCTTTAATTCTTGTAACTCTGTGTGCCATGGGCAGTTATTTTCATGGACAGATGAGGAATCTCATGATAAAGAAGACTGTGTAATTTGCCCAGTCAGACCATAATTTTGGGTGCAGGGGCCTCTGTTCAGCATGGGCCCCTGGGCCTTGTGCCCTCTCTTTTCAGCACCAGAGCCAGATGTGGGGTTGGCTGTTTCCCTGCCCAGGATATACGGCAGGCCACAAGACACACCTGGTCCTGTGCTGCTTGAGCAAAATCTCCGGAGGAGAGGCAGTTACAAAAGGGATAAACATAAAAACAGACGACAGCAAATTGTGATCAGCTCTGAGAAGGAAAGGAACACGTCTCGTCGTGCAGAGCTGGGAGCTTTCCCGTTGGGGCTGCTCTGGGGGCGTTCATCTCAGCTAAACAAGCTCTGCTGCTGCACCAAGGCAGGAAGGCAGGGCGCGTGTGGCCAGGTAGACAGGGCCTCATTGATCGTACTCATTCCCCATTAAGCAGCAGGTGTCACGGACACTTACCTAGCAAAAAGGTGTCGGCCATAATCATCACGCACTTTCCTTGGTAGTTTTATTTGCCCCAGCTTTGAGATGAGGTCATTGAAGCTGGGGAGTTTGCTGCATGCCAGTGATTTCCTTGGAAATACCCCCACTGGTCTTTCAACTTAGACTGGTGTGGCTGTCATGCCCCAGTCCTGTGAATGGCATCGTGTAGCTTTTCCCAAGTGGCCCAAATTACTGACATTGATATGCTTAATTCGTAGGAAATTGTATGTGACAATAAGAGTAAAAGGTAGTAAGAAATTGTTTGGAAAACTAGAAAAAAACCTATTCTTCCCCAGCTGGGGGAGTGTACCCTTTATCACTCACCCCACTCACTGCATGTCACATCCTCCCTGCAGACTCCGTGTTCAGAAGCCACTCTGAGCCTTTGGGGAACATTTTGCCTCATGACACTTTTGACTAGGACCTGCGAATTCTCTGTCCTGGTTAACTCTCTCTTCAATGCCATTTAAATTTCTTGCAGGTTCCTCCGCTCAGATGTAAGAATAGCCTCTTTATATTTCTTGATGAAGCTCCTTAATGAAGATCTTGGGAAGGAAACCTAGCCAAACCTGGGAGGTATGGACATAGTGACTTCAACCTCAGCATTTTGTGAAGTTCAGAATCAGAGGGGTGGGTGACTCAGGAAAGGCTTTTTTAAGGTAACAAGGGGAAAGTGAAAGGACGCAGGCTGTGTGAGAAAGAAACGTCTCAGTCCAAGCCAGCAAGGCACCTGGGTTCAGGATGGAGTCTGGCGAGTGCAGAGTACAAAGAAAGAAGTGGTGTGATGGGAGGGAGGACAGTTGGGTACCTTATTGGGGAGGAAAAAGTGGGCAGAACATTTCCTGGTTGAACAAGAGGATTGTGACATGACGTGCTTGTATTTTGGAGAGAAGGGTTTTGTGGGGACAGGCCTAGGATTACGCTGTCTGGCTGGGGAGTCAGCACAACAGAGAAACACAGAGAACCGGGCAGACGCCAAGGCCCATGCTGGGGGAGAGGCTGCCCGCCAATTGGAGCACTGGAGGCTGCTTCTGTTCCTTAGCTGGGGCTTCAGGCTTCCCTTCACAGCCCAGTCCTGTTGATACAAGAATAAAAAACGTTGGGCATGAGAAGGGCTTTGTCCCAGGCTTTGGTTGAGCCCCTGGGATGTGCCCCACCAGATTTTGTTCCTTGGCTTCGTGCAGTAAAGTATTCAAGAGCAAGCCAGTGTTGAATATAAGTAGATTTATTCAGAGAGATACATTGAAATGCAAGAGAAACTTCACGAGGTGTGGGGGTTTGATGCTCAGTTTAAAAGTAGGTGCACACTCCACAGACAGAGTGTGGGTCTTCTCCAAAGAGGGTGAGAGAGTGGTGACCGCGAGGTGGCGCTGTGTTGCTTGTTTTCTTGGGCTTGGTGGTTTCATATGCTAATAAGTAGAAGGACCAGCCTTAGGGCAAGGGGCTGGGATTCCAGGGAGTTGGCCATTTCCCACAATGTGACATTTGGTAGCTAACATTGGGACTGCCATGGTGCCTGGGGCATGTTATTCACCATGTTACTATTACAATGGGTGTTTACTGAAGCTTAAGACCTGCTAGAAGTTAAATCTCTTCATCCTGAGACTCAAGGCCTATTGGGGTTTGAATCCTTCACCATTTTGATGTTAATTGCTGTGGCCTTCCTAGAATGGCTGTGCTCTGCCCCCTTCCATCCTATCTCACTGTGATGACACAGAGACAGCAAAGGCTGGGCCCTGCCTGTGCTCCTGCATTTAATGGCGGGAGTGGTGGGGTTGCCTTATGATGACTCTGAGTGGTGAGAAGGATGTTTCAGATTTTCCCACGTGAGACATGGGGACCTGACAGCAGTCACCGCAGATTTATTTCACGGGCATCATCGCTTTTGTTGTTACAGAAACAACAGGCCAGCCAAGAAACAAGAATCACTCAGAGGGTTGGAGTACTGAGATTTATTATGCGGGCGGGCTCAGAGGGGCTTCTGTTCCGAAGCTCTGAGCACCTTCAAGACCTGCACATGAGGTTTTATAGGGTTAATTACAAGCATGGGGCTATTAGCCAATAAGGCTCAAACAACAAATAGCAAGGAATCAGTGCACTGAAGCTTATCAATTTGGAAAGATCACGTTACTGACAATTGTTGACCTTAGATTTACGATTTAGCTTATTAACCCAGTAAACTGACGCTAAACTTCAGATTTACGAGTTAGCCCGGCAAAACTTAGATCAGTAAACCGACACTTATCACACTTAGATTGGTAACTTAGCTTGTTAGCCCAGCTGGGCTTTTCCTTCACAGTGTCACTTATCTTTTCTATTTTTCTTTTTTTCTTTTTTTATGTATTTAATCTAAATTTAATATCAGGGTTTTTTGGGAAAGAAATATCTCTTTTTCTTTCTTTGGAACTCTTTTGGGGGGTGAGGTAATTAGATGTATTTATCTGTTAGTGGAGGCCCTGGGGCTTACTTTCAGGACCCCGTGCACCCTAAGCACACGCTCTACCACCCGCCCCATCATCTTTTTCTTTTTGCTTTAGCTGCCAAGAATCTTACAGCTTAATTCCTAGTCAGCATTTAACACTTGCCCTGACTTCATGGAATCCATTTTTATGAGTTTATCTCCCCCTGGTTTCATTTAAGTATTGAATCTCCATTTTCTCTTCATTCTTAGTTTTGCCTTTTTTTTATTATGGTTGTTAAGCTGTGTTTAATAGAATTGTTTAAATTCTCTGTAAGCAAGAGTCTGAATGTAAATAAATATGTAAACCAACAGCACAATTAAATGCTTTTATATATTCTAAGCTGTTTAGTAGTTACTTAAAAACCGAATTGAATATTAAAGTGATAACATTTTAAAATTATTTTTTAATTTTTTATAAAGGTATAGCTGAGTTAAAATATGATATTAGTTTCAGGTGTACAATAGATGCTCCATTTATATTTACTGTAAAACATTGTCTGTATTCCCTGTGTTGTAAGATACGTCCCTCAAGCATGTTTACATTACACATGTTGCAGTTTGTATAAGAAAGTCGGGTAATGCAGAGTCTGGGACGTGGCTGGGTCTTACCCAGGTTCACGCTCACCCTGCCTGTCAGATCTCAGGCCCTCACTTCTGTCTGCAGGGATTCGAGTGGAGGCAGCTCTCATCAGCGCTGGCACCACCCTCTGAGTGGTAATGACAGCAGTGATTGTGTGTGGACGTGCAAAGTGTTGTTTCAAGCGCTTTACATGCCTTTCAGCATTTAATAATTAAAGCCCTCCTGTGAGGAAGCGTTTTAAGTTTTTAATGTATAATACATTTAATTTTGATACTGATAGATTTCAAACCTCAGGAAAATTTACAGGAGTAGTACAATAAACGCTTAGATACAGCTCACCTTAAAGGTCACTATTTGGCTTTTTGGGTCTGGCTTATTTTAGCATAAAGTTTCAAGGTTCTTCCATATTGTAACCTGAATCAGTACTTTGTAGTCTTTGTTTGATAATATCCTTTTTCTTTGTTTTCGTTTTTGGTCTATTTAAATATATTTTCATTGAAGTCTAGTCAGTTTATAATGTTGTGTTAGTTTCTTGTGTACAGCACAACACTTCAGTTAAATAGGAACATACATGTATTCATTTTCATACTCTTTTTAAACATACGTTACAATAAGATATTAAATATATTCTCCTGTGGTATACAGAATAAACTTGCTGTTTATTCTTTACATACTCAGTATCTGCAAATCTTGAACTATTGCTTCCCACACCCTTTCCCCTCTGGTAACCATAGTTTGATTTCTATGACTCTGTGTCTGTTTCTGTTCTGTAGATAAGTTTATCTTTTTGTTTCTTTGTTTTATTTTTTTCTTTTTAGATTCCACATGTGAGCGATCTCACATGGTTTTTTCCTTTCTCTTTCTGGCTTACTTCACTTAGAATGACATTCCCCAGGTCCATTGATGTTGCTACAAATGGCATTATTTTATTATTATTTTATGTCTGAATAGTAGTCTATTGGACAAATATGCTACAACCTCTTTATCCAGTCATCTGTCAGTGGACATTTAGGTTGTTTCCATGTCTTGCTATTGTAAATAGTGCTGCTGTGAATATTGGGGTGTAGGTGTCTTTTTGAATTAGGGTTCCTTCTAGATATATGCCCAGGAGTGGATTGCTGGTTCATATGGGAGGTCAATTTTTTTCTTTAGAGGAACATCAATGCAGTTTTCCACATTGGCTCCACCAAACTACATTCCCACCACAGTGTAGGAGTGTTTCCAATTCTCCGCAGCCTCTCCAGTATTTATTGTCTGTGAACTTCTGAATGATGGCTATTCTGACTGGTTAGAGGTGATACTTGATTGCAGTTTTGATTTGCATTTCTCTGAGAATGATATTGAACATTTTTTCATGTGCCTACTGGCCATTTGTATGTCTTCATTGGAGAAATGTTTTATTTAGGACTTCTGTCCATTTTTGAATTGAATTGTTTGTTTTTCTTTCTTATTAAGTGTAAAAGCTGTTTACATATTCTGGGAATTAAGCCCCTATCAGTTTCATTTATTGCAAATATTTTCTCCCATTCCATAGGTAGGTTGTGTTTTTGTTTTGCTTACTCTTTCCTTAGCTATGAAAAAGTTTGTAAGTTTAATTAGATCCCATTTGTATATTTTTGTTTGTTTTTCTATTGCTTGAGTAGACTGCTCTTGGAGAACATTGTTTAGATGTGTCAGATGTTTTACCTATGGTTGCTTCTAAGAGATTTATAGTGTCTTGTCTTCATGTTTAAGTCTTTAACACATTTTGAATTCATTTTTGTGTATGCTGTGAGGGAGTAGTCTAACTTCAATGATTTACATGCAGCTGTTGAGTTTTCCCTACACCATTTGCTGAAGAGGCTGCCTTTACTCCATTGTATGTTCTCACCTCCTTTGGCAAAGTTTCAATGACCAAAAGTTTGTGAGCCTATTCTTGGTAATTTTGTTTATCCGTTCATTGATGGATGGATATTGTTAGTAACTTTTGGCTACTCTGAATGAAACTGCTATGAATATTGATGTGAAATTTTTTATGAGAATATATTATCATTCTGTTGGCTGTACAGTTGGCCCACCATATCTGTATTTTCCACTACATGGATTCAGATGGCTGATTATAAAGGGACTCGAACATCCTTGGATTATGGTATCCAGGGTGTGGGGTTCCTGAAACCAACCCCCCGAGAATTCTGAGGGATGACTCTATATGTAGGTGTGGAATTGCTGAGCCATATAACTATAAGCATTTGAGGAAATACCAGACTTCTCCAAAGAAGCTGCACCATTGTGCCTTTCCACTGGCCTCATATGAGATTTCTCTGCCTCCTGAATGATATTTGTCATTGTCCATGTTTTGGTTATAACCATCCTAGTGGGTGTAAAATGAGATCTCATTTTGATTTTGATTTGACTAGTGATGCTGAGCATCATTTCATATGCTTATTGGCCATTTGTATATCTATTTAAATTCGTGGTAAATTTAAAATTTGGGTCTATTTTCTTGTATTGCTCAGTTGTAAGCATTTGTTATATATCCTGGATGCTACTCTCTTATTAGATACATGCTTTGCAAAATTTTTCTTCTACTCTGCACATTGTCCTTTCACTATATTTTTTTAAACATTAAAACAATTTCTTTACAGGGGAGGTAATTAGATATTTTGATTTATTTTATTTTTCTTGCTAAGCACACACTCTATCACTTGAGATACCCATTTCCACTGTCATTTCACTTTCTTGATGATGTCCTTTGTAAGAAAAAGGTTTTAATTTTGATAAAGTCCAGTTTATCTGCTTTTTCTTCTATCACTTGTGCTCTTGGTATTGTATCTAGGAAACCAAAGCCTATCCTAAGACCACAAAGATTTATACTGTGTCTTCTTTTAGAAAGTTTATAGGTTTAATTTTTACATTTCTGTCTGTGATCTATTTTGAATTAATTTTTATTTGTTATATAAAATATGAGTGTTCAGATTCCAGATTGATTCTTTTGCCTGCAGACACCCAGCTGTCCCTGTACCATTTGTTGCATAGACTATTCTTTCAATGGAGTGTTGTTGTCCCCCTTGTGGAAAACTGTCTGTAAATGTAAGTTTTTTCCCCTTGGTTTTTATTGTGTCTCATAGATTGATTTATCCAACCTTATGCCAGTACCATGCTGACTTAGTACTATAGCATTTTAGTACACTTTAAAGTGAGTCCCCCTACTTTACTCTTCTTTTTCAAGGTTGTTTTGACTGTCCTGGGCCCCTTGCACGTCCATATGAATTCTGGGATTAGTTTTTCAATTTTTGCAAAGAAGTCAGCTGGAATTTTGATAGGGATTCCACTGAATATGTAGATCACTTTGAGGAGTCTTAACGTATTTAATAATATTTTCTATCATTCCTTGAAAATGGGATATCTTCCATATATGTAGATCTTTTAAAATTTATTTTAGTGATACTTCAAAGATTTCAATGTACAAATCTTGTAAATTTTTGTTAAATGTATCTCTCATTTTATTTTTAATGCTGTTGTAAATGGAAAGGCTGAGTTTCTTATGGGTCGGACTATATATCCATCTTCTTATTTCTAGAATTCCTTCACAGCAAATACCCTAGGTTTATATTTGCTACATAAATCTATCCACAACTATTCCCCACCCCGTGTTATAAGAAACCAAGACCCAAGTTAAGCTACCTGAACCCCTATGTGGAAATGAGAAATGAGACCCTTGGGTGGGGCTTTTTGCAGATGATACTGAGAGCTTATTCAGGATGGCTTCTTCTTAATTTCTTTTAAACAACCCTTTCAGTGTATTTAGTCAGATACATTGAGAACATGCCCTTTTGATGTGCGGAGTAGCTAAGACTATGATTTTCAAATAAATTCTAGTGAGAGTTTTGTACTTGAAACCTAATTTGCATCTATCTTTGAAGATTTATGTTTCAGGAGCTTTGACTATAGAACACCTGTCTTTATTCAATAATGACAACTAAATGCTCAAGCAACATGTAAGAGTTTGAGCAAACTGCCCCCGCCCCGTAGTGCTGGGTGGCTGCAGCTGTAACTGGAGTCAGCGCTTACCTCTCCCAGTAAGCTTGTGCTGATCTGCTCAAAGGGGTTCGTCTAAAATTTTGTCAGTAGTCTGTTGGACAAAGTCATAAAACATTGATTGAAAGTTGCTGGAATGCAATATACCCTTATTAATATTAAGTAAGCACATATTGAGTGCTTACTGTATGATGGAATTGTCCCTCAGCCTCACATGAATATTATTTCTCTTAAAACTTCTCATATTTCCTTGTTATTCTCACTTTACAGATAAGGAGACTGAGAATTAGGTCTTCTCTATTTTGGAGGAAGATCATTATCAATGATGGGAAGTTGTAAGGAACAAGATATCGATTCATCCTAAGAAAATATTTTTCTAAGTGTCAGCAATGAAGAAGTTGAACACTGAAGAAGGTGATGATTGTTCGAGTGAGACAAGCCCCGGGTTGTACGGTGTCAACATCCCTGTCCTGGACAAGGCACGTGTAGAGCTGCGTGGTGGATGAGGCGGCACGGCTGCTCAGGGAACGCGGATGCCGAGCCATTGGGCTGTGCTCAGGCACGGTGGGGCTTTCTCCAAAGGGCAGTGGACCGTCATTGACAGATTTTAACTAGGGGAGTGGGGTGCTCTCGTAGATCACTTCTGTCTTACAGAATGCTTGGAAACATTTAGAAGGCTCGGCAGGAGGTGATGTGATGAGTCAGTAGGGTGGCTGCGACGTGTATCAGTGTTCAATTTTCAAGTTGTTTTCAGTCCCAGGCTTGTGGCTCAGAAGCCGTGTCACTTTGGGTCACGCACTCAAGGAAGAGAAACAATTTATCTAATCAATTGAAGCAATGATGCACCGACCTCCCAGGACTGCTATGGAGATCCAGTGAGGTAACGTGTGCACAGTGTGCAGCGTGGTCCCCAGCACACAGTCACTGCTGAGGGAGTGCCAGTGAGTACCTGGTAGGTCAGGTGAGGGTGGTGGGACTCGGTGACTGAGGATATCTGGGCCCTGAAGGAGGGGTCCATTCACATCTGTGAGTGATGGGCCTGAGCTGGGAGATGCAGGGAGACCTTACCCCCCGAACAGGTGCCCTGGGCAGGACGACTATGGGAGGAGCACCGTGAAGTCAGCTCTTTGCAGGTGAAGTTGGAGGTGCCCTTGAGACATCTAAGTGCAGTGTCACTAGCTCATAGTGGAGATCTGGGCCCGGGCTGTGCATTTTACTATAATCTCAATCCCTGAGGACCCCGAAGTATTGATCACTTAACGTGAAGACATACTTTACAGGACAAATGAATAGTAGTATCATGTCTGTCATCCAAGCTTAGGTCTCTTTATTCATCAGTCACTTTGCTAAATGGGTGCGTACTGACCTCACTTCACCGTCCTACCCTGGGCTCAAGCTCCACAGAAAAGAGCTGGTGACTCTCCCTCTTTTCCAGAAGCAGACACATTTAGCTGGTAGACTTCTGTACCTCGTCAGACTTAGGATATTAGTTTGTTGTTTTAATTCTATTTTCTTATGGCCATCTCCTGACAGGAGAGACGTTTTACCTCATGATCATGTTTCAATTAGCTGTTACTGAGAATTGCTGATCTGATACATAGTGCATGGATTATATTAGCTTTGTAGAGTAGTTATCATTTTTCTGTCTTTGCCCTTTAATTTTGTTTGCCCCTTCAATGTTCTATCTTATTTGGGGCCTTATTTTTTTTGATTAAAAAATATCATTTAACAGTTAAGAAAACCAAAGAAAAAATGCACATGAGAGCTAAATTTAGAAAATGTATAGTGTGTTTTCTGTCTCGGCAATGGAGGTTTCTAGAAACTCATGAAAACCTTCATTACACAAGTTCCTTAAAATGCTGATTAAGAAATAAAACCTTCCTTCCTCATCTTTCAAACTGCACAACTAATTGTCAAGAAAGAGAGGGGGAATCCTCAGAAGCCAAGACAAACGAGAAAGCAGGGATTCTGGGAGATACACGAGCCTTAGAAACCCTGGGATGCCGGTTGGCTCCCGAACTGATTTTCAGTTGCCTTGGCAGGAGTGCAGGAGGTGAGCCCGAGGCCCCTCACACTGGGAGTTGGATGGCTGATCATATTATCGACCAAGCCCATCCCGAGAATCTTGGTTAACTAAAGGGTGAAATTGGAAAAAAAATTCCTCAATGCAAGAAAGTAAGGAAAGTCAATTTTGTTGGAAGAGGGGAAAAATAACAAATCCAAAGTAAGGATATATTTTAAAGCTCTTCTGGCATGAGAGTGACCACAAACTCCTGGCAGAAAAGCACAGCTACTCCTTGATTAAGAAGATGTGTTTTGAATGAATCATTGAAAATCCATTCCGAAAAAGGCCTCCAGATTCTTGTGGATCAAGATACTGGACCACAAACACCTCTCTTCCAAGGTCTCATTCAAATAACCAGAAAGGTTTTAAAGGAAAGTAGCAATAATCATAGTTCTATTTATTGACATTACTATATGCTAGGAATTCAGAGGTGACTATGCAGTTGTCTCCTCTTTTATGGACCTTACTTTCTCTTTGGGGAGACTAAATGACATAGTTGGGTAGCTTGGTGGAGGGAGGTGTTCGTCTGTTACAATTAGCCAGGAGAGGAGATTAAGAAAGCAGTGAAGGGTGGGTGAACTTTTTAGCTGAGGACGGTCTTGTTCTGCTGGCTTTTAATTGCAGACTCAATGAGCTGTCAATGTAGGGAATATAAATTATGGAGGATGGACTTAGCTCAGGCCCCTTTAGAATGGACAAGTGAACCTGGAGAAAGACAGTCAAATCTGTGCAGACATTAAATTTCACCTGAACGTGCTCATCCCTGAGCCAAAGATAGGACAAATATGCAGGACTTCTTGAGGAGAGAGGAGTGGTTTTTAAGGTTCTCCAAGAATAAATCCCAGGGAAACGGGAAGGCCAGTTGTCAAACTGTGACTTTCCCCTTTGGACGGTATATCCACCAAGGTTATTGACCTTTTATAGGTTTTCATTTCTCTTTATTACATGTCAGGTGATGGGGACGTGGGCACAGGTGTTTGACACCTTGTTGAGTCGGCTTTGAGTACCTGCCTAGCACGGGCACAGTTGCGGCTGTGTCATACATCTTGCAGCCCATCCCGTTCCCCGGCTCCGTGATCACGGCAGAGTGGTTCCTTGTTGACATGTCCGTCTCCTCTGTGACATCATAACCCATGAAAAGACCGGAACGTATTAACTTGGCTTTGTTAAAGTCAAAGGAACAGATCAAATATGGAGTCAGATTTGTTCTTTCCTATTTCAGTAGTGCCATGGAGTAGGCAGTTTGGGCAGCTTTCTGTAGGATCCTGGTGGCTTTCCCTCTCAGCCTCTGGGCGCCTCTATTGAAAACCCTTCATAGCTGTCTGGCCTGCTGGAAAAATACTCTGCCTATTATGCCCTGAATATGTTTTCAGTTTATAACTCATATCTACTCCTTGGAAAACAACTCAAAAAAACTCAGTTGGTTTTCCACCAGCCATGGGCAGGGGTGAGGGGTACCTTCTTATTATTTCATAAAATAATAATAATAATAAATAGTAATAGTAATAGTAGTAGTAGTAGTAGTAATAATAATAATAATAATTATAAAAGAAGTCTTAAAACAGCACTGGGCACATTGGAGAGAGTCAATCAATGCTTCGTGGCTTAAATCAAGAGTGATGACTCAGTGATTCCATGGCTGCTGTATTTGCTGAGCTAGTTATTCCTTTGCTCCATTACACATATTTTTTTAACTGAAAAAGAAATACAAGCAAATGGTTCAAAAAATTCAAACAGAGCACAAATATACACAAGTGAAAGAAGTTTTCCCTCATTCTCTGTTCTGTCTGCCCTCCCTGGTAATGCCACTGTTTACTATCCTTTGGGTGATTTTCCATATATGCTATGCACATTCCCAACTATGTATGTAAATTCCATTAAGGTTTTAGTTATTTTTAACTTAAAGGGATTTAAATCCTCAAGTGGCTTCTACCCGGGTAATAGAACAGAACAAGTGTGACTCCATATTAGATCTGATCCTTTGAATTTAAGTTTATGCTCTGTCTCCTAGGCTTCATCTTGCTTGTAAAACAATGTTGCTTAGAGCCTGAAATATACAGGAGAGCCTTTTCTGGAGGCTCTGACTTTTAAGGATATTTAACACTTTTCATTCATAAAAAGATAACAAATTGTAGAATAGAAAATAACATTTGCTTTGTTGGTAGTTTACAAAGATTTGACCCAGGCAGATAGCTGCAAGGACAAAGGATTCTAACAAGAAGGAATTCTACACCAAGAAGATTGCAACAACCAAGCATGTAGGAAAGGAGCCTGAATTGTGATTTGGGGAGATGGTTTTTCAAGACATTATTTTGCCATTTAGGTCTACAGAAACTTGCTATTCCATGACCGAACAGCTGGTCTCCCAACTTATTGGCCTGTCCTGCACTGAGAATGAATTTGGACTCGGTAACACTCCTATCTACCTAGCAAGCTGGGCACTGGAACTGAGAGTTTCGGAAATAACAGGCCAGCCAAGATACAAGCACCAATCGGAGTGTTGGAGTACTCAGATTTATTATGCCGCGGGCTTAGAGGGGCTTCTGCTCCGAAGTTCTGAGTAGTTCCAAGACGTGCACATGAGGTTTTAAAGGGTTAATTACAAATAAGGGGGTATTAGCCAATAAGGCTCAAACAACAAAAAGCAAGGAATCAGTACACTGGAGCTTATCAACTTGTAATAGATCACGTTACTGACACATGTTGAGCTTGGATTTACGAGTTAGCTTGTTAGCCAGGTAAACTGACACTAAACTTAAGATTTAGCCTGGCAAAACTTAGAGAAGTAAACCGACACTTATCACACTTAGATTTGTGACTTAGCTTGTTAGCCAGCTGGGCTTTTCCTTCACATGAGGACACCTCCTACACCCAGGGACCTACTGTTAGCCCTTGATGGTTCTACAAGTGTGGGGTGTGGTTTACCCAGGAGGGATGGGGACTATGCACCAACACTCAGGCAGTCTGCTCTGTCTGGGGCGCTGAACTTGTACCACCCCGCTCCCCTCCAGCCCGACAGCTGGGACAGTGGGACTAAGGCAGAAATCGTGCCTGCTTGTTTCCCAGCGTGTAAAAGGGGAATATGTACTCTTCCCAAGTTAGTTCTGAGCGACAACACCTGCGGGTGCTTGGTTCCCAGAGCAACAGAAAACCAAGCTCCGCGTGGGGGCATCGGGTGGAGGGCTGGACCAGCGAGGTAAAACTTCAGCTGCGGGTCTTGAAGGGTTACAGAAGGGTACAGAGGCAGTATTGCTGCCTCCTTTGAGGTGCCCCCAGAGGTAAAGCTTTTTCTCTTCGCTAAGACCCTCCCCTATCCAGATCCATCTCTTCTCTCCGCTCTTCCTGTCCATCTGTCTCCCTCCACTTTTCCCCTCCTCTCCTCCCCCTCCCATCTTCTTTCTTCCTCGCTGCCCCACCTTCTCTAGCAGAACACAGAGAGGATCGCTGGCCTTCCTGCGCATGCGCAGTGGGTGCCAGCTGGACCGCGGTTTGGAAGCTCCAGCTCCGAGCCGGGGATCGGCCCCAAAGTCTCCTCAGCTCTGTAGCCCGGTAAGCCTTTGACTCCTGCCTGGGGCCGGGGCCTCTGGCTGTGGAAGTGCAAGGTGGGGAGCCCCCGGGAAAGTGGCGGCTGCAGGAAGGCGGTCCGCGTGTCACAGCCCTCAGGGAGCCAGTCAGCCTGTGTCCAGCTGAATTGCTCGGGACAGACCCCTGTGCCCACGCCACCTGCCTCGGCGCCCCAGGCACACCTGTCCAGGGCGAGGTGTGCACCTGCCGCCTCTCACCCAGCCGGGCTCCCCTCAGTCCGCGGCTGGTGTGCATTTCTCCTCTCCCGCCCGAGAGTCCTCTCCTCCCAGGCTTCCTCTCCTGGGCCGTCGGCCCGTCCTCGCCCCTGGGCGGGCTGTGTCCCGGGCGGGCAGGGTCTGCGGACATGGACGGGGTAGCTGGGGCTGGGGCTGGCCTCCGAGCGGGGCTGCAGACCGCGTTTCCAACCCCGCCCCACTTTCCCTGCCCCGCGACCCCCAGGCTGCCTTCCTCTCCCTTTCCTGCTCCCTGAGGACCAGCTCAGTGGCGTGGGCGCTGCTCTCTGGGCTGACAGCCACCGGCTGTGACGCCCAGCTTCTCCTGGTGGAGTCGGGAAAAGGGGAACAAACATAGTAAACGTTGGAATTTCCACTATGGTTGAGGCTTCCAGGTTTCCATAACCTGTTTAGCCCACCTTAATGTTGGCTGCACCCATACTGGGTAATTTGGTGGAACTTCATGGTATGGTGGTGTAGAGACAGGACCTTGTATGCTTCTTCTCTTTCCGTTTTCTAACACTCATTCTCCTGGGCCTCCCATGTACTCCCCCAGAAGGGCCCAGGGCTGGCTTGGTGCTGCTCTGAGGCAATATTTATTAATAAGGCCCTTTCTTCATCTGTTCTGAGCCTCCGTTTCTTCCTCTGCACAATAAGGGCTTGGACTAGATAAGTGCTTTTCAGTTTGTTTTAAAGCCATGTTTCCTTTGAGAAACAGAAAATGCAAATCTCTCCTCCCATCGCAACCCTTTAGATTTTGACACATCCTCCAAAGAGTGACATAGCTCTTTGTGGAAAACTGAAGTGATTGTGATTCTAGGTGGCACAGAAAAGACTCT
Source organism: Vicugna pacos (assembly GCF_048564905.1). Lineage (NCBI taxonomy): Eukaryota > Metazoa > Chordata > Mammalia > Artiodactyla > Camelidae > Vicugna > Vicugna pacos. The sequence continues at coordinate 77,864,308 of NW_027328741.1, read as the reverse complement.
TCAGAGACTTATTGCAGGGAGAGGGCAGGAAAGGGGCAGTATGTCACACTTTCTAGTGTGAGCACTGGAGCAGGGGCATGGATTTAAGTACAGAGACTGATGTGGCCTCTTCTAATCTTGTACAATGTGATAAATTTCTCTACCTCAGTTTCTTGATGTGTCAAGTTGGGGTGATAATATTTTAGGCTTTCGTGAAACATTATACACATAATTCATTTGTGTGTCGGTAGAAACAAGACCTGCTAGGGATTCAGGGATTTGTTTAAAAAAGAAAAACCTTGTCCATAGCAGTCTGTCGGTGTGTATTTTGAATTTCCTGGAGGGTGAGGGCTGAGTCTGAATTCCATCGTGGGGCAGGTGGCCCATAGTTCTCTGTGCCCCAGATTGCCCCCTCCTCCCCAGTCCTCTTCCTCAGTCCAGGATGAATTTCCCTAGTAAATTTACACAGAAGTCTTGTGGAAATGGCTTTTCATTTTATTGTTTCACCTAGAAGGGCTGCCTTAATGATCTGTGTTGTCAGGTATTGAAGGACTGCCATCATGATGTCTGGTCAGGTTAAGGCTATGCAATTGGGAGTTTCTATTTAATAAAAAAAAATTACAAATAGAAAATTAGAACAAGGGTGGTGACAGGGGCTCTTGGAAGTGGGCACCATTAGCTTTCTTAGCTTCAGGTGCGGTGGCCTCCTGCCACGACAACCCATCTTCTTGCTCTGAAGTTTGAGGGACCAGTGGGTTCAGTGGGAATGTTAACTGAGAGTATCTCATGGGCTGGGCATTGTCCTATTTGTACTGTGTGTTCCTTATTTGAGACAGTGAGCTCACTTAACCTCAATAAGCTCATTAAAAAATTAGACTTTTTATTTTGAGATATAATGTAGATTCCCATGTAGTTAGTTGTAAGAGACAGTATGGAGATGGCCTATGGACTCTTTGCCCAGTTTTCCTTAATGGTTCCATCTTGCAAAGTTGGGGTACAATTCATACTGACTCACTAACAATTTTAAGTTTGTGTTATTGCCCTCACTTCTATTCACGATTAAACTGGGGCTTAGAGAATCACACAGGCCTGCCCATGTCACCCACATGGTTAGTGTAGAGACGGGTGGAACTTGGGCTTGGGATTTCCAGGCAGTACCATTATGATGGTCTGTGGCAGGGAGTAGCATTCACTTTGCTTGTTTAGTCATTCATTCAACAGACATTTATTTAGTAACCTCTGTGGGTCAGATGCTTTCATAGGGTTATCTGATTCTTCAACAGTATGGTGAAACAGGTAATGTTTTCTTTTTTTTAATCTGAGAAAATTAGCTCTGAGACGTTATAAACCCCCAAAGGAAATATAGCTCATAAAGGAGCAATAGTAAATTTGTACATTCCACCCTTTTATGCAGGTGTTACCCTAGGCATTTTACATTTGCAAACATCCGTAATCCAGATATATTCTTGTAAGGCAAGGATATTGTTTTTAATTGAATTATAGTCAAGTGTACAATGTTGTGTCAATTGCAAGATGTTTTTTTAATTTTGAATTAAAAATATTTTTTGAGGAAGGTAATTAAGTTTATTTATTTGTTTCATTATTTAAAATAAGGTACTGGGGTTTGACCCCAGGATCTCGTACATGATAAGCTCGTGCTCTACCACTGAACTGTACAGTCCTCCCCAAGGCAAGTTTCCTCATCCATTATTCTGCAGCTTAGGAGTTCAAATAAATTGGATAGAAATCCAGATCTTTTGATCCTACTGTGGTCCTTTTCTTTATATTCTGCTGAAGGGGGTTGGGGAAAGCAGTTCCTTTGTTCATTTCTTTATTCAGCATTTTTGTGCAGTGACTTCTATTCAGGACCTTGCTAGGTGCTTGGAAACAGAAATCAAGAAATGACCCTTCTCTGCAGGGGCAGGAAGCGTAGACCAAAAGCTGGGTAATGTGATCCGAGCTATGTGCAGACGCTGAGGACAAACTGTACCCCCGGATTTGCTTTGGCTTCCCTTGCCTTCTGGCTGGTACACACCAGATCACTGCATCCCAAATGCTCCCGCAGCCCACAGCACAGTATGTACCTCGATCTCCTCTCCCCTCTCCGCAGGGCCTGCAACATGAGCATCCCTGACTACGTGCAGTGTGCTGAAGACTATGAGACTCTTCCCGTTGTGGTCCAACCATCATCTCAGAGGGGATCATCTCAGAGGAGAATTTCTTTTGCATCTATAAGCGAACCTCCTCAGTGAGCCAGATCAGCCCGTGCGGCTTCCAGTGGGCACACTGTATCCACTACAGGCACCAATATGCACCCGAGAGTAGGTGGAGCAGCTTCCAGAGCCACCGCAAGTTCGTGGGCCCTGTCACCATTACCGACTTCCTCTCTGCCAAGGCCTCCTAGAAGCTTCATGTGCAGAGGAGCTGTATGGCACCGCGCTTAATGACTCTCAGCTCTTTGTCTTTGTGCTGCATGGGGTGGTAGCCGAGCAGCCGGGCAGCGACGTGTCCTTTAATCTAAGAGGACTGCAGGGTGGTGGAGAAGAGGATTGAGGACTTCACTGAGTCATTCTTCATGTCCAAGTGGCTGGATGCAGCCCCCAACAATTCTGGGAACAAGATCACCCTCCACTGCATCCCGTTTGAGAAGGAGGACATCATGGGACTGGACACAGACAGCAGGTAAGTTTCCCTGGAGGCCAGTCCACCCTGGCTGTGTTCCGGGTTTCTTCCCTACATCCAGAAAGGGATCAGCAAGGAAGAGGACTGTGTTGTAGCTAAGGTGGAGGGAGGTGAAACCCGCCGGTTTACAGACATTTAAAAGTGAATCTGCCTCTGTTTCAGAGAGATCCTTTTAGGGTTAATGTGGACACTTCCTCCCGCTTTTCAGCCAGGGCCATGGTGGGACCCCTTGAGTCACTGTCCAATAGAGTAGCCACAGCCACTGATGCTAGGAGCACTGGGGAGGAGGCTGGTCTGTGTTGAGATGTGCTGTAGGTCAAATACATATTAGACGCTGAGGTTTGTCTAGTAAAAGAATATAAACTATCTTGTTACTTCCTATATTGATTACATGTCAAAATGATAGTATTTTACATGCAGTAGATTAAGTAAGATCTGTTCTTAAAATTAGTTTCTAGTATTTGTTTTTGTTTGATAGTTTGTTTCTTTGTTTACCGTTTTAAATGTGGCAACTGGGAAACTTTCTTTACATGGCTCTCATTTCATTTCTGTTGGGCAGCCTGTCCTGAGACAGTCTCATCCCTTTGTTTATAGATGAGATGCCGAATCCCGAGAGGCAGAAAGAGGCGCTGGTTGAGCTGGGGCTGGAGCCGGTGTCTCCTGCCTTCCAGGCCCAGCACCTATTCGGCTCAGGCCCTCTCTTCCTGCCCGACGGCCAGCATGCCATGTTAGGACATCAGAAACACCGCCAAGGACTTCCGAATGAACTCCTTATGCAGGGAAAAGCGTATCACGGAGTATGGGAAAGAGCAGATAAATGTTCATTCTCACCTTGTCCCTGTGATTAAGTCAAGGGCCCCACTTTGCCTCGAAAGTGCAGACGAGCTCTTCTGAGCTGCCTACCCCCCCACCTTCTTCTCTGTTTCCCCGTGTATCTATCGTGCTGTCCCTCGTGCAGAGGATGGTGAGATGCCTTTGCCGAGAGGTGGTCCCTGTTTGCTGGGGAGAGTGAGGGAATCTGTGTCGTCCTGGCCTGTGGACTTGGGCCATGTGTCTGGAGAGCGCTCATGGTGGTCCCACAGGTGTCGGTCGGAGGACCTGGCACGTGCTGCCGGGCCCGCTGTGGGGCGGTGCTCTGTGATTCTTGAACTTTACTAATCTCAGATTCTACTTTCTGGTTGTTGGTAAGTTGGAGGAGAAGATGCCAGAGAATTGATAAAAAGAATGTCCAGACCAGCCCTGTGAGTTATAGGAACAGGGGACCCAAGTCCCACCTGCGTGAGGTGCCTAGCGGGCTCTGGATGAATTTTCTGTTCCTCCCGAACATACCTCTATGGCTTAAGGAAAGGGCAAGTAATGTCGTGGCCATGAACTGTACTTGTCCCACGGGGCCCTGTGATCTACATGCCCGCACTCCCCTTCTGCTCCTTGGAGATGAAGTGTCAGGTTTAGGAGCCTGGACACTGTTGTGGGCATAGCTGCCAGCACTGTGCTACACCAAGGCTGGCTCCGTTCACCTCACTTGTCACCACCTGCTGAGCCCCCAGGCGTCAGTCAAGGTAGGTGCATCAGTGCAACGTAAGCAGGGACCACCTTCTCACCCTGCACAGACTGGTGGGTGAGCAGTGGAAGCCTGGAGCCCTGCCCCACCCCCAGGCCAGTGCCTCTTTTGTCATAGGAGGCACTGGTGACATTTTTCTCACCAATTACTTGGCTCTGAGTCTGCAGAGCCACCAGAGAATGCCAGCTTGTTTTTGCCGTTTGAAGTTTGCCCTTGGGATTTGGCGGAGTAGCTGGATGTGTGCTTAGCCCATAGTGGAAGACACTGTCACCATTGTTTACCCAGAACCTCGTGTACCAGCCATGGCCCTCGGCATGAAAATACAGCAGCGCATTAAACCTCCCTCCTGGTGGGTCTGTCGGTTCTGGTACCATAAGGGCTCAGCCAGCATCTGAACGTCAGTGAGATATCGCGGCCAGTGAGCTAGGGTCAAGCACGTTCTCTTCCAGTCACTTTTACTCCATTGTTGCTTTTACTATTCCACAGTCATTAATTTTTTAAACAATGCTTTGGTGCAGGAGCAGAGCCTAATTCTCTCCTGCTACTCTTGTTGGAAGTGAGTAAAATTGTCCAGCCTGAAATGCGACCACAGTTTATAGCTCAAAAGCTTCCTAGACGCATGTAGGTGGAGTTTTGGTTAGGGGTGCTGACCACATTGGGGTACCCTGGCAGCATCGCTCCCCTCAGGCCCCTGTCTTCCCTGGATCAGGAGGTGAGGGTGGTTCTCACCGTTCCCGCGTCCCTGGCCTCACACACTCACGTAAATTCTTGTACATGCTGTCAAAATCATTTTTGTTCTTGTGTTTTTCTAATTTTCTCTTGTTCCTCTTTTCCTTTTTCTTTATTCCTTTTTCTCTTGTACTGCCACGTTAGCATCTTGTTGCGTCTGAAAATGTGGGCTGTGCACACCCTGAATTTGAAATAGCCAGATCGCCCTCCGTACTGTCTCCATCGCTTTAAAAACCAAAAACTTAACAGCTGTCTTGATCCCTGTATTATCCTAGTCATCTTTTTTATTTCTAATTTTTTGAAATATTTGCTTTGTTACTACATCACCCACTGGTGTTTGATACCTGTTAAAATCCGTGCTTTGAGGAACCTGTTTGGTCCTCCTTATATTTGGTGACAAATATGCCTTTATTAAATTTGTTTGATTGTTTTGAAGAAGTAAGATGCGAATTGATTTGGGCTGCTGCTGAGGGATTATTTTCATGGAGTATTTAACCTTGTAAAGTCAAATTCTGCAGGATCTTTCTCGATTCCTGCTTTTACACAAACGTGCTCGGCACGCCGTTCTTGGCTGTCGCTGTGTGACATGCGTGACGGCGCTTCCTGACCGGCAGTCACTGGTGAGAAAGTGGCCTGCTCTGGGGTGAGCTGCTGCAGGGGACGCTGTTGGAGGAAACATTCACCGTTTTGTTTTGTTTTGTTTTGTTTTTGCATTCAAATTCCCCGTGCCATTTACTTTGCTTTGCCTTCATAAAGGGGCAGAAGTGGGTCTAAAATCCATGCCACTCTTTTGTTCCCTTTACGAGGCTGGTTTTTCTGAATATCAGGATAACATGGCCTTCTCCTCAGTAACTGGCTCACCTGGATCTCGTGGACACAGGGACCGCTAAAGGGGACCGTAACTTCCTGTCTGCTTCAGCCAGTGGGCATTCAGAGCCGGGTCTGTGGTTTGCCTCAGCAGCCGTGCAGGCCTCCCTGCCGCGGCCTTTACTTGTAACCCATGGTGGCAGTAAATAGCTGACTCCGTGTCTGTTGCAGCTGACGTCCACCACTGACGGCCTTGTCGTAGGTTTGCGGTAGTGAGTCTCCGACACCTCAGTCAGCCGTGAAGGAAGATGCTTTGGCAGACCTAGGACCTTGGATTCTCACCCCCACCCTGGTTCATCTCACCCGGTGGGAGGGTTTGGCTACCACCATCATGCTGACCATGAGGCCATGTTTGTCCTTTCATGCTCTGGTCCAAATGTGGACACTACATTTTTCACTAAATTTGTCTCGATTGAGACAGGCCAGAATATCTGAATGAATCCATCACATTCTGGGTGGGGAACAGAACTGAAATAAGTGTCGCAAGTAGGAGTCTAGGCTGTCCGGCTTGGCAAATGCAGGCTGGGATTTGTGATGGCCGAGCTGTGCCCTGGGAAAAGGCCTTTCCCGTGGCTCCCGAGAGCCCAGATGTCGGAGTGAGAACAGCCTTGCCTGGGATCCTCCAGCCTCATCTGCTCACTGGAAAGTGTGTCTGCTAATTAGGAGCTCCCCCAGACCTCGGGCCCTTCAAAGTTCAGACCACGGGAGTAATTTGAGTCCCTTCTCCTGGGCCTCCATTGTGAGAATCCAGTGCCTTCTGAGGTGACCCATGCCAGAAGATGCCTCCCCCTCCAGGGAGCACCCTACAGAGGACTGTGACTCAGTGCGCCATGCTGTGAGCTTGTGGGGTTACAGCCATGGTGCCTGCAGAACCAGACTTGAGATGGGCTTAGTGACAGAAATAATAGGACTGATTCCGGGGCAGGGATTGTGGGAGGGAACAGTGGAAATTGAATGTGACCTCAAACACATAGGTGGGTGCTGGGACTGTTACTAAAATGGGGAGCCTGGGAGGTACCTGCCAGGAATCGAATTCCAGAGTAAATAGTGGACATGAGGCATTTTTAAGATGCCATTTTTCATCCAAGTTAGGACTTCAAAGAGGCACTCTGGTATGTGACCCTGGGGCTCACCTGAAGGAGCCGGACTATAGATACACGTTGGGAGTCGTCATTCTTAGCTGGTGTTCACAGCCTTGCATGTGAATTAGATCATCTCGAGAGGTGCAGACATTGGCTGGGGGGGCAGGGCTGTGCCTGGTTTGGAGGAAAGCCCAGACCATGCAGCTTTGGTGTGTCAGTCAGCGGCATTTGGGATTTTTCGAATAATGCCATTTATCCTTAAGGGGCCGGGCGGTGTGCAGGGCCAGCCAGGAAGAAATCTGAAGGGAGGGTCGTAGCCACGTGTGTGTCTTGGGAAGATGCAGAGTCTGCAGGGTGCCGGAGGGTAGAATTTTTTGAAGCTTGAGTTGGAGTGGGAAGTGGGGAGAAGGTAGTCACACTCACCTGTGAGGGAGGGAGGGAGGCCTGGGGAGTCCCCAACCTACCGGACTCACTTTCCCATGAACAGAAGGCAATCATACAGAGTATCTGAGGTGAGAAAGGATGGGCGCTGGGAGGGGAGCCAACCTGGAGAATGGTGTTTGGACAGTTCTGGAATAGTCTCCCTGCAAAATAGAGTTAAAAATACCCAGACTCTTAAGAACATTGATAGTGACTTGGGAGAGGGCAGTTGTTTCTCTGGCCTCCTAAGGGTAAGGCATGTATCCGGGGATACACAGATGATATGGGCAGTCTGTTCCTGGGGCTTGATCCTTACTGGGGGAACAGTGCATGTTTAAAGGGGGAGAAGGGCAGCAGAGGGAAACTAGCCAGGCCCAATGTCAGGTACTAGTCGGCCGACCTACTTGCATGTTGCATTCACACCCATGCCTCCCAGGTTGGCGGTGGCAGCCCCCTTTTGAAGATTGGGAAGCCTTCTCAGAGGGGTTAAGGAATTGGTTCCTTTAGCGGCTAGTAAATGCTGTAGCAGGATTCAAGCAGGGCCTTGTCAGACTTCAAGGTCATGTTCTCTCTACTGTTTCCAGTACTTCCCTGTTATACCTGGAATGGTGAAGTGGGTCAGTTTTGGAGCCTTTCAGAAAAAGTATGATTTAAGTGCCTCAGGACTGTTTCACAAAACTCAGCGTTCTTTGATGGTTCTGAAGCACCGCAGTGCTTTTCGCCCCACAGTTGTTAAATCTTACGTCTTTGTTGATTACTTGATTACAAATGACGTGCAGGTGCAAAACCACACTTAGCAGCTTCTGAAGGGAAACTCTCCAGTTCTCCCTTGTTCGGCTATCTTCCGCGGGATGTAACTGTGCTGCAGCGTAGGCCTGAGGTTTACTTATGGAGTGAGGGTTTGATATCCAAAGTTAGCATAAAACGGTCAGGTGAAGAAAATCGACGTTGACAATTTATTTTTGGGTTTCATTAGTCAAGGTATACTATCAGTCAATGGCCCATATAACAAATGAAATTGAGTACACAACATTGCATTTCTTCCTTTCTATTTAGAGTTCTCTTACAGAATAAGGTTGTCTGCTTTGTAACATCAGCTCCACCACCACGGCACCTATCAGTGTGTAGGTGTGATTGCATGTACACCGTGAATATAATATGGGCTTCCTCAGCCTCAAACACTCCAGTGCATAATCACGGGCTGTAGCCATCTCTTAGTCACGCAAATGCTTCTAAAATTATAGGATGCCAGAAATGAAAGAAGGGAGAGAGAGAGTTTGCCTTTATCAAAATTCCTTTCAGTTCTAACTGCAAACTGTTTTTGAGCAGCTCTGGTTTCCTTTGGATATGAATATATACATTTTTTTGCATGTAATCTGGGCTTTGGACTAGAACACCAAGCTCTTGCTGTCCACAAGCCACAAAAATAGTAGCCAAATTGCACACGTGTGAAATGGTTTATACTTTTTTCTGAGAAAGTATCCTTGAATTTGGGACTTGGACTGTGATTTTTGCTTTTTGCTTCCCCCACCCCTCTTTTAATCTCTCACTCTTTCCCACGTGGCCCCCAAGATTTCGTGGTCTCAAAGGAGTGGGCAAACAACCAGTTGGTCACCATGTACTGCTGCTATAGATGGAGCCCAGCGAAGACCTAAAGGACATTATCTGAGAGGACTTCCTTGAAGAAATGGGCCCTACATTCAGTTGTGAGGACAGAGTAAGTGTCAGCCAGGAGAAAGAGTCAAGACTGTGGCTCAGGTGGCAGGTGCAGCCCGGGCAGAGGCCTGGAGGCTTTTTGTGTGGGGACCCGTGGAGAGTGCCCTGTGTGATCCAGGGTGGAGGGTGCCCCTGCTGGGGAGGACACTGGAGAGTGTATGGAGTGGAGGGCTTTGGAAGAGGTTGGGTTTTACTAGAACTGACACAGTAGGCAGTGAAGAGCGTCATCAGTAAGTGACCGCCAGGAAAGGTACTTCTGGTTTTGCTTCTGATATTGTACAGACAGAAGGGTCGGGACGAGAGAGAGCAGGTATGTCTGTCCCTTTGAGACCCATCCCATCATTCATTTATTCATAACACGCGCACTTCTGAGTGTCAAGGGGAGAAAAGTTTCAGCCACATTATTAAGCAAAATGTATTTGGTTCTTGTGAGCTTACATTGTCAGAAGTTGAATTACCCTAGAATGTTCTAGGAACAGAGGAAAAAATTTGGGAGGTTGGAGGGACGGAAGGCTTCCTTGGGAAACAGTCAAAATGAGCCTGGAGGCAAGTGGCAAGTAGGAGCAGGTCAGGGGGCCACTTTGTTCACTGGGGACCTGGGTACTGAGGTGAGGCTGGGCAAGCAGTGTCTGGGGTGGGGCTAGAATTCCACCAGGGAGCCTCTGAAGGGTTTGAAGTGGGGGTGATGTAATCAAATTTGTGATTTGGGAAGGCTGCCGTGGCTCTGTGTGTGTGTGTGTGTGTGTGTGTGTGTGTGTGTGTGTGTGTAGCGGGGAAGAGGGGAAGGATGCCGCCAACTGGGGGGTCATTAGAAGACCATTCACAGGCTGGGAGAGGGGCGTCGGGATTGCTTGAGGACGGCAGGGGCAGTGTGGAAGCCGAATTTCCTTATGGGGAGGGCTTGATAGCGGGGTCGCTCTAGCGGCACCTTGTGGCTGGAAGAAAACAGATGGAGGCCGCCAGCTGGACTTTCCTTTTCTCTCCTTCTCTGCCTTGTGTGATGATCCTAGCTCAGCTAACTTTGGAAAAGAAGAGCTAAGTTCCAGGGTAGCCCAGGAGTTAGTTGAGCTCGTTCAAGTGAGATCTGATAGGATTTAAGCTTGTGTTGAGATCTGCATGTTCACTTAGCAAGAAACATCCCGTCATTTCGATTTCCATAGGGGTTTTTATTCTTCATTAAGATTGCTTTATTGGTGAGAGGAAATTTAATACAGCTGTTGTCTTTCTCAAAATAAATCATATCTTTTAAGACCTTTAATATTCAAAAGAATAGGAATGTATAAAAATGTTAAAGTAATTCTTTGGTGTAGTTTCTTTGCTTTCTGAGTTAAAGTGGATTTAGGGTCTTTGCATTACTTAATAGCACATCCTTGTCAGTATTTAAAAAGCTGTTAGTGAGCGCCCCAGGCCCCACCTCTCAAAACATCATTAAAGTTTGCTCTGAAATAGTGAGGTCATAAAGGTCTTTTTTGCAGAAATCAAAAAGTTGGTTTACAATAAGCAGCATAGCTACTTTTATAAAATAATAGGTTCAAAATTAAGAAAGTGGAGGATAATTAATTTTTTTAAACCTGAAACATAAAGTTTCTTGTGCTAACGTTGCAACTGGAAATTTTGAAAAGAAAAATCCTACTGTAATATCACCTATGTGGAATACATATATGACTTTCACGTTTGAAAGGTAACTGTGCAGTGGTTTTTGAAGTCAGGAGCATTCCAGCTCAGTTACTGGCAGTGGTGGTTGCTGGTTTTCAATGGAAGAGCCTAAATTTGCCTTCTTAGCTTTTTTTTTTTTGTAGTGAGAGGGTTAAGTAGTGCTTTGCCAGCATGATTTTGGGGGAATTTGAGGGCAGATGTGTACCAGCAGTGAGATATTTCCATGCATTTTATTTTTTGAACATCACCAGGGCACATGTGGGTTTGTGCCTGCAGGCTGGGATGCTGCAGGGCTCCCTAATCCATCACCGTTATGTCTTGGTGCTGCTACAGTCAGTGAATGATTTTCTGTGGCTTGGATGTAAGGTGGTCTGATGTAGATGATCAGATGTGCAGTTAAAGTGCTATTACTTGAAATAAGAGTAACCTAGAAACATGGCTCTAACAATACAGGATGAGGGAGGAGAAGTGGCTGAGCTGCTTGCAGTGGGGAGTCTTCTCAGGTGACTCCCTAACCGTGATTCCTGCCAATATCCGCCCCAGCCCTGCACGGCAGTCTTAACATGGAAGAAAAGATTGTCAGTGAGCAATCTAAGTAAAATCTTGACTCTTTTCTTTCCTGTTGATGAATATGTAAGTTGTTATCATGGCTTAAGTACATTTCCTCATTTGTGAAATTTGAGTAATATTGTTTACCTTGTCTGACTGTGAGAGTTAGATGCCTTGTATACAAAGAACCGAAGAGGTGCTTAATAAAAATGTACTGTCACAATGACAGATATTTTAGAATGATCAACTCTGAATACTAAAGAGTGTTGCTTATTTCTGATGCATATTCAATATGTATATATATGATATATTTGAATATGGTATAAAGTAACAAGGATTTATTACTTTTTAGGGCAGTATGATATTTTAATGAAATCTGTATAATTCTAGTGAGACAGGGACTAGGTAAATTGCCTTAAGCAGACGACCTTGAAGATTAATTACACAGAATATGTATTGTTACAACTCAGAATTCATGTTGCCGTGTAACCATCCACTCAGAAATTTAAATTCATGGGATTCTGACCAGATCCATTAAGATAAGTAAAATCCACATTGATCATTTTCAGGGAATAAGCTTCTCTCTTTGTGATTAAAGAAAATTTTGATTTTTTCTGCACTCTTAACAGGTTTAAAACATCAAAACATTGATTTGACATGTCACTTTTTTAATAGAGAGAATAAAGCTCATGTTGTTTTATTATGTAAATAAATGTTTTTGTATTTCAACAAGGTTGTACGATTTCCTGGCTCTTTGAGAAGTATTTTGCAATATACTTAGATAACCTACTGTTGGAAAAATACAAACGTGACTTTTATGAATATAGTGCCTAGTACAGTGCTTTTGCTACAGTGCAAGAGATGAGGCCTAGGAGAGCTTTGCTGCCGATTGCCAGGGGGACAGATCCCATGTCTCAGTTTCCACTCCTGTAAAATGAAGTGGCTGGACTGGATTCTTTCCTCTTCTAAGATGAGTTGCCATGAGCCTATGTCTTCTGTTTATATTCAGGAGTACTATCAATATCAGATTAAATACTGAATACCCCTCCCTTCCCCTGAAGTAAAGTGCAGTATGTGCTACATAAGCATTTAGTTATCTGATTTCCGTTTCTGATCCTACAGGCAATTTTTGTGCTGCATGTTTCCCGGCAACCTGGAAGGTCTTTTTACCCATAGGTGGCGCTGTTGCACCTTCTTACAGTCTTAACTTTCCTGTTTGTAACGGAAGGCTTAAACAACGTTATTTTAATTTCTTTGCTTAATGCTTCAGAATAGCCCAATGTCCATTATGTCTGTCTACCTGGAAAAATTATTCTGCTTATATTTTAGTTTTATTCTATCATCTCGTTGTGAACATTTCAGACTTGCTGTGCAAACAGTGACAAAATCGGACTTTTCTTCCAGTGTTAGAAACCAGTGAGCCGGGATTTTATAAAACAGCTAGAAGCGGCCTCTGGAGCACCTTAAAGCTGAAAAGCGTATTGAGTTCCCTGAGTACTGACTCCGCCGCTGTGTGTTAATTGGTGGTAGGAGATTTGGTACATATACGAAGGGGTGTAGTGATTTGACTTGGGTTTGCGTGCACGCGCTGCCACTGAGCCACTTGAACCTGAGTCAGTTCGTTTTGAGTTTTTCCCTCATCTGTGACATGGGGACATTCGTATCTGCTTCGTAGAATTATGAGAATTAGAAATTATGTAAAATGTTTACCACAGTGGGTATGTCAAGAGGGCTCAAAAACTTTAGCTGCTGTTTTGTGTGAAGCCATCATTTGAGAGTCTTTGGCAATTACTAAGAAACAGGAAAATAAGAAAAGATGGTTTTATGATGAGAGATACTTGAGGAGGTTCCATAGTTCCCAAACCCATAATTAAGCATCAGCAGAGTAAGAACTGTTACACAGTCGCCCTGAACCAACGTTAAGCCACAGAATTATTTGTTACTTCATATATGTTGGGGCTTAAGGGGATGCAATACTTATACACATGTTGTTTCCAGCAGCCAACTGAGAGATGACACAAAAGGGTAGACAGGCGATAAATGTCTTCTTTGTTACTGATGAAGCCACGTTCTCCATGAACTTCAGGGCTGTGGAAAAATGCGTGTCATGATATTGTGTCCCAGAAGTGGAGACTCACCCTGTCCCATGTAGCTCTGGGCCACAGCGAGCCTTCCCTTGAGGCGACCTGCCCCTTCATGCACAGGGCTGACCTGCCATGGAGGTGAGCATCCCAGGTACTTCCCAATGGTGATCAACACTGGAGTGAAAGGAAGGGTTTCAAATGCCCTGCTTGTCTCCCCGGACTCACACCTCACTCTGTTAGTGTGAGGAGGGCTAATTGTGGGCCAGGGGCCAGGGTTGTGAAGGGAGAAGCACTCTCCATGGCCCAGAGGAGTGATTAGGAGGCATCCCCTTCCTCGGTTTAACCAGGTGGTGGGATGGAAGAGAAGTGTGCTACCCAAGAGTTTATAAAAGGAGAAATAAGGATTTTTTTTAAGGACTTAGACTAGCCAGTAAACACATAAGATGATTAGAAAAGAGACTTGTAAATCACTTTCCTATTAAGTTGACATTTGTTGAACACCCAAAATGTGCTACATTCTTTTCTGAGAATTTTACAGAAATGAATTCTTCAATCTTCTCAACAAGCGAGTAAGGAAGGTTTGATTGTTATCCCAGTTTTACAGTGTGGAAATTGAGGCACACAGAGGGTAAGTAAGTTGGCAAAATCACAGAACTAGTAAGTGGCAGAGCTGGTATTTAAACCCTGGTTGTCTTGTTTTGAGACTCCCAGAGATGGGCTTTGGGTGTTTATTGTTATCGGCATCCCTGAATCTTTATACCACTGTGCATCAGTTAGCCCAGAAAGGACAGGGAAAGGAGAGTTACACAGGTGCTCATAGTCGTGTCTCGGCGACTGTCCACGGAGAGTGCACCGTGATTGGCATTCTTTGTCTTCTGGGCAGTAGATCTGTTCGTATAACAGAAATTTTGTCCATTGAGTTAATCTAGAAACCCTTCCTGCTCTGTTTCTATCCATGCTTGCCATGTGACTGCCTGCCCGTGATTGGGCCATGGAGGAGAAAATGTACTCATGGTTGAACTCTAATATTTCAGTCTGGTTCATAGATTCACGTCTTCTGTTACATTAATAAGTTAAGTTTCTGGTTTTCTTGCATCAGTGTGTCATAAGTTTGGTTAATGTGAAACCACTCCATCGGAGCCCAGGGGTGCTGACGGTATAATTTCTGAGCACGTTGTGGCAAATTTAGCCGTGCAGACCTGGCTGGAGGATTTCTGCCTTCCTCACTGATTTCCCCCAACAGCAGGGCCCGCTCCCACACCCGGATGTGAGGTTGGGAGCTCTCTGAGTAGGCCAGTCAGAGGCCGAGTCCACCAATCATAAATTGATGAAGTACCTGGAAGTGGGTTTAATAGAAGAAAAGGGCTTCCAGGTAGTCAGATGGGCTGTCCGAATCCATTTGGTGAAAAACTGTCCAGTGTCTGTGATTGAGCTGCTACTTTGCTGTTGAAAATTCTGGATTAGATGAAGGGATTTTAAAAATCAGAAAGGAGTGATTTAAGGTGGTACGTCCACACCGGTGAGAAGTGATGGTTGACCGCCCGTGTGAGGGATAGACAGAGTCTTACAAACTTCATAAAACAGCTTTAAAAGCTTTGCCATCTGAGTGCACTTCGTATGGGGTCCAGTTCATCACTGGTCGTGCTGTGAGGGCAAGTAACAGATGATGGCAGAACGGACACGGAGGCATCAAAAAGGTCTCAGTCATTTTCCCTGTTTAAAGGATGCGGCACAGTGTAATATATTTGAGCTGGTTTCTCACTGAACAATTTTTAGTGTTTTCTGGGAACCGTCAGTGCCCCAAGGTTCCATGCAGCTGGGTGTCCCCTCAGAGCAGCTCCGTCAGCGCTTGCCCTGGGCTGACGCGGTGTCACGGGGAGCAGGACGGTCAGTGTCCCCGGCTCCTCCGAGCTCCGTCTCCTCATCCGCAGAGCCGGGTTCCTCATCCGTGTCTACTTAGTAGGGTTGCTGAGAATCACACGTGATGGTTGTCAGGTGTGATTTGTGATTGTGTCTGTGATTGGCATATAGTCAATATTTGATAGAAACACTTGTTTTTTATTGTAATTGTGGGTCCTAGATTACAGTGATTTTAGTCTGCATTTTTTTATACCTTAACTTTTATTTTTAAATATGCACTTATTTTTATTTATTTTTTTGGAGGTACTGGGGACTGAAGCCAGGACATTGTGCATGCTAAGCAGGTGGTCTTCAACTGAGCAACACCCGCCCTCCTTCTCTGCACTTAAAAATAAATATTGCAATAAACAAAATAGCTCTTAAACACCATCATGGGACCTAGTCTCTGTATAGGCAATTGAACACGTATGCTATTTCAATAAGAATAAATTTTGTTGGGACATACAATTCTGAATCTGTTAATGTGCATAAGAACGATCATAGCTAGTGATAAACACGAGACTTGGATCCAGTAATTCTTATGGTCTGTTTTGCCATCATGGGAAATTATATTCTACAGAGAAGGCTAATTGGGTCTCTTTGATATTTGGATGGTTTAGCAGATGATCTAGGCTTTCAAAAGCTGACAGTTTTGTATTTTAAACTAACTACAAAGTTATCTTGTAAAAGTTTTAGGTCCTAAGCTTGTGAAGTGCCCAGTAATCCAGGGGGAATATGTCTGTGTCTGTGTGAACGTTTGTGTGTGTGATTTCAGGAAGGTAGAAAGAAGTTCCATATAGACTTCTGATATATTTCTCCTCTACTTTAAGATGTAGGCATATATTTACACAAATAAATTGATATTCTTTTGTCATTTGGCATATTGGTGGGAATAAGTCATTCTAATACTTGTTTCAGAAGGGTTGGGGAGTGTGAGCTTAGAAAATGGGAGGAGAAAGGCAGGGAGGCACTTCACACTTAATGCAGGATATGAGAAACAGTAGCTTATCTTTTCTCTTTTCTTCTAAAGCAAACTGACACTGAATTGTAACATACTATTACATAGAATTGCTTTTCTGATTAGAGACAAGTGCCTCAGATTTTTCAAGGCAACATGAATGATGAAATGTATTTTAGCATTTAACTTTAAATGTAGTTTTTTTTTTTCAAGTAAAAGGCTATAGCCTGTTCTTTCTTCAAGCAGTGCATGATGTTCACATTTATCCAGGTACATGATCTATGTGCTTAGTTTCTTTGGGTTTTTTTTTGTTTTTTTAAGTGCTTGTTTCATTGTGGTGTGAATGAATGTTTAAAATTTCTGGATTTTGATCTTTAGAACATGCTGATTTATCAGAACTGTTAAAAACCTGATTGTTCTTTGGTCCTTGTTTGGTGGGGCACCCTATTGATTACTGTTGTCTGTTAAAGAGAGAAATTCTTCCTCTAGCCTGCAGATCATTAAGTGAATGGTTTGCAGTGTGCCCTTAAATTTCATTGAATGCATTGAACATGATTGTCCAGTGAATTTTGAATTGACTCATAGTAATGACTTTGCTTTGTTTCTGTGGCTTTTGCTCCTCTCCACAAGAGTCTGAATTCTCTGTTGCATTTTGTATATGTGTTCTTCACAGGGGAGGAAATTTTGCATTTTTTAGAGAGGTGGGTTTTCCTAACCCCTCTGAATGCCTTCTGTCATTGATACAACAAAAATCTTTTGTTGCAGTGCTTAATTATTTCATAAACTAGTTTTTGGCTTAATCAGAAACAATGACAGAGTGATAATAAAAAATAGGAAAACCTTCATTCCTTTGAAAAATAGAAATGAGGTGGTCAGGCTCATGCATGCTTTGTGCCTGACACCCATACTCTCATGTCATAGTGTGTCATGATTCGGAGATGCAGTTGCTTCAGGTTTATAGATTTTTGTTTTAACATTTGTGATGAAGTCTTTCTCCAGGCTGATGTATCCTGTTGGGTTTCTTGAAAGTGTAGAAGGGAAACAGATGCTTTTTTTCTGTTTTCCGGAGGCCTGAGTTGCTGATGATAAAGAGTTGAGGGTTGGCTGAGGAACAAAGTGATACTCCCTCTACTCCCAGCTGAAATTGATGAACAATGATATCAATGAAGTGTATCGGTATTTGACCAATAGAAGTTAAGGAGACCAAACAGGCTAGTTATGCCTAAAGGAAAGTACTGAATTCATCTGCAGAATTAGGTGCATTACCAAGAAGAAGCAGCTTAGAGGAATCAGAAAAATCAGTCCTATGATGAGATATAAAGTGAATATAATACCTTTTTCTTATGAAACTTTTCTACTTTAAGTTGTGTAGAGCTAAAATTAAATTTCAAGCACCAGGAGTTAAGAGTGCGTGTGGTTCTGTAGGATCGTTATTCAGGGATGTGACTAGACCCTGCTAGAGTGGCTGAAGTTGGCAGGAAAAGGCCCAGAGCCAGGATTTGTCACCCTAGGTTGTCCTCCATAATGGTTCCATGTGGGATCCCATGATTATGTTAACAAATTTTAACAGACCCCAGCCGCCTGTCAAATTTAAGAAGAAAAATATATGCTTAGTATCTGCTTTGCAGGCAAGTGCCTGTGCATTCTCACTCCTTTCTCCTTTCCTTAAAAAGCAGAGACAATGCTTTGCTTTCGTAATTGAGGTTTTAGATAGCACTCTGCTCATTGAAAAGCAATGACCCTGGCCCTCAGCTATAAACTCTGGGTTAGTGTGCAGTTAGATAGTCTATTATCCCCAAAACAAGGACCCAGCTGGTCTGGTGGTCTGCTTTGTAATTCACATATCTAAAAACTGTACCTTATTCCCCTCACCCCATGACTTCCCTAAAGATACACTAAGCCTTTTTACTCATTGTGGATTCAACAATCTCTGTCTCATCCCTTCTTTCCCCAAGTTCCTGCTTACTATCACAGAGCTGTTATTGAATTTTTCCTTTGATTATACACAATAAATATGGGAGCAATTGAGAGGCTCGTAGAGTTGGCTCCCTAATACCTCTCGCTTTCTCGACTTTTCTCACAGAGTCTTGAGTAATCATTCCCTTTAGGTAAGACTCCTGCCCGCCGGAACCCACAGTTCCATGTGAGAAGGATGCAGACTTTATCTCTCCTACCCGAGGGAGTGAGAGTAGAGGATTAAGATCTGCTCCTCCGTGGTCCTTTCCTGCCCCAGGGCCACTCCAGTTCACCTGCAGCCTTCTGGCCTCTGCTCTCAGGGCCTCTGTCCCAGGACTGACCGCAATCTTTTCTTCACTTGTCAACATTTCCTGGGCTTTTTAGAAGTTGATCTCTTCTCTACAATACAACACTGGCAGATGTGATGGTGGTCAGCGTGCTGGTGGGCAGTCACTTGGGGACTCCCAGGAGCCATGCTGATTCTCCTGAGTCTCGCATTCGGGGTTACAGAACTGTCGAGCACCGGAGGAAGTCCATTCACGTGAGGCCAGCACAGCATTGCATCACTGTCATTTTTTTTTTTAATTTTCAGTGGAGTAATTATTTGTAGAAAACTTTTCCAGATATCTGGCCGCCTGTTTTCCTCACCACCATCTCATTGTTGGCTCTGGTGCTTGTTTTTAAAACCAGGTTTCTTCTCTGTCATTTGTAGCAGCTGGAATTGCCAAATCCTTGATCTGCATTTGAAGCAGAATGCTTCTTCGTGATGTCAAGCTGATTTTCCTATTTCTGAATATTTCGTGTACACTCAGCAACTGTTTCAAATGAAATGCTCTTGTCCAATTTCAGTTAACCCCCATTTGCTGATCTCCTGCTTTCATGCTGAGGGCAGTTTCTTCTTCCTCTAATAAAAGTTAGCAATTTGCATTTACTATTTGAAGGTACTGGCCCGAGGTGCTTTTGTCCTTAACAGTTTTAATACAATTCACCAGTGGTTTTTACTCTATGCCCAGAATTGTGCATCCCAGTCAATCTTAGAACATTTTCATCTCCCAACAGGAAGCCCAAGCATGCACAAGCAGTCATTCCCAACTTCCCCATCTTCCCCCAGCCCCAGGCAGCCACTCTTCTCTCTCTGTGGATTTACCTGTGCTGGACATTTCATGTAAAATGAGTCATTTCATGTAAATGGAACCGTCTATTGTGACTGACTTCTTTCACACTGGGTAACGTTTTCAATGTTTGTCCACGTTGTGGCCTGGGTCAGTACTCTATGCTTTGCTATTGCTGAATTATATTCTACTGACTACATGGGCCCCACTGTTTACCCATTCATCAGGTGATAGTCATTTGTGTTGTTTCTGCTTTTTGGCTGTGATGAGTAATGGCGCCTTGAATATTTCTTTAGAAGTTTTTATGTGGACATTTGTTTTCACTTCTCTTACGTGTGTGACCAGAGAGCAGAAATGCTGGGTCTTTCATAAACCAAATGTTCAAATCTCTGAGGACGTGCCAGGACGTTTTCCAAAGTGGCCACGCTGTGTTACGTCCTCACCAGAAAGGGCTGCGTGCTCCGCTTCCTCTGTGTTCTCATTAGTGCTTTTTACAGTTTTTTTGATTATAACCCATTGTAGTGAGTGTGAAGCGGTTTCTCCTAGTGGTTTTGACTTGATTTCCATTACAGCTAATGATATTGAACATCGTTTCATTGTGCTTATTGGCCATTTGTATATTTTCCTAGAAAAATACCTTTTCGGATCCTTTATCCTTCTTTTAATTGAGTTGCCTTTTTATTGTTGAGTTGTAGGTTTGTTTTTCTTTTAATTTGGAGATACAAATTCTTAATCAGATAAATGATTTGAAAAAATTTTCTCCTCTCTGTTGTTTTTTCACTTTCTGGATGGTGCCCTTTGAAGCAAAGTTCTAAATTTTGATGAACTCCAAATTATCTCTGTTTTCTTTGTTCCTTGTGTTTTTGGGGTATTACTTAAAATCTGAGGTATTTTATTTAAACTTGTATATATAAAATAACTTAATTCGTAGGACCGTTCTAGGAGACGGGTGCTGTGGTTGTCCCCAGTCTATGGATAGAAGACTGAGATGCGGAGAATTTCACTGACATATCAGTGTCACAGCTACCAAGTGCTGTGGGAGTTCAGACCCTCATGTTTGTCCCCAGCATCTGTGCTCTTCACCACCATGCTCCACTACTGCCTGGAATCGTTAATGAAAATGTCTTTCTTTTCTGATTCCTTGTTAGTTTCTTTTCTCATTGGGAACCTCATCTCCTCATTTTCCTTTCAGATATCAGTGTAGATTTATTTTAGGTCTCATGTAGGCAGAAGCATTGCTGTCAGTTAACTTCTTTATTACTCACTCTCCAGTGATGATTGTTGCTAGTTGACCTAACCAAGTCATGCTTAAGTCTTTCCTGCTCATGAAACTAAAAACAGTCATGACTTACAGAATGCTCAAAGAAGAAAGTACTTGATTGATTTTATTTTGCTACCCAATCAAACCAATCAAATATAAACCCCTGTGTTGGCACATAATATAAGCTCTCCAGAATAGGGTCACTGTCTTCCTTGTGTTTCATTTGTTTGGTCACAGTGTCTGGATCGTGCCTTGCTGTCTAGCAGTTTTGTGAGGATACAGTGCTCATGAATCATTGTAGGACAGAATTTTGACAACAGACTCTGTTGTTCATTTCACAAGGGAAAAGATAATATAGAAATACTGCTCAGATCTATTTTAAAATTAAGCTTGGAATTTTGAGAAGAATTCAAATACCGTACAAAGATCTTTTTCACTGATTTTAGATATATCTTAGATATATGGTTACATAGCAGAGTAACTTATCAAGTAGATTTGACAAAATGAGTGTTATATTGATTATTTGTTTTAGTTGAAATATTCTACCTGGGATAAATTAATCAGTGCCCATTATTGAACAAATATGATTGTATTCCTATGCAACATGGGAGCAGACTTCATATGTTTATATGTAATATACATGACTGTGTGTTTTAATCTGTCTTTCAGTGTTTATATAGTTTTTCGGCAATTTTGTAACTTTAGAATTCTTCTAAGAAAATCACCCCCGTATCTTGTGCCGTTTGTACTGTGTATCCTGTCTTATGCGAGGGATTCCACTGTCCCCTCAGTGAGGAATCTCCTCTCCTTTTGAGTTAGTAGCAGATTTAAAGGAACTGTGATTTCTAGGCCTTTGCTATCCACGTGTTTGCAGTTGGCTGTCAATCAGGATTTTCCCTTTGTGTTTTCATTGTTCAATTAGAATTTTTGAAAATAACTGTTAATGTATTTCACCGGTCTCCCTAGAAACTTGATGTGTTTGTGCTTTTCAGTTTTCAATTTATGAAAATTGTAAATGCACACTTGTTTTTAAGTTGTCCTTTTTCACTAGATATTTGCTTACCTCTTTATAGTTAAAATAATTTTCTTCCCAATGAATGAATCGGTGTGCATGCTTTAAAAGATACCTTACTTTTAATTTTTCTTATTCTAACAGGTATATTCATTGTACAGAATATAGAAAATAAGGATAAACACAGTAATAACTTAAAAATGGCCCCTAATCTCACCTGGAGATACAGTTGTAAGGTTTGAAATTGAGAATTACAAGTCCTCTCACTTTTTTCTTCTTTTTCAAGTACGTTCTGATTACTGAGACCCTCGAATTCCCATATGAATTGTAGCAGCAGCTTGTCATTTACTGCAGAGGAGCCCGCTGGGATTGTGATCGAGAACACGTTGGGTATAAGGATCGCTCTGGGGAGCACTGCCATCCCAAGAGCGCTGTCATCTGATCCAGGAATCTGCGTGGTGTGTCTGTCCAGCTATTTAGGTCTTATTTATTTTTTTTCAAGATTGCGTAGAGTTTACATAGTATTATTTTACTTTATTTTTTTGCATTTACACTAAGGACAAGTGTGCAAGGTACCGGGATTCGAATTGTATTATAGCCCCGCCACTTGCTGACACCATTTATGCTGCGGTCTTTCTTTGCCCGCTGTAAAATCTTGCACAAAATAAGACCTAAATAACTCTGTCTTGAATGAATGATTTTATGATTGCTGGATGACGCTTGAGAGTCCTTGTGATGATTTCTTTTTCCCAGACTTTCCCCTCTTCTTAACTATGCCCTTTATCTTCCTTTCCTCCAGCCTGGGTTTCAGCCTGCCTGTGGCATTGATTTTCCTTGTCTGTGGACTCTACCTTTCACTATTTCATGATAATGTTACATGTGGGCTGTGGAAACTTGCTAGATATCAAGAAAGAGAAAATCCATTGCATGCTAGTA
Organism: Vicugna pacos; assembly: GCF_048564905.1. Classification (NCBI taxonomy): domain Eukaryota; kingdom Metazoa; phylum Chordata; class Mammalia; order Artiodactyla; family Camelidae; genus Vicugna; species Vicugna pacos. The sequence continues at coordinate 77,841,849 of NW_027328741.1, read as the reverse complement.
TTTTTAGATTGTGTTATTCTTTTATCGATTGAAATTAAATTAGGCTGAACCCTGAGCCATCCCCTGAGCTCTTTTCGCCTTCCTACAGGTGATACTGCTTTCGTTGCTGCATGTGCCCTTCCCCCAGACTTGGTTTTGGAGTTGAGTAAGTCACCATCAGTGGAGCTCTCTCTTTAAAAGATGAAGAGAACATTTGCTCCTTCTCCCTGTTTGGGGACTTGGATGAGATGAGGTAACAGATAAAGAATGGAGCCCCACCTCATTCTGACCACCACTCTTTCAGTTCCTTTCTCCAGGGGAAAAGAGTAAAATTCAACAGTATTAAGATTTTGTGCTAATGAGATAGACAAGACAACCAATCATTTATTAAATACACTTTCATGCCAGAAACAAATGTATTATACACAAAAAGCACATAAAGCTCGGTAGTACTGTGGTTAAAAACGTGGGTCCGAGTTCAAGCCCTGCTCTGGAGTGACCAGTCATGTGAGATGGAGAACTGGTAGGTCAGCTTAGCCTCTCCAGGACTAGTTTTCTGTCCTGCAGAGACTGGGCTCCCTAGGCGTCCCCCACCCGTAGAGGTGCTGTGGGGTGTAAATGAAGTGCGTGGGCAGCCCGAGCACAGCTGCTCGTTCCTCCTATTTGCAGGATCACATAGCTTTTGCGGTGACAGCTTTATGACTGCCCCGTGTAGACTCTCAGTGCTCCAAAGGGATGCCTTGTGATTTGGAGATGGGGTTCTCACTTCTGTAAATACCCAAGGATTGTGTTATTGGGCCGTGCTGATTTAAATCTATTCTTTAGAAAGTACATAGTGTAGATATATTTTTCAAGCATGCATGTTCTTTTTCTTTTATTATTTATAGTTCTACCCTCTCATCTCTTGGTGTGACTTTTCATGGAATCCAGGAAACAGTCCTAAGCTACCTGCCTCTTCACATTTCTCAGTGGTGGTTTTCTTCCATGACTAGAAGAGGGTTTTGCATAGGAAATTTTCTTTGTTCCCCTTTTCTTGGAGTCTCTCTGTTTGTCTTCCAATCTCTCAGTTGTCCATCTGTCCATTTATCTACCCACTCATTCTTCTGACTTGTTCCAAATAGCATTTCAGGCAGCTTACAGAAGAACAGATACCAAATAAACAGGTGAGAAAATGGGGTCAAGTTCAGACAGTGAGGTTAGGAGGTGAGCCTGTGTGAGGGTTGCAGGAGTGAGAAACACTCCTCTGCCTTGTGACTGATATGATCGACAGCAGCAGTATGCCTGTGGCTCCCAGCATACACAGTGAAGCAGGATTTGTGGGAGATGCTCACTGGCTGTGAAATAAATAAGTGGCTTAGGAGAAGCCCAGCCTTTCCAGCTACTAATGTTTAGGAGAATATTTTGGGTGTCTTCCAAAATCAGAGTATTGCATCTTTTCTTTTTCAGAGTTCTATGTATAGTTGGTTACATTCTATTCCTGGAAATTTCTCCAAAATTGCTTCCCACGTGAGTCCCATGGCTCGGGAATAGGGTGATTCTGCTCATTGACGGGTGTTGGCCAGAAACAGAAAATGATAGCGTCAAAGGAACCTGGGATTTGTCAGTCATGTTTTATCAGTGCTGTAGATTTCAGAAAATGCTTTCACCTTTTCTCTCCATCTGAGGCGGCAGCGTGATCTCTTTCCAGCATCAGGAGCTCAGGGCCACGGGATGGTGGGGGCTGACTGCACTGCCGTCAAGACAAATAAGGTAGTCACCACAGGCGTGGTAGTTTTACATAGTGCATTTCATGTTCTTTAATAGGTTTCAACAGGTAGTTAATTAACTGAGTTAATTAACATTTAATAAATATGATGCTTTGTTGAAAAGACAGTTATAGGCAGAATATAAGTTGTGAACACTTTAAAAACGGTTTCATTACTGAAATTTCAGTAGGGAAGATTCAGTTTATCTTATTTACGCTTCTCTTTAAAAGTAACAAAGAAACAAGACAGAAAAAGCAGAGGATGATTTCTGTTCTTCCTCTCGGCTTGCAGGTGCCCTCATCCCCAGTGGCATCCATCCAGACACCAGCACTGACACTGGCCGTGCTGAGAACTGCCTCAGCCCTGAAGACACAACTGACAAATAGAAGGGGGCCATGCCCTGTTACAGCAGGTGCTCTCACATTGTGGGTCCTTATGTAACTGTGTGGTGTTATTCAGGATCGCCCGTTCTACAATGTGTGACGTTGCTACGGTGTCTCCTAGTTATTTGTTTCTGTAAGTACTCGTGTATTTTTTTCTATGTGTGGTACTAGACGTCTAAAAATGCTTTTTTCAGATGAAAAATAATGTGTATTTAATATAAAAGTCTGAAAAAAGGGGCAAAAGTGTCTATCCTAGTTCCACTACTCAGAGATTATAATTAACACTTTAATATCTTTTTTCTGTTCTTTTCATCAGTGTGTATTACCTCTGTCATAAAAACGAGCAAGCACTCTGTGCCTGTTTACTCTATGGAGACCTCCATTTTCCATTCGGCTTATTACACGTTTTTCTACAATATTCTGTCTCCCATGGCATGATTTTTAATGACCAGTATAGCATTCTGTCTTGTGGAGGCATCGTCCATTTTACTTCGGACTAAATAAACTTTTAAATTCCATGTATACGTAACTGAAATACTGAAAAGAGATCTGTGGTTGTACCGAAAGGCCCCTACATCCCTTCCCCTTTTTTCCTGAGAGTAAAAACTGCTGACAATGTGGTGAATATATTTCATGACCTTTATGCCAATGTCATATATATATACACATACATACATACACGTATATGAGAAATCTATGTATATGTGTGTGTATATATATGCTTTATTGAAAAATAAGACCATACTATATGTTTTCTGCAGCTCGCTTTATTCACTCAGGGGTATTTCATAGACGTCCTCCCCCTCCAGACTCACCCGGTCCTTTCAGATAGAGTGGAGGGGTCTCCTGATGTGCAGGTTTGGTCTCTTGTGCAAGGACACCTTTCGTGGGAGAGTACTGTGGACAAGGCCTTGGACCACGCCGAAACACCAGAACTTTAGTGCCGAAAGCTCGCCGTGATTTACCACATCATTGTCTTGATGGTGGACACTTAAGTTTTCTCCATCTTCCACTGTCAGAAAGGGTGTTTGACTGGCATACTTCTTGTACAAATATTCCTGTGATCTTGTATAAGTATTCCTTTAGTTAAGGTTTCTGGAAATTTAGTCCCTGGATGTGACAATTACATGCATCACAGGCCCTTTCAATTGACTAGGAATTCCTTCTCCAGTGGGGAATGTAATGATGTAGAATAACTTATGGAACCAATTCTCTATTGCTGGATATGATTTCACTTCAGCTTTTCTTCTCACCATTGTAAACAGTGCTGTGTAAATGCTCTGATGAGTACATCTTTTTGAACTGATTTTTTTCTAAATGAAACGATTCCTAAAAGTGAAGTTCAGTCTGTGTGTACAAAAGTTTTTCAGAGTTTACATATCCATTGACATGTCGTCCTCCAAAAAGATCGCTCACAGTTTGTTCTCTCAAAGATGGACACTAGCTAGAATATCTTTTAAAAATATTTGCCAATATGATGAGCAAAATTGCTTTTTCATTGTTTTAGTTTGCACTTGATCGCCAGTGATGTATTAAGCATTTTTCACTCATTAGCCATTTGACTTTTAAAAAGTGAATGATCCCTTTTGTCCTTTGCACACATTTAAGTGAGGGAGCTTCTTGTTGCTTTGTGATAGCTTTGTTTGTTATGAACATTAACCCCATGTCTTCATCAACATGTATCACAGAGCTTTTTCTTGTAATTTCTAGCCTTTCATTTTGTTCAGTAGGTTCATTTTTATTGTGGCCCAAACTAATCTTAAGGTAGTAATTGTCTTCTTTTTGGGTTTTATCCTTGATATTATTCTTAGAAATACTTTCTTATAATGTTATAAAGCTCTTGTGTAGATATTTTTAATCTCTAAGTTGGAGATGATAATGGTACTTGTTATACTGAGGAGAAGTTGAATTAATATGAGCAAAGGATTGTATTTGCTGTTACTAGTACTTTCTAATATTTACATCACTATCTGGAATTTTTCTTGTTGTCATAATGACTGGAATAGAATTTGTTTTTTCCAGGGGATTCTCTGATTGTCCCAAGACAATTATTGAATTCATACTTTGCTCTTTGATTTGAAATCCCACCTGTAAAAAATACTTATGTACACTAGAGTCTCTTTTTGAGAACGCGGTTAATTTCTGTCAATCTTACGTTCTTACTCCAGCACTATATCTTACATTTTGTAAAAACTTATTTAATATCTGACAGCACAATTTTTTTGATTTTTTTTCCATCCCTAATTTTCTTGGCTAGTATTATGACTTTATTATTCCTGAAGAATTCTAAACTACTTTTTTCTAGTTAAAAAAAAAAAAGATAAGCGTTGTCATGGGATTATTTAGTAAGTTTTGAATTATCTTTAGGAGAACGTACATCTTTACAAAACTGCTTTCCTCCATACAATATGTTGATGTCTCTACATTCACACCTCTTACTTCACCCCTCAGTACATTCCTGTACTTTCTGCATGTACAACATGGGCATTGTTTTTGAGTTTATTCCAGATTATTGTTGATGTTTTTGTTAATTTTGTAAGTGAGAATTTTTTGCTCTTATGTTTTTTAACTGTTAAAACTGACACCTAGGAAGGCAGATTCGGTTTGTGAATACTCACTTTGTAACTTCTCATTTAAACTTGTAAGTATTAAATACTTGTTACAGAATCCTTTCTTTTCTGTTTTTAAAAATTTGTAAGATTCTCAAAATGGTCATAGCTAAGTAGTATAGGTGGGGAGACAGATGGAGAGAGGTAGTGTGGCTCATGTACAAACTGTGAGCACTTTCATGGCTGCCTTTACACTGGAAAAGCCGCTGAAGAGTCCAGGATAAACCAGGGATGGCTTTGGATGCACTTAAAAGCCAGCTTTCCTGCCTGTATGGTGAAGACTGGTGGGCGTGGCAGGTAGATTATCAAGGTCGATTGGAGGTTATTGGCTGCACAGAACGCTGTGTCTGTATGAACTGGAGACCATCGCCATGGGAAATGCTTGGTGCCAGGATCAATGCAGAGGAGCTGGGGAGCCTGTGTTAAGGATTTTCGAAACATGGGAGTGGGAAGATCAGACTTTGCATTCAGATCTGAGTTTGAATTCATCCTCTTTAGTTTACTGGTCCTCTGACTTTTGTCAAGTTATATACCCTCTTTCAATTCTTGTTTTCCTGTCTCTCAAAATAGGAGAATTACGGCCTGCTGCTAGAGTGTTTGATCAGGGTAAATAATTTATGTCTATAAGATGCCACGTACAGTCACAAGCTCAGTGAGAAATGGGCTGTCGCCTCTTCTTCTACAACTCAGTGCTTGACAAGACATGGGGGAAAGTTGGTCCCTAATTTGTGTGTGATGGAGGTAGGAACAAAATTAATGTCTTGCCTTTCCTTAGCAGTATTCTTACTCCTTTGCTTCATTTACTTCTTTCCTCCTTTACTTTCCCCTTTCCCCTCCTCCACCAAAACAGCCTGAGACTCTCTCAGAACACTAGATTCAAATTACTTTAAAGGTTGTCTCATCCTCATGAAATGAGAGTAACATAAAAAAATCTGTACACATCCCAGAATACATTGTATTTGATTTACACACACACATGCGCGCGCACGCACACACACACACACAAACACACAATCAGGCTACCTCCCACTTGCAGAGGGAGAAGGACCACTTTTTATGAGTTTTCATTCACTGAGCGTGAGGACAAAGTCTGCTATGTAGACTTTCACCAGGCTTTGTGCATGGTGCTTTTAATTGGATTTCTGCTTTTTGGACATAGATATAGTCTCCTAATAGAAGAGAGAAAGTGGAGACATAGACATCCTGCTGAGATATTGGTGTCATCATATTTGAGTTGGAAAAGGCTTAAGGCAGCATAGAGTCGTAACATTTTATGGGTGAGAATCCATGTTGGTGTAACTTGGACAAGAACCTGGGTCTTCTGCCATCTTGTCCACAAGGGTGAGGAGGCAACTGGGAAGGGGATGGCAGGGATCGTTGTTTCTTGAGTTCCATGGTCTTGCTACTTTTCATTGCTCAGCTGCCTTTAGTTTATGTTCATGAGACCTCTCATGGGAAGGTCACTCTATCCTGATAGATTGAGTTTCTTATCAGCAAAAACTCTGGACCCACTCATATTTTCCAGTGTTTTCTGCTGACCTGCTGACACTTTATATAAATGAGACCTAAGTAACTACTGAATATAAAATCCTTTTTGTTATCATTTGCCCTCGAGTTCCATAGGAATGGTGTGCTGTCTCAGGTTGTCTAAAGCTAGATCTGAACAAAGATAGGGTGATAGGCTGTGCTGCTGGACCCTCCAGAGTCGAATGGGATTTCCACGTTAGTTTTTAGAATCAGGCAGATGAGTTCATATCTTGCCTTTACTAGTTATTATCTTTGTGACTTGGGGGGAGAAGCTGTACTTCTTTGTGTCCAATTGTCTTTATCTGTAAATAAGTTCAGTATTTATTTTAAGGTTTCTGTTCTAGAATTGAATGAGCTAATTCCCTCATTTATACCTAAAATAATGATCGCGTTGTTCTATGCTTATGCCTTGGTAGTTGATTACTAAGGGTCTTGGCAGTGAGAATGGGGGTGGGGGGCCCATGAATAACAGAGCTTATATTCCAGGATATGCTTGTAAAAGACTGGATGTGCAGTGGATATTCAGTAAATATCCACTCCTTTCCTAATCTGCATTGATTGTGTACATATCTTTATACTAATATACGGACAATTTTTATTGCAATTTAAATATCTTTGTAGTATTTACAATATGTAGCTATAAAAATACGTGAAATAAATTATTTGAATTTTCTTTTCAATAAGCAAAACAAAATAAAATAGAAAAGAAAAAAGTTTTGAAGGAGTAGAAATAATTTTATTTCCGTGGAATCAATTCCGTATAATAGGTATTTTGGTTGTGTTGTTAAACAGCATATAAAATTGATAGGCTGTGACATACTGGAAATGAGGAAACAGTGGAGACATACTACCTCTAATGCAGTCATTTTGTTACCAAGTCCAAACTCGTTCTGCTTGCTGCATGACAGGCCAATAAATCGGGAGATGAGATGTTGGAGTAAGGAATAGTGACTTTATTTGAAAAGCTGGCATACCCAGAAAATGGCATACTGATATCCAGGAGAACTCTCTACCCCAAGTCAGAATTCAGTCTCCTTTTATACTAAAAAGCGCTGGGGATGTGGTTGGTTGTTGCAAACTTCTTGCTGTACAAATTGTTTCTCCTTGTAATCCTGTGTACTTGCAGCTGTCCATGTCGGTCAAATTATGGTGCCCCCGTAAACCCTCCAAAATAAAACAAAGGTTATTCTCTATTTTGCAACTTGCCATCTCTACATAAGTGTAGAAGAGCTAACATCCTTAAAGATCAGAGCCCAGACAATAGCCTAGCCTGGATATTTCAAGCTAAAGGCAACTTTCTTTTACAAAAGGTGCAGAGATATCAAGTCTGAGCCTAGAAAACAGGGTACAGGTTTAAAAATAATTGAACACATCTAACATGGAGTCAAATTTGTTCTTTTGTATTGCAATCTCTTTTTCTACCTCATAAATAATTTTAGTAAGAAACATGAGCAAATTTTTTTTACTTTTGCTTCATAATAACGGATGAGTGTGTCAAATACACCTTTGTGACAGGGATGCTGTGCATTCCTTGGTGTCACAGCAAACTCTTGTTGGGGGTGGCCGACCCTGCAACATGTCTGATGTCCCGTGACTGTTGGTGAGAGTGCCCCTAAACAGGGGATCTCTTCAGGAACCAGCATATGTGCATTGACCTCTTCAGACCTCTTTTTCAGCTGCAGAAAAATTTTTCAGATACTGTGATGGAAAAATCACTCCAGCTGGGGATAATCAGGGAATACAGGAAGAGGAAAAGGGCTTGGAGTAGAGTAGAAGAGAAGGACAGAACGTCAGGGAGCCTGAGGGCTTGGCAGCGGGGCCTCGGGTAAGAGAGGAGCAGAGGTGGGGAGGGGCCTGGCTACAGAACCAGCTGCTGCACTTTTTCCCGCACCCAAGCCACACAGCTTTTAAATGGGCCCAAGACTCTCTCCGGTCTGGATGTCACCCTGGGCAGAACCTTGAGAATCGAAGGTAAGGGCAGCACTCACCTAGGGGGTCACTGAGGACTTTGGTCAAGTCCACAGTGCCTTTTCTAGTCATGTGCCTTCACCTGTTCTTTATCTCAGGATCTGAGAAGCAGGAGGAAGGAAATCAGGGAGAGATCCAGGAAGACACCTGACTGTGTTAAGAGACGACAGTCACAGCGACACGGGGAGCAAAGACACTTGCAGCAAAGTAAAATGATTTCACAACTATTGCATCAGAGCTGCAGGTGTGAGAGAGCGTAAGCCTGTCTCAGAGTGCAGGGGGCAAGAGAAAAGGAATGGTAACATTAAAACTGACAATTGAAATTTTGTTAAATAGCCTGCTACCCTTAATTTTATCACTTGAATGTATGCAGGTGTATTTCTATGAGCATTTATAGGTTCACAAAACCCCACCAGCCACTCTTGCTCCCATCTGGGATGGGCTTTCTCAAGCACAGTGCCCCTCCTGCTTGGGTGGGCCACGCTGCGGGTCCTTGCCTGGGGCCGGACGGATACAGGACACTGAGTCCCCGAGGCATGGCCTGGGAGGCATGACAGGAAAATCTCTGCTCTTGGCTGAGGGCCTCCTTTTCCCCCTGCAGTGTAAGAATGCCGGTGACTCAGTTAGAAGCATGCATCCAAGCCGTCCTTCCGTGTCATCACCATCTAGAAGCGGTGCCTGAATCTTCTGAATTTCTTCAGCATGTGGTTTACAATCACCTTCAATAATTGAGTGTGTGTCCTCTTACAAGTGGAGGAATTGCTGCCGTTTTCCTGGAACTTACTCACCACTAGTCCATCAGATTTTTCTGTGCTAGGATTCAGTATTGCCTGCTGAAAACTCTGCAGTCAGATCTTAACACCCTGATGAAGAGGATTATTTATTTTATTTCTTTATATGATAGTATTTTACTTTCAAAATTCAGAGTTTTCGGTTCTTGGAGGAAATTTTTCGGGGGTTGGAGAAACAACTTTACTCATACCTTCTTTGTGAACTGTTGCTATATGCCTCTCACCTGTCTTCTGTCACTTGTGAAGCGGTTCCATTTGTGACCCTGTCAGGGTTGTTCATGTTACAATACATAAACTGTAAAAGTACAGTCCCTTTTACTCTGAAGACATTCCACAAATACTACTTAAATCTGGGTGTTGTTGTAAGAAGACAGAATCATTAGAAAATGTCCTTGCAGGTTGCTAGTGCAAAATCCCCAAATCAATAGTCTCGCTCAATAACTAAAATCTTTCTAATCTACCTTGGATTTGTATGGATAAGTGAAGCAGTTTCCTAAGAACTCAAGACCAGGTTTAGAACACAGGCTGGTGTAGCTCAGCAGGTCCTCCCAAGATGATGCTCTGCCAGAGGGCGGGGCCGAGGGGAGACGGCGGGTCCTGCCCTCCCTGAGCTGACAGTTTGATTGCAAAGACCTTCACCAGGTGAAGAAATTGGAGTTTCTTCTAAGAACAGTGGGTTTGAAAAGTGTCCAAAAAGGTTGGGAGTGACACAATCCCATTTGTCTCAAGTAGGGGAGAGCGGCTGAGGGGCCACTTTGGAGACTCGTGAGTCCAGGTGGGCAGTGTTGGTGGCTTCCTCTTGAGCGGTGGGACGGTCACTGGGTAAAAGCGAACAGATTGAAGGCATGTTTTGATGGTAAAAAGGAAAGGATGAATGCTGTCTGTGAAGGTAGGATGGAGTAAGGCCCAGGTTTCTGGGTGGATTAATGAGGTAAATGATGGTCCTGCTGTGCTCTGAGGAGGGAAAGCTGCAGCGGGAGCTCTGGGGGAAATCTGATGATTTCAGCTGTGGGTAAAGTGAAAGGCTTTTAGATGTGTGGCCTTGGAGCTCAGGTGAGAGCCCGTAGTGTGTCGGGGGGGGGAGAGAGGCTTTCAAATCTTTTTGTCTTGTGAACATACAAATAAGTATGAGTAATGACACACTTAACCCATCTATATTCTGGATTTAAAACCCAGTAACAATTTGCTATATTGACTGCAGGAGTTTTTAATTTTTTAATAGAAACAAAATAGTGGAGTTAGTGAACATCTTAGCGTTGATGTGTGTCATTGTATGTATTTTCATACTTCATCTGTTTATAAACATAATCTACAAAACGTTAACTTTCTTAGCATAAGAATTAAACAGAGACGTGACACACACTGTTGGGGGTTGAAGCTGATTTCTTCGGCAAATTATGTAGCCTCTCTGTCTTAGTTGCATCTTCTGTGACGGACCCCGGGCCCCTCATCACAGCTGATTTCCTAGACTAGTTGTTGGGAGGGAGGCTGCTGAAGGGAGTAAGAGGTGGCAACTCCTAGGGATACTGAAGAGAGAGACAAAAACAGATTAAAGGCGAGAAACTGAGTACAAATACCCTCAAAAGAGAAAAAATCCCGCAGTGTTTTGAGCCACTTAGCGTAAGGGAAACAAAATCACGTGGATCCAAAGCTCTTGAGCATGAGATTATTGTGGGTGGGAGGGTGTCATCAGAAAAGTGTTGAGAAAAAGGCGTTTTGGTTTCCCATAACATTTCCAGTAAGGATGGTGCGCAGAAGCGAAAACCACCCCCTTCACAGTAGATGGTGCTGTTTTGTGCGAAAATGACCAAAGATTGGAGACCAGTCATCAGTGGTGCTGGCAAATGAAGAGGCTTCTGGATTGAGTGGGGCACCTACTGTGACTTCCAGGTGACCTGCTGGCTGGGGGCTGTGAGGCGGGCAGTAGGTTTGCAGGGTGACCCGGGCATAATCCCTGGCTCTGAGTCTGCTGGTCTGACTAGCAGACCTGGGCACCCCCAGTCCTAATGGGGCAGGTCGGGGTGTGGCCTGGGACACCTGCCGTGCTGATGGCGAGAAGAGGGCTCCCCTGAAGGGGTGTCCCTGCAGAGAGTAGAAACGTCCTCCTGCAGGGGGGAAGAGCCTCTGAGCAGGAGGCCGGATGCACAGGCAAGACCAGCCAGAGAACAGAGGTTTTGGGGAGACGGAAGTCATACAGTGGCCCGAGCAGCCTTGTTTCTAAGAGACTGGAGGGAAAACATGCTGAAAAGGCAGGCTAGGTACAGACCCTGTGGTGAGTCATGAGTGACAATAAAGGACTGTTCAGGCAGGCACGAGAGAACTCTGTGGGCGTCCCAGCTGGGGCGTCACGCTGGAGGGAGGAGCAGAGTTATAGACTTTGTCACTTATTATCTGTGTGACTTTGAGCAATATCACCCTACCTCTCTCTATATATATCTTCATCTCTAAAGATGACACAGTGACAAGCTCGTGTCATCAGAAGGCTTAGTTTAGCTCTGATCCTCTGTGTCCTGTCTTGTCAGTGCTGCCCTGCAAGGTTCTGCAGCGGCTGCTCTTACCCTGAGATGGGAGGGCATAGAAGGAAACTGTAGCACCCGAGGGCAAAAGGAGTTGCTTTAAAAACAGACATGCAGCCGCCTGCAGCAGCAGACCTACAGGCAGTTTGGCTGATGGTCGTGGAGAGGTCTTTGGAGGCCTTAGCATTGTCTTAAGACTTGTTTTCCCTTGGGGACCGGAATTGTCTTCGCAGATTAATGCTGAAGGTTTGGGCTTCTGGCAAAGCTGTTTTCAGAGATGGATATATACGTAACACAGCGTATAAAATAAAATGTTTTTATTTAATATCTGAGGCTTTGCAGCTGTTGGGAACAGCTCTGTTGGCCTGGTCTCCTCGGTGGACACTAGGGGTCAGCAGAGCGTGCGGGAGGGCAGGCAGCCAGCCCTGCTTCTGCGGGGGGTTCTCCCCAGCAGGGCACTCTGCAGAGTTGACTCTTGTCTGAGTTTTGTTCCCAGATGAGCAAACAGCAAAATAATGAGTTCTGGTGGGATTGTATAATGACAGGAAGAAAGAGGGAGCCGTAGATTTTCGTGACTAATACACGCTTTTGGTTCCTGTGTGTCCCTTTACAGAATTGACGATTTGTGTCTATTCTGGGACTTGATTGAAATAAACATGCAGCCTAAAATTTAAGAGTTATGTTTTATTTGTCGGGAGGACTCGAGCCAGGATGACCGCCTCTCAGAACACTCTGAGAGACTGCTCCCAAGGGTAGGGGAGAAGCTAGGATTACATAGGAGCTTTACAACAAAGACCAGGTAGTTGGAACAATAAAAGATTGCTTGTTATCTAAAGAAAGCCAGGTATCTCAAGTTCAAGTGTTTAGTGCTTAGCCATGTATGGGATAAAGCAATCATTTGGGTCTTTGAATCCACACATTTGACAAGCACCTAGCTGTCTAGGGCCAGTATCCTGTTGTTTCTTATTTGAGTCCGCTCAGAGGCACCACTGTGAGTGGCTGAGAGGCTGGGCTGCAATCCTGTCCTCACTGGGACTGGCAGCACCCGCTGATGACTTGGTTTCAGCATTCTTTGTTTACAGACATGGTTGCAGTATTTTCATTCACATTGTAGTATTTTCATTCACAGTGCTCCCCCATGGTCCTAAATTCGACCAATATTTTGAGAGACATTTCATGACCAATTTTGTCCCACAGTGCTAGGATGGCTCATTCCTAGTTCAGGTGAAGAATCTTCGGAGCTGCCATTCAAGGTGTTTGGTTTTTTTTTCAGGCCCTGTTGATACTGAAAGTTCTCTGGATCGCCTGTCTTACTAGTCTATTTTGATCCAGGAAATGTTTGCCCTTCGTTGCTTATTCCCATACCTAGAATCACACTATTAAATTTATTTTATGCAGGGTTCTAAGTTTAATCTATTTCTTCAAGATGCTTAGCCATCATCAATCTTGTAGGCCTAGTTACGCATTGGGAAATGTAAGAGACAACAATTTTATAAAATAGACAGTATATAAGTAATACAGCTAGTAACGTTAATAATGTCACGAGTAAGAATTTAATACTCGAGAAGTTATATTTTGGGTTAAAATTTTGCTTGTGTTTCTGATTGAGTCTGAATGATCTTATGAGGAAGTTCATATTTATGATCAGGCTCAGGGAAGTTATTAATTGGCCAGGTGATGTCTCCCACCATGTAAGATGAACAGTGGCCTAAATAGAACTATAATTTCTTTTTAGAATAACGTTTCTCAGGGCTATCTAGTTAGATACCTGGAGTAGGGAAACCCACCATGGTAAAACAGAAGTAATAGACATAGTTAATTTACCATAAACTTAACAATTGTTGTAGTTCATAATCAAAGGTTGGAGAAATTGTCAAAGTAATTAGTATACAGGCCTGGTCCAATGTCTTGGGTTAGCTGTCTACCTCAGATGTCGTCTTCTCATCCTGACATGGTAGCTTTTTCTCCAGTTGGGCATTGCTTTAAGGTGGGCAGTGCTCTATAGGCCATTGCACTGCAGGGAATGTTTCTTATAGGAAATGAATCTGAAAGTCCGTTTCCTTCAGCTTTGGTGTGTATGGTCTAGTTAAGCATACATGATAAAGGGTCCTTCCATTCAGGTTGGAGACAGTTCTTTAAGTCATGCCTGTTCCAGGATGTATAATCCCCTGGCTGTAGGTCATGGGGCATTGGAACTTTACCCAAAGTTAGATTACTAAGGTTCAGAAACAAAGCTAGGGTATCCTTTTAATAATTCAATTAAACTTTTCAGCAATTTCACATAACAGAAAGGAATGATCTGGGAAGTGTCTTACTAAATAAAGACTTCAATTAACAAAACTAGAATTTAATATCCACTAAAATATAAACTTTTTTCTCTATAAAGTTACCCTCATTTTTCTCAAATATAGCCAAATAAAGATTTATTTGTTTACAAGTTAATTCTGATTATTTGATCATATAGGCTTTTTTAAATTGGCTGTGTTGGAACTTTAAATAAGGAGTCTCAGGGTAGAATGTTAATAAGGTTTTCTAAGGCCAGGAAAGCCACGTCAAGGGCTTGACATGGATTTCTGCCGTACAGATTTAGGTAAATTATTTTCTAGTTAAATTCCTTAAAGTGCATTGAGATTCCTATATCTGTTAGGAGATGATCTTCCTAATTTGTCTGATAGAGCCACTGGGGACCTAAGAGTTTTTAGTCTCTTGAGGGATCAGATAGAAAATATAACTGTTCCAAGGCTGCTTACATAGGTATAATTTAACAAATTGCTGTGAATCATAACTAGCTTAAGGAGAAGAGATTCTTTATGTCTGGGAAACAGGTTTAAAGCGAGTAGTATTTCAGACAAAATCAAAAATTATAACCATATTCATCAGTTTACTCAGTCCCATGTAACTAATTCTTTTAATCAGAGTTTTCTTTAGACCTTTAAAATTTCTTCCCCAGTTTAGTTCAGTGGTATAGTTTGAAGTTTATTCGAAACCAGTAAATCTTCTTGAAGAGCAAGCATTTTGCAAAATCATCAGAAGAAAACAATTAACTGTCTATAAGTGACAAAAGATTTAAAAGCATGGTAAAACACCATTACACTATAATTGGTAATGTAACCTGGTCACAATAACCAGAATTATGACTGGTAACATTTCAGATATACCAGAATTTTAGGGAGTCCATAAAATTTCTGTAATATCTATATTAATATTTTCTCATACAATATAACCTAGGAAGACTTATTATTCATTTGACAATACCATGTTATTTAACATGCCAAATGAAATTTACTAGTTTAAAATCTCTCTTTGGGATGTTTCAGGGGCCCTCTGTAGCATCCCAAACTTAACTGGAGATTAAAAGAACTTTAATTAAAAATTGATATTTGGGGAGCTTTTTGAAAGATTTCAAACACTTGGTCAGATAAACATATAGATCACTGTAAAGTAGTACTTATTCATTAACAAGATAATTCGTCAAAGGTAAAGGCAGAACAGATCAGTTAAGTGGTATAAGAAGTTTTACAATTTGTTTCTGAGGGTGGATTATCATTTTAAGAAAATTTCGTCCTCTTAACAGCGAGAAAACCAATTCTATTCTTGTACCAGCTTACCTCTGAGATTCATTTACATTGACCAAGTTGATTCTAAACTTAGCCAATTTCGACCACGTACAAAACCCTTTCCTCAGGTTTCCTCTTCCACAAGCCTTCCACAGATTTCTATATTCATATTAGTGTGTCCCTTATTTTCTCTTCCATTCAGAAGTAACCAGCTTCAGTACAATGTCACTATTTTTCATTAACAAAATATAATTCCATTTCTTGTATCTTCCCTTACAGATTTATCTTACTTTCCTAGGATAATGAGATCTTTCCCTTAATAATAGAGACTATTTCAGTGTGGCACCAACCATTTATTAATATTTCTAAACACCTTTAGTTTCTCTGTAAGAGGAAGTTAAATGTTATGTAATTCATATTTCAATCTTATTTTATCTGAAAATGGCATAGCTATTTAATAAAATCCTATCACTTAACTTAATTTAGCACAACTCTAGAATTTAAAGATACCAAAGATTTAGAGATTATCTTATGCATACATTTTAAAAATGTATTTGAAAGAATTTACCCAAAGTTCTCATCTCATTTGCATTAAATTTACTTAAAATTTTACCACACCATATTAATACTTTTTTTGACAAATCTGCAATGAATGTAACAGGATCTTATTTGACTTTCATTAAACCTAGGTACAGTAAAGGTATTATACATAATATTGATGACTTTAAAGATGTCTATATTAATTAGAACATACTTAAACAAAACAATATCAAATATTATCTTAATATTGAATATTTTCCAGTTCACGTGAACCTTAAGGTAAATTTGGTCAGTTTTTATTTTAAAAATACTTAAATTGTAACCTCTTAGTTTTTACATCAATTAAGCAGAGCTCTTTGACTTTGTGTTTTTTTTTTTAGCTATAGAAATATCTCACATATATAATGTGTACGCCAGCTTATAAAGAGACAAAAGCTAGAGATCTCATACCTTGACTTTAAAACTTACCTATGAGATAGGGATAATAATAGTTGGAGTAAGCTGAATTTGCTTGCTCAGAACACTAAGGCTTACTATGTATGAAACAGACATTAAAGATTTCTTGACAATGTATGAAGGACCCGTCAGAGTTCTCAGTTTTAAAATGCGAAAAATTTCTTTGGCCTAAAGTTTTATCTCGTTGAGCTAATTAGGCTCACCCCTAGGTCACTGCTGTATTTACATTTCTGATATGCAAGACAAAGACACACGCGTCCAGTTCTCCAGACAACTGCTCTGTCACCCAGTCCCAATTGCATCTCCTTAATTTGCTTTTTTGTATCAGTGTGAAGAGCTGTAAACAAAGAATTCCATGTATTAAAACTTTAAAGTTTACTTTATCTTGTCTTCCAAAGCTTGCATAAGGCATTAAGCAAGTTCTCTTTCCCTTGTTATAAGTTAAACTCAGGGTAAAACTCTTATTATATTTTTTATTAGCCACTGAATACTAGTTTTAAATTTTACGTTATATTGGACGGCTCATGTAACTCTATTGGTTTCCTTTACTTTGTACATTCAATATTTTCAGAGGGACAGATATGTGCCCAGCCTTATAATACCAAAAAGGTGAATCGGTTTTCCATTAAAACATAGTTATCCCACAACATAATTAAGTAAAAGGTTTATATAAATCTGATTTAAATATACCAATTTTAGAAACTTTTATCTAAAATTTATTAAAACTTATACCTTTAATTTTAATATTTATTAGGTTTAATGAATAATTTTTATTTCTAGAAGGAGTGCCAGAAGCCTTTCTTTTGTTTGTTTTTGTGCATTGTATCTAATTTTATAGAAAACTCTCTGGGATCCCCAAGTTTGAGCCAAAGAGCTTACACCCTTCCCAATTTTTAATATGATTAATTGGTCTGTTGTCCCAATCATTGATGAAGTATCTCAGTATATAAATATATATATATATATATGTATGTATATTTTAGCCCTATACATACATACATATTAAACTGTGGTAAATAAAACAGACTTGTTTGAACTTGAATGTTGGGGGGCAGTAGGTGATCCCTTTGGCCTTTTTTTTAATTTTACGTAGTGTAGTATCAAAATCATGCATCTAAATCCAAAATTGTCCATTTTATTTATCTCATTCAAAATAACAATATAAAAATAATTATCCATTTGGGATAAGCCCCTTAACTTTTTTTTTTTCATTAAGAAAAAATCGAAATTTTTACAATCTATTTTCCAGTTATTCAACCTAATTAACATTAATTGTTCAAAGTTTTTATTAGCATCCCTAAAACCATTGATGGGAAAGGAAAAACACAAATGTAGCTTTTCAAACCAGTTTTTTTTTTACCTAAGTTCTTAGGTTAACCATTAGATATATTTTTCTATCTTTAAACTTGATTTTAATAGGTACCAAGAAAACAGCTGTTTATATTGAGAGCTCTTTCAACTTTCACCAATTTAAAAGCTTTTCCAAATTAAAGGATCCATCATATGGCCATCAACTTATATATATATATATATATATATCTCTAAACCAAAAAGATGAAGAGGATTTTCCACATGAGGGTGGGGGTGTTGCCTAAATAAAATTCAAAAGTTTACTCTGCAGAAGCTAAAGGCCTTTGTGGTCCAGGCTGATGCATAAAAGGTTAAGATGGCAAAATGTCTGAAAAATGGTACAATCAAAGGATTGTTGAGAATCCCAATTTACTTGCATGGCCACCATATGTGCACAATATTTGTACCTTTTGCATGGCAGAGTCCAAGATTTCCTTTAAAAAAAAGGAAACACATACATACATACATACACACACATAAAATACCCAGAGAAATATAAAACGTTTATATTACAAGGACACAGGAAGAGAAATCCAAGTTCCCCCTAAAGGGGATTTTGTTTTTATGAGTTCAGAATTCCAAAAAATGTTTTTATCAGGCCTGGTTAGTTACTTTCACAGTGAGTTTTTTTTTTCTATTTCCCAATTAAAGTTATAAGTTTTCTACGTATATAAACCTGGCTGGGATAATAGTTGGAGGCTGGCAATCTGTCATTTCTTTTTCTTTTCATTCCTTTTCTTTTTTTTTTTGAAAGTTCTATGCCCCATTCTAAGGCAAGGTTGTCATAATAAAATTGCTAGTAAGATTTCCCACAGGGACAACTCTGTGGCATGATGTCTTTGCCTCTACCACACCTTCAAGTTTCTTTCTCACCCAAGAAAGCTGTTATCAGCTAGGAAGAGGGTCCCATTTTTGGAATTGAAAGGTTCTTCATAAGACTTTTACTTTTATACTGAAAAATTCAATGCAGGTAACCAAATTGAAGAAAGCATTAGACCAGCCTCTTACCTAAACACCCAGTCCTGACCCCAGTGTCTTTCAGCTTGGACCCACTCAGGACATCTCCACTGGGTGAGTATTTTCCATGTATATTTCCACCAGCTCCACATCGGGCGTCTCTTCAAGGTGGGTATTTCCTGTTACCTTTCAACAAGGCCCCACCCAGCATGTCTCCACTGGGTGGGTAATTCCCCCCACTCTTTCAACTGGGGGGCCAGGTACCTGGATACACTGCCAAATAAAACTCAGGACCATCAATCAATATGGGAGATCCGAGAACCAGGACAGACTCACACAAATTCATCTGGACTCCCCGAGGAGGCGGATGGGCACAAAGGGCCACTGCTGGTACCAAGGCTCCGGTTACTCGGAGAGTCCAGGTGGAGAGAAGTCTGCTCTGGGTCCCTTCATGGTGGTCAAAACTGTTGACTGAAATACATGTTCAGCCTAAAAGTTTAGAGTTATGTTTTATTGGGCGGGAGGACTCTAGCCGGGATGACAGCCACTCAGATCACTCTGACGGACTGCTCAGAAGAGGTTGAGAAGAGCTAGGATATATAGGAGCTTTACAACAGAGACCAGGTAATTGGAACAATAAAACATTGCTTGTTATCTAAAGAAAGCCAGGTATCTCAAGTTCAAGAATTTAGTGCTTTTCAATATATGGGAGGAAGCAAACATTTGGGCTCACTGAATATATTCTTTAGACAAGCACCTAGATATCTAAGGCCAGTAATCTGTCTTTTCTTATTCTGAGTCTGCTCAGAGGGCACCGTTGTGAGTGGCTGCAGGCCTGTCTTCACTGGGGGGTGGCGGCAGCGCTGATGACTTGGTTTCAGCATTCTTTGTTTAGTGACATGGTTGCAGTATTTTCATTCACATTGTAGTATTTTTTTCACAGGAAATTATGATATTACACTGATTATGGATAATCTGGAAACTTGGAAAGGAACCAAGATGGAATTACTACAGGTACCTTTTACTTTAATAAGACGTGTGCAAACGTAAACACGGAGGAGGCATACAAAAGGATTCAGTGGTGAATGGGAAGGGTTTCTGCACGTTACAGGAGAAGGCAAGGCAGAGTTCCTCTTCTTTGTGGGCAGGGACGTGAGTCCAACTTTTCTTTCTGAAGTGCTTTCTGAGAAGTGTTTATGGTTATTAACCAACACTGACAAACGGTGGCACACATTGCATTTAAGAGCTGGCCGGCTGCAAACTTCGGTATTGGACAGGTGGAATTCATAGGAAAGTGGTCAGGTGGATGGGATAGAGATGGAGCGAAGGCCTGGGCCCAGATTCTGGTTTAAATCGCCATTTCCTCACCATTGGGCCTTGGACTAGAATGTAAACTCTCTTAACCTGTTGGAGAATCTGTGAAATGGGCATGATAATATCCGTTTCTTCCTGGGAATTTTGTATGTTCTAAAGAGTATTATAGCACTCATGAAGCACTTAAAACACTGGAACTTAGCAGTGTACAATTTGTGCTGCCACGACGCTTGGCTTGTGTCAGAGCCGTAAAGGCTGTATTTGTCTGATGAGGATGCACTGGTAGCCCCTTGGCTAGGTTGTGAATTCGGTGATTTACTTTAATCCTTGTAAATCTGTGTGCCATGGACAGTTATTTTCATGGACAGATGAGGAATCTCAGGGTAAAGAAGACTGTGTAATGTGCCCAAAGTCAGACCATAATATTGGGTTCAGGGGCCTCGGTTCAGCATGGTCCCCTGGGCCTTCTGCCCTCTCCGTTCAGCACCAAAGCCAGATGTGGGATCGGCTGTTTCTTAGCCCAGAATATCCGGCAGGCAGCAAGACACACCTGGCCCTGTGCTGCTTGAGGAAAAACTCTGGAGGAAAGGCAGTTACAAAAGGGATAAACATAAAAAGAGACGACTGCAAACTGTGATCAGCTCTGAGAAAGGAAGGAACAGGCCTCGCCGTGTAGAGCTGGGAACTTTCCCTTCGGGGCTACTCTGGGGGCGTTCATCTCAGCTAAACAAGCTCTGCTGCTGCACCAAAGCAGGAAGGCAGGGCGCGTGTGGCCAGGTAGACAGGGCCTCAATGTTCGTACTCATTCCTCATTAAGCGGCAGCTGTCTCGGGCAATTACCTAGTAAAAAGATGTCGGCCATAATCACCACGCACTTTGCTTGGTAGTTTTATTGGCCCCACCTTTGAGATGAGGTCATTGAAGCTGCGGAGTTTGCTGCATGCCCTTTTATACCATGGAAATACCCCCACTGGTCTTTCAACCTAGACTGGTGTGGCTGTCATACCCAGCCTTGTGAATGGCATCGTGTAGCTTCTCCCAAGTGGCCCAAATGACTGACATTGATATGCTTAATTCGTAGGAAATAGTATGTGACAATAGGAGAAATAGGTAGTAAGAAATTGTTTGGAAAACTAGAAAAAAACCTATTCTTCCCCAGCTGGGGGAGTGTGCCCTGTATCACTCACCCCACTCAATGCCTGTCACCTCCTCCCTGCCGATTCCGTGTCCAGGAGCCACTCTGAGCCTTTGAGGAACATTTTGCCTCATGACACTTTTGACTAGGACCTGCGAATTCTCTGTCCCTGGTTAACTCTCTCTTCAAAGCCATTTAATTTTTTGCAGGCTCCTCCGCTCAGATGTATGAATAACCTCTTTAAACTTCTTGATGCAGCTCCTTAATGAAGATCTTGCGTAGGAAACCTAGTCAAAACCTGGGAGGTATGCACACAGTGACTGCAAACTCAGCACTTTGTGAAGTTCAGAATCAGAGGGGTGGGTGACTCAGGAAAGGCTTTTTTAAGGTAACAAGGGGAAAGTGAAAGGACGCAGGCTGTGTGAGAAAGAAACATCCCGGTCCCAACCAGCAAGGCACCTTCGTTCAGGATGGAGTTTGGCGAGTGCAGATTTCTCACAAAGAAAGAAGTGGTGAGATGGGAGGGAGGACAGTTGGATACTTTATTGGGGAGGAAAAAAATGGGCTGAACATTTACTGGTTGAACAAGAGGATTCTGACATGATGTGCTTGTATTTTGGAGAGAAGGGTTTTGTGGGGACAGGCCTAGGAGTACGCTGTCAGGCTGGGGAGTCAGCACAACAGAGAAACACAGAGAACCGGGCAGGCGCCAAGGCCCATGTTGGGGGAGAGGCTGGCCGCCAGTTGGAGCTCTGGAGGCTGCTTCTGTCCCTTAGCTGGGGCTTCAGACTTCCCTTCACAGCCCAGTCCTGTTGATACAAGAATAAAAAAAGTGGGGCATGAGAAGGGCTGTGTCCCATGCTTTGGTTGAGCCCCTGAGATGTGCCCCATCGGATTTTGTTCCTTGGCTTCGTGCAGTAAAAATTTCAAGAGCAAGCCAGTGTTGATTAAAGGTAGATTTATTCAGAGAAATACATTGAAATGCAAGAGAAACTTCACGAGGTGTGGGGGTTTGATGCTCAGTTTAAAAGTAGGTACACACACTCCACAGACAGAGTGTGGGTCTTCTCCGAAGAGGGTTAGAGAGTGGTGACCGCGAGGTGGCGCTGTGTTGCTTGTTTTCTTGGGCTTGGTGGTTTCATATGCTAATAAGTAGAAGGACCAGCCTTAGGGCAAGGGGCTGGGATTCCCAGGGAGTTGGCCTTTTCCCACCCTGTGACATTTTGTGGCTAGCCTTTGGACCGCCATGGTGCCTGGGGCATGTTATTCACCATGTTACTATTACAATGGGTGTTTACTGAATCTCAAGCTCTGCTAGAAGTTAAATCTCTTCATCCTGAGCCTCAAGGCCTATTGGGGGTTGAATCCTTCACCATTTTGGTGTTAATTGCTGTGGCCTTACTTAAATGGCTGTGCTCTGCCCCCTTCCATCCTGTCTCACTGTGTTGACACAGAGACAGCAAAGGCCAGGCCCTGCCTGTGCTCCTGCATTTAACAGCAGGATGGGTGGGGTGGGCTTATGATGACTCTGAGTGGTGAGAATGATGTTTCAGATTTTCCCACGTGAGACATGGGGACCTGCCAGCAGCTACCACAGATTTATCTCACGGGCATTATTGCTTGTGTTGTTATGGAAACAACAGGCCAGCCAAGAAACAGGCACCACTCAGAGGGTGGGAGTAATGAGATTTATTACGCTGGCGGGCTCAGAGGGGCTTCTGTTCTGAAGCTCTGAGCACCTCCAAGACCTGCACATGAAGTTTTATAGGGTTAATTACAAGTATGGTGCTCTTAGCCAATAAGGCTCAAACAACAAAAAGGAAGGAATCAGTACACTGAAGCTTATCAACTTGAAAAAGATCACATTATTGACAATTGTTGACCTTGGATTTACCAGTAAGCTTATTAACCCAGTAAACTGACACTAAACTTCAGGTTTACCAGGTAGCTCAGCAAAACTTAGATCAGTAAACCGACACTTATCACACAGATTTGTGACTTATCTTGTTAGCCCAGCTGGGCTTTTTCTTCACAGTGTCACTTATCTTTTCTATTTTTCTTTTTTACTTTTCTTAAGTATTTAAACCAAATTTAATATCAGGGTTTTTTGGGAAAGAAATTTCTCTTTTTCTTTTCTTTGGGGCTGTTTTGGTGGGGAGTTAATTAGATGTATTTATCTGTTAGTGGAGGCCCTGGGGCTTAAATCCAGCACCACTTGCACGCTAAGCACACGCTCTACCTCCCGCCCCATCATCTTTTTCTTTTTACTTTAGCTGCCAAGAATCTTACAGCTGAATTCCTAGTCGGCCTTTAACATTTGCCCTGACTTCATGGAATCCATTTTTATGAGTTTATCTCCCCAATGTTTCATTTAACTATTGAATCTCAATTTTCTCTTCACTCTCAGTTTTGCCTTTTTGTTGTTTTGGTTGTTAAGCTGTGTTTAAAAAAATTGTTTAAATTCTCTTTAAGCAAGAGTCTGAATGTAAATAAATATGTAAACCAACAGCACAATTAAATGCTTTTATATTTTCTAAGCTGTTTAGTAGTTACTTAAAAACCGAATTGAATATTAAAGTGATAACATTTTAAAATTATTTTTTAATTTTTTATAAAGTTATAGCTGAGTTAAAATATGATAGTAGTTTCAGGTGTGCAATAGATGCTCCATTTATGGTTACTCTAAAACATTGCTGTATTCCCTGTGTTGTATGATACATCCCTCTAGCGTGTTTACATTACATGTTGCAGTTTGTATAAGAAATTTGGGTAACGCAGAGTCTGGGACGTGGCTGTGTCTGACCCAGGTTCACGCAAACCCTGCCTGTCAGAGCTCAAGCCCTCACAACTGTCTGCAGGGGAGCGAGTGGAGGCAGCTCTCATCAGCGCTGGCACCACCCTCTGAGTGGCAGTGACAGCAGTGATTGTGTGTGGACATGCAAAGTGTTGTTCCAAGAGGTTTACGTGCGTTTCTGCATTTAATAATTAAAGCCCTCCTGTGAGGAAGCGTTTTAAGTTTTTAAAGTATAATACATTTTATTTTGATATTGATAGATTTCAAACCTCCGGAAAATTTACAGGAGTAGTACAATAAACGCTTAGATACAGTTCACCTTAAAGGTCATTATTTGCCTTTTTGTGTCTGGCTTATTTTAGCATAACGTTTCGAGGTTCTTCCATATTGTAGCCTGAATCAGTACTTTATTCTTTTTGATTGATAGTATCCTTTTTCTTTGTTTTCGTTTTTGGTCTATTTAAATATATTTTCATTGAAGTCTAGTCAGTTTATAATGTTGTGTCAGTTTCTTGTGTACAGCACAACACTTCAGTTAAATAGGAACATACATGTATTCATTTTCATACTCTTTTTAATCATACGTTACTATAAGAAATTAAATACATTCTCCTGTGCTATACAGTATAAACATGTTGTTTATTCTTTACATACTCAGTATCTGCAAATCTTGAACTCCCAATTTATTCCTTCCCACACCCTCTCACATCTGGTAACCATTGTTTGGTTTCTATGACTCTGTGTTTGTTTCTGTTCTGTAGATAAGTTTATCTTTTTGTTTCTTTCTTTTTTTTTTTTAAGATCCCACATATGAGAGATCTCATATGGTATTTTTCTTTCTCTTTCTGGCTTACTTCACTTAGAATGACATTCTCCATGTCCATTGATGTTGCTACAAATGGCATTATTTTATTATTATTTTATGTCTGAATAGTAGTCTATTGGACAAATATGCTACATCCTCTTTATCCAGTCATCTGTCAGTGGACATTTAGGTTGTTTCCATGTCTTGCTATTGTAAATAGTGCTGCTGTGAATATTGGGGTGTAGGTGTCTTTTTGAATTAGGGTTCCTTCTAGATATATGCCCAGGAGTGGGATTGCTGTTTCATATGGGAGGCCAAGTTTTTGCCTTTAGAGGAACCTCTATACAGTTTTCCACAATGGCTCCACCAAACTGCATTCCCACCACAGTGTAGGAGTGTTCACAATTCTCCGCAGCCTCTCCAGTATTTATTGTCAGTGAACTTCTGAATGATGGCTATTCTGACTGGTTAGAGGTGATACTTGATTTCAGTTTTGATTTGCATTTCTCTGAGAATGATATTGAACATTTTTTCATGTGCCTACTGGCCATTTGTACGTCTTCATTGGAGAAATGTTTCTTTAGGACTTCTGCCCATTTTTGAATTGAATTGTTTGTTTTTCTTTCTTATTAAGTGTAAAAGCTGTTTACATATTCTGGGAATTAAGCCCCTATCAGTTTCATTTATTGCAACTATTTTCTCCCATTCCATAGGTTGGTTGTCTTTTTGTTTTGCTTACTCTTTCCTTAGCTGTGAAAAAGTTTGTAAGTTTAATTAGATCCCACTTGTATATTTTTGCTTGTATTTCTATTGCTTGAGTAGACTGCTCTAGAAAAACATTGCTGAGATATATGTCACATGTTCGCCTATGTTTTCTTCTAAGGGGTTTATAGTCTCTTGTCTACATGTTTAAGTCTTTATCCATTTTGAATTCATATTTGTGTATGCTGTGAGGGAGTAGTCTAACTTCATTGATTTACATGCAGCTGTTCAGTTTTCCCTACACCATTTGCTGAAGAGGCTGCCTTTACTCCATTGTATGTTCTCACCTCCTTTGGCAAAGATTCAATGACCAAAAATTTGTGGGCCTATTCTTGGTAATTTTGTTTATTCGTTCATTGATGGATGGATATTGTTAGTAACTTTTGGCTACTCTGAATGATACTGCTATGAATATTGATGTGAAATTTTTTATGAGAATTTGTTTTCATTCTGTTGGCTGTACATTTGGCCCGCCATACCTGTAGTTTCCACTACATGGATCCAGATGGCTGATTGTAAAGGGACTCGAACATCCTTGGATTATGGTTTCCAGGGTGTGGGGTTCCTGAAACCAACCCCCCGAGGATACTGATGGATGACTCTATATGTAGGAGTGGAATTGCTGAGCCATATAACTCTAAGCTTTTGAGGAAATACCAGACTTCTCCAAAGAAGCTGCACCATTGTCCCTTTCCTCTGGCCGCAAATGAGGTTTCTCTGCCTCCTGAATGACATTTGTTATTGTCCGTGTTTTGGTTATAACCATCCTAGTGGGTGTAAAATGAGATCTCATTTTAATTTTGATTTGGCTAGTGATGCTGAGCATCATTTCATATGCTTTTTGGCCATTTGTATATCTATTTAAATTCGTGGTAAATTTAAAATTTGGGTCTATTTTCTTGTATTGTTCAGTTGTAAGCATTTGTTATATATCCTGGATGCTGCTCTCTTATTAGATACATGCTTTGCAAAGTTTTTCTTCTATTCTGCACATTGTCCTTTCACTATATTTTTTTTAAACTTTAAAACAATTTCTTTACAGGGGTGATAATTAGATGTATTGATTTATTTTATTTTTCTTGCTAAGCACACACTCTATCACTTGAGATACCCTTTCCCCTGTCATTTCACTTTCTTGATGATGTCCTTTGTAAGAAAAGGGTTTTAATTTTGATGAAGTCCAGTTTACCTGCTTTTTTCTTCTATCACTTGTGCTCTTGGTATTGTATCTAGGAAACCAAAGCCTATCCTAGGACCACAAATATTTATGCTGTGTCTTCTTTCAGAAAGTTTATAGGTTTAACTTTTACATTTCTGCCTGTGATCTATTTTGCATTATTTTTTGTTTGTTATATAAAATATGGGTGTTCAGATTCCAGATTGATTCTTTTGCCTGCAGATACCCAGTTGTCCCTGCACCATTTGTTGAATAGACTATTCTTTAATGGAGTGTTGTTGGCCCCCTTGTGGAAAACTCTCTGTAAATGTAAATTTTTTCCCCTTGGGTTTTTATTGTGTCTCATAGATTTATTTATCCAAACTTATGCCAGTACCATACTGACTTAGTACTATAGCATTTTATTACCCTTTAAAGTTAGTCCTCCGACTTACTCTTCATTTTCATGGTTGTTTTGGCTGCCCTTTGCCCCTTGAACGTCCATATGAATTTTGGGATCAGTTTTTCAATTTTTACAAAGAAAGCTGGAATTTTGATAGGAATTCCACTGAATATGTAGATCACTTTGAGGAGTCTTAACATTTTTAATAATATTGTCTATGATTCCATGAAATTGGGATGTCTCCCATATATGTAGATCTTTTAAAATTTATTTTGGTAATACTTCAAATATTTCAATGTACGTATCTTGTAAATTTTTGTTAAATGAATCTCTCATTTTGTTTTTAATGCTGTTGTAAATGGAAAGGCTGAGTTTCTTATGGGTGGGACTATATTATCAATCTTCTTATTTCTAGAATCCCTTTACAGCAAATACCCTAGCTATATACTTGCTACATATATCTATCCACAACTATTCCCCGCACCGTGTTATAAGAAACCAAGACCCAAGTTAAGCTACCTGAACCCCTATGTGGAAGTGAGAAATGAGACCCTTGGGTGGGGCTTTTTGCAGATGATACTGAGAGCTTATTCAGGATGGCTTCTTCTTAATTTCTTTTAAACAACCCTTTCGTTGTATTTAGTCAGATACATTAAGAACATTCCCTTTTGATGTGCAGAGGAGCTAAGACTAAAGTTTTCAAATAATTTCTAGTGAGAATGTTGTACTTGAAACAATTTGCATCAATCTTTGAAGATTTATGTTTCAGGAGCTTTGACTAAAGAACACCTGTCTTTATTCAATAACGACAACTAAATGCTCAAGCAACATGTAAGAGTTTGAGCAAACTGTCCCCGCCCCGTACTGCTGGGTGGCTGCAGCTGTAACTGGATTCCGCGCTTACCTCTCCTAGTACCCTTGTGCTGATCTGCTCAAAGGGGCTCGTCCAACAGTTTATCAGTAGTCGGTTGGACAAAGTCATAAAACATTGATTGAAAGTTGCTAGAATGCAATATATTCTTATTAATATTAAGTAAGCACATATTGAGTGCTTACTGTATGATGGAATTGTCCCTCAGCCTCACATGAATATTATTTCTCTTAAAACCTCACATATTTCCCTGTTATTCTCACTTTACTGATAAGGAGACAGAGAATTAGGTCTTCTCTCTTTTGGTGGGGGCTCATTATCAATGATAGGAAGTTGTAAGGAAAAAGATATTGATTCATCCTAAGAAAACATTTTTCTGAGTGTCAGCAATGAAGAAGATGAACACTGAAGAAGGTGTTCATTGTTCGAGTGAGACAAGTCCTTGGTTGTACGGAGTCAGCATCCCTGTCCTGGACACGGTACGGGTAGAGCTTCGTGGTGGGTGAGGCGGCGCGGCCGCGCAGGGAACGCGGATGCTGAGCCGTTGGGCTGTGCTCAGGCCAGGTGGGGCTTTCTCCTAAGGGCAGTTGACCGTCATTGACAGATTTTAAGTAGGGGAGTGGGGTGCTCTCGTAGTTCACTTTTGTCTCGTAGAATGCTTGGAAACATTTAGAAGGCTCGGCAGGAGATGATGTGATGAGTCATAGTAGAGTGGCTGCGAGGTGTAGCAGTGTTCAATTTTCAAGTGGTTTTCAGGCCCAGGCTTGTGGCTCAGTCGCCGTGTCACTTTGGATGACGCACTCAAGGAAGTGAAACAATTTATCTAATCAATTGAAGCAGTGATGTACCAATTCCCAGGACTGTTGTGGAGATCCAGTGAGATGACGTGTGCACAGTATGCAGCGTGGTCTCCAGCACAGTGTCAGTGCTGAGTGAGTGCCAGTGAGTACCAGGTAGGTCAGGTGAGGTTGGTGGGACTTGGTGACTGAGGATATCTGGGCCCTGAAGGAGGAGTCCATTCACATCTGTGAGTGATGGGACTGAGTTGGGAGAGGCAGGGAGATCTTACCCCCCGACCAGGTGCCCTGGGCGGGACGGCTATGGGAGTAGCACCATGAAGTCAGCTCTTTGCAGGTGGAGTTGGAGGTGACCTTGAGACATCTAAGTGCATTGTCACGAGCTGAAAGAGGAAGTCTGGGCCCAGGCTGTGCATTTTCCTATAATCTCAACACGTGAGGACGCCGAAGTATTGATCACTGAACATGAAATCATACTTTACAGGAGAAATGAATATTAGTATCACCTCTGTCATCAAAGCTCACGTCTATTTATTCATCAATCACGTTGCTAATTGGGTACTTACAGAGCTCACTTCACCGTCCTCCCCGTTGGCTCAGGTTCCACAGAAAAGAGCTGATGAGTCTCCCTCTTTTCCAGAAGAAGACACATTTAGCTTGTAGGCTTCTGTACCTCGCCAGAATTAAGATATTAGTTTGTTGGTTTAATTGTATTTTCTGTTGGCCATGTCCTGACAGGAGAGAAATTTTACCTCATCGTCATGTTTCAATTAGCTGTTACTGAGAATTGTTGTTCTGATACATAGTGTATGTATTTTATTAACTTTGTAGAGTAGTTATCATTTTTCTGTCTTTGCCCTTTAATTTTGTTTGCCCCTTCAATGTTCTATCCTATTTGGGGCCTTATTTTTTTTTAATTAAAAAATGTCTGTTAACAGTTCAGAAAACAAAAGCAAAGAAAAAATGCATATGAGAGCTAAATTTAGAAAATGTCTAGTGTGTTTTCTGTCTCAGCAATGGAGGGTTCTAGAAACTCGTGGAAACCTTCATTACACAAGTTCCTTAAAATGCTGATTAAGAAATAAAACCTTCCTTCCTCATCTTTCAAGCTGCACAACTAATTGTCAAGAAAGTGATTGGAAATTTTCATAAGCCAAGACAAACGAGAAAGCAGGGATTCTCGGAGATACATGAGCCTTAGAAGCCCTGGGGTGCTGGTTGGCTCCTAAACTGATTTTCAGTTGCCTTGACAGGAGGGCAGGGGGTGAGCCCCAGGCCTCTCACACTAGGAGTTGGATGGGTGATCATATTATGGGCCAAGCCCATCCCGAGAATCTTGCTTTACTAAAGGGTGAAATTGGAAAAAAAAATTCCTCAAGGCAAGAAAGTAAGGAAAGTCACTTTTGCTGGAAGAGGGGAAAAATAACAAATCCAAAGTAAGGATATAGGTTAAAGCTGTTCTGGCATGAGAGTGACCACAAACTCCTGGCAGAAAATCACAGCTTCTCCTTGACTGATAAGTTGTGTTTTGAATGAATCAGTGAACAGCCATTCCGAAAAAGGCCTCCAGAGTCTTGTGGATCAAGATACTGGACAGCAAACACCTCTCTTCCAAGGTCTTATTCAAATAACCAGAAAGGTTTTAAAGGAAAGTAGCAATAATGATAGTTCTATTTATTGACATTACTATATGCTAGGAATTCAGAGGTGACTATGCAGTTGTCTCCTCTTTTATGGACCTTACTTTCTCTTTGGGGAGACAAAATGACATAGTTGGTTAGCTTGGTGGAGGGAGGTGTTAGTCTTTTGCAATTAGCCAGGAGAAGAGATTAAGAAAACAGTGAAGGGTGGGTGAACTTTTTAGCTGAGGACAGTCTTGTTCAATTGGCTTTTAATTGCTGGCTCAATGATCTGTCACTGGAGGGAATAGATCTTACGGAGGATGGACTTAGCTCAGGCCTCTTTGGAATGGACAAGTGAACCCGGAGAAAGACAGTCAAATCTGTGCAGACATTAAAGTTCACTTGAACGTGCTCCATCCCTGAGCCAAAGATAGGACAAATATGCAGGACTTCTTGAGGAGAGAGGAGTGGTTTTTAAGGTTCTCCAAGAATGAATCCCAGGGAACAGAGATGGCCAGTTGTCAAACTGAGACTTTGCACTTTGGACGGTGTACTCAGCAAGGGTATTGGCCTTTTATATGTTTCCATTTCTCTTTAATACATGTCTGTTGATGAGGACGTGGGCCCAAGTGTTTGACACATTGTCGAGGCGACTTTGGATACCTGCCTAGAAGTATGGGCACAGTTGCGGCTGCATCATACATCTTGCAGCCCATCCCTTTCCCCGGCTCCGTGATCACGGCAGAGTGATTCCTTGTTGACCTGTCCATCTCCTCTGTGACATCATAACCCATGAAAAGACCAGAGTATATTAACTTGTCTTTGTTAAAATCAAAGGAACAGATCAAATATGGAGACAGATTTGTTCTTTCCTAGTTCAGTAGTGCCATGGAGAAGGCAGTTTGGGCAGCTTTTTGTAGTGTCCTGGAGGCTTTCTCTCTCAGCTTCTGGGCGCCTCTGTTGAAAACCCTTCATAGCTATCTGGCCTGCTGGAAAAGCACTCTGCCTGTTTTGCCCTGAAGATGTGTTCTGTTTATAACACATCTCTACTCCTTGGAAAACAACTCAATAAAAACCCAGTTGGTTTTCCACCAGCCATGGGCAGGGGTGAGGTATACCATGTTATTATTTCATAAAATAAAAGTAATAATAGTAATAGTAATAGTAATAATAATAATAATAAAAGAAGTCTTAAAACAGGAATGAGCACATTGGAGAGAGTCAATAAATGCTTTCTGGCTTAAATCAAAAGGGATGACTCAGTGATTCCATGGCTACTGTATTTGCTAAGCTAGTTACTCCTTTGCTCCATTACACATTTTTTTAACTGAAAAAGAAATACAAGCAAATGGTTAAAAAAAAAACTCAAATAGAGCACAAAAATACACAAGTGAAAGAAGTTTTCCCTCATCCTCTGTTCTTTCAGCCCTTTCTGGAGATGCCACTGTTTACTATCCTTTGGGTGCTTTTCCAGGTATGCTTTGCACATTCCCACCTATGTGTGTAAATTCCTTTAAACTTTTACTTATTTTTAACTTAAAGTGATTTAAATCCTCAAGTGTCTTCTGCCCGGGTAATAAAACAGAACAAATCTGACCCCATATTAGATCTGTTCCTTTGAGTTTAACCCTATGCTCTGTCTCCTAGGCTTCATTTTGCTTCTAAAACAATGTTGCCTAGAGCCTGAAATATACAGGAGAGCCTATTCTGAAGGCTCTGACCCTTAAGGATATTTAACACTTTTTCATTCATTAAAAGATAACAAATTGCAGAAGAGAAAATAAAGTTTGTTTTGTTGGAGGTTGACAGGTATATGACCCAGGCAGATAGCTGCAAGAACAAAGGATTCTAACAAGAAGGGATTCCTACACTAAGAAGTTTGTAACAACCAAGCACGTAGGAAAGGATCCTGAATTGTGACTTGGGGAGATGGTTTTCCAGGACATTAGTTTGCCGTCTAAGTCTACAGAAACTTGCTATTCCATGCCCCAACATCTGGTCTCCCAACTTACTGGCCTGTTCTGCACTGAGGAGAATGAATTTGGACATGGTAACACTCCTATCTACCTTGAAAGCTGGGCACTGGAGCTGAGTGTTATGGAAACAAGCCAGCCAAGAAACAAGCACGAATCGGAGTGTTGGAGTACTCAGAATTATTATGCCGGCGGGCTCAGAGGGGCTTCTGCTCCGAAGTTCTGAGCACCTCCAAGACTTGCACATGAGGTTTTAAAGGCTTAATTACAAGTAAGGGGGTATTAGCCAATAAGGCTCAAACAACAAAAAGCAAGGAATCAGTACACTGGAGCTTATCAATTTGTAATAGATCAAGTTACTGACACTTGTTGAGCTTGGATTTACGAGTTAGGTTGTAAGCCCAATAAACTGACAATAAACTTCAGATTTACGAGTTAACCCAGCAGAATTTAGATCAGTAAACTGACACTTATCACACTTAGATTTGTGACTTAGCTTGTTAGTCCAGCTGGACTTTTCCTTCACATGAGGACAGCTCTCCCACACCCAGGGAACTACTGTGAGCCCTTGATGTTTCCACTAGTGTGGGGTGTGGTTTATCCAGGAGGGATGGGGACTCTGCACCAACACTCAGGCAGTCTGCTCTGTCTGGGGCTCTGATCTTGTACCACCCTGCTCCCCGCCAGCCCAACACCGGGGACAGTGGAGCTAAGGCAGAGATCGTGCCTGCCTGTTTCCCAGCGTGTAAAAGGGGAATATGTACTCTTCCCAAGGTAGTTCTGAGTGACAACACCTGCGGGTGCTTGGTTCCCAGAGCAACAGGAAACCTAGCTCCCCGTGGGAGCAACGGGAGTGATACCCGTAGCTGTTCTGCAGAAGCATCGGATGGAGGGCTGGATCAGGGAGGTAAAACTTCAGCTGCGGGTCTTGAAGGGTTACAGAAGGGTACAGAGGCAGGTTTGCTGCCTCCTTCGGGGTGCCCCAGAGGTAAATCTTTTTCTCTCCATCTCCGCTATGACCCTCCCCTCTCCAGAGTCCTCCCTTCTCTCTGCTCCTCCTGTCCATCTGTCTCCCCCCACTGTTACCCTCCTCTCCACCCGCTCTCATCTTCTCCCTCCCTCGCTGTCCAACCTTCTCTCACAGAACCAAGAGCAGATTGCTGGTCCTCCTGCGCATGCGCAGTCGGTGCTATCTGGTCTGCTGGTTGGAAGCTCCATCTCCAAGCCAGGGATCTGCCCAAAGGCTTCTCAGCTGTGTCGCCCGGAAGGCCTTTGTCTCCTGCCTGGGGCCAGGGACTCTTGCTGTGGAACTGCAAGTTGGGGGGCCCCCGGGAAAGGGGTCAGGAGGCTGCGGGAGGGCGGTCCGCCTGTCACAGCCCCCCAGGGCGCCAGTTAGCCTGTGTTCAGCTGAATTGCTCAGGCCAGACCACTTTGCCGGCGCCACCTGCCCCGGTGCCTCGGTCACACCTGTCCAGGTCCAGGTGTGCGCCTGCCGCCTCTCACCCAGCCGGGCTCCCCTCAGTCCGCGGCTGGCGTCCCCTTCCCCTCTCCCACCCGCGAGTCCTCTCCTCCCGGGCTGCCTCTCCTCTGCCGCCGGCCCGTCCCCGCCCCTGGGCGGGCTGTGTCTGCGGACATGGACTGGGGCGGGCGGCTGGGGCTGGGGCTTGGGCTGGCCTTCGAGCGGGCCTGCAGACAGCGTTTCCACCGCCTCTGCTTTCCCTTTCCCGCTCTCCGAGGACCAGATCAGCGGCGTGGGCGCTGCTCCCTGGGCTGAGAGCCTCAGGCTGTAACGCCCAGCTTCTCCAGTTGGAGTCCGGAAAAGGGAGTGTCAGTGCTGAGCGAGCTTCGGTCTCTTCCCTTAGTGTTTCTGCCCCAGGTAAGTACCTTGAACACTTTCAGGTGTTATGATGGCGGTGCTTGTTGATGTCACGTGTTTTTATATTGCGAGGGTTTACAGTGTTGAAAGCAAGGCTTGGTTCATTTAAAAAATGAGCTGAAGGCATGAGGCTGTGACATCCTCCTTCCTTCCCTCTCCCAGGGTGAAACGTGAGACCGTAGATCTTAAAAAGATAGTTACAGTCTCTAACTAGCCCAGCCCAGCTAGTGTGTTTTAACAGGAACAGCACCACCAGAGGCATTGGAGACCCAGGGACATTGCAGTCCTAAAGACCTCCTGGCACAGTTTGTTTTGTTTTGGTTTTTTGTTTTTCTTAAATTGTGAGGCAGACTAGTGGTATAAACAGAAAAATAATTGTCAGGAAATATTTTTTCATATAACAGCGTTATTGTGATATAGTTCACACACCATGAAGTCCATCCATTTAAATGGTACAATTCAGCAGCTTTTAGCATATTCACAGTTGTGCAACCATTATTATTCCAGAACGTTTTCATCACTTCAGAAAGACCAGTGGACATGAATGACCTATCCACCCCTCCCCAGTGGTGTTTCTAAAGAAGTTTCTTGGCTATTCCTGACCATAAACTAACTTGTTATATTCCATGAAAAATCTGGTAGGAATTCTAATCAGAATTGCAATGAATCTGCCTATGAAAACAGGAAGAATTAATGTCTTTATGGAATAAAATTCTTCTACCCATGAATATATCTGGGACCCTATCTTTTCATTTGTCCAGAGCCTGGCCCATGGGAAGTCCTCGCTAATTGTTGGGCTTGTGAATGATGAGATTCTATACATTGTTAGTTGCAACTGTAGCCTTCACAGAAAAGAAAAGTAACCTCAGTGAAGCCAAGTGTCTCGTTGAGGGTCAGAAAGAGTGACAGCCAGTGCTGGAATGATCCAGCGGAGTTGGTGCTTGCAACCAGAATTCTCCACCACCTACAGCTAAGGGGATTAGAGTGTTCTTTTATTTTTTCTTAATGGCGTTGCTTTTATTTTTACTTATTATATAAAATTATTTTTTTTGAAGTGTAGTCAATTTACAATGTTAGTTTCAGATGTACAGCAGAGATTCAGTTATAAACATATGCATATGTATATACATTTGCTTTAGAGTGTTTTTAGTGAAACTCATTACAAGAAATTGAATATAGTTCCCTGTGCAATATAGTAGGTCCTTGTCATTTATTTTATATTTATTAATGTGTATCCATTAATCCTCCCTTTCCTGCCTGCTAACCACAGTTTGCTTTCTATGTCCATGAGTCTATTTCTAGCAGCACCGCTTTTGCTAGTAATATATGCTGGTTGACAGTTTTCAGTTTCAGTAATTCCATCTTATCTGTGGGCACTTTTCTTCTGGTGGCCTTTATGTGGTTTGCACACGTGGTAATAGAGATCTGTATTTGGGAGAACTCCAGGCCTCATGTAGTCCCTGGTACAGAGCGTCCACTGAGTTGATGCTTGAACTGGGGAAAAAGCACAGTAAATGTTGGAATTTCCACTATGGTTGAGAATTCCAGGTTTCTATAACCTGTTTAGCCCACCTTAATATTTGGTGCACCCATACTGGGTAATTTGGTGGAATTTCATGGTATGGTGGTGTAGAGACAGGACCTTGTATGCTTCTTCTCTTTCCCATTTCTAACACTCATTCTCCTGGGCCTCCCAAATCCTCCTCCAGAAGTGCCCAGTGCTGGCTTGGTGCTGCAATGAGGCTATATTTGTTAATAAGGCCCTTTCCTCATCTCTTCTGAGCCTCCGTTTCTTTCTCTGCACAATGAGGGCTTAGACTAGATAAGTGCTTTTCAGTTTCTTTTAAAGACATGTTTCCTTTGAGAAACAGAAAATGCAAATCTCTTCTCTCAAACCAACCCTTTAGATTTTGATAATTCCTCCAAGGGGTGACATAGCTCTTTGTGGAAAATTGATGTGATTGTGATTCCAGGTGGCACAGAAAAGAAGAGGGCAGGAAAGGGGCAGTATGTCACACTTTCTAGTTTGAGCACTGGAGCAGGGGCTTCGATTTAAATACGGTGTCTGACATGGCCTCTTTCTAATCTTGTACAATGAGATAAAGTTCTCTACCTCTGTTTCTTGATGTGTCAAGTTGGGGTGATAATTTTTTAGGGCTTTTGTGAAACATTATACACATAAGCCATTTGTGTCTTGGTAGAAAAAAGACCTGCTAGGGATTCAGGGATTTGTTTTAAAAAAATAATCTTGTCCATAGCACTCTGTCGGTGTGTATTTTGAAGTTCCTGGAGGGTGAGGGTTGAGTCTAAAGTCCATCGTGGGACAGGTGGCCCATAGTTCTCCGTGCCTGAGATTGCCCCCTCCTCCACAGTCCTCTTCCTCAGTCCAGGATGAAGTTCCCTAGTAGATTTACACAGAGATCTTGTGGAAATGGCTTTTCATTTTATTGTTTCACCAAGAAGGGCTGCCATCATGTTCTCTGTGGTCAGGTTTTGAAGGGCTGCAATCATGATATCTGGTCAGGTGAAGGCTATGCAATTGGGAGTTTCTATTTAATAAAAAAAATTACAAATAGAAAATTAGAACAAGGGTGGTGACAAGGGCTCTTGGTAGTGGGCACCATTAGCTTTCTTAGCTTCAGGTGCAGTGGCCTCTGGCCACGAGGACCCGTCCTTGTGCTCTGAGGTTGAAGGGACCAGTGGGTTCAGTGGGAATGTTAACCGAGTGTATCTCATGGGCTGGGCATTGTCCTATTTGTACTGTGTGTTCATTTTTTGAGACAGTGAGCTCACTTAACCTCAATAACCTCTTTAAAAAATTATACTTTTTATTTGAGATGTAATGTAGATTCCCATGTGATTCTAAGAGATTATATGAAAAGGGCCTTTGGACACTTTGCCCAGTTTTCCTTAATGGTTCCATCTTGCAATGTTGGGGTACAATTCATTACTGACTCAGTAACAATTTGAGGTTTGTGTTAATGCCCTCATTTCTATTCACGATTAAACTGGGGCTTAGAGAAACACACAGGGTTAGTGTAGAGTCGGGTGGAACGTGGGCCTGGGATTTCCAGGTATTACCATTATGATGGTCTGTGGCAGGGAGCAGCATTCACTTTGTTTGTTTATTCATTCATTCAACAAACATTTATTGAGTAGCCTCTGTGGGTCAGATGCTTTCTTAGGGTTATCTGATTCTTCAGCAGTACTGAGAATCAGGTAATGTTTGTTTTTTAATCTGAGAAAATTAACTCTGAGAGGTTATAATCCCCCCAAAAGGAAATATAGCTCATAAAGGAGCGATGGTAAATTTGTACAGTCCCTCCTTTTTATGAAGGTGGTACCCTAGGCATTTTACATTTGCAAACTTGTGTAATCCAGATATATTCTTGTAAGTCAAGGAGTTTTTTTTTAATTGAAGTTTATTCAAGTTTACAATGATGTGTCAATTAAAGGTGTTTTTTGAATTTTTAATTAAAAAATATTTTTTGAGAAGGATAATTAGGTTTATTTATTTGTTTAATTTTTTAAAATGAGGTTCTGGGCTTTGACCCCAGGATCTCGTACATGTTAAGCTTGTGCTCTATCACTGAACTGTACCTTCCTCCCCAAGGAGAGTTTTCTTATCCATTATTCTGCAGCTTAGGAGTTCAAATAAATTGGATAGAAATCCAGATCTTTTGATCTTTATATTTCTTTATATTCTGCTGAAGGGGGTTGGGGAAAGCAGTTCCTTTGTTCATTTATTTATTCAGCATTTTTGAGCAGTGATTTTCCATCAGGGCCTTGCTAGGTGCTTGGAAAGAGAAAACAAGAAATGACCCTACACTGCAGGGGCAGGAAGCCTGGACCAAAAGCTGGGTAATGTGATCCGAGCTACGGTAGCCATGTGCAGACTCTGAGGACAAATTGTACCCCCGGATTTGCTTTGGCTTCCCTTGCCTTGTGACTGGTACACACCAGGTCACCGCAATCCAGATGGGCCCACAGCCCACAGCACAGTATGTACCTCGATCTCCTCTCCCCTCTCGGCAGGGCCTGCAACATCAGCATCCCTGACTACGTGCAGTGTGCTGAGGACTATGAGACTCTTCCCGTGGTGGTCCAACCCGTGGGGATCATCTCAGAGGAGAATTTCTTTTGCATCTATAAGCGAATCTCCTCGGTGAGCCAGACCAGCCCATTCGGCTCCCAGTGGGCACTCTGTATCCACTACAGGCACCACTATGCGCCCGAGAATGGGTGGAGTGACTTCCAGACCCACTGCAAGGTCGTGGGCCTTGTCACCATTACTGACTGCCTCTCGGCCAAGGGCTTCGAGAAGCTCCACGTGCAGAGGAGCTGAATGACACCACGCTTAATGACTCTCAGCTCTTTGTCTTTGTGTTGCATGGGGAGGTAGCCGAGCAGTCGCTCACCAACGTGGCCTTCAATCTACGAGGACTGCAGGGTGGTGGAGAAGAGGATCGAGGACTTCACAGAGTCACTCCACATCTTGCCCAAGTCCAAGTAGCTGGATGGGGCCCCCGACAAGACTGGGGACAAGATCACCCTCCTCTGCATCCCGTTTGAGAAGGAGGACGTCATGGGACTGAAGACAGACAGCAGGTAAGTTTCCCTGGAGACCAGTCCACCCTGGCTGTGTTCCGGGTTTCTTCCCTACATCCAGAAAGGGATCAGCAAGGAAGAGGACTGTGTTGTTGCTAAGGTGGAGGGAGGTGAAACCCGCCGGTTTACAGACATTTAAAAGTGAATCTGCCTCTGTTTCAGAGAGATCCTTTTAAGGTTAGTGTGGACACTTACTCCCGCTTTTC
The DNA here is from genome assembly GCF_048564905.1 of Vicugna pacos. Lineage (NCBI taxonomy): Eukaryota > Metazoa > Chordata > Mammalia > Artiodactyla > Camelidae > Vicugna > Vicugna pacos. Next base: position 77,803,149 of record NW_027328741.1, on the reverse strand, counting down.
AGCCAGGACCACTGGTGGGACCCCTGGAGTTGCTGTCCAATAGAGTAGCCACAGTCACTGATGCTAGGAGCACTGGGGAGGAGGCTGGTCTGTGTTGAGATGTGCTGTAGGTCAAATGCACATCAGACGCTGAGGCTTGTCTAGTAAAAGAATATTAACTATCATGTTACTTCCTATATTGATTACATGTCAAAATGTTACTATTTTAAATACAGTAGATTAAGTAAGATCTGTTCTTAAAATCTGTTTCTAGTATTTGTTTTTTGTTTGTTGGTTTGTTTCTTTGTTTACCGTTTTAAATGTGGCAACTAGGAAACTTTCTTTACATGGCTCTCATTTCATTTTTGTTGGGAAGCCTGTCCTGAGACAGTGTCAACCCTTTGTTTATAGATGAGATGCTGAATCCCGAGAGGCAGAACGAGGCGCTGGTTGAGCTGGGGCTGGAGCCAGTGTCTCCTGCCCCCCAGGCCCAGCACCTGTTAGGCTCAGGCCCTCTCTTCCTGCCCGACAGCCACCATGCCAGGTTTGGATATCAGAAACACTGCCAGGGACTTCCGAATTAACTCCTAATGCAGGGAAAGGCGTATCACGGAGTATGGTAGAGAACAGAGAAATGCTCATTCTCACTTTGTCACTGTGATTAAGTCAACGGCCCCACTTTGCCTTGGAAGTGCAGACGAGCTCTTCTGGGCTTCCCACCTTCTGCTCTGTTTCCCCGTGTATCTATCGTGCTGTCCCTCATGCAGAAGAGGGTGAGATGCCTTTGCCGAGAGGTGGTCCCCCTTTGCTGGGGAGAGTGAGCGAAGCTGTGTCCCCCCAGCCTACGGCCTCGGTCCTTGAGTCTGGAAATCGCTCATGGCGGTCCCACAGGTGACGGTCGGAGGACCTGGTACATGCTGCCAGGCCCGCTGTGGAGGCGGTGCTCTGTGATTCTTGAACTTAACTAAGATCAGATTCTACTTTCTGGTTGTTGGTAAGTTGGAGGAGAAGATGCCAGATAATTGATAAAAAGAATGTCGAGACCAGCCCTGTGAGTGATAGGCAGAGGGGACCCGAGTCCCACCTGCGTGAGGTGCCTATTGGGCTCTGGATGAATTTTCTGTTCCTCCCGAAAATACCTCTATGGCTTAAGGAAGGGGCAAGTCATTTCGTGTCCATGATCTGTGCTTGTCCTCACAGGGCCCTGTGATCTACATGCCCGCACTCCCCTTCTTCTCCTTGGAGATGAGGTGTCAGGTTTAGGAACCTGGGCACTGCTGAGAGCATAGCTGCCAGCACCATGGTACACCAAGGCTGGCTCCGTTCACCTCACCTGTCACCACCTGCTGAGTCCCAAGGCGTCAGTCAAGGTAGGTGCATCGGTGCAACATAAGCAGGGACCAACTTCTCCCCCTGGACAGACTGGTGGGTGAGCAGTCGAAGCCTGGAGCCCTTCCCCAGCCCCCAGGCCAGTGCCTCCTCTTTTGTCATAGGAGGCACTGGTGACATTTTTGCTCAGCAACTGCTTCGCTCTGAGTCTAAAAACACACCAGAGAATGTCAGCTTGATTTTGACTTTTGAAGTCTGCCCTTGGGATTTGGCGGAGTACCTGGATATGTGCTTAGCCCATAGTGGAAGACACTGTCACCATTGTTTACCCAGAACCTCGTGTACCACGCATGGCTCCAGGCATCAAATACAGCAGCGCATTAAACCTCCCTCCTTGTGGGTCTTTCTGTTCTGGTACCATAAGGGCTCAGCCAGCATCTTAATGTCAGTGAGTTAACGCGACCAGTGAGCTCGGGTCAAGCACATTCTCTTCCAGTCATTTTATTCCATTGTTGCTTTTTCTATTCCACAGTCATTAATTTATAAAGCAATGCTTTGGTTCAGGAGAAGAGCCTAATTCTCTCCTGCTACTCGTGGTGGAAGTGAGCCTGAAATGTGACCACAATTTGTAGCTCAAAAGCTGCCTAGATGCATGTAGGTGGAGTTTTGGTTAGGGGCACTGACCACACTGGGGTCCCCCGGCAGCGCTGCTCCCCTCAGGTCCCTGCCTCCCCTGGAGCAGGAGGTGAGGGTGGGTCTCACCGTCCCCGCGTCCCTGGCCTCACACACTCTCGTAAATTCATGTACATGCTGTAAAAATCATTTTTCTTCTTGTGTGTTTTTAATTATCTCTTGTTCCTCTTCTCCTTTTTCTTCGTTCATTTTTCTCTTGTACTGCCCAGTGAGCATGTTGTTGCTTCTGAAAATGTGGGCTGTGCACACCCTGCATTGGAAATAGCCAGATCGCCCTCCGTGCTGTCTCCATCGCTTTAAAAAGCAAAAACTTAACAGATGCCTTGATCCGTGTATTATCCTAGTCATCTTTTTAATTTCTAATTTTTTGGAATATTTGCTTTGTTAGCACATCACCCACTGGTGTTTGATACCTGTTAAAATCCTTGCTTTGAGGGACATGTTTGGTCCTCCTTATATTTGGTGACAAATGCACCCTTATTAAACTTGTTTGATTGTTTTGAAGAAGTGAGATGTGAATTGATTAAGGCGGCTGCTGAGGGATTCTTTTCATGGAGAATTTAAACTTGGAAAGTCAAAGTCTGCAGCACCTTGCTTGATTCCTGCTTTTACACAAACGTGCTCGGCACGCGGTTCCTGGCTGTCGCTGTGTGACGTGCGTGACGGCGCTTCCTGGCCGGTGGTCACTGATGAGGAAGTGGCAGGCTCGGGATGGAACAGCTGCAGGGGATGCTGTTGGAGGAAGCAGTCAGTTTTTTTTTTCCTTTGCATTCAACTTCCCAGTGCCATTTACCTTACTTTGCCTTCATAAAGGGGCAGAAGTGGGTCTAAAATCCATGCCACTCTTTTGTTCCCTTTATGAGGCTGGCTTTTCTGAGTATCAGGACAACATGGCCTTCTCCTAAGTACCTGGCTCACCTGGATCTTTTGGACACAGGGACTGCAAAAAGGGCCGTAGCTTCCTCTCTGCTCCAGCCAGTGGGCATTCACAGCTGGGTCTGTGGTTTGCCTCAGCAGCCGTGCAGACCTCCCTGCTGTGGCCTTTACTTTTAACCCATGTTGGCAGTAAAGAGCTGAATCCGTGTCTGTTGCAGCTGACGTCCACTACTGACGGCTTTGTTAGTTTGTGGTAGTCAGTCTCCAACACCCCAGTCAACCGTGAAGGAAGATGCTTTGGCCGACCTAGGACCTTGGATACTCACCCCCACCATGGTTCTTCTCACCTGGTGGAAGGGTTTGGCCACCGCCATCATGCTGACCATGAGACATTGTTGCTCCTTTCATGCTCTGGTCCAAATGTGGACACTTCATTTTTCACTGAATTTGTCTCGCTTGGGTCAGGACAGAATATCTGAATGAGTCCATCACATTCTGGGTGGGGAACAGAACAGAAGTAAGTGTCGCAAGTAGATGGAGTCTATGCTGTCCAGGTTGGCAAATGCAGACTGGTATCTGTGATGGCCGGGCTTTACTACCCTGGACACAGGCACTTCCCGTGGCTCCCGAGAGCCCAGGGGTCGGAGTGAGAACAGTCTTGCCTAAGTTCCTGCATCCTCACCTGCTCACTGGCAAATGTGTCTGCTAATTAGGAGCTCCCCCGGACCTCGGGCCCTTCAAAGCTCAGACCACGTGAGAACTTCTCCTGGGCCTCCTTTATGAGAATCCAGTGCCTTCTGAGGTGACCCGTGCCAGGAGATGCCTCCCCCTCCAGGGAGTAACCTACGGAGGACTGTGACTCACTGCACCATGCTGTGAGCTTGTGGGGTTCCGGCCATGGTCCCTGCAGAACTAGACTTGAGATGGGCTTAGTGAAGGAAATTACATGACAGATTCCAGGGCAGGGCCGGGGGGAGGGAACAGGGGAAATTGAATGTGACCTCAAACACATAGATGGGTACTGGGGCTGTTACTAAAATGGGGAGTCTGGGAGGTACATGCCAGGAATCGAATTCCAGAGTAAATGGTGGACATGAGGCATTTTTAAGGTGCCATTTGTCATCCAAGTTAGGACTTCAAAGAGACACTGGTGTCTATGAGACTGGGGCTCAGGTGAAGGAGCCGGACTAGAGACACACTTTGGGAGTCGTCATTCTTAGCTGGTGTTCACAGCCTTGCATGTGAATTAGATCATCTCGAGAGGTGCAGAATTAGGCTGTGGGGGGCAGGGCTGTGCCTGGTTTGGAGGAAAGCCCAGACCATGCAGCTTTGCTGTGTCAGTCAGCGGCGTTTGCGATTTTTCGACTAATGGCGTTTATCCTTAAGGGGCCGGGCGGTGGGCAGGGCCAGCCAGGAAGAAATCTGAAGGGAGGGTCGTGGCTATGTGTGTGTCTTGGGAAGGTGCAGAGGCTGCAGGGTCCGGGAGGGTAGACTTCTTAGAAGCTGGATTTGGAGTGGGGACAAGGTAGTCACACTCACCTGTGAGGGAGGGAGGGAGGCCTATGGAGTCCCACCCTACCGGACTTGCTTTCCCATGAACAGAAGGCAATCATACAAAGTATCTGAGGTGAGAAGGGATGGGCGCTGTGAGGGGAGCCAACCTGGAGAATGGTGCTTGGAAAGTTCTCGAATACTCTCCCTGCAAAATAGAGTAAAAAATACCCAGACCCTTAAGAACATTGATAGTGTCTTGGGAGGAGGCAGTTGTTTTTCTGGCCTCGTAAGGGTAAAGCATGTATCCGGGGATACACAGAAGATACGGGCAGTCTGTACCGGGGGCTTGATCCTTACCGGGGGAACAGTGTAAGTTCAAAGGGGGAGAAGGGCAGCAGAGGGCAACTAGCCAGGCCCCGTGTCAGGTACCATTCGGCTGCCCTACTTGCATGTTGCATTCACATCCATGCCTCCCAGGTGGGCGGTGGCAGCCCCCTTTTGCGGATTGGGAAGCCTTCTCAGAAGGGTTCAGAAATTTGTCCATTTAGTGGCTAGTAAGTGCTGTAGCCGAATTCAAGCATGGCCTTGTCAGACTTCAAGAGCATGTACTCTCTATTAATTCCGGTACCTCCCTGTTGAACCTGGAATGGTGAAGTGGGTCAGTTTTGGAGCCTTTCAGAAAAGTATGATTTAAGTGCCTCAGGACTGTTTCACAAAGCTCAGTGTTCTCTGTTGGTTCGGAAGCACCGCAGTGCTTTTCTCCCCACAGATGTTAGGTTAGGTCTTACTCCTAGGTCGATGACGTGGTTGCAAATGACCTACAGGTGCAAAACCACACTTAGCAGCTTCTGAAGGGAAACTCTCCAGTTCTCCCTTGATTGGCTTTATTCCACGGGCTGTAGCTGTGCTGCAGCATAAGCCTGAGCTTTACTTATGGAGTGAGGGTTTAATATCCAAATTTAGCATAAAACGATCAGATGAAGAAAATCGACATGACAATTTATTTTTGGGTTTCATTAGTCAAGATATACTATCAGTTAATGGCCCATATAGCAAATGAAATTGAGTACAGGACATTGCATTTCTTCCTTTCTATTTAGTGTTCTCTTACAGCATAAGGCTGCCTGCTTTGGAACATCAGCTCCGCCACCACGGCACCTATCAGTGTGTTGGTGTGATTGCATTTACACAGTGCATGTAATCTGGGCTTCCTCAGCCTCAAAAACTCCAGTGCATAATCACGGGCTGTAGCCATCTCTTAGTCTCGCAAATACTTCTAAAATTATATGATGCCAGAAAAGAAAGAAGAGAGAGAGATTGTCTTTATCAAAGTTCCTTTCAATTCTAACTGCAAACTGTTTTTGAGCAACTCTGGTTTCCTTTGGATATGAATGTATACATTTCTTTGCATGAAACCTTGGTTCTGGACTAGAACACCAAGTTCTTGCTGTCCACAAGCCACAAAAATATTAGCCAAATTGCACACGTGTGAAATAGTTTATATTTTTTCTGAGAAAGTGTCCTTGAATTTGGGACTTGGGCTGTGATTTTTGCTTTTTGCTTCCCCCAGCCCTCTTGCAATCTCTCACTCCTTCCCACGTGGCCCCCAAGATTTCGTGGTCTCAAAGGAGGGGGCAACTACCCAGTTGGTCACCATGTACTGCTGCTGTAGACGGAGCCCAGCCAAGACCTAAAGGACATTATCAGAGAGGACTTCCTGGAAGAAATATGCTCTACATTCAGTTGTGATGACAGAGTAAGAATCAGCCAGGAGAAGGAGTCAAGAATGTGGCTCAGGTCGCAGGTGCAGCCCGGGCAGGCGCTTGGAGGCTTTTGGCGTGGGGACCCGGGGAGAGTGCCCTGTGTGGTCCAGAGTGGAGGGTTCCCCTGCTGGGGAGGACACTGGAGAGAGTCTGGGGTGGAGGGCTTTGGAAGAACTTGGGTTTTACTAGAACTGACACAGTATACAGTGAAGGGTGTCATCAGAAAGTGACCCTCAGGAAAGGTACTTCTGGTTTTGCTTCTGATATTCTACAGACAGAAGGGTCGGGACGGGCGAGAGTAGGTATGTCTGTCACTTTGAGACTCACCCCGTCATTTATTTATTCATAACACACGCACTTCTCTGAGTCTAGGGGAGAGAGGATGTAGCCACATTAGTAAGCAAAATGTATTTGCTTCTTGAGAGCTTAGCATTGTCAGAAGTTTACTTAAGCCTGTAATATTCTAGGAACAGAGGAACAAATTGTGGATTTTGGAGGGAGGGAAGGCTTCCTTGGGAAACAGTCAAAATGAGCCTGGAGGCAAGTGGGAAGTAGGAGCAGGTCAGGGGGCCCCTGAGGTGACTGGGGACCTGGGTACTGAGGTGAGGCTGGGCGAGCAAGGTCTGGGGTGGGGATAGAATTCCACCAGGGAGCCTCTGAATGGTTTGAAGTGGGGTGATGTAATCAAATTTGTGATTTGGGAAGGCTGCCTTATCTTTGTGTGTGTGTGTAGCGGGGAAGAGGTGGAGGGTGCCACCAACTGGGGGATCATTAGAAGACCATTCACAGGCTCGGAGAAGGGTGTCGGGGTTGCTTGGGGACGGCAGGGGCAGTGTGGATGCCGGATTTCCTTATGGGGGGCCTTGTTAGCGGGGCCGCCCTATAGGCACCTTGTGGCTGCAAGAAAACTAATGGAGGCCGCCAGCTGGACTTCCCTCTTCTCTCTTTCCCTGCCTTGTGTGATGATCTTAGCTCAGCCAACATTTGGAACTGATAATTTCCATTTGGAAATTTGGAAGAGCTAATTTCCAGGGTAGCCCAGGATGCTGTTGAGCTCGTTCGAGTGAGATCTGATAGGATCTAAGTTTGTGTTCAGTTCTGGATGTTCACTTAGCTAGAAACGTCCTGTCATTTTGATTTCCAAAGGGGTTTTTATTCTTGATAAAGATTGCTTGGTGAGAGGAAATTTAATACAGCTGTTGTCTTTTTCAAAAAAAATCATATCTTTTAAGAAATTTAATATTCAAAAGAATAGGAATATATAAAATTGTTTAAGTAAGTTTTTGGTGTAGTTTCTTTGCTTTCTGAGCTACTGTGGAGTTAGAGCCTTTGCATTACTTATTAGCACATCCTTGTCAGTATTTAAAGAGCTGTTAGTGAGCCCCCCAGGCCTCACCTCTCAAAGAATCGTTAAAGTTTGCTCTGAAATAGTGAGATCATAAAGGTCTTGTTTGCAGAAATCAAACAGTTTGTTTAAAATCCGCAGCATAGCCCCATTTATAAAATAATAGTAAGTTCAAAATTAAGAAAGTGGAGGATAATTGACTTTTTTTAAACCTGAAGCATAAACTTTCTTGTGCTAATTTTGCAACTGGAAATTTTGAAAAGAAAAATCCTACTGCAATATCATCTACGTGAAATACATATATGAGTTTCACTTTTGAATAGTAAATGCGCAGTGGTTTTCGAATTCAGGAGCATTCCAGCTCAGATACTGGCAGTGATGGTTGCTGGTTTTCAATGGAAGAGCCTTAATTTTCCTTCTTACCTTTTTTTTTTTTTTGTACTGAGAGGGTTGAGTACTGCTTTGCCAGCATGATTTTGGGGCAATTTGAGGGCAGATGTCGTGTACCAGCAGTGAGATATTTCCATGCATTTTATTTTCTGGACATCACCAGGGCACATATGGGGTTTGTGCCTGCATGCTGGAATGCTGCAAGACTCCCTGATCCATCACCGTTATATCCTGGAGCTGCTCTGGTCAGTGAATGATTTTCTGTGGCTTGGAGGTAATGCGGTCTGATGGAGATGTTCAGATGTGCAGTAAATTGCTATTACTTGAAATAAGAGTAACCTAGAAACATTGCTCTAACAATACAGGATGAGGGAGGAGAATTGGTTGAGCTGCTTGCAGTGAGGAGTCTTTTCAGGTGACTCCCACACCGTGATTCCTGCCAATATCCGCCCCAGCCCTGCACGGTAGTCCTGCCGAAGCAAGCATGCACTTTGCTCAGAAACGAAGTGAATTTCCTTGTGCCTCTGTTGGTTGGCTTTTTTTTTTGAAAGCACATCTTGCCCTTTGCTTAAATGCCATCCCTGCTAGTCACCACTTACACTCATTCTTCTGAACCTCGTCCATACATAGCTGTTGAATGGATGAACAGAATGTAGTATCTCCATTTAGTGGAACATTATTCACACGTAAGAGTGAATAAAAATGAAAAAAAAAAAAGAGGAAAATGAAAAGGGCCACCTGTTTTGGAAAGTCCTCCCTGACTGTTCAACCCACCCTTTTCCCTTTGAAACCCAATCACTTATGCTCCACTCTACTCTTTTTGATAGTACTTACCACCTTCTAATAATCTTTAACGTTTTCCAAAAAAAAAAAAAAGAGAGAGATGCTGATACCACTTTAAAATTGACAAGCCTTGATAACAGCACGGTAAGTGAAAGGAACCAGACACAAACGGCCACATACTGTTGAATTCAGTGATCTGAAATGCCCAGAATAGGCACATGCAGAGGCAGAGAGCAGGTTATGGTTGCAAGGGGCTTGGTGGAGGGGGATTAGGGAGTGTCTGCTAGTGAAAGGGGGATTCTTTTGGGGTGATGAAGTGTTCTGGAAATAGATGGTGGTGAGGGCTGCACAACCGTGAGTGTGCAGAAGACTGCTGAGCGCTGTGTCTGGTTGTGCCTGTTGCAGGGCGGCTTTAATTTGTTCTCATCCTGCCATGTCAAGAGTCATCTTGTGCTGTGGCCGTTCTACTCCTGTGAATGTTGAGGGCCAGAGACTTTGTAGAATCATGTTTCATTTTTCCCCCTTGCTGAGTGTAGGCAAAAAATATTTAAGCCTGAGGAAGTGCTCCATCTGCAGAAATGTCTTTTAGTTTTGCATGGTGTAAAAATCTTGACAGCTTTTAATCGTTGAGGCCAGTGTGTGGGGGGAAATAGCCCGTGAATCCTGGGTGAGACCGGGAAGAGCCGCGCTTCCCTCCCAGACACAGGTGGGGATTTCACCCCCGTTCAGACAGTGAAGGGCCCAGACCCATGAGCGGAGTTGACAGTCGTGAATATTTACGTGTATCCGCTGCTTCATCTTGGATATTAATTTCTAGCTGAGTCATTTTGTGGCGGCAGCCTCATCCTACATCAGGAATTTATAGCATCTGCTCTTTGAGGTGAAGACCTGACAGACTTGATTATTTAACAGTCTCCCTTGAATTGATATCTCAGGTTCCTTTGTCAAAAGCAAAACAGCAGAAATACAGACGTCCTTCAATGCCAATGTGACCTGGAACGGGTTTAGTCTCTGTGCCTCAGTGGCCTTGTATGCGGGTGGGGAAGATGATAACAGTGCTTCCCTCAGAGGGGGTGGTGAGGGGAGAGTGAGAAACGCAAATGGAGGACTTACACGAGATGCTCATAAATGACCGAATTTAGTGCTCTCAGCCTGGTGAGGCCTGAGGGGCAGAGATGTCAGAACAGAGCAGTCCTAGCCGGAGCTCGATCCGCATTGGCAGCTTTTATGATCAGTATCACCACTGTGGGTTATCAGGTAGTTTTAAGACTTGATAATATGAATTCATGAATAATGTTAGAAGACTAGACATCTCAGATCCAGGTTACATAGTTCTCAAGATTTCTTCTGAGAAATGGATGGTTTCTTCCCAATCTAAAATCTGAGATGAGTCTCTAAAAATTCTGTAATCCTCCATCTTTTTGCTTTAATTCTCCATTTCTTAAAAAACTTAGTTTTTAAATGGAGTTAATGGGGACTGATCTGAGGGCCTCATGCATGCTAAGCACATACTCTCCAAAATGAGGTATAATCTCCCCCGTAATGTTTTTTAAACTTTATTGTCTTAGTATTCAGAGGTTAGAGGCCTCTAATTCTTTTTCTGGGGACTTGTCATGAACCTGTAAATCTATAATTAATGGACAAAACTTGTTTTATTAAAAAAATCAATAGAATATTCTGCAATCCATCCAAAAAGAAATGCTCATTGACATAAAATGTTTCTCCTTTAAGGTGATTTCTCCTTTTTGGCCTAGCTTAATTTACTAACAGCCATCCTCATCATCATAATGACCAAACTCGCTCTGAGTGGACACCTACCTAAGTCTAAAATGCTTTCCTCGTGTTTTACTTCATAGCAGGTGTTTGACGGTAGGTATCAGTGTCTCCTTTTTTGCAGCTGAGGGATTGAGAGATGGAGCAGTTTGTCCCGAATCACGCGCAGCTGGCGGTGGCTAGCTCGGTGCTGGAATCCAGGCTGCACACTATGCATTCTCAACTGCTCCTCTAATCAGCCTCCCATTAAGGGGTTACCCTTATTCCTGTGGCTCCATAAATGGCCGATTTTAGTTATCTTAGCCAGTTGAGGACTTCAAAGGAGAGACACCATTGAGAATGTGAGACAGAGTGGCATAAATTAAAATTGTACATTTTCACAAATGTTTAGTTCTCAGGTAATTATATAAAAAGTTAATTATTTTTTATTTTAGTGCTCTGTAAGCACTAAAAACCCAACATTAAAAATACTTATAGTGCAAAAGAGAAGAGGGCTTTGAAAGTCCAACCAGTGCTAAGGATGTTACTTGTTTTTCTCTAGTGGCCCTTATTGACAGAAATACTTACAAAGACTGAGTTGCTTTATGTAGTCTTAATATGGAAGAAAAGATTGTCAGTGAATATTGTAAGTAAAATCTTTACTCTTCTCTTTCCTGTTGATGAAAATGTAAATTGTTTTCATGGCTTAAGTACATTTCCTCATTTGTGAAATTTGAGTAATATCTTTTAAATTGTCTGACTGTGAGAGTTAGGAGCCTTGTATACAAAGAACCTAAGAGGTGATTAATAAAAGTGTGCTGTCACAATGACAGATATTTTAGAAGGATCAACTCTGAATACTAAAGAGTTTTCCTTATTTCTGATGCATATTCAATATGTATATATGATATATTTGAATATGGTTTAAAGTAACAAGGATTCAGTTTTTTTTAGTGTAGTATGAAGTTTTAATGAAATCTGTATCATTCTAGTGAGACAGGGACTAGTTAAATTGCCTTAATCAGATGACCTTGAAGACTAATTACACAGAATATGTATTGTTACAACTGAGAAATTATGTTGCCGTGTAACCATCCACTCAGACATTTAAATTCGTGGGATTCTGACCAGATCCATTAAGTTTAGTAAAATCCACATTGATCATTTTTAGGGAATAAGCTTCTCTCTTTTGCGATTAAATTTTGATTTTATTTCCTGCACTCTTAACAGGTTTAAAATATCAAAATATTGATTTGACATGTCACTTTTCTAATAGAGAGAATAAAGCTCATGCTGTTTTATTATGCAAATAAATGTTTCTGTATTTCAATAAACTTGTATGATATCCTGGCTCTTTCAGAAGTGTTTTGCAAAATACTTAGATAACCTACTGTTGGAAAAATACAAACGTGACTTATGAATATAGTGCCTAGTACAGTGCTTTTGCTACAGTGCAAGACATGAGGCCTAGGAGAGCTTTGCTGCCGTTTGCCAGGAGGACAGATCCCATGTCTCAGTTTCCCCTCCTGTAAAATGAAGTGGCTGGACTGGATTCTTTCCTTTTCTAAGATGAGTTTCCATGAGCCTATGTCTTTTGTTTATATTCAGGAGTATTAGCAATATCAGATTAAATACTGAATACCCCTCCCTTCCCCGGAAGCAAAGTGCAGTATGTGCTACATAAGCTTTTAGTTATCTGATTCTCGTTTCTGATCCTACAGGCAATTTTTTTGTTGCATCTTTCCCGGCAACCTGGAAGGTCTTTGTAGCCATAGGTGGCGCTGTTGCACTTTCTTACAGTCTTGATATTCCTGTTTGTAAAAGAAGGCTTAAACAACATTATTTTATTTTGATTTCTTTGCTTAATGTTTCAGAATAGCCCAATGTCCATTATGTCTGTCTACCTGGAAAAATTATTCTGCTTATATCTTAGTTTTATTCTGTCATGTCACTGTGAACATTTCAGACTTGCTTTGCAAACAATGGCAAAATTCGTCTTGTCTTCCAGTGTTAGAAACCAGTGAGCTGGGATTTTGTAAAACAGCTAGAAGCAGCCTCTGGAGCACCTTAAAGCTGAAAAGTGTACTGAGTTCCCTGAGTATTGACTCCGCCCCTGTGTGTTAATTGGTGGTAGGAGATTTGGTGCATTTACCAAGGGGTGTAGTTTTTGACTTGGGTTTGCGTGCACGCGCTGCCACTGAGCCACGTGAGCCTGAGTCAGTTCGTTTTGAGATTTTCCCTCATCTGTGAGATGGGGACATTCGTATCTGCTTTGTAGAATTGTGAGAATTAGAAATTTTGTAAAGTGTTTACCACAGTTGGTATGTCAAGAGGGCTCAAAAACTTTAGCTGCTGTTTTGTGTGAAGCCATCATTTGAGAGTCTTTGGCAATTACTAAGAAACAGGAAAATAAGAAAAGCTGGTTTTATGATGAGAGATATTTGAGGAGGTTCCATAGTTCCTATACCCATAATTAAGCATCAGCAGAGTAAGAAATGTTACACAGTCGTCCTGAGCCAACGTTAAGCCACAGAATTATTTGTTACTTCATATATGTTGGGGCCTAAGGAGATCCAATACTTATACACATGTTGTTTCCAGCAGCCAACTGAGAGATGACACAAAAAAGTAGGCATGCTATAAATGTCTTCTTTGTTACTGATGAAGCCACATTCTCCATGAACTTCAGGGCTGTGGGAAATGCATGTCATGAGACTGTGTCCCAGAATTAGAGACTCACGCTGTCCCAGATATCTCTGGGCCACAGCGAGCCTTCCCTTGAGAGGACCTGCCCCTTCATGCACAGGGCTTTACTGCCATGGAACTGAGCATCCCGGGTGCTTCCCAATGGTAACAAACACTGGAGGGAAAGGAAGGGTTTCAAATGCTCTGCTTGTCTTCCCAGACTCACACCTCACTCTGTTACTGTGATGAAGGCTAGCTGTGGGCCAGGGGCCAGGGGTGTGAAGGGAGAAGCACTCTCCATGGCCCAGAGGAGTGGTTAGGAGGCATCCCCTCACGCGGTTTTAACAGGTGGTGAGATAGAAGAAAAAGGTGCTCCCCAAGAGTTTATAAAAGTAGAAATAAGGATTTTCTTTGTGACTTAGACTAACCAGGAAACACATAAATGATTAGAAGTGAGACTGGTAAATCACTTTGATATTAATTTAACATTTGTTGAGCACCAAAAGTGTGCCACATTCTTTTCTGAGAGTTTTACAGAAATGAATCCTTCAATCTTCTCAACAAGCGAGTAAGGAAGATTTGATTGTTGTCCCAGGTTTACAATGTGAAAATTGAGGCATACAGAGGGTAAGTAAGTTGGCCAAAGTCACAGAACTAGTAAGTGGCAGAGCTGGTATTCAAACCCTGGTTGTCTTGTTTTGAGGCTACCAGAGATGGGCTTTGGGTGTTTAGCGTTATCTGTATCCCTGAATCTATGTACACCTGTGCATAAGTTAGCCCAGAAAGGACAGGGAAAGGAGAGTTACACAGGTGCTCATAGTCGTATCTTGGCCACTGTCCACGGAAAGTGCACTGTGATTAGCGTTAATTGTTTTCCAGGCAGTATATCAGTTCTTATAACAGAAATCTAGTCCATTGAGTTAATCTAGAATCCCTTCCTGCTCTGCTTCTGTCCATGTTTGCCATGTGACTGCCTGCCCGTGATTGGGCGGTGGAGGAGAAAATGTACTCATGGTTGAACTCTGATATTTCAGTCTGGTTCATAGTTTCACATCTTCTGTTACATTAGTAATTTAAGTTTCTGGTTTTCTTTCATCAGTGTGTGATGGGTTTGGTTAATGTGAAATCAGTCCATGGGAGCCCAGGGGTGCTGACGGTATAATTTCTGAGCATGTGTGTCACTTCAACTCGAGCAGACCTGGCTGGAGGATTTCCACCAACCGCACTGATTTCCCCCAACAGCGGGGTCCTCTCCCACCCCCGGATGTGAGGCTGGGAGCTCTCTGAGTAAGCCAGTCAGAGGCCAAGTCCACCAATCAGAAAATGATGAAGTACCTAGAAGTGGGTTTAATAGAAGAAAAGGGCTTCCAGGTTGTCTGATGGGATGTTCGAGTCCGTTTGGTGAAAAGCTGTCCACTGTCTGTGGTTGAGCTGCTTCTTTGCTGTTGAAAACTCTCGATTAGATGAAGGGATTTTAAAAAGCAGAAAGGAGTGATTTCAGGTCTTACGTCCACACAGGTGAGAAGTGCTGGATGACCGCCTGTGTGAGGCATAGACAGAGTCTTACAAACTTCATAAAATAACTTTAAAAGCTCTTCTATCTGAGTGCACTTCATATGGGGTCCAGTTCATCACTTGTGATGCTGAGAGGGCAAATAATTGATGATGGCAGAAAGGACACGGAGGCATCAAAAAGGTCTCAGTCATTTTCCCTTTTTAAAGGATGCGGCACAGTGTAATATATTTGAGCTGGTTTTCCACTGAACAATTTTTAGTGTTTTCTGGGGCTCCCCAGTGCCCCAAACTTCCGTGCAGCTTGGTGTCCCCTCAGAGCAGCTCTGTCAGTGCTTGCCCTGGGCTGACGCGGTGTCACGGGGAGCAGGACGGTCAGCGTCCCCGGCTCCTCCGAGCTCCGTCTCCTCATCCGCGGAGCCGGGTTCCTCATCCGTGTCTACTTAGTAGGGTTGATGAGAATCACACGTGATGGTGGTCAGGTGTGATATGTGGTTGTCTCTGTGATTGGCATATAGTCAATATTTGATACAAACACTTTTTTTGCATAATTGTAGCCCATAGATTGCAGTGGTTTTTAGTCTGCATTTTTTTATAACTTTATTATTTTTAAATATGCACTTATTTTTATTTATTTTTTGGAGGTAATGCAGAATGAAGCCAGGACATTGTGCATGCTAAGCAGGTGTTTTACAACTGAGTAATACACACCCTCCTTGTCTGCACTTGAAAATAACTATTGCAATAAACAAAATAGCTCTTAAACACCATCAAGTTACCTAGTCTCGGTATAGACAATTGAACATGTATGCTATTTTAATAAGAATAATTGTTGTTGAGAAATAATTTCTGAATCTGTTAATGTGTTTAAAAACGATCATAGGTAGTGATAAACACGAATCTTTGATCCAGTACTTCTTAGGGTCTGTTTTGCCATCAAGGGAAATTACATTCTACAGAGAAGGCTAGTTGGGTCTCTTTGGTATTTGGATGGCTTAGCAGATGATCAAGTCTTTCAAAAGCTGACAGTTTTGTATTTTAAACTAACTAAAAAGTTATCTTCTAGAAGTTGTAAGTACTAAGCTTGTGAAGTGCCCAGTAATCCAGGGGTAAGTGTCTGTGTCTGTGTGAACGTTTGTGTGTGTGATTTCAGGAAGGTAGAAATAAGTTCCATATAGGCTTCGATACCTTTCTCCTTCAGTTCAAGGTTTAGGCATATATATACACAAATAAATTGATATTGTTTGTCATTTGGCATATTGTTGGGAATAAGAGCTTCTCATACTTGTTTCAGAATGTTTGGGGAGAATGAGCTTAGAAAATGGGAGGAGAAAGAGTCAAGGAGGCATTACACACTTTGTGCAGGATATGAGAAACAGTAGCTTTTCATTTCTCTTTTCTTCTAAAGCAAATTGGTACTGAATTGTAACCTAGTATTACTCAGAATTGCTTTTCTGATCAGATACAAGTGCCTCAGATTTTTCAAGGCAACATGAATGATGAAATGTGTTTTAGCATTTATCTTTAAAAGTAGTTTTATTTTTCAAGTAAAAGGCTATTGCCTGTTCTTTCTTCCAGCAGCACAAGAAATTCTCATTGATCTATGTACATGATCTATGTGCTTAGTTTCTATGGCTTTTTTTTTAAGGGCTTGTTTCATTGTGGTTTGAATGAATGTTTAAAATTTCTGGATTTTGATCTTTAGAACATGCTGATTTATCAGAACTGTTAAAAACCTGATTGTTATTTGGTCCTTGTTTGTTGGGGCAACCTATTGATTTCTTTTGTCTGTTAAAGAGGGAAATTCTTCCTCTAGCCTGCAGATCATTAAGTGAATGGTTAGCAGTGTGCCTTTAATATTATTTGAATGCATTGAGCATGTTTGTCCAGTGAATTTTGAATTGACTCATTATAATGACTTTGCTTTGGTCCTGTGACTTTTGCTCCTCTCCACAAGAATTTGAATTCTCTGTTGTATTTTGTATACGTGTTCTTAAGGGAAGAAATTTTGCATTTTTTACAGAGGTGGGTTTTCCTACCCCTCTGAATGCCTTCTTTAATTTATACAATAAATGTCTGTTATTGCAGTGCATAATTATTTCACAAACTATTTTTTGGCATAATCAGAAGCAATGACAAAGAATTATAATAAAAAATACGAAAACCTTCCTTCCTTTGAAGAATAGAAATCAGGTGGTCAGGCTCCCGCATGCTTTGTGCCTGACACACTTACTCTCATGTCATTGTGTATCATGATTCGGAGATGGGGTTGCTTCATGTTTATAGATTTTTGTTTTAACATTTGTGTTTAATTATTTCTCCAAGCTAATGTTTCCTGTTGGGTTTGTGGAAAGAGTAGAAGGGAAAAAAATTCTTTGTTATGTTTTCAGGAGGCCTGAGTTGATGAGAAAAGAGTTGAGGGTGGGCTGAGGAAGAGAGTGACACTTCCTCTCCTCCCGGCTGAAATTGATAAACAAAGAAATCAATTACGTTTATCGGAATTTGACTAATAGGAGTTAGCGAGCCCAAGCTGGCTAGATTTGCCCAATGGGAATTACTGAATTCACCTGCAGAATTAGGTGCTTTACTAAGTAGAAACAGCTTAGAGCAATCAGAAAAATCAGTAATATGATGAGATATAATGGGATTATAATAACTTTTATTTCTGAAACTTTTCTTCGGTAAGTTGTGTAGAGCTACTATTAAGTTTCAAGCACCAGGAGTTAAGAGTGTGGGTGGTTATGTAGGATCGTTATTCACGGATGTGTCTAGTCCCTGCTAGAGTGGCTGCAGCTGGCAGAAAAAGACTGACAGCCAGGATTTGTCATCCTAGGCTGTCCTCCATAATGGTTCCATGTGAGAGCCCATGATTGCGTTAACAAATTGTAACACACCCCAGCCGCCTGTGAACTTTAAGAAGAGAAAAGTATGCTTAGAAACTGCTTAGTAAGCAAGTACCTGTGCATCCTCACTCCAGTCTCCTTGCCTTAAAAAGCAGAGACAATGCTTTGCTTGAATAGCTGAGGTTTTAGATAGCACTCTGCTGGTTGCAAAGCAAGGACCGAGGCCCTCAGCTATAAATGCTGGGCTTGTGTGCTGTTAGAAAGTCAATTATCCCCAAAACAAGGACCTGGCTGGTCTGGTGGTCTGCTTTGTAATTCACATATCTAAAAATGTATCTTGTTCCCTTCACCCCATTACTTCCTTAAAATTAAACTAATCCTTTGTACTCATTGTGTATTCTACAATCTCTGCCTCACCCTGTCTTTCCCGAAGTTCCTCCTTACTATCACACAACTGCTAATGAATTTTCCTTTGATTATACACAATAAATATGGGAGCATTTGAGAGTCTCTTGGAGTTGACTCCCTACTCCCTCTCGATTTCTTGACTTTTTCCACAGAGTCTTGAATAATCATTCCATATCGGTAAGACTTCTGCCAGCCAGAACCCACAGTTCCAGGTGAGAACGATGCAGGCTTTATCTCTCCTACCAGATGAAGACAGAGAAGAGAATTGAGATCTGTTCCCTCGTGGTCCCTTCCTGCCCCAGGGCCACTGCAGTTCACCTTCAGCCTTCTGGCCTCTGCTCAGAGGGCCTCTGTCCCAGGACTGACTGCAGCCTTTTCTTCCCTTTTCAACATTTCCTGTGCCTTTCAGAAGTTGGTCTCTTCTCTGTAATACAACGCTGGCAGATTTGATGGTGGTCAGCGTGCTGATGGGCAGTCCTTTGGGGACTCCCAGGAGCCATGCTGATTTTCCTGAGTCTTTCAATCGGGGTTACAGAAGAGTCTAGCACCAGAGGAAGCCCATTCACGTGAGGTCAACAGAGCATTTCATCAGTTTCATTTTATTTTTAAATTTTCAGTGGAGAAATTATTTGTAGCAAACTGTTCCAGATTTTCGGCCGCCTGCTTTCCTCACCACGATTTCCTTGATGGCTCTGGTGCTTGTTTTAAGAACCAAGTTTCTTCTCTGTACTTTTGTAGCTGCTGGGCTTGCCCAATACTTGATCTGCATTTGAAGCAGAATGTTTCTTCGTAATGTCAAACTGATTTTCGTATTTCTGAATATTTCATGTACACTCAGCTACTGTTTCAAGTGAAATGCTCTTGTCCAACTCCTGTTAACTCACATTTGCTGATCTCCTGCTATCATGCTGAGGACAGTTTCTTCTTCCTCTAACAAAAGTTAGCAATTTGCATTTACTATGGAAGGTACTGGCCCGAGGTGCTTTTTTCTTAACAGTTTTAATACAATTCACCCATTAAAATGTACAGCGGTTTTTACTCTATGCCCAGAATTGTGTATCGCAGTCAATCTTAGAACATTTTCATCTCCCCAACAGGAAGCCCCGTATGCATAAGCAGTCATTCCCATCTTCCCATCCTCCCCCAGCCCCAAGGAGCCACTCTTCTCTCTCTGTGGGTTTGCCTGAGCTGGACATTTAATGTAAATCGAGTCACTTCTTGTAAGTGGAGCCGTCTATTGTGACTGACTTCTTTCACACTGAGTAGCGTTTTCAATGTTTGTCCAGGTTGTGGCCTGGGTCAGTGCTCTATGCTTCGCTATTGCTGAATAATATTCCACTGTATGGCTGGGCCCCACTGTTTACCCATTCATCACGTGATAGGCATTTGGGTTGTTGCTGCTTTTTGGCTGTGATGAGTAGTGTTGCCGTTAACATTCCTTTAGGAGTTTTTATGTGGACATTTGTTTTCAGTTCTCTTACGTGTGTTCCCAGACATCAGAATTCTGGTTCATTCAGAAACCAAATGTTCAACTCTCTGAGGACCTGCCAGGCTGTTTTCCAAAGTGGCCACGCTGTGTTACGTCCTCACCAGCAAGGGCTGCGCGTTCCGCTTCCTCTGTGTCCTCATTGGTGCTTGTTATACTTTTTTTTATTATAACCTATTGTAGTGAGTGTGAAGCGGTTTCTCCTAGTGGTTTTGACTTCATTTCCTTTACAGCTAATGATATTGAATATCGTTTCATTGTGCTTATTGAACATTTGTATATTTTCCTTGAAAAATACCTTTTCAGATCCTTTATTCACCTTTGAATTGAGTTGCCTTTTTAGTGTTGAGTTGTAGGAGTTTTTTTTTTTTTCCTTACATTTGGAGATACAAATTCCTAATCAGATAAATGATTTGAAAAAGTTTTCTCCTGTGTGTTGTTTTTTCACTTTCTGGATGGTGCCCTTTGAAGCAAAGTTCTAAATTTTGATGAACTCCAATTTATCTCTGTTTTCTTTGTTCCTTGTGCTTTTGGGGTATTATTTAAAATCTGAATTATTTTATTTAAACTTGTATATCTAAAATGACTTAATTCGTAGGACCGTTCTAGGAGATGGGTGTGGTTGTTCTCCCCAGTCTATGGATAGAAGACTGAGATGCAGAAAATTTCACTGAAATATCAGTGTCACAGCTACCCAGTGCTGTGGGAGTTCAGACCCTCATGTTTGTCCCCAGCAACTGTGCTCTTCACCACCATGCTCCACTACTGCCTGGAATCGTGAATGAAAACATCTTTCCTTTTTTGATTTCTTGTTAGTTTGTTTTCTCATTGGGGACCTCATCTCCTCATTTTCCTTTCGGAAACCAGTGTAGGTTTATTTTAGGTCTCATGTAGGCAGAAGCATTGCTATCAGTTAACTTCTTTATTATTCACTCTCCAGTGATGATTGTTGCTAGTTGATCTAATCAAGTCATGCTCAAGTCTTTCCTGCTCATGACACTAAAAACAGTCATGACTTACAGAATGCTCAAAGAAGGAAGTATTTGATTGATTTTATTTTGCTACCCAATCAAACCAATCAAATAAAAACCCCGGTGTTGACACAGATTATAAGCCCTCCAGAATGGGGTCACTGTCTTCCTTGTGTTTCATTGGTTCGGTCACAGTGTCTGGATAGTGCATTTCAGTCCAGCAATTTTGTGAGGATACGGTGCTCGTGAATCATTGTAAGGACAGAATTTTGACAATAGACTGTGTTGTTTATTTTATAAGGGAATAGATAATATAGAAATACTGCTCAGATCTATTTTAAAATTAAGCTTGGAATTTTGAGAAGAATTCAAGGAACCATACAAAGATCTTTTTCAATAATTTTAGATCTATCTTAGACATTTTGTGGTTATATAGCAGAATAACTTATCAAGTAGATTTGACAAGAGGAATGTAGTATTGATTATTTGTTTTAGTTGAAATATTCCAACTGGGATAAATTAATCAGTGCCTATAAATGAACAAATATGTTTGTATTTCTATGCAACATGAGAGAAGGCTTCATATGTTTGTATGTAATATATATGATTGTGTGTTTTAATCTGTCTGACAGTGTTTTTAAAGTTTTTAAGCAATGTTGTAACTTTAGAATTCTCCTAAGAAATACACTCCCCTAATACAGCAGTTTGTACTGTGTATCCTGCCTTATGCATGGGATTCCACTGTCCCCTCAGTGAGGAATTTCCTCTCCTATTGAGTTAGTAGCAGAGTTAAAGGAGCTGTGATTTCTAGGCCTTTGCTCTCCATGTGTTTGCAGTTGGCTGCCAATTAGGATTTTGCCTTTCTTGAGATTTCATTGTTCAATTAGAATTTTTGAAAATAACTATTAGTATGTTTCACTGGTCTCCCTAGAAACTTGATGTGTTTGTGCTTTTCAGTTTTCAAATTATGAAAATTGTATATGCACACTAGTTTTTAAGTAGTCCTTTTTCACTTGATATTTATTTACCTCTTTATAGTTAAAATAATTTTTTCCCAATGAATCAATTGTTGTGCATGTTTTAAAATATATCTTACTTTTTATTTTTCTTATTCTAACAGGTATATTCATGGTACAGAATTTAGAAAATAAGGATAAACACAGTAATAACTTAAAAATGGCCTCTAATCTCACCTGGAGATACAGTTGTAAGGTTTGAAATTGAGAATTACAAGTCCTCTCACATTGTTCTTGTTTTTCAAGTACGTTTTGGTTACTGAGACCCTCGAATTCCCATATGAATTGTAGCAGCAGCTAGTCATTTACTGCAGAGGAGCCCACTGGGATTGTGATCGAGACCGCGTTGAGTATACGGATCATTCTGGGGAGCACTGCCATGCCAAGAGCTCTGTCATTTGATCCATGAATGTGTGTGGTGTGTCTGTGCAGGTATTTAGGTCTTCTTTAATTTTGTTTCAAAAATGCGTAGAGTTTACATAGTATTATTTTACTTTATTTTTTTGCCTTTATACTGAGTACAAGTGTGCAAGGTACCGGGATCAGAATTGTATTATTGTCCCACCACTTGCTGCCACCATGGACGCTGCGGTCTTTCTTTGCCGTCTGTAAAATCTTGCACAAAATAGGATGTCAGTAACTCTCTCTTGAATGAATGATTATATGTTTGTTGGATGATGCTTGAGAGTCCTTGTGATGATGTCTTTTTCCCAAAATTTCCCCTCTTCTTATCTATGCCCTTTATCTTCCTTTCCTCCAGCCTGGGTTTCAGCCTGCCTGTGGCATTGATTTTCCCTGCCTGAGGACTCTTCCTTTCACTAGTTCACGATAATGTTACATGTGGGCTGTGGAAATATTTAGATATCAAGAAAGAGCAAATACATTGCATGCTAGTATTTTTAGAATTTGGTATTCTTTTATCGAATGAAATTAAATAAACCTGACACCCTGAGCCCTCCCCTGAGCTCTTTTTGCCTTCCTACAGATGATACTGCTCTGGTTGCTGCATGTGCCTTTCCCCAGCCTTCATTTTCGAGTTGAGTAAGTCACCATCACTGGAGCCCTCTCTTTAAAATGAAGAGAATACTTGCTCCTTCTCCAAGGTTGGGGACTTGGATGAGATGAGGTAACAGATAAAGAATGGAGCCCAAACTCATTCTGACACGTGCTCTTTCCGTTCTTTCTCCAGGGGAAAAGAGTACAGTTCAAAAATATAATGATTGTGAGCTAATGAGATAGACAAAACAACCGAACATTTATTACATATCCTTTCATGCCAGAAACAAATGTATTATACACACAAAAAGGACATAATGTATGGTAGTACTGTGGATACAAATGTGGGTCCGAGTTCTAGTCCTGCTCTGAATTGACCAGTCCTGTGAGATGGAGAACTGGTAGGTCGGCTTAGCCTCTCACGGACTTGTTTTCTGTCCTGCAGAGACGGGGCCCGCTAGGCGTCCCCCCCACCCCCGTAGAGGTGCTGTGTGGGATAAATAACGCGCGTTGGCAGCCCGAGCACACCTGCTCGTTCCTCGTAAGTGCAGGATAGCATAGCTTTTGTGGTGACGGCTTTGTGACCGTCCCGTGTTGACTCTCTGCTCCAAAGGGATGCCTTGTGGTTTGGATATGGGATTCCCATTTCTGTGAATACCCAATGATTGTGTTATTGGGCCCTGCTGATTTTAATCTATTCATTATAAAGTACATATTGTAGATATATTTTTCAACCATGCATGCTATTTTTCTTTTATTATTTATAATTCTACCCTCTCATCTCTTGGTGTGACTTTTCATGGAATCCAGGAAGCAGTCCTAAGCTACCTGCCTCTTCACAATTCTCCGTGGTGGTTTCCTTCCCTGACTAGAAGAGGGTTTTGCATAGGACATTTTCTTTGTTCCCCTTTCCTTTCTTCTTTCTGTTGACCTTTCCTTCAGTCCATTTACCTACCCACTGATTCTTCTGACTTGTTCCAAAACGCATTTCAGGCAGCTTACAGAAAAACAGATACCAAAATAAACAGGTGAAAAAATGTGGCCAAGTTCAGACAGTGAGGCTAGGAGGCGAGCCTGTGTGAGGGTTGCAGGCATGAGACACTCGCCTCTGCCCTGTGACTTATAAGATCGACAGCAGCAGTGTGCCTCAGGCTCCCAGCAGACACAGGGAAACAGGGTTTGTGGGAGATGCTCACTGGCTGTGAAATTAATAAGTGGCTGAGGAGAAGCCCAGCCTTTCCATCTACTAAGGCTTAGGAGAATATTTTGAGTGTGTTCCAATACCAGAGTATTGCATCTTTTCTTTTGTGAGAGTTCTATGTATAGTTGGTTACATTCTATACCTGGAAATTTCTCCAAAACTGCTTCCCACGTGAGTCCCATGGCTCAGGAATGGGGTGGTTCTGCTCATTGACGGGTGTTGGTCAGAAGCAGAAAATGACAGCCTCCAAGGAGCCTGGGATTTGTCAGTTATGTTTTGTCAGTGCTGTAGATTTCAGAAAATGCTTTCACCGTTTCTCTCCATCTGAGGAGGCAGCGTGCTCTCTTACCAGCATCAGGAGCTCAGGGCCACGGGATGATGGGGGATGCCTGCGCTGCCGTCAAGACAGCTGAGCTAGTCACTGCAGGCGCCGTGGTTTTACATAGTGCATTTCATGTTCTTTAATGGGTTTCAACAGATAGTTAATTAACTGAGTTAATTAACATTTAATAAATATGATGCTTTGTTGAAAAGACAGTTTAAAAACTGTTTCATTACTGAAATTTCAGTAGGGAAGATTCTTTATCTTATTTAAGCCTCTCTTTTAAAGTAACAAAGAAACAAGACAGGAAAAGCAGAGGATGATTTCTGTTCTTCCTCTCGGCTTGAAGGTGCCCTCACCTCCAGTGGCATCCATCCAGATACCAGCACTGACACTGGCCGTGCTCAGAACTGCCTCAGCCCTGAAGACACAACTGACAACTAGAAGGGGGCCACGCCCTGTTACAGCAGGTGCTCTCACTTTGTGGGTCCTTATGTAACTGCGTGGTGTTATTCAGGATCGCTCGTCCTACATTGTGTGACGCTGCTGTGGTGTCTCCTAGTTATTTGTTTCCGTAAGTACTCGTGCATGTTTATCAATGTGTTTTACTAGACATCTAAAAATGCTTTTTTCAGATGAAAAATAATGTGTATTTAATATAAAAGTCTGAAAAAAGGGGCAAAAGTGTCTATCCTGGTCCCACTACTCAGAGATAATAATTAACAGTTTAACATCTATTTTCTGTTCTTTTCATCAATGTGTAATACCTCTGTCATAAAAACCAGCGAGCACTCTATGCCTGATTACTATGTGGAGACCTCCATTTTCCATTCGGCTTATTACACGTTTTTCTACAATATTCTATCTCCCCTGGCATGACTTTTAATGACAAGTATAGCATTCTGTCTTGTGGAGGCATCATCCATTTTACTTCGGACTTAAATAAACTTTTAAATTCCAAGTATACTTAACTGATATACTGAAAAGAGAACTGTGGTTGTACCGAAAGGCCCCTACATCACTTCCCCTTTTTTCCTGAGAGTAAAAACTGCTGACAATGTGGAGTATATATTTCATGACCTTTATGCCAATGTCATATATATATACACATACATACAGACACGTATATGAGAAATCTATGTATATGTGTGTGTATATATACTTTATTGAAAAATAAAGCCATACTATATGTTTTCTGAAGCTCGGTTTATTCACTCAGGTGTATATCATAAACGTCCTCTCACTCCAGACTCACCCGGTCCTTTCAGATAGAGGGGTCTCCTGATGTACAGGTTTGGTCTCTTCTGCAAGGACAACTTTGGTGGGAGAGTGCTGTGGACAAGGCCTTGGGCCACGCTGAAACGCCGGCCCCTTAGTGCCCACAGCTCGCCTTTATTTGCCACATGATTTTCTTGATGGTGGACACTTAAGGTTTCTCCAATTTCCACTGTCAGAAAGTATGTTTGACTGGCATCATTCTCGTACAAACATTCCTGTGATATTGTATGAGTATTCGTTTAGTTAAGGATTCTGAAAATTTAGTCCCTGGATGTGACAATTACATACATCACAGGCTTCTTTCAAGTGACTCTAGAAATTCCTTCTCCAGTGGGGAATGAAAAGATGTAAAATAACTTATGTAACCAATTCTCTATTGCTGGATATGATTTCACTTCAGCTTTTCTTCCCACCATTGTATACAGTGCTGTGTAAATGCTCTGATGAGTACATCTTTTGAACTGATTTTTTTCTAAACGAAACGATTCCTAAAAGTGGAGTTGTGTCTGTGTGTACACACTTTTTTCAGAGTTTACATATCCATTGACATGTCATCCTCCAAAAAGATCTCACACAGTTTTTTCTCCCACAGATGGACACTAGCTAGAATATGTTTGAAAAATGTTTGGCAATATGGTGAGCCAAAGTGCTTTTTCATTGATTTAGTTTGCATTTGATGACCAGTGAAATATTGAGCATTTTTCACTCATTAGCCTTCTGACTTTTAAAAAGTGAATGATCCCTTTTGTCCTTTGCAAACATTTAAGTGAGGGAGCTTCTGGTTGCTTTGTGACAGCTCTTTGTATGTTATCAACATTAACCACTTGTCTTCATCAACATGTATCACAGAGCTTTTTCTTGTCATTTCTTGCCTTTCATTTTGTTCAGTAGGTTTATTTCTGTTGTGGCCCAAAATAATCTTAAGCTAGTAAATGTCTTCTTTTTGGTTTTATCCATGATAGTATTCTTAGAAATACTTTCTAATATTTACATCAATATCTGTAATTTTTCTAGTGGTCATTATGACTGGAATAGAATTTGCTTTTTCCAGGTGATTCTCTGATTGTCCCAAGACAATTATTGAATTCATACTTTGCTCTTTGATTTGAAATCCCACCTGTAAAAAATACTTATGCATACTACAGTCTCTTTTTGAGCTCATGGTTTATTTCTGTCAATCTTACTTTCTTACTCCAGTTTTATATCTCACATATTGTAAAAATTTATTTAATATCTGACAGTGTGATTTTTTTTTGATTCTTTCTTCCATCCCTAATTTTCTTGGCTAGTATTATGACTTTATTATTCCTGAAGAATTCTAAAATACTTTTTTCAAGCTAAAAAAAAAGGATAAGGGTTATCATAGGATATTTTAGTAAGTTTTGAATTATCTTTAGGAGAACGTACATCTTTACAAAACTGCTTTCCTCCATAAAATATGTTGATGTCTCTAAATTCACACATCTTTCTTTACCCCGCAGTACAGTCCTGTACTTTCTCCATGTACAACATGGGCATTGTTTTTGGGTGTATTCCAGATTATTGTTGATGTTTTTGTTAATTTTGTAAGTGAGAATTTTTTGCTATTATATTTTGTAAATGTTAAAACTGACACATAGAAAGGCAGAATCGGTTTGTAAATACTCACTTTGTAACTTGTACTTTAAAATTGCAAATATTAAGTAATTGTTACAGAATCCTTTCTTTTCTGTTTTTAAAAATTTGTTTCCAAGATTCTCAAAATGGTCATAGCTAAGTAGTATAGGTGGGGAAACAGATGGAGCGAGGTAGTGGGGCTCATGTACAAACTGTGAGCAGTTTTATGGCTGTCTTTTCGCTGGAAAAGCCACGGAAGATCCCAGGTCAGACCAGGCGTGGTTTTGTATGCACTTGAAGGCCAGCTTTCCTGCATGTATGGTGAAGCCTGGTGGGCGAGGCTGGTAGATGATCAAGGTCGAATGGAGGTTATTGGCTGCAAAATGTGCTGTGTCTGAGAACTGGAGACCATCGCCATGGGAAATGCTTGGTGCTGGAAACAATGCAGGGGAGCTGGGGAGCCTGTGTGTTAAGGATTTTCGAGCCCTGGGAGTGGGAAGTTCAGATTCTGCATTCAGATCTGAGTATGAATTCATCCTCTTTAGTTTACTGGTCCTCTGACTTTTGTCAAGTTATATTCCCTCTTTCAATTCCTGTTTTCTTGTCTCTCAAAATAGGAGAATTACCGCCTGCTGCTAAAGTGTTTGATCAGGGTAAATAATTTGTGTCTATAAGATGCCACGTACAGTCACAGTCTAAGTGAGAAATGGGCTGTCGCCTCTTCTTCTGCAAGTTAGTGCTTGACAAGACATGGGGGAAGCCAGCCCCTAATTTTTGTGTGATGCAAGTAGGAAAAAAATTAACGTCTTGCCTTTCCCTAGCAATATTCTTACTCCTTTGCTTCATTTACCTCTTTCCTTTTTTCCTTTCCCCGTTCCCCTCCTCCACCAAAAGAGAATGAGACTCTCAGAACACTAGATTCAAATTACTTTAAATGTTGGCTCATCCCCATGAAATGACAGTGACATTAAAAAAAAACCTGTACACATCCCAGACTTGATTGTATTTGATTTACACACACACACACACACACACACACAATCAGGCTACATTCCACTTGCAGAGGGAGAAGGACTACTTTTTCTGAGTTTTCATTCACTGAGCGTGAGGACAAAGTCTCTTACGCAGACATACACCAGGCTCCGTGCATGGTGTTTTTAATTGGATTTCTGCTTTGTCGCCATAGATATAGTCTCCTAATAGAAGAGAGAAAGTGGACACATAGAGATTCTGGTGAGATATTGGTGTCATCATATTTGAGTTGGAAAGGATTTAAGAGAGCATGGAGTCATAACTATTTATGGGTGAGTATCCACGATGGTGTAACTTTGACAAGAATTTGGGTCTTCTGCCATTGTGTCCACATAGTTGAAGAGGCAACTGGGCAGGGGATGGCAGGGTTCCTTCTTGCTTGAGTTCCAGGGTCATGCTACTTTTTATTGCTCAGCTGCCTTTAGTTTATGTCCATGAGACCTCTCATGGGAAGGTCACTCTGTCCTGATAGAATGAGTTTCTTATCAACAAAAAGCTCTGGACCCACTCATATTTCCCAGAGTTTTCTGCTGACCTGCTGACACTTTAAATAAATGAGAACTAAGAAACTACTGAATATAAAATCCTTATTGTTATCATTTGCCCTCGAGTTCCATAGGAATGAGGTGCTGTCTTAGGCTGTCTAAAGCTAGATCTGAACAAAGATAGGGTGATAGGCTGTGCTGCTGGACCTCTCCAGTCGAAGGGTTTTCCACCTTAGTTTTTAGAATCAGGCAGATGAGCTCAAATCTTGCCTTTACCAGTTATTATCTTTGTGACGTGGGGGAGAAACTGTTCTTTTTTGTGTCCAATTTTCTTTATCTGTAAATAAGTTCTGTATGTATTTTAAGGTTTCTCGTTTAGAATTGAATGAGCTAATTCCCTCATTTATACCTGAAATAGTGATCGTGTGGTTCTATGCTGGTGATTTGGTAGTTGATTACTAAGGGACTCGGCAGTGAGAATGGGGGTGGGGGACCCCTGGATAATAGAGCTTATATTCCAGAATATGCTTGTAAAAGACTGGATGTGCAGTGGATTTTTAGAAAATATCCACTCATTTCCTAGTCTGCATTGATTGTGTATATATCTTTATACTAATATATGAACAATTTTTATTGTAATTTAAACCTTATTAGTATTTAAATATGTAGCTATAAAAATATGTGAAATAAAATGATTTGTCTTTTATTTTCTTTTCAATAAGCAACAAAATAAAATAGAAAAAATTAGTTTTGAAGGAGTAGAAATAATTTTATTTCCGTGGAATCAATTCCGTATAATAGATTTTTTGGTCATGTTGTTAAACAGCATGTAAAATTGATAGGGTGTGACATACTGGAAATGAGGAAACAATGGAGACATACTACCTCCAATGCAGTCATTTTGTTACCAAGTCCAAACTCGTTCTGCTTGCTGCATGACAGGCCAATAAATCGGGAGTTAAGATGTTGGAGTTAGGAATAGTGACTTTATTTGAAAAGCTGGCTGACCCAGAAAATGGCATACTGATATCCAGGAGAACTCTCTTCCCCAAGTCAGAATTCAGTCTCATTTTATAGTAAAAAGCGGCGGGGTTGTGGTCGGTTGTTGCAAACTTCTTGCTGTACCAATTGTTTGTCCTTGAAATCCTTTGATCTTGCAGCTGTCCATGTGGGTCAAATCATGGTGTCCCCCTAAAACCTCTAAAAAAAAAATAGGTTATTCTCTATTTTGCAACTTTCCATCTCTACGTAAGTGTAGAAGAGCTAACATCCTTAAAGATCAGAGCCCGGAGAATAGGCTCCCCTGGATATTTCAGGCTAAAGGCAACTATCTTTTACAAAAGGTTCAGAGATAGCAAGTCTGAGCCTAGAAAACAGGGTACAGGTCTAAAGCCAAACGAACATATCTAACATGGAGTCAAATTTGTTCTTTTGTATTACAACTTCTTTTTCCACCTCATAAATAATTTTAGTAAGAAACGAGCAATTTTTTTGTTTTTGCTTCTTAATTACGGATATGTGGGCCAACTACAGTTTTATGAGCAGGGATGCTGTGCGTGCCTTGGGGTCACAGCAAACTCTTCTTGGGGGTGGCCGACCCTGCAACATGTCTGATGCCCCGTGAGTGTTGGTGAGGGTCCCCCTAGCCAGGGGCTCTCTTCAGGTACCAGCATATGGGCATTGCCCTCTGGAGACCTCTTTTTCAGCTGCAGGAAATTTTTTCAGATACTGTGATGGAAAAATCACTCCAGCTGGGGATAATCAGGGAAAAAAGGAAGAGGAAAAGGGCAGGGAGTAGAGTAGATGAGAAAGACAGAAATCAGGGAGCCTGGGGGCCTGGGAGCGGGGCCTCGGGAGAGAGAGGAGCATAGGTGGGGAGGGGCCCGGCTCCGGAACCAGCTCCTGCACCTGTCCCCGCACCCAAACCACACAGGCATTAATTGGGCCCAAGACTCTCTCCCGGTCTGGATGTCACCCTGGGCAGAACCTTGAGAATCGAAGGTAAGGCGTGAGAGTCACTCATCTAGGGGGTCACTGAGGACTTTGGTCAAGTCCACAGTGCCTTTTCTAGTCATGTGCCTTCACCGGTTCTTTATCTCAGCATCTGAGAAGCAGGAACAAGGAACTCATGGAGAGATCTAGGAAGACATCTGACTGTGTTAAGAGACGACAGTCACAGCGACACGGGGAGTGAAGACACTTGCAGCAAAGTAAAATAACTTCACAAATATTGCATCACAGCTGCAGGTGTGAGAGAGCCTAAGCCTGTCTCAGAGTGCAGGGGACAAGAGGAAAGGAATGGTAAAATTAACACTGACAATTGAAATTTTGTTTAATAGCCTGCTGCTGTTAATTGTATCACTTGAATGTATGCAGGTGTATTTCAATGAGCATTTATATGTTCACACAACCACACCAGCCCCTGTTGCTCCCATCGGAGATGGGATTTCTCAAACACAGTGCCCCTCCTGCTTGGGTGGGTCAGGCTGCGGGTCCTCGCCTGGTGCCAGGCTGCTACAGGGCACTGAGTCCCCGAGGCACGGCCTGGGAGACATGACAGGAACATCTCTGCTGTTGAATGGGGGCCTCCTTTTCCCCCTGCAGTGCAAGAATGCCGGTGAGTCAGTTAGAAGCATGCATCCAAGCCGTCCTACCATGTCATCACCATCTTGAAGCGGTGACAGAATCTTTTGAATTTCTCCAGAATGTGGTTTACAATCACCTTCGTCAAGTGAGTGTGTGTCCCCTTACAAGTAGAGGAATTACTGCCGTTTCCCTGGAAAATACTCACCACTAGTCCATCTGATTTTTCTGTGCTAGGATTCAGTATGGCATGCTAAAAATTCTTCAGTCAGATCTTGAAACCCTGATGAAGAGGATTATTTATTTCATGTCTTTATATGATAGAATTTTACTTTCAAAATTCAGAGTTTTCGGTTCTTGGAGGAAATTTTTCGGGGGTTGGAGAAACAACATTTTTCTTACCATGTTTGTGACCTGTTGCTATATGCCTCTCACCTGTCTTCCGTCACTTGTGGGGCTGTTCCATTTGTGACCCTGTCCGGGATGTTCATGTTATAAAACATAAAGTTTGTAAAAGTACAGTCCCTTTTACTCTGAAGATATTCCACAAATACTACCTAAATCTGGGTGTGGTTTTAAGAAGACAGAATCATTAGAACATGTCCTTGCAGGTTGCTAGTGCAAAATCCTCAAATCAATAGTCTAGCTCAACATCTAAAATCTTTCTAATCTACCTTGGATTTGTATGGATAAGTGAAGCAGTTTGCTAAGAACTCAAAACCAGGTTTAGAATACAGGCAGGTGTAGCTCAGCAGGTCCTCCCAAGCTGATGCTCTGCCAGAGGGTGGGTCCGAGGGAAGAGGGTGTGTCCTGCCCTCCCTGAGCTGACAGTTTCATAGCAAAGACCTTCACCAGGTAAAGTAATTGGAGTTTCTTCTAAGAAGAGTGGGTTTGGAAAGACACCAAAAAGCGCGGGAGTGACACAATCCCATTTGTCTCAAGTAGGGGAGAGTGGCTGTGGGGCCACTTGGGAGACTCGTGAGTCCAGATGGGCAGTGTTGGTGGCTTCCACTTCAGTGGTGGGATGGTCAGTGGGTAAAAGCGAACAGATTGAAGGCATGTTTAGATGGTAAAAAGGAAAGAATGAATGCTGTGTCTGAAGGTAGGATGGAGTAAGGCCCAGGTTTCTGGGTGGATTAATGAGGTAAATGATGGTCCTGCTGTGCTCTGAGGAGGGAAAACTGCAGAGGGATTTCTGGGGGAAAACTGATGAGTTCAGCTGTGGGTGAATTGAAAGGTTGTTAGATGTGTGCTCTGGGCGCTCTGGTGAGAGCCAGTAGTGAGTAGGGGGAGGGGTAAGAGACCTTCAAATCATTTTGTCTTGTGAACATACAAATAAGGATGAGTAATGACACACTTAACATTTCTATATTTTGGATTAAAACCCAGTAACATTTTGCTATATTGACTGCAGAGGTTCTTAATTATTTTTTAATAGAAATAAAATAAATAGAAACAAAATAGTGGATTTAATGAACATCTTAGAGTTCATGTGTGTCCTTATATTTATTTTGATACCTCATCTGTTTATAACCATAATCTACAAAAAGTTACCTTGCTTATCATAAGGGTTAAACAGAGGGAAGTGACACACACTGTTGGGGGTTGAAGCTGATCTTCTTGGGCAAATTATGTAGCCTCTCTGTGCCTTAGTTGCATCTTCTGTGACTGCCCCAGGCCCCCTCATCACAGCTGATTTCCTAGACTAGATGTTGGGAGGGAGGCTGCTGAAGGGAGTAAGAATAGGTAACTGCTAGGGATACTGAAGAGAGAGACAAAAACAGATTAAAGCCGATAAACTGAGTACAAATACCCTCAAAAAAGAAAAAATCCTGCAGTGCTTTGAGCCACTTACCGTTAGGAAAACAAAATCATGTGGACGCAAATCTCTTGAGCATGTGAATATTGTGGGTGGGAGGATGTCATTAGAAAAGTGTTGAGAAAAGGACTTTTGGTTTCCCTCGATGTTTCCAGTAAGGATGGGGAGCAGAAGCGAAAACCCCCGGTTCACAGTAGAAGGTGCTGTTTTTTGCAAAACTGACCAAAGTTTGGAGACCAGTCATCAGCGGTGCTGGCAAATGAAGAGGCTTCTGATTGGGTGGGGCACTTGCTGTGACTTCTAGGTGACCTGCTGGCTGGGGGCTGTGAGGCGGGCAGTAGGTTTGAACGGTGGCCCGGGTATAATCCCTGGGTCTGAGGCTGCTGGTCTGACTAGCAGACCTGGGCACCCGCAGTCCTAATGGGGCAGCTCGGGATGTGGCGTGGGACACCTGCCCTGCTGTGGGCGAGAAGAGGGCTTCCCTGAGGGGGTGTCCCTGCAGAGAGTGGAAACGTCCCCCTGCAGGGGAGGAAGAGCCTCTGAGCAGGGGACCGGATGCACAGGCAAGACCAGCCTGAGCACAGAGGCTTTGGGAAGCCGGAAGTCATACAGTGGCCCGAGCAGCCTTCTTCCTGCCAGACTGGAGGGAAAAGGTGCCGAAAAGTCAGGCTAGGATCAGACACTGTGGTGGGTTATGAGTGACAGGGAAGGACTGGTCAGGCAGGCAGGAGATAAATCTGTGGGCCTCCCAGCTGGGGCATCACGCCAGAGGGAGGAGCAGAGTTCTAGACTTTGCCACTTATTAGCTGTGTGACTTTGAGCAATATCACCGTCACCCCACATCTCTATATATATATCTTCATCTGTAAAGTGATAGAGTGACAAGCTCATGTCATCAGAAGGCTTAGTTTAGCTATGATCCTTTTGTCTAGTCCCGTCAGTGCTGCCCTGCAAGGTTCTGCAGCGGCTGCTCTTACCCTGAGATGGGAGGGCGTAGAGGGACATTATAGCACCTGAGGGCAGGGGGGGTGCTTTAAAAATGGACATGTAACCGCCTGCAGCTGCAGACCTGCAGTCAGTTTTGTTGACGGTCGTGGAGAGGACATTGGAGGCCTTAGCATCGTCTTAAGACTTGTTTTCCCTTGGGGACCTGATTTGACTTTGCAGATTAATGTTGAAGATTTGGGCTTCTGGCAAGGCTGTTTTCCGAAATGAGTATATACGTAACATAGTATAAAATAAAATGTTTTTATTTAATGTGTGGGACTTTGCAGCTGTTGGAGCAATTCTGTTGGCCTGGTCTCCACGGAGGACACTAGGGGTCAGCAGAGCGTGCGGGAGGCAGGCAGCCAGCCGTGCTGCTGCTGGGGGTTCTTCCCAGCAGGGCGCTCTGTTGAGTTGACTCTTCTCTGAGTTTGGTTGCCAACTGAGCAGACATCAAATTAATGACTTCTGGTGAGATTGTACAATGACAGGAAGAAAGAGGAAACCGTAGTTTTTCTGGACTAGAACACGCGTTTGGTTCTTGATTCAGTGCGTTCAATTACAGAATTGCTGAGTTGTGTCTATTCTGGCAGTTCATTGAAATAATCTTTCAGACTAAAATTTAATAGTTATGTTTTATTTGGCGGGAGGGCTCAAGCCTGGAAGGCAGCCCCTCAGATCACTCTGGGGGAATGCTCCAAGAGGTATGGGAGGAGCTAGGATAAATAGTAGCTTTACAACAAAGACCAGGTACTTGGAACAATAAAAGATTGCTTGTTATCTAAAGAAAGCCAGATATCTCAAGTTCAAGTATTTAGTGCTTTTCTATGTATGGGATGAAGCAAACATATGGGTCATTGAATTCATTTCTTTGGCAAGCACCTAGCTGTCTAGGGACATTATCCTGTCCTTCCTTATTCTGAGTCCACTCAGAGGGCACCACTGTGAGTTGTTGAGAGGCTGGGCTGCAGGCGTGTCCTCGCTGCGGGTTGACAGCAGCCGCTGATGACTTGGTTTCAGCATTCTTTGTTTACTGACATTGTTGTAGTACTTTCATTCACATTGTAGTATTTTCATTCACAGTGCTCCCCCTTTTTCCTAAATTCGACCAATATTTTGAGAGACATTTCATGACGAATTTTGTCCCACGGTGCTAGGATGGCTCATTCCTACTACAGGTGAAGAATTTTCTGAGCTGCCATTCAAGGTGTTAGGTTTTTTATCAGGCCCTGTTGATACTAAAAGTTCTCTGGATCGCCTGTCTTACTAGTCTCTTCTGATCCAGGAAATGTTTACCCTTCGTTGCTAATTCCCATACCCAGAATCACACTATTACTGTTATTTTATGCAGGGTTATAAATTTTATCTATTTCTTCAAGATGTTTAGCCATCGTCAATCTTGTAGGCCTAGTTACACATTGGGAAATGTAAGAGACAACAATTTTATAAAATAGACAGGATATAAGTAATAAAGCTAGTAACGTTAATGAAGTCACGAGTAAGAATTTAATAGTCTAGAAGCTATATTTTTGGGTTAAAATTTTGCTTGTATTTCTGATTGAGTTTGAGTGCTCTTATGAGAAATTTCATATTTATGGTCAGGGTCAGAGCAGGTATTAATTGGCCAGATGATGTCTCTCACCTTGTAAGATCAACAGTTGCCTAAACATAACTATAATTTCTTTTAAAATAACGTTTCTGAGGGCTATCTAGTTGGAGCGCTGGAGTAAGCAAACCCACCAAGGTAACACAGAAGTACTATACATAGGTAATTAACCATAAACTTAACAATTGGGGTAGTTCATAAACAAACTTAGGAGAAATTGTCAAAGTAATTGTTATACAAACTTGGTCTGGTGTCTTGGGTCAGCTTTCTACCTCAGATCTCGTCTCCTACTGATCCTGGCCTGGTAGCTTTTTCTCCATTTGGGCATTGTTTTAAGGTGAGCAGTGCTCTATAGGCCAGTGCACTGCAGGGGCTGTTTCTGATAGGAAATGAATCCGAAAGTCCGTTTCCTTCAGCTTTGGTGTGTATGGTCTAGTTAAGAGTACCTGAAAAAGTGTCCTTCCGTTCAGGTTGGAGACAGTTCTTTAAGTCATGCCTGTTCCAGTGTGTATAATCCCCTGGCTGCAGGTCATGGGGCATTGGAACTTAACCCAAGGATAGATTACTGAGCTTCAGAAACAAACCTAGTGTATCCTTTTCATAATTCAATTAAACTGTACAGCAATGTGACATAACAGCAAGGAATGATTTGGGAAGTGTCTTAGTAAATATAGACCTCGATTAACAGAACTAGAATTTAATATTCACTAAAATAAAGTCTTTTTCTCTCTCTAAAGTTACACTCATTTTTCTCAAATACAGCTAAATCAAGATTAATTTCTTTACATGTAAAGTCTGATTATTTGATCATATAGGGTTTTTTAAATTGGCTGTGTTGGAAGTTTTAATACGGTGTCTCAGGGTAGAATGTTAATAAGATTTGCTAAGGCCAGGAAAGCCACGTCAAGTGCTTGTTATGGATTTCTGCCTTACAGATTTAGGTAAATTCTTTCCTCTTTAAAATCCTTAAAATAACTTGAGATTCCTATATCTGTTAGGAGATGATCTTCCTCATTTGTCTCATAGAGCCACTGGGGACCTAAGAGTTTTTAGTCTCTTGAGCGATCATATAGAGAGAAAAGATAACTGTTTCAAGTCTGCTTACATAGGTATAATTTATCAAATTTCTGTGATTCATAACTAGCCTAAGAGGAAGAGTTTCTTTATGAATAGGAAACAGGTTAAAACCAGTAGTATTTCAAACAAAATCAAAAACTGTAACCATATTCATCAGTTTACTCAGTCCCACAAAACTAATCCTTTTAATCATAGTTTTCATTGCATATTAAAAATTTCTTACCCTGTTTAGTTCAGTGCTATAGTTTGAAATTTATTAGAAATCAGTAAATCTCCATGAAGAGCAAGCATTTTCAAAATCATGAGAAGAAAACAATTAGCTGTCTATATATGACAAAAGATTTAAAAGCATGGTTAAACACCGTTACACAATAATCTATAAAGAAACCTCGTCACTATACCCAGAAATATCACTTTTAACATTTCAGATATACCTGAATTTTAGGGAGTCCATATAATTTCTACAGTATTTATATTAATAATATTTTCTCATTCAATATACCCTTAGAAGATTTATGATTCATTTGACAATACCATGATATTTAACATGGCAAATGAAACTTACTAGTTCAAAATCTCTCCTTGGGATGTTTCAGGGGCCCTCTGTAGCATCCCAAACTTAACTGGAGATTAAAAGAACTTTAATTAGAAATTGATACTTGGGGATCTTTTTAAAGATTTCAGAACACTTGGTCAGATAAACATATAGATCATTGTAAAGTAGTACTTATTCATTAACAAGAAAATACGTCAAAGGTAAAGGCAGAACAGATCAGCTAAGTGGTATAAGAAGTTTTACAATCTGTTACTGAAGGTGGATTAACATTTTAAGAAAAATTTTTCCTCTTAACAGAGAGAAAACCAAATCTATTCTTGTACCAGCTTACTTCTAAGATTCATTTACTTTGCCCAATTTGATTCTAAACTTAGCCAATTCTAACCAAGTACAAAACTCTTTCCTCAGGTTTCCTCTTCCACAAGCCTTCCACAGATTTCTATACTCATATTAGTGTGTCCCTTATTTTCTCTTCCATTCAGAAATAACCAGCTTCAGGAGAAATTCACTATGTTTCATTAACAAAATATAATTCCATTGTTATGTCTTCCTTTACACATTTATATTACTTTGGTAGGAAACTGAGATCATTCCCTTACTAATAGAGACTATTTCAGGGTGGCACCAACCATTTATTAATATTTCTAAACACCCTTAGTTTCACTGTAAGAGGTAGTTAAATGTTAAGTAATTCATCTTTCAATTTTATTTTATCTGAAAATGGCATAGCTATTTAATAAAATCCCATCATTTAACTTAATTTAGCACAAATCTAGAATTTAAAGATACCAAACATTTACAGATTATCTTAAGCATACATTTTAATGATATATTTTAAAAATTTACCCAAAACTCTCATCTCATTTGCATTTAATTTCCTTAAAATTTTACCACACCCCATTACTGTTATTTTTTTTTGACAAATCTGCAACAGATATAACAGGATCTTATTTGACTTTCATTTAACCTAGGTACAGTAAAGTTATTATACTTAATATTGATGACTTTAAAGATGTCTATATTAATTAGAACATACTTAAACTAAACAATATTAAATATTACCTTAATATTGAATATTTTCCATTTCACGTGATGCTGAAAGTGAATTTGTTCAGTTTTTATTTTAAAAATACTTAATTTTTAAGCTCTTATATTTTACATCAATTAAGCAGAGCTCTTTGACTTTGATTTTTCTTTTTTAGCAGTAGAAATATCTCACATCTATAATGTGTACACAGGCTTATAAACAGACAAAAGCAAGAGATCTCATAGCTTAACTATTAAACTTACTTATAAGATAGGTGTAATAATAGTTGGAGTAAGCTGAATTTGCTGGCTCAAATCACTAAGGCTTACTATTTATGAAATAGACAGTTAAGATTGCTTCACAAAGTCTGAAGGACCCGTCAGAGTTCTGAGTTCTCAAATGCCAAAAGTTTCTTGGCCTTAAGTTTTATTTTGTTGAGCTAATTAGGCTCAATCCTAGGTCACTGTTTGTTGTATTTATATTTCTGATCTGCAAGACAAAGACACACGTGTCCAGGTCCCCAGAGAACTGCTGTCACCCATACCCAATTTTATCTCCTTAATTGGCATTTTAGTATCAGTGAGAAGAGCAGTAAACGAAGAATTCCATGTTTTAAAACTTTAAGGTTTACTTTATCATGTCTTCCAAAGCTTGCATAAGGCATTTAGTAAGGTCTCTTTTCCTTGAGTTATAAGTTAAACCCAGGTTAAAACATTTATTATATTTTTTATTAGCCACTGAATATTAGATTTCAGTTTTATGTTATATTGAATGGCTCATGTAACTCTACTGGTTTCCTTTACTTTGTTCAATTAATATTTTCTGAGGGACAGGTATGTGCCCAGCCTTATAATACCAAGAAGGGGAGGCATATTTCCATTGAAATATATCTATCCCACAACATAATTAAGCAAAAGTTTTATATAAAGACCGTTTAAATATACCAATTTTACAAAATTTATCTCAATTTTATTAAATCTTATACCTTTAATTTTTATATTTATTAGGTTTAATCAATAATTCTTATTTCTGGAAGGAGTGCCAGAAGCCTTTTTTTTTTTTTTGTGCATTGTATCTAATTTTATAGAACAGTCTCTAGGATGCCCAAGTTTCAGCCAAAGAGCTTAGGCCCTTCTCAGTTTTTAATTTGATTAATTGGTCTGTTGTCCCAATCATTGATCAAGTATTTCAGTCTATATATACATATATTTTAAACTGTGGTAAATAAAACGGACTTGTTTGAACTTTAATGTTGGGGGGCAGTAGGTGATCTCTTTGTCCCTTTTTTTTTTTTTAGCTTTAAATAGTGTAG
This sequence comes from Vicugna pacos, assembly GCF_048564905.1. NCBI lineage: Eukaryota > Metazoa > Chordata > Mammalia > Artiodactyla > Camelidae > Vicugna > Vicugna pacos. The sequence goes on along the minus strand of NW_027328741.1, from coordinate 77,763,950 downwards.
TATCAAAACTTTGTATCTAAATCCAAAAATATGCAATTTATTTACCTCATTCAAAGTAACCATATAAAAATATTTATCCATTTGGGATAAGCCCTGTTCTTTTTTTTTTCAAAATTTTTACGATCCTTTTTCCAGTTATTCAAACTAATTAACATTAATTATTCTAAGTTTTTATTAGCATCTCTAGAACCATTTATCGGAAAGGAAAAACATAAATGTAGCTTTTCAAACCAGGTTTATTTTTTTAACTAAGTTCTTAGGTTAACCATTAGATATAATTTTCTACCTTTAAACTTGATTTAATAGGTACCAATAAAACAGCTGTTTATAATGAGATCTCATTTCAACTTTCACAAATTGAAAAGTTTTTCCAAATTAAAGGATCACCATATGGCCATCAATTTATATATATATAATATATATATAAATATTTTTATATATATATATTTTTCTATATATATAGAATATATATATGTAGTGATTGTTTTAAAATCAGTTGAAGAGGACCTTCCACATGAGAGTGGGGTGTTGCCTGAATAAATTTCAAAGGTTTACTCTCCAAAAGCTAAAGGCCTTTGTGGTCCAGGCTGATGCAACAAAGTTTAAGATGGTAAAATATCTGAATATTGGTACAAAGAATTGCTTAGAATCCAATTTATTTGCGTGGCCACCATATGTACAATATACTTCTACGTTTTGTATGGCAGAGTCCAAAGTTTCCTTTAAAAAAAAGGTACACATATATACACATACATACACACACTTAAAACACCCAGAGAAAGATACAACATTTACATTTCAAGGACACAGGAAGAGAAATCCAAGTTCCCCCTAAAGGGGATTTTGTTTTTATAAGTTCAGAATTGCAAAAAATGTTTTTATCGGGCCTGGTTAGGTACATTCAGAGTGAGTTTTTATTTTTTCTAATTCCCAATTAATGTTGTAAGTTTTGTACGTATATAAACCTGGCTGGGGTAACAGTTGGAGGCTGGCAATCTGTCATTTCTTTTAATTACTTTTCTGTTCTTCTTTTTTTTTTTTTTTTGAATGTTCTATTCCCCATTGTAAGGTCGGGTTCTCAGAATAAATTTGCTAGTAAGATTTCCCACAGGGACAACTCTAATGGCATGAAGTCTTTGCATATACCACTCCTGCAAGGTTCTCTGTCACCCGAGAAAGCTGTTACCAGCCAGGAGGAGGGCCTCATTTTTGGAGTTGAAATGTTCCTCATAAGAGTTTTACTTTTATCCTGAAAAATTCAATGGATGTAACCAAATTGAGGAAAACATTAGACCAGGCTCTTACCTGACCACTCAGTCCTGAACCCAGTGTCTTTCAACTTGGACCCACTCGGGATGTCTCCACTTGGTGAGTATTTTCCTCATATGTTTCCAAAACCCCACTGCGGACGTCTCCTCAAGGTGGGTTTTTCCCGTTATTGTACAACCATGGCCCACCCAGTATGTCTCCACTGGGTGGGTAATTCACCCCAGTTTCTTTCAACTGGAGGGCCATGTACCTGGATACACCGCCAGATGAAACTCAGGATCATCAGCCAGTATGTGAGATCTGAGAAACAGGAGAGACTCACCCAAATTCATCTGGACTCCCCGAGGAGGCTGATGGGCACAAAGGGCCACTGCTGGTACCAAGGCTTCAGTTACTCGGAGAGTCCAGGTGGAGAGAAGTCTGCCGTGGGTCCCTTCATGGTGTCCAAAACTGTTGACTTAAATACATGTGCAGCCTAAAAGTTAAGAGTTATGTTTTATTTGGTGGGAGGACTCGAGACGGGAAGACAGCCTGTCAGATCTCTCTGAGGGACTACTCCAAATGGGTTGCGGAGGAGCTAGTATATATAGGGGCTTTACAACAAAGACCAGGTTGTTGGAACAATAAAAGATTGCTTGTTATCTAAAGAAAGCCAGGTATCTCAAGTTCAGGACTTTAGTGCTTTTCTATGTATGGGAGGAAGCAAATATTTTGGACTCACTGAATTCATACTTTAGACGAGCACCTAGCTATCTAGGGCAAGTATCCTGTCCTTTCTTATTCTGAGTCTGCCCAGAGGGCACCATTGTGAGTGGCTGAGAGGCTGGGCTGCAGGCCTGTCCTCGTTGGGGGTGGTGGCAGCCGCTAATGAGTTGGTTTCAGCATTCTTTGTTTACTGACATGGTTGCAGTGTTTTCATTCACATTGTGGTATTTTCGTTCACAGGCTGATTATGGATAATCTGGAACCTTGGAAAGGAACCGAGATGGAATTACTGCAGGTACCTTCTACTTTAGTAAGCCGTGTGCATACATAAACATGGAGGAAGCATACAAAAGGATTTAGTGGTGTAGGGAAGGGTTTCTGCACATTACAGGAGAACGCAATGCAGAATTCCTTAAGTCCATCTTTCTTTTCTGTAGTGGTTTCTGAGAACAGTTGATGGTAATTAACCAACATTGAGAAACGTTGGCACACATTGCATTTAAGAGCTGGCCGGCTGCAAACTTGTGTGTTGGACAGGTGGAATTCATAGGCAAGTGGTCAGGTGGATGGGAGAGAGTTGGAGCCAAGTCCTGGGCCCAGATTCCGGTTTAAATCGACATTTCACCAACATAGGGCCTTGGACTAGAATGTAACCTCTCTTAACCTGTTGGTGAATATGCGAAATGGGCGTGATAATATTCGTTTCTTCCTGGGATTGTTGTAAATTCTAAAGAGTATTATAGCACACATGAAGCACTTAACAAACTGGCACTTAGCAGTGTTTACTGTGTGCGGCCGCCACGCTTGGCGTGTGTCAGAGCCGAAAGGCAGCATTTGTCTTTTGATGACGCACTGGCAGCCCCTTGGCTAGGTTGTGAATTTGGTGATTTCCTTTAATCCTTGAAACTCTACGTGCCATGGGCAGTTATTTTCATGGACTGATGAGGAATCTCAGGGTAAAAACACTGTACTATTTGTCCAAAGTCAGACCATAATTTTGGGTGCAGGGGCCTCAGTTCAGCATGGGTCCCTGGGCCTTCTGCCCTCTCCGTTCAGCACCAGAGCCAGATGTGGGTTCAGCTGTCTCCCAGCCCAGAATATCCGGCAGGTCGCAAGAAACACCTTGCCCTGCGCTGTTTGAGCAAAAACTCCGGAGGAGAGGCAGTTAGAAAAGGGATTAACATAAAAACAGACGACTGCAAACTGTGATCAACTCTGAGAAGGAAAGGAACAGGCCTCGCCGTGCAGAGCTGGGGGTTTTCCCGTCAGGGCTGCTCTGGGGGCGTTCATCTCAGCTAAACAAGTTCTGCTGCTGCACCAAGGCAGGAAGGCAGGGCGCGTGTGGCCAGGTAGACAGGGCCTTGTTAATCATAATCACTCCCCATTCAGCTGCAGCTGTCACGGGCAATTACCTAGTAAACACATGTCTGCCATAATCATCACGCACTTTGCTTGGTAGTTTTATTGGCCCCACTTTTGTGATGAGGTAATTGAAAATGGGGAGTTTGCTGCATGCCCGTGATTTCCTTGGAAATACCCTACTGGTCTTTCCACCTAGACTGGTGTGGCTGTCATATCCCAGCCTTGTGAATGGCATCGTGTAGCTTCTCCGAAGCGGCCCAAATGACTGACATTGATATTCTTAATTCGTAGGAAATGGTATGTGACAATAAGAGAAAAAGGTAGTAAGAAATTGTTTTGAAAGCTAGAAAAAAATCCAATTCTTCCCCAGCTGGGGGAGCTTACCCTGTGTCCCTCACCCCACTCACTTCCTGGCATCTCCTCCCTGCCAACTCCGCGTTCAGAAACCACTCTGAGCGTTTGAACAACATTTTGCCTCATGACACTGTTGACAACGACCTGCGACCTCTCTGTTCCTGGTTAACTCTCTCTTCAAAGCCATTTTAATTTTATGCAGGCTCCTCCGCTCAGATGTAAGACTAGCCTCTTTAAACTTCTTCATGCAGCTCCTTAATGAAGATCTTGGGAAGGAAACCCAGCCAAAACCTGGGAGGTATTTACAAAGTGACTGCAACCTCAGTACTTTGTGAAAGTCAAATCAGAGGAGTGGGTGACTCAGGAAAGGCTTTTTTAAGGTAGAAAGGGGAAAGTGATAGGACACAGGGTGTGTGAGAATGAAGCATCTCGGGTCCAGCTAGCAAGGCACCTGCGTTCAGGATGGTGTTTGGAGAGTGCAGAATTCTCACAAAGAAAGAAGTGGTGGGATGGGAGGGAGGACAGTTGGGTACTTTACTGGGGAGGGAAAAAGTGGGTTGAACATTTCCTGGTTGAACAAAAGGATTGTGACATGATGTGCTTGTATTTTGGAGAGAAGGGTTCCGTGGGGACAGGCCTAGGAGAACGCTCACTGGCTGGGGTGTCATCACAACAAACACAGAGAACCGGGCCGACCCCCAAGTCCCCTGCTGGGGGAGAGGCTTCCCGCCAATTGGAGCCCTGTTGGCTGCTTCTGTCCCTTAGCTGGGGCCTGAGAGCTCCCTTCACAACCCAGTCCTTTTGATACAAGAAAAAAAAGTAGGGCATGAGAAGGGCTGTGTCCCAGGCTTTGATTGAGCCCCTGGGATGTGCCCAACCAGATTTTGTTCCTTGGCTTCATGCAGTTAAGTATTCAAGAGCAAGCCAGTGTTGAGTAAAGGTAGATTTATTCAGAGAGATACATTGAAATGCAAGAGAAACGTCACGACGTGTGGGGGTTTGATGCTCAGATTAAAAGTGTGTACACACTCCACAGACTGATTGTGGGCCTTCTCCGAAGAGGGAGAGAGATGGGTGCCCGCGAGGTGGAGCTGTGTTGCTCATTTTCTTGGGCTTGGTGGCTTCATATGCTAATAAGTAGAAGGACCAGCCTTAGGGCAAGGGGCCGGGATTCCCAGTGAGTAAGCCATTTCCCACCCTGTGACCTTTTGTGGCTAGCCTTGCAATTGCCCTGGTGCCTGGGGCCGGGTTATTCACAATGTTACTATTACAATGGGTGTTTAATGAAGCTCAAGCTCTGCTAGAAGTTAAATCTCTTCATCCTGAGCCTCAAGGCCTATTGGGGGTTGAATCCTTCACCATTTTGGTGTTAATTGCTGTGGCCTTCCTTGAATGGCTGTTCTCTGCCCCCTTCCATCCTGTCTCACTGTGATGACACAGAGAGAGCAAAGTCCGGGCCCTGCCTGTTCTCCTGCATTTAACAGTTGGAGGTGTGGGGTTGGCTTATGATGACTCTGAGTGGTGAGAAGGATGTTTCAGATTTTCCCACGTGAGACATGGGGACCTGCCAGCAGCCACCGCAGATTTATGTCACGGGCATTATCGCTTGTGTTGTTGCGGAAAAAACAGACCAGCCATGACACAAGCACCACTCGGAGGGTTGGAGTACTGAGATTTACAACGCCAGCGGGCTCAGAGCGGCTTCTGTTCTGAAGGTCTGAGCACCTCCAAGACGTGCACATGAGGTTTTATAGGCTTAATTACAAGTATGGGGCTATTAGCCAATAAGGCTCAAACAAGAAAAAGCAAGGAATCAGTGCACTGAAGCTTATCAATTTGGAACAGATCACGTTACTGACAATTGTTGACCTTGGATTTACGAGTTAGCCCAGCAAAACTTAGATCAGTAAACCGACACTTATCACACTTGGATATGTGACTTAGCTTGTTAGCCCAGCTGGGCTTTTCCTTCACTGTGTCACTTATCTTTCCTATTTTTCTTCTTTAAGTATTTAATCCAAATTTAATATCAAGGTTTTTTGGAAAAGAATTTCTCTTTCTTTTCTTTGGGGCTCTTTTGGGGTGGTAGGTAATTAGGTGTATTTATCTGTTAGTGGAGGCCCTGGGGCTTAAACCCAGGACCCCGTGCACGCTAAGCACATGCTCTACCACCAGCCCCATCATCTTTTTCTTTTTTCTTTAGCTGCCAAGAATTTTACAGCTGAATTTCTAGTCGGCCTATAACACTTGCCCTGACTTCATGGAATCCATTTTTATGACTTTATCTCCCCCTGGTATCATTAAAGCTTTGAATCTCCATTTTCTCTTCACTCAGTTTTGCCTTTTTGTTGTTATGGTTGTTAAGCTGTGTTGAAAATATTTGATTAATTTCTCTTTTAGCAGGAGGCTCTAAGTAAATAATATGTAAACAAACAGCACACTTAAATGGTTTTATACATTCTAAGCTGTTTAGTAGTTATTTAAAAACCGAATTGGCTATTACAGTGATAAAATTTTTAAAATAGTTTTTAATTATTTATAATTATATAGCTGATTTAATATATGATATATGTTTCAGCTGGACAATAGATGCTCCATTTACAGTTACTGAAAAATATTGGCTGTATTCCCTGTGCTGTATGATACATCCCTCTAGCGTGTTTACATTTCATGTTGCAGCTTGTATAAGAAATTTGGGTAACGCAGAGTCTGGGACGTGGCTGTGTCTGACCCAGGTTCACGCAAACCCTGCCTGTCAGAGCTCAAGCCCTCACAACTGTCTGCAGGGGAGCGAGTGGAGGCAGCTCTCATCAGCGCTGGCACCACCCTCTGAGTGGCAGTGACAATACTGTCTGTGGAGGTGCAAAATGTTGTTCCAAAGCTTTACATGCATTTCTGCATTTAACAATTAAAGCCCTCCTGTGAGGAAGTGTTTTATGTTTTTAATGAATAATACATTTTATTTTGATATTGATAGAATCCAAACCTACGGAAAATTTACAGGAGTAGTACAATAAACACTTAGATACTGTTCACCTTAAAGGGCACTATTTGGCCTTTTGTGTCTGGCTTATTTTAGTATAAAGTTTCAAGGTTCATCCATATTGCAGCCTGAATCAGTACTTTATTCTTTTTGTTTGATAATATCCTTTTTCTTTTTTTTCGTTTTTGGTCTATTTAAAAATGTTTTCATTGAAGTCTAGCCAGTTTATAATGTTGTGTCAGTTTCTTCTGTACAGCATAACACTTCAGTTAAATAGGAATATTCGTGTATTCATTTTCATATTCTTTTTGAACATAAGTTACTACAAGATATTAAATATATTGTCCTGTGCTATACAGTGTAAACTTGCTGTTTATTGTATACATACTCAGCATCTGCAAATCTTGAACTCCCAATTTATTCCTTCCCACACCCTCTCCCCTCTGGTAACCATAGTTTGGTTCCTGTGTCTCTGTGTCTGTTTCTGTCCTGTAGATAAGTTTATCTTATTGTTTCTTTGCTTTTTTTGTTTTGTTTTGTTTTGTTTTGTTTTAGATTCCACATGTGAGCGATCTCATATGGTAATTTTCTTTCTCTTTCTGGCTTACTTCACTTAGAATGACATTCTCTAGGTCCATTCTTGTTGCTGCAAATGGCATTATTTTATTACTATTTTATGGGTGAATAGTAGTCTATTGGACAAATATACTGCAACCTCTTTATCCAGTCATCTGTCACTGGACATTTAGGTTGTTTCCATGTCTTGCTATTGTAAACAGTGCTGCTATGAACATTGGGGTGAAGGTGTCTTTTTGAATTACAGATCCTTTTGGATATATGCCCAGGAGTGGGGTTGCTGGGTTATATGGGAGGTCAATTTTTTGTCTTTTGAGGAACCTCTATACAGTTTTCCACAATGGCTCCACCAAACTGCATTCCCACCACAGTGTAGGAGTGTTCACAATTCTCCGCAGCCTCTCCAGTATTTATTCTCTGTGAACTTCGGAATGATGGCTATTCTGACTGGTGAGATTTGGTACTTGATTGCACTTTTGTTTTGCATTTCGCTGATAATGATATTGAACATTTTTTCATGTACCTATTGGCCATATGTATGTCTCATTGGAGAAATGTTTCTTTAGGACTTCTGCCCATTTTTGAATTGAATTGTTTGTTTTTCTTTCTTATTAAGTATAAAAGCTATTTACATATTCTGGAAATTAAGCCCTTGTCAGTTTCATTTATTGCAACTATTTTCTCCCATTCCATAGGTTGTCTTTTAGTTTTGCTTACTGTTTCCTTAGCTGTGCAAAAGCTTGTATGTTTAATTAGATCCCACTTGTATATTTTTGCTTGTATTTCTATTGCTTGAGTAGACTGCTCTAGAAAAACATTGCTGAGATATATGCCACATGTTCGCCTATGTTTTCTTCTAAGGGGTTTATAGTCTCTTGTCTACATGTTTAAGTCTTTATCCATTTTGAATTCATATTTGTGTATGCTGTGAGGGAGTAGTCTAACTTCATTGATTTACATGCAGCTGTTCAGTTTTCCCTACACCATTTGCTGAAGAGGCTGCCTTTACTCCATTGTATGTTCTCACCTCCTTTGGCAAAGATTCAATGACCAAAAGTTTGTCGGACTATTCTTGGTAATTTTGTTTATCCGTTCATTGATGGATGGATATTGTTAGTAACTTTTGGCTACTCTGAATGATACTGCTATGAATATTGATGTGAAAGATTTTGCGAGAATATGTTTTCATTCTGTTGGCTGTACAGTTGGCCCGCCACTTCTGTAGTTTCCTCTTCATGGATCCAGATGGCTGATTGTAAAGGGACTCGAACATCCTTGGATTATGGTATCCAGGGTGGGGTGTTCCTGAAAGCAACCCCCCGAGAATACTGAGGGATGACTCTATATGTAGGAGTGGAATTGCTGAGCCATATAACTCTAATCTTTTGAGGAAACACCAGGCTTTTCCAAAGAAGCTGCACCATTGCCGCTTTCCAACGGCTGTGTATTGAGGGTTCCCATTTCTCTGCCTCCTGACCGACACTTGTTATTGTCCAAGATTTGATTATAACCATCCTAGTGCGTGTAAAATGAGATCTCATTTTGATTTAGATTTCGCTATTGATGCTGAGCATCTTTTCATATGCTTATTGGCCAATTGTGTATCTATTTAAATCCTTGGCAAATTTAAAAATTGGGTCGATTTTCTTTGTATTGCTCAGTTGTAAGCATTTGTTTTATATCCCGGATACTAGCCTATTATTAGATATATGCTTTGCAAAATTTTTCTCCTATTCTGCAGACTGTCGTTTCACTGTAATTTTTTTAAACATTAAAACAATTTCTTTATAGGGGAGGTAATTAGATTTTTTCTTTGTTCTTACTTTTGTCTAGAACGCACTCTATCACTTGAGCTACCCCCTTCCTCTTTCATTTCACTTTCTTGATTATGTCCTTTGTAACAAACGGTTTTAATTTTGATGAAGTCAATTTTATCTGCTTTTTTTTTTCTTTTTTTTTTTAATTACTTGTGCCCTTGGTATTGTATCCAGGAAGCCATAACCTATACTACGACCACAAAGATTTATACTATGTCTTCTTTTAGAAAATGTATACATTTAGTTTTTACGTTTCTGTCTGTGATCCATTTTGAATTAATATTTATTTGTTATATAAAATACAGGGGTCCAGATTCCAGATTCATTCTTTTGCCTGCAGATACCCAGGTGTATCTGCACCATTTGTTGTATAGACTATTCTTTCAATGGAGTGTTGTTGGCAAATTTGTGGAAAACTGACTGTAAATGTAAGTTTTCCCCCTGGATTTTTTATTGAGTCTCATTGATTTATGCTTCCAAACTTATGCCAGTACCATAATGACTTGAGTACTATAGATTTGTAGTAACCTTTGAGTGAGTCCTCCAAATTTGCTCTTCTTTTTCAAGATAATTTTGGCTGACCTGGGCGCCTTGCATTTCCATATGAATTTTGGGAACAATTTTTCAATTTTTAGAAAGAAGTCAGCTGGAATTTTGATAGAGATTCCATTAAATTTGTAGATCACTTTGTGGAGTCTTAACATTTTTGACAATATTGTCTACCATTCCATGAACATGGGATGCCTTCCATATATGTAGATCTTTTAAATATTTTTTGGTGATACTTCAAAATTTTCAATGTACAAATCTTGTAAAATTTTGTTAAATGTATCTCTCATTTTATTTTTAATGCTGTTGTAAATGGAAAGGCTGAGCTTCCTAAGGGTGGGACTATATATCGATTTATTTATTTCTAGGATTCCTTCACAGCAAATACCCTAGGTTTGTATTTGCTACATAAATCTATCCACAATTCTTCCCATCCCTGTGTTATAAGAAACCAAGACCTAGGTTAAGCTGCCTGAACACCTATGTGGACGTGAGAAATGAGACCCTTGGGTGGGGCTTTGTGCAGATGATACTGAGGTTATTCAGGATGGTTCATCTTAATTACTTTTAAATAATCCTTTCAGTGTATTTAGTCAGATACATTAAGAACATGCCCTTTTGATGTGCAGAGGATCTAAGAGTAAAATTTTCAAATAATTTCTAGTGTGTGTGTTGTACTTGAAACCTAATTTGCATCAATCTTTGAAGATTTATGTTTCAGGAGCTTTGACTAAATAATACCTGTCTTTATTCAATAGCTACAACTAAATGCTCAAGCAACATGTAAGAGATTGAGCAAACTGCCCCCACCCCGTAGTGCTGGTTGGCTGCAGCTGTAAATGGAGTCAGCGTTTACCTCTCCCAGTACGCTTATGCTGATCTGCTCAAAGCGGTTCGCCCAACAGTTTGTTGGTGGTCTTATGGACAAAGCCATAAAGCAGTGATTGAAGGTTGCTAGAATGGAATCTATTTTTATTAATATTAAGAAAGCACATATTGAGTGCTTACTGTATGTTGGGAATTGTCCCGCAGCCTCACATGAAAATTATTTCTCTTAAAACCTCTCATAGTTCCTTGTTATTCGCACTTTACAGGTAAGGAGACTGAGGATTAAGTCTTCTGTCTTTTGTGGGGAGCTCATTATCAATGATGGAAAGTTGTAAAGAAAAAGATATTGATTCATCCTGAGAAAACATTTTTCTGAGAGTCAGCATTGAAGAGGGTGACCACTGAAGAGGGTGATCATTGTTTGAGTGAGACGAGCCCCGGGTTGAACAGAATCAGCATCCCTGTCTGCACACGGCACATGTAGAACTACGTGGTGGGTGAGGTGGCGTGGCTGAGCAGGGAACGCAGATGCCGGGCCGTTGGGCTATGCTCAGGCCCAGTGGGGCATTCTCCTAAGGGCAGTGGACCGTATTGACAGATTTTATGTAGGGGAGTGGGGTGCTCTCGTAGGTCACTTTTGTCTTGTAGAATGCTTAGAAACATTTAGAAGGCTCGGCAGGAGATGATGTGATGAGTCAGAGTACGGTGGCTGTGAGGTGTAGCAGTGTTCAGTTTTCAAGTGATTTTCAGTCCCAGGTTTGTGGCTCAGTAGCCGTGAAACTTTGGATGACGCACTCAAGGAAGTGAAACAATTTACCTAATCAATTGAAGCAATGATGTACCGACTTCCCAGGACTGCTGTGGAAATCCAGTGAGATAACGTGTGCACAGTGTGCAGTGTGGTCCGCAGCACAGAGTCAGTGCTGAGTGAGTGCCAGTGAGTACATGGTAGGTCAGTTGTGGGTGGTGGGACTTGGTGACTGAGGATATCTGGGCCCTGAAAGAGGGGTCCAGTCACATCTGTAAGTGATGGGCCTGAGCTGGGAGAGGCAGGGAGATCTTGCCCCCAGACCAGGGGCCTTGGGCAGGACGGCTATTGGAGGAGCACCGTGAAGTCAGCTCTTTACAGGTGGAGTTGGAGGTACCCTTGAGATATCTAAGTGCAGTGTCACGAGCTCACAGAGGAGGTCTGGGCCCGGGCTGTGCATTTTCCTATAATCTCAATCCCTGAGGACGCCCAGGTATTGATCACTGAGTATGAAGTCATACTTGACAGGACAAGTGAATAGTAGTATCATCTCTGTCATCAAAGCTCACGTCTCTTTATTCATCACTCACTTTGCTAATTGGGAACTTACAGAGCTCACTTCACCGCCCTTCCCTGGGCTCAGGCTCCACAGAAAAGAGCTGGTGATTCTCCCTCTTTTCCAGAAGAGGACACATTTAACTGGTAGACTTCTATACCTCGCCAGACTTAGAATTTTAGTTTGTTGGTTTAATTCTATTTTCTGTTGGCCGTCTCCTGACAGGAGAGACGTTTTACCTCATGATCATGTTTCAATTAGCTGTTACTGAGAATTGCTGATCTGATCCATAGTGTATGTATTCTATTAACTTTGTAGAGTAGTTATCATTTTTCTGTCTTTGCCCTTTAATTTTGTTTGCCCCTTCAATTTTCTATCCTATTTGCGGCCTTAATTTATTTTTTAATTAAAAAATGTCTGTTAGCCGTTAAGAAAACAAAAGCAAAGAAAAGATGCACATGATAGCTAAATTTAGAAAATATCTAGTATGCTTTCTGTCTCGGCGATGGAGGGTTCTAAAAACTCGTGAAAACCTTCATTACATAAGTTCCTTAAAATGCATATTAAGAAATAAAACCTTCCTTCTTCATCTTTCAAGCTGCAAGGCTAATTGTCAAGAAAATGAGGGGAAATCCTCAGAAGCCAAGACAAACCAGAAAGTAGGGATTCTGGGAGATATGTGTGCTTTAGAAGCCCTGGGGTGCAGGTTGGCTCCTGAACTGAGATTCAGTTGCCCTGGCAGGAGGGCAGGAGGTGAGCCCGAGGCCTCTCACACTGGGTGTTGGATGGCTGTTCTTATGTAAGGCCAAGTACATCCTGAGAATCCTGCTTTACAAAAGGGTGAATTTGAAATAAAAGAAAAAATACATTCCTCAAGGCAAGGAAATAAGGAAAGTCAATTTTTTTCGAAGAGGGGAAAAATAACATATACAAAGTAAGGATTTAGTTTAAAGCTGTTATGGCATGAGAGTGACCACAAACTCCTGATAGAAAATCTCAGCTCCTCCCGGAAAGAGAAGTTGTGTTTTGAAGATTCAGTGGACCGCCATTCCGAAAAAGGCCTCCAGAGTCTTCTATATCAAGATACTGGACCCAAATACCTCCCTTCCATGGTCTCACTTAAATAACCAGAAAGGTTTTAAAGGAAAGAAGCAATAATCATAGTTCTATTTATTGACATTATTATATGCTAGGAATTCAGAGGTGACTTTGGAGTTGTCTCCTCTTTTATGGACCTTACTTTCTATTTGACATAGTTGGGGAACTTGGTGGAGGGTGTTGTTGGTCTGTTGCAATTAGCCAGGAGAGGAGATTATGAAAGCAATGAAGGGTGGGTGATATTTTTAGCTGAGGACAGTCCTGTTCAGTTGGCTTGTAATTGCAGGCTCGTTGAGTTCTCACTGGAGGGAGTTGATCTTATGGAAGATGGACTTAACTCAGGCCTCTTCAGAATGGACAAGTGAACCTGGAGAAAGACAGTCAAATCTGTGCAGGCATTAAAGTCCACGTGAACGTGCTGTATCCCTGAGCCAAAGATAGGACAAGTAGGCAGCACTTCTTGAGGACAGAGGAGAGGCTTTTAAGGTTCTCCAAGAATGAATCCCAGGGAACCGTGATGGCCAGTTGTCAAACTGTGACTTTGCTCTTTGGACGGTGTACCAACCAAGGGTATTGGTCTTTTATATGTTTTCATTTCTCTTTAATACATGTCAGGTGATGAGGACGTGGGCATAAACGTTTAATATCTTGTCGAGGTGAGTCTTGGTAGCTGCCTAGAAGCGTGGCACAGCTACTGGTGCATCATACATCTTGCCGCCCATCCCGCTCCCAGGCTCCGTGATCACGGCAGAGTGGTTCCTTATTGAGCTGTCCGTCTCCTCTGTGACATCGTAACCAAACAAAAGGCTGGAGCATATTAGCTTGGCTTTGCTCTTTTCCATCCTTCTCTTCTAATGATGATGACTGGTAGTGGACCCAGTTACGTTTGCAGATGACTTACAAGTAGGGCTGTCAGTACAAACCTTGTAATCCCCACTGTGTGATCTAGAGAAGAAAGTTACATTCTTTCCAAATTGTTTTGATGCACTTATGTGGGAAAATGATGTACGTTTGAATGTGTATTTCCTCTCTGAATCATCATGGCTAGAGATGAACATTTGTAGACATGGAATGAGTTTTCTGTATTTGAACTGTATGGTCCCCTAAATTCTCCCCAGCTTTTTAAAGTCATCACTGGAGTGCTACCTCCAGAGTGCCCCAAAGTATCCACCACTGCCTGCTCTTCGGACACTGTGAGTTTCCAAGTTGGAGAAGGCTGCTGGCTGGTAAGGCATTCTCTGGCACATCTCTGGTTGGGTGATGTGAGCTTAGAACACAAGACTTGGCAGACAGTAACTAACCACGATCACGTCCATTTCTGGAACACTCATGGAGGATTTTACACCTATGCTAGTGGAATACGTTATTTCATTTAGTTTTCCCAACAATCATAATTAGACTTTATCACCTGCATTAAAAAGGAAACTGTCAAAGCGAGTGACGTGCAGACTTTGGACTGGAACACGGGTCTTTCTGATCCCTGTCTCTGTTCCCTCCCCGGCCTATCCTTCCAAATGGCCTGGAGACTCTTCCTCAGTCTTGAGTTTCCCGCTGATGTTAACACTCTCTTTGTTTCTGGAGAGGAAAGCAAGTCTAAACTTCCTTTCCAGTTGGAAATGGAACGAAGAGTTAGCGTTGGAAGCCGGGAGAGTCTGTCCTGTGAAGAAGCGCTCTCCGAGCCACTTCCACTGGGACGTCACGTCCCTGTCTGGGCCCCTTGCTCAGCCTGTGCACAGGTGACAGCACAGATGGGCTGAGCAGTCCTCCCGGACAGAGCAGTGGGTTGGAAATGAGTTTGGGGATTTGGTTTCATTAGATAGATTCCTGAGGGTCTTCGCCTGGCACTTCGAGTGGGAGCATTCCCTGTCCAACAGACTTGTGCTCTGGGTCCGTGCAGACCTGACGTGGCCTCAGCCTGAGGCTCAGGGCCCGTGGTGATGAGGAGCATTTTAGTCCATGGTCTGCCAGAGGCTCTGACACTTCTGGTCTGTGGGACTTTGTCAAGGATGATAATAATTCCTCCCCGAGTTTCAGATTTCCTTGCCTGTGAGCCGGGTAGTAATAGTTTCTGAGATGATTGTAATGATTCAGTAACGGGTGCAGCATGTGCTGGCAGGTAGCTGGTGCTTAAGGAGAAGAAGTCGCAGTCACACTGTCAGCTTCTCACTGTGCGCTCTGTGCTTTGAGAGGTTGTGTGTTTGGTGAAAGTCCCGCCCAGACGCTAGGGTCTAGATGAACTGTTGTTCCTTTTCTTTCCCTTCCTTTTCCTCTTTCCCTTCTCGGTGTCCCATGTTTAGGTAGGAGATTCCTCTATTTCAGGGAATACGGGCTTTTCTAGTTAAAGGACAGGCGGAACACGGAGAGGTGGGGCCTGGAGGGGTCTGGAGCTTCTGCACAGCGCTGCTTCCCTGCATTTCTGCATCCGGTCCCGTCAGGGCACTGAGTCAGCCTTCCTCTTCCTTCCTGTGTCATCGGGTCTCTGTTTTATGGGAAAATCTTTTTACGTGTCTTTTTTCACTGACATGTTTCTTTCAGAAGCTTGTTGCTTTTCTCCCTGTGCTTCAGCGTTCCGAGGAGAGAATTCAGCAGTGCAGCCTCCTCTCCGAGCTCTATGAGTTGATCGGCTTCCACTGCAAGTCCGCCTCCTTCAAGCGGGTGGCCCCCTTGCGGCGCGCGGCCCCCGGCATCCCAGAGCCTGGCGGGAAGGCCTGCTCCCGCCTCCTCCTGCAGACGGTTCCTGGCTAAATTCTGTCGCTGGACCTGCAGGACTTCAGCAAAGGTGTTGGAACTAAAACATTGCTTCAGTCTCATTAACCATGCCTGGTTTGGGCCCTGCTGTCCTGTCTCATCAGGGTGAATTTTGATTCGTTTAGAACAGGGCTCAGCAGACTTTTTCTGTCAAGGGCTTGGGAGTAAATATTTCAGGGTCTGCAAACCTCCCGATCTCTGGTGCAGCTGCTCAGCTCTGCTGTTCAGACGCCAGAGCAGCCGGACAGTCCACACACCCACAGAGCTTTATTAACAGCAGTGGCTGGGGCTGGATAGGGTGTATGAACTGTAGTTTGTCCCCACAGCCTCCTCACTATTGACACCTGCACCAGAGCGTGCATTTGTGACAATGGTTGAACCTACACTGACAAGTCATCATCACCCAGAGCCCATACTTGACACTCGGATTTACACTTGGTGGTGCGCACTCTGTGGGTTTGGACAGATGTGCAATGACATGTATCCACCATCACATCATCATACAGAGTCGTCTGTCTTAGTGACCTTAAAATGCTCCGTGCTGCACCTCATTCATTGCTCCTTCCCCTCTAGCCTCTGACAGCCACTGATCTTTAAGTCTCTGTGGTTTTCCCTTTCCCAGAACACCATACAGTTGCAATCAGACAGTTGCAGAACCTTCCCAGATTGGCTTCTTTCACTTAGTAATATGCATATAAGGTTCCTCTGTGTCTTTCCATGCCTTGATAACTCATTTCATTTTAGCACCCAATAATAGTCCATTTTCTGCATGGACCACAGCTTATCCATTCACCTACTGAAGAAGAGCTTAGTTGCTTCTGAGTTCTGGTGATTATGAATAAAGCTGCTATTTACATCTGTATGCAGATATGTGTGTGGATATAAGTTTCCATTTCGTCGAGTAAACACCAAGGAGCACAGTTGCCGGATCATATGTTAGGAGTACGTTTAATTTTGTAAAAAATTGCCAGACCGTCTTCCAAAGTATCTGGGATATTTTACATTCCCACCAACAATGTATGAGAATTCCTGTTGCTCCACAACCTCACCAGCATTTGGTGCTGTCAGTGTTCTGCGTTTTGGCAGTTCTGACAGGTGTGCAGTGATACCTCGCTGTTTCAGTCTGCATCCCCTTGATGACAGATGCTGTGGAGCATCTTTCCATAGACTTCTTTGGCATCTAGATTTCTTCTTTGATGAGGTGTGTGTTCAGGCATTTTGGTCATTTTTTAATCAGGTTATTCATCCTTCTTGTTGAGTTTAAAGAAATTTTGGTATATTCTGGATGTCTGCCCTTTATCAGTGTGTCCCTGCCCTTCACCTGTAGCACCGGAGTTGTCCTTTGGGTCTCAGTGTAGTGTCAGCTCTTCATAGAGGTTCCCTGTCTTCCCTCAGCCTAAATACTGTCCTTGTATTTTTCACTTTCATTGACTCATTTTGTTCTTTTTAAATAGCATTTCCCATAATTTGTAAGTACATTAAAGAGAAAAGGGCAATGATTGAACACCGCCTCCCCCACCAGGCTGTGTGCCCTGTGAGAGCAGAGGCCCTGTCCCCACTCACCGTTTCCCATGAAAGCACAAGGCACATGTCCATGTAAAAGTGTGTAACGTGGGGCCAAACCTGATGAGCAGCTATAACGACATGTGTTGGCTGCCATTTATTGAGTAGACTTTGTTTCTGATTTTAATTATTAAATCACATGAATGAAAATTGTTCGTTTTGAAAAACAAAACAACAAATCTCACCTCCATGTGATTGGTACTTTCTACTTCGCCTTCTGAACCAGGAGGGGATATTCACCATCATTTTGTGGAGGAGGTTGGGGAGGTAAAGTAAGAGAGTGAGATCAAATAAAGTAAAAATGATAACTATCAGTTGGCTTTATTTTCACTAAGACATAAAAGTTACTTTAAACCCTATCTCAGCTGTTGTTCTGTTGTTTTATACATTTCTCATAGAATTAAATGGAAGCCCATTAAACCCTGAAATGAAAATTGTGTGCTCAGGTCCTGAAAAGTGTTTATGTTTAGTTCTTTAAATGCAAATTTTCCCTGCTGGTTACAGAAAGTCTAGGCGGGAACACAGCCGTGCGCTGTGTGTGTCTGCCTGCTTCACGGGATGCTCAGTGTCATTTTCATTTTCTTGGGTTGCAGTTTATGACGGTTTTCCATGAGATATATTGTTCAGCCTTTTCCTGAATGAAGGATGGAATTTTCCACAGAAAATCTTATGAAAGAGAGTGACAAGGCACATGGGTTTCCCAAAAAGGAATAGCTGATGTAATAAACTCTCACTATGGTGAACTTTTTTAATACAAGCCAGTTGAAAATTTTATCACTAGGTCATATGCCACAAATCTGTCTTAAGAATAAAAAGATCCAAATTTTATAGAAGAAGCAGTTTGAATCAAGTAGAAATTATGATTTGTACACTATTTGTTGGTGGAACTTATACTCAGTCTTGTCATAATTGCCTGTGGTAGGAACTGGATCATTATTTATTTATTAAAAATAAAATCCACTAGGTGCTATTTGCTCCATTCTTGATGCGGCAGTGCTGAGGTTAGTTAAGTTCGGCTATTTAGGATTCTTAGCTAGGTTTTCCGGACATTGATTTCAGCCTCTTTATCTTTTCTGCAACCTCTTCTTTTATGTCGGCCTTTGGTCTTTTGACAATGTGGAAATAGTGCACGGATCTGCCTTTCCCTTTTTTCCTGTCTTTGTGGGAAAAGATTTCTGTAAGACAGACTACTTGGATATTAAGGATTTTGTGTGGGGTAAGTTTGGTCAGTTCTAAGGATTTCAATTAATAAGTATTAATACTTGTTATTCCGCTAATGACAGTAAAATTATAAACTAACTTAAGTATACATCAGTAAGTATAGTAGAGTAAGCCCATCACCCAGATTAAGGAATTCACATACTTTTCCATATTTCCTTTATTCAGACCTTCATTCTTTTATTTGTCCTTTGTTGAGGTATTTGACAGCAAATCCAAGAAGACATGTCATTTTACCCTATGTACTCAGGTAGGCATGTCTGAAAAATGAGGGCCTTTTCTTTAATCAGGTTTTTCCATTTGACCGATGTGCTCGTTAAGTACCAGCTGTATCAGGCATCTCACTAGGCATTAGGGATCCTTGGGGCAATGAGACAGTCCTGGCTCCCAAGGAAGTTTAAGGGCTGATGAAAGAAACCAACACAGGAGCTTGGGTGCCTCACTTAAGGTCCCTGCTGGATGACACCATTTGGACAAATTTGTGCACAATACAGTAGGATTCATAGAAGGGACTGGTCAGACTTGTAGGGCAGGCCGTGAGAGAGGCAGTCAGCAGGGCTACAAGAGGTGGAATCATTTGATAAGAATCTGAAATCCTTACTGCCAACCTTACTACCAAGCCCCCAGGGCCCATCACACACCACCCTGTGCTGTAACTGTTTTTGATTCCAGTTACCACATCTCCTTCAGAAAGGATTTTAAAGTGGAAAATATTTAAAATCCGTAATTGTTGCCAGAAGGGACATAGAACAAGGAACATGTAAACAACAGAAATGTCCATCAGCACATGACTGGATAAAGACGAGCTGATACGTATATACAATGGAATACTACTCAGCCATAAAAGATGCCATTTGCAGCAACATGGATGGACCTGAAGACCGTCATTCTAAGTGAACTGGGGTTGAAAGAGAAAGAAAAATGCCACATGACTTCATTTATGGGAAATCTAAAATTAATAGCAATAATGATAAGACCACAAATGAACTAAATATTTTGATTTCTTGAATATATGTAAGCACATCTGACTGTCCTTTGTGATTGGATTACCATATTCTGTTTATTATTCTTTTGTAGATGTCCTTATTCCTCTGGTAACTGTAATTTTAAAAATCTAAATTTCTAATCTGTTCTTAGAAAGAGTAATTAGTACATATATGTAAACTAAAAAATGCAGTATACTCTATACATGTATTTACATGCAATTTGTGTATGTTAAGTTGAACTGTAATAATTCTACCTAATAAAACTGAAAAAGAAAAAAATAAAAAATTTATTTAAAAAAATCACCCCTCTTTAGATATTAAACCTTTCATTTCTGAGATTCTGTGAAAGACAGCATGAAAGTAGGTTTTTAAGATTTTCTCCTTGCTCCTCAGTGAGCAGCCTGGGCTGCACAGCTTGGCCGCCACAGGCACCCAGGACTTGCCTGATTGCTCCTCACTTGTTGGGAGGAAGTTTAGCTGCTTCAGGAATATTTATGCTCTTAGAAGTTGCTGAAAACCCCACAGAGCTTCTGTTTACATGGAGAGTGTCTGTCAATATACCCCATTTTAGAAATTAGAACAGAAAATTTAAACCCAAGAACTGACAAGCATTCGCTGGCACAGCACATGGTCAAAGCAGTGTTGCCACGGTGGTGTGTGTTGGTTCTAGAAAAAATGCACCGTACACTCAAGAATGAGGTTGAAACCACAGATCTCATCTCAGCAATGCTATGAAGAGGTGGGACCCAAAGACCCTAAAACAGTGCTGAAGTCCCCAGATGTCCCAGAACACACAGAGCCATGGGACCAAGAATCCAGTGTCTTGTGGATCATCAGCCGTGGGGACCGCGTCCTGGGTCAGGAGCAGAAGTAGGAATAGCAGGCACACAGTCCTATTATGCAAAGCTTTAAAGGTGTTGAATTGACTAAAAGAGTGGCAAAAATTTGCATTTAGAATACTACATTTCCTCTCCTGGAGACGTTAGAAGGATAACACTGATTAACAGAGGATGATTATAATGGATTAACTATGTTACTGATGACATGAGCTGCTCACACTAACCCTGCACTCAGTGTAGACTAAGCCTTTTATGTACACACTTCATTAGGTCTGTACACCCCTGCAAGGTGGCATTAAGCACTCATACAACCATGAAACCAGTCACTATAAAACAGTCACAAGGCTTCCTCTCCAGCATGAGGTAGCAAAACCAGCAAGGATTTTCAATGACAAAAGCCAAAATCACATATATTTGGGAAAGAAAGCAAACAAAACACTGAAGAACAATAAACCAAAAGAGCAGATGGAATGGAAATTTTATTGAAGAAAGCAATGATTGATTCAATTAAAACAGGTAATGTCCCTGGTATAATTGAACCATCAATCCAAATTTTTGGAAGTGTGGGTTGTGAAATTACTATCTCAATTAATATTGGAATTCCTAGTTGGGCCAATTTGATATTCATCACTGGTGCGATGTTAGCTATTTAGGTAAATAACAATATTCATATTTTGTAAGTTAGCAGGAATCATAACACAGGACTCCAGATTTAGGGAGAGAATGCAAACAACTACTATCATACTCCATCCAGTAAGGACACGTGTCCCTGTGTCCCCAAAGCAATGAGAATTTGCACACAGAAAACACAGTTCTCCAGTTGTGACAAGTACGAGACCGTGAGCCATGAATTACGAGAACAAGCAACTGTTTAAATGCCATGGGCAAATTTTTTATCATCTTGAAAACATCACTGATGCACTAAGTAAGAAAAAGAATTGTTTTACTAACAAATCTAACTGACACAGAGGTTTTTCCAAGTAAGAAGGTAATTCCAAAAAGTGCAGTAAAATGAGTTAACATGATCTGTGCAGTGACGGAGCTGATATTAGACTGACCAGCATCATGATTTCTGGTTTTGCACTTGCTCTCTGCTCATCACCTCTGACACAAGAATGATTCATATGATTTTTTTCTTTAGGGAAAAAACAGATAAATAAAATCTAACTAGAAGATGTGGTATGGAAAGCAGTAATGAAGTTGTCTAACCAAATAATGCATCCAGTGTAATGTAGCACTAATTCGGGCACTAGAATTTTTTAAATCATGATTTATTTTATATCTTATTTCTATTTTAAAGGAGGCACTTAAAGTTTTCTACTTTATTCAACATATCTTGTGGGGGTTGTGATATACACTGGTATGGCAGTTTTCAGAGACTTAAAATCGCCTCTGTGGTTGTGGTCAGGAAAGGCAAGGCTCCCTCACAGCTGCGACGGAGAAGGAATCCCCGGAGTCAGCCTCCGGGCAGCTTCCGAACCGCATGTGCTTGCACTTGGCACAGGACACCATCAGCAAGTGTAACTGTGACAAGGAGATTTCCCCGGGGCCTGGAAGGTGCTCTAACATTGTGAAGCCACTTGTTTCCCAGTTAGGTACGGCTAGGAAAAATAGTTTATTAGAAGTGACTTTCTTTGTATGTGCCTTTTGTCCTGAGAGTTCACTAATTAGCATAAATTTAAAATACCTCATAATATAAGAATTGAGGTACCGCATCTTTCCATCTACCTGTCTATTTGTTTATCATATTTATACTTAGGTTACACTTTCTATGATGTTCAATTCCGGGCACCAAAAAAGAAAGGCTACAAAATATTTCTTATAAAAAGCGGGAATGAGTCTAAGGGTTAAAAACCACTACTTCTAACAATAAAAGCCAGATAATACTTTTAATCTCAAATGCATCAGACCTTCCCGAATTCCTCCCTTAAGTTCACTGTTACAACAGTAATGGAATCTCTGTCCTTCCAAGACTCGGGCCTGATCGCCACCCACCCAGATATCTGTCTGTGGGTCCCTACTTGTCCTCGAGGCCCCCAAACACAACTTATGGGTTGAAATTTCTTCACTGTCCCTACTGTAGGGGAAACCTGGATGTCCCAGGCACTGTCCAGGTGTCACACCTACCTGCAAAAATCAAAGACATGTGACTGAAACGGGACAACCCAGGTGGTGTGATAGGGCTGAAAGCTCTCCAATAACAGGTTTGGGGGCCTAACCCAAACCCTCCGGCTCCTCACATGAAGAAGGACAGGGAGGCCCAATTAGCCACGAGACTGTGGGGCTTCATTACTCCATGAATAAAGGATTTGTGCCAGTGCCACCTTTAGACAGGGGACCCCAGAACCCAGACTTGGAAGCATCCTGTTCCCTCCCCCCTGAACAAATATCCTCTCAAGACACATAGTGAGAGATGGGAGCCCCGGTGAGCTCTGGAATAAGATGCAATCTGAAAGACTGCTGGTAACAAATGGTGTGGGGCTCGGACAGCCCCCAGGACCACCAGCCCTTGTGGTATCACTGATGCCCACACTTCCATCAACAACAGTTTCTTCAGGACATTTATGCACATATAACCATCACACAAAAATGATTGCTTAGACATATTATAAGAGAAATAACATTATGAGAATGCCAAATTCATGACAAGTCAGTGTCAAGACCCCAAAGTATTTACTGGATGAGATCTCAAGTGTGCTCCACAGTGAGCTTTAAACCCTTAGGACACAGTCATGGAACAGTAGGCATTTTCTTTCTTTCCTCCAAGTTGGCTTTACTGGAGAACTCTGTAGACACAGGAAGACTCTGGATCCCACCTCTACTACTTACACAAAGGGCTCATCACGTGGAGAGGGATCAGCGCTGGTGTGACCGGCACCAATGTGAGCACTCCCGTGCCCACCTCCCCGAGGAGCACAGCTCCCACCACAGGAGCAGAGACCCCCAGGAGCAGAGCTCCCCCCACGGGCACTGCAGTGTCTGCAAGAATCAGGAGTCTGATGAGTGAGCCTGGGGCGGGCAAGACAGGAAGCAAGCACCGCTCCCTCAAGCTCTGCAGGTGATCTCTGTGTCATCTTGAATAAATACAGTCAGCATTAAAGATGTTTGACAAGAGGGTAAAGGGTAAGGCCTCCCCAAATCTCCAAGCATTCTTTTAGTGGGAGTCCTGTTAGAACACATGGTGACAAGAGACGCTGGCTTTACATGCGCACGTTGCCCTCAGGGCTGCAGGGGAGGCCACGGTGCTGCCTCTGCACCACCTCCTGCCCTCGTCCCCCAGACCTCACAGGGGCCACTGACTCGTTTCTCTGACTTTCTCTCCTTGGTTGTGCTGCTCTTCCAGCTTTTAAGAGCTCATAAAATCCTCACCAGAAAATCTTTAATAATGAACCCAACTCAAACGAAATCAACCAAAGAGACACACTGCCTTCTTCATTACTTTATATTTTAGGAAGATATTCTTGAAGACGACTCCCTGACATGAAGGGGTGTATTGAGGGGAAAAGAAAAGAAGACAACCATTTTGGGCCCATAAAAAATGAGAGGAAACCAGATGGTGTCTAGTCTTCATTGCACCTCTCTGCCTGCCCCAATTTCACATGCCCCTCCCAACTGAACTCATCAGAACTCGACTGAAGGGGACGGCTGTGCAAATTTATTGGAAACCAAATTAATCACTACGGAAACAGTCTCCCAAACCCAGCGAGAACACAGTAAGCTGACCAGTGCCAGGATCTGAATACGTGCAGATCCAAATTCCGACCCCCTCCCTGGTGGGTGTACTTACAGTGGGGGTGTCGCCGTGCAGTTTGTCTGCATCCAACATATAAAAATGAAAGGGACTCCAGTTTTCAACATCACAGTCCCTCTGAAACAACTGGTGGTCAATTAGCGTTTGTCTCCAGCAAAACTCGATTTTCTCCCCTGCACGTGGGGGTGAACACACAGAAGTGACTGATGATCCCCGCTGCGAGTGTAGCTAAGCGTTTCTAAGCAAACTGGCTCCATCACCCTCCTGATGATCAGGGGATTGTGTGAGCCGCGGGGCTCTGCACACTAACGGCTAGGCAAGGAGGGCGCTTTCTTACATTGGGGAGAAAAAGGCTGGAGAAGCACTCGCTGGAAATAAATTCGAATTAAACCTTCAGGTGCGGTTCCTGCAGCAGAACTCACGCCAATAGATGAGGCTCCCTCCGTGCTGTCCAGTCATGTGAGCCAGGCTCATTAATATACCTGTGTGTTTGGTTTAGCAAGTGAATAATGTCTGTTTTCTGGAAATTACATGAGGGTGGGAAACCTTCCAAACATGTTCATTTATTTGCTGTGGAATTTGTTTAATCCTCTTAAGAGCATTTAGAATGAAAAACTTCTTAAATTAGCATGTTTGCCTGAGAGAACTTTCCAGGCACATGGGCCGAAATCTAGGACAACGGAGAAACAAATTCAAAACCGTTTCAGCTGCACAGCACCGCAGAATGTGTCCAGTTTGAGAATCAAGAATTTTTTCTCCACATACTTTTCCTCCTCTGCCCAAATTAATCAGCCTCTGCTGCTCTTGTATAATGAGTATCGTATGACTCACCTTCTCTGCCTGTAAAATGGAAATGGGAAATAATTCTGCCCAATAAAATGTCATAGAACTAACCCCCAAAATTATATATATTAAAAAAAAGGGCTTTAAGCTGTCCAGGGATATCAATAATTAATTTAATGTATCAATTGTTACCAGAATATACTTTTTAGAATGTAACCCCTCCTCAGAAAACTTCAACTACTATTCAATAAAAATATCACAGGAAATTTCTGAAAAGAATTTAAAGGAAAATCATATTTAACTGAATCATATTCTAGGCACACTGAATAAATTCTCTTTAGAGAACTCCTACTTATTTTTTTAATAAATGACCTATAAGAATACACCCAGCATTAATCAGTATATCTTCATTCCTTTTTTTAAAATTCTGAAGGCATGCTATTTTTCTTAAACCAAATGAGGAGGTATTCACAAGCCAATGGAGAATGGAATTACCTAAGAAGACATTATAAAGCAGCAAGAGCAACTAGCACTATGTCAAACATTCTGCCTGTGAGTCACTCATATCATCTCATTTTGACCTGACGGCTTGGAGGTGAGCTCCATCAGCCCATTCAACACATAAAGAAACTGAGGCTATGGGTGGTCATGTTTCCAGTACTTGGTGGAGCCAGGATCCAAACCCGGATCTTTGTCTATAGAGCCTGTGCCTTTACCAGATCACACTACATTTCTCACTCTTCAAATGCACTCAGTCCCAAAGGTAACACACCTTCCTTGCGTTTCTAGGAGTTTTAGGATGTACTGAATTACAAGGACTAATCAGACATTTGTGTGGCCTAATTTTATATTTTCTGGTTTTTCTGAATATGTTCAGGCCAAATTCATTCTACTTATGAGAAGTCCTGAGGCAGAGGAGAGAGGGGAAATAAGCCAGACATAAACAATTTCAAGGGGTCCACTTCATGAAGGAAGGAAAATATTAAGTAAACCACTCCAGCAACATGCTTGTCAATAAACCTTGGTGTCTCTGTCTCAACCTGAAAGAGGGTAAGCCCTCCAGCCCATCTGCCTTCCTGCCACATACCCTGGATGTTCTTGGTTCCCTCACCTGTGACACGTGTGTTCTCCTAGGACTCTGTAGAGATTAAATGATAAAACTATATGCAAACGGGCTACCTCATTGCCAGACAGTAGGCACTGAACAAATAATAAAATTATCTTGTTTCATGAAAATGGAAGACAAGTCTCCCAATTAAACATTCCTGATAGAATCCCAACAAGCACTTTAACTTATCTGCCAGAAATTGTAAAATAGCATTTCTTTTTTGAAGGCTGTATCCATTCTCCCTACTTTTTACCAATCCTGGCTGTTATCCTGAAAATCTATTCCCAGAACTTGGCATCCATCTCCCATATTTAAATCCTTTAAGTTTGAAATTATGATGAAGCTTGGGCACATAAAGTTTCACACCATTATTCACAGAATAAACAAAGACCACAGGATCAGGGCCACCTTCAGACCCCATGTGCTCAGGACAGGCTCCATACTTCACAAAATCAGAAGCATGCTGTTTGAAGAGAAAGGAAATTGAATGTGATCAAGGAGGCTGACATAGAGCACCGGCCGGCTCACGAGACGAATCCGTCGTCCCCTCGTCTGACCTAAGTCATCTAACACAGTAATCCGTTGATCTCTAACTAAAACTAGAACACGGGTAGGGCTGGAAAGTAATATTTTTTCCTACAATATATACATATTGTCAACTAAAAATTGTCACTTGTCATCTGCCTCTGATTTGGTTAAGTCATGAGCCACTGCACTGCTGGCCTCCAACACCCTCTGAACATCAGGAATGGGGCACTCTGTGCTCTGGGAAAATGGGCAGAAAAGTCTTCAGATAGTTAGACATTTTCAGGAAATTTTATGAGCCCAAACTCTTGCATCTCCTCCTATCTAGAAAAGCACTAAAATCATTAACAGAGACACCTGCTCCTTGACTAGCAGCAGCCTCTGCCTAAACGTGTACTGGACCGCACGTCCCTCTTCACTGAAATCTTATATAATTCTGAGCTCCCCCTCATCTTCAGAGCAGTTCCTCCGAGCTCTCTGAGATACTGTCACCTGGACTCTGGTCCTCATTTTGCCCCAGATAAACTTTAACCAACATCTCTCAAATTTTGTGGTTTATCGACAGTACCACAGAAATCAAGTTTACATACTTGAACTCATAGTAAACATCCAGTATCAAACATTTCTTGATTTAAATTCCTATTTAAATGTAAATAATTATTCCATTTCTTAAATATAACATTTTTAAATATAAATTAACAGATATTTGTGAAACTTCGAAAAATATAGTCTAGAAAAATTTTAGCAACTAAAAAAAGCTATTGTGTGGAGCTTTAGAATTTCAAAAGTGGAAGAGAATAGTATTGTAACTCAAGTTCTTGTTTTAAATGCAGGGATCCTGAGACCTCAAAAGACATATCAATTTGCCTGATTTTATACACTGTCCTATAACAGAAAATCTAGAACTAATTTCCTGGTCTTTGAGAAACCAAGGCTTCCTCTGCAGGTGCAGGGCTGAACTTTATGAAAATGGGTCGTGAGAAAGAATCAGAATATGGGGACCTGGGTGAGGCAGCGGAAGAAAGGAGGGTCTCACCTGGTCGTGGGTGAGAAATAGGCTCCCGCAGTGCTGGTGTGATGGGCATCGCTCAAGTGCCTGAAAACTACTATTTAGCACACCTGCCACCAAAACGTACACAAGCTGTTTAGCTAGAAGGCTGACCAGGAGGTTTTCTCAGTGAGACAATGAGCTACTTTCACATTAATTCTACAACTACAGGAACAGAAAGAATAGAAAGCTGATATTAATTTTTAAAAATTTACATCAAGAACCAAGGAAATTCCAGGAGAAATATAAAGAATTGTTGGACGTTTCATTATGGGAACTTACTGCCAATTCATTTGTCTTAAAAGCTGTGCTATAAAATATATTGTCCTTTGCTGTTCCAAATCACATTTGAAAGAAATAATGTTTCTTAAGTGTGTTCCTGGAAATTTCTTCTATTTCCTAACACCAAATCTCAGACCCTTAATTAAATGGGGTGTTGGCATTTTGTCCACTGTTCTCTTGGCAATTTGCTGTTCCTTCAAAGAACAAGGGGGGAGTCACACAGAAAAGCATTTGAGCATCAGGCTGCTTACATTTCCTCCAGAAGTCTTGGAAAATAACGTGGAAATGAACAGCAGGACAGAAACCTGGCGGGAGGTTCCCTGGCTAGAAGGTGAGAACAAATGTGTTCTCCAACGTGCTCTGGTAGCAACTAGTTTAAATGAACCGAGCAATTGTTCCAGCATACACGCAGCTCTACATGAAAATCTCAATCGTTACCAACCGCTCAGTGCAGCCCGAAGCAATGGACGGACTGAGGAGGCCACTGGCGGCTCATCGTGGTGCCTTACATCACGTGCAGGATGAGAGGTGCCTCCCCGCCCCCTCCCTCCCCTCCCCTCGAGGGAGATGTCTGGTCCTCAGCTGAGCTTACCTCATAGCAAGCTGTCTCTCAGCCCTCTGTCTAAAGCAAGATAAAAGCAGGAAAGCTACCTGGGACTTTACAGAACCATCCCAAAAGGGAACTGAAGCACCTTTCTTCCCTCCTCTCAGCTGCCTGGAATGTGGACTTGATGGTCGACCCTCAGGCAGCCACTTTGGGCCATCAAGTTGACGGGCTGAAAATAACAGGCATCTGGTTCTCTGACCCCGGGGCCTTCATGCAAACCAGCCCTGCGGTACCGATTGCTTGACTTCTTTATGTAAGAGGGAAATACAAGTTTAGCATGTGTAAGCCACTGCTGTTATCTGGGGAAGTAGCTGTTGTACATTGCCATGGTAAGTCCTAATAATAAAGTTAAAGTTTCACCAAAAACTATTTACCAAATAGTTAATAAATGATAAAGAGTTCCTGATTTTTGTTTTAATGCTATGAAATGTAAGTCAAGTTTCAGCATATGCTAGTAAAATAAGACACTGTGGAGGAAAAGCCAAACAGAGATTGTAGAACAGAGACCCAAAGCATCCTCTTCTCCAAGGCACAGGAGGACAGCTGTGACTCTACGTGACAAGGCTGGAGTCACATGGGCTACCTGTTTT
Organism: Vicugna pacos; assembly: GCF_048564905.1. Classification (NCBI taxonomy): domain Eukaryota; kingdom Metazoa; phylum Chordata; class Mammalia; order Artiodactyla; family Camelidae; genus Vicugna; species Vicugna pacos. Next base: position 77,735,057 of record NW_027328741.1, on the reverse strand, counting down.
CCTTTTCTTGGGTTGTGTTTTGTTCCCAGCCATGGGAAAAATGGATAAGGCTGCTGGTCAAATTATTTCAGGAACAGCTTCCATCATGTAGAACCCCTGTCTCTTCCTTTCCTCTGCCTCTTGGAATGTTCTGACACAATTAATCAGTCCAGCCTTCTAAATTGAGCAAATGGATCTCAATCAATCTGCTTTTAGACACAGTTAAGAAATAGACATTAAAAAGCATAAATAGGAAATCTTATCTTCCAGAGGTCATTGCACAGATGAAAAAGGAGAATAGCTGTGAATCACTCTGTAAACCCTAAGTGCAATACAAACAATATTAGTACTGGTTCTATGTCACATTCATCAAAAAAGGAAAACAGAACAGTTTTCTACCAGAAGGAGAAGGTGCTTTGCAATTTTCTGTCACTTTAATTCTTCAAAAGTTTCTATAAAATTGATGTCTTTAAAAAAATCAATGCATATTAGGGACCAATTTTAATTCCTTCATCTCCCCCGGTTTAACACATATCAAGAATGATACAATTTCTAGACATTTTATCTAGGAAAGTCTTCGGTATACATGAGGCACAGAGCATGACAAATTGTCAGTATCACTCAGGATAGGAAAACCATGTTTGATACCCGAACTTGAAGACATGAAGAAGATGCCTGACTTGTCCCACTGACCTTTCAAGCTATTATTTTTGAAACATTTGTTTCTTCTCGGTCCAGAACAGACACGCATTTGTTGATGTGAGACATTTTTAGTAGAAATGTCAACCCATCATTACCACTTTAGAGACCGAAACCTTACCCTCCTCATCCACGTGAACATAGCATCCTTACTGATTCCTAACATGAAAAATGACCACCGATGCCATCTCAGGATTCTCCAATGCAGAGGTTCTCTGCTGCAGTGAGGAGGAAAGAGTCGTGTGCTTCAAGACGCACTCACTGTCTGTAGCTCACTTGGCAAGACACTGCAACTTGTCTAAGCTAAAGCTTAAAAGTGGAAAATAGAGACAACATCCATGGCAGAGGGCATTCGGAGGCTAATTCCTTGGCCCCATTTCATCACTTCTCAAGAACCGTGGGCAATACCTTGAGAAAGTCAGCAATATGTTACCCAACACATCAAAAAGCTGCGCCTCCTACTAATTCACAGTAAGTGTCATCTGGCTCAAGAGATCTCCCTGTGTCTCTACAGTGTACGTCTAATTTTTCTTTATTTTCTCGGTTGGGGGACACTCCTTTTTTGAAAATCCCCCTCCCTGCAGTAGAAGTTCTTAGTTTCCCAATCAGAATGCAGGCTTGAAGGGGGGCAACAGAGCTGAGAAAACATAAATCAGTATTTATTCCTTGATATATTTTTTGCACATGTACTAAAAATCATTGGGTCAGTTGGACATCAATATCATATCTAATTTACACAATTGTCAACTGTCATTTTACTACCAGCTCCTGAAACAGTCACGTGGTCACTAGGTTTTTATTCTTCCCTTGACCCATGGATTCGATGATTTCTAACCAGACACAATAGCTTTTTGAAAAGAAGTCTGTTTCACCTTTTGCTTTTAAACTGAACTTGTGTGCTTGACCCTGACTTCATTCCAACATTCCCAAAAAGGTATCCAAGGACAACCACATTTGACATCATCACTAGATGTGTTGAATACAATGGTGAGCTGATTCTTCCAGATCATTAAAATATAAATGCACATTATCCTGTGGTCATCTTCAATTTGTGGTGTTTTCAGTAATCGTTACCTCTTTGGATACTTTATCACACATTTAGCATTTCTTTATGCAATTCAGTTACATTAGTATATAAGATTTCAAAAGAACTGCTTTCTCAAAATGATGACATTTAACATCTATGGTCTTTTTTAAATCAAGTAATTCAATAAGGTTGTCAAGGACAGCAGTGAAGGTTGTGTGTGGTGATTGCTGCTTCAGAGTCTCCAGTCCTGCCCCATGATCTTACAGGTGTTTATGCATCTTTGTCTGTGTTATCACATCAGTCTATTAGGAGCTGAAATTAAACTACCTGGATGCTAATTTTTCTTTTTAAAAACAATAAACTCAATTTCCCCTTCTAATTCTTTATTGTTTCTCATACTGAGGCTCACCACTTTTCCTAATATATATATTTGGTGGGGAGGGGGGCACAGCCCTGAAAGCCTGCAGACAGCACCAACTCTATAAGATTAACCAGAGGTGGCCGTGGATATTATGTGACTTCAGCCACTGAGCACGAGCACCTGCTGTCCCTCCAACTGTTCTGCCTCCATTGTTGACAGCCCTGAAGGTCACTGCACCTTGTAAAATTCTACAACATTACAGTTCATATATTTTTGAAAGTTATATATTTGGGAAAGTCGTCTGCTGTTTGTGTAAAAAGGGGGGTGCTTCCCTTTGCTCATTTCATGCTAAACTAAGTCCAGAAAGACACACACACACACACACACACAGTTCTGAGTGCCCCCAAGGAAAAGTTTGAAAGGCTTTGGGAGAGTGGTGGCACTCAAACCTTTGGAAATTTGAGCTCTATGAGAGCATCAATTATTCAGAAATTAAGCATTATAATTCTTAATGAAGAGATTCATAATCACCCACAAGATACTTACCAGAATTTTTTAAAAGAAGTTATCTTCCCTAAAATCCAATGATAATTCAAATATCCATGGAAAGAAAGTAGATCAGTAATATCAAGCAATAATTTCTACACTATTGCTGATTAGCCTTCAGCCCCAACCAAAGGCCATACAAATAAGATACCTGGAGATAAAGAGATGGAAAAGAGGTATTAAAAAGCAAGAATATAAAAGAAGTATTGGCCTTATGGAAACCTGTTCATTTTCTTTGAAATAATTTCTTGGTTACAGGAACTCACTCTTGAGGATCTGGAAATGCATCAAGAGGAAATATAGCAGGGAGAAGAAGGAGAAGTAAGTCTCATTTATCTCTGAGGCTGATCCTAAATGAAAAAAATTTCCTTGGCTTCCAGAATAGACAACATGCATGATTCCCTTAGCAGAAGAGTGAGGAGGAGAGAAAACTGAATGTGTGTACAAACCATCCTTCACCAACCCTGTTGGAACACAGAATTTTGGTGTAAGGGGCACTGCCTGACCTATAAATATAAGAGAAGGAACAAGCTCTAATAAGGTTTTTGAGTGAAAAATGCTTTTAACTTTAAACCTACTCTAGGAAACATGCAGAGAAATCATGGTATGTGCTTGAGGTGTAGCCTTGCTGTTTACATTACATAAAGGAATGAGTCCCCACATGTACCATTTTGGGAACGGAATCTGTGTTGTAGCCTCCTTCACTTAGGTTTTTAGAAACTCTGAGTTTCTGGCCACGGGGAATTAGGCTTGTTGCATATCTAAGGGGCAGTAAAAACTCCAGGGCTCTTTTCCATTGCAAACCACTTCTACTTGAGACCGGCTTTAAGAATCATGCTGAGAAATCAGAGTAAGTGTTTCTACATGTCACTCTACATTTTATGCTGGATGAAAGAACATCTCTCCACATGGTCACCTCTGACATCAGTATGTGTGTTGGAGACGTCCTTCACATAACTTCTTGGAAAGCCAGAGTTTCTGGTCTAGAGGAACTATGCTGCTTACATATCTAAGGGGAAGCAATCGCAGCAATTATATTTTCCAGAGCAAACAATTTTTACATTGAAACCGGCCCTTGAAAACATACAGAGAAATCAGAGAATGTCTTACTACAATTCACTCTACCTTTTATGCTGGAAAAAAGAACGCCTCAACACATACTGAATTCTGAGGGTTGAATGTGTGTGAATACCGCCAAACACATAGCTTGTTGGGAAGACACAGTTCCTTTTGGGTGGGTAACTAGAACACATACATATATAAGGGGAGGTATTAATTGCAACTCAGTTTTACAGTGAAAATTATATGAACTTTGTACAGGCACTAAGAAACCATACAAGAATGCAGAGTAAGACTTTCTACTGCAATCCATTTCTATTATGCTAGATTAACGAACGTTTCTCAACAGCTACTTACTGAGAGTTGAATGTGTGTGAAAGCAAACAATTCACTATTTTGTCAGGAAAACACAGCCTCTCTTGTGTGGGGAATCAAAACACATATATATATATAAGGGGAGGACTAGCTACAATTAGGTTTTACAGCGAAAATTGCATAAACTTCAAAAAGGACAAGGAAACATACTGAGAAATCAGATTGTTTCTACGGGTCCCCACTCGTTTAATGCTAGATGAACGAACGCCTCTCCACATGAACAATTATGAGAGATGAATCTGCGTGAAAGACGACAATAATTTTGATTGTTGGGAACATAAGTTACCTTTCGATTGGGGAAACACACTACATAAATGTATACGGGGAGGCACTCTTTAAAACAATGTTTTACAGAGAAAACAGAGTGAAATTGAAACAGGCACTAGGAAACATACTGAAAAATCAGAGAGTTACAATTGCTCCACATTACACTAATGCTTGATGAACAATAGTCTCTGAATATGATAAAATCTGAGAGATGAATATGTATGAAAGAATACAATAACTACAATAACAAAGCTTGTTCGGAACACACAGTGGATTTTGATCTACAGATATATATAAGGGGAGGTACAAGCTTCAAATCAGTTTAAAACAAATGGAATAAATTTCTAACGGGCACTACGAAACATACTGAGAAACCAAAATAAGTGTTACGATTGCAACACATTCATTTATTTCAGATGAATATAAGTCTATTCATGAGCAAAATTTTGAGAGATAACTGTGTGTGAAAGCAGATAATCACCTAGCTTATGAGAAATACAGAGATACTATTCAGTGGGAAACAACAGGACATAAATATATACAGGAAAGAACTAGTTCCAACACGGTTTTACAAGGAAAACTGCATGAAATTCAAGCCGGCACTAGAAAACAATGAGAAACCAGAGAAAGTGTTTCTCCTGCAAACCATTACATTTATGCTAGATGAACGAACGTCTCTCCACATGTTGAAGTCTGAGAGATAAGTGCGTGTGAAAGCCGTCCTTGACCTAGCTTGTTGGGAAACAAAGATTCTTTCAGTAGCAAACACCACAACATACATATATTTGGGGAGGTACAAGCTCCAACTCGGGTTTACAGTGAAAACTGCAGGAAATTCAAACAGGAATAAGGAAACAGACTAAGAAAGCAGAGAAAGTGTTTCTCCTGCAACCCGTTCCCTTTGTGCTAGATGAACGAACGACTGTCCACATGCTCATTTTTAAGAGTTAAGTGGGTGTGAAAGCCATTCAAAACCTAGCTTGTTGGGAACACAAAGTTCCCTTTCAGTTCCAAATTTCAATATATAAATATATATGGGGAGTTACAAGCTCAAATTCGGTGTTACAGTGAAAACTGCAGGAAATTCAAACCGGCACTAGGAAACAAACTGAGAAACCAGAGTAAGAGTTTCACAAGTAGACCGTTCCATTTGTGCAAGATGAATGAACGTCACTACACATGCTTATTTCAAAGATTTAACTGTGTGTGAAAACCGTCCTTCACCTAGGTTATTTGGAACACAAAGATTCTTTTCAGTGTCAAAGCACGGTACATACATATATATGTGGACTTACAAGCTCCAACTCATTATTACAGTGAAAACTGCAGGAACTTCATACCGGCACTAGGAAACAGACTGAGAAACCAGAGTATGTGTTCCTCAGCAACCAGTTCACATTTTGCTACATGAAAGAACGACTCTACACATGCTAATTTCTAAGAGATAATTGGGTGTGAAAGTCATATTTCACCTAGCTTGAGGGGAACACAAAGTTACTTTTCTGTTCCAAACTCCACTACATATATATATATGGGGTAGTACCATCTCCAAGTGGGTTTACACTGAAAGCTGCAGGAATTTCAAACCCGCAATAGAAAGCAGACTGAGAAACCAGAGTAAGTGTTTCCCCTGCAACCCGTTCCCTTTGTGCTGGATGAATGAACGTCTCTCCACATGCTCGGTTCTGAGAGATAAGTGTGTGTGAAAGCCGTCCTTCACCTAGCTTGAAGGGAACACAAAGTTTCTTTTCAGTTGCAAACTCCACTACATACATATATATGGGGTGGTACATGCTCCAACTTGGTTTTACAGTGAAAACTTCAGGAACTTCCATGCGGTACTAGGAAACAGACTGAGAAACCAGAGTAAGTGTTTCTCCTGCAACACGTTCCCTTTTTGCTGGATGAACAAACGTCTCTAGACATGCTATGTAACGAGAGAAAATCGTGTGTTAAAGCCGCCCTTCACCTAGCTTGAAGGGAACACAAAGTTTCTTCTCAGTTGCAAACTCCACTCCATACATATATATGGGGTGGCTCATGCTCCAACTTGGTTTTATAGTGAAAACTTCAGGAACTTCCATGCGGCACTAGGAAACAGACTGAGAAACCAGAGTAAGTGTTTCCCCTGTAACCCCTTCCCTTTGTGATGGGTGAACGAACGTCTCTCCACATGCTAAGTAATGAGAAATAAGTGTGTGTGAAAGCCGTCCTTCACCTAGCTTGAAGGGAACACAAAGGTTCTTTTCAGTTGCAAACCCCACTACATACATATATATGGGGAGGGACAAGCTCCAATTCGTTTTTACAGTGAAAATTTCAGGAACTTCAAACCGGCACAAGGATAGAGACTCAGAAACCAGAGTAACCGTTTCTCCTGCAACCCGTTCCCTTTGTGCTGGATGAACGAACGTCTCTCCACATGCTCAGTTCTGAGAGATAAGTGTCAGTGAAAGCAGTCCTTCACCTAGCTTGAAGGAAGCACAAAGTTTCTTTTCAGTTGCAAACTCCACTCCATACATATATATGGGGAGGTACCAGCTCCAACTGTGTTTACACTGTAAACTGCAGGAATTTAAAACCCGCACTGGAAAGCAGACTTGAAACCAAGTAAGTGTTTCCCCTGTAACCCGTTCCCTTTTTGCTGGATGAATGAAACTCTCTCCACATGCTCAGTTCTGAGAGATGATTGTCTGTGAAAGCAGTCCTTCACCTAGCTTAAATGGAACACAAAGTTTCTTTTCAGTTGCAAACACCACTACATAGATATATATGGGGAGTTACAAGTTCCAATTCGGTTTTACAGGGAAAACTGCAGGAACTTCAAACCGGCACTAGGAAACAGACTGAGAATCCACAGTAAGTGTTTCCCCTACAACCCGTTCCATTTGTGCTGGATGAACGAACGTCTCTCCACATGCTATGTAATGAGAGATAAGTGTGTGTGAAACCGTACTTCACCTGGCTTGAAGGGAACACAAAGATTCTTTTCAGTTGCAAACCCCACTACATACATATATATGGGGAGGGACAAGCTCCAATTCGTTTTTACAGTGAAAATTTCAGGAACTTCAAACCGGCACAAGGATAGAGACTCAGAAACCAGAGTAACCGTTTCTCCTGCAACCCGTTCCCTTTGTGCTGGATGAACGAACGTCTCTCCACATGCTCAGTTCTGAGAGATATGTGTGTATGAAAGCCGTCCTTCACCTAGCGTGAAGGGAACACAAAGTTTCTTTTCAATTGCAAACCCCACTCCATACATATATATGGGGAGGGACAATCTCCAACTCGGTTTTACAGTGAAAACTGCAGGAACTTCAAACCGGCACTAGGAAACAGACTGAGAAACCAGAGCAATTATTTCACCTGCAACCCGTTCCGTTTATGCATGATAAATGAACGTCTCTCTACATGCTTAATTTTGAGGGATAATTGTGTGGAGAGCCGTCCTTCACCTAGCTTGTTGGGAACGGAAAGTTTCTTTTCAGTTTGTAACTCCACTGCATACATATATATTGTGAGGTACAAGCTCCAACTCGGTTTTTCAGTGAAAACTGCAGGAACTTCAAACCAGCACTAGGAAACAGATCTGGAAACCAGAGTAAGTGTTTGTCATGCAACACGTTCCCTTTGTGCAAGATGAACGAAAGTCTCTCCTCATGCTCATTTCTGAGGTATAACTATGTGTGAAACCCGTCCTTCATCTTCCTTTTTGGGAACACAAATATTGTTTTCACTTACAACTTCCACTACAAAAATATATACGGGTAGTTACAAGCTCCAACTCGCTTTTGCAGTAAAAACTACAATAACTTCAACCGGCACTAGAAAGCAGACTGAGATACCAGAGTACGTGTTCCTCCTACAATCCTTTCTCTTTGTACCAAATGAAATGTCTTCTCTCCACATGCTGAGTTCTTGAGAGATTAATGTGTTCAAAACTGTTCTTCTACTAACTTGTTGGGAACACATGCTTTCGTTTTAGTTGAAAGATACACATGCGGATATAATTTCGTTCATTTTGCACAATGGATACGTGTTTCTGAAGGAACCCTCACCCTTGTTTCTCAGTCTGTTTCATGGTGCCGATTTTAATTTCCTGCAATTTTCAATGTAAATCCGTGTTGGAGCTTGTACCTCCCTATATGTATGTTTGCAGTGTTGTTTCCACCTGAAAAGTGTCTTTGTGTTCCCAAAAATCTAGGTTATTGTCTGTTTTCACACACACATCTCTCTCATAATTGAGCATGTGTAGTGTCGTTCGTCTATCTATCATTAAGTGAATGGGTGGCCGTTGTAACACTTACTCTTGTTTCTCATTATGTTTCCTAGAGCCGCTTAGACTTTCATGCAGTTTTCACTGTTAAATTGAGTTCGAGCTATTACCTCCCAATATATATGTATAAATTTTTTTTCCTATAGAAAGAAACTATGTGTTCACAACAAGTCAGGTGATTCACGGATTTCACACAGACATTTTCTCAGAGTTCATCATGTGGACAGACGTCCATTCATCTAGCAGAAAGTGAATGGTTTGCAGTAGTAACACTTCCTCTGGTTTTTCAGTATGTTTTTTAGTGTCTGTTTGAAGTTCATGAAATTTTCACTGTTAAACTGAGTTGAGCTATTACCCCATATATATGTATGTAGATTGTTTTCCCACTGAATGAAACTCTGTGTTCTGTACAAGCTAGTTTATTGATGGCTTCCACACAGTCTTAACTCTCAGTACTCAGCAAGTGGAGGGACGTTTATTCATATAGCATAAAGAGAATAGGTACCACTAGAAACTCATACTCTGATTTCACGGTATGTTTAATATTTTCAGTTTGAAGTTCATGATGTTTTCACTGTAAAACCTTGTTGGAAACTGTACCTGCCAATGTATATTTATGTAGTGTGTTCCTCACTATAAACAAACTATGTGATCCGGAGGAGATTTGTGATTTTCGGCTTTCACACACATTCAATTTTTGAAACTGAGTATATGAAGAGGGATTCGTTCATCTACCCTAAACAGAATGGATTGCTGTAGATACACTTACTCTGGGGTCTTAGTATGTTTCCTAATTCCGGTTTGAAATTGATGCATTTTTCACTGTAAAACCGAGTTGGAGCTAATGCCATCCCATATACATATATACAGTGGAGTATCCCTCTCAATAAAACTTTGTTTTCCAAACAAGCTAGTTAATTAATGGCTTTTACACTGACCTAAATCTCAGAATTTAGCATGTGGAGAGATTTTCGTTCGTCTAACCTAAAAGGAATGGTTTGCAGTAGAAACACTTACTCTGGTTTCTCAGTCTGTTTCCTAGTGCCTGTTTGAATTTCATGCAGTTTTCACTGTAAAACCAATTTAGTAATATTACCTCCCCATATATATTTATATAGTGTAGTTTTCCAGTGTAAAGAAGGTGTGTGTTCCAAACAAGCTAGTTGGTTGACTGCTTTCACACACACTTAAATCTCAGAATTGAGCATGAGGTGTGACGTTTTTTCATTTAACATAAAGGGAATGTGTTGCTGTTGAAACATTTACTCTGGTTTCTCAGTATGTTTCCTATTGTCGTTTTGAAGTTCATACACTTTTCACTTTAGACACGAGTTGGAGCTTGTACCTCCCTATATATATTTATATAGAGTAGTTTCCCACTGAAAAGTATCTGTGTGTTTCCAAGGTTCTAGATGATTGACGGCTTTCACACACAATTAATTCTCAGAATTGAACATGTGGAGAGACGTTCGTTCTTTTAGCAAAAAGATAATGGTTTGCAGTAGAAAGAACTACCCTGGTTTCTCAGGATGTTTCCTAGTGTCCATTTAAGTTTCATGTATTTTTCATTGTAAAACCGAGTTGGAGGTAGTACCCCAATATATATATATATATATATATATGTAGTGTTGTTCTGCATTCTTTAGAAACTATATTTTCCCTTCAAGCTAAGTGATGTTTTACATTTGCACACATTCATCCCTCATTACTGAGCATGTGTAGAGGCTTTCGTTCAATTAGAATGAAGGGTATCCTTTGCAGTTGAAACACTTACACTGGTTTCTCAGTCTGTTTCCTCATGCTGGTTTGAAGTTCATGCCGTTTTCACTGTAAAACCGTGTTGGGGCTAGTACCTCCCCATATAAAATTATGTCATGTATTTTCCCCATGAAAAAGATTGTGTTTCCCCAACAAGCTTGGTGATTGACTGCTTTCACACTCACTTACTCTCAGAATTGAGCTTGTTAAGATACGTTCTTTCATCTAGCATAAACAGAAGAGGTAGCACTTGAAATAATTACTCTCGTTTCTCAGTATGTTTCCTAGTGGTGGTTTGAAATTCATGCAGTTTTCAGTGTAAAAACGACTTGGAGCTATTACCTTCCAATATAGATATATGTAGAGTATTTCCCCACTCAAAGGAAACTATGTTTTCCCTACAAGCTAAGTCACAGTTTACATTTGCCCATATTCAACACTCAGAACTGAGCATGTGGAGAGGCGTTCTTTCAACTAGCATAAAGGGAATGATTTGCAGTAGAAACACTTACTCTGTGTTCTCAGTATGTTTCCTATTTCGGGTTGAAGTTCATGCAGTTTTCACTGTAATACCGAGTTGGAAGTACGCCCCCATATATAGGTATTTAGTGTTGTTTCCCACTGAAAAGAATTTGTGTGTTCCCAAAAAGTTAGCTGACTAACGGCTTTCACACACATTTAACTCTCAGATTTGCACATGTGTAGAGACGTTCATTCATATATCATAAAGGGAATAGTTAGCAATAGAAACACTTACTGTGTTTTCTCAGTATATTAATTAGTGCCGGTCTGAACTTCATGCATTTTCCATTTTTGAACTGACTTGGAACTAGTACCTCCTCATTTATACGTTTGTAGTGTATTTCCCCAATCAAAAGTAACTGTGTTCCCTACAAGCTAAGTGATAGATGGCTTTCACACAGAGTCAGCTCTCAGAATTGAGCATGGGGTCAAGCGTTAGTTCTTCTAGGATGAAGGGAATTGGTTGCAGTTGAAACAATTATGTGGTTTCTCAGTTACGTTTCCTCGTGCCAGTTTGAAGTCCATTCAATTTTCATTGTAAAATCGTCTTCAGGCTAGTACCTCCCCGTATATATGTATGTAGTTAGTTCGGCATTCAAAAGAAACTGTGTTCCCTACAAGCTAAGTGATAGATGGTATTCGCTAGCATTAAACTCAGAACAGAGCATGTCACAGGCTTTCATTCGTCTAGTATAAAGGGAATGGGTTGCACTAGAAATAATTACTCTTGTTTCTTAGTATGTTTCCTAGTGTCGGTAAATTTGCTGCAGGTTTCACGGTAAAACAGTTGGAGCTAGTACCTCTCCATATATATGAATGCATTGTAGTTTCCCACTCAAAAGAATATGTTTGTTTCCAACAGGCTAGGTGATTGTCGGCTTTCACACACACTTAACTCTCAGAATTGAGCATGTGGAGTCTGGTTCATTCATCTAACATAAAGGGAATGGGTATCATTAGAAACACTTACTCTGATTTCTCAGTATGTTTCCTAGTGCCGGTTTGAAGTTCATGCAGTTTTCACTGTAAAATCGACTTGGAGCTAGTACCTCCCCATATATATTTATGTAGTGTAGTTCCGCAGTCAAAAGAAACTGTGTGTTCTGTACAAGACTAGTGATAGATGATTTCGCACACATTCCACCCTCAGAACTGAGCCTGTGGAGAGACGTTCGTTCATTTAGGATGAAAGGAATGATTTGCCGTAGAAATACTTACTAAGGTTTCTCAGTATATTTCCTCGTGCCGGTTTGAATTTCATGCATTTTTCACTGTAAAACAGAATTGGAGCTAGTGCCGTCCCATATATATTTATATAGTGTTATTCCCAAATCAAAAGAAACTGTGTGTTCCCAAAAAGCTAGGTGATTGACGGCTTTCACACACACTTAAGTCTCAGAATAGAGCATTTTAAGATACGTTCATTCATCTAGCATAAAGGGAATGGATTGCATTAGAAACACTTACTCTGGTTTCTCAGTTTCGTTCCAAGTGCTGGTTTGAATTTCATGCAGTTTTCACTGTAAAGTCGACTTGGAAATATTACCTCCCATATATATGTATATATTGTTTTTCCCCACTCAAAAGAATCTGTGTGTTCCCTACAAGCTAACCGATAGATGGCTTTTGAACACATTCATCTCTCAGAACTGAGCATGGAGAGAGGATTTCATTCGTCTAGGATGAGGGCAATGGGTTGCAGTAGAAACACTTAGTCTGGTTTCTCATTATTTTTCCTAGGTCCGGTTTGAATTTCATGCAATTTCCACTGTAAAACCAGGTTGGTGCTAGTATCTCACCATATAGATATCGTGTAGTTTCCAATAGAAAAGAAACTGTGTTTTCCCAACAAGCTAGTTGTTTGATGGCTTTCACACACATTCAACTCTCAGAATTGAACATGTGTAGAGGCGTTTGCTCATGTAGCATAAATGGATTTTGTAACTTTAGAAACACTTACTGCGATTTGTAAGTATGTTTTCTAGTGCCGGTTTGAAGTTCATGCAGTTTTCAGTGTAAAACTGTGTTGGAGCTACTACCTATCCATATATATATATGCAGTTTAGTTCCACAGTCAAAAGAAACTGTGTGTTCACAACAAGATAGGTCACTGACCAATTACATGCACATTCAACTCTCAGAATTGAGCATGTGGAGATGCGTTCGTTAATGTAGCATAAAGGGATTGAGGAGCCATAGAAACACTTAATGTGATTTCTCAGTATGCTTCTTAGTGTCAGTTTCAAGTTCATGCACTTTTCTCTGTAAAACCGAGTTGGAGCTAGTACCTCCCCATATATATTTATGTCGTGTATTTTCCCACTGTAAAGAAACTGTGTGTTCCCAACATGCTAGATGATTGACGGCTTTCACACACACTCAACTGTCAGAATTGAGCATGTGGAGAGGCGTTCGTTCATCTAGCATAAATGGAATTTGAAAGCGAAGATAATGACCTATGTTGGTAGGAAAACAGTAAAGGGAGCATTAATTTTGGGCCTGTATAGTTATGGTCAGCATACATGACAGAATTTCATTTTCAGCAGAAGATTTCTTTTTTTTAAGCTTCAGAAAACTTAATTCTTTCCTGTAACTGGATATAGATAGTGAATGTTTTAAAGTCTTTAAGTAACTGCTTTAAAGTAGAATTGTTACTTTGCTTTTGGTCTTTAACCTAAGGGAATATCCAGAATTCCAGTGGCAGTTCAAAAGCAAGGGCCTGAACCTTGCCTATTACTTGTTTTAAGTACAGTAAGAATAACTGTAGACTAGGGTACTGTGGATAACTGAAGGGCTGCTTGGATATGTTGTATGTAAGTTATATTTTCAAAAATTATTAATATTATGAAAATCAATCAACCTTGGTGATCTATTTGGTATAATTTAATCTTTATGTAGATTTTGATAGCCCTTTTATTTATGTAACTTATGAAAATAAGTTGGCTTTATATAACTACTTTCTAGATAAATGATTAAATTTTGGGGTTTTTTTATCATTTTCTTCTTAAAAATAGGATATTAATTACACAATATGTATTTTCCTTCAAGTTCATACTTTTTTCCCTAAACTATCTTGACTTGTTTAGATAAGTTAACCCATAGTCTTATTTATTTTAAACACTCAGTATTTTCTTCTGTCTGTTGCTTTATTAGAGAGCAAGAATTTCATATTATTTTTAATAAAATATACTTGCAGGAAACTATACTGGGATTCTTTCATTCACAGAGTCAAGCAATGATTCCTGTTTTGTTAGATCAGGTGTCTAAGCCTCTCAACTTCCAAAAGATTAAATGGACAAAGTTAAAAACGCCATAAATGATCGACTAAGTAAGTTTATTGTGTTCCTTGATTAAAAGTATAAATATGGGTCAGCCTTAAATTCGGATATAAAGCTGTTATGAATTACATGAGTCTTCTCCAAAATTCTTTTTTTGTTAAAATTTTTTATTGATTTATAATCATTTTACAATGTTGTGTCAAATTCCAGTGTTCAGCACAATTTTTCAGTCATTCATGGACATATACACACATATTATCACACTTTTTCTCTGTGAGTTATCATAACATTTTGTGTATATTTCCCTGCAAAATTCTTTAATTTGGGCTTTAATCCCTCCAGTAAAATGCTGGTTTGAAGGAAGAAGAAAGTTGAGAAATGATTCAATCCAAATTTTATGGGAATAAACAAAGCTAAATGTTTCAGTCATTTTTTGAAGCAGAACAGATATGTTTTCTGCACCATATAATTTTAATAGTATTCATCTGAACATATGGTTTAGACACCATGAGACCACAAGACAACAAACAAGATATCAGGTAAAGCAAGAAAAAAAACTGAGGGGATTTTCTACTGAAAATTTCCCCTAACTCAAACTAATAGAGAACAAATCTGATGCCACATTGGATCTGTTCCTTTAGTTTGAAGCACTGTGCCCTGTTTTCCAGGCTTAATCTTGCTGGCTCTGCACCTTTTGTAAAACAACGTTGCCTTTATCCTAAAACCTACAGAAAAGCCTATTCTCGGGGCTCTGACCTTTAATGATGTTAGCACTTCTGCACTTATGCAGGGATGGCAAGTTGCAAAATAGAGAATAACCTTTGTTTTGTTGGAGATTTACAGGGACACCACAGCCTGACCCACATGGATGACTGCAAGAACAAAGAATGCCTGCAGCAAGAAGTTTGCACAGCCAACCACACTCCCTCCCCTTTTTAGCTTACAAGTGGCCTGAATTCTGACTTGGGCAAGATGATTCTCCAGGACATTATTCCCCCATCTTCCTGGTCTGCCAGCTTTCTGAATACTTGCTCCAGAACCTTGTCTCCTGATATACTTTTTTTTATCACTGTTTTGCAACGAGCAGAACAAGTTTGGCCTCGGTAACAGAACCAGCTTTGTCATTCCATCTGATGTGAAATCTCTCTGGGTGTACACGTGCTTGCCTGCTGGTGGTGGTGGTGGTGGTGGTAGGCAAAAATATTTCACTTCTCCTGATTTCAATAGGCTAAAATTTCCTGCTATTTAAGTCAACTCTAGACTTTTACAGAATCACCTGCAGATGTGCTTCTGGAAGCTAGAAAAATTCCAACAATGAAAATAATTGTATTGTCTCCAGACAAGATACTTTTCCTCAAAACTGAGTAGCTGTGAGACACAATTCAGGAGTAAAGATAGATGCAGTGTGCTTCATTTCCCATGTTGTTCCAACACAATTTTCCAGTTATATCAAAGTAAATTAAAATCAGTCTTCAATAGCAGATGCTCTGGCATGATACAACAATGTCAATTCCACTTATTTATTGAGCCAGAGCAGTTTTAGAGTGAATGATTTTATACCAAACTCCTGCTTGATATACTGTCTTCTCCCTGGTGGCTAATTCCTTCTTCTTTCTTCCTAAAAGTTCTCCTGTTATGGGAAGTTAGCCTTTATTCTGCACATTCAATTGGGAAGGAACAAATTAAATATATGAGGGGATGACATGCATATTTAATTCTTACTTATACATAAATACAAGCACAGAGGACCTGTGTCTTGGAAGACGTCACTTCCTAATGCGGGCAAGAGGATGGTCTATAGTTCAATCAATGATCTAAAAGCAATTTTCTAGGATACAATAAAGAAATGCCTGAGTTATAAGACAGAACAACCCCTGGATATGAATCAGTGGCACCAATCAGTGGGGGCACATGTGTGCACACACACGCCCATGCACACGGAGCAGCCTTGGAGACACTCCATCTGTGCTGATGGAGCAAAGTCATGCTGGGGAGATGAGGAAAAAGTGCCTAATACAATCAAACCACGACACCTGAGGAATGGGTAATAGGAGTCAATTGAATTTTCTGGTTAGCTGAAGGTCAAACAAAAACACTTTTAGTTTCAAACGTCATTACTAAAAATTTTCTTAAAGCACAGGAGCCTGTTTTCCTGCCTTGCTTAGTGTCATATGCCATATTAAACATGACAGATTTATGCTTCTCTGACTGTGGAACGGGAAAGGACTTGCTGTTATATTCTGAACATTAGTCTATGTTTTGCAGCACAGTGGATACTGAAAATGGGGCAAATTGAGTGAATGGGAATGGACATAAACTTGCAGTCATTGACTGTGTGTGATTTGCCAACTTTCTCCAAAAAGAAGGGGTAGCAAGCAAATCAGATAAATTCAGGGATCTTGGGGTGGGGAGTTTGGTGGGCTGACAGCTGAGTGGTCTCAGGTAGCTGTTTTACTGTGTAAAATAGTGACTATGATCCACAGTGACACATTGTCAAATTCTTGTGCCTGTAGCTGTGATACCTGGCCAAGTCTGTGCAGCCAATTTTATCGATGGTGCATAATGAAAATAACTAAAATTCCCTGAGGACCATCTTATGTGACATCCATTCATTGACTCACTGAATTCCCTAAGCACACTTTTTGGTACATAACAGTCTTAAAATATGAAGAAGGGATTAAATGAAGCTCTGAAGTGTTGAAGCCTTGCCCGAAATCATGCAGATCGGAAGACGCCGTGCTGGGAGCAAATCTTGGGCCAGACTACAGAACCTGAAGGGCCCAGCAAGTCCCCTCACCCAGGAACCTGGCCCACAGCCACTGCCAGGCCCTGTTCTGTTTCTATGAGTGCTCATGGGAAAGTGCCAGGGACTTAGTGTAAATATGACTTGATTAAGGCATTCAAACTGGGATAGCCTTTTGTTGGGGACTGTAACCTGGGAGTGAAACTGGCAGCGAAGTAAGGGAAGAAACAGCCCTGGTTGTAAGAACATTTCTAGGGAAGAAGGCTCCCTGATGGGCTGGCATGGGAATTGCTGTGGTTGTGAGGCCCCTGTTGCCTTGTGGGGGTGTGGGCAGGGAAGGAGAGAGACTGTTCAAACTGGTCATAGTCACTACAGTTTGTAAACAGCTGAGTTCTGTTTCCTCACAGAACAGACACATGCAGGACATGAGGAAGCTTAGCTAATGGCCAACAGTGGGTAGCAATGGCCAAGAGTGGGGTGGGGAGGAGAAATGGGACCACATTCTGGAAGAACCTCTGCTCCAGGGGTCCAGGAATATAATGAATCATTGGGGATGCACAAAGGGTTTGTATGGCCTCATCATGTTTTTCCTACTTTAAACTGATAGTCTGGAATATATGGTAAAATACGGTGGAATGACTGCTCTTATTTTAGGTTCTACAAACTCTTAAATGGATGGATTTCTATCTCCATTATACAAGCACTGCTGGGAAACCTTTAAAGCCAAGTGAGGATGAAACGAGTGAGTACTTATTAATACTATTACCATGCTTCTACTGAATTAACACTTCAGCAACAGTATAATGGCCACGCTTCTTAACAACTGCTTCTGTAAGAGCTCTTGTATGTCACAAATAATAATTATAAAAAATATTAAAATAATAACAATTACAGTTTCAACAAATATGTTGTTTATAGCGATGATAGTGTTAGCATCTCCCTCTCATATTAAACAATACTCAACACTGGATTCCTTAGGAAGCAATGTCAATGCATGTTTGGACTTTTCAAAGTCTTCAGCCCATGAAGACTTTTTACTCACATTGGTCCACCACAACCAGAATTGCTGTTCCTTGCATGGTGGGCTGCCACGCTGCAATGTCCTGGGCTTTTTTTGGCACCATGCGTCTATACTGGGTAGTCAAGTTTCCACATACCCACTCTGATTTGCAATATATTGTTCTCCAGATCCAACAGAGGGGCCACTGGAAAGAGGCCACAGATAAGGTGGTGAACCCAAACTGAATACCTGTTGAAGGAATGGACACACAACATGGAGTGGTGGATGGATGGAAGGCCAACATCAATTCCTCTACTCCTGTAAAGAGAGAGGGGCAAATGGTGAACTACATCCCAAAGAGAAAAGACATTCATGGTAATAATATTATTCAACAGTGAAAGAATCCAAACAAAAGGCAAATATAAAATCTCTGGGAAGAAGACTCATTACAACCTGTTTCTTTCATGTATATAACCTTAGTAGGAATAACATACTTAAAAATCTCCAACCAACCATAGTTATTTGCTGGTAATAAACTTGGGAATCTTGAAGCATATTATTCACTCTCAGTGTTGAAATAATACAATCTTGGAAGATGATTTGTCATTGAGGATTAAGAAAAAGAATATTGTGGTTGTATAGAAGAATTTAAATCGGAATAAGGAATGTACTTTTGGGAAAGCTCTGCATAGAGAATGTTGGAGGAAATGCACTGAAAACAGGCAAGTGAGCAAGCTCCCTTGAGTCTGGGAAGGTGAGTGCAGCACATTCAGAGAGTCTTTGAAGTTATTACAAGTCACAGAAAGGTATGCAATTAAAGTGTCTTCCTTAGCAAAATATCCTTCTTCAGGAATTTTTATCTTGATATTTCTATGGTCTGTGTGGTCACAAGAAGTCAAAGTTATGGTGGTGGCTTAGAAGTTCTTTTCTCTCTGTCTGTAGTTTACAGGGCATTGCTACAGATGGGGCAGCAGAGATCTGCATTAAGCTGTTCCATGGGGTGAGGGAGCAGTTAGAAATGATAAGGCCAGAGATCTAAAAGACTTTTAGACCCTAACTGGCAGACATTTAAGTAAACTAGCACAGGTATGTAATTAAGACTGTGGATGAGAGGCAAGTTTGTAGTCCCTTTAGTGTTACTGCTCAGTCAAGGGATAGGGACCACTCTGGCCAGGAACGGCAAGACCATGGATGGGGTGGATGGGTAGGAGGAGCTGACATTTGCTTCTGACCTGAGAGGCAGGGGTGTGTTGCAGAAAAACCGACAGTGCTGGAAAGATGCCTCATGTCCACAGCCCAAAAGGAGCTGTCATATTCAAGGAGGTCACAGAGAAAGAACCAGAGTTAGTGATGCCACAGGGTCAGCAGTGTGGCAGCATTGATGTCAGTATCTGTTTCCATAACCCACCTAACCCTACATGAACACATCTGCCTACAGGGGGCAGGTAAGTAGCAGAAATATGTGGAGTGGGTGCAGCCACTGGCAAATTGGCAAGTGGACATCCTAATGAAATGCACTGCTCACAGTCACCATATTGGAAAGAGGGCCCCACACTGTCTGATCCCCTTCTTATTCAAGAGAAACTAGAAATTAAGACTTCATTAGCAATCATCCCTGTTCAAACTCAGAAAAGTTACCATTTATAATGACAGCAAAGGCACAGACTCTTCAGAAATAAATTAATGAAAAATGTTAAAATGATTCTGATAAATGACTTAAAAAAGAGAAAAAAATGATTATTGAATGAACAGTAGAATGCACCATCCTCTTCAGTTGGCAGACTCAATTTTGGGGGACATAGAACATTTTTTCTCCAAAATAAATTTAGTATCTGAATGCAAATTTACTTAATAAACCTGAATGGATTTAAGAAAAAATTCTGAAAGGTGATCCTAAATTTCTTCCAGAAATATACACAAATATACAAATAAAATAATGAGGAGGGATGTTTGAATTTGTAATATTAGGGACATTCTGGAAAAGGATAAAATAGGACCAATTGTAGGAGGTATTAATCTATGGTCGTGGAAACAGTATAGTAATAGTGTGCTGAGAGTATGAATGAAATAGAATACATTTCAAGAATAGGCATGGATATTTAAGAGATTTTAGTAATATTATAAAACTGACACTTAAAATCAGTGGATTCAGGTACTGGTGTAATTAGCTAAATCACTAGAAGGCCTGGTACATTGTCCTCACTTTTGACATTAAAATAAATTCCAGATAATTTTTTAATTAAAAAATAAAACACTAGAAATAACCCAACATGATTTAATCTGTTCAGATATTCAAGCGAGAAGAACTTTCTAAAAAGCTTTTGGAACAAAGACCAAGAAGAACAAAGGCCTAGCAACTCAGCAAGGCCAGAAACGCCCCCTGTAAAACAAAACTGACCCTCGCCCAATCCTCCCTCACGGCCCTGTATTGCTCTCTGTTACTTTCTATACTTTCTTCTTCCCTTTAAAGTTTAGTTTCTTGGAGAAGTGCCTGCGCTGATGACTCCTCCAGGGCTCAGAGCACTGCATCCCCCACGGCCCTCACTGTGGCAATGAGACAGGAGCTTCACTGCCAGTGGCTGCGTGTTTCAAACCAGTGGGCATTTTCAGCTCCTCTTTATTTGATTACCAGGTAGCTTTTGCGGTGGACAAATATTTTCCTCTCAGGGGAATATTTTCCCCCCTCAATTTTTGTTTTACTTAAATAAATTTTAAAAGCCCAGGCAGAAAGGTGTGTGTGCACATATGCACACACACAGATACACACAGATCTGTTTTTTAAAAGCTACCTAAGTGTAGTCCTCCTCCGCCTTTTCCTCAGTTTAGACAATTAGAGGTGGGCTTTAGCCCTTGCTTTTATGCCCCACACAACCCCCTTTCTCACTACGCTCCTTTTATTCAGTGTTCAAATCCCTCTTAAGCCAGGTTACAGCCTTCTCTGTGTTGCCTCAACTCGTTTTCTCTCAACTGCACTGCTATTCTTCTTTCTCTTGGTGGACCTCTCTTCTCCCATTTGCCATGTACATGGCCCTTTTCCCCAAGGCCTCGTCTTCAGTCCTCCACCTGGCAGGACTGAATCGCCCCCACAGCCTCACCCACAGCTCCTCTGAGCTCCTGACTGGTGAAACCAGCTTAACAATGGACATCACCCCTTAGATGTCCCATAGACACTTCGCACTCAAAATGTCACACACAGAACCATCTCCTCGAAACCAGCTCCTCCCCTTACACTCCCCCTGCAGATCTGCTCTCTGGATGGGTCACTGAAAGTCAACTCAGCAGCTCTGCGGCCCGCCGCCCCGGTCCAGCAGTCCCCACTGCAGCAGTCACCACTTATGCCGCCCATGTCTCTCTCCTTCTGCCCACGGCCTCTCTGCAGGCATGTGCCAATTGTTGTCTGGGTTACCTGGGTTGGTCCCCGAAATATCCTTTCCCCCAAAATATGGGCCTCCCCCCAAAAATAGTATCTTCCATTCTGCTGCCAGAATAACCAGATATTCTGCAACATAAACATTATGCAATTCTCTTACAAATATTCCAATATATCCCTGCTTCCTTAAGGATATATTGAAGTCTAAGCACACAAGGCCCATCGTGACAGAGTCCTTGTGCACCTGATATTCCCACCTATGGATCCTTTGTTCTAGCTCTACTTGTTGTTCTTCAGTCTGGCCAAGCCGCTTCATGCTGTGTACACATATATGTCTCTACCTCTCTGCATGAAGTGTCCACTCCCTCTACCACAAAATTGAGAGCTAACTTCCTTTCACCTTTCAAGATTCAGTTCAAATATTTCCAGCTCTAGGAAGTCCAATTTGTGTTCACCTGCTTAGCAATCCATTAACTACTTGCCATGCCTCGCCTGGCCTGGGAAGTGCAGACACCAAGTCTTACCTGTCTTGGTCTCCCCAGCAGTTGATGCAGTGTTTGGCATAGCAGTACTCAATGTTTGTTGGTTGGATAAATGAATGAATCAGTAAAGAGATAAGAGGTCTAAAATCGCCCCCAGTTACTCAGCTGCCATTTTGGAAAGTTTATTCTGCGGAGTTAAGGAAATGTCAGTGCAGGTGGTGGGCAGTCAGAACAGAGGTGAGGGCGTGGGGGAGACAGGCCTGGTCCTGGAGAGCGCAGGAGAGGCGTGGGTGGGAGAGCACTGGAGAGATAGGGAAAGGAGGGGGCGGGCGCAAGGAGATGTTGAAGAACAACTGATATTAAATGCAGTAAATTAAATGGAGAACATAATATATGAAGGGAAGATCAAGTTAACACAGCAAGGGTGGAAAAGGCAGTACCAGAGATGCAGAGCTCTCACTTCATCCCTCACAGCATTCCACTTATGGCACCCGCCCTCTGGGAAGGCAGCGTCAAATTCTTGAGAGACTGGTGTTTGTGCTGTGGGTGCTCTAAGTACAAAACGGTATCTTATGGCTTCCAGATTTTAAGACTGATAGATTATTTCTCTTATGTCCCATGTCTGAGTTCTCAGGCAGCAGGATCATTGGCTGGTGGGGGGAGAGATATTGTGGTTAACAACTCAGGGTTACTCTAATAATCTCAAAGGACAGTGGGGAATTCATGAAAACAAAAAAAAGAGAAATTTCTCCCAGAAAAAAGCATATGCCATATAGAACCTTGTGGGGGCCTTGGGGACAATTTTACCGCCACCTCATCTAACAGTTGTATGTGAGTATGTTGAAACTCCAAGCTCAAGTCACTTAAACACGTATGAGAACCTGGGTCCAGGCTGTGGTGCACCAGACATGGACAGGAATATGAAAAGCCTGACTACTGCCTCCGACAGGATCAGTCCATCTGGGGAGAACAATGGACACGGACACGATCACGCACCATCAAGACAGGAATCAAGTGCAATTCATGCCTAGAAAGGAGAGCAGAAAATCTCTAAAAAGTGGAGGGGTTCCTGCCAAGGCTTGGCAAGAGTCCTTCCAGGCAGAAAAGCAGAGAAAGTTACTTCAGGCGAAGGAGACTAGTGTTGGTGGCTGGTTTAGAGGCCAAACGAGGCATGGGTGGAGGGCTCCAGGGTCATCTGTCAGTAGCTGTTCCCCTTCAGCAGCTAAGAGGCATAACTAAAAAGGCAGGTGGGGTGTCATTAATGATCATGGGAAAAACTGGGAGGAGGAAACTGAGGTCAGGGGATCACCACCAAAGGCACTTTATTTTAGAGGAACAAAAAGAATTCAAAAAACACTTGGAAATTCTATCTCCCGTGAATGAAAAGAACACAAAAATAAGTTTCACTCCAGCGTTGAATACAGAATAACAGGCTGCCTACTCTCAGAAATGGATTGAATTTTCTAATTCATCAGGGATTATTTAGATAATAGGAAAATGAATAAATCTGAACAATCTCTCTAGAATAGCTGTTATGCCATCCTGTTATGTAGGGTAGAGTTAGGCTGAATTATTTAATTGGTATTTTAATGAGACTATAAAGTTCTAAAAGTCCTATCAATTTCTCCCAAAAGCGTACAATTTTTCCTTTCATGACCTTTATTTGACTTAATTAGAACAATAACTTTTTTCCAAGGCTTTTTTTTGTGTGTATTAAAATACCAAATGATATGCTGCCCCCAGAATGTTGTTGTTATTATTAATGCTGGTAATAGCCCCAATAACACATATTTACAATTATGACTCATTTTGGAATAACAGGTCATTGGCTTAAAGTCCTTTTGAAAATAAGAAGAATAAATGAACATAATTTCTACACCAGGGACAGCAGCTGCACCCTTAATGGAACCTGGTCACTAAACACAACAAAAGCAAAGATGAAACTCAAATCAGACACCAGGCCACAAAGCATAGCTGACTGAAGATGCCACAAGATGACCTTTCATTCACCGAGGGAACCAGATGCGTTTCTATGTATAATGTATATTTTTAAAAGCAGTTATTTTATATATAGAATGTAAATTAGGAAAAAGAAAACTCCCTCTATCTGTAGACTTATAAACAGGAAGCACAAAGTGGTGACTTTGCAGACATGAACCTGCATGCTTAAATGCAAATCCTATTGACAAAAATCCTTTCCTGTCTCCTAAGCTAAAAAAAAAAAAAAAAACTACTTCAAGGCAATGGTGAGCTGAAAGGGCTCAGATACAAAACGTGCACATCATCAGCATTCTAGTAGATAAAAGTGCGCCATGCATAATAGTAAAGATAAAGTTTCCTATGGAAATCTATTTTGAGATGCAACAATTTAAAGGCAACTGAGAGCTCAAAACCAAGTTCAACCATAGAGAAACAGAGCCCAAGCAAATGTACAGAAATGGACAAAGACATTGGAGAAGGAGGGGTCTGTGTTCTACCGATACTCCAGATCAGCAAATTCATCCTGAAATCAAGCCAGTGATGTGCCATGAGGTCACTCAAGGAATCATGCAGAAACCATCAGCCAGAAGAAATAGGAACAATATCAAAGGCAGGTGTGAGATGTGGAAGGGGTGACCCTGTGAACCTTGCTGCAATGAGGCAGGATGCTTTTGCGGGCTTTCTGCACAGGCTGGCTGGCTCACATGACTCTGTTTAGAAGGATATCAGCCAACAGCTGTGCCACACGGGCTACATCCCGAGCTGAGTCACATCTAGTAATGGTTCTGAGTTCATCCTTAGACGACATGACCAGAAGGATCTGAGAATCAATGGTGGAGATGTACCTGAATGAGTATCCCATTTCATTCTTTGGCAGTCAATCTTCAGCTTTGTACAACATAAATATTGACAAAGATACACACAGGCACCCTATTTGAAAGCCTGACTGCATAATTGCATCTAATGGAGAAAAGTGGGTTCCGTTTCGGTATGCTAGGACATTGTTTGGCTCAGTAACCGATGCTTCTGAGACCCAAAGCATATTCTAGTATAACCGACAGCACAGAAATCTCCACTGATGACTTACTCATTTCAGGGTATTCATAAAATAACCCCTGTTTGTCCATGGGATACAGATGGTTGTCCAGTTCCCTTCGTGGAGTGGTCTGTTCTGCTCCCGAAACTGTGGCACCATTAGATTCATGACCCAGCTGTCAAACAGATCAAATTATAAGGCAGGATATTATCAGACCAAGGTCATAAAAGTATTACTGAAATCTCAAGCTGAATACATCATCTTCCCAAGAATTTAATTTCTTGTTTTCAGGATAAATTTCTTTTTATTGCTGCCTCCCTACCCTCAAATATTGTGAAAACTAGTCCTGACTAGGCACCTTGGGTTTACCAAAATTGTAACGACTACTACTACTTTATCTCCTACCTCCTTTTCAGGTGGGCATTTTAGATTTTAGAAGATGCCTTCCCGCATTTGACATTTTTACCCCCATTTCTCTGCTATTATCCACCATGGCCTTTCCAGTCTGAAAATCGTCAGAGAAAATAAGTAAAATAAAGTAATACAGGGACTTTGAGCTGGTGATAAGTGCTGTGGAGGAAAATAAAGGAGGGTGAGGAATGTGTGCTAGGGAGGAGTGGGGATGGGGCAGTGACCTTTGAATAAGACAAAGACAGAAGCAAAGGGGTGGGCAGCGGAGGGGCAGAGGGAACAGTGATCACAGGCCTGGAGGACACTCACGCAGGACAGACATCATGGAGACTGGTGTGGGCCACAGTGAATAGGAAATAAGTGGTGGTTTGGGGGGTGGAGCCTTAGAGGCTGCCGTGAGGATGTGGGCATCTTTCCCTTTGAAGGAATTGCGGAGCCATGGAGGGTCACCGAGCAAAAAAGTGATACTCTAACGTTGGATAGAACAGGTCCAAAACCCTAATTTAAGCTGAACAAATCAAGGGCCAAAGAAGTGACATGCCACCTCAAATTCAGTGCAGAGCTTGAAAGAAACAGCCTCGACTCGCAGCCCAGTGCTCTGCCCCCTTCTGGATGCTGTCCCATAGAGCTATCTCTAAGGATATTTTTTTCCTCACTTAGAGGCTTGTGGGTCAACTGAATGCTTCCCCCTTTTTCAAATGGTAACTTGTCCTGAAAGGAAATCAGATTTGGCAGTGAAACAAGGCATGGACCTGTGACCTACAGAGCTCTTGTCCCTGAAAGCAACAGCTGGCATGTGGTTTACTCGTGGAGTTCAGCAGAAGAGACAGAGCAATAACAGACAACATAGCGTCTGGCTGAGCTTCGACTGACTGCACTGCACGTTTGGATGGATTTCAAATTTGGACAGTGAGGTGGCTTCACATGAAAGGCAGGTGTATACATCATACATGCCCACACGTCTGTATGCATACACACGTAGACACACACAGAGCATTTGATGTGACTTGTAAAGAGCTGCCTCTGCTTGGTTTCCCACGGCCTCTAATCTCAGCATTAACCTTTCACTGGCCATGCTCCCAGGTTTGCTACGAGATTTCTTTGCAATGGAACATGCCCTTCGCTTCACAAACTTTCCCCACTTCTTTCAATGACATTAGGGGAAGAGCAGGGAGCTCTGGGAAGTGCTGGGGATATGGACTCGAGATACCCCTGAATCTGAATCCGCACTTCATGGCTTATTTGTTATTTAACTTTATTTACATTCAAAATGCAATTGTTGCAGATCTCAGAAGGTGATTTACACTCACTGCTATGGCAGAATGTTGCGGTTAGTAGACTCACCACTGGATCCTCTTATTCAACACGTTCTTCCAATATTTCAGATATTACTGTATCACAAATGCCCATTTCTATATTTTGATATCTGCTTTTCAGTATAATTACCTTCCTTCTTTATTCTCTAAATCTTATGATTTTAAAACATTTTTCTGAGAAGTGTTCCACAGGCACTTTACATATGATAATTTGATAAAGCGATCCTGGAGATCAAAACCACATTTAAAATCCTGAGATAAACTCAACTGTGTCATATATATGGCTAGGTTTAGTCTGCTTAATTTGTTATTTTGTTTAGTAATTTTTGTTTCAAACAACAAGATCCTACTGTATAGCACAGGGAACTACACTCAATAACTTTTAATAGACTATAGGGGAAAAGTATATAACAAGGAATATATATATATATATATATATATATATATATATATATATATATATGAATCACTATGCTGTACAGCAAGAATTAACACAATATTGTAAACCAACTATACTTTCAACAAAAAAAGTTGAAATAAAATTGAGAGATGAAACTTCAACTGCCCAGGCTGCTGTCAGGATGAAATGATTCAAAGCAGGCCAGGTATTAGCAACCCCCCTGACACATCAAAACCCCGTGGGGGATCTGCCTTTTGAGCAGCACTGGCTAACCGGCTGTGGTCACCTGTAAATAGGGTTGAAGTCACTTAGACCCTTGGCTTGGGATCACCGTGGCCACAGGGTTGGGGGTCACTGCAGCACCTACGAGAATGATGGGGCCAGCCTGCTGCTGAAGCCGCTCCCCAGGCCGCAGCCCAGAGTGCTGCAGGCAGGTCTGAGGTCCGGCCGGGGGCGCGCAGCTCCACAGCCCCTCGGAGCCCTGCGGTGCGGGTGGTGCTGGGACCGCACTCATCCATCACCCTCCCTGGTAAGCAAACTCGGGATTCTCCTGGGGGAATTTTTCTCTGCCTCATACTTCCTGTCTCAGCCACTTGTGGAATCCGGTCCATGCCCCAGGGAAGAAGGGCTTTTACCCTCTGGGACCCAAATCCATCACGGTTTGGATCCAGAATGAAACTTCCATGTTAACTCATCTGGCGCTCCCTTCTTGTGCTGAACTGCCCTCCCACGTCGGTGGCATTAGGTCATATTAGAAGTCCCGACTTGCTTTTCCTTAGCTAAGACTCTGAGCCTCTTGCTCAGTCTTCCTGAGTGGAACCACTCATCAGTGGCAGAAAAGCTTGGGCTGTCGTCCACCCATCATTGTCCTCGGTCTTTTGGGTTTTCTGTTGGGTTATGGTTCTCATGCAGGGATATCAATTTGCACATGAGAAGCACCTGTAGACATTTTAAAAAATACAGACACTGGATCCTCCCCCCTCTCCAGCCAAGGCTGGAAGCTTTCTCCCTCTAGCGGGGGTTACACAATCATTTGCTTGGGAATTGACCACACATATTGGCATAATCATAGTAAATTGCCCTTTACTCTGTGCTTGCCACGTGGCATTTTCTACTTCATGTTGTCTTTGTACCTTTATTATCACATTTAATCCCTGAATTATAGATTATCACCATTTCTGTTGAGGACACTCCTACTTGCTAATCTTGAATACAAGTATTTTTGATTCTCTTAATCTATTTCATTCCTGAGTTTCCTGTTCCTGAATTTAAAGAGTGAATTATGGACACATGTATTTAAGATTCTCTTATTATATGTATCTGACTCATCCTCTACCCAAATCATATCTGGAGAAGAGAGATTTTCTCTTTTAATCATTTGATTTTCTTATTATATAGTAGTACATACGCACAGTGGAAAATGTAGAAAACATATAAAGTAAGAAAATTATAGCCATATATTATCTAAACACCAAAGGACAATGCTATGTCATTTTGGGCATTTAACTATTTTTCTTAATATTTTATCATAAAATTTCCCTAGGAAATTTGCTTAACCCTGGAATTGTACTAGCCTTTTGTCCAGTACAGAATAACATTCCCAGAAATGACCCCAACATCAAAATGGTATGTGAGGCTGGGAAGGCCACAGGGCACACAGCTTATCCTCTGAGTCCTACAAAGAATGCTGTTAATTCACTGATGTTACGCATTCGATGCCTGTGAGTCATTCACTCACTCAGCTGGCTCGGACTGAGACCTACTTTATACCAGGTGCCGATCCAAGTGCTGGGGAGACCCCAGAGGGAGCCTGGATCACGGCATCACTGTCCTTCTTTATTTGCTCCCAGAATCCTACTCAAGAACCCTACATGGTATTGGGGGGATGGAGGCAGGTGAGATACAGTGAAATTCATTTCATTATGTTCCTTTAGACATATTTAAATAGCATGAAAATTGTCGCTAATTTTGATAAGTTTTCTTTTCCCTTCCTATGTATTTTTGAGGATGGGTATAGTTTTGGTGCAGCAACAGTAATTGATAGATCTTTGGTATGTTAGGATTTTATATGAAAAATTAAGAAGGAAACTGCACTTATACAAAGAGAAGAGGCAGTGAGGAAAAAACAAGCCACCCTCGAACTTGGCTACAATTCAGAATTCCTGGTTTTCAAAAAAGGGAAACATAATTCAAAATATATTCTCTAAATATTTTAGCCCCTAGTAGAAATACATGCAGGCAAAGTTCAGATCACTGGAACCTAGAACAATGTGCTTACTTAAGCGAAGGTATAAACAGACCACAGATACTATAATGCATCCTTTATTTTAAACTAGTTCATGTGAGCAAGTTTCATTTCACATAAACTGCTAAGTAACAGTTTTGGAAATATATCCTTCTTGATTGGTAAAAATAGCTCACGGATTACCAGATTCAACAAAATTTAGTATTAAATAATTTACTTATTTCCTTCAGGAAATTCTTTTGAGTAATCTGAGTTAAGTATTTCCTCTATCTGATCTATTACTTTTCACAGAGAAAAGTAGTATTATTTGCACATGACCTACTTTTACTCCTCTGGAAATATCTGACTGTGAGCTCAGGTTAAGGGTTGTCTACTGCACAGCAGGGAAAAAAAGATTCATTTCACAGTGAAGATCAGAATCTTTTTTTTGAAGGGCGTGGTGAGCTGGGGGACAAGGGAAATGCCTTTGTTTCGAGACAGACCCCAGTATTCCATACTGAAGCTGAAAGATGGAGCCCATGTGAAGAAACTTGGAAGGACACACTGACACCCAAAGATGTTCACTCGGCAAAAACAGAAGGAAAGAAACAAAGAAAAAATAATTTAACTGCCCTATAAAGAGAATGGACAGAAACTTGGTAATAAGGGAGAGAGAAGGAAGGTTAGGGAAGGGAGGAGAAACAATAAAAACAAACTTGGTTGTGGTGGGCAGAATACCAGGTTTCTGGAGCCTACAATGAAGGATGATAAGAAAAAAAGTAAAGTTTAAAAAAAGTTACAAAGTTTAAAATAGTTTAAAAATTAGAAAACAAAGTTAAAAAAATAAATTTTTTTATAGTGGCATGGAAGATTTTAAAATGATGGAGGTTTTTTATTTCAAAATTCAAGTTGTTTGAGTTTCTCCCCCATGCTACAAACAACAATAAGACCTGCTTGTGTAAGTGGTTTTGGGGGACACCACAGAGAGGGGTGAGCTCTGCAGTTAGGTTGGCCAGGAGCAGAATGCTGGTGTGGAAGGCAAGACAGAAGAGAGATCAACAGTTTCATGAAAACAGAAACTCAAAGCCAGAAATTATCTTAAAAATGTTAGTGTGGTAGGCAGAAAAATGTTCCCCGCCATTATGTCTATGTCCTTATCCCCAGAACATAGGAAGAGGTCAGATTCCCTGGCAAAGGGGCCTATGGTTGCAGATGTGGTTAAGGTTGCTAACCAGTCAACTCTAAGAGAGACCAGCTGGATTATAGATGTGGGCCCAGTGTAATCACCAGGGTCGTTAAAGGAGGAAGAAGGAGGCAGAAGAGGGGAGAGAGGACAGGAGATCTGACCACAGGATCAGAGTCAGAGGCACACAACCATGCTGACCTTGAGAAAGAGAAAAGAGGTCACAGGCCAAGAGACGCAGGTGGCCTCTGGAAGACAGAAAAGTCAAAGATACATGTTCCCCTGAGACCTTCAGAAACAGCCGTGCCAACACTTTGACTTCAGCAGGCTTCTGCGTTCAAGAAAACTACAAGGTTAAATTTGTGTTGTTTAGTGGAGACTTTTTCTTTTTTCTTCCTACTACCATGATGTTTGGGGATACTAGTTACAACAGCAACAGAAAGTGAATACAGTAAGCTTCTTGAAATGTTCAGAAATTGCAGATAACACTGGACAGTCCACTTTGATGTGGGATTGTGCTTATGTGAAAATCAAAAGGACAGTGTGACCTTTGCTAACATCTGCTTTTCTCATTTTTAGGAAGAGAACAGTAAGTCAAAACCTCTGTTGTTATTATTTTAGACAAGTGTCTCTTAAAACATTATGTAACCCTGTGCCTTAGGACCCTAAGAGAGTCTCTGTTCTTAGAAGAACCTGGATTCAGAGAGATAGGGTCTTACATCTGAGTCCCACAGTGGTCTCTTATTGGCAATGAGAGCTTGGGCAAATCAGTTACCCTCTTTAAACCACAGGATCTTCATTTACAAAAGGAAGATAAGAATAAGGATTGTTTGGGTGATTAAATTGTACACACACACACATGCACACATACATATTTGTACAACATTTAATACAGTGACTAGCACATACTAGGCACTCCACAAATTCCTGTTATGGATTTTTAAATGCATATATAAAAGGAGGAGAAATTTGCAGGAAGTTGTAGGAAAACTTAGTTCATGGCCCCAAAAAGGGCCATCTCTCAATGGGCTCTGATCAGTCAGTCCCCAGTGATGTGCTAATAAGCAGAGACTATAGCACTTGAGGATTTATGTTAAACATAAAAAGGAAGGTATTTAAACATAATTATTAAACAGCAGGTACGTTTATAATGTTGGCTGGATCATCTTATCTGGAGAGCTTTAATAAGCAGAGAGTCTCCCCTGTTCTAGAGATGGCCACGCAGGAAAATGACGTGGGTGGGTGGGCCGTTCTCACCCCAAGAACATATGACTGAGTACTCACGGAAGTAACACCTCTTGTATGTTATTCCAGATGGAATGTCCTCCCATGATTATTGTCAGCTGTGTCATCAGTTCAAGGAGACAGCCACTTGGGTCACACTGGAATATTAGAAAGAAAATCTCATCTAAATTTTAGATAGCTCTAACATGAAATAAAGTCATTATTTTATGCCTAAAAATAATCTAAGGAAAAGAGAGTAAAGACACTCCTCATTGGGCAACTAAGAGAAAACCTGAAACAGGTTAGACTGTCAGAACACAAAGCTGTATTCACACCTCTTCATTTCTGTATTTTTACAGGGAATACATCAGATCTCATGGATAAGTCACAAATCTGCCCTTAAAGAATGTGATGTAGAAACACGAGGAGTAGTAGTTGACAAAATGGAACAAGAGCACCTTCATGGCTGGGTTTTTCTCATAGTCAGTCTGGTCCTTGGGAGCTCTGCAGCTAGAATAAAGAAAAGGTAAGTCTGTAAAACTGTGAACGGCTTTGAGACCCTAATCAAAGCCACGGACACATGAGTTAACACAATAAATATGTATATAAATATATATATATATATATATACACAATTCACACTGTTTTCATATCAGCTGTTTTGAATTTCTTAACATATCCACTATGTTAAGTCCAACTGTACACATTGTTGTAAGAGTTTCTCCCACTAAGAACGCAATATCCCACAAGGCAAAAAAAAAAAAAATCACCCGTTCCTTAAAATTTATAAGCACAACAGTATCCAATGGGCAAGAACTGTCCTCTGTCAGGTGTTATTTGAAAGAAAGCTACTGCTAAACATCCTGCTAAATAATATTCTCTTGTCTCCCTGAACGGCAGTAAGGTAGGACTATTGAAGAAGACAAACAAAACACGGGGCAACTTGCTAGAAGCATTTGAGGAACATAAAACGGGTCATCCTCCTAGTTCAGAATTTGAATTGGTCTTAGTATTTTCAGAAGATGACCACTGAGCAGACCACTGGGAAAATCACCCAGCCACATGCAATGTGTGGGAAGCACTTAACTTAGGCTGCTAAGCCGCTGGGTGGGATACAAGCCAGAGAGAAGAAACATTTATTATAGAAGCCGCAGCTGATGAGAATGGAGCTACACTAACAGGAACAGCATGGGGGGAAGACACATAACAGTGTGATTACTTATCCTCTCCGTAACGCACAAGCAAATCTGCCACTGGAGCCACGACCCTCTTCCACTTATTTGCAATACAGAGACTATTTACTTTCAACAGTAGGGTACATTATCTAATGTAATTGAAATTATTATTAAGCACTGACATATTTACACAGAGCTTGGACATTCTAAAGCTTCCTTTGTCCCTTTTACTAATGCAAAAATGGAGCTAATTCACTTCTCATATAGGCTAGAGAAAATAAGTTTGCACTTGAAGTTAACTAAAGACTATAATGTACTGCAATTTAAGTGCCTAAAAGATAGTCTCTGTTTTGACCTGGTTCTAAAACTGGTGTAGAAATTATCTCAGCTGCTGGAGGAGCTTACCAGAGTCAGTCATCATGATTGCCACTTTCTCATATATGGCGTTCAGGGTCACCATGATGATAAAACTGATGAGGGAAGCAGTGATGGGCATGGCCCACCTGCACAGTCAGGTACTTTTGGATTGGGTCTGTTCCATTCAGGTTCTTGGGAAGTTTTGCAGAAAATACAATGAACACTGAAAGTCCATAGACAATGATCCCAATAACTGAAGCAATGGTCAACAGGACCTGACAACCCAAAAACCCAGCAGCATGAGACTCACAAATGATCGTATTTTTACACAGAAAACTTGCCCCCAACCCAGCTTAAACAGAAAACATGCATGTGTTGTAAACTTCACATAAACGTGAGAAGTGATATAAATCGCACGTAAATGCCATAAGAGACGTGAATATCAGGCATGTTAATTTTTAGTGGAGGAGGAATGGAAGATGTCAAAAAGAATGAGTGCATCCACTAATGTAACACGCTGGCAGCAGGAGCAGCTGTGTGCAGGGCATAGGGAATATATGGGAACTCCACTTTCTGTGAATTTTTCTGTAAACCTAAAACTGCACTAAAGAAGGAAGCCTGTTAAGTATATTTTAATGGGTGAAAATGGGGTAACTGGTGGCATGTTCTTTTGGAGGGAAGTCTGTGATAGCAGAACCAATGAAAGTATCCCTTCTACATCTGTAGAATTACTGAGGTTATGAACTAGTTGGAACCCATGAAGGGGATATGCTTCCTTTCAAGGGAGAACCTATCACTGATTCAGGGGTCAGCAGGTGCTAGCTGTCGTCTTCATTCTGAATAGAACCAGTGAAGCTGTGGACATGCCCTGAGGGAAAGAGTGGAAGTGACAGCAGGTCTCTGCTGATGAAAGCTACACATGCTTTTCATACTCCTTGAGATCTTAAAATGGCAGGTATTCCTACTCCCTGCATTTGCACAAGATTCATGTCCCTGATCCACTGTAGTTCTGACTGTGTGGACCCAAGGGCAGCGGGGGTGTCTGAAGCATAATTTGCACGTGGCTAATAGGGTTTCAGTTCCTCACTAGGCAGGTTTTTTTCTGGCCACTGAAGAATGCACATTAAAGATACCATTTTTAAACAGTTTTCCTTCCATCTACGTTCTTGGTCATAGTCCAGAAGCATGTACTCAGTGTCCCTGGCTGCTCCTGCTGGCTGCCCCAGAGAGAAAGCTACAAAGAATGTGAATTTCAGGACTAAGTGAACCACATCATGTTATTTACAGTAACAGCGGGCGGCTGGCTTGCACCTGCAGGGGAGAGCAGAGGGAGTGTTAACAAGCCCCTCCTGGAGCCACACTCCTACATCTGGATCCCAGTTCCGATGCTAGCTGTCCGGCCTTGTGCAAACTTCTTAACCTCTAGGGGCTTCAATCTCCTCACCCATATAATGGGGGGATAATAATAGCAATTTATAGGACTATTGTGATGAGTCAATTATTTACTAATTGTGAAAACAATTGGAACATTAACCACAGGCATGTGAAAAACTCTACCTAAATATAAGCTATGAATATGGTGACCAAAGACTTAAAAAGGTGTTTTTCTTAGTTTTTAAGCCATCAGTTTGTAGAGAAAGCATTTTATTTTCTCCTCTACTCTCTTTCATCATCCTTTTCTTCACAGTTAAGTCTTCATGCTTGTGAAAGGAATAACTCTTTGGTGTGTGTGTGATTAAATGTGAAAATTAGTTAAGGCTGAGAAAAATCTATTATAGAAGGTATATTAAGCCTTCCTCTCTTGTACAGCACATATAGGCCATTTAAATAGTAAGCATTTTTTTAAAGTCTGCATAATAATTTTTAATTATGTATTAAGTAAACATAATATTTAAGAATGCTTAAATGCTTACTATTGCTTCAGCACACATCTATTTTTAAAAATCCTCACAATCACCCTGTGGGGAAGGTAATATTATATCTCTTTTACAGATGTGGAAATAGAGCCACGTGGAGATGTTGCAATTTGCCCCAAATGAAGCAACTATTAAGTGAAAGTACTGAAATACTCAAACAGCCCAAAGACACACTAACTGTATATCACTGTCTCCTACATGGTCTGTAAAATCAATTCTAATTCATTTCAGAACTTTTACAAACTTGACACATTTCCATTTTTCTTCCAAGCACTTAATGGGTTCACTATTTCTTAAGAAACAGGAAAGCTTTCCATTCTCCTTCCTCAAGTTTCTTCTTATTTATCATCTTTTCTGATCATAAATTTAACATTTGCTCATTAAAGAAAATTTGAAAGTACTCAGTAGTGGACAGAACTGCTGTCCTGGATCTGTCCCCAGTCTTAGAAGAGGACCCAGAACTTGCTTTAGGATAAATAACCTCCCTTTTGTTTTTAGTCCTGTGATTTAACCTCGATTGACTCTTTCTGAAGCACCAGAAATAGATCTCAGTTGGTTTAAGACAAATAATACCCCTCATTCTATTGGCCTCGCACATGATTGGAGAATTGACAAATAACTCAGGAAAAGCCACTATTATGTGAGGAGATACATGCTGATGCCCATGTGAATCATAAGCTTCCTCTATCAAGAGAGGAAGCTGCCAAAAGAGACCTGTCTTGGTTTGGATGGATGATCTGGGATGCTGCGTGCCTAGAAGCAACATGCTGAGACATCTTTGGACACAGAATGAAGACAGGACAAAAGCAGCCCTTGACATCATCTAGGCTAGAGTATCTCTCCTTGACTGAAGCCAGACCTCAGACCTGAGGTTTTCATTTACAGGAACCAATAAATCCCATGGATCCCCATTTTTTGGTTGTCATTTAAACACATTGGAGATTGATTTTGTCACCTACAATCAAAAGACTCCAACTCTGAAAATGAATAAAAAATAATATAAGAATAATGCTTTGACCTATAGACATAATTCCTTCAGAACGGTGCATTGTTTGTATATTACAAATCATTTTATATATTAATTTAATTCTCCAATCTATCATAAGCATAACACTTTGACATGTCATAAAATATTTTCATGGACACACTTTTTCATGACTGCATACTATTCTAATTTGTGAAGAGTTGGAAGAATATTTTGGCTGAGATTTTATATATATATATATATATACACACATATAAAAGTATGTCTGTGACTTTCATCCATACTGACTTTTCCCTGCCATTTTGAAATAATTCCTGATTAAAAGTTTTTCAAAGCTGAATTAGTGGATTAAAACATATGAATATTTTTGTCTCGATATCAACTGCCAGACTGCTTTCTAAGAAGGCTTGAGGAGTACACCAGAAATTAACACAGCATTGTAAATCAACCATACTTCACAAAAATTATCCAGTAACCTAGGCATGGGATTGGTGATCACTGGCATTTCATCCCCATAAACAGAGCTGTGTCACTTGAGAGGTGGAAAACTATTTCATTTTGATGTGCACTGAGTGAATTACCATTGAAGTGTGCCATCAACTTTTTCTTTTGTGAATGTGTGTTCATCTTCTCTGCCTTCTACGCTTCTGAGATATTTTGATATTACCTTTGAAGTGTTCTGAACTCTCTATGTGTTGAAGGAATTAGCCCCTTGTCGGATTTGTAAACAAATAACATTCTCTGGTGTTTTGTTTAAAATTAGGATGCTCTGATGCATGGAAATCTTTGTATACTTTCCTCTGAAACTTACTGTTCATCTAGAGGTTGTATACTCATCCATATTTATTTCTAGTTTTTTTTTTCTAATTGTGTTACTTTTTAAATGTTTCTGGAATTTATCACAATATATGGTTCACTGTATGATTTCAATCTTTTCTTTTCCCCACAAGTAGCTAACAAGTGTTCCATTCACTGAATAACCTTTATTTATCTCCCTGATTTGTAATGCCTTCCATCTCTTATATTAAATTATTATTGATATCAGAGCCCATATCTGGACTTCCTGCCCTATTTTCTAATCTGGCTATTCTTGAACTAGTAAAACTCTCATTATCTTATTAATTATTATATTACTAATATGATTTTATTCACAATAAACCCAAATCAATTTTATAACTTCTGATATTTTGGAGATATGATCTTTTAATCTAGAATCATGTGATTAAAGCACTTTTATATCTTTCAGTAGTTTTTACTTTTATTTTTTGATAGTTCCTACTATCCTTTTGTTAGGCTATTCTTAGACATTTTACCTTGGTTGTTACACTTGGAAAATTTTAGAAATCTTAATGCCTCCATCTGGTCTCTTAATCAGACCCTGGAGAATCCTAAACCACTGATCTGATTTGAACAAATGAGGTGAAAAGAATTGGGGGAAGCACTGTGAGCAGAAGAGACTGTGGAACCTCCAGAGCGGTGCCCTGCGTTGGCTCAGATGTTCTCTGGAAAAAGTTTTCTCTATGAGACTACATAGTTCCCAGCTTGACTTTCAGTTTTCTCAGCATTTCACATTAGATTTTAAAAGTCTGTGGCAGGTTCTTACCCAGCAAAAGAGCACTTGCACAAAGGGTTATATGTATACACTTTCCCCAGGTGGTAAATGGAACACGCTCTTCTTCCTAATTAAAAAAACAAGTTTAGTCAATCAAGGGATTACAACAATGAAATGATATTTCTCCTAACTGGTCACTAAATCCTAAACATAATATAAAAAAAATTTTAAGACATAGCCTCCTTGTTTGTAAATGCATGGGTTTTTTCCTGTTTTTTTTCCTTTTCTTTCCTGTTAACGATGTCAAACACACAACAAAATATGTACAGTGTTCGTTTAAATACTATTTTTTGAAAATGCACATGTGAACAGTAAACTGTTTCCCTGCCATGGTCTGAGCACCTGACGAGGCCAAGATTTAAAGCTCTATTCCTTAGCTTGCCTTTGATTTCAGAAGTGAAGCTAGTGACAGCTTAGAGTCTGTGCAGGACAGAAAGTATCACAGGTGTCTGCAGCTAACTGGTCTCCACTGTGTGTTTCTTGGTTGAGCTTTATGTGTTAATTAGCTACAAATATGAATTTGAAGTGTTTCCATTTTAGAGTTTATATTTAGAATTTTTTAAGAGATGAAATCAGGAAGAATCAAGATTTAACTGGATTATAAGACCAGATATAGTATAATAATAGCTGTAACTAAGTACATGGCCCTTCCTCTGTGCCAGGAAGCCTTCCAAGTAGATTCAATACATTACTTCGACCCGTCCTTACCACTGTCATGAAGAAGCAACACTCTTATTCTTATTTTATAGGAAACTATGGCACAGAGAAGTTAAGTTGTCCAAGATCACTCAGGAAGCAAGCTGCTGTGTTCAAATATGAATTTAGGCAACTTCATTCCCAAGATCTCCCTACCACAACGCTGGCCTCTCTAAACAATGGAGCATGCTTTCACAAGTAAAGTAAAATACTTCAAATAAGAAACTAAAAAAAAATAATAAGGCAATTTTTAAATAAGGAAGAACGATAAAGTTAAATGAGTCTTCATCTTCAATTTTTCAACAAGCATGTTCCAATGAAAATTTAAACTTATTAGCTTGCAAATTTAAATTTAAACTTGGCAGTTTAAATGACCAAAAAACTTTTCTTCAGTATTTTTTGTATGCTGCCAATATGATAAGTTTTTGTTTTTCAGGACTCAAAAGCATTATGAACATCTAATTTTGTCTAAGATTCAGCTTTCATCTCTGAATGTACAGTCTTTCACCAACATATGCTTTTACCCCCATCTTCAGTTGTAAACAATGGTAACTATTCATAATGGGATTATTAGAAGCTTATTACATTGTAAAAGACAAATGTCACTTTCTATTGGTAGCTGAACCTCATTTTTTTCCATTTATAAAAAGAGGAGTTTGACTTGCTCCCTCCATATCTTTTCAGTGCCAACATTCTGTAGATCTGTGATTCAATTTATTAAATCTATATTTGGAGACATTTTCAGATACTCCTAGTAAAAGCATTTTTTCCCCAAGAGTTATTCATGCTCACAACCTACTCTCCTGCTGCTGCTGACTGCAAGCACCATCAGCTCTAAATTATCTCAGCTGATGGAAAGAAGCAATAATACAAATGACTCAAAAATCATCTTTTCATAGCTCTGGAATGTTGATACAAAGATATACAGTTTTATTTTTTTAATTTTGCAGCAGGAGTGGCAGCAATAAATTTACATTTCCAATTATGTAAAATGACTAGGTCAAACACTGCTCAAACACTGATGGCACCTCAAGATATGTTTCCCTGCTTCCTCTACCCTTTCTCTGACTTTAGGATGAGAGTCATGCTTCTTTGTGCACATCCCAATAGGAAGGGGGAGCAGTGACCGGGACTTAGTTCAAGACAAAGGGGCACCTAGTCTACGATGAAAAGGAGGCCGCAATAATGAAGGCGCATGTAAAAAAATGGGAGTCAACTATAAAAACCAATTTGTCTTTCCTTCTACATCTATGTCATTGCAGCTAATTTATATTTTGCATTTTTTATTGGTGTTATGAAAGGATACAAATCAATGCCTCTTTTCATATACAGTTTTACCAGTCTTTTTCTTTTCCCCCTTTTTACAGTTAATATGAAGGAAGGACCTCACTTCTCTTCTGTGTCCACCATTCCAGGCAGTGCTCCTTCAACTTGGCTGCACATTAGAATAACCAGAGGAGCTTTAAAAACTTCCCTATGCCAGAATGCACCGGAGGCCACTAAGTACCATCAGAGTTTGCAGTGATGGAATCCAGGCACCAACCTTTTTTTAGGTCCCCTGGTGATTCCAACATGCAGCCAAGGCTGACAAGTCCAGAAGTAAACAGACTCAAGTGCATCTAAACAGCGCCTGCTTTTCCTGGGTAATCTCATCTATCTCCACGTGGGGACACCGCGCCTCCTATTCTGGCCGGACTTGTTCTTCCTGCTCAACCGTGTCCCATTTGTACTCAAGTTCTGCCTGGCGCCGCTTCCAGAACTCCAAAAGTAAGGTTACTAACAGAGAGACAGAACAGCAGAATGTGGATCTTCAGTGATGACTGATGCTTCAGAAATCTGTACTTAATATTTATTACACTTAACACTTTGGTAAATGGTTAATAAAATCACATTTTATTTATAGGCGATACTAAAGAAAAAATGAGTTAATACCTTTTTTAAGAAAAAAGAATATGTAGATAATTTATTGAACTTTTGGAAACAGACTAGCTCTCTAGCTCAAGGGAAAGGTATTAACGTGATGGTCAGAGGCAGGTGACTGTGTCTGATGCTAAAGTACCTGCTACCAGCACATTATGCCCTCTAAAAACACAAATATCGGGGGGAAGGGTGGGTATAACTCAGTGATAGAGCACGTGCTAAGCATGTACAAGGTCCTGGGTTCAAGCCCCATTACCTCCATTAAAAAAAAGTAAAAAAATGCACAAGTAACTGTCACAATTTAAAAGCACTGCACGGTGCACCCTCCAAGCCTTCTCCTCACATCCCTCTGTCTCTTCTGTCCAAAGGACCTGAGGGTGGGGAAGGGGATGAGAATGCTTTAGTAGCCCTTGCATTTCTATTTTCCACCACCCCAGTCACACAAACTTAAAATAATATTCTTAAGTATGGAAAACTGCCATTTTTCTCAATCATCGGTAAAGTAATTTTTAGAAATCGTCATTGTGTTTTAAGACTCGTAAGTTTAAATAGTAGACAAAAACAACATGAAATGTTAATTGAAAATGTGGCTTCAGGGTAAATCCCCTAAGCCCTTCTTCCCAACAGACTGTTACCCCTAGGCCCCAACTCTAGAGAAATTGCAGAATAACCACTGTGCCCTCCACCGTTATACCTGAGTCTCTACAATGCTCTGAGAATAAAGAGGAAAAAGACACAGTCCCTGCTTCCGGGAGCTCCTTGGTGCACAGGACTCATCATGAAGTGATGGCTGAGAAGGCGTGTAAAGAGGGCTTGGATAACAGTCAGCAGAGGGTGCTCGGGGCAGAGAGCCGGAACTGTAGCCAAGGCTCTCCCAGAGGAGGGAACCACAGTGGTGAGATCTGAGATGCCCTAGAAGTGATCAGGTGAACGTATAATGTTAAGGCCATTTCTCCCTGGGGAGCTGTGCATGCAAAGGAGGGAGGCCAAACAAAGCCAGGTCCCTTCCAGGAACTGCAAATAGTCTACAAGCGAGCACAGGGTGTGGGAGGCAGATGAGGCAAACAGGTGGAGAGATCACAGGTGCACATCACAAAGGACTCTGTGTGCCTCCAAGGTAGAGGAGACATGCAAAGTGATCTAGAAAGAGACAAGATAGTGTCAGGGAGGACTATTGGCAGGTTCATGTGAAGGCCTGCTGAGGCCCTGCCAGGAGGAGAGAGAAGAAAACATTTCAGCAGGTGGACGGATTGGCCACAGGTGTGATGGAAGGGCAGGAAGAGGTCAAAGATGCCGGCCAGCTTTCTGGCTTTGGCAGTGTCTAAATTATAGTGCCATTCTGTGAAATAAGAAGGGCAAGAACCTCCTAGAGGAAAACATAGGCAAAACATTATCTG
Organism: Vicugna pacos; assembly: GCF_048564905.1. Taxonomy (NCBI): domain Eukaryota; kingdom Metazoa; phylum Chordata; class Mammalia; order Artiodactyla; family Camelidae; genus Vicugna; species Vicugna pacos. The sequence goes on along the minus strand of NW_027328741.1, from coordinate 77,693,480 downwards.
ACATACATTGCAAAAATTTTCTCCTAGAAGAAATAAAAGCAAGAATAAACAAATGGGACCTAATGAAACTTACAAGCTTCTGCAGAGCAAAGGAAACCAGAAATAAAACAAGAAGAAAACCTATGGAATGGGAGAAAATTTTTGCAAGAGAAACCGACAAAGGCTGGATCTCCAAAATTTATAAGCAGCTCATACGACTCAATAAGAGAAAAATAAACAACCCAATCCAAAAATACACAGAAGACCTAAACAAGCAATTCTCCAAGGAAGACATTCAAATGATCAAAAAGCACATGAAAAAATGCTCAATATCACTAATCATCAGAGAAATGCAAATCAAAACTACAATGAGGTATCACCTCACACCAGTCAGAATGGCCGTCATTCAAAAATCCACAAATGACAAATGCTGGACAGGCTGTGGAGAAAGGGGAACCCTCCTACACTGCTGGTGGGAATGCAGTTTGGTGCAGCCACTATGGAAAACAGTGTGGAGATTCCTCAAAAGACTAGGAATAGACTTACCATATGACCCAGGAATCCCACTCTTGGGCTTGAATCCAGAAGGAAATCTACTTCAGAATGACACCTACACTCCAATGTTCATAGCAGCACTATTTACAATAGCCAAAACATGGAAACAGCCTAAATGTCCATCAACAGGTGACTGGATAAAGAAGATGTGGTATATTTATACAATGGAATATTACTCAGCCATAAAAACCGACAACATAATGTCATTTGCAGCAACATGGATGCTCCTGGAGAATGTCATTCTAAGTGAAGTAAGCCAGAAAGAGAAAGAAAAATACCATATGAGATCGCTCATATGTGGAATCTAAAGACTCATGGACAGAGAATACAGACTTGTGGTTACCAGGGGGTTAGATGGTGGGAAGGGATAGACTGGGATTTCAAAATTGTAGAATAGATAAATGAGATTATACTGTATAGCACAGGGAAATATACACAAAATGTTATGATAAATCACAGAGAAAAATTGTGACAATGAGTGTGTATATGTCCATGAATGACTGAAAAATTGTGCTGAACACTGGAATTTGGCACAACATTGTAAAATGATTATAAATGAATAAAAAATGTTAAAAAAAAAAAGAAGGGCAGGAAGAGGGGCAAGTCATGAGAGGAGACAACTGATTCAGTTCTGGCTGGGTGCCTGTGTGCTCCAGGAGAGATGTGCAGTAGGCAAATAAAAGTCTAGAAATCGGGAGGAAGTTCTAGGCTGAGCCAAGTAGATTTTCTGTTTCAAGAGGCTAATGGGTGTGAGTGGACAAGCTCACAAGAGGTGTATAGGGATAGCTCTCACCCTCCTGCATATGGGAAGAATTTGGGAGCCTTTAAAAAATAGTGCACCACAGCCTGGAGTGGGGCCTTTGTACTGTTTATTTTTTTTTAAATACTTCTTTCCTTTTTGTGGGGAGTATTGAGCTTTATTTATTTTAATGGAGGTACTGGGAATTGAACCCAGGTCCTCTTGCATGCTAAGCACGTGCTCTACCACTGAGCCATACCGTCCCCACCTTTTTTGTTTTTAGACATTAGCTCTACCGAGCAGTCAGGGTTGAGAATCAACCTGCAGAGAGCAGAGAGCCTTGGGGGTAGAGAACAAGGAGAAGCTGCCTAGAGTCCTGAAGACCCCACCAGGGGCAGCCGGAGACGCAGGGAGCCTCGGAAGTGCTGTGAGGAAAGTGAACCCAACACTCCCCAATAGCGAAGACGACAAACATATTTCAAGCACCCACTTCCCAGCAGTGTTTGTTCTGACTTTACTAGTTTTCCAGTAATACTCAGTGAGAATAGAAATTATCTGGACACAGGGATCAAATTCAAATGCTGATTATGACCATTCTTAGCTGCGTGATTACTGATTAAGTTACTCGTCTGCCACGTGTAAAACGGGGGACCTAGCACCGTGCTCGTGGGCTGCTGTGAGCGTAATGAAATGACATCTATAAAGGCGCTCCTGACTCTCAGAGGTAATTGCTACTATTGTCCCCATTTGGGACACCAAGAAACAGAGTCACAGAAAGCTTCAAACATTTGCCCAAGATGAGGGTTGGGATCAGGAATCAAGCCAATGACTTCTTGGATCCAGAGCCCAGGATCTTCTTACGAACAACACGGCACTGCCCAGGCTCCCTGCTCCAAAACCAGCCTCCCTTTGGCTCACTTCCATGGCAACTGCGCTGCACAGATGCCCTCACTGCCTGCCCGCCCGCCCGGTGTCTGACCCTGGCACTCCTCTCTCCGTCCCACACAGCGCTTCCTTGGGCACACCATCGCTCACGAGGCCATTGCTGTGGCTACTCGGATGTTTACATGGAAACGCAGGTGGCAGCCCAGCTTTTTGCTATAGATGCTGCTGTCAGTGGAGGCAAAGAGCTCACAGTTGGTGGGGGAGGCCACTTGTGGTCTCCTCCTTGGCTGGAGAGCTGGATGAAATCCAGTTTCCCTTTGCGACTTAGACATCCAGCATGAGAGATATGTAAGGCCATCTGGCCTCTCAACATAGAAATGATGCCCCCGCAGTCGTTCTTAACATTGTAATCTCCTGGCTCCACCAGGGAGCAGGGGCCATGGCCTGTTGTCCACCAAGTTTTGTTTCCTTGCACAACAGCTACAATGGGGTGAGTTAACACCGGACCAGAAAATCTACAAAGCCCTCGTGTACAATTTCCTGACACTTGCAGGTCACCCAAATACCCCAGATCCTCCAAGTAAACAACTAGTAAGAGGAACTGAGCTGGCTCGTCTGTCAGACCCCTGATGGCAGGACTGATTTGGCCTCTCCTGCTCTCGGGATGATCCGTTCTCCTTCTGTGTGCCCTTCCCCGAGTGAAAGGGACTGTTCTTTGTTTATGGGCTAGGGAGTATTTATGGCTGTCTGACCAGAACCTTCAAAAGTAGAGCTCTTGGTGAGAGTGGAAGCATGGCACCCACGTCTCATGAGCTCAGCTACTCAACAGCCTCATCTAGCCAAGACTGTGGCCAACACCAGGGGTCCATGCTGTTGGGTGTTGGGTCTGGAGAGCAATGCCTTCGCCACTGAGAAGCTGCCCCACCACTTGTGACCTTGTCCCCATCGAGGGGGAGGTGACGCATCCATGGGATGAAAGCCGCGAGGGCACTAGGTGACTGTGGACCAAGCTGTGACTGGCTGGTCCTGCCCCCCCATGTTATCCTCAAGTGCAGAAAATCCCCAAAAAGACCCCTGCTTGAGTGAATGGGTCACCTATAAACCAACTGTTCTTGAGCCGCCTAAGAAGCAACACAGTATATACAGTGAGCCACCCACTCACTGAAGTCCCCAAGGCTCACAGCTCCCTAATGTGACACCAGGTAATCCCAACAAACAGAAGACCCTTACTTTATAATTGACTTGAGAATTCTACTACCAACACTGCCTTCCACCTTCCACTTATGAAGTTCTTTCCACTCTATCCCCTGCTCTGCAATTGTGCAATCAGTCCAGAGCTCCTTCATGAGACAGGAGGGAAGGGGGAAGGGCACTGCCATTAAAAGAATGGCACAGCCATTAGCATCGAGACGGTGGAAAAGTCAACTCCCAGTAGATCTTGAGCTTCAATACACACTCACTGAAATACAGCAGGATGCTATATGGCACTCCCACAGGTGCCAGGACAGGTTCAAGGCTGACCATGAAAGGTCAAAGGGTGAGTGGTGGCCCAATTTCTGGTAATCGCAACACCTTCTCCAAAGCGGTTGGAATATTCCTCCCACTTATTAGCATATGAAGATACTGAGGGCATAAAAACTAACAACCACACCTCGTGGCTGCTCTCTCTGCTGAGGGAGACAGCCCACACTCTGTCTGTGGAGTGTGTATCTACTTTTCCTTTAAACTGGAGCACCCAACCCTCACGCCTCATGGCCTTTCTGTTGCCTTCTGAAACAGCCCACTCTGTCTGTGGAGTATATATCTCTCTGAATAAATCTACATTTACTGAATTGTGGCTCTCTCTTGGATTCGTTCCTGTGCAAACCAAGGACCCACACATCACGAGGTGCATCTCAGGGACCCAAATAAGACCTGGGATACGGCCATCCTCTCCCCCACATTTTCCTGTATCATATATTCCTTCCCAAAGGATCTCACCTTGTGCACTCCAAAGTAGACGGCACTCATGTGTCCTGACGTGGATCTGCTTCTGCGTTTATCATTTCTTATGTCCACTAGAATGTCATCTTCATGATGACAGGGATTTGGTTCTGTTCACAATGGAAGCACCAGCACATGACAGGTGCAGAAGAAGTATTAGCTGAATGAATGAGCTGTGGGAAGTCCTGGGAATTCAACCTGGAACCCCTAGCCACTTGGGCCCCAGCTCACTCCAGTTGCTCCCTCCTACTCATGGCTGACCTCTTGCCACCACTTTCTGCTCTGCCATCACCTGAGCCTGGATGAGCTGAGATGAGCACACACCACGGAGAGCATGGTGAATGGTTCACGTCGTTGCAACACACTCGCCCTCTGACTGCCAGGGGTTACTTAGGATGGACAAACTGAAGGGAGCACCATGTGCACCGCCCTAACCTACAACTCACTTGAAGCACCAGGAATGCACACATGGGAAGCGCAGGCCCTTTCCAACCTAAGGAGAGGGACTATGGGTGAGAAGAGGGTCTCTGTCAACTAACAGTCTCTTTACAAGCCAGTCTTAGAAAAGCTCTTTAAAGACACTTTTGGTATCTTCCTTGTGTTTCGGTAATCCCTCTAGATTTTGTCATTTTAATCTATGCATCAGAAATACAGATGCTCTTGAAATCTCTATTGATTTTCAATGAAGAAAATCCTCAATTTCCTTCTCTGCTAGGAAAATTACTGCACTTTATATAAAAAAAAGGCAGCTTCCTTTCATGAGTTTCTATCTTCAAACACCTAATTTCACAAGAATCAGTGAAGCAGGACATGAAAATCTCGCTGTGCTTTATCACCTACTGGTGGGCAGGAATGAAATGAATGAGTACTGATCTCATGAGATGGGAAGGCTGGGGCTGTCTTATTCCTGCTACAGATGGAAGGGTCCATATCTGTGAAGGGGAGGAAGGACCAAGGATGAGAAACCAACATTTTCTAACCCATTTCTCTTTTTCAGAGTCTCAGACAAAACACTGTGATTTTATAAACAAAACAAGAACATCTGCACCCTTTTAAAAGCACGCTACAACTTTACTACTACACACGGCACTCTGTCATTGACCTAAAGGCGAATGACAGCCAAGAAATTTGCGGGGATCTTATTCTGTGCTCATCCCTTTTGGTCTTTGGAAACTCAGGAAGTTTGCCTCCTCTCCCTGAGTGTCGTTTTTCTCATCCTTCAAATGGGAGTGTAACAGTCATTCATTTGCTCAGTGTCCATTCGACAACAGGAGACGGCTTATAAAAACAATAATAAAAAAAGCAAAACAGCATTTCTGATCTGTGCTTCTTCCTCCTCCTCCCTGAACATGAACTTACAGGCTAAAATGGCATCTTTCACTAAATCCCGAACGTAAGGAGCAGTTCTGATAAGGAAGTCACAGGACTGCAGGTGTAACCGAGAAATGACCCAGTGAAAAAGAATGAGTTGCCAGCAAATCCTCAAAACCCGTAAGGGTGCAAACCCTGGGAGTTACAGCCATGGGTGGGAGTTCCTTAGTTCCCCATTTCACAAAGCCGAGAACTTTGCAGGGCCCATGAAAGACACAGATAACCCAGTAAAACCACACCATGTTTTGGAGTACACCGGGGCCAAATCGCTGCTGACCTGCACTGCTGTGTGTCCCAGAGCAAGAGCCCTCGGCGGGGGTGACTGTATTTGAGGCTGGACAAGAACTTCCTGTTCTGTCTCTTTTGCTCTCTCTCTTCCTGCAATAAAACAACTGGTAGGACTCTGGTGGGGAGCACTGCACCCACATTCTCTGGGAAACCACACACCAGGCAGCTCTAACTGATCTGAGAGAGGACACGTCAATGAACATATATACACTAAAGTCAGGCAGAAGGCTGCCTGTGGCCTTGGGAATCCAAACTAGCTTGTCCTGTTAATCAGGATATTACACATCTAAAGAAAGTGTGCACCAGATGAAGACGATGCCTTAGACAGCGTCGGTGGTTATGTCCAGCAGTGTCTAAGGACAAGTCATGCTCTGGTAGATGGGAGCATTTTGGTTGCTTTAAGAGTTTGCTACTGAAGGGCTGGGACATTTCATTGGGACTTGAAACTCCAGACCTCTTTACTCACAAAGGCAGACAAGTTAGGTGAGCCAGGTCAGCCTTTATTCCAACTTCCTAACCAAAAGGCTATGAGGTCGAAAATATATTTCTCAGACTCTTCCGCAACAAGGATTCCAGATGTGGCTTTAAAAATTCCCATCAGAGACTGAGATTTGCAAATATTAACTACTATATATAAAAATAGCTAAAAAAACTAAATTTCTTCTGTATAGCACAGGGAACAATATTTAATATCTTATAATAAACTTTAGTAAAAAAATATGAAAAGGAATTCATACATATATATGTGAATATGAAAGACTGGAACATTGTGCTGTACATCAGAATTTGACACATTGTAACTGACTATACTTCAATTAAAATATATATATATATATAATGCCCATCAGCAGCATCTGAGTGTCACTGAAAGAAGAAACCCAGATGAATGGACGCTGAGGTGGTTGGATGAGCTACGTTATTTTGCTGGGGTGGATGCAGCCTGCATGGCAGAGATCTAGAAGGAATGCTCACAACAGCCACTCACTGATCTGAAAGTGAGTTAGGTTAACAGCTTTCTGAAATCCTCACTGCCCCTCCTGATGAGCCAAGTGTCTGGCGTTTCTCTGGAAATCACTAGGCGCAGTCTGGAACTCAAAGGTAAAAATTAAAAACTGCAGTCAGGTAGCAAAGAGACTGGCAGGACGCGTTGGACAAAAGTAGGTCAGAATCAACAAGGAATGGGGAGGGGATAGAATGTGTGTTGAGGACCCTGAATTCAGGGTTGGATTGTCTATGTTGAGGACTCTGAGTCAGTATGAGTAGATGGATTTGTGTGGACTATGGACTAAAATGGTGGCCATTGTTCAGATAAGTGTGATTTGGAGTATATTTATTTGAGGAGGGTTTTTTTTTTCCCCTTCAACATTGATCATTTCTAGGGAGCAGAATAATACTCTGCCACACAACATCTAAGTGCAAAAGAGATGCTATGGGATGATGGTGGTATGAAAAATTTCAGTACTGCAATTTCAAGCTTTCCTTAATGAGGTGCACAGCAGTAGGTACTTAAAATAAAATAAGGTACTTATATTAAAGACATCATCATATGTACATATCCTTTAAGATACACATATGGTGCTATAAGTGGGCCTGAAATGTGTTCTGCATTCTAAAATCCGATGAAATAAAATCAGTAGTTCAATATGCCTGTCGGCTCTAAAAACATGATGTAGCTCATGATCACAGAAAGCAAGATCAGCTAGGGAATTTGAGATTTGTCGTTTCCAGTGTCAAAGTTAATATTTTTTGCTTTACTTAAAAAGCATTTTTTTAATTAGGTCTGTCAGCATCCATTGGTATACGGGGTTCAGTAGATGTGTTCAGATGTTCCAGACAGTGAATCAGAGCAAAGACTGAGGTTTAGACAGTAGTTAAATGCCTCACCCGTGTGATCAGCATCCACAAACTGCTTTACTGAAAATCCTTAAAAGTGAGAACTTCATTAAAGCAACGATAAGTGAGGGGAAAAAATAGCTACAGACTAGTGGAAGTTTTATAACGTGTAAAAATGACAAAAGGCTATTCATGAGCATATTTTTAAAAACCCCTACACTTTAATAAGAAAAACAACAATCTGACAACAGGTTGTACACTGCTGTAGGAGAATCCATGCAGATGGACTCTTATGTGAATGGGGCTGGAGCTGTAGAATTAGTTAGTCTTGCAAGTAACTCAGTTAAACACAAATGCAAATGGGATACACTTCTAGAATATCTGAGGAAATATCTTGGAAAACTTACTCCTCTATGAAGCAATGACAATGGCAAAATTTGTCAAAATTAACCTCTGTAGAACTCTGGAAATTAAACCAAGACTTCCAGCAATCCGGGGAGTCTTTATTTGAGAAAGAAAAACAGCTAAATCTCCATAAAGATAGTGAGTTTTGAGGCATTGTAACTTGATCTACCCCATCCCTGTATCCTCACCTAAATGGTGGCCTTTATAAGCAATAGTCTCACAATCAAGGTAGGGGCAGAAGTGATTTAAAGTTACCCAAAAAATCCGCCCCCAGAGAGCTGTCACTATGTGACCTGTCACAAACTCATGCTGTGCAAACAGCCTGTCCCCAGAGTGTGTGTGGGAAAATATCAGCAGTGAGTATCTAACATTACAACTGCCTGAGGCAGTGGGACCAGTAGAGGCTAACTAGGTGCTGACTAGGAAACTTAGAAGGCAAAATTGAGTAATGAGAAGTTCTGGGGGTGAAGGTAGGGTTAAAAAGCTCCAAAAAATTCTGAGAATTGTAGAAGGCAATATACATGTGTGGCACATGGCAAGGAAAGATCTGAGAAAATCCTAAGCCTTCAACACTGGCTGAACTTGAGGTTCTGCATAAGCAAGAACTAAAGGCTACGGAAGAGCTGCTGACTGCATGCTGGTGCTGAGGGCATCCCTCAGCATGCGGACACACAGCCACCTGGCAACAGCTCAAACGATTGGCTCCAGGCATTGAAGGAAATCACTGTCCAATTATTACTACAGTGATGACAACTAGGCTTTCTTCACACACACTGATCTCATGGTCATGCATGATAAAGAAAACAGACTTTAAAGAATTTGTTCAGGAAAGTAACTAAATAAATAGCTGCAGCAGCAATGACAATGGAAGCAACAATAAACCCTTGAGATGAGGAAAATCTGGCTTTCAGATCTGCCACATTGTAATATTTTAAATGTCCAGTTTTCAAGAGAAAATTAGAAGATGTACAAAGAAACAGAAAAGTTTGGTCATAACAGATGGGGAAAAAGTAGTCAATAGAAACTCCCTGAGGTAGCCCAGACTGGACTTACTAGACAAAGATATAAATAAGCAATTACACACATGTTCAAAATACTAACAGAAACCATGCCTAAAGGATTAAATTATGTGCACATCTCATTGTACAGAGAATATCAATAAATAAAATTTATAATAAAAACCAACTAGAAATTCTAGAGATACAAATATGACTAAAATAAAAACTTCAATAAGAGGTTTCTCTGTAGATATGAACTTGTTGGAGAAAAAGTCAGTTAAATTAAAACTACTGAAATTATCCAGTCTGTGGAACAGAAAGAAAAAGGAATAAAAAAATAGAACACTGTGTCAGAGATAGGTGGGACACCATCAACAATATCAATACACACATAATGGGAGCGCCAGAAGGAGGGAGAGAAAAAAAGGGGCAGAAAGAATATATAAAGAAATAATGGCTGAAAACTTCCCAAATTTGATGACAGCATTAATTTGTACATCCCAGCAGTTCAACAAACTCCAAGTGCTATAAACGTAGAGACATCTAAAATAGGCACATCAGACTCAGTGTGTCAAAAGACAAGAATAAAGTATCTTGACAGCTGAAAGAGAAAAGTGGTTCAACATATAGAAAGGCTCCTCAGTAAGACAGTTGATTTCTCATCAAAAACCATGGAGACCAGAAGGCAGTGGATGGTATCGTCAAAGAGATAAAAGGAAAAGACTGTCACCAAGTATTTTATAGCCAGCAAAATGATTCTTTAAAAAAAATTAAAGGAGAAATTAAGACACTCCTACAAAGACAAAATCTGAAAGAATTCATTGCTAGCAGGCCTGCCCTACAAGAAATACTAAGGATAGTCCAGCAGGTGTAAATGAAAGGACACTTGCCTGAAAAATAAAGAGCACTACTACATGAGTAAAAAAATAAAACAGTATAAATCGAGTATTACATGTAAATGTTTTGTTCTATTTGATGTAAAGGACAACTGCATAAAACAATACTTATGAAACTGTGTAGATGAGCTTATAAATGCATAAAGGTGCAATTTGTATGACAGTGACAGCATGAGGAGGGGGAGGGAAAAGACTGATACCAAAGCAAAGTTTTTGTGTACTGTTGAAATTAAGTTGGTATTCATGTCAACTAGATTGCTTTAAAACAAGATGTAAATTATAATCTCCAGGGCAATGGAAGAGAAGGAGGAGGAGGAAGAGGAGGAGGAGAAGAAAAAGATAAAATAAACAAATTAAAATGACACACTTGAAAATGCTTACTTTGTACAAAAATGTGTAGTAATAGAGGAATGGGAAAAAAAGACATATAGAAAGTAGACAGCAGTTGTAACTTCAATCTGATAAGAAATTACATTAATGTAAATGAATTAAACATTCTAATCAAAATACTAAAGGCAGAAATAAATGGAATAGACAATAGATGAACAATAGAGAATAATCAACAAAAGGAATAGTTGGTTCTTTGAAAAGATCAATAAAATTGACAAATTTTATCTAGTACTGAAAAAAAAAAGAGAGAAGATTCAAATTACTAAAATGAGAAATGAAAGGAAGGATGTCACTACTGCCCTTACAAAAATAACAAGGAATGTAAGGGAATACCATGGATAATTATATAGCCAATACATGAGATAATGTAGATGAAATGGATAAATTCCTAGAAGGACATAAATGACTGAAGCTAATTCAAGGAGAAATAGAAAACTCAAATAATCCTACAGTAAGTAGTAACTGAAATAGCAATCCAAAACTTTCACACAAAGAAATGCTAGGCCCGTATGGCTTTGTTGGTGAATTCCATCAACTACTTAAAGAAAAAACAAAAACAAAAACAAAAACAAACAAAAAATGCTTCACAAATTCGTCTGAAAATAAAAAGGTGGGCACACTTCCCAATTCATTCAATGAGACTAGTATCACACTGATACGAAAACCAGACAAAGGGATCACAAGAAAACTAAAGACTATCTCTTATGAATATAAATGCAAAAAATCCTCAACAGAATACAAGCAAATCCAAAACAGTAACATATAAAATAGACCACCATTAAGTGGGATGTATCCAGGTATGCAAAGGCAGTACAACATACAAAACTCAATTCATGTAATACACCATATTAATAGAATAATGGATAAAAACTAGGAATAGAACTTCCTCAACTTGACAGAGAACATCTATGAAAAACCTGAAGCAAAGATCATACATAATGCAGAAGCACTGAATTATTCCCTCCCAAAATCAACATTGTACTAGAGGTTCTAGTCAAATCAATCAGACAAAGAAAATAAAGCCTCTAGATTAGAAAGAAAGAAATAAAACTGTTTTGATTCCAGATGACATGATATTATATATTGAAATCACAAGGAATCCACAAAGGAAAAATAGAAAAGAAAAAAAAATCCTCTTAGAATTAATAACCCAGTCTGACCAAAATTGTAAGACACAGATGAATATATGAAAAGTAATTACATTTCTATTCAACAGCAGTGAATAATCTAAAAATAAAATGAAGGAAACCTTTTCATTTACAATAGCATCAAAAAGAATAAAATAATTAGTAATATTAAGAAAAAATATGTGGAATACTGAGAAAAATATCTGAAACTTGTATATTGAAAACTAAAATACTACTGATAGAAGTTAAAAATGACCTAAAATAAATGGAAAGCTCTTCTGTGTTCATGGATCAGAAGCCTTATTATTGTTAGGATGGCCATTGTCCTCAAAATGACCTATACATTCAATGCAGCTCTGGCTTTTTGGCAGAAATGAACAAGCTGATCCTAAAACTAATATGTAAATGCAAGATACCCAAAACAGTCAAAACAATCTTGAAAAATAACAAAGTTTTGAAGTTTCCAAATTCAAAACTCACTAACAAAACTGTGATCCATACAGTGTGGTACTTGCAGAAAGGACAGAAAAATAGATTGAGAGAAAAGAACTAAGAGACCATAAACAAAGTCTTACATGCAGCCATTTAATTTTTGACAAAGGTGCCATGACAATCCAATGGGGAAAAATAATCTTTACAAAAATGATGCTGGGACACCTGTACATACACCTGGAAAGAAAGAAAACTGAACTTTTATCTTAACACCATTTATGGAAATTAACTCAAAATAAATCACAGACCTGAAACTATAAAACATTTAGAAAATGAACAATGAGGAAATCTTCAGGACTTTGGATTACAAATACTTGTAATATATGACACCAAAAGCACAAACAACAAAAGAAAAAATCAAGTAAACTGGACTTCAGTGAAATTAAAAACTTCTGTGCTTCAAAGGACTTCATCAAGAAAGTAAGAAGACAATCCACAGGATGGATGAAAATATTTCCAAAATTTTCCCTGATAAGGGACTTTTATCCAGAATAGACAAAGAAGACTTAAAACATGACAATACAAAGACAAATGTAATTAAAATGGGCAAAGAATTTGAATATATGTTTCTCCAAAGAAGACATACGAATGGGAACTAAGCACATAAAAAGATGTTCAACATCAGTAGGCATTAGGGAAACAGAAATCAAAATCACAATGACATACCACTTCATACCAACTAGGATGACAAATATATATGATATATGATATATAAATATGAATCTATAAACCCAGTAATAAAAAGTGTAGATGAGGATTTGGAGAAACTGGACTCCTCATACATTACTTCTGGACATATACAATGCTTCAGTCACTTTAAAAGCTATATTAGCAATTCCTCAAAATGTTAAAAGCAGAATACATCCCAGCAATTCCATTTTTTGATATATCCTGAAGAGAAGTGAAAATATGTGTTCACACAAAAACTTGTCCATGAGCATTTACAGCAGAATTATTCATCATCAACTGATGGATGGATAAGCAATGTGGTGTATTTATAACTATGGCATATTATTTGAATACAAAAAGGAATTTGGGTATTGATATATGCTACACTATGGATGAGTCTTGACAACGTCACACTAAATGAAAGACGATAATCAAAAAAGGCAGCATACTGTATGGTTCTACTTATATGAAATGCCTAGAACAGGCAAACCTGTAGAGGCAGAAAGTAGAGTGGTGGCTGTTGAGGGCTAAGGGAAAGGAAGGTTAGGGACTGACTTACTAAAGGGTACTGGTTCCTTTTGGGGGTGATGGCTACACAACCCTGAAATGTACATAAAACCCTAATGCACACTTTCAAAGGCTGCATTTTACGGTATGTGAATTATATCTCCATAAACCTGTTATTCTTGAAGCTGAGCCCACCTATGGAGCAACTGACACAGCACTGACTGTGGCATCCGAACGGGGAGTGACCCACCCACCCACCGCGAAGGAGAGCAGCACCTGACCCAGTGTTGGAGGGGTGCAGTCTTCTTGCCAATGGACACTGTGAGCAGCACAGATGAGGGGGCCAACAGAGCAAGCTGAGTTCATGAAACAGGGAGAAGACACAAAGACCTCTCAATAAAACCATTAAGAGCGTTCAGTCTCTAGGAGAACACATCTTTGTTTTTAAAATCTTTTTATACCTGATTTATTTTCTATTAGCTTTTTAATCTTTACTTTTTAAACAGTTCTATATGTTTACAATTCCCATTTCATTTTTAATTCTCTTGGATTTGATCTGTTATTGATTATTCACAGGTTTTAAATATTGTGTTTTGAGTTTTTTCTTCTTTGCATTAAGGTTTTAAAAAGACATCTCAACTCGATTCCTATTCTTCTTCAACTTGCTCTTCTATTATTGATTATACACTGTTTTCAAACCTTCTTTTCCTCCATTCTTTTAAAATTCTATTTCTCTCTCTCATTTTTAAGTTTTATTCCAGCATAGGCCTTAGATAGATAAAGAAATAAACCCCTTTAAGGGCCACAATAGATAACTGATACTCCTTAAGCCACAGTGCCAGAGAGATATGAGCAGTTGAAGAAGCAGAGAAAGTATTCCCAATTAAAAGAGAAAGAGAAATCCCCTGAAAGAATGATCAATGAAATAGATATTAATGGCCTATTAGATCAAGATTTCTAAAAAGAAGTGATCGAATTACTGAAGGAACTAAAAGAGATAGTATTTAGAGACATAAAATATGTCAAAAACAAAATAGTAGCTATAAAGAAGAGCCAAGTAGAATTGGTAAATTCATTGGCTGAAATGAGATCTGACCTAAAGGCAGTACAACTCAGGCTAGATAATGCAGAGGAACGAATAAGTGACCTAGAAGACAGGACAACAGAAAGCACACAATCAGAACAGTTGAGAGAAAAAAATAAAAAACCATGAAAACAATATATGGAACCTATGGGATAATATAAAGCATGCCAATCTATGCATCATAAGAGTTCCAGAAGGGGAAGAAAGAACAAAGGGGATGGAGAAGGTATTTAAAGAAATCATAACTGAAAAATTCCCAAACATAAAGAAAGAATCAGACACCCAAGTACAGGAGGCTCAGAGGTTCCCAAACAGGAAAAGCCTAAAGAGACACACACCAAGACATAACAAAATCAAGATGGCCAGACTGAAGGATAAAGAAATGATCCTAAAGGCAGCAAGAGAAAAACAAAGAGTGAGTTACAAGAGATGGCTCTCAGCTGATTTCTCTACAGAAACACTGTAGGCCAGAAGGGAGTGGAAAGATATATACAAAGTCCTGAATGAAAAAACAGATGCAGCCTAGGATACTTTCTGCAGCAAGGCTATCCTTTAGAACAGAGGGAGAGGTAATGAATTTCACAGAGAAGAAAAACTAAAAGACTTTAGCAACACTAAACCCATGCTAAAAGAAATATTGTGAGGTACACTCTAAATAAAAAAGAAGCAGGATGATACAGAAATGAGAGCTCATAACTGGAAAGGTGATAACTACCATGAATTACAAATAGAATGAACATGAAATTGTAAAAGAAGACATCTAAATCATTGAGTGGGAGAGGGAAGCAAGAAAATATAGAGTATTTTTTCTTTCTTCTTTTTTCTTAAATTTTTCATTCTAGGTAGGATGGGTTAGAGATTGCATTACTATCTGTTTAGTACACACAGTTACAGTAATTGCTTAACAGACTTACAAAAAAGTGTAACCACAAGCCAAAAACTTACAAGTGAGTAACAAAAACTAAATACAATCCAAGATAACAGAAAGGAAAATTACCATACCACAAAAGGAAGAAGAAAGGAACAAAGAAGAAATATGAAATCAACTGCAAATAAAAGTTCAAATAGCAATAAACACTCATTTATCATTAATTACTCTAAATGATAATGGACTAAATGCTCCAGTCAAAAGACAGAGTGGCAGACTGGATAATAAAGCAAAAAACTTCAATAAACTGCATACAAGAGACACATTTTAGGGAGAAGGACACATATAGATTGAGAGTGAATGGACGGAAAAGGATATTCCATGCAAATGGAAACTCCAAAAAAGCAGGTATAGCAGTTCTGATTTCAGACAAAATAGACTTTAAAACAAGGGCCATAAAGAAAGATAAATAAAGGCATTTTACAATGATTAAAGGAGCAATACAAGATGAGGATATTACAATCAATATATATGCATCCAACATGAGCACCTAAGTACATAAAACAACTACTAACAGAGATAAACGGGGAAATTGATGGGAATACAATCATTGTCAGAAGTTTTAACACCACATTAACATCACTAGACAGATCTTCCACACAAAAAATAAATAAGGCAACAGAGAAATTAAATGATACAATAGAAAAATTAGATTTAGTGGATATTTTCAGAGCATTACAACCCCCCAGAATAGGATATACATTCTTTTCAAGTGTGCGTGGAACATTTTCTAGGATTCATCATGTACTTGGTCACAAAAGAAGCCTCAAAAATTTTAAGAAGATAGAAATTATCTCAAGTATCCTTACTGACCACAATGCCATTGAAACTAGAAATCTCTTCAGAGAAACAAAGCATAAAAAAAAGGAAAGCATAGAGATTAAACAACATGCTATTAAAAAAAAATGGGTCAATGATGAAATCAAAGTTGAAATTAAGGAATACATTGAGACAAATGAAAATGAAAACAACCACAAAAAACTTATGGGACAAAGCAAAAGCAGTGCTAAGAGGAAAGTTTAGGGCGATACAGGCCTTCCTCAAAAATGAAGAACAATTTCAAAAAAACAATCTAACCCACCAGTTAAAAGAACTAGATACTGAAGAGTAAAAACACCCAAAAAGTCAGCAGAAGGAAGGAAATAATTAAGATCTGGGAGGAAATAAATAAAATAGAGATTAAAGAAATAGAGAAAATAATCAATCAAACCAAAAGCAATTTTTTGAAAGAGTAAATAAAATCGAGAACCTCTGGCCAAACTCACAAAGAAGAAAAAAGAGAGAGCACAAATTTGCAAAATAAGAAAGGAAAATGGAGAAATTACAACAAATAACATAGAAATATAGACTATCATATGAGAATATCATGAAAAACTACATAAAAAAAGGGATAACCTAGAGGAGATGGACACATTTCTGGAAACATACAGTCCACTAAAACTGAATCAAGAAGAAACTGACCACTTGAACAAAATGACCACTAGGAATGAAATCGAATTAACAATAAAAAAAATCCCTACAAATAAAATCCAGAACTGGACAGCTTCACCAGAGAATTCTACCACACATACAAAGAAGTACTCATACCAGGCCTTCTCAAACTCTTCCAGAAGATTGAAAAGAAGGAATATTCCCAAACTCATTCTATGAAGCCACAATCACCCTGATACCAAAACCAGGCAAAGACACCACCAAAAAAGAGAATTACAGAACAATATCACTGATGAACACAGATGCAAAAAAAGTCCTTACCAAAATACTAGCAAATAGAATTCTACAGCACATAAAAAAGATTATACAACATGCTCAAATGGGGTTCATCTCAGGGACACAAGGGTGGTTCAACATATGCAAATCAATCAATGTAATACTTCACATCAACAAGAGAAAGGACTAAAACCACATGATCATCTCAATAGATGCATAAAAACTTTTGATAAAATTCAACACCCATTTATGATAAAAATTCTCACCAAAGTGGGTATTGAGGGAACATAACTCAACATCATGAAAGCTATATATGACAAACCTACAGCCAGCATAGCACTGAACGGTGAAAACCTCAAAAGCTTCTCACTAAATTCTGGGACAAGACAAGGATGCCACTATCACCACTCTTATTCAACATAGACTTGGAAGTCCTGACCATAGCAATCAGGCAAGTAAGAGAAGTAAAAGGGGTCTAAATTGGAAAAGAAGAGGTAAAAGTGTCACTACATGCAGATAACATGACACTATATATAGAAAACCCTAAAAGGTCCACACCAAAACTACTAGAGCTGATCGAAGAATTTAGCAAGGTAGCAGGTTACAAGATTAATGTTCAAAAATCAGTTGCATTTCTTTACACTAATGATGAATCAACAGAAAAAGGAAGTAAAGAAATAAAACACTTTAAAATAGCACCCAAAGTAATAAAATTTCTAGGAATAAATCTAACCACAGAGGTGAGAGAATTTTACACAGAAAACTATAAACCATTGGCGAAGGTAATTGAAGAAGACTTTAAAAAATGGAAAGGTATCCCAAGCTCTTGGATTGCAAGAATCAATATTGTTAAAATGGTCACACTGCCCAGGGCAATATACAGATTTAATGCAATCCCTGTAAAATTACCCAAGACATATTTCATAGAACTAGAACAAATCACAATAAAATTTATATGGAACCATCAAAGACATAGAAATTCCAGGGTATTACTGAAGAAAAAAAAGAAAGAGCCTGGAGGAATAACTCTCCCAGACTTCAGACAATACTATAGAGTTACAGTCATCAAGACAGCATGGTATTGGTACAAAAACATACATATAGACCAATGGAACAGAATAGAGAGCCCAGAAATGAACCCAGAAACTTTTGGTCAACTAATCTTCGACAAAGGAGGCAAGAATATACAATGGAATAAAGACAGTCTCTTCAGCAAGATAAACATAAGACAAGATACAATAAACCTCCTAGAAGAAAATACAGGCAAAATATCTGACATACATCTCAGAAATGTTCCCTTAGGGCAGTCTACCCAAGCAATAGAAATAAAAGCAAGAATAAACAAATGGGACCTAAAGAAACTTACAAGATTCTGCACAGCAAAGGACACCATATGTAAAAAAAAAGACAACCTACAGAATGGGAGAATATTTTTGCAAATGAAACTGACAAAGGCTTGATCTCCAGAATATATAAGCAGCTCAAATGACTTAATAAGAAACAACCAAATAACCTAAACCAAAAATGGGCAGAAGACCTAAACAAGCAATTCTCCAAGGAAGACATACAAATGATCAATGGGCACATGAAAAAATGCTCAATGTCACTAATTATCAGAGAAATGCCAATCAAAACTACAATGAGGTATCACCTCAAACCAGTCATAATGGCCATCATTCAAAAATCCACAAATGACAAATGCTAGAGAGGCTGTGGAGAAAGGGGTACCTCCTACACTTCTGGTGGGAATGCAGTGTGGTGCAGCCACTGTGGAAAACAGTATTGAGTTCCCTCAAATGTCTAGGAATAGACTTGCCATATGACCCAGGAATCCTGCTCCTGGGCATGTATCCTGAAGGAACCCTACTTCAGGATGACACCTGCATCCCAATGTTCATAGCAGCACTATTTACAGTAGCCAAGACATGGATACAGCCTAAATGTCCATCAGCAGATGACTGGCTAAAGAAGTGGTATATTTATACAATGGAATACTACTCGGCCATAAAAACTGACAATTTAGGGCCATTTGCAGCAACATGGATGCTCCTGGAGAATGTCATTCTAAGTTAAGTAAGAACGGTAACAAGGAATAAAGACAATTACCCACAGGTACAGTTATTTTGATTAAAATATCCACACAGAAAGCAAGTCACCCCCACGACTGCTGCCAGGAGGAGCATCTGAGTGTAATAGCCCAGCCAAGCAAAGTAGAATCTGAACTTCTCTCCTTAGAATTTCCTGCAGAAAGACAGAAGGAAGTTTCAGAAGACAC
Source organism: Vicugna pacos (assembly GCF_048564905.1). Taxonomy (NCBI): domain Eukaryota; kingdom Metazoa; phylum Chordata; class Mammalia; order Artiodactyla; family Camelidae; genus Vicugna; species Vicugna pacos. Next base: position 77,674,369 of record NW_027328741.1, on the reverse strand, counting down.
AAATAATCACTCTGTAGCTTCATCCTCATGTTAATTTATTTTTTTCTTTTTTGGGGGGCATAACTAGGTTTATTTATTTGTTTTTAAATGGAGGCATTGGGGATTGAACCCAGGACTTCATGCATGCTAGACATGCACTCTACCACTGAGCTATACCCTCCCTCCATCATATTAATTTCTGATTCTAAATCAAGGGGGCTTTAAGTTTAATCCTCCGACTCAATTCACTCTTAAAACATATGCGTTTTCATAGCAGCCCCCAAATTCTACCGTGAAATAAGAAGTGTTTTATGTATCATAGAAGTACAGATCACTGGCTCACCTGCTGAAGAGAGATAAATGAGAACAGAGCAAAGGAGAGGACGAGGCTGACTCCAGAGCAGATGCAGGGGATCATCACCACTCACTGGACAGTCTGGCACATTCAACAAATACCCCCAAAAATCATTCTTAACAGGCTTGATACAAGTGGACATCAACAAGTGGCTCAGTCATCTGCTCCTGCCTTATCTCGGGAATGTCCCTGGAGCAAATACATCGTAAACCACAGATAATAAGGAAATGGCTGATAATGATAACAACTGGGAGTGCAATGTCTGTCTGACAAAATATTTATAAAACTCATTGTGGGAATGGGAGAGGGCAGGAGGGATGTGACTGAGGAAGGCACTGCCCTGTATTCTTTGTATCTAGCACGTCTGTTGTTCCTAGGTTTTAAAACCTCTTCTCAGTTAACCTGGAGTAGATGGAACAGGCCAGGGAGGCAAGATTAGAAGAAAGGAGGCAGGGCATTAAGTGGTGCCAGGCTGATCCTAAAAGGGAGACCGACACAGACAGGCAGACACAGAGAGTTTAGGGATGAGGCGGAACAATGAGACGGCGGCTCAGGTGTGTCTTGCTGTTGCTGAAACTTCCCTCAACTGGCTCACTGATGACTCGGCAGTGCTGGGTAAAACCTGTGGATTTCCTCAGCTCTGAGTTCTCTCTGAGGCTTCCGGCTCAGTCTGGAGCTGAGATGAGTTCCGTGGGCTTAGCCTAAGGGGGACTCAGCTCTGAGAATAGCCTGGAATCCTGGAAAACTTCACGCAGGAACCCCGGAGGCTGGACCAGCACTCACAGGGCTGCTGTGAGACCAGCTCCATAGTCAGAGCCCTGGGCATGGACCATTCCATGGGGAAAAGGGCTGAGCCCGATGCCAAATCAGATAGGAGCGAAAAAGTGTGTTCATTCTCATGTGACTGGGCTTTGTGGCCTGGCTCACGGGTGGCAGGCTCAGGATGGTGTCTGGCAGAGAAAACCCTGGCAATGGGTTTGAGATGTCTTGGACTCTTTCTTGTTAAGCTTTTTGTAATACATTCTTATCAACTATCCATCCTGAAAATGCCAAATTCAAAACTGAAAGAATGTTAGAAGTTGCCTGCTCTAACTGCCCAATGGTAAACACACCCTGCTACAGTTAGAGAGCTGGTCAGGCAGCCTCTGCCTGGATATTTACAGTGACGGGGAGTTCATTACTTCCAAAGGTTACAAGTCGGCAGGAAGGTCAGACAGAATTTTTGAACCTTAAACAGATATCTGCCTCCTAGTCCTTGCTGAAAGGCAAGGAATAATGAGGATCCCTTCAAATGTAGTTTTGCCTGATTGTTATCTCTCTCTGTCAAAAGCACCCCAATTTTTTTTTCAAAATTCAGCTTTGATTTCTTTTTATCAAAGTAATGCCATACATTTAATAAAGAGTCAAACAGTTCTCGAACACCGATTGTAAAAAGGAGCAGTTCCCATCAACCGCCCCATTTCCTGGCCAGAAACAACCACGTTCAGCTCCTACTGCTGACTCTTGGAATACTTACTCCCTTTCTCTGACTAATATCCTTGTAACACAGCCTACTGACTTTTTCAGCTTTATGTATCACCTATTTAACTTTCTATTTTGGAAAATGAGGATTCAGCTCTCTTTCAAACCCCATCTCATCTACACACCCAAACCTTCATTCTTCCAACCTTTTGATACAATTACATTATAATTTTCATCAGCTCAGTATCCTTGATTTACATTATTATTACTCTGTACAGACTATTCAAAGCTGTAGCAATTTGTGCTAGTCTTACCTTTTCTTCCCTACTTCGTTTTCCTGGAGTTAATAATTGTCTTGGTTTTTCATAGCTTAGATTTCTGTGCACTTAATAATTCAACCTCAGACCTTCTCTTAACGAACAACTTTCACAATACTTTCCAATACATTGTCTACAAATTTCATCTCCTTGAATAAATCTCTTCAGATCTCCTTCCACATGGATTAACGACATGCTAGTCTTGTCACAGAGCTCATGGGGCCACTAGTGGGAAGTAACATGGGAATACATGGACCAGGATCAGGGAAAAGATCAACATAATTGCCTTAGCAATACATACTTAAAATTGTAGGAAAATTGTTTTCTTTACAAACACAAACACACACACAAACCCCAAAAGCCCATAAAGAATGATTAAAGAGTGGTCAAACCCATTGCCCTGCCTTCAAATTCTGTATAACATAAAACAAAAATAACAGAAGGAAGATATCATATAAATATGAATCTCAAGGGGGATTGGGTACACTCAGTGGCAGAGTGTGTGCTCAGCATGCTTAAGGTCCTAGATTCAATCTTCAGTACCTCCATTAGAAAAAAAAATTAAAAAGAAAAAAAATTATCAATTTTAAATATTTACATATTAACAAATATCCTCCTTTAAAACTGTGTTCTAAAGGATAACCCGGGTTAAGGAGAAAGTACCTCTTCATGACTGTGATCCTGCTGATAATTGAGGGAGGAAATTAGAGTATGACCACATGAAATAAAATTCCTTATGAAATAATGATCCCGGGTGACAATCATTATTGGCTGCTGTCATCACAAAAAAGAGAGTCGAATGTAATATTATGTACCTTATGACAGGAGTACAAAACTTCACATAACAATTATTTTTGCACAAAGTTGAACCTCAATCAGATCAAGCTTTTAGGGGAGGATTAAATCACTTGGCTAAAGCCAATACATAGGATGGAGAAACAAGTCTAACACCATAGGGGAGAATGAAATCAGCCAAACAGGAAATAGAGAAACCCCTCAGCAATTTCAAGGAAAATGAGAAACAGGAAAATTATAGATTAGAACGCACTTGAGAGATATGCTAGCTGCAATGTCTGAATCTTGTCTGGATCTTGATTTCAACCCCAAAACTACTTAAAAGTGTATTTTTGTGACAAGCAGGGAATTATTTTGTAACCCTAAAAAAAAGGAATATTCCAATTTTATTTGAAAGAGACCTTGTCATTTCACTAATGAAAGGTTAAGCTATGTAGGATTGTCTTCAAAATGACCCCATAGTGGGGGAGGGGAGGAGATGGAGATGAAAGATGCAACAACAGTGACTCTGAGTTTATAATTCTGGAGCTGGGTGACTGATAACACCCAGGCAGGCTGGCTGTACTGTTCTCTCTATTTCTGTACATGTTTGAATCTTTCCATAAAATGTGAAACAACAAATAGACTTCAGTGTTTTAAAACCCTCACTTTGAAGGTTAAGAGGTTTGCCCAAGTAGGTGGGCACCTGCATGGGGCACTGAGATAAGAAAGAACAGACACCTGGCTCCAGACCGACCTGGGGCTACCTTGACCCTCCTCTTCTCCTAACCATCCACAGCCAGCCCATAACTGCATCCCGTCAGCCCCACTCCCCAAATGCATTCCTCATTGGCTCCCACCATCTCTCAACTGGCCCAATCCAAGAGCCTCCTACCTGGCCTCCCTGCTTCCTGGGTCCCTGCCATACATTCTCCACATTATCTTTGCAAAATGTGAGTGAGAGAAAATTACTTAAGTGCTTAAGCTATCATGACTGCTTCTCACTGCGCTTAGAGTCTACACTCCTTTCCGTGCTCCTGATGCCCTTCTAAACCTCGCGTCTCATCACTCTCACCAGCGCTGGCTCCAGTGTCTCCACAAACCTGCTGAGCACATTTGTGCCTCGGGGCCAATGGACAAGCTGCCTCTATTCCATGGGTGACTTTTCCCAGATCTTCAAATTCCAGCCTCCTTATCGCCATCTCAGCTCACATGTAACCTACTCAAAGATAGCTTTCTTAACTCACTTCCCCCCAAGTCTCCCATCTCAACACTGTGTTATTTCTTCATTTCAATCTGACATTGTTTCCTTATTTGCACGATTATTTTTGTTTTCTCGGTTGTCCTTGGCCTCCATCCCCCCAGCAGACTTGCCCAAACAGCATAAGCCCCCGGGGAGCAGCCGGCGCTGGTGCTCTGAGAAGACACATGCTGAGTGCGACATTACAATCACGTGGTGTAGTGAAACGGTGTCGAACAGCAGATACAGAAAAGTAGTGAGAATTTCTCTCTTATTTTATAATTTAAATGAAATATAACATTTACTCCTATGTAATGAAGAATTTGGTAGGTCTTTGTTCCCAGTTCCTAGGCAGCAACCGCTAAAGCCTCGAAATTTCCCAAGATAAGACTGTCTTTGCTATTCATGGTGGAACCTTGGATGGCTTGTGTTCATGAGATGACTCAGGATGGGGACTGGCCAGCCAGAGACACCAACCATGTGATTAGAGGAGTGGGGCTTTGAGCTTTGTGACAAGTGAGTGGCCACCAGGAGAGGAAGGGGCTCAAAATTTAGGGCTAAGGAAAGGTTTGACTTACAGTTAGGGTTTGGGTTAGCCATGTCGGTAGTGACCCAATAAATCATGGCTTTGTAATAAAGCCTGCAGTAAAAACTTGGGGCAACGAAGCTCAGAGCTCCTGTGAGCTTCCTGGTTGGTAACACTCTTGGAGGACTGTCACACTCAGATGCCATGAGGACAACCCTGAGCCCTTCCCACTGGGGTGCTCTCCACAACAGCTCACCTGATGAGACCTAAGGGCTGCTGCTTGTCTGTGCTTCGAGGAGGAGCCCATTCCCTGTACAGAAGGCCCTGATCACTGGGGCAGCTGAGGTCCTCTGACGGAGGCTGAAGTGGCACTGGGAATCAGAAGCAAACAGGTGAGCGTCACTGTCACAAAATGTTCACATGTTCTGTTGATAAAATTTGGTGCTAACACTTCATGGTCATTTGTAAATAAGGGGCCCTCACTTGCCAGGAGGGATGGAGGTACCATATAATTTTTCATAATTCTCACCCAGGATTAATATTAACCCCTTGAGGGTCATTTGCAAACGTGGGTGGAAAGGAACGCTTGGATGTCACAGTCCTGGGACCACCGTGGGTACCTGGTGAGAGCCTTGCAGATGCTTAATGTTCTACAACCGGGCCAGTGTTCCACAGCAAAAATCTAGTCCACCCAAGTGCCCAAACTGCTGCAGTGGAGGGACACCTGATGGTCCAGCCCCCTCTTTGGACACCCGGAGGAACTTGGACCCTGACAGGTTAGGGGCAGGGTCAATTCTAAAACCCAGGCATTTTTGTCCCCACAATTCAGTAGTTATTCGGTGACAGCACATGGAATATAAACAACAAAGTAACTTGACATGATGTTATATATTTAGCTTACTCAAGAAACAAAGTTTAAATCCAGTCATTCTCCTTCCCACCTGACCTACTTTCCTTTCTCTTGTACTAGCACCAGATTATTACCCACCCAGCCTTAACAAGGGTCCTGACTCCACTTACCTCCCTCCCAAACACCACATGAGATGATTCCTCAGCCTGGATGTGGGACCAGCAATTACAAGAAGCTTTAGTGGAAAAGAACTGGTTATGCACAGATACCAACTAAACACTGTAGATTCCTGGTGTCCCACAATAGTAATCATGACAGCTGTTTGCAAGTGTCCCCAAAGTTCATTTAAGACTCTCACTGCTAATTTTGCTGGGACATAAATATGAAACATGTGGACTGCTGGGCTGGACTGCTAAGCTGGGTCTCTAATCCAGGAAGCTCAGTGTCTGCTCCCTGCACCCAGCTCCCTGTTCTGTTCATGCATATGCATCAAGAAGCTGTTTAGTGTCCATTTTAATATCTTAAACAGTGCATTTCAATATTGTCTTCATCCACAAATACGTGTACCACATAGTAGTAATGATCAATCTTAGTATTTGCTTTCTTTGGTCTTAGAGAGTCAGATAAATGGATAGCAAAGATAACAAAGTCATAGAGGGCTATAATATAGTATTTCCTTTATTTCAATGGCAGGATTTATTTAAAGAGCTTAGATATAACATCCTTGCATTTATGGCATCATTAAGCGTCTGAAGCTGTTACATTATAAAAACTTCATTTCTAGCGAGATGTTATCAGTTAGAGAAGAGCTCCTAAATTTGAGGGGTTGCTGTCATCTCAGACAGAGTCCCTAAAAAATGTCAGCAATCTGCAGTATTGCCATCATGACAAGAACCCAGACAGATGAAATTTGGAAAGCCCTGTGGCTTTCTAGTGTACAGACATAAAATGGTATTTCAGAGGGAAAAGCCTGAATTACAGAAAGTGATAAATGAAATGGTCTAACATGCATTTCCCTTTCAAAGAACTAATATGTCTTTTGTCGATAATAACATCTGTCAGTAATTATGAAAAGAGCTGACAGATGCATAGTACTTAATATAAGCCAGGGCAGTTGTATCACTGACACAGATTCATTAATCCCCATAGCATCTCTACGAGGTGGGTACTACAATTATCCCCATTTTATTGGTGAGGAACTTGATAGACACAGAGGGTAAATGACATTTACAAGGTCGACAGCGAGAAACCAACACAGGTGTTCCAGCTTGAGTCTACGCTCTTGGCCACTTCTCTTTTTTTTTTTTTTTTGGTGGTGGGGAGATAATAAGGTAATTCTGGTGGGGGGTGGGGAGGTAATTAGGGTTATATGTCTATTTTAGAGGACGTGATGGGGGCTGAACCCAGGACCTTATGCTTGCTAAGCATGTGCCCCATCACTTGAGCTGTGCCCTCCCCTCTAGAGTCTATGCTCTTAGCTGCTAATCCTCACTGTCCCACATGGTAACTGTGGGGGAAGTACAGTTCATTCATTCACTCGTTAAACTCAGCCTTCCCGGTGCCTGAGATTCAGCAGTGAACAAGACAACATGTTTCCTGCCTTAAATGAGCTTGTCGCCTCCTGATATATTATCTTCATTTTACCCAGGAAGAAACAAGGTCAAGAAGATTAGCCTTTTCCTGTTAACACCGGAGGATACATGAGGTGCTTTATTTCAATTCTGCCATTTGACTTACACCATGGGGAGGGAAAGCTGCCTTGCAAATCCTGGAGCTCACAAACCTGTTAATCCTGAATTTTTAACACTGTCCCTTACTTGATACTTGATCTGAGAAAGGATGAAGTAAACCTAAAAATGTTCTAAGAGAGCTTGTGGCTTATACAAGGTAACTAACCAGCCACTGTTTACTATCCTAACAGGAATCTGTAGGCATATTTCTTTTCTTTCTCTTTTTTCCTTTTTATGGGCAGCTTTTAAAAACCAAATCAAACCAACCAAACCAAATCACTGATAATTCAACAGCAGGTTCTAAATCACCCCCAAGACCGCAGCTAAACTCGGTTTAGACTTACAATGCGGTTTCTGGTGGTTGGATTGAAGAATGTATCTCTATCCTGAATATAAAAGTCTTTCATGGAGCTCTTCTCAAATAGGGCAATGAAAAACTCTTGTTCCAGTTGTTGATACTTTCATCCACTTGGAGGACTTTCATCAAACAGCGGAAGTTATCAAAGGCTGAGGACCGGGTTTTCAAATCATTGGGCTTCAGAGGCAATATTATGTGCAGTATCTCAGCGTATGTACAGAACACCTTCCACAGGGGGTGTACTTTTGCAAATACAAGCTTGTCATCCAAAACCTATATTGGGAGAATGAAAACACAAACCAGGAAAATATTTTCACATTTTTAGTATACAGATTTTTCCTACGTTGCTGGTAGTTAAAGCACTTGTGCAAACACACACATATGTCACACTGGTAAAAGTGAAGATATAATAAAAATAGATTTGCAATACATCATACATTTTTGCCTTAAAGATAATTTCTTTGTTGAAATTACTGAAAAGTTTTTTAAATTCCTTACAGTTCCTTCATAAAATAACCAATGTTGTAGATAAGGAAAAGCAAACTTGTTAATTTTTAGTCCAAATTAGTAACTAAAAATAGAAACACCAAAATATTCTTTGCAGTGGTATTGTAATGACAATTTTTTAAATTTCTGAAACCTAGAACTATTTACATATCTGTTCAATATATTGTTAAACAGCCATTAAAAGGGATTTAAAAGATTTATATTTATTGATATGGAATATATAATAAAAGGAGAAAACAAAAAAATGTGAAATAATAATTTTCCTTTTTGGAAGGGAAAAATATCTTCATTTGAACAAAAAAAAGTTTAGAAGGATTTTATGATCCTTTATATATAATTAAGGTACAGATGGTTTTTAATTCCACTGTTCTTTCACTTTCAATTTTGGGGGTAACTTTTTATAATAAAAAAATCTTTAAAAAGGTTCTTGCATAAATACATTAATAGATATATTTATGACTATATTCTCTGGCTATTAAAAAAGATCTCCTAGCTGTGGATCTGAAACTTACATTCCATAATGCAGATTCTGACTGACTCGCCTCCCAGCCCACAGCAAAGGCACGGCTAGTGTGACATGTTTCAAATACCATTCCAAGGAACATGCAGGCTCCCAGCCAATGGCTGCAAGGGGACTGACACTGATCTGGTTGCTCCCAGCTGCAGACCATCACAGATGAGGTTAGATCCACAGGCTCATATTTTCTCTGTCAAAAGAAATCAGAAAGTGTTAGGCTTTTACTTACACCAGGGAACAAGAATTTGTTTTTTTATGCAAAAAAATAACAACAAACCAATTTGAACCTGATGAAAAGACATTTACTCAAAACAGCACAGTAGCAATGAAGGTGCTCTGGCAGACAGGGACTTGTTGGATTCCTGTGAGTGCTGGACTCCTCACATGGAATTTCCTTGGCACTCCAGAAGGCCTGTGGTTGTCCTCATGGGTTTGTGGCCATAAGTGGCGCACAAAAGTCTCTGGCTTTGCCACAGTTTCAAAGCCTTTTTGGCTTATGAAAGGTTTTGCCCTCAAATGGAGTTTTCTTGAGTCCAGTCACTGATGTCATTTACCAGAGTTACAGTCCAGATCTGATATTCTAGACTCTTAATATCTTGCAGACATTCAAATGGTTCAGGTTTGGATGTGTATTCACCTCTGCAGGCCTGGACCAAATCCGATAAAGACACCCGGACAAGTTCAGCAAAATACAAAGAAATTTTTCTCTCTGCAAGACTGAAATGTCTGTGAAGCTATAAAAACATCTGCACCTACAAAAATAGGGAACCAACTCATCAATAACATATCTATCCATAATGCATGGACATTCAAAATAAATACTGTATTTACTCCTATTAAATTATATCTTGCTTTTGCCAAACTGTGTCCTAAACTGAAAGGAAAGTAGGTAAATGTAGAGAATTTTTTACCTTTTAAGAGAAAAAGGAACCCTCCTACTCGGTTGGTGGGAATGTAAATTGGTGCAGCCTCTATGGAGGACAGAAAAGAGGTTCCATAAAAAAATGAAAATAGACTTCCGTGTGATCCAGCAATCCCATTCATGGATATATGTTTGGAGAAAAATTTAATTCAAAAAGACACATGCACCCCAATGTTCACAGCAGCACAATTTAAAATAGCCAAGACACTGAAACAACCCAAATGTTCACTGACAGATGACTGGATAAAGAAGTTGTGGTATATTATATATATATATATATGTATATATACATGTATGCATATATATACACACGCATATATACACATGAACACACACACAAATGGAATACTGTTCAGCCACTAAAAAATAAAATAATGAAATTTGCAATAACATGGATGGACCTACAGGGTATTATGCTAAGTGAAATAAGTCAGAGAAAGAAAAACAAATATTCTATGTATTAACTTATATGTATATCTAAAAAATAAAACAAATTAATGACTATAATAAAACAGAAATAGACTCACAGGTACACAGAACAGACTGGTGGTTACCAATGGGGAGAAGGAGAAGAGGGGAGGCAGGAAGGGGTTAGGGGATTGAGAGGTAAAGAGTACTAAGTATAAAATGGATAGGTTACAGGGCTGTATCATACAGCACAGGGAAATATAGCCATTATTTTATGGTGACTTTAAGTGGAATATAATCTATAAAAATGTTGAGCCTCTGTTTTGTACACCTGAAACTAATATGATGCAAATCAACTACTCAATTACAAAATTTTTAATCAAAGTTTTCTTTTCATATTATTTGCAATAAGTTAGAAGCCAGCACTGTCAACAGAAACATAGTGCAAGTCACAATTTTCCAGTAATCCCATTTAGAAAATAAAAAGGAACAAGTGAAATTAATTCCAGTAATAATTACATTTATCCCAAAATATCCAATATACTATCATTTCAAAAGTGTGATTGACACTTTTAAAACTTATTAATAATATTTTACATTATTTTTGTTGTACAAAGTCTTGAAAATCTATTATGTATTTTCCACTTATAGAACATCTCAATTCACAATAGCCACATGTGGCTGGTGGCTACCATACTACACAGACCAGATTACACCATTCACACTTCTGATAAATTAACTGCTCTTACTTATTTAAAAAACTTGCAGAAAAGGGTTTAGATATTCCCTCTATCAAACAAAGCAACCTTGACAGGTGGGGATTATTTTCATTATAAAGTGAAAAATAAAGGTAAGAGAGCCATGCTTACATGTATGTTAAGGTAACAATACCTTCTTAATTCATTCAGGACTTTACAATCTTTCTTCATATGCCAAGGATTCACTGTCACTGCGCAATGTTTTTCACTACTATCATCTTTGTGATTGAGAGGCTTCTGATGACCCTGCTTTGTGCTTCTGTACATAAAGTAACAAAACAGAGAAAAAGACCTTATTAAAGATAATTTAGGGGGGAGGGTATAGCTCAAGTGAAAGATCATGTTCTTAGCATGCACAAGGGCCTGGGTTCAATCTCCAGTAATTCTTCTAAAAATAAAATAAATAAATAAAAACCTAATTACCACCCCCCAGCAAAAAATTAATTTATTACTTTAATTAAAAGTTTAAAAAAGATAATTTAGTGCAGGCTTATCAGGCTACAAGGGCTACAATGAATGCCCCCACCCATTAATTTAGAAGAAGTCTCACAGTATTTCTCAACATAAAGGCTAAAATATAATTGAGAACACTTCCTGATGGTCAGCATCATTTTAACAAAAATGTAGATAATTACGTCCCTGTTGTCAAATTTCTGTCAGAGTTGGGCATGGAACATTTAGTTAGTAAAAGTGACTTTGCAGCTCTCTTTGAAAGAAATGCTGAGAAATGATCTTTTCTGTTGGAAATTAGCCTGCTTTTAAATTCTTCAGTAGGCATAAGTGTTTACAAACCAGGCAGGAACTGGATTATATTTTACATATACTTTAGAAACTGATTTGAATTTTGCCCTCTACCTGCAAGGCTATTTCTTAGGTAATAACATAAGCAGGCCACTATACTAAATTTTGTTTCCCTGTTTGCTTAATCCTCACAACAACTCTGTAAGCTGCTATTATTACCCCCATATAACAGATAAAGAGCTTGAGGCAGAAAATAATTTGGGTAACTTGGTAAATGGTGGAGCTGGGTAAGACTGCAGCCAGTCTGACACTCAGGTCCATTCTTCTCACCAATGTCTGATACTGCTACCTACATTCAGCAATGACCACTAATTTCATATTTAAGTGTGTCATTTCTAAAAGTGCAAAGCTATATTAATACTGCTGTGTAAATTATCCGTTTGAGATGTGATTGCCAAAAAAAAAAAAAGAAATAAAATCAGGGTGCCACTGAGGGGGGGCAAACTGCATATGGACGGACACAAGGGGACTTTGTGAGGAAAAAGTTGCACAAATCTAGAAATAGCTAAAATGGCTGACTTGTACAATTATAATGTGTGAATTTTATGGCCTGTAAATTACACCATAATACAGATATTAAATTAAGAACCTGGGATACAAAATTAAGACTAAAACACATATATAAATCACACAAAGAACAACAGGCAAATATCATTATTTACTGCACCATTGTCCTTGATGCAGCTTCCTATCCTCACCCATTCCTGAAAGGATGATTCATTTTTAAAATAGTCTTTTAATTTATTCAGCAAATAATTTTTGATTGCCTACTATGTACCCAGGACTAGTCTAGGCAGTTGGAATAGATAAATAAACAATACAAAATCCTGTCCTCACGGAGCTTTGTTGGAGTCTAGCTGGGATGGGGGTGGAGATGACAATTCACACAACAGAGCAGCAGAGGAGGTGGCATGTTAGGAAAGAGGAACCATGGAAAAATCAAAAAAGGGCAAGGTAAAGAGAGTTTAGGGTATGGGATGAGGGTGATGTTGTATTAAATACCAGAGCAGGCCACACTGAGGACTGAGGTTAGAACTAAGACTTGGAGGTGAGAAGTCCCAGGTGGACGGAATAACCATCACCGAGGCCAGCGTGCACTTCGCATGTTCCAGAATGGGGGCACGGCTGGAGCTGCGGAGAAGGGTCAGTGCAGATCCTGTATGGCCTTGGAGGACGTTGTAAGGACTGTGGCTTTTACCCAGAGTGAAATGGGGAGGCACTGCAGAAGGACGACACAATCTAACTTAGGTTTTCGAGGCTCACTTGACTGCCAGGTGAGAATAGTCGAAACGGGTCAGAGATGAAAGGAGGGAAGCCTCTGAGAAGGGCTGTGCAGGAGGAGAGGACAGTGGCTCAGGGTAGGGAAGCAGCAGTGGAGGCAGGAACCATGGTGAGAAGTGGCTGGGTTCTGGATATGTTTTAAAGGCAGTGTTAAACCAGATCTATTGACAGAATTCATGTGGTATGTCAGTGAAAGTCAGAATAACTCCAAGTTTTTTGACCCAAGCAGCTGGATGGATTAAGTTTCCACTAACTGAATGGGGGAGGTTGCAGGAAGAACCAGTTTGGGGTGTAGGAGAACAAAGAGCTCAGTTTTTACACATGTTGCTTTTAAGATATCAGAGTTTCAAGTGAAGATGTCAAATCAGCAGAAGATTGTAAGAGTCCAGAGTTGGAGAGAAAAATTCTAGCAGGAGACAGAAATGTGGGAATCATGGGTCACACAGGTGGCACAGGAAGACATGAAACCCAGGTACTCAAACATTAAGATAACCTGGCATTAACCATAGAAGTTGTCCTTGAGGGCCTGCCTACTAGGTGTGGATATCAGTCCTATTTCCTGACCACTCGAGTTTTAAAAAGCAACTTACAAATTAATTCGTGCAAGACACTGCCTCCAGTGGGTGGGTCCAGAGCTGGAGTGGGAGAATTGGATGGTGCACACTACTCCCTACAGTAGAATGTGTGTGTGTGTGTGTGTACACATGTGTGTGTGCACAGGGGGATGAGATACACCTGGCTTAAGAAAAAGAGCTAGTAAGTCTAGAAGCTGAAAGATGAAAGAACATCCAGATATGGTAGAGGGAACAGGGGAAACACTGTGTACTGTAAGACATATCCCCATAATGCCATTTCCCACCATCCTTTCATCAGGAACACAGTTGGAAAGGGGGGAATTATGTAGATACGTGTGATGTACACAAACTTTCTGAGTATGTAACACAGAATATCTACATATGTAGCAAGTTAGTGATATTTATATATGCTTCAAGTTTAAAAACAAGTTCACAACAGAGGGAAAATAAAATACTGAGGAGTGGTAGAAGTATCATAGAAGGCCTTTCAATGCTCAGAATGGAAGCAAAAGCAGCTTCACCCAACAAAGAACGTCAATAAGAGTCAAGAATGTTTATATTTGCTTAAGAAATTGAGAGTTACAACTTCCTGCTTTAAAGAATTAACATAAGACAGATACCACACTATAAGCAACGTCTATACTGGAGCTTTCTTAAAGCTATTTTAGTTCCTGCTTGTTCTGATGTACTCCAGACACTCTGCAAAGAAAACCTTCTATTCAAAGGCTTAAAGGAATAAAATAAGAAATAACACTGCATTCTTTTCAGTGGTCTCTGTACTGAAAGTCACTTGCAAATACAGCACCCTGCCACAGGTCCACATTTTTAACAATAAAGACCTTTGCGCAATTTTTCAATTGCTATGTGACTTTGGGTCAGTCTCTCACTAAGAAGCAGAATGGAGTACCAGAAAATGACACATCAGGTCTAAAACTACAGATGTGGGAGATGAACCTACACCAGGAAACAGCTAAGTGGGAGGGTAAGGTTTACCTTTTAAGTTACCGTAAGTGCAGTTACACCTGCTCCCTGCTTCCCCTGTGAAGTGAAGAGCTAGTCTTTTCCAGAAAAGCTCTCATTCTGAGAACTGTCTTCTTTAAAATATTCGGAGATTCTCTTTTAAGGTTCTTGCACTTTTAAGCCTTTCCCCAACTCTACATCCTATAACAAGTGTAAAAATTATCCTATAGCCTATTGTTACAGAACATACTCTACAAAAGCTGAGGTTTCCCAGGGTTTGGATCCCAGAACTCTGCTACCAGATAATCCTAAAGCTTTCCTTCCATAACAGACTCTTCTGCCAATTCCCAGCTGTGGGCAAACTCGGCTTCTCAGATCAGGTAACTTTCTAACTCTGCCTACGAACACTCTGCTGCCAGGAAAGGAACTCTCAGACAGAAAGCACACAATGCCCCTAGTGAGGGTTGCCTCCTTCAATCAATCAAGATGCCATCACCAAGCAAATATTTAAACCTACTGCAAAACCTCTAAAGACATCTTACAAACAATATAGTTTGTATAGATGCATACTGTTTGCTCTGGAATAGTGATTTCCAATGGAAGGAACAAAGGACCACATGACCCAAGCAATTTTTTAAAACTGCACATAACCATCCCTCTTCACGTGAGGATTCAGGCAAGACGGTCTTACAGGCCTAGGTGTAACAGAATGACAGCACCTCTAGGAGTAGGTTGAAAAGCAGCGAGGTAGACTTCTAGTGAAAGGGGGTGATGTAATAGGCCCCATCGCCCACTTACCTACCAGCACAGGACAGTCATCTCAGATCGAGAACAAACACTTTGGGAAACAGAGGTTGTTTATATTTTTATGGTATTCTGGTGGAAATAATGCCCTGAGTCATGTGAAGTTGTGGCTGCAAAATTGAACAGGGGACTGGACATTTTCACATTCAGGACAAAAATAGCCCCTGGATAGCCACCATATCTGCTCTCCCCTTTGCCTGTTCACCCCAAAAGCTGCAGGACTCTCCTGCTTGCAATGACACCCACCACTTCTCACAAATTCTTGCCAAGTTCACATCAGCAGCTGGTGGTGTCAAAGTCACCATTTGTACTGCTATGAAGTCCCTCCATTTCTTTATATCCCTTCTATTTTCTCTGTTGTCTTCCTAGCTACACTTGCATTCACAAGATAGTTACCGCACTAACATTGCCTCTGTAATCAGTCCAGGATATAGGAAGTAGAGATTCAACTGTAACCAGTCCCAGAATACTTGTCATGCCACACTAGTGTCCCAAAAAATACTCTGGCATCCCTCATCTCACTCAAAGAACCACTGCATTACTTAGAGGTTGTAAAATTAGAGGGCTTTCTCTACTGGGAAACACTGTGGCTTGTGGTAGAGTTGTGATTTCAGTTTTTGCAACTACTTACAGGCAAAAAGACATGGCCCGCAAATTTTCTTCAAGCGTTTGGTATTTAAACTTTCATTAGATACAGAGCCGGTGGACTAACCGTAATCTATGAACATATGGTCATATTATCAAATAATGTTCATGTCTACCTTACAGACATGTAAGAACTTGGATTACACCTGCAAGCCTCTAGGACTTTAGAATTAGATGTGAAGCATCCTGTGAGATAAAAAACCTCCTATCCAGTCACAGAACACAATTATAGACAACATGACACTAATGTCACTGAATACATTAGTATAGTCCATGTATGGTTAAGTTACATCTCCAATTTCTCAGAGCTGGAAAGGAGATGTCTAGAAAAGCTGGAAAAGCCCAATTACCAAAACAGCTCAAAAGTTAATGCAGACTCCTGCACCTCCCAGAGCAGAGGGCGGAGGGGGCATTGCCCAACACTCTGTCCTCCCCCAGGATGTGGCATGTGGGGAAGCAGGCAGGAATGGGTGGCTGGGACTCGGAGGTGGAGAGGTGATGAAAGCAAGAGTGGAACTGCTCTGGTCCTAGAACAACAGAGCTGTAAAAAGCTCGGCTTCAGTTCAACCAACTCCCTCTCCCACTTTCCCTCCCACCTACGTGACAAACAGAGCACAGCCAGGCACTTTCTGCCCATGACGGTGACTACTAGTAGGAAAGGGACCAGGATAAAAGCATGTCCTATAAAAGATCAGTCTGATTTTAAGGCTATGTTATAAACAATGAACAGCACTGTCAGAGTGGGACACTTGTGTGGCGCTCAAGTAGGGAGGAGGAGGTTGAGGATCCATTTCCAGCACTTCCATGTCTTTTATCACTCCTATTTCTGACCTTTCCTTTGCCACTATTTGTAGCACTGCCATCACTGGCAGGTAAAGGGGCAGCAATGTGACTTGGCCGTTTGGCTGATGGGGCTACATTTCCCAGCAGTGGAATGAAAAGGCACTGGAAGAGGATCAGCTGGAAGATGTGAACTGCGGTCCTGGCCTGTGCCAAACACTAAACAGGTGACCCTGGGTTAGGCTTTTAGTCTCTCTGGGCTTCCGGCTGTTTACTTATAAAAGAAGGTTTTGTCATTGCACAAATATATCCAATATGAAATGTAACATGAAAGTCAAACATAATGACATCTCACCTGCTTGCTTCAGGGAACTGTACAAGCACTGAACACTATGTGAATGTAAACACAGTCTTAAGAAAACTATTGAGGTAAAGCACTAAACTGAACATGGAGATAAAGTTTTATGGATTTTCTTGGCTTTCTTTTTTAATTGCAACACTGAATTAATAGTTATTAGCTATAATCCACACCACCAGCACTGCGAATAAATAAAGAAGGTAAGCACTGCCTGGATGCCTGTTATTGCCCGATGCTAAGCAGGGTGAGGGGTATAAAGGAGGCTGAACAAGTGAGTCTTCTCCAGTTACCAGCTAAGTGAGGAGACACATTGGAAACCACCCAGGAATGGTACCAAGTCAGTACTCAAATCCAAGATTACAGACTACTGATCATAAACAGTACAGGAATACAAAGAGGAGCTAGAAGTATTTGGAATAAATAGGGAAGACTCTATGAAGGGGATGGGGCTCCAACTAGTTCTCAGGGCAATTCTAAGCTGTTTTAACTGAGGACTGGATAGGAAAAGGCTGGTGACTGCTGGTTTTTAATAAGGCACAGGTTACCCTAGGAGGCTAAGTTACATAATGATTGGAACAAATAAGGTAAGTCCAAAATGATGAAGGGTCGAGACTCCCTGGCTGAGATCTGGTTGTGTTAAGTCTTTGACTTGACTGTAGATGTTGGAGCGCCAAAACTCTAGGTTGACTGAAAGGGGGGGAGAGAATATCCAAGAATTCAGCAGAAGGAAAAATTCATATATCAGGGATGAAAGCTCTTCATCAGAGTATCAGCAATCAGAATAGACACTTGAAACCAAAAACATACAGTTCAAGAAGCTGACAAAATGTGGAGGGTGGTGAGAGAAAGATAAATCAAAGACCACTCCAAGCCTTGGTTTATTCAAGACCTGAAGAATGATTATCCCACTGAATAAGTGGAGACGCTGCAAGAAAAAAGATTATGAAATCAGCTTTAGACATGTTGAATCTGACGTATGAGCTAAGAGTAGGTTTTCTCTAAGAAGCTCAAAATTCAAAACTGAAGCACAGATGTTGAGTACAGGCTTAAGATGCAGATGGACAAGACATGATAAATCTCCTAAAAGAAAACATAGGCAAAACATTATCTGACATAAATCTTAGCAACATTCTCCTAGGGTAATCTACCCAGGCAATGGAAATAAGAGAAAAAAATAAACAAAAGGGACGTAATTAAACTCATAAATTTCTTCACAGCAAAGAAAACCATAAGTAAAACAAAAGGAAACAACAACCTACGAATGGGAGAAAATATTTGCAAATGATACGACTAACAGAGGCTTAATTTTCAGAATATATAAACAGCTCATACAACTTAATAACAAAAAAACAAACAACTCAATCTTAAAATAGGCAGAAGACCTAAACAAGCATTTCTCCAATGAAGACACAAATGGCCAATAAGCACATGAAAGAATGCTCGATATCACTAATAAACTGAGAAATTCAAATCAAAACTATAATGAAGTATCAGCTCCCATCAGTCAGAATGGCCGTCGCTCAGAAGTTCATGAATGATAAATGCTAGAGAGGCTGTAGAGTGAAGGGTACCCTCTTACACTGCTGGTGGGAATCTAGTTTGGTGTAGTCATTATGGAAAGCATGGAAGTCCCTGAAAAAACTAAAAGTAGACTTACCCTATGACCCAGCAATCCCACATCTGGGTATATAACTGGAAAGAACTCCAATGTGAAAAGATACCTGCACACCAGTATTCACAGCACCACTGTATACAATAGCCGAGACATGGAGGCAAGCCATATGTAGTAACAGATGACTGGATAAAGAAGTTGTGGCATATTAATACACTGGAATACTACTCTACCATGAATAGGACAAAATAAAAACATTTGCAGCAACATGGATGGAGCTAGAGATCGTCATTCTAAGTGAAAGCAGCCAGAAACAGAAAAATACCAAATGATACCACTCATATGTGCAATGTAAAAAAAGAGAGAAAAAGACACTGTGAACTCATCTACAAAACAGAAACAGACTTGCAGACTTAGTAAACAATCAAGGTTACCAGGGAAAGGGGATAGGAAGGGATAAATTTGGGAGTTCGAGATTTACAAATGTCAGCCACTATATATAAAAAGAGATTTTAAGTTAAGTTTCTTCTATATAGCACAGAAACCTATGTTCATTATCTAGCAATAACCTATAATGAAAAAGCCAATACAGCCACCAACTGAGGAAGCAAGAGAAGAAAGGAGAGTTAGTTATGCTGGGCTAGAGCCCACTTCTAAAATCCTTGTCAGCCACTGAGGCTGCCCCGAGTACAATGAGCTTTCCTCCCACGGACAGGCTGACATGACATACGTCCTGCAAACCTGGGGCAGCAGAGGCCGTCCCCAGGTCTGGCCCTAGGGGAGATGGGAGCAAGTCCACCTGCTCCCCTTGGGGCAGCACCCCTCCCTGCAGCCCCCGCCACCTGACTGCACCACGCCTGCCTCTCAGGAAACCACTGACTTGAAAACAACTGATCCACGAACCTGGGGCAGCGGCAGGGAGATGGGCAGCGACCTGGCAAGCTGGTAGACTTGCCCCCATCTCCCCCATGGCCTGTCCAGGGCTCGGCCTCTGCTGCTCCAGGCACAGTCCGCAGGTCAGCCTGCTCTCGGGAGGAGGGCACGGTGTGGTTGAAGGCAGTGGCGGGTTATGGGGTCTGCCCATGGGAGCCCTTGGATTTGCTTCAAACTCCCCAGCGCATGGCCTGAGCTTGGCCTCTGCTGCCTCAGGTTCGTGGAACTCAGGTTACAGGTCAGCCTGCTCCTGGAAGGCGGGTGCTGTACTGTCAGGGAAAGACGGCAGCTGCGATGGCGGGATTGGGGCTGCCCTGTGAGAGCGCGGGGGTTGCAACAATTTCCCGCTGCTGCTGCTGCAGCCATCCCAGCACACTGATCGCACCGAGCCCATCTCCCAGGAGCAGACTGACCTGTAACCTGAGTCCCACTAACCTGGGTCTTTAGAGGCCGCCCCTCAGGTCAGGCCGCGGGTAAGATGGGAGCAAATCCAGGGGCTCTCATGGGGCAGTCCCCATTCCATCCGAGGCCCCGCGACCGCACCGCACCCGCCTGCAAGGAGCAGGCCATCGTCTGAGGGCCAGTCGGAGATGCTCTGGAACCGTCCGGCGCCCTCCCAACTCCCGGGGCTGTACCTGCTCTCCTAAACCCGTGTATAAGCGGCGGCAAAAACGCGGTGTTCAGGAACTACTAATACCGGGGTTACCACGAACCACAGCGGCGGCTGGGTCCCGCCTCAGGGTCCTAACGGGACGCGCGGCCGGGACCTCACCTCCGCACCCCTCCCTGGGCGCCTCCTCAGCTGCACAGCCCAGGCGTCACCCGCCGGCTCCCCGAGCAGCGCGCCCCCACCAGCGCCCTCTTAACTGTCCGGCAGCGGCAGCCGAGCCGCGGGCAAGCGGCGGCCCAGGCCCCAGGCCGTGTTCCTCTTCCAGGAGCTGGTCCAGGAGCAACCGGCTGCCGCCAGCTTCCACGCGTTCTGGGTGGGTTCCGGCGTCCGCGCGTCTGTCCGTCTGCGCGTGCGCGCCCCTCCTCCTCCCGCCCGCAGCGCAAACTGCTCGGGTGGGTCTCCTGCTTTACCGGCCCTGGCCGCTGGGGCCGGGAGGAGCCAGGTGGGGCCCCTCCTGCTTGTCCCGCCGGGTCTCCATCCCCAGAGCCTTCACCCAGCCACCGACTGGGTCCTGGCATTGAACTAGAACCACGACTGCCCTAGGCCAGGCCTCACCCACCCAGCCCCACTTCCCCTGATCAACTTCCCCTCCCTGTTACTACCCTCCCACCACTGGCCAGGCCCAGTCTCCCACCAGACCTTGAAGACAGGGCTCCTTCTCCTCACACCATGGTCCCTGCCCTGACACTCCATCCTGCTAGGTCCTAACCTATGGCCCCTACACCCACAAGCTTACCCCTCATGCCTCAGCACAGGACACCCAACATCCTGAAATTATCCCCCTCACATCTCAGCCAGGTCATTTCCACTCTGATCGGGCCCCACACCTCTCAACCTGTACCCCCACACCATGGGATCCCCTTAAATCTGAGTGCACCCCTACCCTGAGCTCACTCACTCACCCTTCACCCTGTGGTTGGGGTGGGGAAATCCGTGCTCCAGTAATGATGACTACTGCCACCAGTGGGGGATCGAGCCTAGTGTGCACCTTCAGAGTTAATGTCTGAGGCTACAGGGTGAGGCAGGCTGGGATGAAGGTGGTTCCAATTCCCGCCTTGGCACCCTGATCCCCGCAGCCTGTGCCTGAACTGACCCGATGGGTCAGGTTGATCCCAGACTGCCAGCCACTGGCCTTGGGCTTTCGGTGGTTGATGGTCCTGATGGTGATCTGGACTCCTAGGGCGGAGGCACTGGGCACGCGGACCTTTGGGGTGGGGGAGTTCAGAGTATGCACTTAATCCCAGGGTTAGACAGCAGATGGTGGGCTGTGTGCATGGGGCTTTGTGCATGGCATGGACTCAGCACAGGTGGGTGCAGGGAACTTGTTCATTCACACCAGGCCAGAGGGAAGAGGGAAGGGAGATTTTAAAGTGTCAAAGTGAGGAAGCCAAAGCTTTAGAGCAAAGTAGGAAGGTGCACTGGCCAGGCCACCATGGATCTCGCCGCAA
Organism: Vicugna pacos; assembly: GCF_048564905.1. NCBI lineage: Eukaryota > Metazoa > Chordata > Mammalia > Artiodactyla > Camelidae > Vicugna > Vicugna pacos. Next base: position 77,652,800 of record NW_027328741.1, on the reverse strand, counting down.
CGCTTGTCCCTTGCATCAGGGGAGACTGGCAGTTGACTGGCCAATGAGACATCCCCTGCTGTGGTATAGTTTACAGGCAATTGAAGGGATTTTGAAAGGTAATTTTAATCCAATAATTTTCAGTTTCTCTGTGGTAGATTAGGTCCAAAATCATGGTGAATCTGGCAGGGATCCTGCCTGAAATCCAGCCTGGGACAGTGGAAGACCCACCCAGGAATCATCCACTTAGCTCTCACCAAAAGTCACTGTAATAGAGAAGAACAAATCTGACTCCATATTGGATCTGTTCCTTTTCCTTTAACCCTCTGCCGTGTTTTCTAGGCTTAGACTTGCAAGCTCTGCACTTTTTGTAAAACAGTGTTGCCTTTAGCCTGAAATAAACAGGAGAGCCTATTCTCAAAAGTCTGAGCTTTAAGGATATTAACACTTTGAACTCCTATAAAGATAACAAGTTTTAGAATAGAAAAAGTTTGTTTTGTTGTAGGTTTTGCAGGAACACCATGATCTGACCCACGTGGACAGCTGCAAAGGATTCCAAGAACAAAGAATTCCTACACCAACAAGTTTGCAACAACCAACCACAGCCCCTCCCCTTTTTAGTAGAAAAGGAGCCTGAAGTTGACATGGGGAAGATGGTTCTCCAAGATATTAGTCCGCCATTATCTTGGTTTACAGCTGTTTACGTAGACCAGGTCATAGTGCCTCTGTAATTCCTCTAACAAAACAAAAGTAGATTTCTATTCTACAACCTGTTGTCTTTATATAAGTGCAAAAGTGTTAATATCCTTAAAAAATCAAAGCCTTGAAAGTAGGCTCTTCTGTATATTTAAGGCTAAAGGCAAGATTGTTTTACAAAAGGTGCAGAGCTAGTAAAACTAAGCCTAGAAAAGAGGGCAAAGGGTTAAAGCCAAAAGGACAGATCTTCTATGGAGTCAGATTTTTTCTTTTCTATTATACTATATTCTATTTTTGTTTTAAGTATATAAGAATAAAGTTTAGCCTTTTCCCATTTTAAATTGTGCAATTTTAAGGAGCATTAATTGCATTCACAGTGCTGTGAGACCAGCACCACTTGTTTCAGACTATTTCCTTCCTCAAAGTAAAAGCTTGTATACAAAGAGCACCCCACGTCCTACCTCCCCTAGCCCATGACAAGCCCTAATCCCCTTTCTCTCTCTATGTCTTTACGTATCCTGGAGGTTCCCTATCAGTGAAATCGAATAAAAGGTGGCTTTTTTTTGGTTTGTCTGCCCACATATCTTAAGTAGGGACGGGTGAATTATTTTTTTTTTTGTTTTCACGTGAATTAGCATTTTTGTATTTTGAGAGGAAAGTCCAGATGGATTAAAGATGAGACGTACCAAATGAAGCCCTTTTAGTAACTCTGTGTATAATCTCGGGGTAGGCACTGCTGTTCTAACTGTGAAACCAGAGCCAGAAGGGAGATGCTTAGCTCTTCTTGTGGCAAAATAAATCCAAACAAAAGCAGAAAACAAAGGCCAAGAAAGACAGCTGGAAAGACAAACCACAGCCTGGAAAAACCTTTCCTCATGACCCAAGATCGGAAAAAAGCTTCACATCCTTGTGGTCCAAAAAGCTCTTGAAGCCCAGTGTTCTGAAAAGAAACAAAACACAAAGAGTCAGTTCCAACGAGAGGCAGTGCAGGTGGCCGGATTGTACTGGAGATGCTTGACCTCTCAGGTGAGGACACAGGCAGACAGACAGACTGCAGAGACAGCATTGGCCACCATCACCCTGGCAGGTCTTTAGCCCGGTGACAACCAGCCCTGGTGACAACGTGAGCAGGCAGAGGCCCCAGGAGGTAACCTGGAAGGAAGAGCAAATGGACGCTCCTCTCCAGCAGAACAAGGTGTAGGATACATCAAAGTGCCACAGGTGCATCCCTTCCCTAGCAGTGCTGAGCCTTAGAGAAGATCCCACCAAAGTGCTTGCACAATTTTCAAAGATAATGTTTCTTCAGTAACATGAATTCAAAATAATCAATATGTCGTCAAGGGATTTTCAGAAGTGACCTGCCCTGGACCCGTACAATACACACACATAAATACACACATATACACAAAAATATATACACACATACATACAGGAAAAGAGACAGACAGACTGAAACACAGAGAAGCAGGGGGAGACAGAGAAACAGAGAGAGAGACAACTCAGAGAGGCACTGAGAGACAGAGACAGAGAGAAGGAGCACTGGAGCTGGTAATGAGTGGAACTCACATACATTTTCACAAGTCAGTCTATGTGTCAGAACCTGGTCCCAAAGTCGATCCACCCTCCAGGGGAGGGTGTGGGGATCCCACAAGGGTGTGGGAACAGAAGGCAAAAAATAGGAAGCCATTGTGGGGCAGCCCACCACAGAGGCCGAGATGGGACACTGGGCCTGTATGTCAACATGACAGAATGACCTAGGAGGTTGTATGCCAGAGCGGACCATGTCAGAGTTGTATTTAATTTCAGTCTCACGACTGTGAGCGGGGAAGCAAGCAGCAAGGAAAGTGACTTTCTCCAGACCCCAGGGTAGACCCCGGCCTGTGTGGGGTGTGCTTTGCACTCCGCCAGCCCTCTGTGGGGTCTTTCCTTTGCTGAGTCTGTGCACGATCTCCCTGTGATGCCAGCCCGTGGGGGTGACAGATGCAATAGGTGTTTCTAGGTCTAGAGACAGGATGGCTTCTCTAGGAAGCAGGGGCCAGAATGATCCCCACTGTGCTGATGGGGGATTGGGGAGACCCTGAGAGGCACGTGGCTTGTCCAGGATGATAACACTGCTGAGTAGGGGGAGCCAGGTCTGAACCCAGCTGTGTCTTCAGAGCTGCGGCACTGGTTGCATCCAGGACTCCCCAGGGCTATGGGGGGGGGCTGAGTTGGTGTCACTGTGTGTGGACATGGCATGGAGTGAGAAATGAGAGATTGGAAGCCCAGAAAGGCCCTTGAGGAGCTTTGTGTCAGGAGGAAGCTTGGAGAAGTGGACCCCAGGAAGTGACCTCACTTCCCTGGTAATAGAGCCCAACAGAACTTGGAACCGAAGTCACCAGGCACCCGCTCTGTAGAGAAGTCCCTACTCAGCTCACCTGGTTGGAGACAGAGGCATGGTCTGCTGCATCCCATTATCCTGAGGCCACAGGCCCCGGAAAGCCCTCAGCGAGGGTCTCTACCAACGCTGCCGGCACTGGGTCAGGTCTCACCCAAGGCGCCTCTGGCCTTTTGGCCAGAGAGACCCAAAGGTAACACAGGGAGGCCCAGGGCAGGCCCCCCCAGGCTGGGCCACCACTCAGATCCCATCCAGGTAGCCACACGGCCCCATCCTGCCTGGTGGAGGTGGAGCAGTCATGTTGGGGATGGGTATCTGCCTCAAGAAAGAGCAGGACAGAGGCCTGGGGGCCCGGTCACGTAGACAGCCCAGGACAAAGCTGGCTGGCTGGGATGTGGAGAGCCGGGGAAGGGTCCTGCCGCCCGAGGTGGAGCCCATGCTCTCTGGGTATGCATTTTCCCTCCCGGATGTCTGAGCTGAACAAGGTTCCGGTCTGATCTAGCAGCAGAGGGTAGAGTCTACAGAATCAGGAGTGTTCCTGGCCGGGAAGGACTCTGAGACTTCCATGCTGGGTCAGCTGCTGGTCACTATCATTGCAGAGCCAGATACCACATGTTGAAAAGAAGCTGATGAATAAGAACACCAACGCCCCCTCCCCAAGTGAAGGACTGGTGTGTCACTCTTCTGAGGGCCAGCGCAGACTCCTGTTGGGTCTGGATATGGAGGGGTCCCCACCACCATGGCCCACAAATCAGTGGGGCAGGCCTCCGACCCAGACATCACCCAGGGCTCTCCCAGGGACCTACCCGGGGCTGACGGGTAGCTCAGCACACCCTGGTCTGACCTGGAGCACCGTGCCCACCTCGCTGCAAGTCAGGTGGAGGACCAGGAGCCCCCAAAGCAGAGACCAATGGTCAAAAAGGCAGGGCTGGTGTATGTGTGTAGGTGAGGGTGGGGCGAAGGCTGGGCCACACAGGGAGGTGTCCCTAGAGGCTACTGTTGGGACCAGTAAAAAGAATGGCCTCAGAACACCTGTCTGGAAAAATTCAGTCACAGAATACATCCTGTGGGCACTTTCTGGGTGGGAGCTGTCTGGAAAGCTCTGGGAAGATTTCTGTCCTTGTAGAGGCACATGGAAAGGGAGGCAGGTGCGTAAATTTTTCCTCTCTCACAGCATGAGGTCTTCCACAAGACTTAAAACTCTCTCCACTTCCAATAGTTACAGAGGAGGCAGGGGCAGGGGAAGATGTCAGAGACCAAAAATGGGACGAACTGGATCCAGCAGGAGACCTTGAGCTCCCTCCTGCCGCTCCTGCAACTCCTCCTGAACCTGCGTCTGCAGCTGGACTGCTGGGCAACGGAGAAACAGTTCAGGCATCACCACCACCTGGGGTAGAGCCCCCTCTGCACCCACCCACACCTTCTTCTCCAAAATGTTCTCCAAAATCCCACCGTCAGTCCCCCCACAAACTTGACGTCCCTTCCGCTGGAGATGTTTTTGTTTCATTTTCTTTAGTTTCCTTTGCTTGTTTCACATCATTTATGACATCCTTTATTTTTCTTTTTAGAGTTTCATGTAATAAAATGTAGACTTTTCCCCTTTTAAATTGTGAAATTCAGGAGCATTAGGGGCATTCACAATGTTGTGCGACCATCACTACCATCTAGTTTCACACTATTTCTTTCCTCAAAGTGAAACCTTGGATCCAGAGCATGCACTCCCCTCCCTCCTCACCCAGCCCCTGACAACCCCAAGTCCTCTTTCTCTTTGCGTGTCTTTACCTCTACTGGTTGTTCCCTGCCAATGAAATTTTAAAAAAGAATTTTTTCCTTCCTGCCCACATGTTTTCACCTGGGGCTGAGGATTTTTGTTTGTTTTCACTTGAAACATCATTTTTATTATTTTCAGGGGATATGCAGGGGGATTAAAGATGTGATGCACAAAATGAAGCCCTTTTGGTAACTCTTTGCATAATCTCAGGGTAGACACTGCTGTTCCCCCTGTGACACCACAGCCAGAAGACACAAGGGAGATGCTTAGCTCTTCCTGTGGCAAAAACAAAACCAAACGAATCAAAAAAATTAGTAAAAGCCCAGAAAAATTGCTTGAAAGGCAAACCACAACCTGGAAAATGCATTCCTCATAACCCAAGGTTGGAGAAATTTTTCCCATTCCTGTAGTCCAAAATCCTTTTGAAACTCAGTGTTCTAAACAGAAACAGAACAGACATGGGCAGTTCCAATGAGAGGCAATGCAGGTGGCCAGTGTGTATTAGAGATGCTTGACCTCTCAGGTGAGAACAGAGGCAGACGGAAACACTGCAGAGACAGCATCGGTCACCATCACACTGGCGGTTCTTTAGTCAGGTGACAACCAGCCCTGGTGACAATGTAAGCAGGCAGAGGCTCCAGCAGATCCCCTGGAGGGAAGAGTGAAGGGACGCTCCTCTTCAGGAGAACAGGGTGCAGGACGCATCAAAGGGCCACAGATGCATCTCTTCCTCAGAAGATCTGATACTTACAGTTCATCCCGCTAAAATCCTTACACACCTATTCAAAGATGCCTTTTCAAGGGTGTTCATCACAGCACTGGTTGAAACAGTCGGAATTAAAGCAACAATAATATTGATGGAGAGGGGATGGGGTCCATTCGTTCTGGTTCATGTGGATGAATGAATGCTGTTCAGTTGGAAAAGTGGGTGCCTGGTCTCAACCCAATGTCAAGGGAGGCCTCAGGGTGGAAGTATGCAGACCCACTCTCTGCATCCAGGGTCCCATCTGCACGACCACATGTGTGTGAAATCAATATAGATGGAAATTGATCTGATTGTGAGTGTGTGAGATACAGAGATGGAGAGAGACATACTGAGAGACACAGAGACTGAGACATAAGCACCAAATCATTCATGACAGACACCGCTGTGGGTGGGAGTTACAAATCACTTCTTTTTTAGGCAATATTTCAATTTTTTGTACTGTGTCTGTATTACTCTACTAATTCTAAAAGGATTAAAATCCTATGCTAATGTGACCCATTCATTACTCATCTATGGAGTAATTAAAGTACATTAATCCTATTTTTAAAAGAATTTAAAGCCTTCTCAGGACTCAGTTCCATTTCAGCTCAGTGGAAGCAGAGGTTCTCCAGGAGGTCGTGTCTCTTCTGAATCAGCATCCAATACAGGTGAGCAAGAAGTACCCGACTTGGACACTGAAGACTACAATAGATGAGAGAGTCTGTTGAGAGAAATTAAGACCTAAATTCAAAGAGAATAATCCCATATTCATGGAGCAGAAGGCTTCATTCTACTAAGATGACAAAGGTCCATGAATAGATCTAAGGATTCAAAGAATGCCTACCCTAATCCCAGGTGGTATTTTGCAGGAATTGACAATCAATCTAAAATTCACGTGGAAAATCCAGGGGGTCAGAATACATGAGTGAATCTTGAAAAAGAAGAACAAAGTTCGAGGAATGGAAAGTCAGATGGAACCCACGGTTAATACAAAACCTCTTTAAGCTGAAGATAACTGAGATTCAAAAGATGCAGAAGAAAACCTGTCATGGAAGCCAATTCTCTCCTTTCCCTTTTCCCTATTAAGTTAGGTTGATAAAAAAGCCTTTAACTTTCACCATTTAACATGGTAGGTACTTTTCTGGTTGGCTCCTGTGTGTGTATAAATAAAACGTTTCTCTCGTTCATCTCCTCTTTACTTCTGTGGGCTCTTTGGGAGGGACTCTGGATTATGGGGACCTGCTCTTTTCTCACCTTCTTTAGTGACATCTTTTGCCCATGGTGAAGATCTTAAAAAAAAGAAAAGTCTCATTGGTTTTGGGTCAGATTTGGAACATGTATACCTTTGGAGACCCCCTGGAGGAACAAGGGGGTTCAATACTGCCTGGAGAATTCACTTGTCAAAATGCCTAACAAGACGCTATTTGCAAGGTTTTTTTTTTTTTTAAAGATTCTTACCCTAAAACAAATCCCCTATCTAAACCTCTTGGATGATCAAATATAAAGAAAAAAGGAGAATCATGTCTGGCCTAAGAACACTTGCTTAACAAAACGGAAGGACAGAATCAGTTTCAGAGCAAAAATTAAAATGCATTTATACCATCAACCCTCCCACCCTTTTGTACACTGTCCTCATGTAATCTGCCAGATGGCCCCCTGGAGAACGCCCTTTGCCCGGAACTCGTGCTCATTTTCAGAGCTCGGCCATGTGGGAGGTTGGTCCCCAGGGCCTGAGAGGGGCTATGTGTGAAATCTTCTCTGCTGAGACCCAGCGGACTGAAGGGAACTGTGTTCTCTGAGGGAGAGAGAGCACACCGAGCCTCTGTGGAGGCATCTCTGAGATCCTCCCAAAGGCACACATCTCTAACTCTGGACACGGGAATTTTTGATTAGCATCTTAGTTGGAAATCTCCTCCTGGATAGAAAGAAGCAGATTCAAGATGTTGCAATTGGATGGGCAGGTCGGCCTCTCGAATTAGTCAATGAGGAGGACACGCAATTCTCTGCAGAAGTAGGAACACCCATCCCTGCTCGGCTGACGTCATGTACAGAGAAACAGACGCGACTCTAGGGGGAATTCAAAACCCACCAACCTTTCTTACCGACGTCAACATCCCCACTTTATTCTCCTGTCAGGTCTCTGCACAAAAACTGTGGCTCATCCCCAAATATCACATACCCATCACCCTGTACCACTCTGTGTCTGTGTCCAACTCGAGCATTAAGGCCTGTGACCGTTACTGTTAAATCGTGTCCCCATTTCTGCCCATCTCCCGCCATCATCCCAGTCCAACCTCGGTGTCTCTCTCCAGGTCAGCAGTACTCTTCCCACTGGCTTCCCATCAGCTTACCTTGCCCTGCTTCCATTGCTTATTCCACATACGTTACCCACAACGGTCTTATTAAAGTATGAATCAGATCAAGTTGTTCCGCATTGCAAAATACTTTTGTGATTTTCCATTGTATTCAGAAGGATATCCAGAGTTCCTACCAAGGCCCTATGTGATCCGGGCCCTCACCGATCTCTGCAGCCTCAGCTCTCACCGTTCTGCTCCAGCCCATCTTCACCGCCCCGATGGTCCCCACCAGGACAGCTGCGTTTCTAACTCCAAGTCTAGTACTTACACTTCTTCCGGCCTGGGAGGCTTTTCTTGTCTGTTACATACGTGGCTTATTCTTTTGCTTTATTCAGGACTTTGTTCAAATTATTTACCCTCAGAGAGGACTTATCTGACCAGATTATTTAGAATAGCACGCACATATTTCCTATTCAAACATTTTCCCTCCTAAAATGCTTTATGTTTCTTTGTGGCAATTATTAGTACCTGGCAGTACATCATATATTTATTTGCTTACTGGTTTACTGTCTGTCTTTCTTACTAGACCTATATTCATGGAACCACAAATAACTGTTTTAACCAGTAACTTTCAAACCACCTTTAAATGAATTCTTTTATAAGATGAGAATTTCAGAGGCTTCCACGGGTTGCTTAGGGGAAAAAAGAAAAAGGATTCAGGTTGAAATAATTTATTAAGGACCTGAGAGTTGGTTATTTATTTTATACATAGTAGTGTGTACCTGTTAATCCCAAACTCCTAATCTAGCAAAAGACCTAGCTGACTACTATTTTTAAAGGAATTTTTTTTCTTTTTAAACTGGGGTTGTTTGAGATCTCTTTTCTTCTTCATTATTTTTCTTTTTTTAAAGATTTTTTCTTATTATTTTTTTACATTGAGGTTCCGCAAATTGAATCCAGCATGTACTCTACCCCTTGAACTATACCATCCCCTCCAAAGACAATTATTTTTATACTTTGACAATACCATATTGAATTAAGATTTTTGTTCCATTTTCCCTTCATAGAGTTTATAACTGAGGGAGAGAGTCAGAGGAAGCCCTGGGCCAACCCTTCCTTCTCAGCGGGTCACTACACAGCAGAGGAGCTTGGCTGTCTCCAGGCCCAGCTCACCTTTCTGCTCTGAGGGCCGACTCAGGCCACTTCTCTTAAAAGCGGTGTGTTAGAAGCAGCAGAAAGCCAACTAGCGAGTAACAATGACTAAACTGACCCACCTGCAGTTGGACATCATCTGCTCTGAAACGAACCTCTTAAATTTCTTCTTATTAGTGGATGGTTTTCAAAAATATTCCCAAGGAGATGAATCTCACTCCATTTTTCTGGATTTCTTGGGCCTTCTATGACTTTAACTGCAGGCTTCATTTTCTGCACAACATCTGCAAGGAAGCCAGGCAGAAAACGTGAACAGACCCTGCAGGCCGCGGCTGAGGCCTCCCGTCAAACATCCTTGTTGTGCAGAGCCTACGTTCATGGGACCAGTTTCATTACTGCTGTAATTAGTTCTTGTCCAAGTGTCCCACCGGAAATGTTTCTAGATAGAACGTGGCCTGACGCAGATGAGCAGTGGGGATGTGGGGTGCAGATGACACACAGACTGGAAGGAGAAAAGGGAAATGTTTCTTCAGGCTTCAGTTTGGAAGATTTCTGATTTTTATATGGACATTAAACTTGGTCAGGCTGAAGCACCATTTGCTCTAAGACGGGGTGATGTACACGTATCCCTACAACTTCAAAAAATATGTTGAAGCTGGGCGTAACAGCCTAGGGGACAGACAGCTTTGAGTGACACCTCCGTTCCAGGATGCCTATGATCTAGGGCTCACAAAGAGGAAAAGAATACACATATTTTGCCTCTGTAGTTCTATGTGAAATTATTTTGACCCTTGCCGGATGGTGTAAGATCAGAGAGCATGTAGTCTTTCGTACATCGCAAAGACGACAAGTCTTCTTGATGAGTCAGCAGACTGTTTCCGATGGCCCGGGGTCTATGCCAGACATTAGCTGTCTAGACAAATACCACACAGCCCCCCATCCCTCAAGGAGATCACAGTGTGTCGTGGAAGATACAAAGTTAAATAGATTTTCAAAACAATGTGGTAAGAGTCACTTGGCATCATATATACTGTATGTTCAGAGGGGCTCTTGCACTGCCTGGGGCTGTGTTCTAGAAGGTAGGGAAGGTGTCAGAGAGGAAATGCTTTCTGCACTGACATCTGACGAATTCCAGCAAATCTCTAGACCAGGAGAGTGCGTGGTGGGGACGGGATTCTCAGCAGCTTGCGTGTCTCGTGCAGACCCCTGGTCATGTCTAAGAGCACTTTGCACTTAGGGAAGGAAGGTCAGTGAGGCTAGAGGCTGTGAGGAACTAACTGAAGCTGAGGCTGAAAAAAAGCAGCAACGAGGTGATGAGAAGGTGTGACGTTAAATCAGAGAGTGTGGACTTCCTCACACACGCAGCGTGGAATTCTTTGCGGTTTTAAGGAGGAGAGTGACACAGATTAGTCATTAAAAGTGAGGAAAGTGGATTGTTCACTCTAAAGTACAGCACTGGGGAGACTAGAAAGGGGTGGGAATTAATGCAGTGGGGAGCGAGGAGCAGGGACTTAGTTGGGGGACATTAAGGAATAGAATTGTAGTACTGACGGGGGTGAGGGAATGGAAAAGTAAAGGAAAACTCCCAGATGTTTGGCACAGAAAAGAGATGGGGTAGTGATGCCATTGTTTGAAAAAGTAAAACTAGTTCTGAGAGAGTGTAAATCCAGACAAACAGAGCTTGAGGTTTTTATGGGCTAATCAAATGGGAATGTCTACTTGTCAATTAGAAGTATATTTCTGGGACTGAACTGAGATGTCCATGCTGGAAAAGATTTGACAGTTAATCATTGGACAGAGAGCAGTTGAAGCCACGGGAATAAATGCCACCCACTGACAGTTTACCAAAGAAAAGGGAAGGAGGGCACTTCTGGTTCAGAAAATATGGCAGACCAGAATCTTGAAGACCCACTCACTTAAGACACATAAAAACGTAGGACAAAACGCCGCCAGTGTTTTTCTGTTTTTTTTTTAAGGGCACGTTTATTGTGGTATGATACCTGTACAATAAAATACACATATTTCACATGTACTACTTGGTGAATTTGATAAATGTCTACACCCAGAAAACCATAACCACGATCAAGATAGCTAACATTTCCATCACTCCCCAAGAGGGGCACTTTTCGAATCCCCATATTTATCCCTTCCCATCCCCTTCTCTCCCTGTGAACCGTAAGTTTGTTTCTCTATGTCTGTGGGTCTGTTTATCTTCTGTATTTAAGTTCATATGTTTCTTTTTTTGATTCCACATATAAGTGATATCATATGGCATTTTTCTCTTTTTCTGGTTTACTTCACTTAGAATGACTATCTCTATGTCCATCCATGTTGCTGCAAATGACATTATTTGTTTTTTCATGGCTGAGTAGTATTCCATTGTATAAATATACTACTACTTCTTTATCCAGTCACCTGTCAATGGACATTTGGGTTGTTGCCATGTCCTGGCTATTATAAAAACTGCTTCTGTGAGCATTGAGGTGCATGTGACTTTTTGAATTAGAGTTTTCTTCTGACATATGCCCGGGAATGGGAAGGCTGGATCATGAGTTAAGTCCATTTTCAGTTTTTAAAGGAACCTACACACTGACTTCTCTAGTGACAATGCAGCCCATATTGTGAAAGCAGAGCCATGCTCAGAAAGTAATGTGTATTTCTAAGGGCCAGACATGAAGTGCAGTGAGTGTGGCCTGTTCAAGAATCAGAGGGCAGTCTGCCAGGGCTGGAGGAGAGTGACAAGGGAAGTGTGGTACAGGTAGGAGTCAGACCATGTGGGGACATGGCAGGCTGGGATAAGGAGCCTGGACTTCCAGTAATCCCTTGGTAACCATGGGGCACTGGTTCCAGGACTCACCCTGAAGTCAACATCCATGGATGCTGACACCTCTTGTATAAAATGACATAGGACTTGCATGGGACTCATGTACATCCCCCCATCTACTTTTATATATATATACAAACTTTTTTTATTGAGTTATAGTCATTTTGCAAAGTTGTATCAAATTCCAGCATACGGCACAAGTTTTCAGTTATACATGAGTATACACATATATTTGTTGTCACTTTCTCTTTCACTGTGTCCTCCTGTGTACTTTAAGTTATCTCTAGATTACTCATGGTATCTAATACAACATGAATGCTATGTAAGTAGTTGCCTGTGTATGGCAAATTCAAGTGTTGCTTTTTGAAACTTTCTGTTTTTTCAACAATATTTTCAATCCACCGTTAGTTGAATCGGCTGGATAGGGAGGCCCTAGATATGGAGAATCCCCAAGCTCCTCCTTCCCACATCCTATATTTTCGCTGCAAGCACTGAAGGGGTCCAAACATAGAAGAGACCCATCTACCTGCTGGAAACCCTGAGGAATTCCGTCAGCGTATGTAGAGCAGGAGAGAAGGTTTAGGGCCAACTAGTGGGAAAGGAGGGCCTGCCTGGAGAGGATGGAGGAAGGACAGTAGTGGAAGCCATCACGTACTCTTACTGGAACTAGCTGATAGCAGTGAGGGACGCCAAGGAACTGGGTACACGTCACGTGTGGGGCGATCCTGGCCACCAGGTGCAGGGTTCACATAACTGGGACCCAGTTTGCAAGATCAAAATAACAAGGAGGCAAAGGGGCTGCCTCAGTCCCAGGATCCTGACAACGGCCACAGCGACGTGACCACAGCTAATGCGGTTCCTCTAGTAGAAAAAGGAAACTTTGAGACAAGATATTGCAGATTCCACCGCAGCCACACGGATAACTAGATCTCTAACCTGACAAAATGTAACCACCAGAAACAGGAATCTTTCCTTTTCTCTTCATTTGGAACTTTGGACAGGGAGTCACACATCTTTGACGGGAACCACCTATAAACCAATAGAGAGCTCACTTTTTCAGGAATAAGCATGGAGAAAAAGAGTGGGGTGATGGTTTAAAGCAGAAGTCAAAGTTGAAGCCCATCTGAGAAATGGTAAAAACATGTTTCTCAATGAATTCGAGTTATGGCAAAAAGAAGGACGAAGGTTAAGGAAATCTCTATTAATATCCATTCACCATAAAAGACTAGCCAGCCATAAAAAGACAACACCTTAAATTAATAATTTTTTTTTTTGGTGATGAAAAACAATGCCTTAATTTAAAACAAGGCTTGGGCCATCAACAACTCTCTGAGAATTGTTGACGAGGAGAACATAAATCTGCATATAGATATGTAAGTGTTCCAAGTCCACCACTCAAAAACAATTAGTCAATCATGTGTCCAGTTGATTGGGAAATCCCAATAAGTAAATAACTCAAAAGTGGGAAAGACATGGGATTAAATAGTGGTAGTGAGCAATGAAATCCAAGATGTATATACCTATATTTTCTTTGTTAATGTAACAAACTTAAAGCAACTGTCTAAAAAGTAGTAACTGGAGCACACAAACACACACACACACAATTTAGAACAACAGAGAGGTAAAATATGCTAAATTTATCATTATTGAGGAACAGGATCTAATAGATTATTTCATTTTTGAGACTCTTATAGGAATACTGGTCCAACTGCATAAAAATTTATGAACTTAGAGATGATTTATAAAGATTTAGAGAGAATTTTCTTTAAGAGGCAATATAGCTTCCAAATCACTGAAGAGAAAATTAACAATAAAAAAATTAATTAATCTAGGTAATATGGAGTAACACTGACCATATTTACCACCCTAAAATAAACCACAAAATGGATAAAATATATGAAGCAATGATTTTTAAGACACGTGGAAACCATCATCCACTAGGACCTTGCCTTGCCACCTCGATACCAAGGCTCCTAGGCCTCCTACTGCCATCACAAAGGATGTCCACCAGGAGGCGACATTTCCTTCCTCTGCTCCTACTGCAGAGCCAGTCCTGAGCAGTCCTTTTCCAGGTGTTGGCAGGCAGCTCCCAGAAGTGCTCTCGTGGGCCTTGGTCCCTTTTGGCCACCAGCAAAGGGATCAAGGATGAGCAGTGAGCCTCCTTCCTCATCCAAGACCTAGGAAACTATCTGACTTCTGAGCAGCCCTTCACTCTTGTCTGCTGTCTGGTACTCTCCACCCGGCTTCCCGAGTCCCCGGCACGGGCAGCCTGCACGCTGGCCACAGCCCATCAGAATCTGTTCCCCCGCCAAGAGGCCACGCATGATCATGAGCAGGGCTCCAGGCCTCTGGAGCAGCGCGGCTTGGACTGGGTCCTGGCCCTGGGCGCGTGAGCTCCATGCCCTTGTTTGAGTCAGTCAACATCTCTAAGCTACAGTTTCCTCATCAGTAAAATGAGGACATAATCAATATGGAAAAAAAACAGAATCTGAGGGGGACTAAATTTCTGGTGATTGAAGATAATTTTAATTTTGATTTATACAGCAAAGGACATCATACAATTTTTACTACATCGTATTTCTAAAGGACAGCTTCTACTATTAAAAGTAATGCATGCACTTACACACAAACACACGTGCAGACACACTGGCTCTAGTCCAAATACATCCCCACGGGCACACACACATGGAGTCATGTACCACCCACACACCCATAACATACGCACAACCACACACATCCTCAGGCGCACACACACACATAACATACAGAACCACATACATCCCCAGGTGCACGTGAGCACACACACACAGTCATGTACAACACACGTCCCCAGGTGCTCGCGTGCACACACACACGTCTTACACACTTTGGCGTTATTCTAAATCAATTTACAATTGAGGGTCACAGTGTCCATTGTTTTATCCACTCAGAAGATCCTGACTTTGGAGCGTGAAGCAGGAGCTCTCCTCTCTGGAGATGGTCTTTACCAATTACAGTCTCAGTAGAGCCAACATAACTGCTCTGGACCTTTGGAAGTGCAGGCCAGAGAATACCTGGGAGCTCACATCCTGTACATGTAAACATGTTAAGTGCAGTAGGTTCTAAAGTCCTGCCTTTACAAATATACGTTCATTATAAGGGGGAAGACCAGGTTCAAATTTAGAATTCCAAGACACAGGGGAGTCCGGCAAAGAAAGTGAGCGTGTGGGGAGAGCTGATTCCCAGTCTCTGACCACTAGCCTGATCCTTTTCTTCCCAATGCTGGGTCCATCCCTTGCCACAAGTGGCCTTGGATGTTCACAGGGGGACACTCAAAACTCACATTCGGGATCTGCTCATACCCTCCATACATACAGCTGCCCTTTGGCCTCTCTGTGAGTCCTGGGAATCTGAGCTTCCGGGAGAGCCGGTGCAGGCACTAGGAATGGGTCAGGGGCTGCTGAGACAGGGCATCTGGGGTCCTGGGCTTCTAGAGCATGGGATGGAGCCAATGACCCTGTCCCCTTGGCCCTGCTGACTCCACCCCATGGAGGGCGTGGCCAGAGGAAGTGTCAGGGCCAGAGGGACCCTCTGCAGTGCAGGACCCAGGGCAGCGGGCCCCCTTGCCGGGGTCTAAGAGCAGAAGGCCTAAGGAAAGGTCTGAAGAGGCTGTAAGGTATCTTCATTCCCATTAATTAAACAAAAATAAAAGCATACCACAGGCGAGAGTGGAAAGGGATTTGTTAGAACAAGGGAAGGCACTTGCCAAGGTCTGGCCATAGAGGGCTGGTGGGCTTGCCAGGTTGATGAGGAACCAAGAGGCTGTTAGTCCCCTCTGGGTCTAAACACCTCTTGAATTCCTCCGGGTGACACTGAAATGCAGTGAGACACGGAACTCTCTTAAGTTGTTAAAATCTTCATGGTGAACCATTCAACTCTCTCCTCATTCTTGGCTGCGAAAGCACGATAAACACAGGCCAGAAACTCATCAGCCTGTTGGTTGGTTCACTATCCGTCTGGCGCCTCCTCTTGTAGGAGCCATTATCACATCACCCAGGGCTGACCCGGCTCAGGATTATAGCTGATTTTCCACAGGTGGCATCACTTGCTAGTGACATGAAGCAGGCATGTTAGCCACATCCCAAACACTGAGGCTCCTCCTGGGAGGAGCCTTCAGACCCCCAGTCCAGCCTCTGCACCACGATGTTCCTTAGTGTCACTACCGGTTTGCTGCCTTGGCCTCTAGCTTTGACCAGATCCTCGCCAGATTGTCGATAAATATCACCCATATACCACACCTAAGCTTGCGGTCCAGATGTGACCATGGTTCTTATTTTCTTCCCATCGATGGATTGTTTGATCTTTGTGTAATCATGTCGACAGCAAGGCCAGTACAGCCCTCTTGAGGCCTCCCCGAGCCACCTCTGTGTATAACTGTCCTAGCACCCCAGGGGATCGGGTCTGAAGCCTGGCACTCAGACACGAGGATGTCAGCTGGAGAGACAGGAATCCACTCCTGCTGTGGCTTCTGCTGTGGCTCAATGTGGCCATAAAAACGGATCCCACAGGCCCTGACGTCACTTGACTCACTGCAGGGATGCTCCCACACTGCCGCGTTCCCCCAGAGACTGAGGGCTTTCTGCTTGTTCCGGAAGGCCCCACCCCCGAGGGGACACTGGGTCCAGTGGAGCGTCCAGCCTGCTTCCCCGCCAGCCCTTAGGGCCTTTGTGGGGCCTGGAACATCAACTAACCTCCCCTTAGGGACCCCTTTGTCCTTTGCAGCCAACAGACCTAGGTCATAAGCACTTTAACTCACCTGAGGGTGTTTTCCTCACTTCAGGGGCAGTGAGGACTGGGCTTCTTCACACTCCAAGTGCCCCCGGTCTGGATGCAGACAGTCTGGCTCTCCCCCGAGTCCTGCAGGTCCCGGCCACACCTCCTGCTGGTCACGGAGTCTGTGCTATATTCTCTTCCAGGACAACAGGTGCACTCTGCCCCCAGCCCCGTCCCCACCAGCAGTGGCAGAGGCGGAGGACAGGCGGGTGAGCTTGGGCCTGAGACACTGCCCTAAAATCAGTGCCCCAGAGGCCGCTGGTGACTAGAGGGACCACGGGGAAGAAGGCAGCATGGGATGGGAGGGGGAGGAAGGTTCAGGATAACGAGATGAAAAGGGGAACAGATAGCACCGTGAGGACCTCGACCATGAAAGGGAAGAAGATAGACAGTGGCAGCTGGAGCGGTGTTGGCGTTAAAAGCCGCGGGCTTTTTCATTTAATTTTATTAATTACCATTACATATAGTGACATATTTTTATTTGATTAAAGATTAGGTGCCATGTCATATAACAGGATATAGTATATTATTTATTAAATAATACATAATAGTAGATATACTAGCATGTTATGTTCTGTTTATTTATTATCAGATAGTATATAATACATATGTAGTTATTTATATACATAATATATAATTCATGCATCTATATAATATATAACACATAACAATGTAGGATTATGATTAATATGTTTTATAACAAGATTACATAACAATAATGTTGTAATATTATCCATTGTATACCTTCGTTCATGACACATTCTCACCTAAGGTGCCTGTCAGAAGTATTTATGTATTAAAATTAATATTATAAGAAACAGTTGTGAACCTATCACCCAACATCAGAACAGGACTATTGACAGTGACATACTGTGTCCTATCCTGCCCTAGGCCTCTTCTCACAGGAAGCAACCAGCATCCTGAATCCTGGCTTACACTTGCCTTGTGTTACTTTCACACACACAACATTTAAGATCAGTTAAAACAAATGAACTGCAGGTACATGCAACGAAGTGGATGTATCATACACCCTATGTTAAATTGAAAAAGTAAGCCCTAGAAGGTAGCCTATATTGTGCTATGCTTTTAACTGTGTATATATATGTCAATTACACTCACTAAATTAGAACAACTACAGCTAGAGTCCAGGTGGGAGAGGGACAGATAAAAGGTGAGGTGAGCAGATTTGCTGCAGGTGAACGAGTTCCCTTCAAGTAACATGTCATTCTCTCTGAAGCAGGAGGCAAGGCCATCTGCTGGGAGTCAGGGAAGAGACAGAGGGAAGCTTAGAGGTGTGCAGAGAGCATAGAATGTTGACACCACTGTGTGGCAAGTGGGGAAATGTGCTCACTAGAGAAATCCTGGAGGATTGCCTGGCAGTGGCAACATGCTGGGCATTGATTTGTAGTCTTAGAAATCTGTGCTGGGAGAGCCTGCTGCCTGCAGGCTCAGAACAAATAGAGCTGGGTGAACCGAGATGGAAGTCATCCTGGTGAGGAAATGAAAAGATCAAGGGTCAAGGGAGTTTTGTTTGTCATAAAGAGAGTGCTGACTGTGGATGCAGAGCTGGAAGGTGGGGAAGTGGAAGTAAGAGGAACATGGACAGGTAGGAAAGCAGAGGAGTCAGTGCATGATGCCCCAGTGAGGGTGAAGGAGGGCCAAGGAGGCTGGTGGAGAAGCAGCTGGATGGCTAGAGTTGGGCACATAAAGGAGAGAGGCTGGACCTGGGGTGGAGACATGCCCGGGTATGAGCCCGGGGGTAGGGTGAATGGGAGGTGTCTGGCTCAGGCTGATGGAGAAGAAGACCCTACAATGACCATACTGGGTGGTGGAGGGAGAATCAACATTGACGTCTTGATGGTAGGTGGTGAGGCAATACAGAGTTGGTGGTCCAGGTGCTCCTGACTGAGGCAGATGAGCAGGGAGGCCAGGGTGGCAGGCACTGCTAGGAATGGACTGGGTTTTCCAGGTGTTCCCAAGAGAGGAGGAGAAATCACCTCATGGGGGAAAGTGAGCACAAGGAGGTCAACCCAGGCTCCTGATCAAACGGAGAGTGTGAGGGGGCAAATCGTCAACTCCAGAGATGGTGGCCTAGGAATCAGGGACCATGGGTGAAGTGAGGGGACACTCAGAGAAGAGAGAGAGATGAGTCTTCTGGGTGTAGGGGGAAGAGAGGCCCCAGGACAAAGGAGCACAGGGGCACAGTGATGAGGATGGACTGGCTCTGTTGTGACACTGCAGGAATGGCTGGATCTTTGTCCTGAGGGCTTAGTTTGGGGGGTCTACTGGCCTCATGAGGGCCCCCCCTCTCAGCAGCCTGGACAGATGCTCCCGCTCCTGATAGCTCTGTGGCCACCACTGTTCCCGGAAGGGCTCTGCCTCCATCTTCTATCAGACATTCCTGCCCAGTCCCCGACTGCCAGCGAGGGAGCCTGGGCCTCACAGCCGTTTGCCGTGGAGGGACACAGGCTCCTTGGAGAAGCAGGCTGATCTTATTTTTCTCCGTAACCCACGGCCTAGCAAAGCGCCAGCCTATGAGTGGGCCATTCAGGGGCTCGGATACTTCTTAAATTAACTCAAAGCAGTAGAATAGCAGAGCTGGAGGAAGTGACCACTGAGCTCACAGAGTTCACTGCCCACACCCCCATTCTACAGATGAAGAAACAGAGGCCAAGCAGCCAAGGTCATGCTGCTCTTTAATGCTGGCCTCTGTTGGGCATACCAAGTGATGAGCTGCACTGAAGGGCCTGAGAGGGGGCTCTGGGGTCAGACAGCTTGGGTTCAAGTCCCACCCCTGCCATTTACTAGCTGTGTGATTAATGACTGTCCTTCCTGTAAAGTGCCACCTCATTTGTTTGTCATGAACACAGAGTTCCTTGAACAGCAGGACAGAATTCTTTAAAGGTTTGCTGTTGCTTTTGTTACTATTATCACCAAGTGAACCCTGAAATGAAGAACAAAGACAGCAAGATTTTTTATTTTAAAAGATTTTAAAATACGATGATGACTGTTTGATTTAATCTATTCAAGTTTGCATTTGACCATTATTAACAACTGCACAATGGATGACTTTTGAGGAAATGTTACTTCATGTCTTTAATTCTCACTAACTACACAGGCTATTCAACAGGAAGCAATTTTTTTTCCAGGAAGAGGGACAAAAAGTTAACAATATCTCTGTACCTCTCGGTTCCCAGTGTGTTGGTTGTGATCTGTCAACCCAACTTTGGGGAAATGCCCACTCCTCCTGAGCTCGCTGCACTGCCACGTGGCCTCCAGGGGGCGATTTACCCCCACACGAATCCAGTATCTTGGTTCATATCTTTGCTTCAGATCCCTCAAGGGCTGCCCATGCACCAGGGCCCCATCTGCCCCACCAGTCTCACCTGCTGGCCTCCAGGAAACTATCCTGGGTCTCAACCATCCTCTGTTCCTATGCCCGCCCCACTACTCTTCATTTTGTCCTTCAAGTGTGGGCTCCTGTGGCTTGCCACCAAGCAGGGGTCTCCCAGTCCTCCACCTTGGGGAACTGCATCGTCCTGCACAGTGCCTAGCGAAACTGTGTGGAGGCCGGAAGAATACAGAACAACAGGTGCTCAGAGGGGCTGCCTTTCCCACTGCAGGGGCCCTGGAGAGCTTTCTCCCAGCTGGTTATTCACAGGCGCTGAAGCTGTGGAATCTCGATCTTACCAATTTAAAGGGCATCATCACTAATTACAAAAGAAATCATTTTTTCAGTAGCAAAAGGAGAAAAGACTTTGTGCCCCATGCCCCCATCTTTCTTCCTCCGCCTTCAGAGGTGATTCTCACTCTCTGGGCAAGGGTAGAAAGCAACAAACAGAATATTATTTTTCAATGATTCTTCTTTCCCACTCTGAAGATTGCATCCCAAGACTGATGAAGGCTAGGATGGTTTGGCTTCCCTGTACTGAGTATTCGGAGGCTCAG
Source organism: Vicugna pacos (assembly GCF_048564905.1). Lineage (NCBI taxonomy): Eukaryota > Metazoa > Chordata > Mammalia > Artiodactyla > Camelidae > Vicugna > Vicugna pacos. The sequence goes on along the minus strand of NW_027328741.1, from coordinate 77,632,199 downwards.
GGTGGAGGGGGTTAGGGAGATAATTCAGCATTATGGAACCAAACAGAGACATTAAAAGGTTCTACTCTAAACAGAAAGGAAGCAGGATGCTATAGAAATGGGAAAACCATCATTGGAAATGAAATAACGAGTTACAAGACAATAAACATGAAGATGTAAAAAAGAAAAAGTATATCAAAATACAAAAAGGTGGGAAAGGGAGACGGTAGCAAGAAAAGATAGATTTTTTTCTCTTTCTTTTTCCTTTTTCTCATTATTCTTAGGATGTGTTGGAGCCTACGTGATTATCAGTCTAAAGGAAATAGATATGATAATGGGTTGATATACTTGAAAAATAGGGTAACCACAAATCAAAAGCATATAATAGAGTTAAAAAAAAACCAAAAAAGAAACAAACTCTAAATGGCTTAAAGACTTAAACATTAGACAAGACGCTAAAAAACTCTCAGAAGAAAACATAGGCAAAACATTATTTGACATATATCTCAGCAGTGTTTTCCTAGGGCAATCCACCCAAGCAACAGAAAATAAAAGCCAAAATAAACAAATGGGACCTAGTTACACCTATCAGCTATTTCAAAGCAATAGAAACCATAAGTAAAATGAAAAGACAACCTATGGAATGTGAGAAAATATTTGCAAAAGATGAGACTGAACATGGCTTAACTTGTAGACTATAAAAATAGTTCATACAACTTAATAAGAAAAAAAAAATAAACAACCCAATCCAAAAATGGGCAGAACAACTAAACAAGCAATTCTCCAATGAAGATATACAAATGGCCAATAGGCATATGAAAAAAAGGCACAATATCGCTAATTATCTTAGAAATGCAAATCAAAACTACAATAAGTTATCATATCACACTACTCAGAATGGCCACCATTCAAACATCCACTCACCATAGATGCTGGAGAGGCTTGGAGAAAAGGGAACCCTCCTACATTATTGCTGGGAATGTAGTTTGGTGAAGCCAATGTGGAAAACAATATGGAGATACCTCAAAAGACTAAAAAAAGACATCATTTGATCCAGCAATCCCACTCCTGGGCATATATCCAGAGGGAACCTTAATTTCAAAATATACCTGCACCCCAATGTTCACAGCAGCATTGTTTTCAATGACCAAGACATAGAAGCAACCTAAACGCCCACTGACAAATGACTGGATAAAGATGTAGTATTTAGATATAAAAGAATATTACTCAGTTGTAACAAAGAAGGAAATAATGCCATTTACAGCAACATGGATGGACTTGGAGATTATCACACTAAAGTGAAATAACTCAGACAGAGAAAGACAAGTAAAATATGATACCACTTATATGTGGAATTTTTAAAAAAGATACAAATAAACTTATTTACAAAACAAAAACAGACTCACAGACTTAGGAAACAAACTTAGGAGTTTGGGATTAACAATTACAAACTACTATATGTAAAACAGACAAACAGCAAGGATTCACTGTAGAACACAGGGGAAAATGTTCAGTATCTTGCAACCTATAATGGAAAAGAACCTGAAAAAGAATAGACTATGTATATGTACAACTGAATCACTATGCTGTATACCTGAAACTAACAAAACAGCTGTATATCTGAAACTAACTAAACATTGTAAATCAACCACATTTCAATTTAAAAAAAAAGATAAGCTCTAAATAGCTGTATTCGAAGAAAATCTTCAACTCTTACCTCCTACAAAAAGTAAAATGGGAAGCTTGAGCAGGACCAAATTATACTGAATGAGAGGTTACATACCTTCTCCAGCACGTGGCCCATGGTACACATACATCGTGTTTTCCTTCAGGTAAGAATGGCCCTTACTGCCCAGGGAGCGAGTCCTGCTGGGACAAGGCCTCTGTGGCAGTGGCCTCCTTGTCACCACTCCATCTCACCAGAAGGCCAGGGTTTTCAGAGGGGAGGGAACACAGAGCTCATACACTTCAGATATATTTCCTGAGAAAAACTGTGGAAAGACCAAATTCACCTGCAGTGCAGGAAACATGAGCACGACCCCTAAGCAGACTGACAAACCCGAAGCAAGTCGGCCCGATGTTCACATCGGAACCAGAACAAAAACCGTCTGGCCCCAGTTAAACGATCACCATCTCACCTGCAATGAACTGTTCGTACTCATTGTCAGGGATGTTTCTGTTGAGACTTGAGAGATCAAAAAAGTCAGACCAGGGAATCCGGACCTGGTGGATGTCCAGGCTCTGCCAATGGTAGAGGCGGCCCCAAGGGGGTATCACCAGCACCGACTCTTCCATTTTCAGCAGGGTCTTCAGGAGGAAGGCGATGTGGATACAGACGCCCCTACGGAGGCTGAAGCCCTCCGGAGGGTTGACATAACACAGAAGGTACCTGGCAGGGAGCAAAGGAGAGCGGGTCTTCAGGGCCAGGTCTCTGCACAGGAATCCCGGCTTAGATAGAACAGATACAATGGGAATCTCTTCACAGCACATGGCCTAGACTCAAGACACGTTCAGCAGCTTCTGGTTTGTATAGTGGAGGCACTGCCCACCGATCTCTGTGTGGCCAATTATTTCGAGTCCGGGAGCACATGCAGAAGACATCTTGGCATCTGTCTATCAACGCTAAGCACCTGACTAGTACCTGAGCACCCGTTCTCCAGGGGATCTCAAACTTCTTGGCCTAAAGACCCCTGTACACTCTTAAATACTGAGGACTTCAAAAGGCTGCTGTTTATGTGGGTTAAATCTATCAATAGTTCCTGTGTTAGAAGTTAAATAAGAACTTTAAAAAATGCTTATGAGTTCACTTAAAAATAATAACAACCTACTACATGATACCATTAATACTCTTAAGCAAAAAATAAGTATATTTTTCTAAACAAAAATCATTAATGAGAGGAATAGCAGTGATTTTAATTTCTGAGAATCTCTTTTGGACTGGTGAGAGCTTAATTCTATCTGCCTCTACATTACCTGTTTTGTGATATCACAGACTAGGTTTTCCCTGGAAAACCCCACAGGAAACTCGGGAGTGCAAGAGTGTGCAAAAGGCAGGTGACTTCCCGGCGTTCCTACGAAAATAGTCTTGCATCTCAGGGGCCTCGGACTCACTTTGATAACTGCTGCCCTACCCTAGGCGAGACTCTCCTACACAAGAGCCAGGCAAGTGTCCTGGCTTCTTTAATGAGTTACCGCAGCAACACCCCTCCCTTCTCTGTGTTAATGTTTCCCACAACCTCCATTACTGCAGATGAGGATGTAATCCTCAACTGAGGCCTCTAATCCCAGAAGACTACCAACCTTGAAAGGGAGGGCCCATCTACCATCTCTACACCCCGCACAGTCTATTTTGAGTCAAGCCCTAGATAACTGCTAATTGACACTGACCCTTGTCTTATTCCTGAGTTTTAGCGAAGGAGCCAACATCTGGATGGAACTGAAATTTCCCTGCTGATATACAAGGCTGATAAACCACCCTATTCCAACATCTGATTCTGGGGCTCTTCAAAACCCGGGTAAGGCCCCGCTTCATAAAAGACTGGTCCTCCACCTGCCCTTCCCAGGGGTTCTGGGAGGCCGCGGCCACGCAGGGCTACCCGGACTCGCGGTCCAAGCCCCAGAGCCCGAGGGGGAGGAAAGCCGGAGGCTGTGCCCCAGCCCTGTCCCCCCCGCCCCAACCCGCTCCCCGGCACCACAGCCCTCCCCGGCCGCCACACCAACCCGGATCCCACCCCGGTCCATGTCCACTGGCCCCGCCAACGGCGCTGCCGTACGTTTACCGTCTGTGAGACGCCGCCCCAGAAAGGATGTCGGCCGCCGACTGACGCGGCCAGAACTAGTGGCCCGGCCAAGCAAGCCGCCATCCCCAGCAGCAAACACCGCCATGGTCCCGGGCAGCTGCACACTTCCGGAGCCCGCTGCCTGCCCCAGAAGCGCACGCCAGCCCGCGAGGAGCGCGGCGTCTTTATCCATGGCAACGCCGCGGGGCCCTCCCCTAGCGCTTGCGTCTGCGTCCTCCCGAGGCTAGACGTGCGAGAGCAGAACTTTCGGAGCCAATGGGAGCAAGGGCGCGGCCAGGACGGGGGTGGAGGGAGGCTTATGGGGCAGCTGGGCGGGGCCGGGGCGGGCGGGGCCGCGCGGAGGTCCTCAGCTGCAGGTGGCACTGGCCGGAGGCTGGGGCAATGCTGCCAACAGTGGGCGGGGCGGCGGGGCAGCGGGGCGGGGGCACCCTCACCTGTCTGTGTACGGGGCTCAGCCTGGGCTCCACGGCCTCCGCTTGCACCGGAAGTGGACCCAGGCTACCGGTGGGCAAGATAGAGGACTGAGCCCAGGCAGGCACGGCTGGCCAGGTAGGGCACCTGAAGTGCAGATCCGCCAGGCCGGCTGCCGGCCTTGAATACGCGCTGCTAGGCAGTTTCCAAGAAGACGGGATCTGTCCCAAGAGGGGAGGTAGGGCAGGGTGCCAGATGCCTGGTTGGGTGCGGTCTTACAGGAGAGCCACGTTGAGAGGGTGCAGAGCAGCCCCTGTGTTGGCGGGGCTAGGAATTTGGGGTATAGGGTGGGGATGATGTGTGCCATTCCCTGTGGTCTCCCAAAGAACTCGCACCCCCAAGCAAAGGACCCTGCTCCCTCCACCCTTCACTGCATCCCCTGCCTTCCCCAGCACCACCGCCCCTGCCCCCGGAGTGTCCCATGACCTCTCCCCACACCAGGCACCGTCCCTGTTACAGGTACTTATCTCCTGGTGGTTCCAGCCCAAGGGTGGGGGCTGTATCTGACCAGTTAGGATGCCTGGAGCCTTTGTATGAAACCTCAGACTATAATGCAGGCGTGCACAGAGGCCCCTCAAACAGGATTCCCTGCATTCCCTCCCCACCACGCACCCACAGCGCAGCTGCCACACCAGGCCAAGCCTGCTGGAGGACCGCTGTTCCCTCTCCTCCTGTCCCTGATCAAGAGTGCACCGCCCACACTGCTGGGTATTTAGTGGGCCTTAGAAGAGCAGCTGGTATTTTCATGGACAAATATTTGCTCTTTTGGGAAGAGTTGAGTGCAAAGGGATGTAGGGTATGCCTTTTCTGTTGTCCTGGAACTGGTGACTAGGATGCAAACTTAAGTCAAAGCAGTTTTTAGAGAGAGCCGCAATATATCTTACCCAAAGATCACTGTTCCCCTACAAAGGCAACACCACCTGGCGGGTGGGGTCCTGGTCCCTCTTTCTGGAGGTTGGGCTTTGCACCCTCCAGCTGGGACAGAGCCCGAAACAGCTCTGAACACGCTCCAACAGGCTTTCCCAGCACAAACTGCCTTTATTTTGAATCTGGCTGAAGGAAGCAGCTGAGAAATCTGGGTAAATCTTCCTGGGTGTAACCATGCCTTTTGTGCTGAATGAAAGAGCGGCTCTCCACATGCTAACAGCTTAGAACTGAATGTGTGTCGAAGCCTTCATGCATGTAGCATGTTGGGAACAGCGTTTCATGGTGAGGGGAACTCTATAACTTACATGTGTATGGGGAAGCCCTCACTCCAACAGGCTTTTCCTGCACAAACTGCCTTTATTTCGAAATTGGCTCTTGCTGAGAAATCTTGGTAAGTGTTCTTAGGTGTAGCCATGCCCATTATGCTGGATGAAAGAGCGGCTCTACACTTTTTCACATCTCAGAAATGAGTGTGTGTTGAAGCCGTCATTCATGTAGCGTGTTGGGAACACAGAATTTAGTGGTGAGAACTATGTAAATTACATGTCTATGATGAAGCACCCTCTCAAGCCGGGTATTCCAGTGCATACTGCCTTTATTTCGAAACTGGCTTCTCAGAAGCCTGTGGTCTCCACTGCAGGTCTGTCTCCAAACCCAGGGCCAGCATGGTAACTCTGCTCCCCCTGTCTATTCTGGAAGTTCTAGGTGTCCTCCATGGCCCTTCCACCATTATGTTTTTGGAAAACCCCACAGATGGAATGGGCCTGAGAACAGGAGAGCTGGATGCCAGAAGCCACTGCCCAGTGTGAGGCTCCTGGGAGGGGCATCTCCTCTCCGTGGGCTCTGATCTAACCTCCCCTCTCCCCCACCCCCACCCCTCTCCTCCTGCATTTCCTGATTGATCCCTGGATAATGGTCCATACCAGGAATGACCTGGGAGAGGTTTTATGAGTCTTTAAGTGGAAAAAAAGAGAAATCTTTAGACAAGTTACTGAAAATAGCTTCCAGCTTTACCGACAAAGACCTCATTCCAATGTTTAAGGCTAGTTGACAGGGTGTCAAATTGCTTAACCACTCACATCTGAGCAAGTGCTACCTCTCTCTCCAGCTCCCCGCAGCATCCACCTGTGGCAACTTGGCCAAAAGAAGGCAAGAAAGCTCTTTCCCCTCGCCAGCACCAGCGTGGCTTTGGAGTCAGTGGAGGCTGAGAGAAAGAGCCCCGCCCTGAGGTTTGAGGGGCCTCCAGCCACAGCCAGAGGAGCGGGGGTTTTCAGAGTGGCCCAGCAGGGAAACCAGGCAAGGCCACGTGGCCCAAGTCTTCCCTGCCCAGAGAGCCCCATGAACTGCTTTGGGCCACACTCCCCGTTTGGGCCCCCTGCAAAAAGTTACCACGGGAGCCACACCTGAGAAGGCAGAAGGACAGCCCTTTAGCCTGGGGTCCCAGCAGGTGTGTCCTGTGAGACCTGTGGCCACATAAGTTCCTTGTCTCTCCAGGTCACTGAAGGGACTGTGCTGGGCATCTTGGTGGTCAGGGACATGGGAACACCTCTAAACTCTGAAGAAGGACAGAGAGACTCTTCCTGGAAGCAAGGATTCCAGGGAGACACCTTGCCCAGAACTGGGGGACTGTGTCCTGAGTAGACCCCTGGGAGGCAATGTGGGGCTGTGGGGTCCTCTTCTGAGAAGGAAGCAGGTGAGTTTTCCGGGGGTGGGGTCCTGCTTTGTCCAGACATGTCCTTGTGTAAGACTCATTTACAAACACCTCCAAGTCCACCTAGGGGTGGCTCCAGAGGTGGGGGTAGAGGAGGAGAGTGAAGGGTGCAGACTTAGGGCCCCCTGAGCCACCCAGGGAGCCAAGGGTCAGTGGGAACATCTTGGGAGTCTAGTGCAGGGGTGGAGGACGAGCACTAAGAACATGCCAAGTCATGCAATAAAGTGACCCGTGACCACGAGACACAGGTGGCCGTACACCAAAAGAGGCAGATAGAAATTTAGACCCAGGATCTGAGAACCTTGAGAGGGGCTGGAGGGTCCCAGGAACCCTCAGGAACAGCTCTTCTAGGGGCACAGACATCCCAATACACACATTTCTCATGGAAGCTTTTTGGGGTGCAGAGTGAGTTACCAGGATCCTGAACTTAGTATGGAATCCCACCCCCTTGTTCATCACAGTTCCTGGCAATAAATTGCTGTCATTTGTCCCTGGACATGCACAGGGGAGCTGACTGCTGTGGGGGTCACTGCAGGACTAGAATCTTCTGGTGTCTGCTCTGTGACCACAGAAACCCAGGGGGATTTCTCAACGGGAGAACCTGGAGACCATGCCTGCAAGGACCACCCTCATGGGATGGCCAAGGAGCTCGTGGTACCCAGGTCACCAAGTGACGAAGTTGTGAGGTTGCCTGGGGTATCCTGGGGCATGTAGATTTCTGAGGTCAGCACGTGGGCCCAGCACTGCTGGATGGTCTGCACAAAGAGGGGCCTGCCCTCCTGATGATGGCTCTTAACACCTGCAGGGAAACTGCTCCCAGGGCTCCTGGAGGTCCATATTGAGAGTGTCCTGCCAGCCTTGTGGGGTCACCTTCCCCTGATGCAGAAGCAGACCTCTCTCCCTTGAGGCCCAGGGGACACCTGGCTCAGGTGCCACCTGTGTGCCCTGGACACGCAGAGCCCCAGAGCTCTGGCACAGCCTGGGGTGTGGTGGTGTCCGGGCAAGAAAGGCCCTGGGAAGGGGGTCATTCAAGGGCAGAGGCCACTCTGCAGGGATGCTGGACCTGGCAGCAATGCACTGCTTCAGTACTCCCTTGGGTTGGGTCTCCAACCTGTGGGATGGAAGGGCCACTCCTTCCTGCGGTGCAGTCGGGGGAACTAGATCCATCGTCAAGGTCAGCCCTGAAAATGGAGGCTGCGCTACCTCCATTCCTGGAAAGAAAATCAGTCCCCTCCAGTCCAGGTGATTCAGAAAGTCATTCAGCAATGTTCGGGGCCCCCTCTTTAGGCTTTGAATTAGAGCTGAGCGGCTTAGGAGGCCAGATCCCTGTCCGTGGCTCCAGGAGCAGGCTTTCTGCTGGGGGACAGGATCCTCACAAACACCTGTGTCTTTGTGGGACACTCCCCTCTGACAAGCTGGGAGGCAGGGTGCGGTTGTGGGAAATCGTGTTTACATGAGCAGAGGGCCACCATGTGGTGGGGGCACAGGAGACTGTGAGAATGAGTCCCACAGCCTTTCTGGAATCAAAAAACTGGCAAATGTGAAAAAGTGTATAATTTGTTTTATTGAACAGGCTGCTTATGTACGTTTGGAGGACCAGGTTCAAGGACTCAGCATCCCTCCAGGACAATAGCCTCAAGAGAAGAACAGACAGAGCAGGAGGAAATCTGGGGTTTCTCCAAGGAATGAGGTGGAACAGGGATTTCTGCAGATTTGCAAGGAGTCCCCGACCACTGAGCATGGGGTTATAGCCCCACGAGACCCCTGTCATGTTTGGCTTGGGCTCTGGCTCTGGCCTGCTCATGTATTCTTCCAGCAGAGTTCCAGAAACTCAGAGGGTGGAATTAGAGGGGCTGCGTTTGGAACCTAGTGAGGAGTTGGAGGGTCCTTTATATTGAGTCCCTTCATCCTAATCACCGTAGCTGAAGCCCAACACCCCCCAGGCCCCCATGGTTGCCGTGGAGGGAGAACAAGCCTGGCAGGCGACCTAGGGGTCCCACTACTGTGTCCTTCCCTTGTCTTCGTTCCCTTTCACCCCGGAAGGTGTGATTGTCTCGTGTCATGGTGGCCTCCACAATGTCCCTCCCAGTAATCTCTCTTCTCCATCAGGTGGGGTTCCCAACCCCGCTCAGCCTTCTCTGCATGGATGCTGAAGGACCAGGCCCACCTGAAGTTCTGAGCTCGAGCAGTAAGGTGGAAACAAAGAAACCAATGGAAAAAAGAAGCAAGTGTTTGTGGCAAAGCTCCCCACCACAGAGAAGCTGCCCTGAGTGGAAGGGAGAGTGTGGGCATGCCCGTTTGTTTCCTATTTCCCAGTGCTCTTAGCTTTCTTATTGCCTACCTGCATGGTTACAACAAAATGATCTGCAAAACTGAAAATATTTACTCTCTCGCTTTTACAGAAAAGGCTGGCCAGCCTCTGGTCCGGTACCAGGCAAGAGATTGGAGTTCCTTTCCAGTTTGGAAACATCCTGGCAGGCCCAGGTTTGCAAAGGTCTTTAAGAGTAGTTACGGAGTCTTGCTTTTAAACTTTTTTACGGCTGTATATACTTGTGAGATGTGTTTGTGATGTATAATTCTGAGCCGGGATTTTCTCAAACTGTTTCTCACTTCTTATACCAGACATTCCTAAATTCCAAGTGGAACTGCATATTAAGGAAGCCATGGAATTTAGCAAAAGGATACAGATCTCATTTCCTTTTAAGCATCGATGTACCTCCATCATGGCAGTATTTGTTATGTGTTATTGATAGGGGAACTAAGTAGTAAACAGATTAATAGAAAATAGGGGATTTTAGGTACACAGGTTCATCTTTTCAACATTGTTTGTAATATTTGCAGTTTAAGATGACCATTCCTGAGAAAGAGGCAGCCTCTTAGAATGAAATAGCATTTCCTCTGAACCATAATTAATTTTTATTTTGTAGACAGCAGGAAGGGTAATAACACATCACACATTTGGGGACGTCAAAGAGAAAATGTAACTTTCTGGGAGCGCACTCCCCCGCCTCCCCCTGCCCTTTTTACTGTCCCATTCTCCCTGGAAGGCTCTTTCTTATCTTCTGCTCATGGCTCCAGTAACTCTTTCTTCCTCCTTGTTCCTCAGCTGGTAAGGTTAGTTTTCTACTTTGAACAAGCAAACAAGCCAACAGAAGAGAAATTTCACAAGCAACTCCCAGCACATCCGCTCGCCTTCTGATGCCTGTGACCTCACTCTCGGTGCCCCACCGCTTATTAAAAGTGGCATCGAAAGCCAGTTCCTCCAAAAGTCCCCGAGGCCCCATCCCTCCCATCTTCTCTGGGTTGTCACTCCCAAAACCATCCTCTCTTTCACTGCCTCATCTATTTTGTTCTCCTGCTAGTTGGCACCATCAGTATATAAACGTCCATCCTCTTAAACAAACAGCACTCCTTGACCCTAATTCACCCCCACCAATTGCCACCCTGTGTCTTTGCAGCAAATCTTTAAGGAGTTATTTAAACTCACTGTCTGCATCTTCTCTTGAGCCATCCCCTTTTACACCCACTCTGGCTTTTCGCCTGATCCCTCGCTCTATGGAAACTGCCCCATCAAGGCCATCAGTGACTCCATGTTGCTAAATATAGTGGTCAATTTTGACTCCTCATCATGCTTGGCCCCTCGGCAGCATTTGACCCAGCTCTTCCATCCCTCCTACCCCGTGTTCCTGCTTCACTCAACCTCCAGCCGATCGCAATGTGTGTTTCTGCTTTTGGCCTGCTGGCTGGTCCTTTGCCAATGTCTCCTGTTTTTTCCAAACATATACTGTGGGTGTTCCCCAGGGTGGGTTCCTGGGCCTCTCTTCTCTCTCTCTGCTATTCCTTTGGTGGAAGCAACCCAGCCTTGGAAATTGGCATGCCATCAATTTCTCGATTTCTCCAAAATTCCCTGATTTCCCCTTTCCATCTGAGCCTTTATCCCTGAGGCTCACATTCTTTTCCTTTCATTCATCTTGCTTTCTCATTCATACATATGTTCTACTATGTAATTACTTTTCCAAATTTTGAATCAGTACATATATATCATGTAAAATGCTCAAATATGTATTATTTCCACTAAGATGCTAATTCTACCTTAGAACATTTCTGCACTTCTGTATTTATGTGAAAAAAGTGAATAGTATTTCTACAAGCCTCATAGTTAAACACTGTGTTAGTTTGGGGCTATTATGTAACATGAAATAATGGTACATGAACATAGTCGTTTTTCATTTATTTTTATGTAACACCGAGATGAGGTTTTTGCCCTGAAGACTGGTTTTATTGAAATTTTACCTACGTTACGGACAGTCACTTTATGTGAAAGCCCTCATTTCTCCCCTTTTTTGATATATGTTCCATTTGGCTATATATAACATATACTTGGCATGAAACGAAATTCCCAAATCATTCACATAATACAATTAATATGTTTAAATTATATTTTTTAGATGTTAAAAAGAAAAAGAAAACAGATTCCTCTACCTATTAGGCACTTCTGTGGCAATATGTAATACACCCCTTAACCATGACATTGAAGAACTGAGCTGATACCAGCCCCTTTCCACCTGCTCAGCCCCACCTTTTCCCATCCCCTGTGGATGGAGAGGACATCCCTCCCATTGTCCAGGCCCAGATGTTGGAACCATGTCCTTTCTCTCTCTTTCTTTTACACTCACAGACAGCAAATGCAGCTTGTTAGAAAATTCTGGATATTCTGTCTTAATTAAATACCTGCTCTCTGCTCCCCGCCCTCCTAAGAGCCACCTTCAGCCCTTCCTGGATACCAATAGCCTTCTGTTTCCATCTTTGCTTTCCTACAATCTCTCATCCACACAGAGTCAGAGGGAGCCTGTAAAAACATACATTGGGGGTGGTGGGTGTTGCTCAGTGGTAGGGCGCATGCTTAGCATGCTTGAGATCCTGGGTTCAATCACCAGCACATTCATTAAAATAAATAAATTACCTCCCCCCAAAAAACACAAACACAAAAGCATAAGTTGGACTACATCACCCCTCCCCTCAAAACTCACTAAACGGGTCACCATGTCATTAGGAGCCAAAGTCGTCACAAAGGCCTCAGGACCCAGCGTGCTCTGCCTCTCTGCCCACACTCACCCCCTCACTCTGGGGGCCTCTGGCTCCGGCTCTTCCTTCTTCCTCCGGATCTATTCTGCTTCAAGTTCATTACTCCGTGAGATCTGCCAGGATTGCCTTAATCTCTCCTGCCTGCCTCCCACCCCACCGCCATCACCCGAGTTTGCTCATATCACTCTTTTTTAAAAATTTATCCAAACTCTTGCTACCCCAACATGCTGCCTGTTTCCTCTGCTAAAATTCTGAGCCCCCAGTGATGGGGAGTCATGTCTATTTTGTTGACTGATAAAGCCCGAGAGCCTTGGGAACGGTCTAGTTAGGAGATTCCCGTATGTAGTAGGAGCTTATACACATTTGCTGAATGAATGTAGATGCCCTGGTCCAATCTGATGGAGCACTTCTGTGACGTGCGCAAAGAATAACTCTCCTTTCCACCTGAGAGGGGGTGACAACTTCCCTGGTGATTAAAGGCAAGAATTTTTTGCTTTATGCTGTTAACCTTAGGCGGGGAGACTGGGGGATTTTCATATATATTTTTAAATTTGGTTCACTCTGCAGTTGGTCTTTGGTCTCTGTATAATTTGGAGAAACTCTTTATGAGTGATCATTCTTTGATCAGATTAAACAGGTTCCAGGGGGAAGGACCAAGCCTGTCCCATCAGCCATTCTATGTGTCTTGTCCTGGGACCCAGTGGATGCTCAGCATATAAGTGAACCGACAGGTGTGAGTGAAGAGATGGGAGCATCTCATTATTGTGGCGGATCTCTGTCCAATGCCTTGAGATTTGGGGAAGGGTTTACGAGTGCAGAAGGGAGAGGTCAGGTCCTCTGTGCTTTTCCTGAGTGCCCTGGACTTACCCATTCCCCCAGCCCCCTCTGGGTAGCCAAGCCAAGGAGCTGGGCCACCAGGGGTTGTGCTGATCAATAATCCACCTTCACCCCAATTCCGGGGGTAGGTACACATGGTTGTAGACACTGGAGTCAGGTCCTTGGAGGAATTCCTCACCGAACTATGTTTTGGACCTTTTATTTTTCTCTAGAACCTCCAGCTGAAGAAGATTGTCTTAGACACATGAAAGTTGAGGACACCTTCTGTCCCCTCGCAACCCAGGTGGGGCTGGGAGTCTGCTGTTTCTATAGCCGGTGGGCTCGTGTTGATTTGGGCATCACTGTGCCTGAATTCCTGCAGTACACTCGGTGGTAAGGATGGGGGTGCCTGGCAGGGAGGGAAGCGGGTTGGGAGACTGTACAGCTGGGCTGATGTTAACCTGGGGTGAGCGGGAGCTTGCTGATGCATGGCATCTCGGGGCAGGGAACTCTCCACACTCAAGAGGGGTTCCCACTCCCGCAGGGGCCCTTTGATCAGGGTGCTGGGCTGTCAGGGGACCACAGGGGTCCCAGTGAGGATTAGGGTGCCTTCAGGCAATGGGAAGTGTGGGGTCCAGTGGCAATTGAATTAACTGTGCACCCAAACCCAGCCCCCACCTCTTTCAGCCTGTTTCCTAATCTGCAAAACTGGAATGTTATTAAACATCTCGCGGGGTCATTGATGGGCTGGGACAGACTAGACAGTCAGGAGCTGGAATTCCTCTGTCCCCTGATTGTTTGCCTTCTTTCTGACTATTTGCTCTCACAAGCTCAGTCTCTCTGTCTCTCGCTCTTTCACTTCTAAGTTTCTCTCATGCTCTGGTTTCATTTGATTTCCAACCACCACCCCTCCCCTCCGCCAAACTCCAGATGAGTGAACTTGATTTCTATGTGTCAGTTCCAAATTCCCAGGAAAGATGCTCTGTCACCCTCTGGATCTGCTGTCCAACCCATGAGTTGTGGCCAGAGGAGCGAGTCCTTCTGGGACCAGCAGAGGGTCTCTGCCCAGCCCCCAGCCACCACTGTGGGAGCACATAGCTCTCCGTGGAGGAAGTACTGGCTGTGACCTTGTGTCACTAAGTGTGAATTTATGTCTTCTCTTGAACCACCTTCATCCTCCTAAACAAAGATGAAAATTAAACACTCCCGGGATTTGTGTCATGGAACACTCAGGGTGGGGGCTAATGGGGCTGGAATTTCTGCTGTATTTAAGGGGCTACACTGAATCCCCAATGAGAGCCTGCAAAGGGAACAGCACCGGCCCCACCCGGCACTTAGGACGCTGAGTCTGCGTGACGGTGAGCCAGGCTTCTGACCACAGCTCAGGGGTCTGGTCTGACCAATTAGCCTTTGAAACCAACCAGCTTTGGATTCCTCAATCCCACCCTGAGGTTTTACCTGAACCATCAGCTTCTGTATCTCTGAAGACAGATGCTGAGGACCCTTCACGTAAGCCGTTCGCACAGCCCTGTTCAGGCCTTTGTGCTGCACGGTCTGCCCGGCGAGCTGACCGAGGTTGGTATTTTACTGATGTTAGAAGTACTCTGGTTTCCCGATGTACTGTTTCACTGAACAAGCAACAGAAGCCACTTCTCGCTGATAAAAGCAGAAAAGGGACATAATGAAAAGATACTGGGAGTGGCCAGGACCGGAGCCAACCCAGGAGCTGTAGGAGGTGTTAGGGAGCCCCAGGCACCAGGCTGGGAGGGGTGCTACCGGGCCCCCTGCCACCCCAGAAGGGACCCCCTCCACCCGACCCTCCACCTCACTCACTGCAGGTTCATGTCCCAGCAGGGCCAGGTCACACTGAAGCCACCAGCACACACCTCAGTGGGGCAGCTGGCCCCGTCTGAGCTGCGGGCGTGCCTGGTGTGGGGAGAGGCCCAGTTAGAGGAAGGCGGTTCCCCTACTGTTCCGAGTTAAGGTGCAAGTCAGTGCCCATCACTCAGGAGAGCCAGGCTGGACGGACCTCATTGTAGTGACTAGGCTGTCTGAGTTCACTTATTATTTTCTATGTTTGAAGGCCCTGGAGGGAGAAAAAGTGAAGGTTCTAGTACTTATTTTGTGTTTCCCACGTACCAGGTGTGGTAAGCAAGCCACTTCAGACAAGGCCCGGAGCAACCACGTAAATAGGCCACGGAGCAAGTCGTGCAGTCAGGCCTCTGTGATCCCGAAACCCGTGTCCCCATCGGCTCCATAGTTACCAGTGGAAACTAGGGGGATTTATGGGACTGTGTGCTCCTGTGGGGGCTGGGATATGTGTGTTTAAGTCCACATCTTCAGAAACTCGGCTAGAACCACAGCCACTGATTGCACGGTGGCAGAGAAAGGGAGGATTCCAGCCTCTGGTCCAGCTCGTGTGGAGCTCAGAATTTCTTCCTCCTGTCCTGAAAATAACACCAGATCTGAGGGAGCTGCAAACCCACTGCTCTTCTTAGATCCCAGAAGACTGAGGGGGAAAGCTGCTCCCAAATCAGAGAGGTTGCAAAGGGAACAGCGGGCAGGCTTGGAGAGTCTCAGCTCCCAAGGCAGAACCTGCTTTTGTAAGAACCCTGGGGGCAGGCAGATTTAACAGTTCCCTGAGGCCAGCAGGAGGCTCAGTGTGGGGAAATCAGAGTGTGACAAGTCCAGGGGGCCAGTCAGAGGGGCCCCATGTTCTTTTTCATGTATTTTACATCCAGGACCATGTCCTGTTCTCAGAATGAAGGTCAGAGGATAACTCCTCATGCTTCCTGCCTGGATAGGAGAAAATAACTGTATTGAAATACACCCAGAACATTCTGTTTCATTGGGGGAAGTTGTTTTTTGTTTGTTTTTTTAATGAGAAATTATTTTACCAGAGCCTAACCAACCTGGGAGAAGGGAAATCCCTTCTGTGTCACCCAAATTGGGGTGGGGGGAAAGAGACACACTTGTGGAGGTCACAGCTCAGGGCACAGGCTCAATGAGAACTAATCACAGGACTGCAGATGCCCTGCTCTGTCCCGCTCCCCCAACACCTTACCTCCATGTCAGTAGGGCCCGTGTGTAATAATAGGAATAATACTAACAGAAGTAAATGTCTCAGGAGTGTCTAGGGAAAACCCAAAGACAGCGGGGAGATGAAAACAAGGACACACAGGCTGTTTTAGCCTCTCACACCAATAGCTGTAGCAAACTACACACAGCCCAGCCCCAGTAGATAAACAGACAACCTCACAGAAGAAATTATTTATTTTGGTTCTCTTACCCAGTGCATTCCATGGTGCATCCTCGCCTAGAATTGAGTGGAAGCAAGTCCATCTCAGAAGGGACATAACTGAAGAGGGATGGCTTCCCAGACTCTGAGGGGCAGAGAGAGCACCAGCCTGGGTTAGAGAAAGGTGAGGGGTGGGGTAGGGTGTGGGCTGCCTTCTTCCCCATATAAGGAACCTTCCTGAGGCCAGCACAGTAGGAGGGAGGGCCATGGGGTGGAAGCAGCCAGACTTCATCCTGAGAACTGTTGGGATGCCTCAAAGGGACCATTCAGGTGCCCAAACTGGGCCCTGATTGAGGGAGCCAGTCGGTCTGACTCAGAGCCCAGGACTGAGGTGGGCTCACAGCAGGCCGGTATTACTTGGCCGGATCCATTTCACTTCTCCGAAGCCCTGTGTAAAACATGAAGCGTGGACGGCCTGGTGAGCACAGCTCTGCCCTCAAGACCGGTTTCAACTCCTCTCTTCCCAGAGAACAGCATCTCTGAACCCGTCCTGGGTGACCTCACAGAGATCACCCTAGTGGCCCAGGCTAGTGACCGGGAACATGTACCTTCCTGCAGGCAACCCCTGACGTCCACTGATACATCATATACTGGCAAAGAGTGAGTCACTGTGCATTGGTCTAACAGCAGAGACTCTGCCAAAGGCCCAAGAGGTGGTGTGTGGGACATGCAGGGGTGCAGGAGTGTAAGCAGTGCAAAAGTGTAACTGGTGACAGGGGTGCAGGGGCTGTGGATGGCGCAGGCATTTCAGGGGATGTGGGGGTGGAGGGATGCAGAATTGCAGAGTGTAGCAGGGGTTCAGAGGTGCAGGGAGTGTAGGGATGCAGGGAAGTGCTCAGGGACGTGGCCAGGATTAGAAGGCAAGTTCACATCCTTGCAGTTAGCCTGACCCCGGGAGGCTATTGCAATGCTTTGGGGCGGCGGCGGCGGCGGTGGCGGTTGGGAGGCTGCCCGGGCAAGCCGGTCGATTTCTTCTCTTCCCTGCAGCCTGGCCTGGGGTGGGGCTTGGCCGGCGGAGATTCGCCAGATGTTGGACTCCAGGTAAGCTTGCTCCTGGGAGGTGGGGCGGTTAGGTCAGAGGGCGGTGGCAGCGGCAGAGGGGCGGAGCGGGTCTACCCCTGGCGAACGGGTGGAATAGCTGCCTTGTCCCGGCTGCTGGGCCTGGGAGCGGCCTCTTCTTCCCCAGGTCGCCGGACACTCCTGTCCCACTCAGCTTGCTGAGTGCGGAGTGGGGGCGGGGCCGTTAAGGTGCGGGACCCACGGGGGGAGGGAGGCTGCCGCGGAGGAGCCGATCAATTCGCTCCGCTCTCCCCGGAGGCGGAGCCAGGGGCGGCTTCTGCTGCCCTAGAGGCGGGACGCGGGTCTCCAGATGAACTTGCTCCTGGGAGGCGGCGGCGGAGGCGGCAGGGGCAGGGGATGTGTTCCAGGGAGTTGCTCCATTTCTTCTCTCCCCCACGGCCTGGCTTGGGGGCGACGTCTGCCGCCGGAGATTTGCCTGAGGTCCGACTCCAGGTGAGCTTGCTCCTGGGAGATGGGTGCGGTGCGGTCAGGGGGCTGGTAAGGTGGTGGCTGCAGGCATAGGGAGGCTGCCCCGGAGGAGATTGTGGATTAGCTCCATGTCTGCACCGCGTGGCCTGAAGGTGGCCTCTGCTGCTCCAGGTCCCCGGACACCCCTGTCCCACTTTGCCTGCTGGGGGCGGGAGGCAGGGTAGTCAGGGTGCAGGGTTGGCGGTGGTCGGGGGCCTGCAGCGGGGGAGCGGCCCATTTGCTCCCATCTTCCCCGCGTCTTGTCCTGGGGGCGGTCGCTGTTGCCCTGTGTTATGAGACGCGTGTATCCTAGTCGGCCTGACCCCGGGAGTTGGACTTGGTACTTTGGGAGTGGTGGCAGCAGCGGCAGGTTTTCCCATGGAACTTGTCCATTTGCTCCCACTTCCCCCCATGGTTTGCCCTGGGGGCGGTCCCTGTTGTCCCAAGTTCGTCGGACGTCCATCTCCAGGTCAGCCTGCTCCCTAGAGAAGGCCACTGTGAGGTCATGGGCAAGAGTGGTGGCTGCTGCGGGGGTAGGGGCTGCCTTGGGGAGCTGGTGGATTGGCTCCCGTCTCCCCGATGGCCTGGTGTGGGAGTGGCCTCTCCTGCCCCAGGTCACCAGACGCACCTGTCCTACTCAGCCTGCTGGGGGAGGGGCGCCCTGGGCGGTGCCGTTAAGGTGCGGGGCTGGCGATGGCGGGGGTAGAAGACCTGCAGCGCGGAGTCTGTCAATTTGCTCTCCTCTTCCCCGCGACCAATCCTGGGGGCGTCCTCTGCTGCCCAAGAAGCCGGATGCCCGTCTCCAGGTCAGCTTGCTCCTGGGAGACGGGCCCGATGTGGTCGAGGGGCAGAGGCAGTTGCGACGGCCGGCTGCCCCGCCTAATGGGGCCACTTCTTCTCCTCTCCCCTGACCTGGCCTGGGGACGTCCTCTCTGGCGCAAGATTCGCCTGACACCCCACACCTGGTCTGATTGCTCCTGGAAGGTGGGCGCGGTGAGATCAGGAGGTGGAGAGGACAGGGGCTGCCCATGGAGAGCTGGAGGATAAGCTCCAATCTCTCTGCAGGCCTGACGTGGGGGCGGCCTCTGCTGCCCCTCGTTCCCAGGTCACACTTCTCCGGGTCATATTTCCCCGGGGTTGCGGTAGGGTGCGGGGGCGTCGGGGTGTTGGCGGGGGTATGGAGCCTGCCGCTCGGGAGCTGGGGGTTTAGCTCCCATCTTTTCCGCAGATTGGCCTGAGGGCAGCCTCTGTTGCTCCAGGTCGCAAAGCAATTTCCCTGACAGCTTAGCCACCGGAGGTGGGCAGGATGGGCTGAGAGGGCTGAGGCAGCCGCCAAGGCAGCGACGGAGGGGGCTGTCCCTGGCCAGCTGGTCAATTTGTTCCCATCTCAACCTTTGCTGCCCCAGTTTCGCAGAACGCCCTTCTCCAGTTTATTCTTCTCCAGGGAGGTGGGCGCAGTGCATGCAGCCCGAGGTCTGGGCTCTCCCTTGGGAGGGGCAGAACTCTCTTGTTCTCCTTTGTCTTTATTCTTCAGCGAAGTGGTTACTGGACGCAATTCTTAATTCTGAGAAAGTGTAGCCTGTGTTATGGAAGAGCTGCTGGATAGTGAGGTTTCTGGGTGGATTTTCACATCAGCTGATGCCCCAGGCAGGCAGGAAAGCTATTACTCAGAGCTTCTTAGTCTGGGGTTGGGGATGGCCCCGCCATCCTCACCATGCTTTTTAAAAATGTGTTACTCCCCTCTTTTTCCTAGGTGACATTTTAGGTTATTGGGTCTCAGATTGCTGGCACACTCATCCCTGTTCTCAGACATCTTTTAAACTTGGGTGAAGTGATAAGTAGGGGAAGATGATTTACTGAAAGGTAAGAATACTTAAATTCGCATTAAAGCTACATTCTGTCAATCTTTCTAAAATGATTTTCCTCTGATTCTAAATCCACGACCTAGTGAATGTTGTACTCCTGTGTAAATCATTGATCTTCACATCACATTTGTTGAGTGGTCAACGAGATTTGTTAATTAGATTATTCCTGAAAGGAAAAGTTCAGGCTTTTCAGAATTCCTTGTCTGATGTCACCCAGGCAGTCACAGTAGAAGACAGAGCTGATATAAAAATCCCTCAGCTGCCTGAACTGCAAAGCTTCTGGGATTACTGATCCCTGAAATGCAGGTGACTCTTGATGATAATCTGGGGGATGGTTTAAATGATCAGATTCTTCCAGTCCTATAAATGGGTTCCGTGGCCCCAGCCCCGGGAGAACTGGACATAAGGGCCATATCGTGTGTGGTGGGATGGGAAGGCAAGGTGTAAGAGCTGGAATCACTGAGATTCCACACTCGCTAAACACAGACTCCAGAGCCTAATTGTTGTCAGGTTCTGTTCTGGATTTGAGAGTGTGTTCATACATGATTCTTGCCCTTCTGGAGTCACTGCCTGGGTGGAAGTAACCTTTACATAGATCTGTGGAGGATGACATTTAAGTAGATGGGCTGTTATGGTTCTCAATGTGCCCAGGCTTGCTCTTCCAGGCACTCGTGGGACTAACGCGAGTCATGTTATTCACTCATTCACTGATTTATTACCCTTGAATTGATCACTCGTCCCACAGTAAGTGAAACAAGGTAACAGGAAGCTGAGTTTTGTCCCCTCTCCTATCACTGATTGTTTTTCAGTCGGGCGCCCTGCGTATGCATTGTGAACGGTGGTATTTCGTGCCCAATGGGGCAGCACTGTCAGTTCTGAGAATCAGGGGAGACACATGGGTAGGACAGCACCCTGACACACATGGCACCCCCCATCCCGTGAGACAGAATTGTCGATGCTCAGGTGACCCGATGTAGACTGCGGTGCTAAACCTGAGCATGTTTAGTTATCCTGGTGGCTATGAAAATACAGACTACCAGTCGCTACCTCTGGAGACTCTGAGGGTGTGCACCCCAGAATTCTGCATTTTAAGAAGCACTTTAACGAATCCTGATGAAGAGATCTGAGTGTCCCACGGAGAAACACTGGTGTGCGAGGCACCAATATTGAGGATTCTCAGGGAACGATGTCTTTTTAGGATGGTCCATGGGCCCTCACTTTAGACTTTTGCCTTGGGTTTAATTGTATGTGTTCAGAAGTGATGTCTTTCAATTCCAGTGCATGTCAGCATGCTCTGTGTAGGGATTTACTCTCAGTAGATGGCAAAAACTATGATTCTTCAGGTCACCGAGCTACACTGTGAACGATATTTTATTTTGGTTTTCTTTGTAGCAATGCAGAGTCTCCCAAGAAGAGATTTAGACTCAACAGCTTTGTGTCAGACTTTGGAAGGCCGCTGCTGCCCAAGGTGTTCTCTGGCAGTGCAATGACGAATCTAGGTCCCTCTTTCACTGCTACATCAATGAAGTGGACCACTTGGACAAGGCCAAAGCTGGTATCCCTACCATAGCCCTTTACAGTGTTATTCGGCTCCAGGAAGCCATCAGATGCAGCAGGTGGCCAGAGGAGGAGCCGAACAGACTCATGAAATGTGACATCCCCAACTTTATCAACACGGACCAGAACTCTGCCTTTGTGGAAGATGATTTCCTGATTTTGTAACTACCGATTGTTCTAGAAAATAAGCCAGTTGCCCAGAACTCACACAAAGACTTGAATTGAGAAACGTGCTTTCTCAGGTATCTTTCTGAAGATGTGAAGTCTGTCTTTGTATGGAAGGAAGTCCCCTTTCACAAAACTGAATGTGTTTGTGTCTGAGAGAGGGAAATGGAGACAGAAAGACGAAGAAGCAGAAGAGAGCCCCCTCAGAAGAGATCTAGTTAAGGTGAGTTTTTGTGCCTTTAAAAAACATTTGGGGTTTTAGGGGGAACAAAGTATTTACACTGTCTTATTCTCCTCATTGGAAACCTTGGCCCCGTCGTCAGAGTCAGCGGCCTTGAACGGGGGTTGCACGCTGCGTTTCATCTGGCACTGCGACTTCCACGCTCTGCCTTTAGCACGTTGCTTTGCCTGTCAGGGTTGCCACCCTTTTAACTGTAAGGTGAGGAGTCTGGAGTAGATGATCCACCCCAGCTCTGCTGTTTTGCAAATTTCTGATTTCGTATTCGGATGAGTCTGGGATACACCCAGAGCAGTATAAACCAGGCCCTACCTCCTGCCTATTGCTGGGGCATCCCTCAGGTCTGTGCCTTCTACTCAACCCTTTACTGAGCCCAGCTTCTGTCAGGAGCCCAAGTGCCTACCGGGATGGCAGGGGACTTGTCTTTCGTGGTCACGGTGGCCAAGAATTCTATTGGTGTGCTGAAACAACTCTTCTGAGATCCTCCACCCACCCATGCTCAAACCTAATGACAGCACTACGGTTCCTTTCCTAGGAGGAGGATCAATCCATGGTGCATTTTATGACAATCCTGTCCCCAGGGATGCACGGAAGTTTATCAGCTGAGTGAGGGGAGGTGCCTCTGTGTCCCTGTATCTCTGTCTGCTCACAGTTCGCTGCCACCGGCTACTGAACAAGAAAAGTGCTATTCACCATGTTGTGTGTTTTCCAAATGTGTAGGTGATGGTCTTGTGGCTCGTGCGTGGGCTTTGATTTGGGATGGTGAAGGGCTTATAAATACCTCATCAACATGTATTCGAGGTGGCCTGGTGCCACACAGATTTGATTCATGAAGGCATCAAGCCTGCACACTGGTTTGGAAACAACTTGGTTTTGATCATTCACACTGCATGCATGACTCGCTGCTAATCTCTGGGTGGTTTTTTCAATTCAGATTTATTCACCCCATGTCTTGCTTAAGCTGAAAAATACATTTATTTCACCAGAATATTCTCTGATTCTTTGTTTACACACATCCAGTTTTTTTAATTCCTTTAAAAATGATTCTGTGTTTATAATGCCTCCTAATTTCTATCATCTCTATGTTGCCAGTGGCCTGAGACATGCACCAGATTTGATGCCAGAACAGTTCCACCAAAAGAAATCCCTTTGCCGTAATATCTTTTGAGGAAAATATTATTCTTTAAGGCTCTAACAGTAAATCGTAGAAGAAAGCATGGAACATTTCTTGTAGTTAATACATGTTCATGCGAAAAGAAATGATATTTTCATTAAACAATGTTGATTTTAATAACTTTTACAAATGTGAACATTATTATTCATAATTTAAGTAACCAGATAAAACCACAGTTATTTATTATGAAGATTGAAAACTATTTACACGGTCTCTTAATTAGAAGTAGCTTTATTAGAAGACTGAAGGGTATTTAAAAGATGGAAAAATACCCATGATGACACCATCATTTTTATTAACTAAATATCAAGAACTGTGCAGGGATAAGATTTAACCCTCTGCAAACTGCCAAGTTAGCATGAGGTAGTTTGTGGATGCTGCCAGAGGACAGGACACTCCCCCAGGATCAGAGACAAAGGACTTCCAGCCAGCACAGCAGGCAGCCTGTGGTTCAAGTTCATATTGGTTCCTGAGTTCCTTTCCTATTGCTGTTGTAACAAAGGAGCACAGACTCAGTGGCTTAAAGCAATACACATTCATCTTCTCACTGTTCTAGGGTGCAGTAGTGCAAAGTCAATGTCAGTGGGCTAAAACCAACGAGTGGCCAAGGCTAAGTTCCACACCGAGGCTCTTGGGAGGGATTCGTCATCCTACCTTTCCCAGCTTGCAGAGGTGCTCACACTCCTTTGCCCAGGGCCCTGTGTCACTGTGACCTCTGCTGCCACTTTACATCTCTGTCTCTGACTATATAGATATAGAGGAAGAGTCTTCTACATCTGGTATGGACACTTTTTCCTACATGGACATTGTATCCTTATTTATGTGCAGATGAAAACCCCTTCCCTCCAGGGTGCGGTGGCATCAGCTCACAAGATGACCACTCTGGGCTTTAATTGTCCTCTTTGTATTGTCATCAGGGAACTTCTATCTCCATAGTTAGCTCTGTGTTAATTTGTTGTTATATTTTACCCAGAATTACTGAAAGTTTTACTTAAAAGGGATCCTAATTAGCTCTGTTTACCTGTTTCCAGAGCTGAAAGCTTCAGTTCTAGAGTATCAGTTTGATTTTTCCTAAAAATACATTCCAGTATATTTCTCTGGTGAAAGTCTCTACCCTGTTATCTATTCTCCCATCATTTCCTTACTTTCTTGAATATATTAAAAGTATTTTATAGCCTTTATTGGTAACTCTGATGCCTACATCACCTGGGGTTTGCATCCTTTGTCTAATGCTCCTTATTCTCATGTTATCTGTCATATAGTCTGGACATGTTGCATGTCTAGAAATTCTTTATTACATGGCAGACATTGCAAATGAAAAATCCATGTTATCTTCCGTGAGAGCTTTTCTACCTTCCCGTTAGGCAGACAGTGTGAGGGACTGATCATGTCACTCCAATCAGGCGCTGAGGTGGATCAGGACTAAAGTGCCTTTTTTCTTAAAACAGCTTTGAGTTATACTTGGCAAAATAATTTTCACACGTTTAAAGTGTACAGCTTAATATGTTTTGACGTAAGTATATCCCCAAGGAACCATGACCACACTCAAGACAGTGAACATACCCATCACCCACAAAGCTTCTCTCCTGACTTTTGTTGTCCCTCCCTCCCTCCCCGTCTCTTCCCCTGGGAACCATTGATCTGCTTTCTATCACAACATATTGGTTTGCATTTTCAAGATCCTTATATGAATGGATTCATGCAGTATTTACTCTATGTTGTCTGACTTCTTTCATTCAGTGTAATTATTTTGAGAATCATCTGTGTTGCTGTATTAATAGCTTATTTGTCTTATAGTAGAGTATTGTTTAGTGCTGAGTTTTTACTGAAGAGTTTATTGTGAGCAGTGTTTGTATAGACTATCATTTCTTTCTGCATTTACTTCTTGATGGATGCATGGGTTATTTACAACTTGTGCTATTATAAATAAAATAGCAGTGAATATTTGGTTACAAGTCTTTGTATGGACATATGCTTTTCCTTTCTAAAGCACCAGATGAGGAATGTCTGGATTATATGGTACATAGGTGGTTACCTTTTTAAAAGAATCTGTTAAAGACTTTTCCAAAATGGTTGTACTATTGTAAATTCCTCGTGGTGTGTATCAGTTCTGGTTGCTCTACTTCCTTGCCAGCACCTTGAAAGGTCAGTCTTTCTAACTGTATTCATTCTAGTATGTATGTGAACTAGTATCTCACTGTGGTTTTTAAAAGTATTTCTCTAATGACTAATGACACCTTTAATCAGCATCTTTTCATATGCTTATTATCCATCTGGATATCTTTACTGAAGTGTGTTTTCTGGCCTCATTCATTCAGGTGTTTGAATTATTATTGAATTTTGAGACCTCTTTATTCTGGATCAGATACAAAGAGAGACCATTATCAGATATATGATCTGCAAATAGCTTCTGTCTATGGCTTGTCTTTTCATTTGCTTAGCAGTGTTTAGAAGAGCATTGAAGAGTCTTCATGTTCATAAAGTTCACTCTATCATTTTCTTTTTAAAATAGATGATACTTTTGGTGTCATAGAAAAGAAAAATTTGCCAAACCCAAGGCCATAAAGCTTAAGCCTATGCTTGTTCTCCTAGCTGTTTTATAGTTTTAGATTTCCTATTAAGATCTATGATCCATTTTGAGGTAAATTTTGTATATTTTGTGAGGTGTGGATCAAAGTTCATTTTTTTTTTTGCGTATCACCATCTAATTGTTCCAGCAATACATGCTGAAAAGATCCTTTCTCCACAGCATCCTTTTTGAGAATCAATTGTCTGTATAAGTCTTGGTTTAGTTCTGAACATTCTATTGTGTTCCATTTTTCTATTTTCCTGTTTTACACCAACACCATAATTTCTGATTACTGTAGCTTTATAAAAAAAAGTTTGAAAATCAGATAGTGCAAGTCTTCCAACTTTGTTTTTCTTGTTCAAAGTTGTTTTGGATTTTTGGGATCCTTTGAATTTTTATATGAATTATAGAATAAGTTTTTAAATTCCTTACATCCTGTTCTGCCAAAATTCCACCCATGTCTTTGGCCGTCTCCAAAGCCACATTTTCTGAAGAAGTCTCTCTAGATCCCAGGTGAAAGGAATTTCTCTTTCGTCTGTGCTCAAATCACATTTGATATTATTTGATTACATTTAATCATATTTGCCTGTATGTACTTGTCTGATCTTTCCAGCCATTTAGTAAATCTCAAAAGATTAGGAATCTTGACTTGGTTCCCTCTGTGTGCTGAGAAACTAGTTCTATGCTTTGCAGGAGTGAGCCCTGCAGTAAGAGGTATCTGCAGCACACATCTAGCTCATTGCTTGAATATTGTCAAGGAATTCTGCAGATTTAGAATTGTTTATTGATTGTTGTCTCCAAGACGGCTCAGTCTTTTTTATTTCTATTGCTACTGCTGCAGTTTCAAAGAACAATGGGCTAGTTATTTTCCAAATATCAAATCATACTCTAATTGTGTTGTCACGCAAATTATGTGCTGCTGTGTCTTAACAACCTGCTTAGTGTTCACAGGCTCCTTCACTCATGGAAAATTTGGGAGAATGTCATATCCTTAGAGATAGCAATGCTGTCTTTGGCGACCTGAGCAGCAGTATCTGAATTCACTCCTGCTGTTTTTCCAGTGTCCCCTCTAGACCTCCTCCAGCCCTCCATGGGGGGCCCTGCAGTTCTGCCCTAGAAAAGCCTGTTGCTTCTCAGGAAGACTTCCCTATGAAACATAATCATGTCCTTCTTGTGGGGACATTCAGTCCAGAGACCTGAAAGCAGGGGAAAATGTTTAGCCTGCTTTTGGTAGAACCTAAATTCTTCCATACTTGTTAGAAGCAATTTCAATGAGGAAACTGTTTTGGCATCTAACAAATCAGCATAAATGACTGATGAGGAAGATCAGCTTCCCCATCCCACTCAGTCGTCATGTTGATGTGACACACACATTGGCAAACATTTTCTCCTGTGAGCAACGTAAAGTTCAAGACGTTATGAATGGCTTTTTGTTTTTATTTCTTAGTCTTTCCACATTCACTGTGTCTCGTGAGATTATATGAATCCTGCTTATTTTCAGCCCAGCACTAAACTATTTAAAAGGATCACGTGTTTAAAAGGCTAGTGGACAATTTTTTAGAAGACAGAAATCCTTAGATTTTGGTCCCAGAGTTGAATCTTGGTTAGTGGTGAATGAAAATTCCCGTTAAAATTTTAAATTCAGTGATATAAAGTCTTAAAAATAGTTAAATATTAGTCAATTTCATTAAACACTATAAGAGTTATTTACCTTTAAGCCTGTTTCTGGGGCAATTTTGCAATGATTCCCTCCCTTTATCGATTCCCTCTTTATCAGAATCCTTGAGAGGCCCCTGTCATCATTGTCAGTATCATCATCATCATCATGGAACTGATTCTTCTGGAAGATTCTAGGAAAATAAAGAGATGGACGGGATTATGTGTAGGTCAGTGTGTGCATATACAATAAGAACAGCTGTCAGACATTAGATGCAAGATACCCATTTCATTTAGGGGAGAATGTGGTCATGAAATCCTGATGTGGTGAATGAAGGAAGCGGTGGGAACAGGATAGTCAATGGAAAGGAGGAGGAAGTGAGTGAATTGGAGAGCATAGATCCTTGGTTAGTTGATCAGCACATTGGTGAGAATGAGGGGAGTGTGATGGCAGAATCATGTCCCTCCCCGGCCACAGGGTAGCCACCTGTGACATGTTACTGTACATGGCAAAAGGGATGACAGATATTTTAGGATTAAAAATCTTAGAGGATTTCTGTCTCCTAAATTGTCTATTAGTTAGCCTTTAAACCCATGATACATTATTATAGATTAGTGCAGGGGCACAAATAAAAAGGATTCATATAATCTCACCAGAAAAACTGAATGTAGAAAGGATAAGGAAGAAAAACAAAAAGTCACTTATAAGTGCCTTGAACCATAAATTGCTCATGAGGAAATGTTACACAAGGTGAATGTCACAGCCACATACATACTGCCTGAGTGGGATGGGACAAGGGGATCCTGAGATGAGACAATAGGGTGAGTAGTCTGGATTGTCCAGGTGGGCTGAATGTAATCACAGGGGTCCTTAAAATGGAGGATATTTCCCAGCTGAGTTTAAAATCAGAGGGAGGTGTAGCGATGGAGCAATGTTCAGAAAGGCTGCTGACCATGAAAATGGAGGAAGTTGAGGGGCACAAGCTAAGGAAGGTGGGTGACCTCTGTAAACTGGAAAAAAAAAAAGGAAACATTCTCTTCTAGACCCTCTAGAAGGAAGGAACCCTGCTGGTTTCTTGAATTTATCCCAATGAGGACTGTGTTGGATCTCTGACATCCACAGCCATAAGCTGATAAGTCTGTGCTGGTTTAAGCTATTAAGCTTATGGGAATTTGTTACAGTGGTAATAGGAAAATAACATAGTGAGCGGTAGTGTAAGGGATTAAAGGTCTAGGATGGGGTGTGGAGAGAATTCTGACATTTACACCTAAAAAACAACCAGGTGAAGTGGGAAGGTGTTTTAAGGAAGACCTAACTGGCAGGGCTGTCAAGCAGACTGGAGTGAGCGAATCCTTGGAGTTAGAGGAATCAATTAAACCTCACAAGGAAAATAAGAAATAAAATGTAGCAGGGCTTCAGTGTTAGTAGATGTAGGAATGGAAATGGGCAGAGAGATATAAACATTATTTTGAAATTAGCTACAGGTTTGATGACTGCATGTTTGGGAGAGTTAGCCGATGTGTGGACTGAATGCATCCCCTCAAAATCCATATGTCGAAACCTCATCTCCCAGGGTGATGATATAGGGATGCGGGGCCTTTGGGAGGTGATTAGTGGGATAAAATGAGGTCATGAGAGTAGAGCCCTCATGAATGGTATTAGTGTTCTTATACAGGGCCCCAAAGTGCTTGCTTCTCTCTCCTCTCTGGGCCATGAAGATAGTGGGAAGACAGCCATCTTCGAGCTGGCAATCCTCTCCCAGATACATTGACCTTGAAAGCCTCAGCCTCCAAACCATAAGGAATATGCTGGTTGTTTAAGCCACCCGACCCACGGTAATTTGTTACAGAATCCCAGACTGACGAAGACAGTGGAGAATGCCACTGCGTTTTGCACTGATTGCCTGGAGAATGCTGAAACCCAGGGAAGTGGGCAGCACAGACGTTTACTCATTTAATCCTGCCAACACTGTAGGGGATAGAGTCTACATTTTCCTCGCTATTTAAAAGGTAAGGAAAAAGAGGCACAAATAATAACAATGACAACGACAACAACAACAACAACAGCAACAATAATTTGTCCAAGATTCACACAGAACTCCCTGGAGGGAGAGTGAGAATTAATACTTATGCAGGCTGGCCCCAGAGCCCCTGCTCATAACTACTAAGTCAGATCACCTTGCTTATTTAATCAGTTTTTTTCAACTGTGATATGAGTGTACTGTGTCCAGTAACTTATAATTTCAAAATACCTCACTGTAAGGGAAACATTAGTCGCAGGCATTACAACCCACAGAAAGCTAGACATACAAAAATAACTTGTTAGGGCAAGATAACC
This sequence comes from Vicugna pacos, assembly GCF_048564905.1. NCBI lineage: Eukaryota > Metazoa > Chordata > Mammalia > Artiodactyla > Camelidae > Vicugna > Vicugna pacos. The sequence goes on along the minus strand of NW_027328741.1, from coordinate 77,603,023 downwards.
AATAATGTTTTTAAATATTATACCTGCTGACCCTTTGCAATAAAGTGTTTATTTATAATTCTGTCTGGCTACAGAATAACATCATAATCCTGCATGTGGCTGGTGGCTCCCGTGTTGGACAGCACGGGTCTAGAGAATTTAAATGACTTGCCCAGCCTTGCCCAGGAAGCTCGTGGTGGGATCAGAGCTATAGTCTGGGACTGTTCCTTCCTATCCAAGTCCCTCATGGAAGTTTAGAAGCTTCTCCTTTGGTGCCCAGCTGTCTATCCGTACTTATGACATCTTGTCAGGTGCCGCGGCCTGCTCCTGAACATCAGCCAGAACCCACTTCTGCTGTTTTTTGGCCAGGTAATACCTTCTAGCAACTTCCATTGCCTTCTTGGCATCAGTTTTTACATGGAAGGGTAGTGGCTAGAGAAGGAAATGTGTCCACATGACAGGTTTTTCATAAATATAGTAGGAGTGGTCAAGAGAAGAAAACCTCAGGAATACGAGTGGAAGCAGGTCATTTAATATACCAAATGCGTACTTTCAATGTATATTTGTGTTTCCGAGTCCACGCTTGTTCTACTCGTGCATTATAGGCCAACTCATCAGGAGACAAGGATTTGGGGCAAGAAATAGCGGCTTTAATTTGTAAAGCCAGCGGAGAAGATGGTAGACCAATGTCCTGGAGAACCATCATCCCAAGTCAGAATTCAGGCTCTTCTTATATTAAAAAGGGGAAGCGGGAATGCTTGGTTGTTGCAAACTTGGTGTATGAATTCTTTGTTGTTAGAATCCTTTGTTCTTGCAGCTCTTCACCTGGGTCAGATCCGTGTAAACCTCCAACAAGCAAATGTTATTTTCTATTCTGTATCTTGTTATCTTTATACGAATAGAAAAGTGATAATATCCTTCAAAGTCAGAGCCTTGAGAATAGGGTCTCCTGTATATTTCAGGATCTAGGCAACATTGTTTCACAAAAGGTGCAGAAACAGCAAGACTAAGCCTAGGAAACAGGGCACAGGTTTAAAGTCAAAGGAACAGATCTAATATGGAGTCAGATTTGTTCTTTCCTATTTCAGTAGTGCCATGGAGAAGGCACTGTGGGCAGCTTTCTGTAGGGTCCTGGAGGCTTTCTTTCTCAGCCTCTGTGCGCCTCTATTGAAAACCCGTCATCGCTATCTGGCCTGCTGGAAAACCAGTCCGCCTGTTTTGCCCTGAAGTTGTGTTCTGTTTATAACTCATCTCTACTCTTTGGAAAACAACTCAATAAAAACTCAGTTGGTTTCCCACCAGCCCTGAGTAGGGGTGAGGGATAGCATGTTATTATTTTATAAAAAAAATATATAAAAAAGTTCTAAAACAGCACTGGGCACATAGGAGAGAGACAATCAATGCTTCCTGGCTTAAATCGAAAATGATGACTCAGTGAGTCTATGGCTGCTGTATTTGCTGAACTAGTTACTCCTTTGCTCCATTACACATTTTTTTAACTGAAAAAGAAATATATGCATATGGTTAAAAAAATTCAAACAGAGCAAAAAATACTCAAGTGAAAGAAGTTTTCCCTCATCCTCTGTTCTTACACGCCTCCCTGGAGATGCCAATATTTACAATCCTTTGTGTGCTTTTCCAGATATGCTATGCAAGTTCCCACCAATGTATGTAAATTCCTTTAAAGTTTTACTTATTTTTAACTTAAAGGGATTTAAATCCTCAAGTGGCTTCTGCCACAGTAATAGAAAAGAAGAAATCTGACTCCATATTAGATCTGTTCCTTTGACTTTAACCCTGTGCTCTGTCTCCTAGGCTTCTTCTTGCTTATAAAACAATGTTGCCTAGAGCCTAAAATATACAGGAGAGCCTATTCTGAAGGCTCTGACCTTTAAGGGTATTTAACACTTTTCCAATCATATAAAGATAACACGTTGCAGAATAGAAAATAACGTTTGTTTTGTTGGAGGTTTACAGGGATCTGACCCAGGGAGATAGCTGCAAGAACAAAGGATTCTAACAAGAAGGAATTCCTACACCAAGAAGTTTGCAAAAACCAAGCACATAGGAAAGCAGCCTGAATTCTGACTTGGGGAGATGGTTTTCCAGAACATTAGTTTGCCATCTAGGTCTACAGAAACTTGCTATTCCATGCCCCAACACTTGGTCTCCCAACTTACTGGCCTGTCCTGCACTGAGGAGAATGAATTTGGACTCAATAACACTTCTACCTTCCTAGCAAGTTGGACACTGGGACTGAGGGCAGCTCTCCCACACACAGGGGCCTACGGTGAGCCCTTGATTATTCCCCGAGGTTGGGGTGTGATTTACCCAGGAGGGATGGGGACTCTACACCAACACTCAGGCAGTCTGCTCCTTCTGGGGCTCTGACATTTTACCTCCCGCTCCCTGCCAGCCCAACATTTGGGACAGTGGAGCTAAGGCAGAGATCGTGCCTGCCTGTTTCCCAGCGTGTAAAAGGGGAATATGTACTCTTCCCAAGGTAGTTCTGAGAAACAACACCTGCGGGTGCTTGGTTCCCTGAGCAACAGTAAACCTAGCTCCTTGTGGGGGCAACGGGTATGATACCCGTAGGGTTTCTGCAGAGACCTTAGCTGGAGGGCTGGGCCAGGGACGTAAAATATGAGCTGTGGGCAATGACGGGTAAGAGAAGGGTGTATAGGCAGTACTGCTGCCTCCTTCGGGGTGCCACAAGAGGTAAAACGCTTTCTCCCCATCTCTGTTACTCCCCTCCCAAATCCAGATAACTGCCTTCCCTCTGCTCCTCCTGTCCATGTGTCTCCCTCCACTTTTCCCCGCCTCCCCTCCTCCTCCCCTATTCTCCCTCCCTCGGTTCCCCTTCTCTCTCAGGACCCAGAGCGGATCGCTGGCCCTCCTGCGCATGCGCAGTTGCTGCCAGCTGGACCGCGGGTTGGAAGCTCCAGCTCCGAGCCGGGGATCGGCCCCAATGGCTTCTCAGCTCTGTCGCCCTGTAGGCCTTCGGCTACTGCCTGGGGCCGGGGCCTCTGGCTGTGGAATTGCAAGGTGAGGGGATATCGGGAAAGGGGTGAGGCGGCTGCGGGAGGGCGGTCGGCGTGTCACAGCCCCCCAGGGCGCCAGTCAGCGTGTGTTCAGCTGGATTGCTCGGGCCAGACCCCTCTGCCCGCGCCACCTGCCCCGGCGCCCCGGCCACAGCTGTCCAGGGCCAGGTGTGCCCCTGCCGCCTCTTGGCCCAGCCGGGCTCCCCTCAGTCCGCGGCTGGCGTCCGCTTCCCCTCTCCCGCCCGCGAGTCCTCCCCTCCCGGGCTTCCTCTCCTTGGCCGCCGACCCGTCCCCACCACTGGGCGGGCTGTGTCCCGGGCGGGCGGGGTCTGCACACCCGGACGGGGCGGGCGGCTTGGGCTGGGGCTGGGGCTGGCCTCCGAGCGGGGCTGCAGCCCGCGTCCCCCACCCCGCTCTCCCTGCCCCGCGACCCCGGGGCTGCCTTCCTCTCCCTTTCCCGATCCCTGAGGTCCAGATTAGCGGCGTGGGCGCTGCTCCCCAGGCTGAGAGCCCGCGGCTGTAACTCCCAGCTTCTCCTGGTGGAGTCGGGAAAAGGGAGCGGCAGTGCTGAGGGAGCTTCTGTCTCCTTGATCAGGATTTCTGCCCCAGGTAAGTACCTTGAACACTTTCAGGTGTTATGATGGCGGTGCTTGTTGATGTCACATGTTTTTATACTGAGAGGGATTACAGTGGTGAAAGCAGGGCTTGGTTCAGTTAAAAATGAGCTGAAGGCATGAGGCTGTCTCATCCTCCATCATTCACTCTCCCAGGGTGAAACGTGAGACCGTCGATCTTAAAAAGATACTTATAGTCCCTAACTAGTCCAGCCCAGCTATTGTGTGTTAACAGGAACAGCACAACCTGAGGCGTTGGAGACCCAGGGACATTGCACTCCTAAAGAGCTCCTGGCAAAATCTGGTTTGTTTCGTTTTTTTTGTTTGTTTGTTTTACTTAAATTGTGGGACAGACTAGTAGTATAGAGGGAAAAATAATTGGCAAGAAGGATTTTTTCATATAACAGCTTTATTGTGATATTGTTCACACACCATGAAGTCCACCCACTGGAATGTTACAATTCAGCAGCTTTTAGCATATTCACATTTGTGCAACCATTATTATTCCAGAACGTTTTCATCACATCAGAAAGACCAGTTGAAATGCATGACCTATCCACCCCTTCCCAGTGGTGGTTCTAAAGAAGTTTCTTGGCTGTTCCTGACCATAAATTAACTTGTTACATTCCATGAAATATCTGGGAGGAATTCTAATCAGAATTGCAATGAATCTGTCTATCAAAGCAGGAAGAATTAATGTCTTTATGGCATAAACTTCTTCTACACATGAATATATCTGGGACCCTATCTTTTCATCTGTCCAGAGCCAGGCCTATGGGAAATCCTCATTAATTCTTGGGTTTGTGAATGATGAGATTCAATACATCATTAGATGCAACTGTAGCCTTTCACTGAAGAGAAAAGTAACCTCGTAGAAGCCAAGTGATTCTCTGATGGTTAGAATGAGTGACCGCCAGTGCTGGAGTGTTCGAGTGGACTTGGTGCTTGCAGAGTTCTCCACCACCTACAGCTAAGGGGATTACCGTGTTCTTTTACTTTTTTTTATGGCGTTGCTTTTATTTTTACTTATTACATAAAATTATTTTTTATTGAAGTGTTGTAAATTTACCATGTTAGCTTCAGATGTACAGCAGAGATTCAGTTATAAGCTTATGCATATGTATATAAATGTTTTTCAGATTGTTTTTAGTACAACTCATTACAAGAAATTGAAAATAGTACCCTGTGCTATGTAGTAGGTCCTTGTCATTTATTTTATATTTATTAATGTGTATCTGTTAATCCTCCCTTTCCTGCCTGCTAACAACAGTTGGCTTTCTATGTCCATGAGTCTATTTCTAGCAGCACCGTTTTTGCTAGCAATATATGCTGGTTGGCTCTTTTCTGTTTCAGTAGTTCCATCTTATGTGTGGGCGTTTTTCTTCTGGTGGGCCTGTGTGTGGTTTGCACACGTGATAATAGAGATCTGTATTTGGGAGAACTCCAGGCCTCGTGTAGTCCCTCGTATGGAGCGCCCACTGAACTGATGCTTGAACTTGGAAAAAAACAGTAAATGTTGGAATTTCCACTATGGTTGAGACTTTCAGGTTTCTATAACCTCTTTAGCCCACCTAAATTTTGGCTGCACCCAATACTGGATAATTTGGTGGAACTTCATGGTATGGTGGTGTAGAGACAGGGCCTTGTATGCTTCTTCTCTTTCCTTTTTCTAACAATCATTTTCCTGGGCCTTCCAGGTACTCCCCCAGAAGGGCCCAGGGCTGGCTTGGTGCTGCACTGAGGCAATATTTGTTAATAAGTCCCTTTCCTCATCTCTTCTGAGCCTCCATTTCCTTCTCTGCACAATGAGGGCTTAGACTAGATAAGTGCTTTTCAGTTTCTTTTAAAGCCATGTTTCCTTTGAGAAACAGAAAATTCAAATCTCTCCTCCCATCACAACCCTTTAGATTTTGACACGTCCTCCAAGGAGTCACATAGCTCTTTGTGGTAAATTGATGTGATTGTGATTCCACGTGGCACAGAAAAGACTCTTCAGAGATTTATTGCAGGGAGAGGGCAGGAAAGGGGCAGTATGTCACACTTTCTTGTGTGAGCACTGGAGCAAAGGCTTGGGTTTAAATACAGTGTCTGATGTGGCATCTCTCTAATCTTGCACAATGTGATAAACCTCTATCCCTAGTTTCTTAATGTGTCAAGTTGGGGTGGTAATGTTTTAAGGCTTTTGTGAAACATTATACACATAAGCCATTTGTGTCTCGGTAGATACAAGACCTGCTAGAGAGTCGGAATTTCTTTAAAAATACATATATATTGTCCACATCACTCTGTCTGTGTGTATTTTGAAGTTCCTGGAGGGTGAGGGTTGAGTGTAATGTCCATCGTGGGACAGGTGGCCCATGGGTCTGTGTGCCTCAGATTGCCCCCTCCTCCCCAGTCCACTTCCTCTCAGTCCAGGATGAAGTTCCCTAGTAGATTTACCCAGAGGTCTTGTGGAAATGGCTCTTCATTTTATTGTTTCACCAAGGAGGGTTGCCATCATGATCTCTGTGGTCAGGTTTTGGTGACCTGAAGGCTATGCAATTGGGGATTTCTATTTTATAAAAAGAAAAAAATTACAAATACAAAATTAGACCTAGGTTGGTGGCAGGGGCTTTTGAAAGTGGGGACCATTAGCTTTTTTAGCTTCAGGTGCAGTGGCCTCTGGCCACGAGGACACATCCTCATGCTCTGAATTTGGAGGGACCAGTGGGTTCAGTGGGAATATTTACTGAGTGCATCTCATGGGCTGCGCATTGTCTTATTTGTACTGTGTGTTCCTTATTTGAGACGGTGAGCTGATTTAAACTCAATAGCCTCTTTAAAATAATAGACTTTTTATTTTTAGATGTAATGTAGATTCCCATGTAGTTGTAAGAGATAATATGGAGAGGGCCTATGGACTCTTTGCCCAATTTTCTTTAATGGTTCCATCTTGCAAAGTTGGGGTACTATTCATTCGTGACTCACTAACCCTTTTAGGTTTGTGTTATTGCCCTCATTTCTATTTATGAATAAACTGGTGTTGAGAGAAGCACACAGGTCTGCCCAGGTCATCCACGTGGTTAGTGAAGATTTGGGTGGAACGTGGGCTTGGCATTTCCAAGCAGTACCATTATGATTGTCTGTGGCAGGGAGCAGCATTCACTTTGCTTGTTTATTCATTCATTCAACAAACATTTATTGAATAAACTCTGTGGGTCAGATGCTTTCATAGGGTTATCTGATTCTTCAGCAGTATGGAGAATCAGGTAATGTTTTCTTTTTTTTTTTTTTTAATATGAGAAAAATATCTCTGAGAGGTTATAATCTCCCCAAAGGAAAAATAGCTCATAAATGAGGGATAGTACATTTGTACAGTTCCTTCTTCTTATGCAGGTGGTACCCTAGGCATTTTACATTTGCAAACTTCCATAATCCAGATATATTCTTGTAAGGCAAGTAGTTTTTTTTTAATTGAAGTATAGTCAAGTTTACAATGTTGTGTCAATTGCAAGGTGGTTTTTTTTGAATTTTGAATGGAGAAAATATTTTTTGAGGGGGTTAATTAAGTTTATTTATTTGTTTCATTTTTCTAAAATGAGGTACTGAGGATTGAGCCTAGGTCCTTGAACATGCTAAGCACGTGCTCTACCACTGAACTGTACCCTCCTCCCCAAAGCAAGTTTTCTTACCCATTATTCTGCACCTTAGGAGTTCAAATAAATTGGCGTTGAAATCCAGATATTTTGATCCTACTATGGTTCTTTGCATTATATCCTGCTGAGGGGTGGGGAAGCAGTTCCTTTATTCATTCATTTATTCAGCAGTTTTGAGCACCGACTTTGCATCAGGGCCTGCCTAGGTGCTTGGAAACAGAAAACAAGAAATGATCCTTTTCTGCAGGGGATGGAAGCCTAGACCAAAAGCTGGGTAATGTGATCTGAGCTTCAGTAGCCATGTGCAGACGCTGAGGACAAAATTATCCCCGATTTGCTTGGACTTCCCTTGCCTTCTGGCTGGTGCACACAAGGTCGCCGCATCCCAGTGAGGCCCGCAGCCCACAGCACAGTATGTACATCGATTTACCCTCCCTTCTCGGCAGGGCCTGCAACATGAACGCCCCTGACTACGTGCAGTGCGCTGAGGACCACCAGACTCTCCCGATTGTGGTCCAACCCGTAGGGATCATCTTAGAGAATTTCTTTTGCATCTATAATGGAATCTCCTTGGTGAGCCAGATCAGACCGTGCGGCTCCCAGTGGGCACTCTGTATCTACTATAGGTATCTCTATGCGCCCGAGAATGGATGGAGTGACTTCCAGACCCAACGCAATGTCATGGGCCTTGTCACCATTACTGACTGCCTCTTGGCCAAGACCTTCTAGAAGCTCCATGCACAGAGGAGCTGTATGACACCACGCTCTACGACTCTCAGCTCTTTGTCTTTGTGCTGTATGGGGAGGTGGCCGAGCAGCCGCACACCGACGTGGCCTTCAATCTACGAGGACTGCAGGGTGGTGGAGAAGAGGATCGACGACTTCACTGAGTCACTCTTCATCTTGCCCAAGTCCAAGTGGCTGGATGGGGACCCCGAAAATTCTGGGGAGAAGACCCCCCTCCTCTACATCCTATTTGAGAAGGAGGACTTCGTGGGACTGGACACAGACAGCAGGCAAGTCAACCTGAAGGCCGGGCCACCCTGGCTGTGTGACAGATTGCTTCCCTACATCCAGAATGGGATCATCAAGGAGGAGGGCTTTCTTGTAGCCAAGGCGGGAAGGAGGTGTAGCCCGCCGGTTTTCAGACGTTTAAAACTAAATCCGCCTTTGTTTCAGAGAGATCCTTTTAGGGTTAGTGTGGACACTTACTCCCCCTTTTCAGCCAGGACACTTGGGGGGACCCCTGGAGTTGCTGTCCAATAGAGTAGCCACAGCTACTGATGTTAGTAGTGCTGGGGAGGAGGCCGGTCTGAGCTGAGATGTGCTGTAGGTCAAATGCACATCAGACGCTGAAAATTGTCTAGTAAAAAGAATATAAACTATCTTGTTACTTTCTATATTGATTACACGTCAAAATGATAGTATTTTACATACAGTAGAATAAGTAAGGTCTGTTCTTAAAATCAGTTACTTGGGTTTTTTTTTGTTACATTTTAAACGTGGCAACTGGGAAACGTTATTTACATGACTCTCATTTCATTCCTGTTGGACAGCCTGTCCTGGGACAGTTTCATCCCTTTGCTTATAAATGAGACTCTGAATCCCGAGACGCAGAACGAGGTGCTGGTTGAGCTCAGGGTGGAGCCGATGTCTCCTGCCTCCCAGGCCCAGCACCAGCACGGCTCAGGCCCTCTCCCCTGCCTGACAGCCACCATGCCAAGTTAGGACATCAGAAACACTGCCAGGGGCTTCCGAATTAGCTCCTTACGCAGGGAAAGGCGTGTCACGGTGTATGGGACACAGCAGGGAAACATTCGTCCTCACTTTGTCCCTGTGATTAGGTCAAAGGCCCCACTCTGCCTTGGAAGTGCAGACGATCTCTTCTGGGCTGCCTAACCCCTCACCCTCTACTATGTTTCCCTGTGTATCTTTCAAGCTGTCCCTCGGGCAGAAGAGGGTGAGACGTCTTTGCCGAGAGGTGGTCCCCCTTTACTGGGGAGAGTGAGGTGAGCTGTGACCCCCCGGCCTACGGCCTCGGGCCTTGAGTCTGGAGAGCGCTCATGGCGGTCCCACAGGTGACGGTCGGAGGACATGGCACGTGCTGCCGGGCCCGCTGTGCAGGAGGGGCTCTGTGATTCTCTGTGATTCTAAGGTCAGATTCTACTTTCTTGTTGTTGGTAAGATGGAGGAGAAGATGCCAGAGAATTGATAAAAAGAAAATCCACACCAGTCCTGTGAATGACAGACACAGGGGATCCGTGTCCCACCTGCGTGTGGTGCCTGGCGGGCTCTGGAATAATTTTCACTTCCTCCCCGGACATTCCTCTATGGCTTAAGGAAGGGGAGAGGCATGTCGTGGCCATGATCTGTACTTGTCCTCACAGGGCCCTGTGATCTACATGCCCACACTACACTTCTGCTCCTTGGAGATGAGGTGTCAGGTTTAGGAAACTGGGCACTGCTGAGGGCATAGCTGCCAGAACCGTGCTACACCAAGGCTGGCTCCGTTCACCTCACCTGTCACCTCCTGTTGAGTCCTAAGGCGTCATTCAAGGTAGGTGCATCGGTGCAATGAAAGCAGGGACCTCCTTCACCCCCCGGAACAGACTGGTGGGTGATCAGTGGAAGCCTGGAGCCCTGCCCCAGCCCCACGCCAGTGCCTCCTATTTTGTCATAGGAGGCACTGGTGACATTTTTGCTCAGCAACTGCTTGGCTCTGATTCTGCAGAGCCAACAGAGAATGCCAGCTTGTTTTTGCCTTTTGAAGTCTGCCCTTGGGATTTGGCGGAGTAGCTGGATGTGTGCTTAGCCCATAGTGGTTGACACTGTCACCATTGTTTACCCAGAACCTCGTGTACCAGGCATGGCTGCCGGCATCAAAATACAGCAGCGCATTAAACCTCCCTCCTGGTGGGTCTGTCTGTTCTGGTACCATAAGGGCTCAGCCAGCATCTGAACGTCAGTGAGATAACGTGGCCAGTGAGCTCGGGTCAAGCACGTTCTCCTCCAGTGACTTTTACTCCATTGTTGCTTTTATTATTACACAGTCATTAATTTTTTAAACAATGCTTTGGTTCAGGAGCAGAACCTAATTCTCCCCTGTTCCTCATGGTGAGAGTGAGTAAAGTTGCCCAGCTTGAAATGCGACCACATTTTGTAGCTCAAAAGCTGTCTACACGCATCTAGGTGAAGTTTTGGTTTGGGGCGCTGACCACGTTGGGGTCCCCCGGCAGCATCGCTCCCCTCAGGCCCCTGCCTTCCCTGGATCAGGAGGTGAGGGTGGGTCTCACCGTCCCCGCGTCCCTGTCCTCATCACACTGACGTAATTTCTTGTAAATGCTGTCAAAGTCATTTTTGTTCTCGTGTGTTTCTAATTTTGGCTGTTCCTCTATTCCTTTTTCTATTTTCCTTTTTCCCTTATACCACCCCGTGAGCATGTTGTTGGGTCTGAAAATGTGGGCTATGCACACCCTGCATTGGAATAGCCAGATCGCCCTCTGTGCCGTCTCCATCGCTATAAAAAGCAAAAACTTAACAGTTGCCATGATTCGTATATTATCCTAGTCATCTTATTTTCTACTTTTTTGGAATTTTTGCTATGTTAGCACATCACCCACTGGAGTTTGATATCTGTTAAAGTCCTTGCTTTGAGGAACCTGTTAGTTCGTCCTTATATTTGGTAACAAATGCTCTCTTACTAATTTTGTTTATTTGTTTTGAAGAAGTGAGATGCGAATTGATTTAGGCGGCTGCTGAGGGATTTTTTTCATGGAGTATTTAAACTTGGAAAGTCAAAATCTGCAGCACCTTGCTTGATTCTGGCTTTTACACAAACGTGCTCGGCACACGGTTCCTGGCTGTCGCTGTGTGACGTGCGTGACGGCGCTTCCTGGCCGGCGGTCACTGGTGAGGAAGTGGCCGCCACGGAGGTGACAGCTGCAGGGGACGCTGTTGGAGGAAGCAGTCACCGGTTTTTTGTTTTTTGGTTTTTTTTTTTGCATTCACCTTCCCAGTGCCATTTACTTTACTTTGCATTCATAGAGGGGCAGGAGCGGGCCTAAAACCATGCCACTCTTTTGTTCCCTTTATGAGGCTGGTTTTTCTAAGTATCAGGAAAACATTGCCTTGTCCTAAGTAACTGGTTCCCTTGGATCTGGTGGACACAGGGACCGCTAAAGGGGACCGTAGCTTCCTCTCTGCTTCAGCCAGTGGGCATTCAGAGCCGGGTCTGTGGTTTGCCTCAGCAGCCGTGCAGGCCTCCCTGCACCGGCCTTTACTTTTACCCCTTTTTGGCAGTAAATAGCTGACTCTGTGTCTGTTGCAGCTGATGTCCACCACTGACGGCCGTGTCGTTATTTTGCGGTAGTGAGTCTCCAACACCCCTGTCAGCCATGAAGGGACCTTGCATTCTCACCCCGACCCTGGTTCATCTCACCCAGGGAAAGGGCTTGGCCACCACCGTCATGCTGGACATGAGGCCTTGTTTCTCCTTTCATGCTCTGGTCCAAATGTGGACACTTCATCCTTCACTGACTTGGTCTCGCTTGAGACAGTCCAGACTTTCTGAAAGAGTCCATCACATTCTGGGGGGGAACAGAACAGAAGTAAGAGTCGCAAGTAGGAGTCTAGGCTGTCTGGGTTGGCAAATGCAGGCTGGGATCTGTGATGGCCGGTCTGTGCCCTGGAAACTGGCCTTTCCCGTGACTCCCGAGAGAAAAGGGGTCGGAGCGAGAACAGACTTGCCTGGGTTCCTACCATCCTCATCTGCTCACTGACAGGAGTGTCAGCTAACTAGGAGCTCCCCCAGACCTCGGGCCCTTCAAACCTCAGATCACGGGAGATCCTTGAGTCCCTTCTTCTGGTCCTTCTTTGTGAGAATCCAGTGCCTTCTGAGGTGACTGGCAGCAGGAGATGCCTCCCCCTCCAGGGAACTCCCTTCGGAGGACTGTGACTCAGTGCACCTTGCTGTGAGCTTGTGGGTTTCCATCGTGCTCCCTGCAGAACCAGACTTGAGACTGGCTTAGTGACAGAAATAACAAGACTGATTCCAGGGCAGGGCCAGGTGGAGGGAACAGTGGAAATTGAATGTGACCTCAAACACCTAGGTGGGTGCTGGGGCTTTTACTAAAATGGGGAGCCTGGGAGGTACCTGCCAGGAATCGAAGTCTAGAGTAAATGGTGGACATAAGGCCTTTTTTTTTTGACATATGGCATTTTTAAGATGCCATTTGTCATCCAAGTTAGGACTTCCAAGAGGCACTCGTGTCTATGAGCCTGGGGCTCAGGTGAAGGAGCCGGACTAGAGATACACATTGGGATTCGTCATTCTTAGCTGGTGTTCACAGCCGTGCAAGTGGATCAGCTCATCTCAAGAGGTGCAGACTGTGTCTGAGGGGGGGCAGGGCTGTGCCTGGTTTGGAGGAAAGCCCGGACCATGCAGCTTTGGTGTGTCAGTCAGCGGCGTTTGTGATTTTCAGAGCAATGGCATTTATCCTTAAGGTTCTGGGGGGTGGGCAGGGCCACACAGGAAGAAATCTGAAGAGAGGGTTTTGGCCACGTGTGCGCGTCTTGGGACGATCCAGAGGCTGCAGGGTCCAGAAGGGGAAACTCCTCAGAAGCTGGAGTCGGAGTGGGGAGTTGGGAGAATGTAGTCACACTCTCCTGTGATGAAGGGAGGGAGGCCTAGGGAGTCCGCACCCTAGCGGACTCTCTTTCCCACGAACAAAAGGCAATCAGACAGAAGATTTGAGGTAAGAAGGGATGGGCGTTGGGAGAGGAGCCAACCTGGAGAACGGTGGTTGAACAATTCTTGAATAGTCTCCCTGAAACATAGAGTTAAAAAAAACCCAGACTCTTAAGAATATTGGTAGTGACTGGGGAGGAGGCAGTTGTTTTTCTGACCTCCTAAGGGTAAGGTATGTATCCGGGGATATACAGAAGAATCGGGCAGTCTGTTCCTGGGGCTTCACCCTTACCAGGGGGAACAGTGCAAGTTTAAAGGGGGAGAAGGGCAGCGGAGGGAAACTAACCAGGTCCCGTGTCACGTACCAGTCGGCCGCCCTACTTGCGTGTTGCATTCACATCCATGCCTCCCAAGTGGGCGGTGGCAGCCCCGTTTTGAAGATTGGGAAGCCTCCTCAGAGGTTTAAGGAATTGGTTCATTTAGCAGCTAGTAAATGCTGTAGCAGGATTCCAGCAGGGCCTTGTCAGACTTCAAGGGCATGTTCTCTCTACTAATTCCGGTTGTACCTGAAATGGTGAAGTGAGTCAGTTTCGGAGCCTTTCAGAGAAAGTACGCTTTAAGTGCCTCAGGACTGTTGCACAAAGCTCAGTGTTCTTTCATGGTTCGGAACCACCGCAATGCTTTTTGCCCCACAGATGTAAGGTCTTACTCCTTTGACGATGGCGTGGTTGTAAATGACATACAGGTGCAAAACCACACTTAGCAGCTTCTGAAGGGAAACTCTCCTGTTCTTCCTTGATCGGCTTTCTTCCACGGGATGTAACTGTGCTGCAGCTAAGGCCTGAGCTTTCCGTATGGAGTGAGGGTTTGATATCCAAATTTAGCATAAAACAGTCAGATGGAGAAAATCGAAGATGACAATATATTTTGGGGTTTCATTAGACAAGACATACTATCTGTTAATGGCTCATAAAGCTAATGAAATTGAGTACAGAACATTGCATTTCTTACTTTCTACTGAGAGCTGTCTTCCAACATAAGGTTCTCTGCTTTGGAACTTCAGCTCAGCCACTAGGGCGCCTGTCATTGTGTTGGTGTGATTGCATTTACACAGTGCATGTAATCTGGGCTTCCTTAGCCCCAAACACTCCAGTGCAGAATCATAGGCTGTAGCCATCACTTAGTTATACAAATACTTCTAAAACTATATGATACCAAAAAAAATAAATAAATAAAAATAAAGAGAGAGAGGGAGATTGCCTTTATCAAAGTTCCTTTGGATTTTAACTGCAAAGTGTTGTTGAGCAGCTCTGGTTTCCTTTGGATATGAATATATACATTTCTTTGCATGTAACTTGGATTTCAGGCTTGAACACCAAGCTCTTGTTTTCCATGAGCCACAAAAATCATAGCCAAATGACACACGTATGAAACAGTTTATTCTTTTTATCTGAGACAGAATCCTTGAATTTGGGACTTGAGCTGCGACTTTCCTGTTTGCTCTTCCCACCCCTCTTGTCAACTCACTCCTTTTTCCCACGTGGCCTCCAAGAGGTCATGGTCTCATAGGAGCAGGTGGACAAATACCAGTTGGTCGCCAAGCAGTGCTGCTGTAGACGGAGCCCAGCCAAGAGCTAAAGGACATCATCAGGGAGGACTTCCTGGAAGAAATTGGCTCTACATTCAGTTCTGGGAACAGAGTAAGAGTCAGCCAGGGGAAGGAATCAAGAGGGTGACTCAGGTGGCAGGAGCAGCCCGGGTAGAGGCCTGGAGGCTTGTGGGGTGGGGACTCGGGGAGACTGCCCTGTGTGGTCCAGGGTGGTGGGTGACCCTGCTTTGAAGGACACTGGAGAGGGCCTAGGGGTGGAGGGCTTTGGAGGAGCTTGGTTTTTACTAGAACTGACACAGAAGAGGCAGTGAAGGGTGTCAGCAGGAAGTGACCCTTAGGAGAGCAGCTCTGCCTGTCCTTTTGAGTCCCACCCCTTCATTCTTTTATTCACAACACACGCAATTCTGAGTGTCTAGGGGAGAGGGGGTGGACCCACAGTAGTAAGCAAAATGTACTTGCTTCTTGAGAGCTTAGCAGTGTCAGAAGTTGACTTAGATTAAAATGTTTTATTAACACAGCAGGGCACCTAATCCAAAGTGCGGAGGTTGGAGGGAAGGAAGACTTCCTTGACAAACAGTTAAAATGAGCCTGGAGGCTAGTGGGAAGTAGCAGCAGGTCACGGGGCCCCTGAGGTCACTGGGGACCTGGTACTGAGGTGAGGATGGACAAGCAGGGTCGGGGGTGGGGCTAGAACTCTACCAGGGAGCCTCTGATGGGTTTGAAGTGGGGGAGATGTAATCAAATTTGTGCTTTGGGAAGGCTGCCTTGGCTGTGTGTGTGTGTGTGTGTGTGTGTGTAGCGGGGAAGAGGGGGAGGGTGTCACCAACTGGGAGGGTCATTAGAAGACCATTCACAGGCTCGGAGGCCACCAGTGGGAGAGGGGCGTCGGGACTGCTTGGGGACCGCAGGGGCAGAGTGGATGCCGGGTTTCCTTGTGTGGAGGGCTTGTTAGCGGGGTCGCTCTAGCGACACATTGTGGCTGGAAGTAAACAGATGGAGGCCGCCAGGTGGACTTACCTCTTCTCTCCTTCCCTGCCTTGTGTGATGATCTTAGCTCTGCCAACATATGGAACAGAAGAGCTAAGTTCCAGAGTAGCCCAGGACTTTGCTGGGCTCGTTCAAGTGAGAGCAGATAGGATTTAGGCTTGTGTTGAGATCTGTAAGTTAACTTAGCTAGAAACGTCCTGTCTTTTGGATTTTCATAGGGGTAGTAATTCTTGATAAAGATTGCTTTCTTGGTGAGAGGAATTTTAATACAACTGATGTCTTTCTCAAAAAATATCTTATCTTTTAAGAAATTTAATATTCAAAATAATAGGAATATTTTAAAATGATAAACTAAGGCTTTCGTGTAGTTTCTTTGGTTTCTGAGTTGATGTGTAGGTAGACCCTTTGCATTACATAATAGCACATCTTTGACAGTATTTAAAGAGCTGTTAGTGAGCGCCCCCAATTTGAAAGCATCATTAAAGCTTGCTCTGAAATAGTGAAGTCATATAGGTCTTGTTTGCAGAAGCCAGATATTTGGTTTATAATCTGCAGCATAGCTCCCTTTATAAAATAATAATAGATTCAAAATTAACAAAGTGGAAAATAATTGATTTTTTTAAAAAAATGAAACATAAACTTTCTTGTGCTATTGTTGCAACTGGAAATTTTGAAAAGAAAAATCCTATTGTAATATCATCTAAGTGAAATACATATATGTCTGTCACATTTGAATAGTAACTGCACAGTGGTTTTTGAAGTCAGGATCATTCCAGCTCAGATACTGGCAGTGATGGTTGCTGGTTTTCAATGGAAGAGCCTAAATTTGCTTTCTTAGCTTTATTCTTTCCTTTTCTTTTCTTTTCTTCTCTTTTCTTTTCTTTTCTCTCTCTCTCTCTTTTTTTTTTTTTTTTTGGGTAGTGCGAGGGTTGAGTAGTGCTGTGCCAGCATGATTTGGGGGCAATTTGTGGGCAGATGTCGTGCAGCAGCAGTGAGATATTTCCATGCATTTTACTTTCCGGACATCACCAGGGAACATGTGTGGTTTGTGCCTGCAGGATGGGATGCTGCAGGACTCCCTGGTCCATCAATGTTATGTCTTGGAGCTGCTCCGGTCAGTGAATGATTTTCTGTGGCTTGGAGCTAATGTGGTCTGATGCAGATGATCAGATGTGTAACTAAAGTACTGTTACTTGAAATAAGAGAAAAGCTAGCAAAAATGTCTCTAAAATACAGGATGAGGGAGGAGAATTGGCTGAGCTGCTTGCAGTGGGGAATATTCTCAGGTGACTCCCTCACTTTGTCTCCTGTCACTATCCCCCACAGCCCTGCATGGCAGTCCTACTGAAGCAACCATGCACTTTCTCAGAAACGCGCTGAATTTCCTTGTGCCTCTGATTGTTCACCTTTTTTTTTTGAAAGCACATCTTGCCCTTTGCTTAAATGCCATCCCTGCTAGCCACCACTTACACTCATTCTTCTGGACCTCGTCCATATATAGCTGCTGAATGAAAGAACAAAATGTAGTATCTCCATTTAGTGGAATATTATTCAGACATAAGAGTGAATAAAAAAGAAAAAATAAATAAAGGGGAATATGAAAAAAGCCATCTGCTCTGGGTAGTCCACCCTGACTGCTCAACCCGGCCTTTTCCCTTTGAAACCCCACCCCTTATACCCCACTCTACTATTTTTGATAGTATTTACCACCTTCTAATAAAGTTTAACATTTTCAGAAAAAAAGAGACATGCTGATACCACTTCAACATGGGAAAGCCTTGATAACAGCACGTTAACTGAAAGGAACCAGACACAAACGGCCACATATTGTTGATTTCAGTGATCTTAGAAATGCCCAGAATTGGCTCATGCAGTGGCAGAGAGCAGATGATGGTTGCAAGGGGCTGGGTGGAGGGGGGTTGTGGAGTGACTGCTAGTGACAGGGGTGTTCTATTGGGGTGATGAAGTGTTCTGGAAATAGATGGTGGTGAGGGCTGCACAACCGTGAGTGTGCAGAAGACTGCTGAGCGCTGTCTCTGGGAGTGCTTGTTGTTGGGGCGGCTTTATTTTGTTCTCAACCTGTAATGTGAAGGGTCATCTTGTGCTGAGACCATTCAACTCCTGTGAGTGGTAAGGCTAAGAGACTTTGCAGAGTCATGTTTCTTTTTTCCCCCTTGCTGAGTGTAGGCAAAAATGGTTTAAGCCTGAGAAAGTGCTCCATATGCAGAAATGTCTTTCAGTTTTGGCTGGTGTAAAAATCTTGTGAGCTTTTTAATCATTTAGGACAGTCTGTAGGGGGAAACAGCCTGTGAAGCCTGGGTGAGACTTGGAAGAGCCGCGCTACCCTCCCAGACACGGGTGGGGATTTCACCCCCATTCAGGCAGTGAAGGGCCAAGACCCGTGAGAGGAGTTGACAGTCATGAATATTTATGTGTATCCGCTGCTTCATCTTGGATATTAATTTCTAGCTGAGTCATTTTGTGGCGGCAGCCTCATCCTACATCAGGAATTTATAGTATCTGCTCTTTGAGGTGAAGAGCTGACAGACTTGATTATTTAACAGTCTATCTTGTATTGATATCTCAGATTCCTTTGTCAATCACAAAACAGCAGAAATACAGACGTCCTTTAATGCCGATGTGACCTGGAGCAGGTTTAGTTTCTGTACCTCAGTGACCTTATCTGCGTGTGGGGAAGATGATAACAGTGCTTCCCTCAGAGGGGCTGGTGAGAGGAGACTGAGAAGCACAAATGGAAGACTTACACGAGATGCTCATGAATGACAAAATTTAGTGCTCTCAGCCTGGTGAGGCCTCAGGGGCAGAGATGTCAGAACAGAGCAGTCCTAGCCGGAGTTCGATCCGCATTGGCAGGTTTTATGATCACTATCACCACTGTGGGTTATCAGGTAGTTTTAAGACTTGGTAATATGAATTCATGAATAATGTTAAAGACTAGACAACTCAGATCCGGTTTACATAGTTCTCAAGATTTCCTGTGAGAAATGGATATTTTTTCCCCATCTTAAATCTGAGTGGATTCTCTAAAAAAATTCTGTAGTCCTCCATCTTTTTCCTTTAATTCTCCTTTTTTTTAAATAAAAGTTTTTAAATGGAGTTACTGGGGACTGAACTGAGGGCCTCATGCGTGCTGAGCACATACTCTCTCAACTGAGGTATACTCTCCCCCATAATTTTTTTAAACTTTACTTTCTTAGTATTCAGAGGTTAGAGGCCTCTAATTCTTTTTTTGGAGACTTGTCCATAAACCGGTAAATCTAAAATTAATGGACAAAATTTGGTTTATTAAAAAAATCATTAGAACTTTTATCAATCCATTCAAAAGGAAATGCTTATTGAGTTAAAATGCTTCTCCTTTATGGTGATTTCTAATTTTTGGTCTAGCTTAACTTATTAAAAGTAATCCTCATCATCATAATGACCAAGCTTGCTGTGAGTGGACACCTACCAAAGGCTAAACTGTTTTTCTCATGTTTTACTTCAAAGCAGGTGTTTGACGGTAGGTATCAATGTCTCCTTTTTGCAGCTGAGGGATTGAGAGGTGGGCAGCTTGTCCCAAATCAAACGCAGCTGGCGGTGCCTAGCTCGGTGCTGGAACCCAGGCTGCACAGGATGCATTCTCAATTTCTCCTCTGATCAGCCTCCCGTTGAGTGGTTTCCCGAACTCCTGTGAGTCCATAAATGACCGATTTTGGTGATCTCAGCCTGATGAGGCCTTCAAAGGAGAGACACCAGTGAGAATGTGAGACAGAGCGGCATAAATTAAAATTGTACATTTTCACAAATGTTGCATTCTCAGGTAATGACTTAAATAGTTTATGTTTTCTTTATATTAGTGCTATGTAAGCACTAAAAACAAAACATTAAAAATGATTATAGTGCAAAATAGGAGTGGGCTTTGAAAGTCCAATCATTGCTAATGATGTTGCTTGTTTTTCTCTAGTGGTGCTTATTGACAGAATAATTTACAATGACTGAATTTGTTTTATGTATGTAGTCTTAGTATGGAGGAAAAGTTTGTCAGTGCATATTGAAAGTAAAATCTTTACTCTTTTCTTTCCTGATGATAAATATGTACGTTGTTTCCATGGCTTAAGTATATTTCCTCATTTGTGAAATTTGAGTGATGCCGTTTACCATGTCTGACTGTGAGAGGTAGACGCCTTGTATACAAAGCATCCAAGAGCTGCTTAGTAAAAATGTGCTGTCACAATGACAGATAGTTTAGAAGGATCAACTGTGAATACTAAAGAGGGTGGCTTGTTTCTGATGCATATTCAATATGGATATATATGAATATGGCTTAAAGTAACAAGGATTCAGGGTTTTGTGTGTGTGTGTGCGTGCAGTATGAAGTTTTAATGAAATCTGTATCATTCTATTGAGACAGGGACTAGTTAAATTGACTTAAGCAGACGACCTTGAAGATTATTTACACAGAATGTGTATTGTTACAACTCAGTGTTCATGCTGCCGTGTAACTATACACTCAGACATTTAAATTCTAGGACTCTGACCAGAAGAATTAAGTTTAGAAAAATCCACATTGATCATTTTCAGGGAATAAGCTTCTCTCTTTTGTGATTAAAGAAAATTTTGATTTATTTTTCTGCACTCTTAATAGGTTTTAAAATATCAAAACATTGATTTGACATGTCAGCTTTTTTAATAGAAAAAAGCTCATGCTGTTTTAATATGTAAATAAATGTTTTTGTATTTCAATACACTTCTATGATTTCCTGGCTCTTTGAGAAGTATTTTGCAAGATACTTAGATTACCTCCTGTTGGAAAAATACAGACATGACTTTTATGAATATAGGCCTAGTACAGGTCTGTTGGTTTTTGCTACAGTGCAAGACATGAGGACTAGGAGAGCAGTATGTGCTACATAAGCTTTTAGTTATCTGATTCTTGTTTCTGATCCACAGGCAATTTTTGTGTTGCACCTTTCCAGGCAACCAGGAAGGCCTTTTAAGCCATAGGTGGCGCTGTTACACCTTCTTACAGTCTTAACTTTCCTGTTTGTAAAGGAAGTCTTAAACAACGTTTTTTTTTTTTTTTGATTCCTTTGCTTAGTGCTTCAGGGTAGCACAATGTCCATTATGTCTGACTAACTGGAACTATTATTCTGCTTATGTCTTAGTTTTATTCTATCATCTCGCTGTGAACATTTCAGACTTCCTGTGCAAACAGTTGCAACATCGGACTTTTCTTGCAGTGTTAGAAACCAGTGAGCCGGGATTTTATAAAAGAGCTAGAAGCGGCCTCTGGAGCACCTTAAAGCTGAAAAGTGTACTGAGTTCCCTAAGTATTATCCCCACCGCTGTGTGTCAATGGGTGGTAGGAGATTTGGTACATATACAAAGGGGTGTGGTGTTTTGAATTGGGTTTGCGTGCACGCGCTGCCACTGAGCTACGTGATCCTGAGTCAGTTCTTTCTGAGTTTTTCCCTCGTCTGTGAGATGGGGACACTCATTTCTGCTTTGTAGAATTGTGAGAATTAGAAATTATGTAAAGTGTTTAGCACAGTGTGTATGACAAGAGGGCTCATAATCTTAACTGCTGTTTGGTGTGAAGCCATCATTTGATAGTCTTTGGCAATTACTGAGAAACAGGAAAATAAGAAAAGCTGGTTTTATGATGAAAGATATTTGAGGAGGTTCCATAGTTCCTATACACATAATTTAGCATCAGCAGAGTCAGGACAGTTACACAGTCGCCCTGAACCAATGTTAAGCCACAGAATTTTTGTTACTTCATATATGTTGGGGCTTAAGGGGACCCAATACTTATACACATGTTGTGTCCAGCAGCCAACTGAGAGATGACAAAGAAGAACAGGCAGGCGATAAATGTCTCCTTTATTACTGATGAAGCCACGTTCTCCATGAAATTCAGGGCTGTGGGAGAGTGAGTGTCATGACACTATGTCCCAGAATTAGAGACTTACGCAGTCCCAGGTAACTCTGGTCCACAGCGAGCATTCCCTTGAGAGATTCTGACCCATAATGCACAGGACTGTCTTGCCATGGAACTGAGCATCCCGGCTGCTTCCTAAAGGTGGCCAACACTGGAGGGGAAGGAAAGCTTTCATATGCCCTGCTTGTCTCCCCGGACTCACACCTCAATCTGTTAGTGTGAGGAGGGCTAGCCGTGGGCCAGTGGTCAGGGGTGTGAAGGGAGAAGCAGTCTCCCATGGACCAGAGGAGTGGGGAGGAGGGAATCCCCCCTCAGATTAAACAGGTGGTGGCTTGAAACAGAAGGGTGCTCCTCAAGAGTTTATAAGAGGGGAAATAAGGATTTCCTTTGGGACTCAGAATAGTCATGAAACACAGAAGATGATTAGATGGGAGACTTGTAAATCACTTTCTTATTAAATTGAAATTTGTTGGGCACCAAAAATGTGCTACATTCTTTTCTGAGAGTTTTACAGAAATGAATCCTCCAATTTTCACAACAAGTGAGTAAGAAAGATTTGATTGTTATCCCAGGTTTACAGTGTGGAAATTGAGGCACACAGAGGGTAAGTAATTTGGCCAAGGTAACAGAGCTAGTAAGTGGCAGAGCTGGGATTTAAATCCTGGCTATCTGGTTTCCAGGCTCCCAGGGATGGGCTTTGGGTGTTTACAGGTATCTGCATCCCTGGATCTCTGTACCTCTGCATCAGTTAGACCAGAAAGGACAGGGAAAGTGGAGTTATACAGGTACTCACAGTCGTGTTTCAGCCACTGTCCATGGAGTGTGCCCCGTGATTGGCATTAATTGTTTTCCAGGCAGTAGATCTGTTCTTATAACAGAAATTTAGTCCATTGAGTTAATCTAGAAACCCTTCCTGCTCTGCTTCTGTCCACGCTTGCCATGTGACTGCCTGCCCGAGATTGGGCCGTGGAGGAGAATCTGTACTCATGGTTGAACTCTGATATTTCAATCTGGTTTGTAGTTTCACATCTCCTGTTACATTAATAAATTAAATTTCTGGTTTTCTTGCATCAGTGTGTCATAAGTTTGCTTAATGTGAAACCAGTCCATGGGAGCCGAGGGGTGCTGACGGTATAATTTCTGAGCATGTGGCATTTCTACCCGTGCAGAAATGGCTGGAGGATGTCCACCTTCCTCACTGATTTCTCCCAGCAGCAGGGTCCTCTCCCACCCCCGGATGTGAGGATGGGATCTCTCTGAGTAGGCCATTCAGAGGCCGAGTCCACCAATCAGATGAAGTACCTGGAAGTGGGTTTAATAGAAGAAAAGGGCTTCCAGGTAGTCCGATGGGCTGTTTGAGTCCGTTTGGTGAAAAGATGTCCACTCTCTGTGGTTGAGCTGCTTCTTTGCTGTTTAAAAGTCTGTATTACATGAAGGGATTTTAAAAAGCAGAAAGGTGTGATTTCAGGTGGTACATCCGCACCGGTGAGTAGTGCTGGATGACCGCCTGTGTGAGAAATAGACAGAGTCTTACAAACTTCATAAAACAGCTTTTAAAGCTCTTCCATCTGAGTGCACTTCGTATGGGGTCCAGTTCATGACTGGTCGCGCTGAGAGGGCACGTAACTGATGATGGCAGAAAGGACACGGAGGCATCAAAAAGTCCCAGACATGTTCTGTGTTTAGAGGATGGGGCACAGAGTAACATATTTGAGCTGGTTTTTCATTGAACACTTTTGAGTATTTTCTAGGACTCCCCAATCCCCCATGGTTCCATGCAGCTGGGTGTCCCCTCAGTGCAGCTGTCAGCGCTTGCCCTGGGCTGACGCGGTGTCACGGGGAGCAGGACGGTCAGTGTCCCCGGCTCCTCCGAGCTCCGTCTCCTCATCCGCAGAGCCGGGTTTCTCATCCGTGTCTACTTAGTAGGATTGCTGAGAATCACACGTGATGGTTGTCAGGTGTGATTTGTGGTTGTCTCTGTGATTGGCGTATAGTCAATATTTGATAGAAACACATGTTTTTTATTATAATTGTGGCTCCTAGATTGCAGTGGTTTTTAGTCTGCATTTATTTTTTTATATAAATTTATTCTTATTTTTAAGTAAGCACTTGTATTTATTTATTTTCATGAAGGTACTGGGGATTGAAGCCAGGAACATGTGCGTGCACAACAGGTGCTCTACAATGGAGTAATACGCACCCTCCTTGTCTGCACTTAAAAATAAATATTTCAATACACAAAATATTTCTTAAACACCATCATGGGTCCTATTTTCTGCATAGACAATTGAATACATATGCCATCTCAATAAGAATAAATGTCATAGGGACATACCTTTCTAAATCTGTTTACGTGTTTTAAAACGATCATAGCTAGTGAAAAACACGAGTCTTGGATCCACTACTTCTTAGGGTCTGCTTTGCCATCATGGGGAATTACATTCTACAGAGAAGGCTAATTGGATCTCATTGATATTTGGATGATTTTGCAATGTTCAAGGCTTTCAAAAGCTGACCGTTTTGTATTTTAAACTAACTACAAAGTTATCTTCTAGAAGTTGTAAGTCCTTAGCTTGTGAAGTGCCCAGTAATTCAGTTTGTATATGTCTGTGTCTCTGTGAACGTGTATGTGTGTGATTTCAGGAATGTAGCAATAAGTTCCATATAGCCTTCTGAAATCTTTCTCCTCCAGTTCAAGGTGTAGGTATATATTTACACAAATAAATTGATACTCTTTTGTGATTTGGCATATTGGTGGGAATAAGAGGTTCTCATAATTGTTTCAGAAGGGTTGGGGAGCATGAGCTTAGAAAATGGGAGGAGATAGAGGCAGGGAGGTTCTTTAAACTTTGTGCAAGATGAGAAACAGTAGCTTTTCTTTTTTCTTCTAAAGCAAACTGGCACTGAATTGTAACATACTAATACTCAGAATTGCTTTTCTGATCAGAGACAAGTGCCTCAGATTTTTCAAGGCAACATGAATGATGAAATGTGTTTTAGCAGTTATCTTTAAAAGTAGTTTTATTTTTCAAGTATAAGTCTATAGACTGTTCTTTTTTTCCAGCTGTACAAGAATTTCTCATTGATCCAGGTACGTGATCAATGTGTTTAGTTTCTTTGGGTTATTTATTTTTTTTTAAGTGCTTGATTCATTCTGGTGTGAATGAATGTTTAAAATTTCTGGATTTTGATCTTTAAAACTTGCTGATTTATCAGAACTGCAAAAAACCTGATGTTTGTTCCTTGTTTGGTGGGGCAACCTATTGATTTATGTTGTCTGTTATAGAGGGAAATTCTTCCTCTAGCCTGTAGATAATTAAGTGAATGGTTTGCAGTGTGCCTTAAAAATTATTTGAATGCATTGAGCATGTTTGTCCAGTGAATTTTGGATTGAGTCATAATAATGACTTTGCTTTGATTCTGTGGCTTTTGTCCTCTCCACAAGAATTTGAATTCTCTGTTGCATTTTGTATTCGTGTTCTTAACAGGGGAAGGAATTTTGCATTTTTTACAGAGGTGGGTTTTCCTATCCCCTCTGAATTCCTTCTGTAATTGATACAGCGAAAATCTGTTATTGCAGTGCTTAATTATTTCATAAAAAATTTTTTGGCTTAATCAGAAACAATGACAAAGAATGATAATAAAAAATACGAAAACCTTCCTTCCTTTGAAGAATAGAAATGAGGTGGTCAGGCTCACGCATGCTTTGTACCTGACACACTTACTCTCATGTCATTGTGTATCATGAGTCGGAGATGGAGTTGCTTCAGGTTTATAGATTTTTGTTTTAACATTTGTGTTGAATTCATTCTCTAGGCATGATGATTCCTGTTGCCTTTGTGGAAAGTGTAGATGAAGGGAAACAAATGCTTTGTTTTGTTTTCAGGAGGCCTGAGATGCTGATGAGAAAAGAGTAGAGGGTGGGCTGAGGAAAATAGTGATAGACCCTCACCTCCAGGCTGAAATTGATGAACAAAGAAATCAATTAAGTGTATTGGTATTTGACTAATAGAAGTCAGACAGCCCAGACTGTCTAGTTATGCCCAAAGGAAAGTACTGAATTCACCTGCAGAATTAGGTGCTTTACCATGTAGAAGCAGCTTAGAGCAATCAGAAAAATCAGTCTTATGATGAGATATAAAAAGAATATAATATCTTTTATTTCTGAAACTTTTCTACATTAAGTTGTGTAGAGCTAAAATTAAGTTTCAAGCACCAGGAGTTAAGAGTTTAGGTGGTTCTGTGGGATCGTTATTCAGGGATGTGTCTAGACCCTGCTGGAGTGGCCGAAGCTGGCAGGAAAAGATCCAGAGCCAGGATTTTTCATCCTAGGATGTCCTCCATAATGGTTCCATGTGGGAGCCCATGATTGAGTTAACAAGTTGTAACACATCCCAGCTGCCTGTCAACTTTAAGAAAAAAAATGTGCTTATTAACTGCTTTAAAGCAAACACCTGTGCATACTCACTCCTGTCTCCTTGCCATAAAAAGCAGAGACAATGCCTTGCTTGCATATTTGAGGTTATAGATAGCACACTGCTTATTGCATAACAATGACCCAGGCCCTCAGCTATAAACGCCAGGCCTGCGTGGTGTTAGATAGTCCATTATCCCCAAAACAGGGACCAGGCTGGTCTGGTGGTCTGCTTTGTAATGAACATGTCTAAAAAATGTATCTTGTTCCCCTCAGCCCATGACTTCCCTAAAGGTAAACTAAGCCTTAGTACTCATGGTGGAGTCTACAATCTCTGTCTCATCCCTTCTTTCCCCAAGTTCCTGCCTACTATCTCACAACTGTTATTGACTTTTTACTTTGATTATACACAATAAATATGGGAGCATTTGAGAGACTCGTGGATTTGGCTCCCTAATCCCTCTCGCTTTCTTTCCTTTTTCCGCAGTCTTGAGAAATTCATTCCGTGTCGGTAAGACTTCCGCCAGCCAGAACCCACAGTTCCAGGTGAGAAGGATGCAGGCTTTATCCCTCCTACCCGAGGGAGAGAGAGGAGATAATTGAGATATGCTCCCCTGTGGTCCCTTCCTGCCCCAGGGCCACTCCAGTTCACCTGCAGCCTTCTGGCCTCTGCTCACAGGGCCTCTGTCCCAGGATTGACCGCAGCCTTTTATTCCCTTGTCAACATTCCCTGTGCCTTTCAGAGGTTGCTCTCTTCTCTGCAATTCAACCCTGGCAGATGTGATGGTGGTCAGCGTGCTGATGGGCAGTTACTTGGGGACTCCCAGGAGCCATGCTGATTCTCCTGAGTCATTCGGGGTTACAGAACTGTCAAGCACTGCAGGAAGCCCATTCACGTGAGTTCAACACAGCATTACATCACTTTCATTTTATTTTTGAATTTTCAGTGGAGAAATTATTTGTAGCACACTGTTCCAGATTTTAGGCCGCCTGCTTTCCTCACCACCATTTCCTTGTTGGCTCTGGTGCTTGTTTTAAGAACCAGGTTTCTTCTCTGGTCATTTGTAGCACCTGGGCTTGCCGAATCCTTGATTTGCATTTGAAGCAGAATGCTTCTTCGTGATGTCAAACTGATTTTCCTTGTCATGTCTGAATATTTCTTGTACACTCAGCAACAGTTTCAAGTGAAATGCTCTTGTCCAATTTCGGTTAACTAATATTTGCTGATCTCCTGCTTTCATGCTGAGGGCAGTTTCTTCTTCCTGTAATAAATGTTAGCAATTTGCATTTACTATGGAAGGTACTAATCCGAGGTGCTTTTGTTCTTAACAGTTTTAATACAAATCACCCATTAAAATGTACAGCGGATTTTACTCTATGCCCAGAAATGTGCATCCCAGTCAATCTTAGAATATTTTCGTCCCCCCAACAGGAAACCCAGTACGCATAAGCAGACATTATCAACTTCCCCATCCTCCCCAAGCCCCAGGGAGCCACTCTTCTGTCTCTGTGGATTTGCCTGTGCTGAACATTTCATGCAAATCGAGTCACTTCATGTAAGTGGAACCGTCTATTTTGACTGACTTCTTTCACACTGAGTAACGTTTTCAATGTTTGTCCACGTTGTGACCTGGGTCAGTACTCTATGCTTTGCTATTGCTGAATAATATTTCACTGTATGGCTGGGCCCCTTTGTTTACCCATTCATCACGTGATAGACATTTGGGTTGTTTCTGTTTTTTGGCTCTGAAAATTAATGGCGAAAAGTAATGGTGAATATTCCTGTAGGAGTTTTTATGTTAACATTTGTTTTCAGTTCTCTTACTTGTGTGCCCAGGAAGCAGAATTGCTGGATCATTCAGAAGCCAAATGTTCAACTCTCTGAGGACGTGCCAGGATGTTTTCCAAAGTGGTCACGCTGTGTTACATCCTCACCAGCAATGGCTGCGGGCTCCGCTTCCTCTGTGTCCTCATTAGTGCTTGTTAATCTTTTTTTGATTTTAACCTATTGTAGTGAATGTGAAGCGGTTTCTCCTAGTTGTTTTGACTTGATTTCCTTTAGAGCTAATGTTATTGAACACCGTTTCATTGTGCTTATTGGCCATTTGTATATTTTCCTTGAAAAATATCTTTTCAGATTCTTTTTTCATTTTTTAATTGAGTTGCCTTTTTATTGTTGAGCTGTGGAATTTTTTTTTTGATACACAAATTCCTTATCAGATAAATGATTTGAAAAAATTTTCTCCTGAGTGTTGTTTTTTCACTTTCTGGATGGTGTTTTTTGAAGCAAAGTTTTAAAGTTTAATGAACTCCAATTTATCTCTGTTTTCATTTTTCCTTGTGCTTTTGGGGTAATATTTAATATCTGATGTATTTTATTAAAACTTGTATATATAAAATAACTTAATTCTTAGGACCGTTCTAGGAGATGGGTGCGGTTGTTGTCCCCAGTCTATGCATCGGAGACTGAGATGCAGAGAATTTGACTGACATATTAGTGTCAAAGCTACCCAGTGCTGTGGGAATTCAGACCCTCATGTTTTTCCCTAGCATCTGAGCTCAACACCACCATGCTCCAATCTTTCCAGGAAACGTTAATGAAAAAATCTTTACTTTTTTGATTTCTTGTTAGATTTTTTTCTTATTGGGGACCTCAAATTCTCATTTTCTTTTCGGATATCAGTGTCGATTTATTTTAGGTCTCATGTAGGGAGAAGCATTGCTATCAGTTAACTTCTTTATTACTCACTCTCCAGTGATGATTGTTGCTAGTTGATCTAATCAAGTCATGCTTAAGTCTTTCCTGCTCATGACACTAACATCAGAGTCATGACTTATAGAATGCTCAAAGAAGAAAGTACTTGATTGATTTTATTTTGCCAACCAATCAAACCAATCAAATAAAACCCTGGTGTTGACACAGACTATAAGCCCTCCAGAATAGGGTCACTGTCTTCATTGTGTTTCATTTGTTGGGTCACAGTGTCTGGATAGTGTCTTGCTGTCCAGCAGTTTTGTGAGGATACGGTGCTCGTGAATCATTGTAAGGACAGAAATTTGACAACAGACTGTGTTGTTCATTTCACGACGGAAAAGGTAATATAGAATTACTGTTCAGATCTGTTTTAAAATTAAGCTTTGAATTTTGAGAATAGTTCAAGAAGCCATACAAAGCTCTTTTTCACTAATTTTAGATCTATCTTAGACACATTATGTTTACATAGCAGAGTAACTTATCAAGTAGATTTGACAAAGGAGTGTTATATTGATTATTTGTTTTAGTTGAAATATTCTACCAGGGATAAAGTCATAAGTGCCCATAAATGAACAAATATATTTGTATTTAAATGCAACATGGGAGCAGACTACATATGTTTCTATATAATATATATGACTGTGTGTTTTAATCTTTCTGTCAGTGTTTTAATAGTTTTTCAGCAATTTTGTAACTTTAGAATTCTTCTAAAAAAATCACCCCCAATTCTAGTGCAGTTTGTACTGTGTATCCTGTCTTATGCATGGGATTCCACTGTCCCCTCAGTGAGGAATTTCCTCTCCTATTGTGTTAGGAGCAGAGTTAAAGGAACTGTGATTTCTAGGCCTTTGCTCTCCATGTGTTTGCAGTTGGCTCTCAGTCACGATTTTCCCTTTCCAGAGTTTTCATTGTTAAATTAGAATTTCTGAAAATAACTATTAATATGTTGCATTGGTCTCCCTAGAAACTTGACGTCTTTGTGCTTTTCAGTTTTCAATTTATGAAAAATGCAAATGCACTCTTGTTTTTAAGTTGTCCTTTTTCAATAGATATTTATCTCTTAATTGATAGAATAATTTTTCCCAATGAATGAATTGGTGTGCATGTTTTAAAGGATAACTTACTTTTTATTTTTCTTATTGTAACAGTAATATTCATTGTAGAGAATTTAGTAAATAAGGATTAACACAGTAATAACTTCACAATGGCCTCTAATCTCACCTGGAGATACAGTTGTAAGGTTTGAAATTGAGAATTATAAGTCCTCTCAAATTTTTCTTTTTCAAGTACGTATAGGTTACTGAGATCCTCGAATTCCCATATGAATTGTAGCAGCAGATAGTCAGTTTCTGCAGAGGAGCCCGCTGGGATTGTGATCGAGACCACGTTGAATATACGGATCGCTCTGGGGAGCACTGCCATTCCAAGAGCACTTTCTTTTGATAGGGGAATGTGTGTGGAGTGTCTGTCCTGGTATTTAGGTCTTCTTTAACTTTTTTTTTTTCAACAATGCTTTGAGTTTACAGAGTATTATTTTACTTTAATTATCTTTGCCTTTATATTGAGGACAAGTGTGCAAGGTACCGGGATCAGAAGTGTATTTGAGCCCCGCAACTTGCTGCCACCATGGACGCTGCGCTCTTGCTTCACCCGCTGTACAATCTTGCACAGAGTACGACGTCAGTAACTCTCTCTTGAATGAATGATTATATGATTGTTGGATGATGCTTGAGAGTCCTTGTGATGATTTTTTTCCCCAGCCTTTCCCCAGTTCTTAACTATGCCCTTTCTCTTCCTAAACTCCAGCCTGGGTTTCAGCCTGCCTGTGGCATTGATTTTCCTTGTCTGTGGACTCTTCCTTTCACTGGTTCCCGATAATGTTACATGTGGGCTGTGGAAACTTGCTAGATGTCAAGAAAGAGCTAATCCATTGTAGGCCAGTATTTTTAGAGTCTGTTATTGTTTTATTGATTGAAATTAAATGAGGCTGCCCCCTGAGCCCTCCCATGAGCACTTTTGACCTTCCTACAGCTGATACTGCTCTAGTTGCTGCATGTGCCCTTTCCCCAGCCTTGATTTTGTAATTGAATAAGTCACCATCACGGGAGCCCTCTCTTTAAAAGATAAAGAGAACATTTGCTCCTTTTCCCTGTTTGGGGACTTCAATGAGATGAGATCCCAGATAAAGAATGGAGCCCCACCTCTTTCTGACCCCCGCTGTTTCCGTTCCTTTCTTCAGGGGAAAAGAGTACAATTCAACAGTACAAAGATTGATTGTGAGCTAATGAGATAGACAAGACAACCGATCATTTATTAAATAACCTTTCATGATAGAAACAAATGTATTATACACACAAACAGCACACAAAGCACTGTAGTACCATGGTTACAATCGTGGGTCCGAGTTCGTGTCCTGCTCTGGAGAGACCAGTCCTGTGAGATGGAGAACTGGTAAGTCGGCTTAGCCTCTCCAGAACTGGTTTTCTGTCCTGCAGAGACGGGGCTCGCTAGGCGTCCCCCCCGTAGAGGTGCTGTGGGGTGTAAATGACGCGCGTGGGCAGCCTGAGCACAGCTGCTCATTCCTCGTAAGTGCAGGGTAGCATAGCTTTTGCGGTGATGGCTTTATGACCGCCCCATGTAGACTGCCAGTGCTCTGAAGGGATGCCTTGTGGTTTGGAGATGGGATTCTCACTTCTGTAAATACCCAAGTATAGTGTTATTGGGTCCTGCTGATTTCAGTCTATTCTTTAGAAAGTACATATTGTAGATATATTTTTCAAGCATGCGTGCTTTTTTTCTTTTACTATTTAAAGTTCTACCCTCTCATCTCTTGGTGTTACTTTTCATGGAATCCAGGAAACAGTCCTAAGCTACCTGCCTCTTCACACTTTTCCGTGGTGGTTTCCTTCCCTGATTAGAAGAGGGTTTTGCATAGGAAATTTTATTTGTTCCCCTTTTCTTGGAGTCTCTCTCTCTGTCTGCCCATCTCTCACCTCTCAATCTGTCCATTTCTCAACCCACTGCTTCTTCTGACATGTTCCAAAACGCATTTCAGGTAGCTTACAGAAGAACAGATACCAAATAAACAGGTGAGAAAATGGGGCCCAGTTCAGACAGTGAGGCTAGGAGGCGAGCCTGTGTGAGGGTTGCAGGCGTGAGACACATGCCTCTGCCATGTGACTTATAAGATCGACAGCAGCAGTGTGCTTCAAGCTCCCAGCAGACACAGGGAAGCAGGATTTGAGGGAGATGCTTACTGGCTGTGAAATAAATAAGTGACTTAGGAGAAGCCCAGCCTTTCCAGCTACTAAGGCTTAGGAGAATATTTTGAGTGTCTTCCAAAATCAGAGTATGGCATCTTTTCTTTTTTCAGAGTTCTATGTATAGTTGGTTACATTCTGTACCTGGAAATTTCTCCAAAACTGCTTCCCACGTGAGTCCCATGGCTCGGGGATTGGGTGGTTCTGCTCATTGATGGGGGTTGGCCAGAAACAGAAAATGAGAGCCTCAAAGGGGCCTGGGATTTGTCAGTTATGTTTTGTCAGTGCTGTAGGGTTCAAGAAATGCTTTCACCGTTTCTCTCCATCTGAGGCGGCAGCGTAATCTCTTACCAGCATCAGGAGCTCAGGGCCACGCGATGGTGGGGGCTGACTGCACTGCCGTCAAGACAGCTGAGCTAGTCACTGCAGGTGTGGTTCTTTTACATACTGCATTTCATGTTCTTTACTAGAATGTTTCAACAGGGAGTTAATTAACTGAGTTAATTAACATTTAATAAATATGATCTTTGTTGAAAAGACAGTTATAGGCAGAATATAAGCTGTGAAGCCTTTAAAAACGGTTTCATTACTGAAATTTCATTTGGGGAGATACACGGTTTATCTTATATATGGCTCTCTTTTAAAGTAACAAAGAAACAAGACAGAAAAGGCAGAGGATGATTTCTGTTCTTCCTCTCGGCTTGCAGGTGCCCTCACCCCCAGTAGCATCAATCAAGACACCAGCACTGACACTGGCCGTGCTCAGAACTGCCTCAGCCCTGAAGACACTGCTGACAAATAGAAGGGGGCCACGCCCTGTTACAGCAGGTGCTCTCACTTTGTGGGTCCTTATGTAACTTCGTGGTGTTAATCAGGATCGCCCGTCCTACATTGTGTGATGCTGCTGCTTTGTCTCCTAGTTACTTGTTTCTCTAAGTATTCTTGTATTATTCTCCAATGCATAGTACTACACACCTAAAAATGCTTTTTTTCAGATGAAAAAGAATGTGCATTTAAAATAATAACTCTGAAAAAGGGGGCAAAAAAGGCTATCATTGTCCCGCTATTCAAAGATAATAATTAACACGTTAACGTATATTTTCATCAGTGTGGATCACCTCTGTCATAAAAAACCAGAGAGCACTCTGTGACTGTTTACTGTGTGGACACCTCCATTTTCCATTCGGCTTTTTATATGTTTTTCTACAATATTCTATCTCCTCTGGCATGATTTTTGATGACCAGTATAGCATTCTGTCTTGTGGAGGCATTGTCCATTTTACTTCGGACTTAAATAAACTTTTAAATTCCAAGTATACTTAACTGAAATACTGAAAAGAGAACTGTGGTGGTAGAGGAAGGCCCTACCTCCCTTCCCCTTATTTCCGAAGAGTAAAAACTGTTGAAAATTTGATATATATGTTTCATGACCTTTATGCCTACGACATACATATATACACACATATGAGAATTCCATGTATACGTGTGTGTATATATGCTTTATTTAAAAATGAGACCATACTATATGTTTTTCTGCAGCTCGCTTTAATCACTCAGGTGTATATCATAGACGTCCTCCCACTCCAGACTCACACGGTCCTTTCAGATAGAGTGGAGGGGTCTCCTGATTTGCGGGTGTGGTCTCTTTCCCACGCACACCTTTGGTGAGAGAATGCTGTGGACAAGGCCCTGGACCACGGCGAAACGCCGGCTCCCTCATTGCTCGCAGCTCGTCGTGATTTAACGCATCATTGTCTTGATGGTGGACAGTTAAGTTTTCTCCATTTTCCACTGTCAGAAAGGATATTTGACTGGCATCCTTCTTGTACAGACATTCCTGTGATCTTTTATGAGTATTCCTTTAGTTAAGGCTTCTGGAAATTTAGTCCCTGGATGTGACATTTACATTCATCACAGACTCCATTCAAGTAACTCTAGAAATTCCTTCCATAGGGGAATGAAAAGATGCACAATTACTTATGTAACCAATTCTCTATTGCTGGATATGATTTCACTTCAGTTTTTCTTCCCACCATTGTAAACAGTGCTGTGTAAATGCCCTGATGGGTACATCTTTTTGGACTAAATTTGTTTTTTCCTAGAGGAAACGATTCGTAGAAGTGGTGTTGAGTCAGTGTGTACGTACGTTTTTCAGAGTTTACATATCCATTGACATGTCGTCCTCTGATAATGTCGCTCATGGTTTCTTCTCCCACAGATGGACACTAGATAGAATATCTTTTAAAAATATTTGCCAATATGATGAGCAAAAGTGCTTTTTCATTGTTTTAGTTTGCATTTGATGACCAGTGAGGTATTGAGCATTTTTCACTCATTAGCCATTTGACTTTTTTAAAATGAATGATTCCTTTTTTCCATTGCACACATTTAAGTGAAGGAGCTTCTTGTTGCTTTGTGACAGCTCTCTGTATGTTATGAACATTAACTTCTTGTCTTCAACAACATGTATCACAGAGCTTTTTCTTGTCATTTCTTGCCTTTCATTTTGTTTAGGAGGATTTTAATTTTGGTAGTGTCTCAAAATATTCTTATGATAATAAATGTATTCCTTATGTGTTTTATCTTTGAAATTTTTCTTAAAAATAATTTCTTATACTGGAATAAATCTCCTCTGTAGGTTTTTTTTAATCTCTAAGATGGAGATGATAATAGTACTTGTTAATGTAAGGGTAAGTTGAGTTAATAAGAGCAAAGTGTTGTATTTGCTGTTATTAGTACTTTTTTATATTTACATCACTGTCTGTAAATTATCTTGTGGTCCTTATGAGAGGAATAGTATTTATTCTTTCTAGGTGATTGTCTGATTGTCTCAGGACAATTACTGAAGTCATACTTTTCTCTTTGATTTGAAATCCCACCTTTACAAAATACTTATGTACACTAGAGTCTCTTTTTGAGCTCATGGTTCCCTTCTGTCAATCTGCCTTTCTTACTCCAGCACCATAACTTACATATTGTAAAAATTTATTTAATAATTGGCAGTCTGAATTTTTTTTCATTCTTTTCTTCCATCCCAAATTTTCTTGTCTAGTATTATGATTTTATTATTCCTGAAGAATTCCAAAATATTTTGTTCAAGTTAAAAAAAAATCAGATTGGGGTTGTCATGGGAGTTTTCAGTAAGTTTTGAATTATTCTGATGAGAACTTACATCTTTACAAAACTGCTCTCCTCCATGCAATTTGTTGATGTCTCTACATTCTCACCTCTTACTTTACCCCTCAGTACAGCCCTGAAGTTTCCCCATTTAGAACATGGGCATTATTTTTTAACTTATTCCAGATTATTGTTTATGTTTTTGTCAATTTTGTAAGTGAAAATTTTTTGCTATTATATTTTTAAACGCTTAAAACTGAAATTTAGAAAGGAAGATTCGGTTTGTATATACTCACTTTGTAATTTGTCATTTAAAATTGTAAGTATTAAGTAGTTGTTCCAGAATCCTTTCTTTTTTGTTTTTAAAAATTTGTGTCGAAGATTCTCAAAATGTTCATAGCTAAGTAGTATAGGTGCGGAGACAGATGGAGAGAGGTAGTGTGGCTCATGTACAAACTGTGAGCAGTTTCATGGCTGCCTTTAGGCTGGAGAAACCACAGAAGAGCCCAGGTTAGACAAGGAATGGCTTTGTATGCACTTGAAAGCCAGCTTTCCTGCCTGTATGGTGAAGCCTGGTGGGCGTGGCAGGTAGATGATCAAGGTCTGATCAAGGTCATTTGCTGCACAGAGCGCTGTGTCTGTGAGAAATGGTGACCATTGCCACGGCAAATGCTTGGTGCCAGGAACAATGCAGGGGAGCTGGGGAGCCTGTGTTAAGGATTTTCCAGTCCTGGGAGTGGGAAGATCAGACTCTGCATTCAGATCTGAGTTTGAATTAATCCTCTTTAGTTTACTGGACCTCTGACTTTTGTCAAGTTATGCATCCTGTTTGAACTCCTGCTTTGTTGTCTCTCAAAACAGAAGAATTACAGCCTGCTGCTAGAGTGTTTGATCAGGGTAAATGATTTGTGTCTATAAGATGCCACGTACAGTCACAAGCTCAGTGAGCAATGAGCTGTCCCCTCTTCTCCTGCAACTCAGTGCTCGATAAGTCATCAGCAGAAAGCGAGTCCCTAATTTGTATGTGGTGCAAGGAAGAACAAAACTAACGTCTTGCCTTTCCCTGGCAGTATTCTTACTTCTTTGCTTCATGTACCTCTTTCCTCCTTCACTCTCCCCTTTCACCTCCTCCACCAAGAGCCCGAGACTCTCTCAGAACACTAGATTCAAATTATTTAAATGTTGGCTCATTCCCATGAAATGACAGTGACTTAAAAAAACTGTACACATCCCAGAATTCATTGTATTTGATTTACACACACACACACGTGCACACACACACACACACACACACACATCAGGCTACCTCCCATTTACTGAGGGAGAAGGGCCACTTTTTCTGAGTTTTCATTTACTCAGCGTGAGAGCAGTCTCTTAAGCAGAATTTCACCTGGCTTCGTGCATGGTTTTTTAAATTGGATTTCTGCTTTTTGTCCATAAAAATATTCTCCTATTAGAAGACAGGAAGTGGAGACATAGATATTCTGCTGAGATATTGGTGTTATCATATTTGAGTTTTAATGGACATAAGGCGGCATAGAGTCATACATTATTATGGATGAGAATCCATGATGATGTAACTTGGACAAGAATCTGGGTCTCCTGCCATCGTGTCCATGCGGGTGAAGAGGCAACTGGGTGGGGGATGGCAGGGAACCTTCTTGCTTGAGTTCCAGGTTCTTGTTAGTTTTCATTGCTCAGCTGCCTTTAGTTTATGTCCATGAGGCCTCTCATGGGAAGGTCACTATGTCCTGAGAGACTGAGTTACTAATCAGCAGAAAGCTCTGGACCCACTCATATTTTCCAGAGTTTTTCTGCTGACCTGCTGACACTTTATATAAATGAGACCTAACAAACTACTGGATATAAAATCCTTATTGTTATCATTTGCCCTCGAGTTCCATAGGAATGGAGTGCTGTCTCAGGCTGTCTAAGGCTAGATCTGAACAAAGATAGGGTGATAGGCTCTGCTGCTGGACCCTCCCCAGTCGAATGGGATTTCCACCTTAGTTTTTAGAATCAGGCAGATGAGTTCAAATCTTGTCTTTACCAGTTATTAGCTTTGTGACCTTGGGGAAATAACTACTTTTTTGGTTCCAATTTTCTTTATCTGTAAATAAGTTCAGTATTTATTTTAGGGTTTTTGTTTTAGAATTGAATGTGCTAATTCCCTAATTTATTCCTCAAATACTGATCACATGGTTCTATGCTGGTGCCTTAGTAGTTGATTGCTAAGGGACTCAACAGTGAGAATGGGGATGGGGCCCCCTGGATCATACAGCTTATATTCCAGGATATGCTTGTAAAAGACAAGATTGCAGTGGATTTTTAGTAAATGACCATTCCTTTCCTAATCCCCATTGATTGTGTATATATCTTTATACTAATATATGAACAATTTTTTTTGCAGTTTAAATCTCTTTGTAGTATTTAAAGAATGTAGCTATAACAAAAATACGTGAAATAAAATGACTTGACTTTTATTTTCCTTTCAATAAGCAAAACAAAATAAAATAGAAAAGAAAAGAAAAAGTATTGAAGGAGTAGAAATAATTTTATTTCCGTGGAATCAACTCCCTATGTTAGGTTTTTCCATTGTGTTGTTCAACATCATATAAAATTGACAGGTTGTGACTTCAGTGTTGATAGCTAGGTGAGTATAGTTTCTTTTTGTGGTTGTCTTTGATGAATTATTTGCACTAGATCATAAATGATGTGCATGTTACATATTGGAAACGAGGAAACATTGGAGAGATACTACCTCCAATGCAGTCATTTTGTTACCGAGTCCAAACTCGTTCTGCTCGCCGCATGACAGGCCAATAAACCGGGAGATGAGGTGTTGGAGCAAGGAATAGTGACTTCACTTGCAATGCTGGCAGACCCAGAAGACGGCAGACTGATGTCCTGGAGAACTATCTTCCCCAAGTAAGAATTCAGTCTCCTTTTATACTAAAAAGGGGGGGGGTTGTGGTTGGTTGTTGCATACTTCTTGCTTTATGAATTGTTTGTCCTTTGAATCCGCTGTTCTTGCAGCTGTCCATGTGGATCAAATCATGGTACCCCTGTAAAACCTCCAAAAAAACAAAGGCTATTCTCTATTATGCAACTTGCCATCTCTACAGAAGTGCAGATGAGCTAACATTTTTAAAGATCAGGGCCAGGAGAATAGGCTTTCCTGCAGATTTCAGGCTAAAGGCAACTTTCTTTTTCAAATGGTGCAGAGCTACCAAGTCTGAGCCTAGGAAACAGGGCACAGGTTTAAACTCAAAGGAACAGATTTAACATAGGGTAAAAACTGTTACATTTTATTACAATTCCGTTTCCAGCTTCATAGATAATATTAGTAAGAAATATGAGCAATTTTGTATTTTTGCTTCTTAATAACCGATAAGTGTACCAACTATATTTTGTGAGCAGGGATGCTGTGCAGGCATTGGGGTGACAGCAAACTCTTGTAGGGGGTGGCCGACCCTGCAACATCTCTGATGCCCCGTGAGTTTTGGTGAGGGTCCCCGTAGCCAGGGGCTCTCTTCAGGAACCAGCATATGGGCATTGACCTCTGGAGACCTCTTTTCGGCTGCAGGAATTTTTTCAGATATTGAGATTGAAAAATCACTCCAGCTGGGAATAATTAGGGAAAAAAAAGAAAAGGAAAAGGGTTTGGAGTAGAGTAGAAGAGTAGGACTTAAGATCACGGAGCCTGAGTGCTTGGCAGCGGGGCCTCGGGAGAGAGGGGAGCAGAGGTGGGGAGGGGCCTGGCTCCGGAACCAGCTCCTGTAATTGTCCCTGCAAGCAAGCCACATAGCTTTAAATTGGCCTGGGCCACCTCTCTGGGCTGGATATCACCCTGGGCAGAACCGTGGTATCTGTAAAGTAAAATGACTTCACAACTATTGCACAGAGCTGCAGGTGTAAGAGAGCCTAAGCCTGTCTCAGTGCAGGGGACAAGCGGAAAGGAATGGCAAAATTTCCACTGACAATTGAAATTTTGTTAAATAGCCTGCTACAGTTGTTTGCATCACTTGAATGAATGCAGGCATATTTCTGTGGGCATTTATAGGTTCACTGAACCCCACCAGCCCCTCTTGCCCCCATCGGAGATGGGCTTTCTCAAGCACAGTGCCCCTCCTGCTTGGGTGGAAAACGGTGCTGGTCCTTGCCTGGGGCCGGGCTGCTGCAGGGCACTGAATCCCCGAGGCACGGCCTGTGAGACACGACAGGAACATCTCTGCTCTTGACTGGGTGCCTCCGTTTCCCCTGCAGTGTAAAAATGCCGGTGACTGAGTTAGAAGCATGCTTCCAAGCTGTCCATGTCCTTGGCATCCAGAAGCGGAGCCTGGAAGCTTTCGAATTTATCCAGAATGCGGTTTACATTCACCTTCAGCAGGTGAGTGTATGTCCTTACACAAGTGGAGGAATTACTGCAGTTTTCCTGGAACTTTCTCACTACAAGTCCATTTGATTTTTCTGTGGTAGGATTCAGTATGGCCTGCTAAAAACTCTGGAGTGAGATCTTGAAACCCTGATGAAGAGCATTATTTATTTCATTTCTCTATATGATACTCTTTTACTTTTAAAATTCAGAATTTTTGGTTGTTTCAAAAATTTTTTGGGGGGGTTGGAGAATCATGTTTACTCTTACCATCTTTGCAACCTGTTGCTTTGTGCCTCTCACCTGTCTTCTGTCACTTGTGAGGCGGTTCCATTTGTGACCCTGTCCGGGTTGTTCATGTTATAAAACATAAAGCCTGTAAAAGTACAGTCCCTTTTCCTCCGAAGACATTCCACAAATACTCCTTTAACCTGGGTGTGGTTTTAAGAAGACAGAATCTTTAGAACATGTCCTTGCAGGTTGCTAGTGCAAAATCCCAAAATCAATAGTCTAGCTCAACATCTAAAATCTTTCTAATTTACCTTGGAATTGTATGGATAAGTGAAGCAGTTTGCTAAGAACTCAGACCAGGTTTAGAATACAGGTTGGTGTAGCTCAGCAGGTCCTCCCAAGCTGATGCTCTGCCAGAGGGCGGGGCCGAGGGGAGAGGGTGGGTCCTGCCCTCCCTGAGTTGACAATTTCATGGCAAAGACTTTCACCTGGTGAAGAACTTGGAGTTTCTTCTAAGAAGAGTGGGTCTTAAAAGAGTCCAAAAAGCGCGGGAGTGGCACAGTCCCATTTGTCTCAAGTAGGGGAGAGCGGCTGTGGGGCCACTTAGGAGACTCGTGAGTCCAGGTGGGCAGTGTTGGTGGCTTCCACTTGAGCGGTGGGACGGTCAGTGTTTAAAAGCGAACATATTGAAGGCATGTTTAGATGGTAAAAAGGAAAGGATGAAGGCTGGCTGTGAATGCAGGATGGAGTAAGGCCCAGGTTTCTGGGTGGATTAATGAGGTAAATGATGGTCCTTCTGTGCTCTGAGGAGGGAAAGCTGCAGAGGGAGTTCTGCGGAAAACTGATGAGTTCAGCTGTGGGTAAAGTGAAAGGTTGTTAGATGTGTGGTCTGGGAGCTCAGGTGAGAGCCAGTAGTGAGTAGGGGGAGGTGAGAGGGACTTTCAAATAATTTTGTATTGTGAACATACAAATAAGTATGAGTAATGACACATTTAACACCTCTATATTCTGGATTTAAAGCCCAGTAACATTTTGCTATACTGACTGCAGAGGTTCTTAATATTTTTTAATAGAAATAAGTAGAAACAAAATAGTGGAGTTAGTGAGCATCTTAGAGTAGATGTGTGTCCTTGTATGTATTTTTATACCTCATCTGTTTATAACCATAATCTACAAAAAGTTATCTTGCTTAGCATAAGAGTTAAACACAGGGACGTGACACACATTGTTGGGGGTTGAAGCTGATCTTCTCGGGCAAATTATGGACCCTCTCTTTGCCTTAGTTGCATCGTCTGTGACTGCCCCAGGGCCCCTCATCACAGCTGATTTCCTAGAGTAGATGTTGGGAGGGAGGCTGCTGAAGGGAGTAAGAGGTGGCAACTGCTAGGGATATTGAAGGGAGACAAAAACAGATTAAAGCCGATAAACTGAGTACAAATACCCTCTAAATAGAAGGAATCCCGCAGTGTTTTGAGCCGCTTATCATAAGGGAAAGAAAATCACGTGGATCCAAAGCTCTTGAGCATATGAGTATTGTGGGTGGGAGGGTGTCATTATAAAAGTGTTGAGAAAAGGCCTCTTTGTTTTCCTTGACATTACCAGTAAGGATGGGGAGCAGAAGCGAAACCCTCTGCTTCACAGTTGAAGGTGCTGTTTTGTGCGAAACTGACCAAAGTTTGGAAACCAGTCATCAGCGATGCTGGCAAATGAAGAGGCTTCTGGATTGGGTGGGGCACTTGCTGTGACTTCCAGGTGACCTGCTGGCTGGGGGCTGTGTGGCGGGCAGTAGTTTTGCAGTGTAGCCCGGGCATAATCCCTAGCTCTGATGCTGCTGGTCTGATTAACAGACCTGGGCGCACACTGTCCTAATGGGGCAGCTCGGGATGTGGCCCTGCCGTGCTGAGAGCGAGAAGAGGGCTCCCCTGAGGAGGTGTCCCTGCGGAGAGTGGAAACGTACTCCTGCAGGGGAGGAAGAGCCTCTGAGCAGCGGGCCGGATGCACAGGCAAGACCAGCATGAGCACTGATGTTTCCGGGAGCCGGAAGTCATA
This sequence comes from Vicugna pacos, assembly GCF_048564905.1. Taxonomy (NCBI): domain Eukaryota; kingdom Metazoa; phylum Chordata; class Mammalia; order Artiodactyla; family Camelidae; genus Vicugna; species Vicugna pacos. The sequence continues at coordinate 77,561,330 of NW_027328741.1, read as the reverse complement.
CAGTGGCCCAAACGGCCTTGTTCCTGAGAGACTGGAGGGAATAGATGCTGAAAAGGCAGGCTAGGGTCAGACCCTGTGGTGGGTTATGAGTGACAGGAGAGGATTGTTCAGGCAGGCATGAGACAACTTTGTGGGCGTCCCAGCTGGGGCGTCACGCCGAAGGGAAGAGCAGAGTTATAGACTTTGCCACTTATTAGCTGTGTGACTTTGAGCAATATCACCCCACCTCTCTCTCTATATATCTTCATCTGTAAAGTGACACAGTGACAAGGTCGTGTCATCAGAAGTATTAGCTTAGCTCTGATCCTCTTTGTCGACTCCTGTCAGTGCTTCCCTGCAAGGTTCTGCAACGGCTGCTTTTACCCTGAGACGGGAGGGCATAGAGGGACACTGTAATACCCGAGGGCAGGAAGGGGTTGCTTTAAAAGCAGACATGTAACAGCCTGCAGCTGCAGACTTGCAGGCAGTTTGGTTGACGGTCCTTGAGAGGACTTTGGAGGCCTTAGCATCGTCTTAAGTCTTGTTTCCCCTTGGGGACCGGATTTGCCTTTGGGGATTGATGTTGAAGATTTGAGCTTCTGCAAAGCTGTTTTCAGAGATGTGTATATACGTAAAATATCATATAAAATAAAATGATTTATTTAACGTGTGTGAATTTGTAGCTGTTAGGAACAGCTCTGTTGGCCTGGTCTCCACGGAGGACACCAAGGGTCAGCAGAGCGTGCAGGAGGGCAGGCAGCCTGCAGTGCTTCTGCGGGGTGTTCTCCCCAGCAGGGCGCTCTGCTGAGTTGAGTCTTCTACGAGTTTTGTTGCCAGAGGAGCAGACAGCAAATTAATGAGTTCTAGAGGGATTGTATAATGACAGGAAGAAATAGGAACCCGGAGATTTTCCGGACTAAAACACGCTTTGGTTCCTGATTCAGTGTGTTCCATTACAGAATTGATGAGTTGTGTCTATTCTGGAACGTCATTGAAATAAACGTTCAGCCTATATGTTAAGGGCTTTGTTTTATTTGGCTGGAGGACTCGAGCCGGGATGACAGCCTCTCAGATCACTCTGAGGGACTGCTCCCAAGAGGTAGGGGAGGAGCTAGGATATATAGAAGCTTACAACAAAGAGTAGGTAATTGGAACAATAAAATATTGCTTGTTATCTAAAGAAAACCAGATATCTCAAGTTCAAGTATTTACTGCTTTTCTATGTATGGTGAGAAGCAAACATTTGAGTCATTGAATTCATTCCTTTGGCAAGCCCCTGGCTATCTAGGGCCAGTATCCTGTCCTTTCTTACTCTGAGTCTGCTCAGAGGGCACCACTGTGAGTGGCTGAGAGGCCGGGCTGTAGGCATGTACTCGCTGGGGGTTGGCAGCAGCCGCTGATGACTCGGATTCAGCATTCTTTGTTTACTGTCATGGTTGCAGTATTTTCATGCACATTGTAGTATTTTCATTCACAGTGCTCCCACTTGGTCCTAAATTTGACCAATATTTTGAGAGAAATTTCATGACCAATTTTGTCCCACGGTGCTAGGATGGCTCATTCCTAGTTCAGGTGAAGAATCTTCTAAGTTGCCATTCAAGGTGTAAGTTTTTTTTTCTCAGGCCCTGTTGATACTAAAAGTTCTCTGGATCACCTGTCTTACTAGTCTATTATGATACAGAAAGTGTTTACCCATCTTTGCTCATTCCCATACCTAGAATCACACTATTATATTTATTTTATTCAGGGTTATAAATTTTATCTGTTTCTTCAAGATGTTTAGCCATCATCAATCTTGTGGGCCTAGTTACACATTGGGAAATGTAACAGACAACAATTTTATAAAATAGACAGGATATAAGTAATACAGCTAGTAACGTTAATAAAGTCACGAGTAAGAATTTAATAGTCGAGAAGTTGTATTTTTGGGTTAAAATTTTGCTTGTGTTTCTGAGTTTGATCCTATGAGAAAGTTCATATTTATGGTCAGGGTCAGAGCCGGTATTAAGTGGCCAGTTGAAATCTCCCACCTTGTAAGATCAACAGTGGCCTAAACAGAACTATAAATTCTTTTTAGAATAACGTTTCTGAGGGCTATCTAATTAGAGCCTTGGAGTAGGGAAACCCACCAAGGTAACACAGAAGTACTAGACATAGGTAATTTATCATAAACTTAACAAGTGGAGTAGATCATAATAAAAGGTTGGAGAAATTATCAAAGTAATTGGTATACAGTCCTGGTCCGGTGTCTTGGGTCAGCTGTCTAGCTCAGATGTCGTCTTCTTCTCATCCTGGTCTGGTAGCTTTTTCTCCATTTGGGCATTGTTTTAAGGTGAGCAGCACTCGATAGGCCAGTGCACTGCAGGGGATGTTTCAGATAGGAAATGAATCCGAGACTCCGTTTCCTTCAGCTTTGGTGTGTATGGTCTGGTAAAGAGTACCTGAAAAAGGGTCCTTCCATTCAGGTTGGAGACAGTTCTTTAAGTCATGCCTGTTGCAGTATGTATAATCCCCTGGCTGCAGGTCATGGGGCATTGGAACTTTACCCAAGGATAGATTTCTGAGCTTCAGAAACAAACCTAGAGTATCCTTTTCATAATTCAATTAAACCGTACAGTAATGTGACATAACAGCAAGGAATGATCTGGGAAGTGTCTTAGTAAATATGGACCTCAATTAACAAAACTAGAATTTAATATCCACTAAAATATAATTTATTTTCTCTCTTAAGTTACCCTCAGTTTTCTCAAATATAGCCAAATCAAGATTAATTTTTTACAAGTTAAGTCTGATTATTTGATCATATAGGCTTTTTTAAATTGGCTGTGTTGGAAGTTTTAATACGGAGTCTCAGGGTAGAATGTTAAGGTTTGCTAAGGCCAAGAAAGACACGTCAAGGCTTTTCATGGGTTTCTGCCTTACAGATTTAGGTAAATTCTTTTCTCTTTAAAATCCTTAAAATATCTTTATACTCCTATATCTGTTAGGAGATGATCTCCCTAATATGTTTGATAGAGCCACTGGGGACCTAAGTGTTTTTAGTCTCTTGAGGGATCAGATAGAGAGAAAAGATAAGTGTTCCAAGTGTGATTACATAGGTATAATTTATCAAATTGCTGTGAACCATAACTAGCTTAAGGAGAAGAGATTCTTTATGTCTGGGAAACAGGTTAAAAGGCAGTAGTATTTCAAACAATATCAAAAATTATAACCATATTCAGCTGGTTAATCAGTCCCATGTAACTAATTCTTTTAATGAGAGTTTTCATTAGAACTTTAAAATTTCTTACCCAGTTTAGTTCAGTGCTGTAGTTTGAAATTTATTAGAAATCAGTAAATCTCCTTGAAGAGAAAGCATTTTGCAAAACCATCAGAAGAAAACAATTAACTGTCTATAAATGACAAAAGATTTAAAAGCATGGTTAAACACCGTTACACTATAATCAATAAAGAAACCTGTTCACTATACCCATAATTATCACTGGTAACATTTCAGATAAACCAGAATTTTAGGGAGTCCATGTAATTTCTACAATACCTATATTAATAATATTTCTCATTCAATATAACCTTAGAAGTTTTATGATTCATTTGACAATTCCATGTTATTTAAAATGCCAAATGAAACTTTATAGTTAAAAATCTCTCTTTGGGATGTTTCAGGGGCCTTCTGTAGCATCCCAAACTTAACTGGAGATTAAAAGAATTTTAATTAATTAAATTAATTTTTATTTAATTAATTAGAATTTTATATTTGGGGAGCTTTTTGAAAGATTTCAGAACACTTGATCAGATAAACATATAGATCACTGTAATGTAGTACTAATTCATTAACAAGAAAATATGTCAAATGTAAAGGCAGAACAGATCAGCTAAGTGGTATAAGAAGTTTTACAATCTGTTACTGAAGGTGGATTAATATTTTAAGAAAAATTTTTCCTCTTAACAGAGAGAAAACCAAATCTAATCTTGTTCCAGCTAACTTCTAAGATTCATTTACGTTGCCCAATTTGTTTCTAAACTTAGCCAATTCTGACCACGTACAAAACTTTCCTCAGGTTTCCTTTTCCACAAGCCTTCCACAGCTTTCTATATTAGTGTGTCCTTTATTTTGTCTTCCATTCAGAGGTAACCAGCTTCAGGAGAAAGTCACTATTTTTCATTAACAAAATATAATTCCATTCTTATATCTTCCTTTACGCATTTATATTACTTTCCTAGGATACTGAGATCATTCCCTTACTAATAGAGACTATTTCAGTGTGGCACCAACCATTTATTAATATTTCTATATACCTTTAGTTTCACTGTAAGAGGAAGTTAAATGTTAAGTAATTCGTATTTCAATGTTATTTTATCTGAAAATGGCATAGCTATTTAATAAAATCTTGTCATTTAACTTAATTTAGCACAACACTAGAATTTAAAGATACCAAACACTTAGAGATTATCTTAAACATACATTTTAAAAATATATTTTAAATATTTACCCAAAGCTTTCATCTCATTTGCATTTAATTTACTTAAAATTTTACCACAGCACATTACTTTTATTTTTTTTTTGACAAATCTGCAACATATATAACAGGATCTTATTTGACTTTCATTAAATCTAGGTACAGTAAAGGTATTATACATAATATTGATGACTTTAAAGATGTCTATATTAATTAGAACATACTTAAACTAAACAATATCAAATATTATCTTAATATTGAATATTTTCCATTTCACATGACGCTGAAAGTCAATTTGTTCAGTTGTTATTTTAAAAATACTTAATGTTTAAGCTCTTATATTTTTACGTCAATTAAGCAGAGCTCTATGACTTTGAATTTTTTTTCTTTAGCAGTAGAAATATCTCACTTCTATAATGTGTACACAGGCTTATAATCAGAAAAAAGCTAGAGATCTCATAGCTTCACTTTAAAACTTACTTATAAGATAGGTATAATAATAGTTGGAGTAAGCTGAATTTGCTTGCTCAAATCATTAAGGCTTACTATTTATGAAACAGACAGTTAAAATTTCTTCACAATGTCTGAAGGACCCTTCAGAGTTCTGAGTTCTAATATGCCAAAAATTTCTTGGCCTTAAGGTTTATTTCGTTGAGCTAATTAGACTCAGTCCTAGGTCACTGTTTGTTGTATTTATATTTCTGATGTGCAAGACAAAGACACTGTCTTCCAGGTCCCCAGAGAACTGCTCTCTCACCCAGGCCGTATTTTATCTCCTTAAATGGCATTTTTGTATCAGTGAGAAGAGCTGTAAACAAAGAATTCCATGTTTTAAAACTTTAAGGCTTACTTAAATATGTCTTCCAAAACTTGCATAAGGCATTTAGTAAGATCTCTTTTCCTTGTGTTATAAGTTAAACCCAGGGTAAACCTGTATTTTTTTATTAGCCACTCAAATTAGTTTTTAGTTTTACATTATATTGGACGGCTTATGTAACTATATTGGTTTATTTTAATTTGTTCAATTAATATTTTCAGAGGGACAGATATGTGCCTAGCCTTATAATACCAAGAAGGGGAAGTGTTTTTCCTCTTAAACATATGTATCCCACGACACAAGCAAACGTTTTGTATAAAGATCATTTAAATATACCAATTTCACAAACTTTTATCTCAATTTTATTAAATCTTATACCTTTAATTTTTATATTTATTAAGTTTAATCAATAATTCTTATTTCTAGAAGGAGTGCCAGAAACCTTTTTTTGTGTGTGTGTGCATTGTATATAATTTTATAGAAGTCTTTAGGATGCCCAAGATTCAGCCAAAGAGCTTAGGCACTTCTCAGTTTTTAATTTCATTAATTGGTCTGTTATCCCAATTATTGATCAAGTATTTCAGTCTATATATACATATATTTCAAACTGTGGTAAGTAAAATGGGCTTGTTTGAACTTTAATCTTGGGGGGGAGTAGGTGAACTCTTTGGCCCTTTTTTTTTTAACTTTACGTTGTGTAGTATCAAAACCCTGTATGTAAATCCAAAAATGTCCATTTTATTTATTTGATTCAAAATAACCATATAAAAATATTTATCCTTTTGGGATAAGCCACTTATTTTTTTTTCGACATTTTTACAATCATTTTTCCAGTTATTCAACCTAATTAACATTAATTATTCTAAGTTTTTATCAGCATATCTAGAAACATTTATCAGAAAGGAAAACACAAACGTAGCTTTTCAAACCAGTTTTATTTTTTTAACTAAGTTCTTAGGTTAACCATTAGATATATTTTTCTACATTTAAACTTGATTTTAATAGAAACCATAAAACAACTGTTTATAATGAGATCTCTTTAAACTTTCACCAATTAAAAAGTTTTTCCAAATTAAAAAATCCATCATATGGCCGTCAATTTATATACAAATATAATATATATATAGTGATTTTAAACCAATAAGATGAAGAGGCACTTCCACATGAGAGTCGGGGTGTTGCCTAAATAAAATTCAAAGGTTTACTCTCCAAAAGCTAAAAGCCTTTGTGGTCCAGGCTGATGCAGCAAAGTTTAAGATGGCAAAATATCTGAAAATTGGTACAATCAAGGAATTGCTTAGAATCCCAATTTATTTGCGTGGCCACCATATGTACGCAATACTTGAAACTTTTGTATGGTGGAGTCCAAGGTTTCCTTTAAAAAATAAACTAAACATACATATACATACATACACACACTTAAAACACCCAGTGAAAGATAAAACATTTACATTTCAAGGACACAGGAAGAGAAATCCAAGTTACCCCTAAAGGGGATTTTGTTTTTATAAGTTCAGAATTCCAAAAAATGTTTTTATCAGGCCTGGTTAGTTATTTTCAGAGTGAGTTTTTTTTTTTTTCTTATTCCCAATTAATGTTGTAAATTTTGTATGTACATAAACCTGGCTGGGGTAATAGTTGGAGACTGGCAATCTGTCATTTCTTTTTCTTTTCTTTTCTGTTCTGTATTTTTTTTTTTTTTTGAAAGTTCTATTCCCCATTGTAAGGTCGGGTTCTCAGAATAAATTTGCTAGTAAGATTTCCCACAGGGACAACTCTGTGTCATGAAGTCTTTGTGTCTACCGCTCCTGGAAGATTCTCTGTCACCCGAGAAAGCTGTTACCAGCCAGGAGGATGGTCCGAATTTTGGAGTTGAAAGTTTCCTCATAAGAGTTTTACTTTTATCCTGAAAAATTCAATGGAGGTAACCAAATTGAGGAAAATATTAGACCAGACTCTTACCTAACCACTCAGTCCTGAACCCAGTGTCTTTCAACTTGGACTCACTCAGGATGTCTCCACTGGGTGAGTATTTTCCTCATATGTTTCCACCAGCCCCACTTTGGACATATCCTCAAGGTGGATATTTCCTGTTATCTTTCAACCAGGCCCCACTCAATATGTCTCCACTGGGTGGGTAATTCACCTCAGGTTCTTTCAACTGGAGGGCCACGTACCTGGATACACCGCCAGATAAAACTTAGGATCATCAACCAATATGTGAGATCCGAGAACCTAGAGAGACTCACCCAAATTCATCTGGACTTCCCGAGGAGGTGGATGGGCACAAAGGGCCACTGCTGGTACCAAGGCTCCGGTTACTTGGAGAGTTCAGGTGGAGAGAAATCTGCTGTGGTGCTTCATGGTGTCCAAAACTGTTGACTGAAATACATGTGCAGCCTAAAAGTTAAGAGTTATGTTTCATTTGGCGGGAGGACTCGAGCCAGGATGACAGCCTGTCAGAACTCTCTGAGGGACTGCTCCCAAGAGGTTGAGGCAGAGCTAGGATATATAGGAGCTTTACAACAAAGACCAGGTTGTTGGAACAATAAAAGATTGCTTGTTATCTAAAGAAAGCCAGGTATCTCAAGTTCAAGAATTTAGTACTTTTGTATGTGTGAGAGGAAGCAAATATTTGGACACACTGAATTCATTTTTTAGACAAGCACCTAGCTATCTCGGGCCAGTAGCCTGTCCTTTCTTATTCTGAGTCTGCTCAGATGACACCATTGTGAGTTGCTGTAGCAGCTGAGCTGCAGGCCTGTCCTAGCTGGGGGGTGGCGGCAGCCTTTAATGACTTGGTTTCAGTATTCTTTGTTTACTGTCATGGTTGCAGTATTCTCATTCACATTGTAGTATTTTCGTTCACAGACTGATTATGGATAATCTGCAACCTTGGAAAGCAACTGAGATGGAATTACTGCAGGTACCTTCTGCTTTAATAAGCCATGTGCAAACATAAACAGGGAGGAAGCATACACTTGGATTTGGAGGTGTAGGAAAGGGATCCTGCACATTGCAGGAGAACGCAATGCAGAATTCCTTACGTCCACCTTTCTTTACTGTAGTGGTTTCTGAGAACAGTTTATGGTAATTAACCAACATTGACAAACTGCACAAATTGCATTTAAGAGCTGGCCGGCTGAAACTTGTGTATTGGAGAGGTGGAATTCAAAGGCAAGTGGTCAGGTGGATTGGAGAGAGATGGAGCCAAGGCCTGGGCCCAGATTCCGGTTTAAATTGCCATTTCTTCACCATAGGGCCTTGGAATAGAATTCAAAATCTCTTAACCTGTTGGTGAATCTGTGAAATGGGCATAATATTCGTTTCACCCTGGGATTGTTGTAAGATCTAAAGAGTATTATAGCACACATGAAGCACTTAACCCACTGGCACTTAGCAGTGTTCACTGTGTGGGGCCGCCCCGCTTAGCATGTGTCAGAGCCGTAAAGGCAGCATTTGTCTGTTGAGGATGCACTTGCAGCCCCTTGGCTAGGTTATGAATTTGGTGATTTCCTATAATCCTTGTAATTCTATGTGCCATGGACAGTTATTTTCATGGACAGATGAGGAATCTCATGGTAAAAAGACTGTATAATTTGCCCAAAATCAGACCATAATTTTGGGTGCAGAGGCCTCGGTTCAGCATGGGCCCCTGGGCCTTCTGCCCTCTCTGTTCAGCACCAGAGCCAGATATGGAGTCGGCTGTTTCCCTGCCCAGAATATACGGCAGGCCGCAAGACACATCTGGCCCTGTGCTGCTTGAGCAAAAACTCCGAAGGAGAGACAGTTACAAAAGGGATAAACATAAAAACAGACGACAGCAAATTGTGATCAGCTCTGAGAAGGAAAGGAACATGTCTCGCCGTGCAGAGCTGGAAGCTTTCCCGTCTGGGCTGCTCTGGGGGTGTTCATCTCAGCTAAACAAGTTCTGCTGCTGCACCAAGGCAGGAAGGCAGGGCGCGTGTGGGCAGGTAGACAGGGCCTCGTTGATCTTACTCATTCCCCATTAAGCGACAGTTGTCTCGGGCACTTAACTAATAAACAGATGTTGGCCATAATCATCACGCACTTTGCTTGGTAGTTTTATTGGCCCCAGCATTGAGATGAGGTCATTGAAGCTGGGGAGTTTGCTGCATGCCCGTGATTACCTTGCAAATACCCCGACTGTTCTTTCAATCTAGACTGGTGTGGCTGTCATGTCCCAGCCCTGTGAATGGCATCGTGTAGCTTCTCCCAAGTGGCCCAAATGACTGACATTGATATGCTTAATTCGTTGGAAATAGTATGTGACAATAATAGAAAAAGGTAGTAAGAAATTGTTTGGAAAACTGGAAGAAACCTTTTCTTCCCCAGCTGGGGGAGCGTAACCCGTATCACTCACCCTACTCACTGCCTGTCACCTCCTCCCAGCCGACTCCGTGTTCATAAGCCACACTGAGTCTTGGGAGAACATTTTGTCTCATGACACTTTTGACTAGGACCTGCAACTTCTTTGTCCCTGGTTAACTCTCTCTTCAAAGCCATTCAACTTTTTTGCAGGCTCCTCCACTCAGATGTAAGAATAGCCTCTTTAAACTTCTTGATGCAGCTCCTTAATGAAGATCTTGTGATGGAAACCTAGCCAAAACTGGGATGTATGCATCTAGTGACTGCAAACTAAGCACTTTGTTAGTTCAGAATCAGAGGGGTGAGTGACTCAGGAAATGCTTTTTTAAGGTAACAAGGGGAAAGTGAAAGGACGCTTGCTGTGTAAGAAAGAAACATCTCAATCACAGCCAGTAAGGCACCTGTGTTCAGGATGGGGTGTGGCGAGTGCAGAGTTTTCACAAAGAAAATAGTGGTGTGATGGGAGCGAGGACAGTTGGGTACTTTACTGGGGAGGAAAAAAGTGGGCTGAACATTTCCTTGTTGAACAAGAGGATTGTGACATGATGTGCTTGTATTTTGGAGAGAAGGGTTTTGTGGGGACAAGCCTAGGAGTACGCTGTATGTCTGGGGAGTCAGCACAACAGAGAAACACAGAGAACCGGGCAGACCCCAAGACCCATGCTGGGGGAGAGACTGCCCACCAATTGGAGGCCTGGAGGCTGCTTCTGTCCCTTAGCTGTGGCCTCAGACCTCCCTTCACAGCCCAGTCCTGTTGATACAAGAATAAAAAACGTTGGGCATGAGAAGGGCTGTGTCCCAGGCTTTCATTGAGCCCCTGGGATGTGCCCCACCAGATTTTGTTCCTTAACTTCATGCAGTAAAGAATTCAAGAGCAAGCCAGTGTTGAGTAAAGGTAGATTTATTCAGAGAGATACATTGATAGGCAAGAGAAACTTCACGAGGTGTGGGGGTTTGATGCTCATATTAGAAGTAGGTACACACTCCACACATTGTGGGCCTTCCCCAAAGAGGGAGAGAGAGTGGTGACCGCGAGGTGGCGCTGTGTTGCTTGTTTTCTTGGGCTTGGTGGTTTCATATGCTAATAAGTAGAAGGACCAGCCTTAGGGCAAGGGGCTAGGTTTCCCAGGGAGTTGGCCATTTCCCACCCTTTGACCTTTTGTGGCTAGCATTGGGACTGCCATGTTGCCTGGGGCATGTTATTCACCAAGTTACTATTACAATGGATGTTTACTGAAGCTCAAGATCTGCTAGAAGTTAAATCTCTTCATCCTGAGCCTCAAGGCCTATTGGGGTTTGAATCCTTTAACATTTTGATGTTAATTGCTGTGGCCTTCCTTGAATGGCTGTGCTCTTCCCCCTTCCATCCTGTCTCACTGTGATGACACAGAGACAGCAAAGGTCTGGCCCTACCTGTGCTCCTGCATTTAAAGGTGGGAGGTGTGAGGTGGGCTTATGATGACCCTGAATGGTAAGAAAAATGTTTCAGATTTTCCTACGTGAGACATGGGGACCTGACAGCAACCTCCGCAGATTTATCTCACGGGCTTTATCGCTTGTGTTGTTATAGAAACAACAGGCAAGCCAAGAAACAAGTATAACTCACAAGGTTGTAGTACTGAGATTTATTTCACTGGCACGCTCAGAGGGGCTTCATTTCCAAAGCTCTGAGCACCTCCAAGACGTGCACATGAGGTTTTATAGGGTTAATTACAAGTATGGGGCTATTAACCAATAAGGCTCAAACAACAAAAAGCAAGGAATCAGTACACTGAAGCTTATCAATTTGGAACAGATCCCGTTACTGACAATTGTTGTCCTTGGATTTACGTGTTAGCTTATTAGCCCATTAAACTGACACTAAACTTCAGGTTTACCAGGTAGCTCAGCAAAACTTAGATCAGTAAACCGACACTTATCACACTTAGATTTGTGACTTAGCTTGTTAGCCCAGCTGGGGTTTTCCTTCACAGTGTCACTTATATTTTTTATTTTTCTTTTTATCTTTTTTTAAGTATTTAACCCAAATTTAATATCAGGGTTTTTTGGGAAAGAAATTTCTCTTTATCTTTTCTTTGGGGTTCTTTTGGGGGGGAGGTAATTAGATGTATTTATCTGTTGGTGGAGGCCCTGGGGCTTGAACCCAGGACCCCGTGCACGCTAAGCACATGCTCTACCACCCGCCCCTTCATCATTTTCTTTTTGCTTTAGCTGCCAAGAATCTTACAGCTGAATTTGTAGTCGGCCTTTAACACTTGCTCTGACTTCATGGAATCCATTTTTATGAGTTTATCTCCCCCTGGTTTCATTTAAGTATTGAATCTCCATTTTCTCTTCACTCTCCGTTTTGCATTTTTGTTGTTATGGTTGTTAAGCTGTGTTTAACAGAATTGTTTAAATTCTCTTTTAGCAAGAGGCTGAATGTAAATAAATATGTAAGCAAACAGCACAATTAAATGCTTTTATACATTCTGAGCTGTTTAGTAGTAACTTAAAAACCGAATTGAATATTAAAGTGATAGCATTTTAAAAATATTTTTTAATTTTTCATAAAAATATAGCTGATTTAAAATATGATATTAGTTTCAGGTGTACAATGGATGCTCCATTTATAGTTACTGTAAAACATTGTCTGTATTCCCTGTGTTGTAAGATACATCCCTCTAGCGTGTTTACATTACATGTTGCAGTTTGTATAAGAAAGTTGGGTAACGCAGAGTCTGGAACGTGGCTGTGTATGACTCAGGTTCACGCTCACCCTGCCTGTCAGAGCTCAGGCCTTCACTCCTTTCTGCAGGGGAGCGAGTGGAGGCAGCTCTCATCAGCGCTGTCACCAGCCTCTGAGTGGCAGTGACAGCAGTGACTGTGTGTGGACGTGCAAATTGTTTTTCCAAGAGCTTTATATGCGTTTCTGCATTTAATAATTAAAGCCCTCCTGTGAGGAAGCGTTTTTAATGCATAATACATTTTATTTTGATATTGATAGATTTCAAACCTCTGGAAAATTTACAGTAGTACAATAAACGCTTAGATACAGTTCACCTTATAGGGCACTATTTGGCTTTCTGTGTCTGGCTTATTTTAGCATAAAATTTCAAGGTTCATCCATATTGTAGCCTGAATCAGTACTTTATTCTTTTTGTTTGATAATATCCTTTTCCATTTTTTTTGGTTTTAGTCTATTTAAAAATATTTTCATTGAAGTCTAGTCAGTTTATAATGTTGTGTCAGTTTCTTGTCTACAGCAAAAGACTTCAGTTAAAAAGGAACATACCTGCATTCATTTTCATACTGTTTTTAAACATAAGTTACTATAAGATATTAAATATATTCTCCTGTGCTATACAGTATAAACTTGCTGTTTATTCTTTACATACTCAGTAACTGCAAATCTTGAACTCCCAATTTATTCCTTCCCACACCCTCCCCCCTCTGGTAACCACAGTTTGTTTTCTGTGACTCTGTGTCTGTTTCTGTTCTGTAGATAAGTTTATTTTTTTGTTTCTTTCTTTTTTTTTTTTAGATTCCACATGTCAGCAATCTCATATGGTATTTTCCTTTCTCTTTCTGGCTTACTTCACTTAGAATGACATTCTCCATGTCCATTGATGTTGCTGCAAATGGCATTATTTTATTATTATTTTATGGCTGAATAGTAGTCTATTGGACAAATATGCTACAACCTCTTTATCCAGCCATCTGTCAGTGGACATTTCGGTTGTTTCCATGTCTTGCTATTGTAAATAGTGCTGCTGTGAACATTGGGGTGTAGGTGTCTTTTTTAATTAGGGTTCCTTCTGGATATATGCCCAGGAGTGGGATTGCTGGGTCATCTGGGAGGTCAAGGTTTTGTCTTTTGATGAACCTCTATACATTTTTCCACAATGGCTCCACCAAACTGCATTCCCACCACAGTGTAGGAGGGTTCCCAATTCTCCGCAGCCTCTCCAGTATTTATTGTCTGTGAACTTCTCAATGATGGCTATTCTGACTGGTGAGAGGTGATATTTGATTGCAGTTTTGATTTGCATTTCTCTGATAATGATATTGAACATTTTTTCATGTGCCTACTGGCCATTTGTGCGTCTTCATTGGAGAAATGTTTCTTTAGGACTTCTGCCATTTTTTGAATTGAATTGTTTGTTTTCCTTTCTTATTAAGTGTAAAAGCTGTTTACATATTCTGGGAATTAAGCCCCTAGCAGTTTCATTTATTGCAAATATTTTCTCCCATTCCATAGGTTGGTTGTATTTTTGTTTTGCTTACTGTTTCCTTAGCTGTGCAAAAGTTTGTAAGTTTAATTAGATCCCTCTTGTATATTTTTGGTTGTTTTTCTATTGCTTGAGTAGACTGCTCTAGGAAAACATTGCTGAGATGTATGTCACATGTTTTGCCTATGGTTGCTTCTAAGAGGTTTATAGTGTCTTGTCTATATGTTTAATTCTTTAACACATTTTGAATTCATTTTTGTGTATGCTGTGAGGGAGTAGTCTAACTTCATTGATTTACATGCAGCTGTGCTGTTTTCCCTGCACCATTTGCTGAAGAGGCTGTCTTTACTCCATTGTATGTTCTCACCTCCTTTGTCAAAGTTTCAATGACCAAAAGTTTGTGGGCCTATTCTTGGTAAATGTGTTTATCCGTTCATTGATGGATGGATATTGTTAGTAACTTTTGGCTACTCTGAATGATACTGCTATGAATATTGATGTGAAATTTTTATGAGAATATGTTTTCATTCTGTTGGCTGTACAGTTGGCCCTGCATATCTGTAGTTTCCACTACATGGATCCAGATGGCTGATTGTAAAGGGACTCGAACATCCTTGGATTATGGTATCCAGGGTGTGGGGTTCCTGAAACCAACCCCCCAAAGGTATTGAGGGATGACTCTACATATAGGAGTGGAATTGCTGAGCCATATAACTCTAAGCTTTTGAGGAAATACCAGGCTTCTCCAAAGAAGTTGCACAATTGTCCTTTTCCCCTGGCCGCATATGAGGTTTCTCTGCCTCCTGAACGACATTTGTTATTGTCCGTGATTTGGTAATAACCATCCTAGTGGGTGTAAAATGAGATCTCATTTTGATTTTGATTTGTCTAGTGATGTTGAGCATCTTTTCATATGCTTATTGGCCATTTGTATATGTATCTAAATTCGTGGTAAATTTAAAAATTGGGTCTGTTTTATTGTATTGTTCAGTTGTAAGAATTCGTTATATATCCTGGATGCTACTCTCTTATTAGATACATGTTTTGCAAAATTGTTCTTCTATTCTGCACATTGTCTTTCACTATATTTTTTTTAAACATTAAAACAATTTCTTTACAGGGGAGGTAGTTAGATGTAATGATTTATTTTATTTTTCTTGCTAAGCACGCACTCTCTGACTTGAGATACCCATTTCCCCTGTCATTTGACTTTCTTGATGATGTCCTTTGTAAGAAAAGGGTTTTAATTTTGATGAAGTCCAGTTTATCTGCTTTTTTCTTCTATCACTTGTGCTCTTGGTATTGTATCCAGGAAACCAAAGCCTATCCTAGGACCACAAAGATTTATACTGTGTCTTCTTTTAGAAAGTTTATAGGTTTAATTTTTACATTTCTGTCTGTGATCTACTTTGTTTTAATTTTTATTTGTTATATAAAATATGGGTGTTCAGATTCCAGATTGATTCTTTTGCCTGCAGACACCCAGCTGTCCCTGCACAATTTGTTGAATAGACTATTCTTTCAATGGGGTGTTTTTGGCCCCCTAGTGGAAAACTGTCTGTAAATGTAAGTTTTTCCCCGTGGGTTTTTATTGTGTCTCATAGATTTATTTATCCAAACTTATGCCAGCAACATACTGACTTATTACTATAGCATTTTAGTACCTTTTAAAGTGAGTCCTCCAACTTTACTCTTCTTTTGCAAGGTTGTTTTGGCTATCCTGGGCCCCTTGCACGTCCATATTAATTTTGGGATCAGTTTTTCAATTTTTGCAAAGAAGTCAGCTGGAATTTTGATAGGGATTCCACTGTATATGTAGATCATTTTGAGGAGTCTTAATATTTTTAATAATACTGTCTATCATTCCATGGAAATGGGATGTCTTCCATATACGTAGATCTTTTAAAATTTATTTTGGTGATACTTCAAAAAGTTCAATGTACAAATCTTGTAAATTTTTGTTAAATGTATCTCTCATTTTATTTTTAATGCTGCTGTAATTGGAAATGCTGAGTTTCTTATGGGTGGGACTATATATCAATCTTCTTATTTCTAGAATTCCTTAACAGCAATTACCCTAGTTATATATTTGCTACTTAAATCTATCCACAACAATTCCCCACCCCGTGTTATAAGAAACCAAGACCCAAGTTAAGCTACCTGAACACCTATGTGGAAATGTGAAATGAGACCCTTGGGTGGGGCTTTGTGCAGATGATACTGGAGCTTATTCAGGATGGCTTCATCGTAATTCCTTTTAAACAACTCTTTCGGTGTATTTAGTCAGATACATTAAGAACATGCCCTTTTGATGTGCGGAGTAGCTAAGACTATGATTTTCAAATAATTTCTAATGAGAGTGTTGTTCTTGAAACCTAATTTGCATCAATCTTTGAAGATTTATGTTTCAGGGGCTTTGACTAAAGAACACCTGTCTTTAATCAATAACGACAACTAAATGCTCAAGCAACATGTAAGAGCTTGAGCAAACTGCCCCTACCCCATAGTGCTGGGTGGCTGCAGCTGCAACTGGAGTCAGCGCTTACCTATCCCAGTACGCTTGTGCTGATCTGCTCAAAGTGGTTCGTCCAACAGTTTGTCAGTAGTCTGTTGGACAGAGTCATTAAAAATTGATTGAAGGTTGCTGGAATGCAATATAATCTTATTAATATTAATTAAGCACATATTGAGTGCTTATTGTATGATGGAATTGTCCCTCAGCCTCACATGAATATTATTTCTCATAAAACCTCACATATTTCCTTGTTAATCTCACTTTACAGATAAGGAGACAGACAATTAGGTCTTCTCTCTTTTGGGGGAGCTCATTATCAATGATGGGAAGTTATAAGGAAAAAGATATTGATTCATCATGAGAAAACATTTTTCTGAGGGTCAGCAAAGAAGAAGATGAACACTGAAGAAGGTGATCATTGTTCAAGTGAGACAAGCCCTGGGTTGTGCGGAGTCAGCATCCCTGTCCTAGAGAAGGCACGTGTAGAGCTGCGTACTGGGTGAGGCGGCGCGGCCGCGCAGGGAACGCGGATGCTGGGCCGTTGGGCTGTGCTCAGGCCCGGTGGGGCTTTCTCCTAAGGGCAGTGGGCCATCATTGACAGATTTTATGTTGGAGAGTGGGGTGCTCTCGTAGTTCACTTTTGTCTTGTAGAATGCTTGGAAACATTTAGAAGGCTTGGCAGGAGGTGATGTGATGAGTCAGAGTAGGGTGGCTGAGAGGTGTAGCAGTGTTCAATTTTCAAGTTGTTTTCAGGCCCAGGCTTGTGGCTCAGTAGCCGTGTCAGTTTGAATGACGCACTCAAGGAAGTGAAACAATTTATCAAATCAATTGAAGCAGTGATGTACCCAATTCCCAGGACTGTTGTGGAGATCCAGTGAGATAACGTTTGCAGTGTGCAGCATGGTCCCAGCACAGAGTCAGTGCTGAGTGAGTGACAGTGAGTATCTGGTAGGTCAGGTGTGGGTGGTGGGACTCGGTGTCTGAGGATATCTGGGCCCTGAAGGAGGGGTCCATTCACATCTGTGAGTGGTGGGTCTGAGTTGGGAGAGGCACGGAGAACTTAGCCCCGGACCAGAGGCCCTGTGCAGGACGGCTATTGGAGGAGCACCGTGAAGTCAGCTCTTTGCAGGTGGAGTTGGAGGTGCCCTTGTGACATCTAAGTGCAGTGTCACGAGCTGAAAGAGGAGGTCTGGGCCCAGGCTGTGCATTTTCGAATAATGTCAACTCCTGAGGACACCGAAGTATTGATCACTGAACGGAAGTCATACTTTACAGGACAAATGAATAGTAGTATCACCTCTGTCATCAAAGCTCACGTCTATTTATTCATCACTCAGTTTGCTAATTGGGTACTTACAGAGCTCACTTCACCGTCCTCCCGTGGGCTCAGGCTCCACAGAAAAGAGCTGGTGTGTCTTCCTCTTTTCCAGAAGAAGACACATTTAGCTTGTAGCCTTCTGTACCTCGCCAGACTTAGGATATTAGTTTGTTGGTTTAATTGTATTTTCTGTTGGCCATGTCTTGACAGGAGAGAAATTTTACCTCATGGTCATGTTTCAATTAGCTGTTACTGAGAATTGCTGATCTGATACATAGTGTATGTATTATATTAACTTTGTAGGGTAGTTATCATTTTTCTGTCTTTGCCCTTTAATTTTGATTGCACCTTCAGTGTTCTATCCTTTTTGGGGCCTTATTTTTTTTTAATTAAAAAATGTCTGTTAACAGTTAAGAAAACAAAAACAAAGAAAAAATGCACATGGGAGCTAAATTTAGAAAATGTCTAGTGTGTTTTCTATCTCGGCAATGGAGGGTTCTAGAAACTCGTGAAAACTTTCATTACACAAGTTCCTTAAAATGCTGATTAAGAAATAAAACCTTCCTTCCTCATCTTTCAAGCTGCACAACTAATTGTCAAGAAAGTGAGGGGAAATTCTCAGAAGCCAAGACAAATGAGAAAGCAGGGTTTCTGGGAGATATGCGAGCCTTAGAATCCCTGGGGTGCTGGTTCGATCCTGAACTGATTTTCAGTTGCCTTGACAGGAGGGCAGGATGTGAGCCCCAGGCCTCTGACACTAGGAGTTGGATGGGGGATCATATTATGGGCCAAGCCCATCCTGAGGATCTTGGTTTACTAAAGGGTGAAATAGGAAAAAAAAAATTCCTCAAGGCAAGAAAATAAGGAAAGTCAATTTTGTTGGAAGAGGGGAAAAATAACAAATCCAAAGTAAGGATATAGTTTAAAGTTGTTCTGGCATTAGAGTGACCACAAACACCTGGCAGAAAAGCACAGCTACTCCTTGATTGATAAGTTGTGTTTTGAATGAATCAGTGAACAGCCATTCTGAAAAAGGCCTCCAGAGTCTTGTGGATCAAGATACTGGACAGCAAACACCTCCCTTCCAAGGTCTCATTCAAATAACCAGAAAGGTTTTAAAGGAAAGAAGCCATGATCATAGTTCTATTTATTAACATTTCTATATGCTACGAATTCAGAGGTGACTATGTAGTTGTCTCCTCTATTATGGACCTTACTTTCTCTTTGGGGAGACAAAATGACATAGTTGGTAATCTTGGTGGAGGGAGGTGTTAGTCTGTTGCACTTAGCCAGGAGAGGAGATTAAGAAAACAGTGAAGGGTGGGTGAAATTTTTAGCTGAGGACAGTCTTGTTTACTTGGCTTTTAATTGCAGGCTCAATGAGCTGTCACTGGAGGGAATAGATCTTACAGAGGATGGACTTAGCTCAGGCCTCATTGGAATGGACAAATGAACCTGGAGAAAGACAGTCAAATCTGTGCAGACATTAAAGTTCACTTGAACGTGCTGCATCCCTTAGCCAAAGATAGGACAAATATGCAGCAATTCTTGAGGACAGAAGAGTGGTTTTTAAGGTTCTCCAAGAATGAATCCCATGGAACCGAGATGGCCAGTTGTCAAACTGAGACTTTGTTCTTTGGACGGTGTACCCAGCAAGGGTATTGGCCTTTTATATGTTTCCATTTGTCTTTAATACATGTCTGTTAATGAGGACATGGGCACAAATGTTTGACACCTTGTCGAGGCGATTTTGGATACCTGCCTAGAAGCACGGGCACAGTTGCGGCTGCTTCATACATCTTGCAGCCCGTCCCTTTCCCCGGCTCCGTGATCACGGCAGAGTGGTTCCTTGTTGACCTGTCCGTTTCCTCTGTGACATCATAACCCATGAAAAGACCGGAGCATATTAACTTGGCTTTGTTAAAGTCAAAGAAACAGATCAAATATGGAGTCAGATTTGTTCTTTCCTATTTCAGTAGTACCATGGAGATGGCAGTTTGGGCAGCTTTTTGTAGTGTCCTGGAGGCTTTCTCTCTCAGCTTCTGGGCGCCTCTATTGAAAACCCTTCATTGCTGTCTGGCCTGCTGGTAATGCACACTGCCTGTTTTGCCCTGAAGATGTGTTCTGTTTATAAACTCATCTCTACTCCTTGGAAAACAACTCAAGAAAAACTCAGTTGGTTTTCCACCAGCCATGGGCAGGGGTGAGGTAAACCGTGTTATTATTTCATAAAATAATAGTAATAATAGTAATAGTAATAGTACTAGAAATAATAATAGTATTATAATAATAATAATAATATAAAAGAAGTCTTAAAACAGGACTGAGCACATTGGAGAGAGTCAAAAAATGCTTTCTGGCTTAAATCAAAAGTGATGACTTAGTGATTCCATGGCTGCTGTATTTGCTAAGCTAGTTACTCCTTTGCTCCATTACACATTATTTTAACTGAAAAAGAAATGCAAGCAAATGGTTAAAAAAAAAACTCAAACAGAGCACAAAAATACACAAGTGAAAGAAGTTTTCCCTCATCCTCTGTTCTTTCAGCCCTGTCTGGAGATGCCACTGTTTACTATCTTTTGGGTGCTTTTCCAGATATGCTTTGCACATTCCCACCTATGTATGTAAATTCCTTTAAAATTTTAGTTATTTTTAACTTAAAGAGATTTAAATCCTCAAGTGGCTTCTGCCCGGGTAATAGAACAGAACAAATCTGACTCCATATTAGATCTGTTCCTTTGAATTTAACCCTATGCTCTGTCTCCTAGGCTTCATCTTGCTTGTAAAAAATTGTTGCCTAGAGCCTGAAATAAACAGGAGACCCTATTCTGAAGGCTCTGACCTTTAAGGATATTTAACACTTTTTCATTCATTAAAAGATAGCAAATTGCAGAATAGAAAATAACGTTTGTTTTGTTGGAGATTTACAGGGATCTGACCCACGCAGATAGCTGTAAGAACAAAGGATTCTAACAAGAAGGAATTCCTACACTAGGAAGTTTGCAACAACCAAGCGCGTAGGAAAGGAGCCTGAATTGTGACTTGGGGAGATGGTTTTCCAGAACATTAGTTTGCCAACTAGGTCTACAGAAACTTGCTATTCCAAGCCCCAACATCTGGTTTCCAAACTTATTGGCCTGTCCTGCACTGAGGAGAATGAATTTGGACTTGGTAACACTCCTATCTACCTAGAAAGCTGGGCACTGGAGCTGAGTGTTATGGAAAGAGGCCAGCCAAGAAACAAGCACCAATCGGAGTGCTGGAGTACTCAGAATTATTATGCCGGCGGGCTCAGAGGGGCTTCTGCTCCGAAGTTCTGAGCACCTCCAAGACGTGCACATGAGGTTTTAAATACTTCAATACAAGTAAGGGGATATTAGCCAATAAGACTTAAAGAACAAAAAGCAAGGAATCAGTACACTGGAGCTTATCAATTTGTAATAGATCACGTTACTGACACTTGTTGAGCTTGGAATTACGAGTTAGGTTGTTAGGCCAATAAACTGACACTAAACTTCAGATTTACGAGATAGCCCAGCAGAACTTAGATCAGTAAACCGACACTTATCACACTTAGATTTGTGACTTAGCTTGTTAGCCCAGCTGGACTTTTCCTTCACATGAGGACAGCTCTCCCACCCCCAGGAAACCACTGTGAGCCCTTGATGTTTCCACTAGGGTGGGGTATGGTTTACCCAGGAGGGATGGGGACTATGCACCAACACTCAGGCAGTCTGCTCTGTCTGGGGCTCTGATCTTGTACCACACCACTCCCCCCAGCCCAACACCTGGGACAGTGGAGCTAAAGCAGTGATCCTTCCTGCCTGTTTCCCAGCGTGTAAAAGGGGAATATGTGCTCTTCCCAAGGAAGTTCTGAGCGACAACACCTGCGGGTGCTTGGTTCTCAGAGCAACAGAAAACCCAGCTCCGCATGGGGGCAACGGGTGTGATCCCCGTAGTGTTTCTGCAGAAGCATCTGATGGAGGGCTGGATCAGGGAGGTAAAACATGAGCTGCGGGACTTGAACTGTTACAGAAGGGTACAGAGGTAGGTCTGCCATCTCAGGGTGCCCTAGAGGTAAAGCTTTTTCTCTCCAACTCCGCTACGACACTCCCCTATCCAGACCCATCCCTTCTCTGCTCTTCCTGTCCATCTGTATCCCTCCACTTTTCCCCTCTTCTCCACCCGCTCCCATCTTCTCCCTCCCTCGCTGTCCCACCTTCTCTCGCAGAATTCAGAGAGGATCCATGTCCCTCCTGCGCATGCGCTGTCGGTGCCTGGTGGTCCCCTGGTTCGAAGCTCCATGTCCGAGCCGGGGATTGGCCCCAAATGCTTCTCAACTCTGTCCCCCTTTAGGCCTTTGGTTCCTGCCTGGGGCCGGGGCTTCTGGCTGTGGAAGTGCAAGGTGGGGGGCTCCCGGGAAAGGGTTCAGGCGGCTTCGGGAGGGTGATCCGCCTTTCACAGCCCCCAAGGGCGCCAGTCAGCCCGTGTTCAGCTGAATTTCTCTGGCCAGACCCTTCTGACAGCACCACCTGCCCCGGCGCCCCGGCCACAGCTGTCCAGGTCCAGGTGTGCGCCTGCCACCTCTCACGCAGCCGGGATCCCCTCAGTCCACGGCTGGCGTCCCCTTCCCCTCTCCCGCCCGCGAGTCCTCTCCTGCCGGGCTTCCTCTCCTCGGCCGCCTGCCCGTCCCCACCAATGGGCGGGCTGTTTCCCGGGCGGGCGTGGTCTGCGGACCTGGACGGGAGCGGGCGGCTTATGCTGGTGCTGGGGCTGGCCTCCGAGCGGGGCTGCAGCCCGCACCCCCCCTTTCCCTCCCCCCTAGGGCTGCCCTCCTTTCCCTTTCACCCTCCCTCAGGACCAGCTCAGTGGCGTGTGTGCTGCTCCCCGGGCTGAGAGCCTCTGGCTGTAGCGCCCAGCTTCACCTGGTGGAGTCGGGAAAAGGGAGCATCAGTGCTGAGCAAGCTTCTGTCTCCTCCCTCAGTGTTTCTGCCGCAGGTAAGTACCTTGAACACTTTCAGGTGTTATGATGGCGGTGCTTGTTGATGTCACGTGTTTTTATAGTGAGAGGGATTAACAGTGGTGAAAGCAGGTCTTGGTCCTGTTAAAAATGAGCTGAAGGCATGAAGCTGTGATATCCTCCTTCCTTCCCTCTCCAAGGGTGAAACGTGTGACCGTCGATTTTAAAAAGACAGTTACAGTCCCTAACTAGCCCAGCCCAGCTAGTGTGTGTTAACAGGAACAGCATCACCAGAGGCCTTGGAGACCCAGGGATATTGCAGTCCTAAAGAACTCCTGGCACAGTTTGGTTTGTATTGGTTTTTTGTTTTTCTTAAATTGTGGGACAGACTAGTGGTATAAAAAGAAAAATATTTGTCAAGAAATATTTTTTCATATAACAGCGTTATTGTGATATAGTTCACACACCATGAATTCCATCCATTTAAATGGTAAAATTCAGCAGCTTTTAGCATATTCACAGTTGTGCAACCATTATTATTCCAGAACGTTTTTATCACTTCAGAAAGAGCAGTGGAAATTAATGACCTATCCACGCCTCCCCAGTGGTGGTTCTAAAGAAATTTCTTGGCTAATCTTGACCATAAATTCACTTGTTACATTCCAAGAAAAATCTGGTAGGAATTCTAATCAGAATTGCAATGAATCTGTCTATCAAAACAGGAAGAATTAACGTCTTTATGGCACAAACTTCTTCTACCCATGAATATATTTCGGACCCTTTATTTTCCTCTGTCCAGAGCCTGGCCCATGGGAAGTCCTCACTACTTGTTGGGCTTGTGAATGATGAGATTCTATACATCGTTAGTTGCAGCTGTAGCCTTTCACAGAAGAGAAAAGAAACCTCAGTGAAACAAGTGACTCTCTGATGGTCAGAAAGAGTGACAGCCATTGCTGGAGTGATCCAGTGGACTTGGTGTTTGCAACCAGAATTCTCCACCACCTACAGCTAAGGGGATTAGAGTGTTCTTTTATTTTTTCTTAATGGCGTTGCTTTTATTTTTACTTATTTTTTAAATTATTTTTTATTTAAGTGTAGTCAATTTACAATGTTAGTTTCAGGTGTACAGCAGAGATTCAGTTATAAACATATGCATATGTATATACATATGTTTTAGATTGTTTTTAGTATAACTCATTACAAGAAATTGAATATAGTTCCCTGTGTTATATAGCAGGTCCTTGTCATTTATTTTATATTTACTAATTTGTATCTGTTAATCCCTCCTTTCCTGCCTGCTAAATACAGTTTGCTTTCTATGTCCATGAGTCCATTTATAGGAGCACCATTTTTCCTAGTAATATATGCTCTTTGGCTGCTTTCAGTTTCAGTAATTCCATCTTATCTGTGGGCGCTTTTCTTCTGGTGGCCTTTATGTGGTTTGCACACGTGGTAATAGAGATATTTATTTGGGAGAACTCCAGGCCTCTGTAGTCCCTGGTACAGAATGCCCACTGAATTGATGATTGAACTGGGAAAAAAGCACAGTAAATGCTGGAATTTCCACTATGGTTGAGAATTCCAGGTTTCAATAACCTGTTTAGACAACCTTAATATTGGCTGCACCCATACTGGGTAATTTGGTGGAAATTCATGGTATGGTGGTGTAGAGACGGGGCCTTATATTCTTCTTCTCTTTCTATTTTCTAACACTCATTCTCCTGGGCCTTCCAGATCCTCCCCCAGAAGTGCCCAGGGCTGGCTTGGTGCTGCACTGAGGCAATATTTGTTAATAACGCCCTTTCCTCTTCTCCTCTGAGCCTCCGTTTCTTTCTGTGCACAATGAGCGCTTAGACTAGATAAATACTTTTCAGTTTCTTTTAAAGCCATGTTTCCTTTGAGAAACAGAAAATGCAAATATCTCCTCTCAACCCAACCCTTTAGATTTTGGTATGTCCTCCAAGGAGTGACATAGCTCTTTGTGAAAAATTGATGTGATTTTGATTGCAGGTGACACAGAAAAGACTCTTCAGAGATTTATTGCAGGGAGAGGGCAGGAAAGAGGCAGTATGTGACACTTTCTAGTGTGAGCAACGGAGCAGGGACTTGGATTTAAATACGGTGTCTGACGTGGCCTCTCTCTAATCTTGTAGAATGTGATAAACTTCTCTACCTCAGTTTCTTGATGTGTCAAGTTGGGGTGATAATATTTTAAGGCTTCTGTGAAACATTATACAAATAAGACATTTGTGTCTCGGTAGAAACAAGATCTGCTAGGGATTCAGGGATTTGTTTAAAAAAAATTCTTGTCCATAGCACTCTGTCTGTGTGTATTTAGACGTTCCTGGAGGGTGAGGGTGAGTCTAAAGTCCATTGTGGGACAGGTGGCCCATATTTCTCCGTGTCCCAGTTTACCCCCTACTCCCCAGTCCTCTTCCTCAGTCCAGGATGAAGTTCCCTAGTAGATTTACACAGAGGTCTTGTGGAAATGGCTTTTCATTTTATTGTTTCACCAAGAAGGGCTGCCATCATGATCTCTGTGGTCAGGTTTTGAAGGGCTGCCATCATGATATCTGGTAAGAATTCTATGCAATTTGGAGTTCCAATTTAATGAAAAGAAAAAAATTACAAATAGAAAATTAGAACAAGGGTGGTGACAGGGGCTCTTTTAAGTGGACACCATTAACTTTGTTAGCTTCAGGTGCTGTGGCCTGTTGCCACGAGGACCCATCCTCTTTCTCTGAAGTTGGAGGGACTAGTGGGCTCAGTGGGAATGTTAACTGAGTGTATCTCATGGGCTGGGCATTGTCCTATTTGTACTGTGTGTTCCTTATTTGAGACAGTGAGCTCACCTAACCTCGATAACCTCTTTAAAATATTAGACTTTTAATTTTGAGATGTAATGTAGATCCCCATGTGGTAGTAAGAGATTATATGGAGAGGGCCTATGGGCCCTTTGCCCAGTTTTCCTTAATGGTTCCATTTTGCAGTGTTGGGGTACAATTCATTACTGACTCACTAACAATTTGAGGTTTGTGTTATTGCCCTTATTTCTATTCACGATTAAACTGGGGCTTCGAGAAGCACACAGGCCTGTCCAGGTCACCCACATTGTTAATGCAGAGTCGGGTGAACGTGGGCTTGGGATTTCCAGGCAGTACCATTATGATGGTTTGTGGCAGGGAGCAGCATTCACTTTGCTTGTTTATTCATTCATTCAACAAACATTTATTGAGTAAACTCTGTGGGTCAGATGCTTTCATAGAGTTATCTGATTCTTCAGCAGTACTGAGAATCAGGTAATGTTTATATTTTTTAATCTGAGAAAATTAGCTCTGAGAGGTTGTAACCACCCCAAAGGAAGTATAACTCATAAAGGAGGGATAGAACATGTGTACAGTCACCTCCTTTTATGCAGGTGGTACCCTATGCATTTTACATTTTCAAACATCCGTAATCCAGATATATTCTTGTAAGGCAAGGCTTTTTTTTTTTAATTGAAGTATAGTCAAGTTTACAATGTTGTGTCAATTGCAAGGTGTTTTTTGACTTTTGAATTAAAAAATACTTTTTCAGCTGGGTAATTAGGTGTATTTACTTGTTTCATTTTTAAAATGAGGTACTGGGGTTTGAACCCAGGACCTCGTACATGCTAAGCATATGCTCTACCAATGAACAGTACCCTCTACCCCAAGGCAAGTTTTCTTATCCATTATTATGAAGCTTAGGAGTTCA
The DNA here is from genome assembly GCF_048564905.1 of Vicugna pacos. Classification (NCBI taxonomy): domain Eukaryota; kingdom Metazoa; phylum Chordata; class Mammalia; order Artiodactyla; family Camelidae; genus Vicugna; species Vicugna pacos. The sequence goes on along the minus strand of NW_027328741.1, from coordinate 77,534,949 downwards.
AATAAATTGAATAGGAATCCAGATCTTTTGATCCTACTGTGGTCCTTTTCTTTATATTCTGCTGAAGGGGGTTGGGGAAGCATTTCCTTTGTTCATTTCTTTATTCAGCATTATTGAGCAGTGACTTTGCATCAGGGCCTTGCTAGGTGCTTGGAAATAGAAAATAAGAAATGACCTTTCTCTGCAGAGGCAGGAAGCCTAGACCAAAAGCTGGGTAATGTGATCGAGCTACAGTAGCCATATGCAGACTCTGAGGACAAACTGTACCCTTGGATTTGCTTTGGCTTCCCTTGTCTTCTGGCTGGTACACACCAGGTCACCGCAACCCAGATGGGCCCGTAGCACACAGCAGAGAATGTACCTCGATCTCCTCTCCCCTCTCGGCAGGGCCTGCAACATGAGCATCCCTGACTACGTGCAGTGTGCTGAGGACCACCAGACTTGTCCCGTTGTGGTCCAATCCATAGAGATCATCTCAGAGGAGAATTTCTTTTGCATCTATCAGCTACTCACCTCGGTTAGCCATATCAGCCCTTGTGGCTCCCAGTGGACACTCTGTATCCACTACAGGCACCGCTATGTGCCCGAGAATCGGTGGAGCGTCTTCCAGAAACACCCCACGGTCGTGGGCCTTGTCACCATTACCGAATGTCTCTCTGCCAAGGCCTTCGAGAAGCTCCACATGCAGAGGAGCTGTATGGCACATCGCTTAATGACTCTCAGCTTTTTGTCTTTGTGCAGCATGGGGAGGTAGCCGAGCAGACGCGCACCGACGTTGCCTTCAATCTAAGAGTACTGCAGGGTGGTGGAGAAGAGGATCGAGGACTTCACTGAGTCACTCTTCATCTTGCTCAAGTCCAAGTGGCTGGATGGTGGCCCCAAGAATTCTGGGGACAAGATCCCCCTCCCCTGCATCCCGTTTGAGAAGGAGGACTTCATGGGACTGGACACAGACAGCAGGTAAGTTTACCTGGAAGCCAGTCCACCTTGGCTGTGTGCTGGATTGCTTCCCTACATCCAGAAAGGGATCAGCAAGGAAGAAGTCAATCTTGTAGCCAAGGGGGGAGGGAGGTGCAGCCCGCCGGTTTCCAGACATTTCAAAGTGAATCCGCCTTTATTTCAGAGAGATCCTTTTAGGGTTAGTGTGGACACTTACTCCCGCTTTACAGCCAGGAACATGGTGGGACCCCTGGAGTTGCTGTCCAATAAAGTAGCCAAAGCCACTGATGCTAGGAGCACTGGGGAGGAGGCTGGACTCAGCTGAGATGTGCTGTAGGTCAAATGCACACCAGACGCTGAGGCTTGTCTAGTAAAAGTACATAAACTATCTCTTTACTTCCTATATTGATTACATGTCAAAATAATAGTATTTTACATACAGTAGATTAAGTAAGATCTGTTCTTAAAATCACATTCTAGTATTTGTTTTTTGTTTGTTGGTTTGTTTCTTTGTTTCAAATTTTAAACGTGGCAACTGGGAAACTTTCTTTACATGGCTCTCATTTCATTTCTGTTGGGCAGCCTGTCCTGGTACATGCTCATCCCTTTGCTTATAGATGAGATGCTGAGCCCCGAGAGGCAGAACGAGGCGCTGGTTGAGCTGCGGCTGGAGCCGCTGTCACCTGCCTCCCAGGCCCAGCACCTTTTCAGCTCAGGCCGTCTCTTCCTGCCCGACAGCCACCATGCCAAGTTAGGACATCAGAAACACCGCCAGGGACTTCCTAATGAACTCCTTATGCAGGGAAAGGCGTATCACGGTGTATGGGACAGAGCAGGGAAATGTTCATTCCCACTTTGTCCCTGTGATTAAGTCAATGGCCCCACTTTGCCTCGGAAGTACAGATGAGCTCTTCTGGGCTGCCTACACCCCACCTTCTGCTCTGTTTCCCCATATATCTATCGTGTTGTCGCTCGGGCTGAAGAGGGTGAGATGCCTTTGCCGAGACGTGGTCCCCCTTTGCTGGGGTGAGTGAGGGAAGCTGTGTCCCCCCGGCCTACGGCCTCGGTCCTTGAGTCTGGAGAGGGCTCATGGTGGTCCCACAGGTGGCGGTCAGAAGACCTGGCATGTGCTACCGGGCCCTCTTTGGAGGTGGTGCTCTGTGATTCTTGAACTTACCTAAGATCAGATCCTACTTTCTGGTTGTTGGTAAGTTGGAGGAGAAGATGCTAGAGAATTAATAAAAAGAATGTCTAGACCAGCCCTGTGAGTGAGAAGCACAGGGAACACTAGTCCCACCTGCGAGAGCCCACCTAGCAGGCTCTGGATGAATTTTCTGTTCCTCCCCGGAAATACCTCTATGGCTTAAGGAAGAGGAGAGGCATGTCGTGGCCATTATCTGTACTTGTCCTCACAGGGCCCTGTGATCTTCATGCTCGCACTCCCCATCTGCTTCTTGGAGATGAGTTGACATGTTTAGGAGCCTGGGCACTGCTGAGGGCATAGCTCCCAGCACCGTGCTACACAGAGTCTGGCTCTGTTCACCTCACCTGTCAACTCCTGCTGAGGCCCCAGACATTAGTCAAGGTAGGTGCATCAGCGAAACCTAAGCAGGGACCACCTTCTCCCCCTGGACAGAGTAGTGAGTGAGCAGTGGAAGCCTGGAGCCCTGCCCCAGCCCCCACGCCAGTGCCACTTCTTTTGTCATAGGAGGCACTGGTGACATTTTTGCTCAACAAATGCTTGTCTCTGAGTCTGCAGACCCACCAGAGAATGCCAGCTTGTTTTTGCCTTTTGAAGTCTGCCCTTGGGACTTGGCGGAGTAGCCGGATGTGTACTTAGCCCACATTGGTTCAGCGCATTGAACATGCCTCCTTGTGGGTCTGTCTATTGTGGTACCATAAGGGCTCAGCCAGCATCTGAACGTCATTGAGATAACGCGGCCAGTGAGCTAGGGTCAAGCATATTCTCCTCCAGTCACTTTTATTCCATTGTTTCTTTTACTATTCCACAGTCATTAATTTTTTAAACAATGCTTTGGTGTAGGAGCAGAGCCTCATTCTCTCCTGCTACTCTTGGTGGAAGTGAGTAAAACGGTCCAGACTGAAATGCGACAACAATTTGTAGCTCAAAAGCTGCCTAGACGCTTGTAGGTCGAATTTTGTTTAGGGGAGCTGAACACGTTGTGGTCCCCCGGCAGCGCCGCTCCCCTCAGGCCCCTGCTTTCCCTTGAGCAGGAGGTGAGGTTGGGCCTCACCATCCCCGTGTCCCTGGCCTCACACACTCACATAAATTCTTGTACATGCAGTCAAAATCATTTTTGTTCTTGTGTGATTCTAATTTTCTCTTGTTCCTCTTTTCCTTTTTCTTTACTCCTTTTTCACTTGTACTGCCCAGTGAGCATGTTGTTGCTTCTGAAAATGTGGGCTGTGCACACCCTGCATTGGAAATAGCCAGATTGCCCTCCGTACAGTCTCCATCACTTTAAAAAGCAACAATTTAACAGCTGTTTTGATCCATCTATTATCTTAGTCATTTTTTATTTTCTAATTTTTTGGAATATTTGCTTTGTTAGCTCATCACCCACTGGTGTTTGATACCTGTTGAAATCCTTGCTTTTGAGGAACATGTTTGGTCCTCCTTTTATTTGGTGACAAATGCGCCCTTATTAAATTTGTTTCATTGTTTTGAAGAAGTAAGTTGCGAATTGATTTTGTCGGGTGCTCAGGGATTCTTTTCATGGAGTATTTACACTTGTAAGGTCAAACTCTGCAGCATTTTGCTCGATTCCTGCTTTTACACAAACGTGCTCGGCACGCGGTTCCTGGCTGTCGCTGTGTGACGTGCATGACGGCGCTTCCTGGCCGGCGGTCACTGGTGAGGAAGTGGCCGCCACGGAGGTGACAGCTGCAGGGGACGCTGTTGGAGGAAGCGGTCACCGTTTGGTTCTTTAACATTTTTTTTTTTTGCATTCAACTTCCCCGTGCCATTTACTTTACTTTGCCTTCATAAAGGGGCAGAATTGGGTCTAAAATCCATGACACTATTTGTTCCCTTTACGAGGCTGGTTTTTCTGGGTATCAGGACAACATGACCTTCTCCTAAGTAGCTGGCTCACCTGGATCTGTTGGACACAGGGACAGCTAAAAGGGCCGTAGCTTCCTCTCTGCTCCAGCCAGTGGGCATTCAGAGCTGGGTCTGTGGTTTGCCTCAGCAGCCGTGCAGACCTCCCTGCCCCGGCCTTTACTTTTAACCCATGTTTGTAGTAAATAGCTGAATCCGTTTCTGTTGCAGCTGACGTTCACCACTGACGGCCGTGTCATTAGTTTGTGGTAGTCAGTCTCCAACACCCCAGACAACCATGAAGGAAGATGATTTGGCCGACCTAGGACCCTGGATTCTCACCCTCACCATGGTTCATCTCACCCGGTGGAAGGGTTTGGCCACCACCATCATGCTGACCATGAGGCCTTGTTTCTCCTTTCATGCTCTGGTCCAAATGTGGACACTTCATTTTTCACTGAATTTGTCTTGCTTGAGACAGGCCAGAATATCTGAATGAGTCCATCACATTCTGGGTGGGGAACAGAACAGAAGTAAGTGTCGCAAGTAGATGGAGTCTAGGCTGTCCGGGTTGGCAAATGCAGGCTGGGATCTGTGATGGCTGCGCTGTACACTGGACACAGGCCTTTCCCGTGGCTCCTTAGAGCCCATGAGTTGAAGTGATAACAGCCTTGCGTGGATTCCCCCATCCTCATTTGCTCACTGGCAAGTGTGTCTGCTAATTAGGAGCTCCCCCAGACCTCGGGCCCTTCAAAGCTCAGACCATGGGAGAACCTTGAGTCCCTTCTCCTGGACATCCTGTGTGAGAATCCACTGCCTTCTGAGGTGAACAGCGGCAGGAGATGCCTCCCCCTCCAGGGAGCACCCTACGGAGGACTGTTAGTGCACCATGCTGTGAGCTTGTGTGTTTCCGGCCATGGTCCCTACAGAACTACAGTTGAGATGGGCTTATTGATGGAAATAACAGGACTGATTCCAGGGCAGGGCCTGGGGGAGGGAACAGTGGAAATTGAATGTGACCTCAGACACCTCGGTGAGTGCTGGGGCTGTTACTAAAATGGGGAGTCTGGGAGATACCTGCCAGGAATGGAATTCTAGAGTAAATGGTGGACATGAGGCATTTTTAAGATGCCATTTGTCATCCAAATTAGGACTTCAAAGAGGCACTCGGCTCTATGAGCCTGGGGCTCAGGTGAAGGAGCCGGACTAGAGATACACGTTGGGAGTTGTCATTCTTAGCTGGTGTTCACAGCCTTGCATGTGAATTAGATCATCTCGAGAGCTGCAGACTGAGGCTGAGGGGGGGCAGGGCTGTGTCTTGGTTGGAGGAATGCCCAGACCATACAGCTTTGGTGTGTCAGTCAGTGGCGTTTGCCATTTTCAAAGCAATGCCAGTTATCCTTAAGGGGCCAGGGGCTGGGCAGGGCCAGCCAGGAAGAAATCTGAAGGGAGGGTCGTGGCCACGTGTGCGTCTTGGGAAGGTGCAGAGTCTGCAGGGTACGGGAGGGTAGACTCCTCAGATGCTAGAGTTGCAGTGAGGAATGGGGAGAAGTTAGTCACAATCACCTGTGAGGGAGGGAGGGAGGCCTAGGGAGTCCCCACCCTACCGGACTCGCTTTCCCATGAACAGAAGGCAGTCAGACAGAGGATCTGAGGTGAGAAGGGATGGGCACTGGGAGGGGAGCCAACCTGGAGAATGGTGCTTGCAAAATTCTGGAATAGTCTCCCTGAAAAATAGAGTTAAAAATACCCAGACTCTTAAGAACATTGTTAGTGACTTGGGAGGAGGCAGTTGTTTTTCTGGCCTCCTAAGGGTAAGGCATGTATCCAGGGATACACAGAAGATACGGGCAGTCTGTTCCGGGGGCTTGATCGTTACCGGGGGAACAGTGCAAGTTTAAAGGGGGAAAAGGGCAGCGGAGGGAAACTAGCCAGGCCCCGTGTCAGGTACCAGTCGGCCGCCCTACTTGCGTGTTGCATTCACATCCATGCCTCCCAGGTGGGCGCTGACAGCCCCCTTTTGGGGATTGGGAAGCCTTCTCAGAGGGGTTAAAGAATTGGTCCATTTAGTGACTAGTAAATGCTGTAGCAGGATTCAAGCAGGGCCTTGTCAGAATTCAAGGGCATGTTCTCTCTACTGTTTCCAGTACTTCCCTGTTATACCTGGAATGGTGAAGTGGGTCAGTTTTGGAGCCTTTCAGAAAAAGTATGATTTAAGCGCCTCTGGACTGTTTCACAAAGCTCAGCATTCTTTGATGGTTCTGAAGCACGCAGTGATTTTCGCCCCAGAGAGGTAACGTCTAACTCCTTTGATGATGACGTGGTTGCAAATGGTGTACAGGTGCAAAACCAGACTTTGCAGCTTCTGAAAGGAAACTCTCCAGTTCTCCCTTGGTCGGCTTTCTTCCTCGGGATGTATCTGTGCTGCAGCATAGGCCTGAGCTTTCCATATGGAGTGAGAGTTTAATATCCGATGTTAGCATAAAACGGTCAGATGAAGAAAATCGACGTTGACAATTTATTTTTGGGTTCCATTAGTCAAGATATACTATCAATTAATGACCCATATAGCAAATGAAATTGAGTACAGGACATTGCATTTCTTACTTTCTATTTAGAGTTCTCTTACAGAATAATGTTGCCTGCTTTGGAACATCAGCTCCACCACTCACGGCACCTATCAGTGTGTTGGTGTGATTGCATTTACAGAGTGAATGTAATCTGGGCTTCCTCAGCCCCAAACACTTCAGTGCAGAATCACGGGCTGTAGACGTCTGTTAGTCACGCAAATACTTCTAAAATTATATGATTCCAGAAAAGAAAGAAGAGAGAGAGAGAGATTGCCTTTATCAAATTTCCTTTCAGTTCTAACTGAAAACTGTTGTTGAGCAGCTCTGGTTTCCTTTGGATAAGAATATATACATTTCTTTGCATGTAACCTGGGTTTTGGGCTAGAACACCAAGTTCTTGCTGTCCACAAGCCACAAAAATAGTAGCCAAATTGCACACGTGTGAAATAGTTTATACTTTTTTCTGAGAAAGTATCCTTGAATTTGGGACTTGGGCTGTGATTTCTGCTTTTTGCTTCCCCCACCTGTCTTGTAAACTCTCACTCCTTCCCACGTGGTTCCCAAGTGTTCGTGGTCTCAAAGGAGCGGGCAAACACCCAGTTGGTCACCATGTACTGCTGCTATTGATAGAGCCCAGTCAAGACCTAAAGGACATTATCAGAGAGGACTTCCTGAAAGAAATGGGCTCTAAATTCAGTTGTGAGGACAGAGTAAGAGTCAGCCAGGAGAAGGAGTCAAGAATGTGGCTCAGGTCGCAGGTGCAGACCGGGCAGAGGCCTGGAGGCTTTTGGCGTGGGGACCCGGGGAGAGTGCCCTGTGCGGTCCAGGGTGGAGGGAGCCCCTGCTGGGGAGGACACTGGAGAGAGTCCGGGATGTAGGGCTTTGGAAGAAGTTGAGTTTTACTAGAACTGACACAGTAGGCAGTGAAGGGTGTCAACAGAAGTGACCCTCAGGAAAGGTACTTCTGGTTTTGCTTCTGATATACTACAGACAAAAGGGTCGGGACGGGCGAGAGCAGGTATGTCTGTCCCTTTGAGATCCAACCCGTCATTCATTTATTCATAACACGTGCACTTCAGTGAGTCTAGGGGAGAGAGAGTGTAGCCACATAAATAAGCAAAATGTATTTGCTTCTTGAGAGCTTAGCATTGTCAGAAGTTGACTTAGCCTAGAATGTTCTAGGAAGAGAGGAACAAATTGTGGAGGTTGGAGGGAGGGAAGGCTTCCTTGGGAAACAGTCAAAATGAACCTGGAGGCAAGTGGGAAGTAGGAGCAGGTCAGGGGGCTCCTGAGGTAACTGGGGACCTATGTACTGAGATGAGGCTGGGCGAGCAGGGTCTTGGGTGGGGCTAGAACTTTACCAGGGAGCCTCTGAACTGTTTGAAGTGGGGTTGATGTAATCAAATTTGTGCTTTGGGAAGGCTGTCGTGGCTTTGTGTGTGTGTGTAGCGGGAAAGAGGTGGAGGGTGCCACCAACTGGGGGATCATTTGAAGACCATTCACAGGCTGGGATATGGGCTTCGGGGCTACTTGGGGACGGCAGGGGCAGTGTGGATGCCGGCTTTCCTTATGGGGGACTTGTTAGCGGGGCTGCCCTAGAGGCACCTTGTTGCTGGAAGAAAACTGATGGAGGCTGCCAGGTGGACATTCCTCTTCTCTCCTTCCCTGCCTAGTGTGATGATCTTAGCTCAGCCAACATTTGGAACAAAAGAGCTAATCTCCAGGGTTGCCCAGGCCTTTGTAGAGCTCCTTCGAGTGAGATCTGATAGGATTTAGGTTTGTGTTCAGATCTGGATGTTCACTTAGTTAGAAACATCCTGTCATTTCGATTTCCATAGGGGTTTTTATTCCTGATAAAGATTGCTTTCTTGGTGAGAGGAAAATTATTACAGCTGTTGTCTTTTTCAAAAAAAATCATATGTTTTAAGAGCTTTAATATTCAAAAGAATAGGAATATATAAAATATTTAAGGAAGTCTTTGGTGTAGTTTTTTGCTTTCTGAGCTAATGTGGAGTTAGAGCCTTTGCATTACTTAATAGCACATCCTTGTCAGTATTTAAAGAGCTGTTAGTGAGCACCCCAGGACCCACCTCTCAAAGAATCGTTAAAGTTTTCTCTGAAATAGTGAGGTCATAAAGGTCTTGTTTTCAGAAATCAAAAGGTTTTAAATACGCACCATAGCTCCATTTATAAAATAATAATAAGTTCAAAATTAAGAAAATGGAGGATAATTGATTTTTTTTAAAGCCTAAACATAAACTTTCTTGTGCTAATGTTGCAACTGGAAATTTTGAAAAGAAAAATCCTACTGCAATATCATCTACGTGGTATATATATATGAGTTTCACGTTTGAAAAGTAACTGCGCAGTGGTTTTCAAAGTCAGGAGCATTCCAGCTCAGATACTGGCAGTGATGGTTGCTGGTTTTCAATGGAAGAGCCTAAATTTGCCTTCTTAGCTTTTTTTTTTTTGTACTGAGAAGGTTGAGTAGTGCTTTGCCAGGATGATTTTCGGGCAATTTGAGGGAAGATGTCATGTTCCAGCAGTGAGATATTTCCATGCATTTTATTTTCTGGACATCACCAGGGCACATGTGGGGTTTGTGCCTGCAGGCTGGAATGCTGCAGGACTCCCTAATCCATCACCATTATGTCCTGGTGCTGCTCCGGTCAGTGAATGATTTTCTGTGACTTGGAGGTAATGTGGTCTGATGGTGATGATCAGACGTGCAGTTAAATGCTATTAATTGAAATAAGAGTAACCTAGAAACATTGCTCTAACAATACAGGATGAGGGAGGAGGATTGGCTGAGCTGCTTGCAGTGGGGTGCCTTCTCAGGTGACTCCCTCACCGTGATTCCTGCCAATATCCGCCCCAGCCCTGCACGGTAGTCCTGCCGAAGCAAGCAAGCACTTTGCTCAGAAACGCACTGAATTTCCTTGTGCCTCTGTTGGTTGGCTTTTTTTTGAAAGCACATTTTGCCCTTTGCTTAAATGCCATCCATGCTAGTCATCCCTTACACTCATTCTTCTGGACCTCGTCCATACATAGCTGCTGAATGGATGAACAGAATGTAGTATCTCCATGTAGTGGAACATTATTCACACGTAAGAGTGAATAAAAAGAAAAAAAAAGAGGAAAATGAAAAATGCCACCTGTTTTGGGAAGTCCACCCTGACTGTTCAACCCACACTTTTCCCTTTGAAACCCAATCACTTATGCTCCACTCTACTCTTTTTGATAGTACTTACCAACTTCTAATAATCTTTAACGTTTCCAAAAAAAATAAATAAATAAAGAGATGCTGATGCCACTTCAAAATATACAAGCCTTGCTAACAGCATGTTAATTGAAAGGAAGCAGACACAAACGGCCACATATTGTTGATTTCAGTGATCTGAAAAGCCCAGAAAAGGCACATGCAGAGGCAGAGAGCAGGTGATGGTTGGAAGGGGCTGGGTGGAGGGGGATTACGGGGTGAATGCTAGTGATAGGGGGATTCTTTTGGGCTGATGAAGTGTTCTGGAAATAGAAGGTGTTGAGGGCTGCACAACCGTGATTGTGCAGAAGACTGCTGAGCGCTGTGTCTGGGAGTGCCTGTTGTTGGGGCATCTTTATTTTGTTCACATCCTGCAATGTGAAGGGCCATCTTCTGCTGTGGTCATTCTACTCCTGTGAGTGGTGAGGGTCAGAGACTTTGTAGAGTCCTGTTTCTTTTCTCCCTCTGGCTGAGTGTAGGCAAATAAATTTAAGCCTGGGAAATTGCTCCATCTGCAGAAATGTCTTTCAGTTTTGCCTGGTGTAAAAATCTTGAGAGATTTTAACCGTTGAGGTTAGTCTGTGGGGGTAAATAGCCTATGAAGCCTGGGTGAGCCCGGGAAGAGCCGCGCTTCCCTCCCAGACACGGGTGGGGATTTCACCCCCTTTCAGGCAGTGAAGGGCCCAGACCCGTGGGCAGACTTGACAATCGTGAATATTTACGTGTATCCGCTGCTTCATCTTGGATATTAATTTCAAGCTGAGTCAGTTTGTGGCGGCAGCCTCATCCTACAACAGGAATTTATAGTATCTGCTCTTTGAGGTGAAGACCTGACAGACTTGATTATTTAACAGTCTGCTTTGAATTGATATCTCAGATTCCTTTGTCAAAAGCAAAACAGCAGAAATACAGACGTCCTTTAATTCCAATGTGGCCTGGAACGGGTTTAGTGTCTGTGCCTCAGTGGCCTTATCTGCGGGTGGGGAAGATGATAACAGTGCTTCCCTCAGAGGAGCTGGTGAGGGGAGTGTGAGAAGCACAAATGGAAGACTTACACGAGATGCTCATAAATGACCGAATTTAGTGCTCTCCGCCTGGTGAGGCCTTAGGGGCAGAGATGTCAAAACAGAGCAGTCCTAGACGGAACTCGATACGTGATGGTAGTTGTTATGATCAGTATCACCACTGTGGGTTATCAGGTAGTTTTAAGACTTGGTAATATGATTTCATGAATAATGTTAAAAGACTAGACATCTCAGATCCAGTTTACATAGTCCTCAAGATTTCTTCTGAGAATTGGATGGTTTCTTCCCCATCTTAAATCTGAGATGTGTCTCTAAAAATTTCCGTATTCCTCCATCCTTTTGCTTTAATTCTCTATTTCTTAAAAAACAAAGTTTTTAGATGGAGTTACTGGGGACTGAACTGAGGGCCTCATGCATGCTAAGTACATACTCTCCCAAATGAGGTATAATCTCTTCCCTGATTTTTTTTAAAATTTACATCTTAATTTTCAGAGGTTAGAGGCCTCTAATTATTTTTCTGGAGACTTGTCCATGAACCTGTAAATCTACAATTAATGGACAAAATTTGGTTTATTAAAAAAAATCTATAGAATATTCTGCAGTCCATCCAAAAGGAAATGCTCATGGACTTAGAATGTTTCTCCTTTAAGGTGATTTCTCCTGTTTGGTCGAGCTTAATTTGTTAACAGCCATCCTCATCATCATAATGACCAAACTCGCTGTGAGTGGACGCCTAACTGAGGCTAAAATGCTTTGCTCATGTTTTACTTCATAGCAAGTGTTTGATTGTAGGTATCAGTGTCTCCTTTTTTGTAGCTGAGGGATTGAGAGATGGGTCAGCTTGCCCCAAATCACACGCAGCTGGCGGTGGCTAGCTCGATGCTGGAATCCAGGATGCACAGGATGAATTCTCAATTGCTCCTCTAATCAGCTTCCCGTTGAGTGTTTTCCCGAACTCCTGTGAGCCCATAAATGACCGATTTTAGCTATCTCAGCCTGATGAGGTCTTCAAAGGAGAGACACCAGTGAGAATGAGAGGCAGAGTGGCATAAATTAAAATTGTACATTTTCACAAGTGTTTTATTCTCAGGTAATGACTTTAAAGGTAATATTTTTTTAATTTAGTGCTTTGTGAGAACTAAAAACAAAACATTTAAAATAATTATTGTGCAAGAGAGAAGTGGTCTTTGAAAGTCCAACTGTTGCTAATGATGTTACTTGTTTTTTCTAGTGGTGCTTATTTACTGAAAAATTTCCAAACACTGAATTTGTTTTATGTAGTCTTAGTATGAAAGAAAACTTTGTCAGTGAGTATTGTAAGTAAAATCCTTACTCTTTTCTTTCCTGATGATGAATATCTTAGTTGTTTACATGGCTTAAGTATATTTCGTCATTTGTGAAATTTGAGTAATATGGTTTACCTTGTCTGACTGTGAGAGCTGGACGCCTTGTATACAAAGCACCGTAGAGGTGCTTAATAAAAATGTGCTGTCACAGTGACTGATAGTTTAGAAGTATCAACTCTGAATACTAAAAAGGGTAGCTTATTTCTGATGCATATTCAATATGTATATATATGATATACATTATTATGGCTTAAAGTAACTAGGATTGTTTTTTTTTAAGTGCAGTATGAAGCTTTAATGAAATCTGTGTCATTCTAGTGAGACAGGGACTACTTAAATTGCCTTAAGCAGACGACCTTGAAGATTATTTACACAGAATGTGTATTGTTACAGCTCAGAATTCATGTTGCCGTGTAACCATCCATCAGACATTTAATTTCTCGGGATTCTGACCAGAACCATTAAGTTTAGAAAAATCCACATTGATTATTATCAGGGAATAAGCTCCTCTCTTTTGTGACTAAAGAAAATTTTGATTTTTTTCTGCACTCTTTTCAGGTTTTAAAATTTCAAAATTTTGATTTGACATGTCACTTTTTTAATAGAGAGAATAAAGCTCATGCTGTTTTAATATGTAAATAAATGTTTTTGTATTTCAATACCCTTCTATGATTTCCTGGCTCTTTGAGAAGTATTTTGCAAGATACTTAGATTACCTACTGTTGGAAAAATACAGACGTGACTTTTATGAATATAAGCGTAGTACAGTTCTGTTGGTTTTTACTACAGTGCAAGACATGAGACCTAGGAGAGCTTTGCTGCTGATTGCCAGGAGGACAGATCTCAGGTCTCAGTCTCCCCTGGTGTAAAATGAAGTGGCTGGACTGGATTCTTTCCTCTTCTAAGATGAGCTTCCATGAGCCTATGTCTTTTGTTTATATTTAGGAGTATTAGCAATATCAGATTAAATACTGAATACCCCTCCATCCCCCCGAAGCAAAGTGCAGTATATGCTACATAAGCTTCTAGTTATCTGATTCTCGTTTCTCATCTTACAGTCAATTTTTGTGTTGCATGTTTCCCGGCAACCTGGAAGATCTTTTTAGCCATAGGTGGCGCTGTTGCAACTTTTTACAGTCTTAATTTTTCTGTTTGTAAAATAAGGCTTAAACAATGTGATTTTATTTTGATTCCTTTGCTTAATGCTTCAGAATAGCACAACGTCCATTATGTCTTTCTACCTGGAAAATTTTTTCTGCTTATATCATAGTTTTATTCTTTTATCTCGCTGTGAACATTTCAGACTTGCTGTGCAAACAATGGCAAAATCGGGCTTTTCTTCTAGTGTTAGAAACCAGTGAGCCGGGATATTTTAAAACAGCTAGAAGCTGCCTCTGGAGCACCATAAAGCTGAAACGTGTGTTGAGTTCCCTGAGTATTGACCCCGCCGCTGTATGTTAATTGGTGGGAGTTGATTTGGTACATATATGATGGGGTGTAGTTTCTTGACTTGGGTTTGCCTGCACGTGCTGACACTGAACCACGTGATCCTGAGTCAGCTCGTTCTGAGTTTTCCCCTCGTCTGTGAGAAGGGGACACTCATATCTGCTTTGTAGAATTGTGAGAATTAGTAATTATGTAACATGTTTACCACAGTGGGTATGTCAAGAGAGCTCATAAACTTTAGCTGCTGTTTTGTGTGCAGCCATCATTTTATAGTCTTTGGTAATTACAAAGAAACAAGAAAATAAGAAAAGCTGATTTTATGATGAAAGATTTTTGAGGAGGTTCCATAATTCCTACACCCATAATTTAGCATCAGCAGAGTCAGAACTGTTACACAGTCGCCCTGGACCAACTTTAAGCCACAGAAATTTTTGTTACTTCATATATGTTGGGGCCTAAGGGGAACCAATACTTATACACATGTTGTCTCCAGCAGCCAACTGAGAGATGACACAAGAGTAGGCAGGTGATAAATGTCTTCTTTGTTACTGATGAAGCCACGTTCTCCATGAACTTCAGGGCTGTGGATAAATGAGTGTCATGATACTGTGTCCCAGAAGTAGAGACTCACCCTGTCCCAGGTATCTCTGGGCCACAGCAAGCCTTCCCTTGAGAGAATGTGCCCCATCATGCACAGGGCTGTTCTGCAATGCAGCTGAGCATCCAGGGTGCTTCCCTAGGGTAGTCAACACTGGAGGGAAAGGAAGGGTTTCACATGCCCTGCTTGTCTCCCCGGAATCACAACTCAATCTGTTAATGTGAGGAGGGCTAGCTGTGGGCCAGGCGTCAGGGCTGTGAAGGGAGTAGCACTCTGCATGGCCCAGAGGAGTCGGGAGGAGGTATCCCTTCCATCAGTTTAAACAGGTGGTGGGATGGAACAGAAGGGTGCATCCCATGAGTTTATAAAAGGAGAAATAAGAATATCCTTTGGGTATTAGTCTAGCCAGGAAACACAGAAGATGATTAGGAAGGAGACTTGTAAACCACTGTAATATTAATTTGACATTTGTTGAGCACCCAAAATGTGCTACATTCTTTTCTGAGCGTTTTACAGAAATGAATCCTTCAATCTTCTCAACAAGCGAGTAAGGAAGGTTTGATTGTTATCCCAGTTTTACAGTGTGGAAATTGAGGCACACAGAGGGTAAGTTGACCAAGGTCACAGAACTAGTAAGTGGCAGAGCAAGTATTTTAACCCTGGCTGTATGGTATTGTGGCTCCCAGAATGGGCTTTGGGTGTTTAGATGTATCTGCATCCCTCGATTTCTGTACGTCTGTGCATCAACTAGCCCAGAAAGGACAGGGAAAGGAGAGTTACACAGGTGCTCACAGTCGTGTCTCGGCAACTGTCCACGAAGAGTGCACCGTGATTAGAATTAATTGTTTTCCAGGCAGCAGATCTGTTGGTATAACAGAAATTTAGTCCATTGAATTCATCTAGAAATCCTTCCTGCTCTGCTTCTGTCCACACTTGCCATGTGACTGCCTGCCCGTGTTTGGGCCGTGGAGGAGAACATATACTCATGGTTGAACTCTGATATTGCAGTCTGGTTCATAGTTTCACATCTTCTGTTACATTAATAAGTTAAATTTCTGGTTTTCTTGCATCAGTGTCTCATGAGTTTGGTTAATGTGAAACCAGTCCATGGGAGCCCAGGGGTTATGATGGTATAAATTTTTAGCACGTTGTGGCACTTCTAGCCATGCAGACATGACTGGGGGATGTACGCCTTTCTCACTGATTTCTCCCAACAGCAGGGTCCTCTCACGGATGTGAGGCTGGGAGCTCTCTGAGTAGCTCAGTCAGAGGCCAAGTCCACCAATCCGAAAATGATGAAGTACCTGGAAGTGGGTTTAATAAAAGTAAAGGGCTTCCAGGTAGTCCGATGGGCTGTTCAAGAAATTTGGTGAAAAGCTGTCCACTGTCTGTGGTTTAGCTGCTTCTTTGCTGTTGAAAAGTCTGGAGTAGATGAAGGGATTTTAAAAAGCAGAAAGGAGTGATTTCAGGTGGTACGTCCACACCGGTGAGAAGTGATGGATGACCGCCTGTGTGAGGCACAGACAGAGTCTTACAAACTTCATAAACCAGCTTCAAATGCTCTGCCATCTGAGTGCGCTTCATATGGGGTCCAGTTCATCACTGGTCACGCTGTGAGGGCAAGTAACTGACGATGGCAGAAAGGACACGGAGGCATCTAAAAGGTCTCACTCATGTTCCCTGTTTAAAGAATGTGGCACAGTGTATTATATTTGAGCTGGTTTTTCACTGAACAGTTTTTAGTGTTTTCTGGGACTCCCCAGTGCCCCAAGGTTCCATGCAGCTGGGTGTCCCCTCATTGCAGCTCCGTCAGCGCTTGCCCTGGGCTGATGTGGTGTCACGGGAAGCAGGACGGTCAGCGTCCCCGGCTCCTCTGAGCTCCGTCTCCTCATCTGCAGAGCCTGGTTTCTCATCCGTGTCTACTTAGTAGGGTTGCTGAGAATCACACGTGATGGTTATCAGGTGTGATTTCTGGTTGTCTCTGCGATTGGCAAATAGCCAATAATTGACAGAAACTCTTGTTTTTTTTTATTGTAATTGTGTCTCCTAGATTGCAGTGGTTTTTAGTCTGCATTTTTTTATAACTTTACTCATTTTTAAATATGCCCTTATTTTATTTATTTATTTTTTGAGGTACTGGGGACTGAAGCCAGGACATTGTGCATGCTATGCAGGTGCTCTACAACTGAGTAATACCCACCCTCCTTTTCTGCACTTAAAAATAAATATTGCAATACACAAAATAGCTCTTAAACTCCATGATGGGACCTGGTCTCTGTATAGGCAAATGAACACGTATACTATTTCGATAAGAATAAATGCTGTTGAGACATACGTTTCTGAATCTGTTAATGTGCTTAAAAACGATCATAGCTAGTGATAAACACGAGACTTAGATCCAGGACTTTTTAGGGTATGTTTTGCCATCATGGGAAATTACATTCTACCGAGAAGGCTAATTGGGTCTCTTTGATATTTGGATGGTTTAGCAAGTGATCAAGGCTTTCCAAAGCTGACAGTTTTGTATTTTAAACTAACTACAAAGTTATCTTCTAGAAGATGGAAATACTAAGTTTGTGAATTTCCCAGTAATCCAGGGGGTATGTGTCTGTGTCTGTGTCTGTGTGAACGTTTGTGTGTGTGATTTCAGGAATGTAGAAATAAGTTCCATATAGACTTCTGATATCTTTCTCTTCCAGTTCAAGGTTTAAGCATATACTTACACAAATAAATTGATTTTCTTTTGTCATTTGGCATATTGGCGGGAATAAGAGGTTCTCATACTTGTTTCAGAAGGGTTGGGAAGCATGAGCTTAGAAAACGGGAGGAGAAAGAGGCAGGGAGACACTTCACACTTTGTGCAGTATATGAGAAACAGTAGCTTTTCTTTTCTCTTTTCTTCTAAAGCAAACTGGCTCTGAATTGTAACACACTATTACTCAGAATTGCTTTTCTAATCAGATACAAGTGCCTCAGATTTTTCAAGGCAACATGAATGATGAAATGTGTTTTAGCATTTATCTTTAAAAGTAGTTTTATTTCTCAAGTAAAAGACTATAGCCTGTTTCTTCCAGCGTCTCAAGAAATTCTCATTGATCTATGTACATGTTCTATGTGCTTATTTTCTTTTTTTTTTTAAGTGCTTGTTTCATTGTGGTGTGAATGAATGTTTAAAATTTCTGGATTTTGATCTTTAGAAAATGCTGATTTATCATAACTGTTAAAAACCTGATTGTTCTTTGGTCCTTGTTTGGTGGGGCACCCTATTGATTACTCTTGTCTGTTAAAGAGAGAAATTCTTCCTCTAGCCTGCAGATCATTAAGTGTATGGTTTGCAGTATGCCTTTAAATTTCATTGAATGCATTGAACATGATTGTCCAGTGAATTTTGAGTTGACTCATAGTAATGACTTTGCTTTGATTCTGTGGCTTTTGCTCCTCTCCACAAGAGCTTGAATTCTCTGTTGCATTTTGTATACGTGTTCTTCACAGTGGAAGAAATTTTGCATTTTTTACAGAGGTGGTTTTTCCTAACACCTCTGAATGCCTTTTGTAATTGATACAACAAAAATCTGTTATTTCAATGCTTAATTATTTCATACACTAGTTTTTGGCTTAATCAGAAACAATGACAGAGTGATAATAAAAAATAGGAAAACTTTCCTTCCTTTGAAGAATAGAAATCAGGTGGTCAGGCTCACCCATGCTTTGTGCCTGACACACTTAATCTCATGTCATTGTGTATCATGATTCGGAGATGGAGTTGCTTCAGGTTTATTGATTTTTGTTTTAACATTTGTGTTGAATTCTTTCTCCAGGCTTATGTATCCTGTTGGGTTTGTTGAAACTGTATAAGGGAAACAAAAGCTTTTCTTGGTTTCCGGAGTCCTGAGTTGCTGATGATAAAGAGTTGAGGTTGGGCTGAGGAACAGAGTGACACTCCCTCTGCTCCCAGCTGAAATTGATGAACAATGAAATCAATTAAGTGTATCGGTATTTGACCAATAGAAGTTAGCGAGCCCAAACTGGCTAGTTATGCCCAAAGAAAGTACTGAATTCACCTGCAGAATTAGGTGCTTTACCAAGAAGAAGCAGCTTAGAGCAATCAGAAAAATCAGTCCTATGATGAGATATAAAGTAAATATAATATCTTTTATTTCTGAAACTTTTCTACGTTAAGTTGTGTAGAGCTAAAATTAAGTTTCAAGCACCAGGAGTTAACAGTGTGGGTGGTTCTGTATGATCATTATTCAGGAATGTGCCTAGACTCTGCTAGAGTGGCTGAAGCTGGCAGGAAAAGACCTAGAGCCAGGATTTGTCACCTTAGGGTGTCCTCCATAATGGTTCCATGTGGGAGCCCATGATTGGGTTAACAAATTGTAACAGACCCCAGCCACCTGTCAAATTTAAGAAGAAAACGTATGCTTAGTAACTGCTTTGCAAGCAAGTGCCTGTGCATACTCACTCCTGTCTCCTTGCCTTAAAAACAGAGATAATGCTTTGCTTGCGTAGATGATGTTTTAGATAGCACTCTGCTCATCGCAAAGCAATGACCCAGGCCCACAGCTATAAAGGCTGGGCTTGTGTGCAGTTAGATACTCTATTATCCCCCAAGCAAGGACCTAGCTGGTCTGGTGGTCTGCTTTGTAATTCACATGTCTAAAGAATGTATCTTATTCCCCTCACCCCATGACTTACCTAAAGATACACTAAGCCTTTGTACTCATGGTGGA
This sequence comes from Vicugna pacos, assembly GCF_048564905.1. Lineage (NCBI taxonomy): Eukaryota > Metazoa > Chordata > Mammalia > Artiodactyla > Camelidae > Vicugna > Vicugna pacos. The sequence continues at coordinate 77,515,972 of NW_027328741.1, read as the reverse complement.
TTCTACAATCTCTGTCTCATCCTTCTTTCCCCAAGTTCCTGCTTACTATCACACAACTGTTAATGACGTTTTCCTTTGATTATACACAATAAATATGGGATCATTTGAGAGGCTCGTGGAGTTGGGTCCCTACGCCCTCTCTCTTTCGTGACTTTTTCCACAGAGTCTTGAGTATTCATTCCCTGTACGTAAGACTTCTTCCAGCCAGAACCCACAGTTCCAGGTGAGAAGGATGCAGGCTTTATCTCTCCTACCCGAGGGAGAGAGAGTAGAAAATTGAGATCTGCTCTTCCGTGGTCCCTTCCTGCCCCAGGTCTGCTCCAGTTCACCTGCAGCCTTCTGGCCTCTGCTCACACTGCCTCTGTCCCAGGACTGACAGCAGCCTTTTCTTCCCTGGTAAACATTTCCTGTGCCTTTTAGAAGTTGGTCTCTTCTCTGCAATACAACCCTGGCAGATGTGATGGTGGTAAACGTGCTGGTGGGCAGTCACTTGGGGACTGCCAGGAGCCATGCTGATTCTCCTGAGTCTCTCATTCGGGGTTACAGAACTGTCGAGCAGCAGAGGAAGCCCTTTAACGTGAGGCCAGCTCAGCATTGCATCACTTTCATTTTATTTTTGAATTTTCAGTGGAGAAATTATTTGTAGCAAACTGTTCCAGATTTTTGGCTGCCTGCTTTCCTCACCACCATTTCCTTGTTGGCTCTGGTGCTTGTTGTAAGAACCAGGTTTCTTCTCTGGTTATTTCTAGCAGCTGGGCTTGCCGAAGCCTTGATCTGCATTTGAAGCAGAATGCTTCTTCGTGATGTCAAGCTGATTTTCCTATTTCTGAATATTTCGTGTACACTCAGCAACTCTTTCAAGTGAAATGCTCTTGTCCAATTCTGTTAACCCATATTTGCCGATCTCCTGCTTTCATGCTGAGGGCAGTTTCTTCTTCCTGTAATAAAAGTTAGCAATTTGCATTTACTATTTGAAGGTTCTGGCCCTAGGTGCTTTTGTCCTTAACAGTTTTAATACAATTCACCCATTAAAATGTGCAGCGGTTTTTACTCAAAGCCCAGAATTGTGCATCGCAGTCAATCTTAGAATATTTTCATCCCCCAACAGGAAGCCCTGTATGCACAAGCAGTCATTCCCATCTTCCTCATCCTCCCCCAGCCCCAGGCAGCCATTGTTCTCTCTCTATGGATTTGCCTGTGCTGGACATTTCATGTAAAACAAGTTATTTCATGTAAATGGAACTGTCTATTGTGACTGACGACTTCTTTCACACTGAGGAAATTTTTCAATGTTTTTCCAGGTTGTGGCCTGGGTCAGTACTCTATGCTTTGCTATTGCTGAATTATATTCTACTGTATATCTGGGCCCTACTGTTTACCCATTCATCAGGTGATAGTCATTTGTGTTGTTTCTGCTTTTTGTTTGTGAAGAGTAATGGCGCCGTGAATACTCCTGTAGGAATTTTTATGTGGACATTTGTTTTCAGTTCTCTTACTTGTGTGACCAGAGAGCAGAAATGCTGGGTCATTCATAAACCAAATGTTCAACTCTCTGAGGACCTGCCAGGCTGTTTTCTAAAGTGGCCACGCTGTGTTACATCCTCACCAGCAAGGGCTGCGCGCTCCGCTTCCTCTGTGTCTTCATTAGTGCTTGTTACACCTTTTTTTTATTATAACCTATTGTAGTAAGTGTGAAGCGGTTTCTCCTAGTGGTTTTGACTTGATTTCTTTTACAGCTAATGATATTGAACATCGTTTGATTGTGCTTATTGGCCATTTGTATATTTTCTTTGAAAAATACATTTTCAGATACTTTATACACATTTTAATTGAGTTCTCTTTTTCTTGTTGAGTTGTAGGAGTTTTTTCTTTTATTTGAAGATACAAATACTTAATCAGATAAATAATTTGAAAAAATTTTCTCCTCTCTGTTGTTTTTTCACCTTCTGGATGGTGTCCTTTGAAGCAAATTTTTAACATTTGATGAACTCCAATTTATCACTGTTTTCTTTGTTCCTTGAGCATTTGGGGTAATATTTAAAATCTGAGGTATTTTATTTAAACTTTTATATAAAAAATAACCTAATTCTTAAGACCGTTCTAGGAGATGGGTGCTGTGGTTGTCCCCAGTCTATGGATAGGAGACTGAGGTGCAGAAAATTTCACTGAAATATCAGTGTCACAGCTACCCAGTGCTGTGGGATTTCAGACCCTCATGTTTGTCCCCAGCATTTGTGATCTTCACCACCATGCTCCACTACTGCCTGGAATCATTAATGAAAAAGTTTTCCTTTTTTGATTTCTTGATTGTTTGTTTTCTCATTGGGGAACTCACCTCTTCATTTTCCTTGCAGAGATCTGTGTAGGTTTATTTTAGATCTCATGTACTTATTTATTACACAGGCTCCAGTGATGATTGTGCCTAGTTGTTCTAATCAATTCATACTCAAGTCTTTCCTGCTCATGACACTAAAAAGAGAGTCATGATTTACATAATGCTCAAAGAAGAATGTACTTGAGTGATTTTATTTTTCTAACCAATCAAACAAATCAAATAAAAACCCGGTGTTGGAACAGATTATAAGCCCTGCAGAATAGGGTCACTGTCTTCCTTGTGTTTCATTTGATTTGTCCCAGTGTCTGGATAGTGCCTTGCTGTCCAGCAGTTTTGTGAGTATACGGTGCTCGTGAATCATTGTAAGGAAAGAATTTTGACAACAGACTGTGTTGTTCATTTCACAAGGGAAAAGATCATATAGAAATACTGCTCAGATTTATTTTAAAATTAAGCTTGGTGTTTTGAGAAGGGTTCAAGAAACCATACAAAAATCTTTTTCACTAATTTTAAATCTATCTTAGACACATTATGCATACATAGCAGAGTAACTTATCAACTAGTTTTGACAAGAGGAGTGTATTATTGATTATCTATTTTAGTTGAAATATTCTGCCTGGGATAAAGTAATCAGTGCCCATAAATGAACAAATATGTTTGTATTTCTATGCAACATGGGAGCAGACTTCATATGTTTCTATATAATATATATGACTGTGTGTTTTAATCTGTCTGTCAGTGTTTTAATAGTTTTTCAGCAATGTTGTAACTTTAGAATTCTTCTATGGAAATCACCCCCAATTCTAGTGCAGTTTGTACTGTGTATCCTGTCTTATGCATGGGATTCCACTGTCCCCTCAGTGATGAATTTCCTCTCCTATTGAGTTAGTAGCAGAGTTAAAGGAACAGTGATTTCTAGGCCTTTGCTCTCCATGTGTTTGCAGTTGGCTGTCAATCAAGATTTTCTCTTTCTTGAGTTTTCATTGTTCAATTAGAATTTTGGAAATAACAATTAATATGTTGCAACACTCTCCCTAGAAACTTGATGTGTTTGTGCTTTTCAGTTTCCAATTTACAAAAAATGTAAATTCACTCCTGTTTTTAAATAGTCCTTTTTCACTAGATATTTGTTTACTTCTTTATAGTCAAAATATTTTCTTCCCAATGAATGAATCGGTTTGCATGTTTTAAAAGATACTTTACTTTTTAAATTTCTTATTCTAACAGGTATATTCGTTGTACAGAATTTAGAAAATAAGGATAAACACAATTATAACTTAAAAATGGCCTCTAATCTCACCTGGAGATACAGTTGTAAGGTTGGAAATTGAGAATTACAAGTCCTCTCAAACTCTTCTTCTATTTCAAGTACGGTTTGGTTACTGAGATCCTCGAATTCTCATATGAATTGTAGCAGCAGATAGTCAGTTTCTGCAGAGGAACCCACTGGGATTGTGATCGAGTCCACGTTGAATATATGGATCGCTCTGGGGAGCACTGCCATCCCAAGAATGCTGTCATTTGATTCAGGAATGTGCGTGGTGTGTCTGTCCAGGTATTTAGGTATTCTTTAATTTTTTTCAGCATTGCATAGAGTTTACATTGGATTATTTTACTATATATTTTGCCTTTATACTGAGGACAAGTGTGCAAGGTACCGGGATCAGAAGTGTATTGGAGCTCCGCAACTTGCTGCCACCATGGACGCTCTGCTCTTGCTTCGCCCACTGTACAATGTTGCACAAAATAGGACCTAAGTAACTCTCCCTTGAAAGAATGATTATATGATTGCTGGATGATGCTTGAGATTCCTTGTGATGATGTCTTTTTCCCAGAATTTCGCCTCTTCTTAACTATGCCCTTTCCCTTCCTTTCCTCCAGCCTGTGTTTCAGCCTGCCTGTGGCATTGATTTTCCTTGTCTGTGGACTCTTCCTTTCACTAGTTCGTGATAATGTTACATGTGAGATGTGGAAACTTGCTAGATGTCAAGAAAGAGCAAATCCATTGCATGCTAGATTTTTTAGAGTGTGTTATTGTATTATCGATTGAAATTAAATCAGGCTGACCCATTGAGCCATCCCCTGAGCTCTTTTTGCCTTCCTACAGGTGATACTGCTCTCGTTGCTGCATGTGCCCTTCCCCCAGACTTGGTTTTGGAGTTGAGTAAGTCACCATCACTGGAGCCCTCTCTTTAAGTGATGACGAGAACATTTGCTCTATCTCCTTGTTTGGGGACTTCGATGAGATGAGGCAACAGATAAAGAATGGAGCCCCACCTCATTCTGATCCCCGCTCTTTCCGTTCCTTTCTCCATGGGAAGAGTACAATTCAAAAATATAAAGATTGTGAGCTAATGAGATAGACAAGACAACCGATCATTTATTAAATACCCTTTCATGCCAGAAACAAATGTATTATACACACAAAAAGCACATAAAATACGGTAGTACTGTGGTTACAAACGTGGGTCCGAGTTCGAGTCCTGGTCTGGAGTGACAAGTCCTGTGAGATGGAGAATTGATAGGTCGGCTTAGCCTCTCTTGGACTTGTTTTCTGTCCTGCAGAGATGGGGCTCGCTAGGCGTCCCTCCCCCGTAGAGGTGCTGAGGGGTGTAAAAGACACGTGTAGGCAGACCGAGCACAGCTGCTCTTTCCTCGTAAGTGCAGGATAGCATCGCTTTTGCGGTGATGGCTTTATGACCACACCGTGTAGACTCTCAGTGCTCCAAAGGGATGCCTTGCAGATTGGAGATGGGATTCTCACTTCTGTAAATACCCAAGGATTGTGTTATTGGGCCTTGCTGATTTGACTCTATTCTTTAGAAAGTACATAATGTAGATATATTTTTCAAACATGCATGAATTTTTTCTTTTATTATTTATAGTTCTACCCTCTCATCTCTTGGTGTGACTTTTCATGGAATCCAGGAAACAGTCCTAAGCAACCTGCCTCTTCACACTTCTTTGTGGTGGTTTCCTTCCCTGACTAGAAGAGGGTTTTGCATAGGTAATTTTGATTGCTCCCCTTCTCTTGGAGACTCTCCGTTTTTCTGCCCATCTCTCACCTGTCCATCTGTCCATTTCTCTACCCACTCATTCTTCTGACTTGTTTCAATAAGCATTTCAGGCAGCTTACAGAAGAACAGATACCAAATAAACAGGTGAGAAAATGGGGCCAATTTCATACAGTGAGGCTAGGAGTTGAGCCTGTGTGAGAGTTGCAAGCGTGAGACACACGCCTCTGCCTTGTGACTTATAAGATAGACAACATCAATGTGCCTGAAGCTCCCAGCAGACACAGGGAAACAGGGTTTGTGGGAGATGCTCATTGGCTGTGAAATAAATAAGTGGCTTAGTAGAAGCCCAGCCTTTCCAAGTACTAAGGCTTAGGAGAATATTTTAGTGTCTTCCAAAATCAGATTATTGCATCTTTTCTTTTTCAGAGTTTTATGTATAGTTGGTTTACATTCTATACCTGGAAATTTCTCCAAAACTGCTGCCCACGTGAGTCCCATGACTCGGGAATGGGGTGGTTCTGCTCATTGACGGGTGTTGGCCAGAAACGGAAAATGACAGCCTCAAAGGAGCCTGGGATTTATCAGTTATGTTTTGTCAGTGCTGTAGATTTCAGAAAATGCTTTCACCTTTTCTTTCCATCTGAGGCAGCAGCGCGCTCTCTTACCAGCATCAGGAGCTCAGGGCCACGGGATGATGGGGGCTGACTGCACTGCCGTCAAGACAGCTGAGCTAGTCACTGCAGGTGTGGTTCTTTTACATACTGCAGTTCATGCTCTTTACTAGAATGTTTCAACAGGGAGTTAATTAACTGAGTTAATTAACATTTTATAAATATGATGCTTTGTTGAAAAGACAGTCATAGGCAGAATATAAGTTGTGATCACTTTAAAAATGGTTTCATTACTGAAATTTCAGTAGGAAAGATCCAGTTTATCTTATTTCTGCCTCTCTTTAAAAGTAACAAAGAAACAAGACAGAAAAAGCAGAGGATGATTTCTGTTCTTCCTCTCGGCTTGCAGGTGCCCTCACCTCCAGTGGCATCCATCCAGACACCAGCACTGACACTGGCCGTGCTCAGAACTGCCTCAGCCCTGAAGACACATCTGACAAATGGAAGGGGGCCGCGCCCTGTTACAGCAGGTGCTCTCACTTTGTGGGTCCTTATGTAACTGTGCGGTGTTATTCAGGATCGCCCTTTCTACACTTTGTGACGCTGCTGCGGTGTCTCCTAGTTATTTGTTTCTGTAAGTACTCGTGTAATTTTCCAATGTGTGGTACTAGACATCTAAAAATGCATTTTTCAGATGAAAAATAGTGTGTATTTAATATAAATGTCTGAAAAAAGGGTCAAAAGGATCTATCCTGGTGCCAGTACTCAGAGATAATAATTAACACATTAACATCTATTTTCTGTTCTTTTCATCAGTGTGTATTACCTCTGTCATAAAAACCAGCGAGCAATGTGTGCCTGTATACTGTGTGGAGACCTCCATTTTCCATTCGGCTTATTACACATTTTTCTACAATATTCTATCTCCCCTGGCATGATTTTTAATGACTAGTATAGCATTCTGTCTTGTGGAGTCCTCGTCCATTTTACTTTGGACTTAAATAAACTTTTAAATTCCAAGTATACTTAACTGAAATTCTGAAAAGAGATCTGTTGTGGTACCGAAAGTCCCCTACATCCCTTCCCCTTTTTTCCTGAGAGTAAAAACTGCTGACAATGTGGAGTATATATTTCATGACCTTTATGCCTATGTCATATAAATAAACACATACATACACGTATATGAGAAATCTATGTCTATGTGTGTGTATATATGCTTTATTGAAAAATAAGGCCATACTATATGTTTTCTGCAGCTCGGTTTATTCACTCAGGTATATATCACAGACGTCCTCTCCCTCCAGACTCACCCGGTCCTTTCAGATAGAGTAGAGGGTTTTCCTGATATGCAGGTTTGGTCTCTTGTGTAAGGACACCTTTCGTGGGAGCGTACTGTGGACAAGGCCTTGGACCACGCCGAAACACCGGAACTTTAGTGCCCACAGCTCACCATGATTTACCGCATCATTGTCTTGATGGTGGACACTTAAGTTTTCTCCATTTTCCACTGTCAGAAAGGGTGTTTGACTGGCATACTTCTTATACAAACATTCCTGTGATCTTGTATGAGTATTATTTTCGTTAAGTTTTCTGGAAATTTAGTCCTTGGATGTGACAACTACATAAATCACAGGCTCCTTTCAAGTGAATCTAGAAATTCCTTCTCCTGTGGGACATGAAAAGATGTAGAATAACTTATATAACCAATTCTCTATCGCTGGATATGATTTCACTTCAGCTTTTCTTCTCACCATTGTAAACAGTGCTGTGTAAATGCTCTGATAAGTACATCTTTTTGAACTGAATTTTTCTAAATGAAACGATTCCAAAATGTGGAGTTCAGCCTGTGTGTACACACGTTTTTCAGAGTTTACATATCCATTGACATGTCATCCTCCAAAAGATCGCTCACAGTTTGTTCTCTCAAAGATGGACACTAGCTAGAATATCTTTTAAAAATATGTGCCAATATGATGAGCAAAAGTACTTTTTCATTGTTTTAATTTGCACTTGATGACCAGTGAGGTATTGAGCATTTTTCACTCATTAGCCATCTGACTTTTAAAAAGTGAATGATCTCTTTTGTCCTTTGCACACATTTAAGTGAGGCAGCTTCTTGTTGCTTTGTGACAGCTCTATGTATATTATGAACATTAACCCCTTGTCTTCATCAACATGTATCAGAGAGCTTTTCCTTGTCATTTTTTGCCTTTCATTTTGTTCAGTAGGTTCATTATTGTTGTGGCCCAAAATAATCTTAAGATTGTAAATGTCTTCTTTTTGGGTTTTATTCCTGATATTATTCTTAGAAATACTTTCTTATAATGGTATAAATTTCTTCTGTAGGTTTTTTTAATCTCTAAGATGGAGATGATGATGGTACTTGTTATAGTGAAGAGAAGTTGAATTAATATGAGCAAAGAATTATATTCACTGTTATTAGTACTTTCTAATATTCACATCACATTCTGTAATTTTTCTTGCGGTCATTATGACTGGAATAGAATTTGTTTTTTCCAGGGGATTCTCTGATTGTCCCAAGACAATTATTGAATTCCTACTTTGCTTTTTAACTTGAAATCCCACCTGTAAAGAATACTTATGTACACTAGAGTCTCTTTTTGAGCTCATGGTTTATTTTTATCAATCTTACTTTCTTACACTAGCACTATATCTTACATATTGTAAACATTTATTTAATATCTGACAGTGCGATTTTTTGATTCTCTTTTCGATCCCAAATTTTCTTGGTTAGTATTATGACTTTATTATTCCTGAAGAATTCTAATATAATTTTTCAAGTTAAAAAAAAAAAGAAGTGCTGTCGTGGGATTTTTTAGTACTTTTGAATTATCTTTAGGAGAACGTACATTTTTACAAAACTGCTTTCCTCCATACAAAATGTTGATGTCTCTACTTTCACACCTCTTACTTTACCCAACAGTACAGTCGTGTACTTCCTCCATGTACAACATGGGCATTGTTTTTGAGTTTATTCCAGATTATTGTTGATGTTTTTGTTAATTATTTAAGTCAGAATTTTTTGCTATTGTATATTTTAACTGTTAAAACTGACACCTAGGAAGGCAGATTCGGTTTGTAAATACTCACTTTGTAACTTCTCATTTAAATTGTAAGTATTAAGTACTTGTTACAGAATCCTTTCTTTTCTGTTTTTAAAAATTTGTTTCCAAGTTTCTCAAAATGGTCATAGCAAAGTAGTATAGGTGGGGACAGAGATGGAGAGAGGTAGTGTGGCTCATGTACAAACTGTGAGCACTTTCATGGCTGTGTTTATGCTGGAAAAGCCACTGAAGAGTCCAGGATAAAACAGGGGTGGCTTTGTATGCAGTTGAAAGCCAGCTTTCTTGCCTGGTGAAGCCTGGTGGGCGTGACAGATAGATGATCAAGGTCAAATGGAGGTTATTGGCTGCACAGAGCGCTGTGTCTGAGAACTGGAGAATATCACCATGGGAAATGCTTGGTGCCAGGAACAAAGCAGAGGAGCTGGGGACGCTGTGTGTTAAGGAATTTCCAGCCCTCGGAGTGGGAAGATCAGACTCTGCATTCAGATCTGAGTTTGAATTCATCCTCTTTAGTTTACTTGTCCTCTGACTTTTGTCAAGCTATATACCCTCTTTCACTTCCTGTTTTCTTATCTCTCAAAATAGGAGAATTACAGCCTGCTGCTAGATTGTTTGATCAGGTTAAATAATTAGTGTCTATAAGATGCCACGTACAGTCACAAGCTCAGTGAGAAATGGGCTGTCACCTGTTCTTCTGCAACTCAGTGCTTGACAAGACATGTGGGAAAGCCAGTCCCTAATTTGTGTGTGATGCAAGTAGGAACAAAATTAATGTCTTGCCTTTCCCTAGCAGTATACTTTCAGCTTTGCTTCATTTACTTCTTTCCTCCTTTCCTTTCCCCTTTCCCATCCTCCACCAAAAGATCCTGAGACTCTCTCAGAATACTAGATTCAAATTACTTTAAAGGTTGGCTCATCCTCATGAAATGATAGTAACATAAAAAAAATCTGTGCACATCCCAGAATACATTGTATTTGATTTACACACACACGTGTGCACACATACACACACACAATCAGGCTACCTTCCACTTGCAGAGGGATAAGGACCACTTTTTCTGAGTTTTCACTCACTGAGCTTGAGAACAATGTCTCTTACACAGACTTTCACCAGGCTTCGTGCATGGTGTTTTTAATTGAATTTCGGCTTTGTGGCCATAGATATAGTCTCCTAATAGAAGAGAGAAAGTGGAGACATAGACATTCCGCTGAGATATTGGTGTCATCATATTTTAGTTGGAAAGGACTTAAGACAGCATAGAGTCGTAATATTATATGGGTGAGAATCCATGATGTTGTAACTTGGACAAGAACATGGACCTTCTGCCGTCTTGTCCACAAAGGTGAAGAGGCAACTGGGCAGGGGATGGTAGGGATCCTTCTTGCTTGAGTTCCATGTTCTTGCTAGTTTTCATTGCTCAGTTGCCTTTAGTTTATGTCCATGAGGCCTCTCATGGGAAGGTCACTCTGTCCTGATAGATTGAGTTATCAGCAAAAAGCTCTGGACCCACTCATATTTCCCAGAGTTTTCTGCTGACCTGCTGACACTTTATATAATTGAGACCTAAGAAACTACTGAATATAAAATCCTTATTGTTATTGTTTGCCCTCGAGTTCCATAGGAAGGGGTGCTGTCTCAGGCTGTCTAAAGCCAGATCTGAACAAAGATAGGGTGACAGGCTGTGCTGCTGGTCCTCCACAGTTGAAGGGGATTTCCAACTTAGCTTTATATTCAAGGCAGATGAGTTCAAATCTTGCCTTTACCAGTTATTATCTTTGTGAATTTGGGGAGAAACTGTACTTTTTTGTGTCCAAATTTGTTTATCTGTAAGTAAGTTCAGTATTTATTTTAAGGTTTCTGTTTTAGAATTGAATGAGCTAATACTCTCATTTATACCTAAAATAGTGATCTCATGGTTCTATGCTGGTGCCTTGGTAGTTGATTACTAAGGGACTCCGCAGTGAGATTGGGGGTGGGGGACCCTGGATAATAGAGCTTATATTCCAGGATATGCTTGTAAAAGACTGGATGTGCAGTGGATTTTTAGTAAATATCTACTCCTTTCCTAATCTGCATTGATTGTGTATATATCTTTATACTAATATATGAACAATTTTTATTGCAATTTAAATATCTTTGTACTATTTACAATATCTAGTTATAAAAATAAATGAAATAAAAAGATTTGAATTTATTTTCTTTTCAATAAGCAAAACAAAATAAAATAGAAAAGAAAAAAGTTTTGAAGGAGTAGAAATAATTTTATTTCTGTGGAATCAATTCCTTGTAATAGGTTTTTTGTTCATGTTGTTAAAAAGCATATAAAATTGATAGGTTGTGAAATACTGGAAATGAGGAAACAGTGGAGACATACTACCTCTAAGGCAGTCAATTTGTTACCAAGTCCAAACTCGTTCTGCTTGCTGCATGACAGGCCAATTAATCGGGAGATGAGATGTTGGAGTAAGGAAAAGAGACTTTATTTGTAAAGCTGGCAGACCCAGAAAATGGCATATTGTTATCCAGTAGAACTCTCTTCCCCAGGGCAGAATTCAGTCTCCTTTTATACTAAAAAGTGGCGGGGATGTGGCTGGTTGTTGCAAACTTCTTGCTGTATGAATTGTTTGTCCTTGAAATCCTTTGTTCCTGCAGCTGTCCATGTGGGTCAAATTATGGTGCCCCTGTAAAACCTCCAAAAAAAAGAAAGGTTATTCACTATTTTACAACTTGCCATCTATACATAAGTGTAGAAGAGCAAATATCCTTAAAGATCAGAGCCCGGAGAATAGACCCTCCTGGATATTTCAGGCTAAAGGCAACTTTCTTTTACAAAAGGTGCAGAGATAGCAAGTCTGAGCCTAGAAAACAAGGTACAGGATTAAAGCCAAATGAACACATCTAACATGGAGTGAAATTTGTTCTTTCTATTACAATTTCTTTTTCTCCCTCATAAATAATTTTAGTAAGAAACATGAGCAATTTTTTTATTTTTGCTTCTTAATAAAGGACTACAACTACAATTTAGTGAGCAGGGATGCTGTGCGTGCCTTGGTGTCACAGCAAACTCTTGTTGGTGGTGGTCGACCCTGCAACATGCCTGATGCCCCATGAGTGTTGGTGAGGGTCCCCCTAACCAGGGGCTCTATTCAGGAACCACCATATGCGCGTTGACCTCTGGCACCTCTTTTTCAGCTGCAGGAAATTTTTTCAGATTCTATGATAGAAAAATCACTCCAGCTAGGGATAATCAGGGAATAAAGGAAGAGGAAAAGGGCTTGAAGTAGAGTAGAAGAGAAAGACAGAAGCTCAGGGAGCCTGGGGGCTTGGCAGCGCTGCCTCGGGAGAGAGAGGAGCAGAGGTGTGGATGGGACCGGCTACGGAACCAGCTCCTGCAGCTTTCCCTGCACCCAAGCCACACAGCTTTTAATAGGGCCCAGGACTCTCTCCTGGCTGGATGTCACCCTGGGCAGAACCTTGAGAATCGAAGGTAAGGGGTGGGCAGCACTCACCTAGGGGGTCACTGAGGACTTTGGTCAAGTCCACATTGACTTTTCCAGTCATGTGCCTTCACCTGTTCTTTATCTCAGGATCTGAGAAGCAGGAGCAAGGAACTCAGGGAGAGATCCAGGAAGATATCTGACTGTGTTAAGAGACGACAGTCACAGTGACACTGGGAGCGAAGACACTTGCATCAAAGTAAAATAACTTCACAACTATTGCATCAGAGCTGCATGTGTGAGAGAGCCTAAGCCTGTCTCAGAGTGCAGGGGACAAGCGGAATGGAATGGTAAAATTAACACTGACAATTGAAATTTTGTTAAATAGCCTGCTACAGTTAATTTTATCACTTCAATGTATGCAGGTGTATTTCTATGAGCATTTATAGGTTCACACAACCCCACCAGCCCCTCTTGCCCCCATGGGGGATGGGATTTCTCAAGCACAGTGCCCCTCCTGCTTGCTTGGGCCACGCTGCGGGTCCTCACCTGGGGCCAGACTGCTACAGTACACTGAGTCCCCGAGGCACGGCCTGGGATACATGACAGGAACAACTGTGCTCTTGGCTGAGGGCCTCCATTTCCCCCTGCAGTGTAAGAATGCCGGTGACTCAGTTAGAAGCATGCATCCAAGCCGTCCTTCCGTGTCATCACCATCTAGAAGCGGTGCCTGAATCTTCTGAATTTCTGCAGAATGTGGTTTACAATCACCTTGAACAAGTGAGTGTGTGTCCTCTTTCAAGTGGAGGAGTTACTGCCGTTTTCCTGGAACTTACTCACCACTAGTCCATCTGATTTTTCTGTGCTAGGATTCAGTATGGTCTGCTAATAACTCTGCAGTCAGATCTAGAAACCCTGATGAAGAGGATTATTTATTTTCTTTCTTTATATGATAGTATTTTACTTTCAAATTTCTGAGTTTTCAGTTCTTGGAGGAATTTTTTCGGGGGTTGGAGAAACAACTTTGCTCTTACCATCTTTGTGACCTGTTGCTATATGCGTCTCACCTGTCTTCTGTCACTTGTGAGGCGGTTCCATTTGTGACCCTGTCCTGGTTGTTCATGTAATAAAACATAAAATCTGTAAAAGTACAGTCCCTTTTACTCCGAAGACATTCCACAAATACTCCTTTAATCTGGGTATGGTTTTAAGAAGACACAATAATTAGAATATATACTTGCAGGTTGCCAGTGCAAAATCCCCAAATTAATAGTCAAGCTCAACATCTAAAATCTTTCTAATCTACCATGGATTTGTATGGATAAGTGAAGTAGTTTGCTAAGAACTCAATCCTCCCAAGCAGATGCTCTGCCAGATGGTGGAGCCGAGGGACGAGGGTGTGTCCTGCCCTTCCTGAGCTGACAGTTTCATGGCAAAGACCTTCACCAGGTGAAGAAATTGAAGTTTCTTCTAAGAACAGTGGGTCTGAAATGAGTCCAAAAGCGTGGGAGAGACACAATCACATTTGTCTCAAGTAGGGGAGAGTGGCTGTGGGGCCACTTGGGAGACTCATGAGTCCAGGTGGGCATTGTAGTTGGCTTCCACTTGAGCGGTGGGACGGTCAGTGGGTAAAAGCGAACAGATTGAAGGCATGTTTAGATGGTAAAGAGGAAAGGATCAATGATTTCTGTGAAGGTAGGATGGAGTAAGGCCCAGGTTTCTGGGTGGATTAATGAGTTAAATAATGGTCCTGCTGTGTTCTGAGGAGGGAAAGCAGCAGAGGGAGTTCTGGGGGAAAACTGATGAGTTCAGCTGTGGGTAAAGTGAAAGGCTGTTAGATGTGTGGTCTGGGAGCTCTGGTGAGAGCCAGTAGTGAGTAGGGGGCGGGGAGAGAGACTTTCAAATCATTTTGTCTTGTGAAAATACATACAAGAATGAGTAATGACACAACCCCTGTATATTCTGGATTTAAAACCCAGTAACATTTTGCTATATTGACTGCAGGGGTTCTTAATTTTTTAATAGAAATAAAATAGATAGAAACAAAATAGTGGAGTTAATGAATATCTTAGAGTTGATGTGTGTCCTTGTATGTATTTTCATACCTCATCTGTTTATAAACATAATCTACAAAAAGTTAACTTGCTTAGCATTAGAGTTAAACAGAGGGACGTGACACACTCTGTTGGTGGCTCAAGGTGATTTCTTGGGCAAATTATGTAGCCTCTCTGTGCCTTAGTTGCATCTTCTGTGACTGCCCCCGTGCCCCTCATCACAGCTGATTTCCTAGACTAGATGTTGGGAGGGAGGCTGCTGAAGGGAGTAAGAGGTGGCAACTGCTAGGGTCACTGAAGAGAGAGACAAAAACAGATTAAAGCCGAGAAACTGAGTGCTAATACCCTCAAAGGAGAAAGAATCCCTTAGTTTTTTGAGCCACTTAGCCTAAGAGAAAGAAAATCATGTGGATCCAAAGCTCTTGAGCATATGAGTATTGTGGGTGGGAGGGTTTCATCAGAAAAGGGTTGAGAAAAGGCCTTTTGGTTTCCCTTTACGTTTCCAGTAAGGATGAGGTGCAGAAGAAAAACCGCCCGTTTCACAGTTGAAGGTGCTGTTTTGTGCGAAACTGACCGAAGGTTGGAAACCATTCATCAGTGGTGCTGGCAAAAGAAGAGACTGCTGGATTGGGTGGGGCACTTGCTGTGACTTCCAGGTGACCTGCTGGCTGGGGGCTGTGAGGCAGGCAGTAGGTTTGCAGTGTGACCTGGGTATAATCCCTGGCAGTGAGGCTGCTGATCTGACTAGCAGAACTGGGCAGACACCGTCCTAACGGGGCTGCTAGGGATGAGGCCTGGGATACCTGCCATGCTGAGGGCGAGAGGAGAGCTCCCCTGAGGTTGTGTCCCTGTGAAGATTAGAAACGTCCTCCTGCAGGGGAGGAAGAGCCTCTGAGCAGCGGGCCGGATGCACAGGCAAGACCAGCCTGAGCACGGAGATTTCAGGAAGCCGGAATTCATACAGGCCCGAACAGCCTTGTTCCTGAGAAACTGGAGGGAAAAGATGCTGCAAATGCAGGCTAAGTTCAGACACTATTGTGTGTCATGAGTGATAGGAAAAGACTGTTCAGGCAGCCACGAGAGAACCCTGTGGTTGTCCCAGTTGGGCGTCACACAGGAGGGAGGAGCAGAGTTATATACTTTGCCACTTATTAGCTGTGTGACTTTGAGCAATATCACCCCACTTCTCTCTCTATATATCTACATCTGTAAAGAGACACAGTGACAAGCTCGTGTCATCAGAATGCTTTGTTTAGCTCTGATCCCCTTTGTCCAGTCCTGTCAGTGCTGCCCTGCAAGGTTCTGCAGCGGCTGCTCTTGCCCTGTGATGGGAGGGCATAAAAGGGCATTGTAGCACCCGAGGGCAGAAAGGGGTTGCTTTAAAAGCAGACATGTAGCCTCCTGCAGCTGCAGACCTGCAGGCAGTTTGGTTCATGGTCGTGGAGAGGACTTTGGAGGCCTTAGCGTCGTCTTAAGACTTGTTTTCCCTTGGGACCTGATTTGCCTTTGCAGATTAATGTTGAAGATTTGGGCTTCTGGCAAAGCTGTTTTCAGAGATGGGTATATACGTAAAATATCATATAAAATAAAATGATTTATTTAACGTGAGCGACTTTGCAGCTGTTGGGAAGAGCTGTGTTGGCCTGGTCTCCACGGAGGACACCAAGGGTCAGCAGAGCGTGCGGGAGGGAAGGCAGCCTGCAGTGCTTCTGCGGGGGGTTCTCCCCAGCATGGTGCTCTGCTGAGTTGACTCTTCTATGAGTTTGGTTGCCAGAGGAGCAGACAGCAAAGTAATGAGTTCTGGAGGGATTGTATAATGACAGGAAGAAATAGGAACCTGGAGATTTTCTGGACTAAAACACGCTTTTGGTTCCTGATTCAGTGTGTTCCATTACAGAATTGATGAGTTGTGTCTATTCTGGGACTTCATTGAAATAAACGTTCAGCCTAAATGTTAAGGGATTTGGTTTATTTGGCTGGAGGACTCGAGCCGGGATGACAGCCTCTCAGATCACTCTGAGGGACTGCTCCCAAGAGGTAGGGGAGGAGCTAGGATAAATAGAATCTTTACAACAAAGATCAGGTAATTGGAACAATAAAATATTGCTTGTTATCTAAAGAAAACCAGATATCTCAAGTTCAAGTATTTAGTGGTTTTCTATGTATGGTGGGAAGCAAACATTTGGGTCATTGAATTCATTCCTTTGGCAAGCCCCTGGCTATCTAGGGCCAGTATCCTGTCCTTTCTTACTCTGAGTCTGCTCAGAGGGCACCAATGTGAGTGGCTGAGAGGCCGGGCTGTAGGCATGTACTCGCTGGGGGTTGGCAGCAGCCGCTGATGACTCGGATTCAGCATTCTTTGTTTACTGTCATGGTTGCAGTATTTTCATGCACATTGTAGTATTTTCATTCACAGTGTTCCCCCTTGGTCCTAAATTCGACCAATATTTTGAGAGACATTTCATGACCAATTTTGTCCCACGTTGCTAGGATGGCTCATTCCTAGTTCAGGTGAAGAATCTTCTGAGTTGCCATTCAAGGTGTTAGTTTTTTTTATCAGGCCCTGTTGATACTAAAAGTTCTCTGGATCACCTGTCTTACTACTCTATTATGATCCAGGAAGTGTTTAACCTTCTTTGCTCATTCCCATACCTAGAATCACACTATTATATTTATTTTATTCAGGGTTATAAATTTTATCTGTTTCTTCAAGATGTTTAGCCATCATCAATCTTGTGGGCCTAGTTACACATTGGGAAATGTAACAGACAACAATTTTATAAAATAGACAGGATATAAGTAATACAGCTAGTAACGTTAATAAAGTCACGAGTAAGAATTTAATAGTCGAGAAGTTGTATTTTTGGGTTAAAATTTTGCTTGTGTTTCTGAGTTTGATCCTATGAGAAAGTTCATATTTATGGTCAGGGTCAGAGCAGGTATTAATTGGCCAGTTGAAATCTCCCACCTTGTAAGATCAACAGTGGCCTAAACAGAACTATAATTTCTTTTTAGAATAATGTTTCTGAGGGCTACCTAGTTAGAGCCTTGTATTAGGGAAACCCACCAAGGTAACACAGAAGTACTAGACATAGGTAATTTATCATAAACTTAACAATTGGAGTAGTTCATAATCAAAGGTTGGAGAAATTATCAAAGTAATTGGTATACAGTCCTGGTCCGGTGTCTTGGGTCAGCAGTCTAGCTCAGATGTCGTCTTCTTCTCATCCTGGTATGGAAGCTTTTTCTCCATTTGGGCATTGTTTTAAGGTGAGCAGCGCTCTATAGGCCAGTGCACTGCAGCGGCTGTTTCAGATAGGAAATGAATCCGAGACTCCGTTTCCTTCAGCTTTGGTGTGTATGGTCTAGTTAAGAGTATCTGAAAAAGGGTCTTTCCATTCAGGTTGGAGACAGTTCTTTAAGTCATGCCTGTTGCAGTATGCATAATCCCTTGGCTGCAGGTCATGGGGCATTGGAATTTTACCCAAGGATAGATTACTGAGCTTCAGAATCAAACCTAGAGTATTCTTTTCATAATTCAATTAAACTGTACAGCAGTGTGACATAACAGCAAGGAATGATCTGGGAAGTGTCTTAGTAAATATGGACCTCAATTAACAAAACTAGAATTTAATATCGACTAAAATATAAATTTTTTCTCTCTAAAGTTACCCTCAGTTTTCTCAAATATAGCCAAATCAAGATTAATTTCTTTACAAATTAAATCTGATTATTTGATCATATAGGCTTTTTAAATTGACTGTGTTGGAAGTTTTAATACGGAGTCTCAGGGTAGAATGTTAATAAGGTTTTCTAAGGCCAAGAAAGCCACGTCAAGGCTTTTCATGGATTTTTGCCTTACAGATTTAGGTAAATTCTTTTCTCTTTAAAATCCTTAAAATACCTTTATACTCCTATATCTCTTAGGAGATGATCTCCCTAATTTGTCTGATAGAGCCACTGGGGACCTAAGTATTTTTAGTCTTTTGAGGGATCAGATAGAGAGAAAAGATAACTGTTCCAAGTCTGTATACATAGTTATAATTTATCAAATTGCTGTGAACCATAACTAGCTTAAGGAGAAGAGATTCTTTATGTCTGGGAAACAGGTTAAAAGGCAGTAGTATTTCAAACAATATCAAAAATTATAACCATATTCAGCTGGTTAATCAGTCCCATGTAACTAATTCTTTTAATGAGAGTTTTCATTAGAACTTTAAAATTTCTTACCCAGTTTAGTTCAGTGCTGTAGTTTGAAATTTATTAGAAATCAGTAAATCTCCTTGAAGAGAAAGCATTTTGCAAAACCATCAGAAGAAAACAATTAACTGTCTATAAATGACAAAAGATTTAAAAGCATGGTTAAACACCGTTACACTATAATCAATAAAGAAACCTGTTCACTATACCCATAATTATCACTGGTAACATTTCAGATAAACCAGAATTTTAGGGAGTCCATGTAATTTCTACAATACCTATATTAATAATATTTCTCATTCAATATAACCTTAGAAGTTTTATGATTCATTTGACAATTCCATGTTATTTAAAATGCCAAATGAAACTTTATAGTTAAAAATCTCTCTTTGGGATGTTTCAGGGGCCTTCTGTAGCATCCCAAACTTAACTGGAGATTAAAAGAATTTTAATTAATTAAATTAATTTTTATTTAATTAATTAGAATTTTATATTTGGGGAGCTTTTTGAAAGATTTCAGAACACTTGATCAGATAAACATATAGATCACTGTAATGTAGTACTAATTCATTAACAAGAAAATATGTCAAATGTAAAGGCAGAACAGATCAGCTAAGTGGTATAAGAAGTTTTACAATCTGTTACTGAAGGTGGATTAATATTTTAAGAAAAATTTTTCCTCTTAACAGAGAGAAAACCAAATCTAATCTTGTTCCAGCTAACTTCTAAGATTCATTTACGTTGCCCAATTTGTTTCTAAACTTAGCCAATTCTGACCACGTACAAAACTTTCCTCAGGTTTCCTTTTCCACAAGCCTTCCACAGCTTTCTATATTAGTGTGTCCTTTATTTTGTCTTCCATTCAGAGGTAACCAGCTTCAGGAGAAAGTCACTATTTTTCATTAACAAAGTATTATTCCATTCTTACATCTTCCTTTACGCATTTATATTACTTTCCTAGGATACTGAGATCATTCCCTTACTCATAGAGACTATTTCTGTGTTACACCAACCATTTATTAATATTTCTAAACACCTTTAGTTTCACTGTAAGAGGAAGTTAAATGTTAAGTAATTCATATTTCAATCATTTTATCTGAAAATGGCATAGATATTTAATAAAATCTTGTCATTTAACTTAATTTAGCACAACTCTAGAATTTAAAGATATCAAACATTTAGAGATTATTTTAAGCATACATTTTAAAAATATATTTTAAATATTTACCCAAAGCTCTCATCTCATTTGCATTTAATTTACTTAAAATTTTACCACAGCACATTACTGTTATTTTTTTTTGACAAATCTGCAACAGATATAACAGGATCTTATTTGACTTTCATTAAACCTAGGTACAGTAAAGGTATTATAGTTAAGATGGATGATTTTAAAGATGTCTATATTTATTAGAACATACTTAAACTAAACAATATCAAATATTACCTTAATATTGAATATTTTCCAATTCACATGACACTGAAAGTCAATTTGTTAAGTTTTTATTTTAAAAATACTTAATTTTTAAGCTCTTATATTTTTACATCAATTAAGCAGAGCTCTTTGACTTCGAAATTTTTTTTTTTAGCAGTAGAAATATCACACTTCTATAATCTGTATGCAGGCTTATAAACAGACAAAAGCTAGAGATCTCATAGCTTCACTTTAAAACTTACTTATATTTATAATAATAGTTGGAGTAAGCTGAATTTGCTTGCTCAAATCACTAAGGCTTACTATTTATGAAACAGATAATTAAGATTTCCTCACAAAGTCTGAAGGACCCGTCAGAGTTCTGAGTTCTAAAATGCCAAAAATTTCATGGCCTCAAGTTTTATTTCGTTGAGCTAATTAGGCTCAGTCCTAGGTCACTGTTTGTTGTATTTATATTTCTGATCTGCAAGACAAAGACACTCTCTTCCAGGTCCCGAGATAACTGCTCTGTCACCCAGACCCAATTTTATCTCCTTAATTGGCATTTTTGTATCAGTGAGAAGAGCTGTAAACAAAGAATTCCATGTTTTAAAACTAAGGTTTTCTTTATTTTGTCTTCCAAAGCTTGCATAAGACATTTATTAAGGTCTCTTTTCCTTAAGTTATAAGTTAAACCCAGGGTAAACCTATATTTTTTTTTTAGCTACTCAAATTACTTTTTAGATTTACGTTATATTGGACGTCTCAAGTAACTATATTGGTTTCCTTTAATTTGTTCAATTAATATTTTCAGAGGGACAGACATGTGCCCAGCCTTATAATACCAAGAAGGGGAAGCGTTTTTCCACTGAAACATATCTATCCCACAACATAAGCAAAAGGTTTATATAAAGACCATCTAAATATACCAATTTCACAAACTTTTATCTCAATTTTATTAAATCTTATACCTTTAATTTTTATATTTATTAAGTTTAATCAATAATTCTTATTTCTAGAAGGAGTGACAGAAACCTTTTTTTTGTGGGTGTACATTGTATATAATTTTATAGAAGTCTCTAGGATGCCCAAGTTTCAGCCAAAGAGCTTAGGGCCTTCTCGATTTTTAATTTCATTAATTGGTCTGTTGTCCCAATCCTTGATCAAGTATTTCAGTCTACATATAAATATATTTTAAACTGTGGTAAATAAAACGGACTTGTTTGAACTTTAATGTTGGGGGGGAGTAGGTGAACTCTTTGGCCCTTTTTTTTTAACTTTACGTAGTGTAGTATCAAAACCCTGTATGTAAATCCAAAAATGTCCATTTTATTTATTTGATTCAAAATAACCATATAAAAATATTTATCCTTTTGGGATAAGCCACTTATCTGTTTTTTTGACATTTTTACAATCCTTTTTCCAGTTATTCAACCTAATTAACATTAATTATACTAAGTTTTTATTAGCATCTCTAGAAACATTTATCAGAAAGGAAAAACAAAAATGTAGCTTTTCAAACCAGTTATATTTTTATATCTGAGTTCTTAGGTTAACCATTAGATATATTTTTCTGCATTTAAACTTTATTTTAATAGGTACCAATAAAACAGCCGTTTATAATGAGATCTCTTTAAATTTTCACCAATTAAAAAGTTTTTCCAAATTAAAAAATCCATCATATGGCCATCAATTTATATATATATCGATATATATAGTGATTTTAAACCAATAAGATGAAGAGGCCCTTCCACATGAGAGTCGGGGTGTTGCCTAAATAAAATTCAAAGGTTTACTCTCCAAAAGCTTAAAGCCTTCGTGGTCCAGGCTGATGCAACAAAGTTTAAGATGGCAAAATATCTGAAAATTGGTACAAAGAATTGCTTAGAATCCCAATTTATTTGCGTGGCCATCGTATGTACACAATACTTGAACCTTTTGTATGGCAGAGTCCAAGGTTTCCTTTAAAAACTAAACTAAACATATATATACTTACATGCACACACTTAAAACATCCAGAGAAAGATAAAACGTTTACATTTCAAGGACACAGGAAGAGAAATCCAAGTTCCCACTAAAGGGGATTTTGTTTTTATAAGTTCAGAATGCCAAAAAATGTTTTTATCAGGCCTGGTTATTTCCAGAGTGAGTTTTTTTTTTTTTCTTATTCCCGATTAATGTTGTAAGTTTTGTATGTACATAAATCTGGCTGGGGTTTTACTTGGAGACTGGCAATCTGTCATTTCTTTTTCTTTTCTTTTCTGTTCTGTATTTTTTTTTTTTTGAAAGTTCTATTCCCCATTGTAAGGTCGGGTTCTCAGAATAAATTTGCTAGTAAGATTTCCCACAGGGACAACTCTGTGGCATGAAGTCTTTGTGTCTACCACTCCCGGAAGATTCCCTGTCACCCGAGAATGCTGTTACCAGCCAGGAGGATGGTCCAAAATTTGGAGTTGAAAGTTTCCTCATAAGAGTTTTACTTTTATCCTGAAAAATTCAATGGAGGTAACCAAATTGAGGAAAACATTAGACCAGCCTCTTACCTAACCACTCAGTCCTGAACCCAGTGTCTTTCAACTTGGACCCACTCGGGATGTCTCCACTGGGTGGGTAATTCACCTCAGTTTCTTTCAACTGGAGGGCCACGTACCTGGATACACCGCCAGATAAAACTTAGGATCATCAACCAATATGTGAGATCTGAGAACCAGGAGAGACTCAGCCAAATTCATCTGGACCCCCCGAGGAGGCGGATGAGCACAAAGGGCCACTGCTGGTACCAAGGCTCTGGTTACTTGGAGAGATCAGGTGGAGAGAAATCTGCTGTGGTGCTTCATGGTGTCCAAAACTGTTGACTGAAATAAACGTGCAGCCTAAAAGTTAAGAGTTATGTTTTATTTGGCGGGAGGACTCGAGCCAGGATGACCGTCTCTCAGAACTCTCTGAGGGACTGCTCCCAAGAGGTTGAGGAAGAGCTAGGATATATAGGAGCACTACAACAAAGACCAGGTTGTTGGAACAATAAAAGATTACTTGTTATCTAAAGAAAGCCAGGTATCTCAAGTTCAAGAATTTAGTGATTTTGTATGAATGGGAGGAAGCAAATATTAGGACTCACTGAATTCATTTTTTAGACAAGCACCTAGCTATCTCGGGCCAGTAGCCCGTCCTTTATTATTCTGAGTCTGCTCAGAGGGCACCATTGTGAGTTGCTGCAGTGGCTGGGCTGCAGGCCTGTCCTCGCCGGGGAGTGGCGGAAGCCTTTAATGACTTGGTATCAGTATTCTTTGTTTACTGACATGGTTGCAGTATTCTCATTCACATTGTAGTATTTTCGTTCACAGACCGAATATGGATAATCTGCAAACTTGGAAAGCAACCGAGATGGAATTACTGCAGATACCTTCTGCTTTAATAAGCCGTGTGCAAACATAAACATGGAGGAAGCATACACTTGGATTTGGAGGTGTAGGAAAGGGATCCTGCACATTGCAGGAGAACGCAATGCAGAATTCCTTAAGTCCAACTTTCTTTACTGTAGTGGTTTCTGAGAACAGTTTATGGTAATTAAACAACATTGACAAACGGTGGCACACATTGCTTTTAAGAGATGGCCGGCTGCAAACTTTTATATTGGACAGGTGGAATTCATAGGCAAGTGGTCAGGTGGATGGGAGAGAGATGGAGCCAAGGCCTGGGCCCAGATTCCGGTTTAAATTGCCATTTCTTCACCATAGGGCCTTGGAATAGAATGCATACTCTCAACCTGTTGGTGAATCTGTGAAATGGGCATGATAATATTCATTTCTTCCTGGGATTGTTGTAAGATCTAAAGAGTATTATAGCACACATGAAGCATTTAACACCCTGGCACTTAGCAGTGTTCACTGTGTGGGGCCGCCCCGCTTAGCGTGCATCAGAGCCGTAAAGGCAGCATTTGTCTGTTGAGGATGCACTTGTAGCCCCTTGGCTAGGTTGTGAATTTGTTGATTTCCTTTAATACTTGTAACTCTGTGTGACATGGGCAGTTATTTTCATGGACAGATGAGGAATCTCAGGGTAAAGAAGACTGTGTAATTTGTCCAAGGTCAGACCACAATTTTGGGTGCAGGGGCCTCAGTTCAGCATGGGCCCCTGGGCCTTCTGCTCTCTCCGTTCAGCACCAGAGCCAGATATGGGGTTGGCTGTTTCCCTGCCCAGAATATCCGGCAGGACCCAAGACACACCTGGCCCTGTGCTGCTTGAGCAAAAACTCCGGAGGAGAGGGAGTTACAAAAGGGATAAACATAAAAACATACGACAGCAAACTGTGATCAGCTCTGAGAAGGAAAGGAACACGTCTCGCCGTACAGAGCTGGGAGCTTTCCCGTCTGGGCTGCTCTGGGGGTGTTCATCTCAGCTAAACAAGTTCTGCTGTTGCAGCAAGGCAGGAAGGCAGGGCGCGTGTGGGCAGGTAGACAGGACCTCATTGATCGTACTCATTCCCCATTAAGCGGCAGCTTTCACGGGCACTTACCTAGTAAACATTGGCCATAATCTTCACGCAATTTGCTTGGTAGTTTTATTGACCCCAGCTTTGAGATGAGGTCATTGAAGCTGGGGAGTTTGCTGCATGCCCGTGATTACCTTGCAAAAACCCCCACTGGTCTTTCAACCCAGACTGGTGTGGCTCTCATGCCCCATCCCTGTGAATGGCATCGTGTAGCTTCTCCCAAGTGGCCCAAATGACTGACATTGATATGCTTAATTCGTAGGAAATGGTATGTGGCAATAAGAGAAAAAGGTAGTAAGAAATTGTTTGGAAAACAAGAAAAAACCTATTCTTCCCCAGCTGGGGGAGCGTAACCTGTATCACCCACCCTAATCACTGCCTGTCACCTCCTCCCTGAGGATTCTGTGTTCAGAAGCCACTCTGAGCCTTGGGAGAACATTTTTCCTCATGACACTTTTGACTAGGACCCGCGACATCTCTGTCCCTGGTTAACACTCTCTTCAAAGCCGTTTAAATTTTTTGCAGGTTCCTCCACTCTGATGTAAGAATACCCTGTATAACTTCTTGATGCAGCTCCTTAATGAAGATCTTGTGATGGAAACCTAGCCAAAACTGGGATGTATGCACATAGTGACTGCAACTTCAGCACATTGTGAGTTCATAATCAGAGGGGTGGGTGACTCAGGAAAGGCTTTTTTAAGGTAACAAGGGGAAAGTGAAAGGACGCTTGCTGTGTGAGAAAGAAACATCTCGGTCACAGCCAGCAAGACACCTGTGTTCATGATGGGGTGTGGCGAGTGCAGAGTTCTCACAAAGAAAGAAGTGATGTGATGGGAGGGAGGACAGTTGGGTAATTTATTGGGGAGGAAAAAAGTGGGCTGAATATTTCCTGGTTGAACAAGAGGATTGTGACATGTTGTGCTTGTATTTTGGAGAGAAGGGTTTTGTGGGGACAGGCCTAGGAGTACGCTGTATGGCTGGGGAGTCAGCACAACAGAGAAACACAGAGAACCGGGCAGACCCCAAGGCCCAAGCTGGGGGAGAGGCTGCCCGCAAATTGGAACCCTGGAAGCTGGTTCTGTCCCTTAGCTGGGGCCTCAGACGTCACTTCACAGCCCAGTCCTGTTGATACAAGAATAAAAACGTTGGGCATGAGAAGGGCTGTGTCCCAGGCTTTTGTTGAGCCCCTGGGATGTGCCCCACCAGATTTTGTTCTTTGACTTCATGCAGTAAAGAATTCAAGAGCAAGCCAGTGTTGAGTAAAGGTATATATATTCAGACAGATACATTGAAATGCAAGAGAAACGTCACGAGGTGTGGGGGTTTCATGCACAGATTAGAAGTAGGTACACACCCCACAGACAGAAGGTCTGTCTTCTCCAAAGAGGGAGAGAGAGTGGTGACCGCGAGGTGGCGCTGTGTTGCTTGTTTTCTTGGGCTTGGTGGTTTCATATGCTAATAAGTAGAAGGACCAGCCTTAGGGCAAGGGGCTAGGATTCCCAGGGAGTTGGCCATTTCCCACCCTTTGACCTTTTGTGGCTATCATTGGGACTGCCATGGTGCCTGGGGCATGTTATTCAC
The DNA here is from genome assembly GCF_048564905.1 of Vicugna pacos. Taxonomy (NCBI): domain Eukaryota; kingdom Metazoa; phylum Chordata; class Mammalia; order Artiodactyla; family Camelidae; genus Vicugna; species Vicugna pacos. The sequence continues at coordinate 77,489,747 of NW_027328741.1, read as the reverse complement.
CAGGTTACTATTACAATGGATTTTTACTGAATCTCAAGATCTGCTAGAAGTTAAATCTCTTCATCCTGAGCCTCAAGGCCTATTGGGGGTTGAATCCTTCACCATTTTGATGTCAATTGCTGCGGCCTTCCTTGAATGGCTGTGCTCTTCCCCCTTCCATCCTGTATCACTGTGATGACACAAAGACAGCAAAGGCCGGGGCCTAACCGTGCTCCTGCATTTAACGGCAGGAGGTGTGGTGTGGGCTTATAATGACTCTGAGTGGTGAGAAGGTTGTTTCAGATTTTCCCACGTGAGACATGGGGATTTACCAGCAGCCTCCCCAGATTTATCTCACGGGCATTATCGCTTGTGTTGTTATGGAATCAAAAGGCCAGCCAAGAAATAAGAATCACACAGAGGGTTGGAGTACTGAGATTTATTACGCTGGCGGGCTCAGAGGGGTTTCTTTTCCAAAGCTCTGAGCACCTCCAAGACGTGCACATGAGGTTTTATAGGGTTAATTACAAGTATGGGGCTATTACCCAATAAGGCTCAAACAACAAAAAGCAAGGAATCAATACACTGAAGCTTATCAATTTGGAACAGATCACGTTACTGACAACTGTTGACCTTGGATTTTCGGGTTAGCTTATTAGCCCAGTAAACTGACACTAAACTTCAGATTTACCAGGTAGCCCAGCAAAACTTAGATCAGGAAACCGACACTTATCACACTTTGATTTGTGACTTAGCTTGTTAGCCCAGCTGTGGTTTTCCTTCAGTGTCACTTATCTTTTGAATTTTTCTTTTTTTCTTTTTTTTAATATTTAATCCAAATTTAATATCAGGGTTCTTTGGGAAAGAAATTTCTCTTTTTCTTTTCTTTGGTGATCTTTTAGGGGGGCAGTTAATTAGATGTATGAACCTGTTAGTGGAAGCCCTGGGGCTTCAACCCAGGACCCCGTGCACGCTAAGCACACGCTCTACCACCCGCCCCATCATCTTTTCTTTTTGGTTTCGCTGCCAAGAATCCTACAGCTGAATTTCTAGTCAGCCTTAACACTTGCCCTGACTTCATGGAATCCATTTTTATGAGTTTACTTCCCCCTGGTTTCATTTAAGTATTGAATCTTCATTTTCTCTTCACTCTCAGTTTTGCCTTTTTGTTGTTATGGTTGTTAAGCTGTGTTTAACAGAATTGTTTAAATTCTCTTTTAGCAAGAGGCTGAATGTAAATAAATATGTAAGCAAACAGCACAATTAAATGCTTTTATACATTCTGAGCTGTTTAGTAGAAACTTAAAAACCGAATTGAATATTAAAGTGATAGCATTTTAAAAATATTTTTTAATTTTTCATAAAAATATAGCTGATTTAAAATATGATATTAGTTTCAGGTGTACAATAGATGCTCCATTTATAGTTACTGTAAAACATTGTCTGTATTCCCTGTGTTGTAAGATACATCCCTCTAGCGTGTTTACATTACATGTTGCAGTTTGTATAAGAAAGTTGGGTAACGCAGAGTCTGGAACGTGGCTGTGTATGACTCAGGTTCACGCTCACCCTGCCTGTCAGAGCTCAGGCCTTCACTCCTTTCTGCAGGGGAGCGAGTGGAGGCAGCTCTCATCAGCGCTGTCACCACCCTCTGAGTGGCAGTGACAGCAGTGACTGTGTGTGGACGTGCAAATTGTTTTTCCAAGAGCTTTATATGCGTTTCTGCATTTAATAATTAAAGCCCTCCTGTGAGGAAGCGTTTTAAGTTTTTAATGCATAATACAATTTATTTTGATATTGATAGATTTCAAACCTCTGGAAAATTTACAGGAGTAGTACAATAAACGCTTAGATACAGTTCACTTTAAAGGGCACTATTTGGCTTTTTGCGTCTGGCTTATTTTAGCATAAAATTTCAAGGTTCATCCATAATTGTAGCCTGAATCAGTACTTTATTCTTTTTGCTTGATAATATCCTTTTCCTTTTTTTTTTCGTTTTTGGTCTATTTAAAAATATTTTCATTGAAGTCTTGTTAGTTTATAATTTTGTGTTAGTTTCTTGTGTACAGCACAACACTTCAGCTAAATAGGAACCTACCTGTATTCATTTTCATCCTCTTTTTAAACATAAGTTACTATAAGATATTAAATATATTCTCCTGTGCTATACAGTATAAACTTGCTGTTTATTCTTTACATACTCAGTATCTGCAAATCTTGAACTCCCAGTTTATTCCTTCCCACACCCTCTCCCCACTGGTAACCATAGTTTGGTTTCTATGTCTCTGTGTCTGTTTCTGTTCTGTAGATAAGTTTATTTTTTTGTTTCTTTCTATTTTTTTTTTTAGAGTCCACATGTGAGCAATCTCATATGGTATTTTCCTTTCTCTTTCTGGCTTACTTCACTTAGAATGACATTCTCCAGGTCCATTGATGTTGCTGCCAATGTCATTATTTTATTATTATTTTATGGCTGAATAGTAGTCTATTGGACAAATATGCTACAACCTCTTTATCCAGTCATCTCTCAGTGGACATTTCGGTTGCTTCCATGTCTTGATATTGTAAATAGTGCTGCTGTGTACATTGGGGTGTAGGTGTCTTTTTCAATTAGGGTTCCTTCTGGATATATGCCCAGGAGTGGGATTGCTGGGTCATCTGGGAGGTCAATTTTATGTCTTTAGAGGAACATCTATACACTTTTCCACAATGGCTCCACCAAACTGTATCCCCACCACAGTGTAGGTGTGTTCCCAATTCTCCGCAGACTTTCCAGTATTTATTGTCAGTGAACTTCTGAATGATGGCTATTCTGTCTGGTGAGAGGTGATACTTGATTGCAGTTTTGATTTGCATTTCTCTGATAATGATATTGAATATTTTTTCATGTGGCTACTGGCCATTTGTACGTCTTCATTGGAGAAATGTTTCTTTAGGACTTCTGCCAATTTTTGAATTGAATTGTATGTTTTTCTTATTAAGTGTAAAAGCTGTTTACATATTCTGGGAATTAAGCCCCTAGCAGTTTCATTTATTGTAAATATTTTCTCCCATTCCATAGGTTGGTTGTCTTTTTGTTTTGCTTACTGTTTCCATAGCTGTGCAAAAGCTTGTAAGTTTAATTAGATCCCTCTTGTCTATTTTTGGTTGTTTTTCTATTGCTTGAGTAGACTGCTCTAGGAAAACATTGCTGAGATGTATGTCAGATGTTTTGCCTATGGTTGCTTCTAAGAGGTTTATAGTGTCTTGTCTACATGTTTAAGTCTTTAACACATTTTGTATTCATTTTTGTATATTCTGTGAGGGAGTAGTCTAACTTCAATGATTTACATGCAGCTGTTAAGTTTTCCCTACACCATTTGCTGAAGAGGCTGTCTTTACTCCATTGTATTTTCTCACCTCCTTTGTCAAAGTTTCAATGACCAAAAGTTTGTGGGCCTATTCTTGGTAATTTTGTTTATCCGTTCATTAATGGATGGATATTGTTAGTAACTTTTGGCTACTCTGAATGATACTGCTATGAATATTGATGTGAAATTTTTTATGAGAATATGTTTTCATTCTGTTGGCTGTACATTTGCCCCGCCATATCTGTAGTTTCCACTACATGAATCCAGATGGTTGATTGTAAAGGGACTCGAACATCCTTGGATTATGGTATCCAGGGTGTGGGGTTCCTGAAACCAACCCCCCAAGGATATTGAGAGATGACTCTATATGTAGGAGTGGAATTGCTGAGACATATAACTCTAAGCTTTTGAGGAAATACCAGACTTCTCCAAAGAAGCTGCAACATTGTTCCTTTCCCCTGGCCACATATGAGGTTTCTCTGCCTCCTGAACGACATTTGTTATTGTCCATGTTTTGGTTATAACCATCCTCGTGGGTGTAAAATGAGATCTCATTTTGTTTTTGACTTCCCTAGTGATGCTGAGCATCTTTTCATATGATTATTGGCCATTTGTATATCTATTTAAATTCGTGGTAAATTTAAAAATTGGGTGTATTTTTTGTATTGTTCAGTTGTAAGCATTCGTTATATATCCTGGATACTACTCTCTTATTAGATACATGCTTTGCAAAATTTTTCTTCTATTCTGCACATTGTCCTTTAACTATATTTTTTTTAAACATTAAAACAATTTCTTTACAAGGGAGGTAGTTAGATGTAAAGATTTATTTTATTTTTTTGCAAAGCACGCACTCTCTGACTTGAGATACCCTTTTCCCCTGTCATTTCACTTTCTTGATGATGTCCTTTGTAAGAAAAAGGTTTTAGTTTTGATGAAGTCCAGTTTATCTGCTTTTTCCTTCTATCACTTGTGCTCTTGGTTTTGTATCTAGGAAACCAAAGCCTATCCTAGGCCCACAAAGATTTATACTGTGTCTTCTTTTAGAAAGTTTATAGGTTTAATTTTTACATTTCTGTCTGTGATCTATTTTCAATTAATTTTATTTGTTATATAAAATATGGGTGTTCAGATTCCAGATTGATTCTTTTGCCTGCAGATACCCAGCTGTCCCTGAACCATTAGTTGAATAGAGTATTCTTTCAATGGAGTGTTTTTGGCCCCCTAGTGGAAAAGTGTCTGTAAATGTAAGTTTTTCCCCGTGGGTTTTTATTGTGTCTTTTAGATTTATTTATCCAAACTTATGCCAGTATCATACTGACTTAGTACTATAGCATTTTAGTACACTTTAAAGTGAGTCCTCCAACTTTACTCTTCTTTTTCAAGGTTTTTTTTGCTGTCCTGGGCCCCTTGCACGTCCATGTGAATTTTGGGATCAGTTTTTCAATTTTGCATAGAAGTCAGCTGGAATTTTGATAGGGATTCCACTGAATATATAGTTCACTTTGAGGATTCTTAATATTTTTAATAATATTGTCAATCATTCCATGATAATGGGATGTCTTCCATATATGTAGATCTTTTAAAATTTCTTCTGGTGATACTTCAAAAAGTTCAATGTACAAATCTTGTAAATTTTTGTTAAATGTATTTCTCACTTTATTTTTAATGCTGTTGTAAATGGAAAGGCTGAATTTCTTATGGGTGGGACTATGTATCAATCTTCTTATTTCTAGAATTCCTTCACAACAAATACCCTTGGTATATATTTGCTACATAAACCTATCCACAACTATTTCCCGCCCCATGTTATAAGAAACCAAGACCCAAGGTAAGCTACTTGAAAACACCTATGTGGAAGTGAGAAATGAGACCCTTGGGTGGGTCTTTGTGCAGATGATACTGAGAGCTTATTCTGAATGGCTTCTTCTTAATTACTTTTAAACAACCCTTTCAGTGTATTTAGTCAGATACATTAAGATTATGCCCTTTTGATGTGCGGAGTAGCTAAGACTATAATTTTCAAATAATTTCTAATGAGAGTGTTGTACTTGAAACCTAATTTGTATCAATCTTTGAAGATTTATGTTTCAGGAGCTTTGACTAAAGAACAACTGTCTTTATTCTATAAAGAGAACTAAATGCTCAAGCAACATGTAAGAGTTTGAGCAAACTGCCCCCGCCCCGTAGTGCTGGGTGGCTGCAGCTGTAACTGGAGTCAGCACTTACCTCTCCCAGTATGCTTGTGCTGATCTGCTCAAAGTGGTTCGTCCAACAGTTTGTCAGTAGTCTGTTGGACAAGTCATAAAACATTGATTGAAGGTTGCTAGAATGCAATATATTCTTATTAATATTAAGTAAGCACATATTGAATGCTTACTGTATGATGGAATTGTCCCTCAGCCTCACATGAATATTATTTCTCTTGAAACCTCACATATTTCCTTGTTATTCTCACTTTACAGATAAGGAGACTGAGAATTAGGTCTTCTCTCTTTTGGGGGGAGCTCATTATTAATGATGGGCATTGTAAGGAAAAAGATATTGATTCATCATGAGAAAACATTTTTGTGAGAGTCAGCAATGAAGAAGATGAACACTGAAGAAGGTGATCATTGTTCGAGTGAGACAAGCCCTGGGTTGTGTGGTGTCAGCATCCCTGTCCTAGACACGGCACGTGTAGAGCTGCGTGGTGGGTGAGGCGGCGCGACCGTGCAGGGAAAGCGGATGCTGGGGCCTTAGGCTGTGCTCAGGCCTGGTTGGGCTTTCTCCTAAGGGGAGTGAACCATCATTGACAGATTTTAAGTAGGAGAGTGGGGTGCTCTCATAGTTCATATTTGTCTTCTAGAATGTTTGGAAACATTTAGAAGGCTTGGCAGGAGATGATGTGATGAGTCAGAGTAGGGTGGCTGCGAGGTGTAGCAGTGTCCAATTTTCAAGTGGTTTTCAGGCCCAGGCTTGTGGCTTAGTAGCCGTGTCAGTTTGAATGACGCACGCAAGGAAGTGAAACAATTTATCTAATCAATTGAAGCAGTGATGTACCCAATTCCCAGGACTATTGTGGAGATCCAGTGAGATACACTGTGCAGTGTGCAGCGTGGTCTCCAGCAGAGAGTCAGTGCTGAGTGAGTGCCAGTGAGTATCTGGTAGGTCAGTTGAGGGTAGTGGGACTCGGTGTCTGAGGATATCTGGTCCCTGAAGGAGGGGTCCATTCACATCTGTGAGTGATGGGCCTGAGTTGGGAGACGCAGGGAGACCTTACCCTCCGACCAGGGGCCCTGGTAAGGACGGCTATGGGAGGAACACCGTGAAGTCAGCTCTTTGCATGTGGAGTTGGAGCTGCCTTTGAGACAACTAACTGCAGTGTCACGAGCTTAAAGAGGAGATCTGGGCCCAGGTTGTGCATTTTCCTAAAATCTCAACTTCTAAGGACGCCGAAGTATTGATCACTGAACTTGAAGTCATACTTTAAAGGACAAACGAATAGTAGTATTATCTCTGTCATCAAAGCTCACGTCTATTTATTCATCACTCACTTTGCTAATTGGGTACTTACAGAGCTCACTTCACCGTCCTCCCGTGGGCTCAGGCTCCACAGACAAGAGCTGGTGAGACTCCCTCTTTTCTAGAATAAGACACATTTAGCTTGTAGACTTCTGTACCTCGCCAGACTTAGGAAATTAGTTTGTTGGTTTAATTGTATTTTCTGTTGGCCATGTCCTGACAGGAGAGAAATTTTACCTCATGGTCATGTTTCAATTAGCTGTTACTGAGAATTGCTGATCTGATACATAGTGTATGTATTACATTAACTTTGTAGAGTAGTTATCATTTTTCTGTCTTTGCGCTTTAATTTTGTTTGCCCCTTCAGTGTTCTATTCTTTTTGGGGCCTTATTTTTTTTTAATTAAAAAATGTCTGTTAGCAGTTAAGAAAAAAAAAGCAAAGAAAAAATGAACATGAGAGCTAAATTTAGAAAATGTCTAGTGTGTTTTCTGTCTCGGCAATGGAGGGTACTAGAAACTCCTGAAAACCTTCATTACACAAGTTCCTTAAAATGCTGATTGAGAAATAAAACCTTCCTTCCTCATCTTTCAAGCTGCACAACTCATTGTCAAGAAAGTGAGGGAAAATTCTCAGAAGCCAAGACAAACGAGAAAGCAGGGTTTCTGAGAGATACGTGAGCGTTAGAAGCCGTGGTGTGCTGGTTGGCTCCTGAACTGATTTTCAGTTGCCTTGACAGGAGGGAAGGATGTGAGCCCCAGACATCTCACACTAGGAGTTGGATGGGTGATCATATAATGGGCCAAGCCCATCCTGAGAATCTTGCTTTACTAAAGGGTGAAATAGGAAAAAAAAATTCCTCAAGACAAGAAAGTAAGAAAAGTCAATTTTGTTGGAAGAGGGGAAAAATAACAAATCCAAAGTAAGGATATAGTTTAAAGCTGTTCTGGCATGAGAGTGACCACAAACTCCTGGCAGAAAAGCACAGCTACTCCTTGATTGATAAGTTGTATTTTGAATGAATCAGTGAACAGCTATTCCGAAAAAGGCCTCCAGAGTCTTGTGGATCAAGATACTGGACAGCAAACACCTCTCTTCCAAGGTCTCATTCAAATAACCAGAAAGGTTTTAAAGGAAACTAACAATAATCTGAGTTGTATTTATTGACATTACTATATGCTAAGAATTCAGAGGTGACTATGGAGTTGTCTCCTCTTTTATGGACCTTATTTTCTCTTTGGGGAGAAAAATGACATAGTTGGGTATCTTGGTGGAGGGAGGTGTTAGTCTGTTGCAATTAGCCAGGAGAGGAGATTAAGAAAACAGTGAAAGATGGGTGAACTTTTTAGCTGAGGACAGTCTTGTTCACTTGGCTTTTAATTGCAGGCTCAATGAGCTGTCACTGGAGGGACTAGATCTTACGGAGGATGGACTTAGCTCAGGCCTCTTTTGAATGGACAAGTGAACCTGGAAAAAGACAGTCAAATCTGTGCAGACATTAAAGTTCACTTGAACGTGCTGCATCCCTGAGCCAAAGATAGGACAAATATGCAGCAATTCTTGAGGACAGAAGAGTGGTTTTTAAGGTTCTCCAAGAATGAATCCCATGGAACCGAGATGGCCAGTTGTCAAACTGAGACTTTGTTCTTTGGACGGTGTACCCAGCAAGGGTATTGGCCTTTTATATGTTTCCATTTATCTTTAATACATGTCTGTTGATGAGGACATGGGCACAAATGTTTGACACCTTGTCGAGGAGATTTTGGATACCTGCCTAGAAGCACGGGCACAGTTGTGGCTGCTTCATACATCTTGCAGCCCATCCCTTTCCCCGGCTCCGTGATCACGGCAGAGTGGTTCCTTGTTGACCTGTCCGTTTCCTCTGTGACATCATAACCCATGAAAAGACCGGAGCATATTAACTTGGCTTTGTTAAAGTCAAAGAAACAGATCAAATATGGAGTCAGATTTGTTCTTTCCTATTTCAGTAGTACTATGGAGATGGCAGTTTGGGCAGCTTTTTGTAGTGTCCTGGAAGCTTTCTCTCTCAGCTTCTGGGTGCCTCTATTGAAAACCCTTCATTGCTGTCTGGCCTGCTGGTAATGCACACTGCCTGTTTTTCCCTGAAGATGTGTTCTGTTTATAAACTCATCTCTACTCCTTGGAAAACAACTCAAGAAAAACTCAGTTGGTTTTCCACCAGCCATGGGCAGAGGTGAGGTAAACCGTGTTATTATTTCATAAAATAATAGTAATAATAGTAATAGTCATAGTAGTAGTACTTGTAGTAATAGTAATAATAATAATAATAATAATAATAATAATAATAATAATAATAATATTAATAGAAGTCTTAAAACAGGACAGAGCACATTGGAGAGAGTCAAAAAATGCTTTCTGGCTTAAATCAAAAGTGATGACTAGTGATTCCATGGCTGCTGTATTTGCTAAGCTAATTACTCCTTTGCTCCATTACACATTTCTTTTATCTGAAAAAGAAATACAAGGAAATGGTTTAAAAAAAACTCAAACAGAGCACAAAAATACACAAGTGAAAGAAGTTTTCCCTCATCCTCTTTTCTTTCAGCCCTCTCTGGAGATGCCTCTGTTTACTATCCTTTGGGTGCTTTTCCAGATATGCTTTGCACATTCCCACCTATGTATGTAAATTCCTTTAAAATTTTAGTTATTTTTAACTTAAAGGGATTTAAATCCTCAAGTGGCTTCTGGCCGGGTAATAGAACAGAACAAATCTGACTCCATATTAGATTTGTTCCTTTGAATTTAACCCTGTGCTCTGTCACCTAGGCTTCATCTTGCTTGTAAAACAATGTTGCCTAGAGCCTGAAATAAACAGGAGACCCTATTCTGAAGGCTCTGACCTTTAAGGATATTTAACACTTTTTCATTCATTAAAAGATAGCAAATTGCAGAATAGAAAATAACGTTTCTTTTGTTGGAGGTTTACAGGGATCTGACCCACGCAGATAGCTGCAAGAACAAAGGATTCTAACAAGAAGGAATTCCTACACTAAGAAGTTTGCACTAACCAAGCACATAGGAAAGGAGCCTGAGCTGTGACTTGGGGAGATGGTTTTCCAGGACATTAGTTTGCCATCTAGGTCTACAGATACTTGCTATTCCATGCCCCAACATCTGGTCTCCCAACTTATTGGCCTGTCCTGCACTGAGGAGAATGAATTTGGACTTGGTAACACTCCTATCTACCTAGAAAGCTGGGCACTGGAGCTGAGTGTTATGGAAACAGGCCAGCCAAGAAAAAAGCACCAATCGGAGTGTTGGAGTACTCAGAATTATTATGCCGGTGGGCTCAGAGGGGCTTCGGCTCCGAAGTTTTGAGTACCTCCAAGACGTGCACATGAGGTTTTAAAGGCTTAATTACAAGTAAGGGGGGATTAGCCAATAAGGCTCAAAGAACAAAAAGCAAGGAATAAGTACACTGGAGCTTATCAATTTGTAACAGATCACATTACTGACACTTGTTGAGCTTGGAATTACGAGTTAGGTTGTTAGGCCAATAAACTGACAGTAAACTTCAGATTTACGAGATAGCCCAGCATAATTTAGATCAGTAAACTGACACTTATAACACTTAGATTTGTGACTTAGCTTGTTAGCCCAGCTGGACTTTTCCTTCACTTGAGGACAGCTCTCCCACACCCAGGGAACTACTGTGAGCCCTTGATGTTTCCTCTAGGGTGGGTATGGTTTACCCAGGAGGGATGGGGACTATGCACCAACACTCAGGCAGTCTGCTCTGTCTGGGGCTCTGATCTTGTACCATCCCGCTCCCCGCCAGCCCAACACCTGGGACAGTGGAGCTAAGGCAGAGATCCTGCCTGCCTGTTTCCCAGCGTGTAAAAGGGGAATATGTGCTCTTCCCAAGGTAGTTCTGAGCGACAACACCTGCGGGTGCTTGGTTCTCAGAGCAACAGAAAAACCAGCTCCGCGTGGGGGCAACGGGTGTGATCTCCCTAGGGTTTCTGCAGAAGCATCGGACGGAGGGTTGGATCACGGTGGTAAAATTGAGCTGCGGGGCTTGAAGGGTAACAGAAGGGTACAGAGGCAGGTCTGCCGCCTAGGGGTGCCCCAGAGGTAAAGCTTTTTTTCTCCAACTCCGCTAAGACCCTCCCTTCTCCAGAGCCCTTCCTTCTCTCTGCTCATCCTGTCCATCTGTATCCCGCCAATTTTCCCGTCCTCTCCACCCGCTCCCATCTTCTCCCTCCCTCGCTGTCCCACCTTCTCTCACAGAACCCAGAGAGGATCGCTGGCCCTCCTGCGCATGCGCAGTCAGTGCCAAGTGGTCCGCTGGTTGGGAGCTCCATATCCGAGCCTGGGATCGGGCCCAAAGGCTTCTCAACTACGTCGCCCGGTAGGCCTTTGGTTCCTGCCTGGGGCCGGGGCCTCTGACTGTGGAAGTGCAAGGTGGGGGGCTCCCAGGAAAGGGGTCAGGCGGCTGCGGGAGGGCGGTCCGCCTGTCACAGACCCCAAGGGCGCTAGTCAGCCCGTGTTCAGATGAATTGCTCAGGCCAGACCCCTCTGCCAGCGCCACCTGCCCCGGCGCACCGGCCACAGTGTCCAGGGCCTGGTGTGCACCTGCCACCTCTCACCCAGCCGGGATCCCCTCAGTCCGCGGCTGGCGTCCCATTCCCCTCTCCCTCCCGCTAGCCCTCTCCTCCCGGGCTTCCTCTCCTCGTCCGCCGGCCCGTCCCCGCCCCTGGGCGGGCTGTGTCCCGGGCGGGCGGGGTCTGCGGACCCGGACGGGGGCGGGCGCCTGGGACTGGGGCTGGGGCTGGCCTCCGAGCGGGGCTGCAGCCCGCGTCCCCCACCCCGCTCTCCCTGCCCCGCGACCCCGGGGCTGCCCTGCTCTCCCTTTCCCGCTCCCTGAGGACCAGCTCTGTGGCGTGGGCGCTGCTACCTGGGCTGAAAGCCTCCGGCTCTAACGCCCAGCTTCTTCTGGTGGAGTTGGGAAAAGGGAGCGTCACTGCTAAGCGAAGTTCTGTCTCCCCCCTCCATGTTTCTGCCGCAGGTAAGTACCTTGAACACTTTCAGGTGTTATGATGGAGGTGCTTGTTGATGTCACGTGTTTTTATAGTGAGAGGGATTGCAGTGGTGAAAGCAGGGCTTGGTTCTGTTAAAAATGTGCTGAAGGCATGAGGCTGTGACATCCTCCTTCCTTCCCTCTCCCAGGGTGAAAGGAGTGATCCTCGATTTTCAAAAGATAGTTACAGTCCCTAACTAGCCCAGCCCAGCTAGTGTGTGTTAACAGGAATAGCACCACCAGAGGCCTTGGAGACCCAGGGATATTGCAGTCCTAAAGTGCTCCTGGCATAGTTTGGCTTGTTTAGGTTTTTTGTTTTTCTTAAATTGTGGGACAGACTAGTGTATAAACTGAAAAATAATTGTCAAGAAATAATTTTCATAGGACAGTTTTATTGTGATATATTTCACACACCATGAATTCCATCCATTTAAATGGTACAATTCAGCAGCTTTTTGCATATTCACAGTGGTGCATGCATTATTATTCCAGAACGTTTTCATCACTTCAGAAAGACCAGTGGAAATGAATGACCTATCCACCCCTCCCAAGTGGTGGTTCTAAAGAAATTTCTTGGCTATTCCTGACCATAAATTAACTTGTTATATTCCAAGAAAAATCTGGTAGGAATTCTAACCAGAATTGAAATGAATCTGTCTATCAAAACAGGAAGAATTTATACCTTTATGGCATAAACTTCTTCTAACCATGAATATATCTGGGACCCTATCTTTTCATCTGACCAGAGCCTGGCCCATGTGAAGTCCTCACTATTTTTTGGGCTTGTGAATGATGAGATTCTATACATCGTTAGTTGCAACTGTAGCCTTTCACAGAAGAGAAAAGTAACCTCAGTGAAGCAAGTGACTCTCTGATGGTCAGAAAGAGTGACAGCCAGTGCTGGAGTGATCCAGTGGACTTGGTGTTTGCAGCTAGATTTCTCGACCACCTACAGTTAAGGGGATTAGAGAGTTCTTTTATTTTTTCTTAATGGCATTGCATTTATTTTAACTTATTTTTTAAAATTATTTTTTATTTAAGTGTAGTCAATTTACAATGTTAGTTTCAAGTGTACAGCAGAGATTCAGTTATAAACATATGCATATGTATATATATATATGTTTTAGATTGTTTTTAGTATAAATCACTACAAGAAATTGAATATAGTTCCCTGTGTTATGTACCAGGTCCTTGTCATTTATTTTATATTTACTAATTTGTATCTGTTAATCCCCCCTTTCCTGCCTGCTAAACACAGTTTGCTTTCTATGTCCATGAGTCCATTACTAGGAGCACCGTTTTTCCTAGTAATATATGCTCTTTTGCTGCTTTCAGATTCAGTAATTCCATCTTATCTGTGGGCGCTTTTCTTCTGGTGGCCTTAATGTGGTTTGCACACGTGGTAATAGAGATCTGTATTTGGGAGAACCCCAGGCCTCGTGTAGTCCCTGGTACAGAGTGCCCACTGAATTGATGCTTGAACTGGGAAAAAAGCACAGTAAATGTTGGAATTTCCACTATGGTTGAGAATTCTATAACCTCTTTTGACAAACTTAATATTGGTTGCACCCATTCTGGGTAATTTGGTGGAAATTCATATTATGGTGGTGAAGAGACGGGGCCTTGTATGCTTCTTCTCTTTCTGTTTTCTAACACTCATTCTCCTGGGCCTTCCAGATCCTCCCCTAGAAGTGCCAGGTCTGGCTTGGTGCTGCGCTGAGGCAATATTTGTTAATAAGGCCCTTTCCTCATCTCTTCTGAGCCTCCGGTTCTTTCTCTGCACAATGAGGGCTTAGACTAGATAACTACTTTTCAGTTTCTTTTAAAGCCATGTTTCCTTTGAGAAACAGAAAATGCAAATATCTCCTCTCAAACCAACCCTTTAGATTTTGAAAAATCCTCCAAGGAGTGACATAGCTCTTTGTGGAAAATGAATGTGATTGTGATTCCAGGTGACACAGAAAAGACTATTCAGAGATTGATTGCAGGGAGAGGGCAGGAAAGGGGCAGTATGTCACACTTTCTAGTGTGAGCACTGGAGCAGGGGCTTGGATTTAAATACGGTGTCTGACGTGGCCTCTCTCTAATCTTGTAGAATGTGATAAACTACTCTACCTCAGTTTCTTGATGTGTCAAGTTGGGGTGATAATATTTTAAGGCTTTTGTGAAACATTATGCACATAAGCCATTTGTGTATGGGTAGAAACAAGACCTGCTAGGGATTCAGGGATTTGTTTAAAAAAAAAAAATCTTGTCCATAGCACTCTGTCTGTGTGTATTTAGTAGTTCCTGAAGGGTGAGGGTGAGTCTAAAGTCCATCGTGGGACAGGTGGCCCATGATTCTCTGTGCCCCTGAATGCCCCCTCCTCCCCAGTCCTCTTCCTCAGTCCAGGATGAAGTTCCCTAGTAGATTTACTCAGAGGTCTTGTGAAAATGGCTATTCATTTTATTGTTTCACCAAGAAGGGCTGCCATCATGATCTCTGTGGTCAGGTTTTGAAGGGCTGCCATCATGATATCTGGTAAGAATTCTATGGAATTGGGTGTTTCTATTTAATGAAAAGAAAAAAATTACAAATAGAAAATTAGAACAAGGATGGTCACATGGGCTCTTGGAAGTGGACACCATTAGAAGTTGGAGGGACTAGTGGGCTCAGTGGGAATGTTAACTGAGTGTATCTCATGGGCTGGGCATTGTCCTATTTGTACTGTGTGTTCCTTATTTGAGACAGTGAGCTCACCTAACCTCGAAAACCTCTTTAAAAAATTAGACTTTTTATTTTGAGATGTAATGTAGATTCCCATGTGGTAGTAAGAGATAATATGGAGAGAGCCTATGGACTCTTTGCCCAGTTTTCCTTAATGGTTCCATCTTGCAATATTGGGGTACAATTCATTACTGACTCACTAACAATTTGAGGTTTGTGTTATTGCCCTCATTTCTATCCACGGTTAAATTGGGGCTTAGAGAAGCACACAGGCCTGCCCAGGTCACCCACATTGTTAGTGCAGAGTCTGGTGAACGTGGGCTTGGGATTTCCAGGAAGTATCATTATGATGGTCTTTGGCAGGGAGCAGCATTCACTTTGCTTGTTTATTCATTCATTCAAAAAACATTTATTGAGTAAATTCTGTGGGTCAGATGCTTTCTTAGGGTTATCTGATTCTTCAGCAGTACTGGGAACCAGGTAATGTTTATATTTTTTAAACTGAGAAAATTAGCTCTGAGAGGTTATAACTCCCCCAAAGGAAGAATAGCTCATAAAGGGGGGATAGTACATTTGTACAGTCACCACTTTTTATGCAGGTGGTACCCTAGGCATTTTACATTTGCAAACATCCGTAATCCAGATATATTCTTGCAAGGCAAGGATTTTTTTTTAATTGATGTATAGTCAAGTTTACAATGTTGTGTCAATTGCAAGGTGTTTTTTGACTTTTGAATTAAAAAATACTTTTTCAGGAGGGAAATTAGGTGTATTTATTTGTTTGATTTTTTAAAATGAGGTACTGGGGTTTGAACCCAGGACCTCGTACATGCTAAGCATGTGCTCCACCAATGAACAGTACCCTCTACCCCAAGGCAAGTTTTCTTATCCATTACTATGAAGCTAAGGGGTTCAAATAAATTGAATAGAATTCCAGATCTTTTGATCCTACTGTGGTCCTTTTCTTTATATTCTGCTGAAGGGGTTTGGGGAAAGCATATCCTTTGTTCATTTCTTTATTCAGCATTTTTGAGTAGTGACTTTATATCAGAGCCTTGCTAGGTGCTTGGAAATATAAAATAAGAAATGACACTTCTCTGCAGGGGCAGGAAGCCTAGACCAAAAACTGGGTAATGTGATCCGAGCTACAGTAGCCATGTGCAGACTATGAGGACAAACTGTACCCCCGGATTTGCTTTGGCTTCCCTTGCCTTCTGTCTGGTACACACCAGGTCACCGCAACCCAGATGGGCCCATAGCACACAGCAGAGTATGTACCTCGATCTCCTCTCCTGTCTCGGCAGGGCCTGCAACATGAGCATCCCTGACTACGTGCAGTGTGCTGAGGACCACCAGACTCTTCCCGTTGTAGTCCAAACCATGGAGATCATCTCAGAGGAGAATATCTTTTGCATCTATCAGCTACTCACCTCGGTGAGCCATATCAGCCCATGTGGCTCCCAGTGGACACTCTGTATCCACTACAGGCACCGCTATGTGCCCGAGAATGGGTGGAGCGTCTTCCAGAAACACTGCAAGGTCGTGGGCCTTGTCACCATTACCGATTGTCTCTCTGCCAAGGCCTTGGAGAAGCTCCACGTGCAGAGGAGCTGTATGGCACCTCGATAATGACTCTCAGCTCTTTGTCTTTGTACTGCATGTGGAGGAAGTCGAGCAGCCGCGCACCGACGTTGCCTTCAAATTTAGAGGACTGCAGCGTGGTGGAGAAGAGGATCGAGGACTTCACTGAGTCACTCTTCATCTTGCTCAAGTCCAAGTGGCTGGATGGTGGCCCCAAGAATTCTGGGGACATGATTCCCCTCCTCTGCATCCTGTTTGAGAAGGAGGACTTCATGGGACTGGACACAGACAGCAGGTAAGTTTACCTGGAGGCCAGTCCACCCTGGCTTTGTGCCGGATTGCTTCCCTACATCCAGAAAGGGATCAGCAAGGAAGAAGTCTGTCTTGTAGCCAAGGGGGGATGGAGATGCAGCCCGCCGGTTTACAGACATTTCAAAGTGAATCCGCCTTTGTTTCAGAGAGATCCTTTTAGGGTTAGTGTGGACACTTACTCCCGCTTTACAGCCATGACCATGGTGGGACCCCTGGGGTTGCTGTCCAATAAAGTAGCCAAAGCCACTGATGCTAGGAGCACTGGGGAGGAGGCTGGACTGAGCTGAGATGTGCTGTAGGTCAAATGCACATCAGACACTGAGGCTTGTCTAGTAAAAGTATATAAACTATCTCTTTACTTCCTATATTGCTTACATGTCAAAATGATAGTATTTTACATACAGTAGATTAAGTAAGATCTGTTCTTAAAATCAGTTCCTAGTATTTGTTTTTTGTTTGTTGGTTTGTTTCTTTGTTTACCATTTTAAACGTGGCAAATGGGAAACGTTATTTACATGGCTCTCATTTCATTTCTGTTGGGCAGCCTGTCCTGGGACAGTCTCATCCCTTTGCTTATAGATGAGATGCTGAACCCCGAGAGGCGGAACGAGGAGCTGGTTGAGCTGGGGCTGGAGCCGGTGTCTCCTGCCTCCCAGGCCCAGCACCTATTCTGCTCAGGCCTTCTCTTCTTGCCCGACAGCCTCCATGCCAAGTTAGGACATCAGAAACACCGCCGGGGAATTCCGAATGAACTCCTTATGCAGGGAAAGGCGTATCACGGTGTATGGGACAGAGCAGGGAAATGTTCATTCTCACTTTTTCCCTGTGATTAAGTCAACGGCCCCACATTGCCTCGGAAGTACAGACGAGCTCTTCTGGGCTGCCTACCCCCCCAACTTCAGCTCTGTTTCCCGGTGTATCTGTTGTGCTGTCCCTCGGGCAGAAGAGGGTGAGTTGCCTTTTCCGAGACGTGGAAACCTTTGCTGGGGAGAGTGAGGGAAGCTGTGTTCCCCCGGCCTACGGCCTCTGTCCTTGAGTCTGGAGAGGGCTCATGGTGGTCCCACAGGTGACGGTCGGAGAACCTGGCACATGTTTCTGGGCCTGCTGTGAAGGAAGTGCTCTGTGACTCTTGAACTTAGCTAAGATCAGATCCTACTCTCTGGTTGTTGGTAAGTTGGAGGAGAAGATGCTAGAGAATTGAAAAAAAAGAATGTCTAGACCAGCCCTGTGAGTGAGAAGCACAGGGGACACGAGTCCCACCTGCGAGAGACAATGTAGCGGGCTCTGGATGAATTTTCTGTTCCTCCCAGACATACCTCTATGACTTAAGGAAGGGGAGAGGCATGCTGTAGCCATGATCTGTACTTGTCCTCTCAGGGCCCTGTGATCTACATGCCCGCACTCCCCATCTGCTTCTTAAGATGAGCTGGCATGTATAGGAGCCTGGGCACTGCTGAGGGCATAGCTGCCAGCACCGTGCTACACCAAGTCTGGCTCCGTTCACCTCTCCTGTCAACACCTGCTGAGGCCCCAGGCATTAGTCAAGGTAGGTGCATCGGTGCAACATAAGCAGGGACCACTTCTCCCCCTGGACAGACTGGTGAGTGAGCAGTGGAAGCCTGGAGCCCTGCCCCAGCCCCCACGCCAGTGCCTCCTCTTTTGTCATAGGAGGCACTGGTGATATTTTTGCTCAACAAATGCTTGTCTCTGAGTCTGCAGCCCCACCAGAGAATGCCAGATTGTTTTTGTCTTTTGAAGTCTGCCCTTGGGACTTGGCGGAGTATCCGGATGTGTAATTAGCCCACAGTGGTTGACACTGTCCCCATTGTTTACCCAGAACCTCGTGTACCAGGCATGGCTCCCAGTATCGAAATACAGCAGCGCATTAAACCTCCCTCCTTTTGGGTCTGTCTGTTCTGTTACCATAAGGGCTCAGCCAGCTTCTGAACGTCAGTGAGATAACGCGGCCAGTGAGCTCGGGTCAAGCACATTCTCCTCCAGTCACTTTTACACCATTGTTGCTTTTAGTATTCCACAGTCATTAATTATTTAAACAATTCTTTGGTACAGGAGCAGAGCCTAATTCTCTCCTGCTACTCTTGGTGGAAGTGAGTAAAACGGTCCAGACTGAAATGCGACCACAATTTGTAGCTCAAAAGCTGCCTTGAAGCTTGTAGGTGGAATTTTGGTTAGGGGCGCTGACCACGTTGGGGTCCCCTGGCAGCGCCGCTCCCCTCAGGTCCCTGCTTTCCCTGGAGCAGGGGGTGAGGGTGGGTCTCACCATCCCCTCGTCCCTGGCCTCACACACTCACGTAAATTCTTGTACATGCTGTCAAAATCATTTTTGTTCTTGTGTGTTTCCAATTTTCTCTTGTTCCTCTTTTCCTTTTTCTTTATTCCTTTTTCATTTGTACAGCCCAGTGAGCATGTTGTTGCATCTGAAAATGTGGGCTGTGCACACCCTGCATTGGAAATAGCCAGATTGCCCTCCATACTGTCTCCATCGCTTTAAAAAGCAAAATCTTAATATCTGTCTTGATCCATGTATTATCCTAGTCATTTTGTATTTTCTAATGTTTTGGAATATTTGCTTTGTTAGCACATTACCCACTGGTGTTAGATACCTGTTAAAATCCTTGCTTTGAGGGACCTGTTTGGTCCTCCTTTTATTTGGTGACAAATGCGCCCTTATTAAATTTGTTTGATTGTTTTGAAGAAGTAAGATGCGAATTGATTTAGTCGGCTGCTCAGGGATTCTTTTCATGGAGTATTTAAATTTGTAAGGTCAAACTCTGCAGCATTTTGCTCGATTCCTGCTTTTACACAAACGTGCTCGGCACGCGGTTCCTGGCTGTCGCTGTGTGACGTGCGTGACGGCGCTTCCTGGCCGGCGGTCACTGGTGAGGAAGTGGCCGCCACGGAGGTGACAGCTGCAGGGGACGCTGTTGGAGGAAGCGGTCACCGTTTGGTTCTTTAATTTTTTTTTTGCATTCAACTTCCCCGTGCCATTTACTTTACTTTGCCTTCATAAAGGGGCCGAATTGGGTCTAAAATCCATGACACTATTTGTTCCCTTTACGAGGCTGGTTTTTCTGGGTATCAGGACAACATGACCTTCTCCTAAGTAGCTGGCTCACCTGGATCTGTTGGACACAGGGACAGCTAAAAGGGCCGTAGCTTCCTCTCTGCTCCAGCCAGTGGGCATTCAGAGCTGGGTCTGTGGTTTGCCTCAGCAGCCGTGCAGACCTCCCTGCCCCGGCCTTTACTTTTAACCCATGTTGGCAGTAAAGAGTTGAATCCGTTTCTGTTGCAGCTGACATCCACCACTGACAGCCGTGTCGTTAGTTTGTGGTAGTCAGTCTCCAACACCCCAGACAACCGTGAAGGAAGATGATTTGGCCGACCTAGGACCCTGGATTCTCACCCTCACCATGGTTCATCTCACCCGGTGGAAGGGTTTGGCCACCACCATCATGCTGACCATGAGGCCTTGTTTCTCCTTTCATGCTCTGGTCCAAATGTGGACACTTCATTTTTCACTGAATTTGTCTTGCTTGAGACAGGCCAGAATATCTGAATGAGTCCATCACATTCTGGGTGGGGAACAGAACAGAAGTAAGTGTCGCAAGTAGATGGAGTCTAGGCTGTCCGGGTTGGCAAATGCAGGCTGGGATCTGTGATGGCTGGGCTGTACACTGGACACAGGTCTTTCCCGTGGCTCCCGAGAGCCCAGGAGTTGGAGTGATAACAGCCTTGCGTGGGTTCCCCCATCCTCATTTGCTCACTGGCAAGTGTGTCTGCTAATTAGGAGCTCCCCCAGACCTCGGGCCCTTCAAAGCTCAGACCACGGGAAAATCTTGAGTCCCTTCTCCTGGGCCTCCTGTGTGAGAATCCAGTGCCTTCTGAGGTGACCAGCGGCAGGAGATGCCTCCCCCTCCAGGGAGCACCCTACGGCGGACTGTTAGTGAACCATGCTGTGAGCTTGTGTGTTTCCGGCCATGGTCCCTGCAAAACCACACTTGAGATCAGCTTATTGGCGAAAATAACAGGACTGATTCCAGGGCAGGGCCGGGGGGAGGGAACAGTGGAAATTGAATGTGACCTGAGACAACTAGGTGGGTGCTGAGGCTGTTACTAAAATGGGGAGTCTGGGAGGTACCTGCCAGGAATCGAATTCCAGAGTAAATGGTGGACATGAGGCATTTTTAAGATGCCATTTTTCATCCAAGTTAGGACTTCAAAGAGGCACACGGCTCTATGAGACTGGGGCTCAGGTGAAGGAGCTGGACTAGATATACAAGTTGGGAGTCGTCATTCTTAGCTGGTGTTCACAGCCTTGCATGTGAATTAGATCATCTCGAGAGCTGCAGACTGAGGCTGAGGGAGGGGAGGGCTGTGCCTCGGTTGGAGGAAAGCCCAGACCATGCAGCTTTGGTGTGTCAGCCAGCGGCGTTTGTCATTTTCAGAGCAATCCCATTTATCCTTAAGGGGCCTGGGGGTCAGCAGGGCCAGCCAGAAAGAAATCCAAAGGGAGAGTCTTGGCCACGTGTGCGTCTTAGGAAGGTGCAGAGCCTGCAGGATACGGAAGGTTAGAATCCTCAGAAGCTGGAGTTGGAGTGGGGAGAAGGTATTCACAGTCACCTGTGAGGGAGGGAGGGAGGCCTAGGGAGTCCCCACCCTACCGGACTCGCTTTCCCATGAACAGGAGGCAGTCAGACAGAGGATCTGAGGTGAGAAGGATGGGCACTGGGAGGGGAGCCAACCTGGAGAATGGTGCTTGGAAAGTTCTGGAATAGTCTCCCTGAAAAATAGAGTTAAAAATACCCAGACTCTTAAGATTATTGTTAGTGACTTGGGAGGAGGCAGTTGTTTTTCTGGCCTCCTAAGTGTAAGTCATGTATTCAGGGATACACAGAAGATACGGGCAGTCTGTTCCGGGGACTTGATCCTTACCAGGGGGATCAGTGCAAGTTTAAAGGGGCAGAAGGGCAGCGGAGGGAAACTAGCCAGGCCCCGTGTCAGGTAGCAGTTGGCCGCCCTACTTGCGTGTTTCATTCACATCCATGACTCCCAGGTGGGCGCTGACAGCCCCCTTTTGGGGATTGGGAAGCCTTCTCAGAGGGGTTAAGGAATTGG
This sequence comes from Vicugna pacos, assembly GCF_048564905.1. NCBI lineage: Eukaryota > Metazoa > Chordata > Mammalia > Artiodactyla > Camelidae > Vicugna > Vicugna pacos. The sequence continues at coordinate 77,468,117 of NW_027328741.1, read as the reverse complement.
TTTGTTTAGCGGTTGATAAATGCTGTAGCAGGATTCAAGCAGAGCCTTGTCAGACTTCAAGGGCATGTTCTCTCTACTGTTTCCAGTACTTCCCTGTTATACCTGGAATGGTGAAGTGGGTCAGATTTGGAGCCTTTCAGAAAAAGTATGATTTAAGTGCCTCAGGACTGTTTCACAAAGCTCAGCATTCTTTGATGGTTCTGAAGCATGCAGTGCTTTTCGCCCCACAGAGGTAACGTCTAACTCCATTGTCGATGATGTGGTTGCAAATGATATACAGGTGTAAAACCACACTTCGCAGCTTCTAAAGGGAAACTCTCCAATTCTCCCTTGGTCGGCTTTCTTCCATGGGGTGTAACTGTGCTGCAGCATAGGCCTGAGCTTCCGTATGGAGTGAGGATTTAATATCCGATGTTAGCATAAAATGGTCAGATGAAGAAAACCGACATTGACAATTTATTTTTGGGTTTCATTAGTCAAGATATACTATCAGTTAATGGCCCATATAGCAAATGAAATTCAGTATAGGACATTGCATTTCTTCCTTTCTATTTAGAGTTCTCTTACAGAATATGGTTGCCTGCTTTGGAACATCAGTTTCACCACCACGGCACCTATCAGTGTGTTGGTGTGATTGCATTTACAGAGTGAATCTAATCTGGTCTTCCTCAGCCCCAAACACTCCAGTGCAGAATCACGGGCTGTAGCCATCTGTTAGTCACGCAAATACTTCTAAAATTATATGATGCCAGAAAAGAAAGAAGAGAGAGAGAGATAGATTGCCTTTATCAAAGTTCCTTTCAGTTCTAACTGCAAACTGTTGTTGAGCAGCTCTGGTTTCCTTTGGATATGAATATATACATTTCTTTGCATGTAACCTAGGTTTTGGACTAGAACACCAAGTTCTTGCTGTCCACAAGCCACAAAAATAGTAGCCAAATTGCACACGTGTGAAATAGTTTATACTTTTTTCTGAGAAAGTATCCTTGAATTTGGGACTTGGACTGTGATTTCTGCTTTTTGCTTCCCTCAACCGTCTTGTAATCTCTCACTCCTTCCCACGTGGTTCCCAAGTGTTCGTGGTCTCAAAGGAGCGGGCAAACACCCAGTTGGTCACCATGTACTGCTGCTATAGATAGAGACCAGACAAGACCTAAAGGACATTATCGGAGAGGAATTCCTGGAAGAAATGGGCTCTACATTCAGTTGTGAGGACAGAGTAAGAGTCAGCCAGGAGAAGGAGTCAAGAATGTGGCTCAGGTCGCAGGTGCAGCCCGGGCAGAGGCCTGGAGGCTTTTGGCGTGGGCACCCGTGGAGAGTGCCCTGTGCGGTCCAGGGTGGAGGGAGCCCCTGCTGGGGAGGACACTGGAGAGAGTCCGGGATGTAGGGCTTTGGAAGAAGTTGAGTTTTACTAGAACTGACACAGTAGGCAGTGAAGGGTGTCAACAGAAGTGACCCTCAGGAAAGGTACTTCTGGTTTTGCTTCTGATATTCTACAGACCGAAGGATCGGGACGGGCGAGAGCAGTTATGTCTGTCCCTTTGAGACCCAACCGGTCATTCATTTATACATTACACGTGCACTTCTGTGAGTCTAGGGGAGAGAGCGTGTAGCCACATTAGTAAGCAAAATGTATTTGCTTCTTGAGAGCTTAGCATTGTCAGAAGTTGACTTAGCATAGAATGTTCTAGGAAGAGAGGAACAAATTGTGGAGGTTGGAGGGAGGGAAGGCTTCCTTGGGAAACAGTCAAAATGAGACTGGAGCAAGTGGGAAGTAGGAGCAGGTCAGGGGCCCCTGTGGTCACTGGGGACCTGTGTACTTAGGTGAGGATGGGCGAGCAGGGTCTGGGGTGGGGCTAGAACTCTAACAGGGAGCCTCTAAAGGGTTTGAAGTGGGGGTTGATGTAATCAAATTTGTGATTTGGGAAGGCTGCCGTGGCTCTCTGTGTTTGTATAGCGGGGAAGAGGGGGTGGGTGCCACCAACTGGGGGATCATTAGAAGACCATTCACAGGCTGGGATATGGGCATCGGGGCTACTTGGGGATGGCAGGGGCAGTGTGGATGCCGGCTTTCCTTATTGGGGGACTTGTTAGCGGGCCGACCTAGAGGCATTTTGTGGCTGGAAGAAAACTGATGGAGGCCGCCAGGTGGATTTTCCTCTTCTCTCCTTCCATGCCTAGTGTGATGATCTTAGCTCAGCCAACATTTGGAAAAAAAGAGCTAATTTCCAGGGTTGCCCAGGACTTTGTAGAGCTCCTTCGAGTGAGATCTGATAGGATTTAGGTTTGTGTTCAGATCTGGATGTTCACTTAGCTAGAAACGTCCTGTCATTTCGATTTCCATAGGGGTTTTTATTCCTGATAAAGATTGCTTTCTTGGTGAGAGGAAATTTAATACAGCTGTTGTCTTTTTCAAAAAAATCATATCATTTAAGAACTTTAATATTCAAAAGAATAGAAATATATAAAATATTTAAGGAAGTCTTTGGTGTAGTTTCTTTGCTTTCTGAGCTAATGTGGAGTTAGAGCCTTTGCATTACTTAATAGCACATCCTTGTCAGTATTTAAAGAGCTGATAGTGGGCGCCCCAGGCCCCACCTCTCAAAGAATCGTTAAAGTTTTCTCTGAAATAGTGAGGTCATAAAGGTCTTGTTTTCAGAAATCAAACTGTTTATAATACGCAGCATAGCTACATTTATAAAATAATAATTAGTTCAAAATTAAGAAAGTGGAGGATAATTGATTTTTTTAAAGCCTATACATAAACTTTCTTGTGCTAATGTTGCAACTGGAAATTTTGAAAAGAAAAATCCTACTGCAATATCATCTACATGGAATACATATATGAGTTTTACGCTTGAAAAGTAACTGCGCAGTGGTTTTCAAAGTCAGGAGCATTCCAGCTCAGATACTGGCAGTGATGGTTGCTGGTTTTCAATGAAAGAGCTTAAATTTGCCTTCTTAGCTTTTTTATTTTTGTATTGAGAGGGTTGATTAGTACTTTGCGAGCATGATTTTGGGGCAAATTGAGGGCAGATTTCGTGTAAAAACAGTGAGATATTTCCATGCATTTTATTTTCTGGACATCACCAGGGCACATGTGGGGTTTGTGCCTGCAGGCTGGAATGCTGCAGGACTCCCTAATCCATCACCATTATGTCCTGGAGCTGCTCAGGTCATTGAATGCTTTTCTGTTGCTTGGAGGAAAGGTGGTCTGATGGAGATGATCAGATGTGCAGTTAAAGTGCTATTACTTGAAATAAGAGTAACCTAGAAACATTGCTCTAACAATACAGGATGAGGGAGGAGAATTGTCTGAGCTACTTGCAGTGGGGAGTCTTCTCATGTTTCTCCCACACCGTGACTCCTGCCAATATCCGCCACAGTCCTGCACGGTAGTCCTGCCGAAGCAAGCAAGCACTTTGCTCAGAAACGCACTGAATTTCCTTGTGCCTCTGTTTGTTGGCTTTTTTTTGAAAGCACATTTTGCCCTTTGCTTAAATGCCATCCATGCTAGTCAACTCTTACACTCATTTTTCTGGAACTCGTCCATAAATAGCTGCTGAATGGATGAACAGAATGTAGTATCTCCATGTAGTGGAAGATTATTCACACGTAAGAGTGAATAAAAAAGAAAAAAAAAAGAGGAAAATGAAAAAGGCCACCTGTTTTTGGAAGTCCACCCTGACTGTTCAACCCACACTTTTCCCTTTGAACCCCAATCACTTATGCTCCACTCTACTCTTTTTGATAGTGCTTACCACCTTCTAATAATCTTTAACGTTTTCAAAAAAAAAAAAAGAAAGAGATGCTGATACCACTTCAAAATATACAAGCCTTGATAACAGCTTGTTAATTGAAAGGAAGCAGACACAAACGGTCAAATATTGTTGATTTCAGTGATCTGAAATGCCCAGAAAAGGCACATGCAGAGGCAGAGAGCAGGTGTTGGCTGGAAGGGGCTGGTTGGAGGGGGATTAGGGAGTGACCGCTAGTGATAGGCGGATTCTTTAGGGGTGATGGAGTGTTCTGGAAATAGAAGGTGATGGGTGCTACACAACCGTGATTGTGCAGAGGACTGCTGAGCGCTGTGTCTGGGAGTGCCTGTTGTTGGGGAATCTTTATTTTGTTCTCATCCTGCAATGTGAAGAGACATCTTCTGCTGTGGCTGTTCTACTCCTGTGAGTGGTGAGGGTCAGAGACTTTGCAGAGTCATGTTTCTTTTTTCCCCCTGGGTGAGTGTAGGCAAAAAAAGATTTAAGCCTAAGAAAGTGCTCCATCTGCAGAAATGTCTTTTTGTTTTGCATGATGTAAAAACCTTGAGAGCTTTTAATCGTTGAGGCCAGTCTGTGGGAGGAAATAGCCCGTGAAGCCTGTTTGAGCCCGGGAAGCACCGTGCATCTCTCCCAGACACGGGTGGGGATTTCACCCCCGTTCAGGCAGTGAAGGGCCCAGACCCGTGAGCAGACTTGACAATCGTGAATATTTACGTGTATCCGCTGCTTCATCTTGGATATTAATTTCAAGCTGAGTCAGTTTGTGGCAGCAGCCTCATCCTACATCAGGAATTTATAGTATCTGCTCTTTGAGGTGAAGACCTGACAGACTTGATTATTTAACAGTCTGCCTTGAATTGATATCTCAGATTCCTTTGTGAAAAGCAAAACAGCAGAAATACAGACGTCCTTTAATGCCAATGTGACCTGGAACGGGATTAGCCTCTGTGCCTCAGTCGCCTTATCTGTGAGTGGGTAAGATGATAACAGTGCTTCCCTCAGAGGAGCTGGTGAGGGGAGAGTCAGAAGCACAAATGGAGGACTTACACGAGGTGCTCATGAATGACCTAGTTTAGTGCTGTCAGTCTGGAGAGGCCTGAGGGGCAGAGATGTCAGAACAGAGCAGTCCTAGCCGGAGCTCGATCCTTGATGGCAGCTGTTATGATCAGTATCACCACTGTTGATTATCAGGTAGTTTATGACTTGGTAATATGAATTCATGAATAATGTTAAAGAACTAGATATCTCAGATCCAGTTTACATAGTCCTCAAAATTTCCTCTCAGAAATAGATGGTATCTTCCCCATCTTAAATCTGAGATGAGTCTCTAAAAAAGTCTGTATTCCTCCATCTTTTTGCTTTAATTCCCCATTTCTTAAAAAACAAAGTTTTTAAATGGAGTTACTGGGGACTGAACTGAGTGCCTCATGCATGCTAAGCACATACTCTCCCACATGAGGTATAACCTCCTCCCTGATTTTTTTTTAATTTACTTTCTTAATTTACGGAGTTTAGAGGCCTCTAATTCTTTTTCTGGAGACTTGTCCATGAACCTGTAAATCTATAATTAATGGACAAAATTTGGTTTATTAAAAAAATCAATAGAATATTGTGCAATCCATCCAAAAAGAAATGCTCATTGACTTAAAATGTTTCTCCTTTAAGGTGATTTCTCCTTTGTGGTCTAGCTTAATTTATTAACAGGCATCCTCATCATCATAATGACCAAACTCGCTGTGAGTGGACACCTACCTAAGGTTAAAATGCTTTCCTCATGTTTTAGTTCATAGCAGGTGTTTGATTGTAGGTATCAGTGTCTCCTTTTTTGCAGCTGAGGGATTGAGAGATGGAGCAGCTTGTCCCAAATTACACGCAGCAGGCTGTGGCTAGCTCGGTGCTGGAACCCAGGCTGCACAGGATGCTTTCTTAATTGCTCCTCTAATCAGCCTCCCGTTAAGTGGTTACCCAAACACCTGTGACTCCATAAATGGCCGAGTTTAGTGATCTCAGCTTGATGATGCCTTCAAAGGAGAGACACCATTGAGAAGGTGAGACAGAGTGGCAGAAATTACAATTGTTTATTTTCACAAATTTATAATTCTCAGGTAATTACTTAAAAAGTTAATTTTATATTTTAGTGCTCTGTAAGCACTAAAAACAAAACATTAAAAATAATTATAGTGCAAAGAGAAGTGGGCTCTGCAAGTCCAACCACTGCTATTGATGTTACTTGTTTTTCTCTAGTGGCCCTTATTGACAGAAATACTTACAAAGACTGAATTGGTTTTATGTAGTCTTAATATGGAAGAAAAGATTGTCAGTGAATATTGTAAGTAAAGTCTTTACTCTTTTCTTTCCTGTTGATGAATATGTAAGTTGTTTTCATGGCTTAAGTACATTTCCTCATTTGTGAAATTTTAGTAATATTGTTTAATTTGTCTGACTGTGAGAGTTAGACGCCTTGTATACAAAGAACACAAGAGGTGCTTAATAAAAGTGCTGTCACAATGACAGATATTTTAGATTGATCAACTCTGAATACTAAAGAGTGTCGCTTATTTCTGATGCATATTTAATATGTATATGTATGATATATTTGAATATGGTTTAAAGTAACAAGGATTCATTTTTTTTTGGTGTAGTATGAAGTTTTAATGAAATCTGTATCATTCTAGTGAGACAGGGACTAGTTAAATTGCCTTAATCAGATGACCTTGAAGATTATTTACACAGAATATGTATTGTTACAAATCAGAATTTATGTTGCCGTGTAACCATCCACTCAGATATTTAAATTTGTGGGATTCAGACCAGATCAATTAAGTTTAGTAAAATCCACATTAATCATTTTCAGGGAATAAGCTCCTCTCTTTTGTGATTAAAGACAATTTTGATTTTTTTCTACACTCTTAACAGGTTTAAAATATCAAAACATTGATTTGACACATTACATTTTTAATAGAGAGAATAAAGCTCATGCTGTTTTATTATGTAAATAAATATTTTTGTATGTCGACAAACTTGTATGATATCCTGGATCTTTGAGAAGTATTTTGCAAGATATTAGATAACCTACTGTTGGAAAAATACAAACGTGACTTTTATGAACATAGGCGTAGTACAGATCTGTTGGTTTTTGCTACAGTGCAAGACATGAGGCCTAGGATGCCTTTGCTGCCGATTGCCAGGAGGACACATTCCATGTCTCAGTTTCCCCTCCTGTAAAATGAAGTGGCTGAACTGGATTCTTTCCTCTTCTAAGATGAGTTTCCATGAGCCTATGTCTTCTGTTTATATTCAGGAGTATTAGCAGTATCAAATTAAATACTGAATATCCCTCCCTTCCCCCGAATCAAAGTGCAGTATATGCTACATAAGCTTTTAGTTATCTGATTCTCCTTTCTGATCCTACAGGCAATTTTTGTGTTGCATCTTTCCCGGCAACCTGGAAGGTCATTTTAGCCATAGGTGGCACTGTTGCACATTCTTACAGTCTTCACATTCCTGTTTGTAAAAGAAGGCTTAAATAACTTTATTTTATTTTGATTTCTTTACTTAATGCTTCAGAAGAGCCCAATGTCTTTTATGTGTGTCTACCTGGAAAAGTTATTCTGCTTATATCTTAGATTTATTGTCATCTCACTGTGAACATTTCAGACTTGCTGTGCAAGCAATGGGAAAATCGGGCTTTTCTTCTAGTGTTAGAAACCAGTGAGCCGGGATTTTATAAAACAGCTAGAAGCGGCATCTGGACGACCTTAAAGGTGAAAAGTGTATTGAGTTCCCTGAGTTTTGACCCCGCCGCTGTGTGTTAATTGGTGGTAGGAGATTTGGTACATATACGAAGGGGTGTAGTTTTTTGACTTGGGTTTGGTTGCACGTGCTGCCACTGAGCCACGTGAGCCTGAGACAGTTCGTTTTGAGTTTTTCCCTCGTCTGTGAGATGGGGACATTCATATATGAATTGTAGAATTGTGAGAATTAGAAATTATGTGCAGTGTTTACCACAGTGAGTATGTCAAGAGGGCTCTTAAACTTTAGCTGCTGTTTTGTGTGAAGCCATCATTTGGGAGTCTTTGGCAATTACTAAGAAACAGGAAAATAAGAAGAGCTGTTTTTATGATGAAAGATATTTGAGGAGGTTCCATAGTTCCTATACCCATAATTTAGCATCAGCAGAGTCAGGACAGTTACACAGTCGCCCTGAACCAATGTTAAGCCACAGAATTATTTGTTGCTTCATATATTTTGGGGCTTAAGGAGATCCAATACTTATACACATGTTGTCTCCAGCAGCCAACTGAGAGATGACACAAAAGAGTAGACAGGCGATAAATGTCTTCTTTGTTACTGATGAAGCCACGTTCTTCATGAACTTCAAGGCTGTGGGAAAATGCGTGTCATGATACTGTGTCCCAGAAATACAGACTCACCCTGTCCCATGTAGCTCTGGGCCACAGCGAGCCTTCCCTTGAGAGGACCTGCCCCTTCATGCACAGGGCTTTCCTACCATGGAGCTGAGCATCCCAGGTGCTTCCCAATGGTGACCAACACTGGAGTGAAAGGAAGGGTTTCACATGCCCTGCTTGTCTCCCCGGACTCACACCTCACTCTGTTAGTGTGATGAGTGCTAGCTGTGGGCCAGGGGCCAGGGGTGTGAAGGGAGAAGCACTCTCCATGGCCCAAAAGAGTGGTTAGGAGGCATCCCCTCCCTCAGTTTAAACAGGTGGTGGGGTGGAACATAAGGGTACTCCCCAATTGTTTATAAAAGGAGAAATAAGGATGTTCTTTGGGACTTAGGCTAGCCAGGAAACACATAAGATGATTAGAGGGGAGACTTGTAAATCACTTTGATATTAAGTTGACATTTGTTGAACACCCAAAATGTGCTACATTCTTTTCTGAGCATTTTACAGAAATGAATCCTTCAATCTTCTCAACAAGCGAGTAAGGAAGGTTTGATTGTTATCCCAGTTTTACAGTGTGGAAATTGAGGCACACAGAGGGTAATTAAGTTGGCAAAATCACAGAACTAGTAATTGGCAGAGCTGGTATTTAAACCCTGGCTGTCTGGTTTTGAGGCTCCCAGAGATGGGCTTTTTGTGTTTAGCGTTATCAGCATCCCTGAATCTTTGTACCTCTGTGCATCAGTTAGCCTATAAAGGACAGGGAAAGGAGAGTTACATGGGTGCTCATAGTCATGTCTTGCCGCTGTCCACGGAGAGTGCACCGTGATTGGCGTTAATTGTCTTCTGGGCAGTAGATCTGTTCGTATAATAGAAATTTAGTTCATTGAGTTAATCTAGAAACCCTTCCTGCTCCGTTTCTGTCCATGCTTGCCATGTGACTGCCTGCCCGTTATTGGGCAGTGGAGGAGAAAATGTACTCATGGTTGAACTCTGATATTTCAGTCTGGTTCATAGATTCACGTCTTCTGTTACATTAATAAGCTAAGTTTCTGGTTTTCTTGCATCAGTGTCTCATGACTTTGGTTAATGTGAAACCAGTCCATGGGAGCCCAGGGGTGATGACGGTATAATTTCTGAGCACGCTGTGGCACTTCTACCCATGCAGACGTGGCTGAAGGATGTCCACCTTCCTCACTGATTTCCCCCAACAGCAGGGTCCTTTCCCACCCCTGGATGTGAGGTTGGGAGCTCTCTGAGTAGGCCAGTCAGAGGCCCAGTTAACCAATCAGAAAATGATGAAGTACCTGGAAGTGGGTTTAATAGAAGAAAAGGGCTTCCAGGTAGTCAGATGGGCTGTTCGAGTCCATTTGGTGAAAAGCTGTCCACTGTCTGTGGTTTAGCTGCTTCTTTGCTATTGAAAAGTCTGGAGTAGATGAAGGGATTTTAAAAAGCAGAAAGGAATGATTTCAGGTGGTACGTCCACACTGGTGAGAAGTGATGGATGACCACCAGTGTGAGGCATAGACAGAGTCTTACAAACTTCATAAAACAGCATTAAAAGCTCTGCCATCTGAGTGCACTTCATATGGGGTCCAGATCATCACTGGTGACGCAGTGAGGGCAAGTAACTGATGATGGCAGAAAGAACATGGACGCATCAAATAGGTCTCGTTCACGTTCCCTGTTTAAGGGATGCGGCACAGTGTAATATATTTGAGCTGGTTTTTCACTGAAAAATTTTTAGTGTTTTCTGGGACTCCCCAGTACCCCAAGGGTCCATGCAGCTGGGTGTCCCCTCAGTGCAGCACTGTCAGCGCTTGCCCTGGGCTGACGCGGTGTCACACGGAGTAGGACGGTCAGCGTCCCCGGCTCCTCTGAGCTCCGTCTCCTCATCCGCAGAGCCGGGTTTCTCATCCGTGTCTACTTAGTAGGGTTGTTGAGAATCACACGTGAAGCTTCAGGGGTGACTTGTGGTTGTCTGTGTGATTGGCATATAGTGAATATTTGATAGAAACACTTGTTTTTTTAGTATAATTGTAGTACCTAGGTTGCAGTGGTTTTTAGTCTGCGTTTTTTTATAACTTTATTCTTATTTTTTTTGTTTTGCAACTTTGTTTATTTATTTTTATTTTTATTTTTTAACATTTTTTTATTGATTTATAATCATTTTACAGTGTTGTGTCAAATTCCAGTTTTCAGCACAATTTTTCAGTCATTCATGGAAATATACACACTCATTGTCACATTTTTTTCTCTGTGATTTATCATAACATTTTGTGTATATTTCCCTGTGTTTTTTCTTTTTTTTACATTTTTTATTGATTCATAATCATTTTACAGTGCTGTGTCAAATTCCAGTGTTCAGCACAATTTTTCAGTCATTCATGGACATATACACACTCATTGTCACATTTTTTTCTCTGTGATTTATCATAACATTTTGTGTATATTTCCCAGTGCTATACAGTGTAATCTTGTTTATTTATTCTACAATTTTGAAATCCCAGTCTATCCCTTCCCACCCTCTACCCCCCCCGGTAACCACAAGTCTGTATTCTCGGTCCATGAGTCTATTTCTGTCCTGTATTTATGCTTTGTTTTTGTTTGTTTTTGTTTTTTAGATTCCGCATATGAGCGATCTCATATGGTATTTTTATTTCTCTTTCTGGCTTACTTCACTTAGAATGACATTCTCTAGGAGCATCCATGTTGCTGCAAATGGCATTATGTTGTTGGTTTTTATGGCTGAGAAGTATTCCATTGTATAAATATACCACATCTTCTTTATCCAGTCACCTGTTGATGGACATTTAGGTAGTTTCCATGTTTTGGCTATTGTAAATAGTGCTGCTATGAACATTGGGGTGCAGGTGTCATCCTGAAGTAGTTTTCCTTCTGGGTACAAGCCCAGGAGTGGGATTCCTGGGTCATATGGTAAGTCTATTCCTAGTCTTTTGAGGAATCTCCACACTGTCTTCCATAGTGGCTGCACTATTCTTATTTTTAAATATGCACTTAGTTTATTTATTTTTTTGGAGGTACTGGGGACTGAAGCCAGGACATTGTGCATGCTATGCAGGTGCTCTACAACTGAGTAAAACACACCCTCCTTTTCTGCACTTGAATATAAATATTGCTATACACAAAATAGCTCTTAAACACCATCATGGGACCTAGTCACTGTATAGACAATTGAACACGTATGCTATTTCAATAGGAATAAATGTTGATGAGACATACATTTCTGAATCTGTTAATGTGCTTAAAAACGATCATAGGTAGTGATAAACACGAATCTTTGATCCAGTACTTCTTAGGGTCTGTTTTGCCATCAAGGAAAATTACATTCTACAGAGAAGGCTAATTGGGTCTCTTTGATATTTGGATGGTTTAACAGATGATGAAGACTTTCAAAAGCTGAAAGTTTTGTATTTTAAATTAACTACAAAGTTATCTTCTACAAGTTGTAAGTACTAAGCTTGTGAAGTGCTCAGTAATCCAGGGGGTATGTGTCTGTGTCTGTGTGAACGTTTGTGTGTGTGATATCAGGAAGATAGAAAGAAGTTCCATATAGACTTCTGATAACTTTCTCCTCCATTTCAAGGTGTAGGCATATATTTACATAAATAAATTGATATTCTTTTGTCATTTGGCATGTTGGGAATAAGACTTTCTCATACTTGTTTCAGAAGGGTTAGGGAGGTTGAGCTTAGGAAATGGGAGGATATAGAGACAGGGAGGTTCTTTAAACTGTGCAGAATGAGAAATAGTAACTTTTCTCTTTTCTTCTAGAGCCAACTGGCACTGAATTGTAACATAATATTACTCAGAATTGCTTTTCTGATCAGATACAAGTACCTCAGATTTTTTAAGGCAACATGAAAGATGAAATATGTTTTACCATTTATCTTTAAAAGAAGTTTTATTTTTCAAGTAAAAGGTTATAGCCTGTTCTTTCTTCCAGCGGTACAAGAAATTCTCATTGATCTATCTAAATGACCTCTGTGCTTAGATTCTTTGTGTTTTTTTTTTTTCTTTAAGTGCTTGTTTCATTGTGGTTTGAATGAATGTTTAAAATTTCTGGATTTTGATCTTTAGAACATGCTGATTTATCAAAACTGTTAAAAACCTGATTGTTCTCTGCTCCTGGTTTGGTGGGACAACCTACTGATTTCTGTTGTCTGTTCAAGAGGGAAATACTTCCTCTAGCCTGCAGATCATTAAGTGAATGGTTTGCAGTGTGCCTTTAAAATTATTTGTATGCATTGAGCATGTTTGTCCAGTGAAATTTAAATTGACTCATTGTAATGACTTTGCTTTGATTCTGTGGTTTTGATCCTCTCCACAAGAATTTGAATTCTCTGTTGCATTTTGTATACGTGTTCTTAACAGGGGAAGAAATTTTACATTTTTTACAGAGGTGGGTTTTCCTATCCCCTCTGAATGCCTTCTAAAATTGATACATTAAAAATCTGTTATTGCAGTGCATAATTATTTCATAAACTATTTTTTGGCATAATCAGAAACAATGACCAAGAATGATAATAAAAAATACGAAAATCTTCCTTCCTTTGAAGAATAGAAATCAGGTAGTCAGGCTCCCTCATGCTTTGTGCCTGACACAATTACTCTCATGTCATTGTGTATCATGATTCGGAGATGGAGTTGCTTCAGGTTTATAGATTTTTGTTTTAAAATTTGTGTTGAATACTTTCTCCAGACTGATGTTTCCTGTTGGGTTTGTGGAAAGAGTAGAAGGGAAAAAAATACTTTGTTTTGTTTTCAGGAGGCCTGAGTTGATGAGAAAAGTGTTGAGGGTGGGCTGAGGAAAAGAGTGACACTCCCTCTCTTCCTGGTTGAAATTGATGAACAAAGAAATCAATTAAGTATATCGATATTTGACCAATAGAATTTAGCGAGCCCAAACTGGCTAGAAATGCACAACGGAAATTACTGAATTCAGCTGCAGAATGAGGTGCTTTACCAAGTAGAAGCAGCAGAGAGCAATCAGAAAAATCAGTAATATGATGAGATATAAAAGGAATATTATATCTTTTATTTCTGAAACTTTTCTACGGAAAGTTGTGTAGAGCTAAAATTAAGTTTCAAGCATCAGGAGTTAAGAGAGTGGGTGGTTCCGTAGGATCGTTATTCTTGGATGTGCGTAGACCCTGCTAGAGTGGCTGAAGATGGCAGGAAGAGACCCACATCCAGGATTAGTCATCCTAGGGTGTCCTCCATAATGGTTCCATGTGGGAGCCCATGATTGGGTTAACAAATTATAACACAGCACAGTCGCCTCTGAACTTTAAGAAGAAAAAATATGCTTTGGTACTGCTTTGCAAGCAAGTTCCTGTGCATCTTCACTCCAGTCTCCTTTCCTTAAAAAGCAGAGACAATGCTTTGCTTGTGTAGTTGAGGTTTTAGGTAGCACTCTCCTGGTTGCAAAGCAAGGACCGAGACCCTCAGCTATAAACGCTGGGCTTGTGTGTTGTTAGTCTATTATCCTCAAAACAAAGACCTGGCTGGTCTGGTGGTGTGCTTTGTAATGAACATATCTAAAAGTGTATCTTGTTCCCCTCACCCCATGACTTCCCTAAACATACACTAATCCTTTGTACTCATTGTATATTCTACAATCACTGCCTCATCCTGTCTTTCCCGAATTTCCTCCTTACTATCTCACAACTGTTAACGAATTTTTCCTTTGATTATACACAATAAATATGGGAACATTTGAGAGGCTCATGGAGATGGCTCCCTAATCCCTCTCGATTTCTTGACTTTTTCCACAGAGTCTTGAATAATCATTCCGTGTCAGTAAGACTTCTGCCAGCCAGAACCCACAGTTCCAGGTGAGAAGGATGCAGGCTTTATCTCTCCTACCGGAGGGAGAGACAGAAGAGAATTGAGATATGCTCCCCCGTGATCCCTTCCTGCCCCAGGTCTACTGCAGTTCACCTGCAGCCTTCTGGCCTCTGCTCACACTGCCTCTGTCCCAGGACTAAACTCATCCTTTTCTTCCCTTGTCAACATTTCCGGTACCTTTCAGAACTTGGTCTCTTCCCTGCAATTCAAACCTGGCAGATGTGATGGTGGTCAGCGTGCTGGTGGGCAGTCCTTTGGGGACCCCCAGGAGCCATGCTGATTCTCCTGAGTCTATCAATCTGGGTTACAGAACAGTCGAGCACCGAAGGAAGCCCATTCACGTGATGTCAACACAGCATTTCATCACTTTCATTTTATTTTTAAATTTTCGGTGGAGAAAATATTTGTAGCAAACTCTTCCAGATATTCGCCGCCTGCTTTCCTCACCACCATTTCCTTGTTGGCTCTGGTGCTAGTTTTATGAATCAGGATTCTTCTCTGCTCATTTCTGGCAGCAGGGCTTGCCGAATCCTTGATCTGCATTTGAAACAGAATGCTTCTTCGTGATGTCAAGGTGATTCTCCTATTTCTGAATATTTCGTGTACACTCAGCAACTCTTTCAAGTGAAATGCTCTTGTCCAATTTCGGTTAACTCACATTTGCTGATCTCCTGCTTTCATGCTGAGGGCAGTTTCTTTTTCCTCTAATAAAAGTTATCAATTTGCATTTACTCTGGAAGGTACTGCCCCGAGATGCTTTTGTTCTTAACAGTTTTAATACAATTCACCCATTAAAATGTACATCGGTTTTTACTCTATGCCCAGAATTGTGCATCCCATTCAATCTTAGAACATTTTCATCCCCCCAACAGGATGCCCCGTATGCATAAGCAGACATTCCCATCTTCCCCATCCTCCCCCAGCCCCAAGGAGCCACTTTTCTCTCTGTGGATTTGCCTGTGCTGGACATTTAATGTAAATCGAGTCACTTCATGTAAGTGGAACCGTCTATTGTGACCGACTATTTTCACACTGAGTAACGTTTTCAATGTTTGTCCATGTTGTGGCCTGAGTCACTATTCTATGCTTTGCTATTGCTGAATAACATTCCACTGTATGGCTGGGCCCCTCTGTTTACCCATTCACCAGGTGATAGGCATTTGGGTTGTTTCTGCTTTTTGGCTGTGATGAGTAATGTCGCCGTGGACACTCATGTGGGATTTTTTATGTGGATATCTGTTTTCACTTCTCTTTCGTGTGTGCCCAGAGAGCAGAATTGCTGGGTAAGTCAGAAACGAAATGTTCAACTCTCTGAGGCCCTGCCAGGCTGTTTTCCAAAGTGGCCACGCTGTGTTACATCCTCACCAGCAAGGGCTGTGCGCTCCACTTCCTCTGTGTCCTCATTAGTGCTTGTTACCATTTTTTTTATTATACCCTATTGTAGTGAGTGTGAAGCGGCTTCTCCTAGTGGTTTTCACTTGATTTTCCTTACAGCTAATGCTATTGAACATCATTTCATTGTGCTTATTGGACATTTCTATGTTTTTCTTGAAAAATACCTTTTCAGAATATTTATTAATTTTTTAATTGAGTTGCCTTTTTATTGTTGAGTTGTAGGGGGTTTTTTTCTTCATTTGGAGATACAAATTCCTTATGAGATAAATGATTTGAAAAAATTTTCTCTAGTGTGTTGTTTTTTCACTTTCTGAATGGTGCCCTTTGAAGCAAAGTTTTAAATTTTGATGAACTCCAATTTATCTCTGTTTTCTTTGTTCCATGTGTTTTGGGGTATTATTTTAAATCTGAAGTATTTTATTTAAGCTTTTATGTATAAAATATCTAAATTTGTAGAAACAGTCTAGGAGATGGGTGCGGTTGTTTTCCCCCGTCTTTGGATAGGAGACTGAGGTGCAGAAAATTTCACTGAAATATCAGTGTCACAGCTACCCAGTGCTGTGGGAGTTCAGACCCCTCATGTTTTTCCCCAGAATATGTGATCTTCACCACCATGCTCCACTACTGCCTGGAATCATTAATGAAAACATCTTTCCTTTTTTGATTTCTTGTTAGTTTGTTTTCTCATTAGGGACCTCATCTCCTCATTTTCCTTTCAGATATCAGTGTAGATTTATTTTAGGTCTCATGTAGGCAGAAGCATTGCTGTCAGTTAACTTCTTTATTACTCACTCTCCAGTGATGATTGTTGCTAGTTGACCTAATCAAGTCATGCTTAAGTCTTTCCTGCTCATGACACTAAAAACAGTCATGACTTACAGAACGCTCAAAGAAGAAAGTACTTGATTGATTTTATTTTGCTACCCAATCAAACCAATCAAGTAAAAACCCTAGTGTTGACACAGACTATAAGCCCTCCAGAATAGGGTCACTGTCTTCCTTGTGTTTCATTTATTTGGTCACAGTGTCTGGATAGTGCTTTGCTGTCCAGCAGTTTTGTGAGGATACTGTGCTCGTGAATATTTGTAAGCACAGAATTTTGACAACAGACTGTGTTGTTCATTTCACAAGGGAAAAGATAATATAGAAATACTGCTCAGATCTATTTTAAAATTAAGCTTGGAAATTTGAGAAGAATTCAAGAAGCCATACAAAGCTCTTTTTCACTAATTTTAGATCTATCTTAGACACTTTATGGTTACATAGCAGAGTAACTTATCAAGTAGATTTGACAAGAGGAGTGTTATATTGATTATTTGATTTAGTTGAAATATTCTACCAGGGATAAAGTCATAAGTGCCCATAAATGAACAAATATGTTTGTATTTCTATGCAACATGGGAGCAGACTACATATGTTTCTATATAATATATATGACTGTGTGTTTTAATCTGCCTGTCAGTGTTTTTTATAGTTTTTCAGCAATGTTATAACTTCAGAATTCTTCTAAGTTATTCACTCCCGATATTACTGCAGTTTGTACTGTGTATTCTATCTTATGGATGGGATTCCACTGTCCCCTCAGTGAGGAATTTCCTCTCCTATTCCGTTAGTAGCAGAGTTAAAGGAACTGTGATTTCTAGGCCTTTGCTTTCCATGTGTTTGCAGTTGGCTGTAAATCACGAATTTCCCTTTCTTGAGTTTTCATTTTTCAATAAGAATTTTTAAAATAATTGTTAATATGTTTCACCAGTCTCCCTAGAAACTTGATGTGTTTGTGCTTTTCAGTTTTCAATTTATGAAAATTGTAAATGCACACTTGTTTTTAAGTAGTCCTTTTTCACTAGATATTTGTTTACTTCTTTAGAGTTAAAATAATTTTTTCCCAATGAATGAATCGGTGTTCATGTTTTAAAAGATAACTTACTTTTTATTTTTCTTATTCTAACAGGTATATTTGTTGTACAGAATTTAGAAAATAAGGATAAACAAAATAATAACTTAAAAATGGCCTCTAATCTCACTTGGAGATACAGATGTAAGGTTTGAAATTGAGAATTACAAGTCCTCTCACGTTGTACTTCTCTTTCAAGTACGTTTTGGTTACTGAGACCCTCGAATTCCCATATGAATTGTAGCAGCAGCTAGTCAGTTACTGCAGAGGAGCCCGCTGGGATTGTGATCGAGACCACGTTGTATGTATGCATCGCTCTGGAGAGCACTGCCATCCCAAGAATGCTGTCATCTGATCCAGGAATCTGCGTGGTGTGTCTTTCCAGGTATTTAGGTATTCTTTAATTTTTTTCAGCAATGTGTATGGTTTACATAGTATTATTTTATTTATTTTTTGCCTTTATACTGAGGACAAGTGTGCAAGGTACCAGGATTAGAATTGTATTATAGCCCCGCAACTTGCTGCCACCATGGACGCTGCGGTCTCTCTTTGCCCTTTGTAAAATCTCGCACAAAATAGGACCTAAGTAACTCTCTCTTGAAAGAATGATTATATAATTGCTGGATGATGCTTGAGAGTCCTTGTGATGATGTCTTTTTCCCAGACTTTCCTCTCTTCTTAACTATGCCCTTTCCCTTCCTTTCTTCCAGCCTGGGTTTCAGCGTGCCTGTGGCATTGATTTTTCTTGTCTGTGGACTCATCCTTTCACTAGTTCATGATAATGTTACATGTGGGCTGTGGAAACTTGCTAGATGTCAAGAAAGAGCAAATCCATTGCATGCTAGATTTTTTAGAGTGTGTTATTGTATTATCGATTGAAATTAAATCAGGCTGACCCATTGAGCCATCCCCTGAGCTCTTTTCGCCTTCCTACAGGTGATACTGCTCTCGTTGCTGCATGTGCCCTTCCCCCAGACTCGGTTTTGGAGTTGAGTAAGTCACCATCACTGGAGCCCTCTCATTAAAAATGAAGAAAACCTTTGCTCCTTCTCCCTGGTTGGGGACTTGGATGAGATGAGGTAACAGATAAAGAATGGAGCCCCACCTCATTCTGACCACCGCTCTTTCCGTTCATTTCTCCAGGGGAAGGGTACAATTCAAAAATATAAAGATTGTGAGCTAATGAGATAGACAAGACAACCGATCATTTATTAAATATCCTTTCATGCCAGAAACAAATGTATTATACACACAAAAAGCACATAAATTACGGTAGTACTGTGGTTACAAACGTGGGTCCGAGTTTGATTCCTGCTCTGGAGTGACAAGTCCTGTGAGATGGAGAAATGGTAGATCGGCTTAGCCTCCCTTGGACTTGTTTTCTGTCCTGCAGAGATGGGGTTCGCTAGGCATCCCTACCCCTTAGAGGTGCTGTGGGGTGTAAATGACGTGAGTGGGCAGCCCGAGCACACCTGCTCGTTCCTCGTAAGTGCAGGATAGCACAGCTTTTGCGGTGATGCCTTTATGACCACACCGTGTAGACTCTCAGTGCTCCGAAGGGATGCCTTGTGGATTGGAGATGGGATTCTCACTTCTGTAAATACCCAAGAATTGGGTTATTGGGACTTGCTGATTTGAATCTATTCTTTAGAAAGTACATAATGTAGATATATTTTTCAAACATGCATGCTTTTTATCTTTTATTATTTATACTTCTACCCTCTCATCTCTTGGTGTGACATTTCATGGAATCCAGGAAACAGTCCTAAGCAACCTGCCTCTTCACACTTCTTTGTGGTGGTTTTCTTCCCTGACTAGAAGAGGGTTTTGCATAGGAAATTTTGTTTGCTCCCCTTCTCTTGGAGTCTCCCTGTTTGTCTGCCCATCTCTCACCTGTCCATCTGTCCATTTCTCTACCCACTCATTCTTCTGACTTGTTCCAAGAAGCATTTCAGGCAGCTTACAGAAGAACAGATACCAAATAAACAGGTGAGAAAATGGGGCCAATTTCAGACAGTGAGGCTTGCAGTTGAGCCTGTGTGAGATTTGCAGGCGTGAGACACACGCCTCTGCCTTGTGCCTTATAAGATAGACAGCATCAATATGCCTGAGGCTCCCAGCAGACACAGGGAAACAGGGTTTGTGGGAGATGCTTACTGTCTGTGAAATAAATAAGTGGCTTAGGAGAAGCCCAGACTTTCCAACTACTAAGGCTTAGGAGAATATATTGTGTGTCTTCCAAAATCAGATTATTGCATCTTTTATTTTCAGAGTTTTATGTATAGTTGGTTTACATTCTATACCTGGAAATTTCTCCAAAACTGCTGCCCACGTGAGTCCCATGACTCGGGAATGGGGTGTTCTGCTCATTGACGGGTGTTGGCCAGAAACGGAAAATGACAGCCTCAAAGGAGCCTGGGATTTATCAGTTATGTTTTGTCAGTGCTGTAGATTTCAGAAAATACTTTTACCATTTCTCTCCGCCTGAGGAAGCAGCGTGCTCTCTTCCCAGCATCAGGAGCTCAGGGCCACGTGATGGTGGGGGCTGACTGCACTGCCGTCAAAACAGCTGTGCTAGTCACTGCAGGTGTGGTGCTTACACGTAGTGCATTTCATGTTCTTTAATAGGTTTCAACAGGTAGTTAATTAACTGAGTTAATTAACATTTAATAAATATAATGCTTTGTTGAAAAGACAGTTATAGGCAGAATATAATTTGTGAACAATATAAAAACTGTTTCAATACTGAAATTTCAGTAGGGAAGATTCAGTTTATCTTATTTCCGCCTCTCTTTAAAAGAGAAAAGAAACAAGACAGAAAAAGCAGAGGATGATTTCTGTTCTTCCTCTCGGCTTGCAGGTGCCTTCACCTCCAGTGGCATCCATCCAGACACCAGCACTGACACTGGCCGTGCTCAGAACTGCCTCAGCCCTGAAGACACAACTGACAAATGGAAGGGGGACGCGCCCTGTTACAGCGGGTGCTTTCAATTTTTGAGTCCTTATGTAACTGCGCGGTGTTATTCAGGATCACCCATTCTGCACTGTGTGACGGTGCTTCGGTGTCTCCTAGTTATTTGTTTCTGTAAGTACTCATGTATTTTTTCCAATGTGTGTTACTAGACATCTAAAAATGCATTTTTCAGATGAAAAATAATGTGTATTTAATATAAAATTCTGAAAAAAGGGTCAAAAGGGTCTATCCTGTTCCCAGTATTCAGAGATGATAATTAACACTTTAAAATCTATTTTCTGTTCTTTTCATCAGTGTGTATTAACTCTGTCATAAAAACCAGCAAGCACTGTGTGCCTGTTTGCTGTGTGGAGACCTCCATTTTCCATTCAGCTTATGACAATTTTTTTTACAGTATTCTATCTCCGCTGGCATGATTTTTAATGACCATTATAGCATTCTGTCTTGTGGAGTCCTCGTCCATTTTACTTTGGACTTAAGTAAACTTTTATATTCCAAGTAAACTTAACTGGAATACTGAAAAGAGAACTGTGGTGGTACCGAAAGTCCCCTACTTCCTTCCCCTTTTTTCCTGAGAGTAAAAACTGCTGACAATGTGGAGTATATATTTCATGACCTTTATGCCTATGTCATATATATATACACATACATAAACGTATATGAGAAATCTATGTATATGTGTGTGTATATATGCTTTATTGAAAAATAAGGCCATACTATATGTTTTCTGCAGCTCGGTTTATTCACTCAGGTATATATCACAGACGTCCTCTCCCTCCAGACTCACCCGGTCCTTTCAGATAGAGTAGAGTGGTCTCCTGATGTGCAGGTTTGGTCTCTTGTGTAAGGACACCTTTCGTGGGAGAGAACTGTGGACAAGGCCTTGGACCACGCCGAAACACCGGAACTTTAGTGGCCACAGCTCACCGTGATTTACCGCATCATTGTCTTGATGGTGGACACTTAAGTTTTCTCCATTTTCCACTGTCAGAAAGGGTGTCTGACTGGCATCCTTCTTGTACAAACATTCCTGTGATCTTGTATAAGTATTCCTTTAGTTAAGGTTTCTGGAAATTTAGTCCTTGGATGTGACAACTACATAAATCACAGGCTCCTTTCAAGTGAATCTAGAAATTCCTTCTCCTGTGGGGAATGAAAAGATGTAGAATAACTTATGTAACCAATTCTCTATCCGTGGGTATGATTCCACTTCAGCTTTTCTTCCCACCAATGTAAACAGTGCTGTGTAAATTCTCTGATGAGTACATCTATTTGAACTGATTCTTTTTGTAAATGAAACGATTCCTAAAAGTGAAGTTCAGCCTGTGTGTACACACGTTTTCCAGGGTTTACATATCCATTGACATGTCGTCCTCCAAAAGATCACTCACAGTTTGTTGTCTCAAAGATGGACACTAGCTAGAATATCTTTTAAAAATATTTGCCAATATGATGAGCAAAATGATTTTCATTGTTTTAGTTTGCACTTTATGACCAGTGTGCTATTGAGCATTTTTCACTCATTAGCCATCTGACTTTTAAAAAGTGAATGATCCCTTTTGTCCTTTGCAAATATTTAAGTGAGGGAGCTTCTTGTTGCTTTGTGACAGCTCTATGTATATTATGAACATTAGCCCCTTGTCTTCATCAACATGTATCACAGAGCTTTCCCTTGTCATTTTTTGCCTTTCATTTTGTTCAGTAGGTTCATTTTTGTTATGGCCCAAAATAAACTTTAGATAGTAAATGTCTTCTTTTTCGGTTTTATTCTTGATATTATTCTTAGAAATGCTTTCTTATAATGGTATAAATTTCTTCTGTAGGTTTTCTTAATCTCTAAGATGGAGATGATAATAGTGCTTGTCATAGTGAGGAGAAGCTGAATTGATATGAGCAAAGAGTTGTATTTGCTCTTATTAGTACTTTCTAATATTTACATCACTTTCTGTAATTTTTCTTGCGGTCATTTTGACCGGAATAGAATTTGTTTTTTCAAGGGGATTCTGTGATTGTCCCAAGACAATTATTGAATTCCTACTTTGCTCTTTAATTTGAAATCCCACCTGTAAAAATACTTATGTAAACTAGAGTCTCTTTTTGAGCTCATGATTTATTTCTGTCAATCTTACTTTCCTACACTAGCACTATATCTTACATATTGTAAAAATTTATTTAATATCTGACAGTGCAAATTTTTTGATTTGCTTTTCGATCCCTATTTTTCTTTGCTAGTATTATGACTTCATTTTTCCTGAAGAATTCTAATATAATTTTTTCAAGTTAAAAAAAAGGATAAGTGTTGTCATGGGATTTTTTAGTAATTTTGAATTATCTTTAGGAGAACGTACATCTTTACAAAACTGTTTTCTTTCATACAAAGTTTGATGTCTCTACTTTCACACTTCTTACTTTACCCCTCAGTACAGTCCTGTACTTCCTCCATATACAACATGGGCATTGTTTTTGAGTTTATTCCAGATTATTGTTGATGTTTTTGTTAATTTTTTAAGTGAGAAATTTTTGCTATTATATTTTTTAACTGTTAAAACTGACACCTAGGAAGGCAGATTCGGTTTGTAAATACTCACTTTGTAACTTCTCATTTAAAATTGTAAGTATTAAGTACTCGATACACAATCCTTTCTTTTCTGTTTTTAAAAATTTGTTTCCAAGATTCTCAAAATGGTCGTAGCTAAGTAGTATAGGTGGGGAGAGAGATGGAGAGAGGTAGTGTGGCTCATGTACAAACTGTGAGCACTTTCATGGCTGCCTTTATTCTGGAAAAGCTGCTGAAGAGTCCAGGTTAGACCAGGGGTGGCTTTGTATGCACTTGAAAGCCAGCTTTCCTGCCTGTATGTTGAAGCCTGGTGGGCGTGGCAGGTAGATGATCAAGGTCGAATGGAGGTTATTGGCTGCACAGAGCGCTGTGTCTGAGAACTGGAGACCATCGCCATGGGAAATGCTTGGTGCCAGGAACAATGCAGAGGAGCT
The DNA here is from genome assembly GCF_048564905.1 of Vicugna pacos. NCBI lineage: Eukaryota > Metazoa > Chordata > Mammalia > Artiodactyla > Camelidae > Vicugna > Vicugna pacos. The sequence goes on along the minus strand of NW_027328741.1, from coordinate 77,444,810 downwards.
GGGGACCCTGTGTGTTAAGGATTTTCCAGCCCTCGGAGTGGGAAGTTCAGACTCTGCATTCAGATCTGAGTTTGAATTCATCCTCTTTAGTTTACTTATCCTCTGACTTTGGTCAAGCTATATACCCTCTTTCACTTCCTGTTTCCTTGTCTCTCAAAGTAGGAGAATTACAGCCTGCTGCTAGAGTGTTTGATCAGGTTAAATAATTAGTGTCTATAAGATGTCACGTACAGTCACAAGCTCAGTGAGAAAAGGGCTGTTGCCTGTTCTTCTGCAACTCAGTGCTTGACAAGACATGTGGGAAAGCCAGTCCGTAATTTGTGTGTGATGCAAGTAGGAACAAAAATAATGTCTTGCCTTTCCCTATCAGTACTCTTACAGCTTTGCTTCATTTACATCTTTCCTCCTTTCCTTTCCTCTTTCCCATCCTCCACCAAAAGAGCCTGAGACTCTCTCAGAATAATAGATTCAAATTAATTTAAAGGTAGGCTCATTCTCACGAAATAATAGTAACATAAAAAAAAATCTGTGCACATCCCAGAATACGTTGTATTTGATTTACACACACACACGTGTGCACACACACACACACACACAATCAGGCTACCTCCCACTTGCAGAGGGAGAAGGACCACTTTTTCTGAGTTTTCACTCACTGAGCGTGAGAACAATGTCTCTTACACAGACTTTCACCAGGCTTCGTGCATGGTGTTTTTAATTGAATTTCGGCTTTGTAGCCATAGATATAGTCTCCTAATAGAAGAGAGAAAGTGGAGACATAGACATTCTGCTGAGATATTGGTGTTATCATATTTTAGTTGGAACGGACTTAAGACAGCATAGAGTCATAACATTTCATGGGTGAGAATCCATTATGTTGTCACTTGGACAAGAACCTGGATCTTCTGCCATCTTGTCCACGTGGGTGAAGAGGCAACTGGGCAGGGGATGGCAGGCATCCTTCTTGCTTGAGTTCCATGTTCTTGCTAGTTTTCATTGCTCAGCTGCCTTTAGTTTATGTACATGAGGCCTCACATGGGAAGGTCACTCTGTCCTGATAGAATGAGTTTCTTATCAGCAAAAAGCTCTGGACCCACTCATATTTCCCAGAGTTTTCTGCTGATCTGCTGACACTTTATATAATTGAGACTTAAGAAAATACTGAATATAAAATCCTTTTTGTTATTGTTTGCCCTCGAGTTCCATAGGAATGAGGTGCTGTCTCAGGCTGTCTAAAGTTAGATCTGAACAATGATAGGGTGATAGGTTGTGCTGCTTTACCTCCAAAGTCAAAGGGGATTTCCACCTTAGCTTTTAGAATCAGGCAGATTAGTTCAAATCTTGCCTTTACCAATTATTATCTTTGTGTCTTGGGGGAGAAACTGTACTTTTTTGTGTCCAAATTTGTTTATCTGTAAATAAGTTCAGTATTTATTTTAAGGTTTCTGTTTCAGAATTGAATGAGCTAATACTCTCATTTATACCTAAAATAGTGATTGCATGGTTCTATGCTGGTGCCTTGGTAGTTGATTACTAAGGGACTCCGCAGTGAGAATGGGGGTGGGGGACTCCGGGGTAATAGAGCTTATATTCCAGGATATGCTTGTAAAAGACTGGATGTGCAGTGGATTTTTAGTAAATATCTACTCCTTTCCTAATCTGCATTGATTGTGTCTATATCTTTATACTAATATATGAACAATTTTTATTGCAATTTAAATATCTTTGTAGTACTTACAATATGTAGCTTTAAAAATACGTGAAATAAAATGATTTGACTTTTATTTTCTTTTCAATAAACATAACAAAACAAAATAAAAAGAAGAAAGTGTTTGAAGGAGTAGAAATAATTTTATTTCTTGGAATCAATTCCGTATAATAGGTTTTTTGTTCGTGTTGTTAAACAGCATATAAAACTGATAAGTTGTGACATTCTGGAAATGAGGAAACAGTGGAGACATACTACCTCTAATGCAGTCACTTTGTTACCAAGTCCAAACTCGTTCTGCTTGCTGCATGACAGGCCAATAAATCGGGAGATGAGATGTTGGAGTAAGGAATAGTGACTTTATTTGAAAAGACGGCAGACCCAGAAAATGGCATATTGATATCCAGTAGAACTCTCTTCCCCAAGGCAGAATTCAGTCTCCTTTTATACTAAAAAGCGGCGGGGATGTGGCTGGTTGTTGCAAACTTCTTGCTGTACGAATTGTTTCTATTTGAAACCCTTTGTTCCTGCAGCTGTTCATGTGGGTCAAATTATGGTGCCCCCGTATAACCTCCAAAAAAAAGAATTTTTTTGCAACTTGCCATCTGTACATAAGTGTAGAAGAGCTAATATCCTTAAAGATCAGAGCCCGGAGAATAGGCCCTCCTGGGTATTTCAGGCTAAAGGCAACATTCTTTTACAAAAGTGCAGAAACAGCAAGTCTGAGCCTAGAAAACAAGGTACAGGTTTAAAGTCAGACGAACACATCTAACATGGAGTGAAATTTGTTCTTTTCTATTAGAATTACTTTTTCTACCTCATAAATAATTTTAGTAAGAAACATGAGCAATTTTTTTATTTTTGCTTCTTAATAAAGGACTACAACTACACTTTAGTGAGCAGGGATGCTGTGCGTGCTTTGGGGTCACAGCAAACTCTTGTTGGGGGTGCTCGACCATGCAACATGTCTGATGCCCCGTGAGTGTTGGTGAGGGTCCCCCTAACCAGGGGCTCTCTTCAGGAACCACCATATGGGCATTGACCTCTGGAGACCTGTTTTTCAGCTGCAGGAAAATTTTTCAGAATCTGTGATGGGAAAATCACTCCAGCTGGGGATAATCAGGGAATAAAGGAAGAGGAAGAGGGCTTGAATTAGAGTAGAAGAGAAAGACAGAAGATCAGGGAGACTGGGGGCTTGGCAGCGGGGCCTCGGGAGAGAAAGTAGCAGAGAAATGGAAGTGACCGTCTACGGAACCAGCTCCTGCACCTTTCCCCGCACCCAAGCCACACAGCTCTTAATTGGACCCAGGAATCTCTCCTGTCTGGATGTCACCCTGGGCAGAACCTTGAGAATCGAAGGTAAGGGGTGGGCAGCACTCACCTAGCGAGTCACTGAGGACTTTGATCAAGTCCACATTGACATTCCCAGTCATATGCCTTCACCTGTTCTTTATCTCAGGATCTGAGAAGCAGGAGCAAGGAACACAGGGAGAGATCCAGGAAGACATCTGACTGTGTTAAGAGACGACAGTCACAGCGACACTGGGAGTGAAAACACTTGTAGCAAAATAAAATAACTTCACAACTTTTGCATCAGAGCTGCATGTGTGAGAGAGCCTAAGCCTGTCTCAGAGTGCAGGGGACAAGAGGAAAGGAATGGTAAAATTAACACTGATAATTGAAATTTTGTTAAATAGCCTGCTACAGTTAATTTTATCACGTGAATGTATGCAGGTTTATTTCTATGAGCATTTATAGGTTCACACAACCCCACCAGCCCGTCTTGCCCCCATCGGGGATGGGATTTCTCAAGCACAGTGCCCCTCCTGCTTGCGTGGACCACGCTGCGGGTCCTCGCCTGGGGCCGCACTGCTACAGGACACTGAGTCCCCGAGGCACGATCTGGGATACATGACAGGAACATCTGTGCTCTTGGCTGAGGGCCTCCGTTTCACCCTGCTGTGTAAGAATGCCGGTGACTCAGTTAGAAGCATGCATCCAAGCCGTCCTTCCGTGTCATCACCATGTAGAAGCAGTGTCTGAATCTCCTGAATTTCTGCAGAATGCGGTTTACAGTCACCTTCAACAAGTGAGTGTGTGTCCTCTTTCAAGTGGAGGAATTACTGCCGTTTTCCTGGAACTTACTCACCACTAGTCCATCTGATTTTTCTGTGCTAGGATTCAGTATGGCCTGCTAATAACTCTGCAGTCAGATCTAGAAACCCTGATGAAGAGGATTATTTATTTTCTTTCTTTAGATGATAGAATTTTATTTTCAAAATTGTGAGTTTTCTGTTCTTGGAGGAATTTTTTCGGGGGTTGGATAAACAACTTTGCTCTTACCATCTTTGTGACCTGTTGCTATATGCGTCTCACCTGTCTTCTGTCACTTGTGAGGCGGTTCCATTTGTGACCCTGTCCTGGTTGTTCATGTAATAAAACATAAAATCTGTAAAAGTACAGTCCCTTTTACTCCGAAGACATTCCACAAATACTCCTTTAATCTGTGTGTGGTTTTAACAAGACACAATCATTAGAACATATACTTGCAGGTTGCCAGTGCAAAATCCCCAAATCAATTGTCTAGCTCAACATCTAAAATCTTTCTAATCTACGTTGGATTTGTATGGATAAGTGAAGTTGTTTGCTAAGAACTCAAGACCAGGTTTATAATACAGGCTGATTTAGCTCAGCAGGTCCTCCCAAGCTGAAGCTCTGCCAGAGGGCGGGGCCAAGGGGAGAGGGCGGGTCCTGCCCTCCCTGAGCTGACAGTTTCATGGCAAAGACCTTCACCAGGTGAAGAAATTGAATTTCTTCTAAGAAAATTGGGTCTGAAGAGTCCAAAAAGCACGGGAGTGACACAATCCCATTTGTCTAAAGTAGGGAAGAGTGGCTGTGGGGCCACTTGGGAGACTCATGAGTCCAGGTGCGCAGTGTTGGTGGCTTCCACTTGAGTGGTAGGACAGTCAGTGGGTAAAAGTGAACAGATTGAAGGCATGTTTTGATGGTTAAAATGAAAGGATCAATGCTGTCTGTGAAGGTAGGATGGAGTAAGGCCCAGGTTTCTGGGTGGATTAATGAGTTAAATAATGGTCCTGCTGTGTTCTGAGGACGGAAAGCTGCAGAGGGAGTTCTGGGGGAAAACTGATGAGTTCAGCTGTGGGTAAAGTGAAAAGGTATTAGATGTGTGATCTGGGAGCTCTGGTGAGAGCCAGTAGTGAGTAGGGGGCGGGGAGAGAGACTTTCAAATCATTTTGTCTTCTGAACATACATATAAGAATGAGTAATGACATAACCCCTCTATATTCTGGATTTAAAACCCAGTAACATTTTGCTATATAGGTTGCAGGGGTTCTCAATTTTTTAATAGAAATAAAATAAATTGAAACAAAACAGTGGAGTTTATGAACATCTTAGAGTTGATGTGTGTCCTTGTATGTATTTTGATTTCTCATCTGTTTATAAACATAATCTACAAAAAGTTAACTTGCTTAGCATTAGAGTTAAACAGAGGGACGTGACACACTCTGTTGGTGGCTCAAGGTGATTTCTTGGGCAAATTATGTAGCCTCTCTGTGCCTTAGTTGCATCTTCTGTGACTGCCCCCGGGCCCCTCATCACAGCTGATTCCCTAGAATAGATGTTGGGAGGGAGGCTGCTGAAGGGAGTAAGAAGTGGCAGCTGCTAGGAACACTGAAGAGAGAGACAAAAACAGATTAAAGCCAAGAAACTGAGTGCTAATACACTCAAAGGAGAAAGAATCCCGCAGTGTTTTGAGCCCCTTAGCATAAGGGAAACAAAGTCACGTGGATCCAAACTCTTGAGCATATGAGTATTGTGGGTGGGAGGGTGTTATCAGAAAAGGGTTGAAAGAGGCCTTTTAGTTTCCCTTAACGTTTCCAGTAAGGATGGGGCACAGAAGCGAAAACCACCCGCTTCACAGTAGAAGGTGCTGTTTTGTGCAAAACTGACGAAGGTTGGAGACCAGTGATCAGTTGTGCTGGCAAATGAAGAGACTTCTGGATTGGGGCACTTGCTGTGACTTCCAGGTGACCTGCTGGCTGGGGGCTGTGAGGCGGGCAGTAGGTTTGCAGTGTGACCTGGGCATAATCCCTGGCTCTGAGGCCCCTGCAAGTTTCTGCAGCAGCTGCTCTTGCCCTGCGATGGGAGGGCATAAAAGGGCATTGTAGCACACGAGGGCAGGAAGGGGCTGCTTTAAAAGCAGACATGTAGCCTCCTGCAGCTGCAGACCTGCCGGCAGTTTGGTTCATTGTCATGGAGTGGACTTTGGAGGCCTTAGTGTCGTCTTAAGACTTGTTTTCCCTTTGGGACCGGGTTTGCCTTTGCATATTAATATTGAAGGTTTGGGCTTCTGGCAAAGCTGTTTTCACAGATGGGTATATACGTAACATATCGTATAAAATAAAACGTTTTTATTTAATATGTGGGACTTTGCAGTTTTTGGAAACAGCTCTTTTGACCTGGTCTCCACGGAGGACACTAGCGGTCGGCAGAGCGTGCGGGAGGGCAGGCGGCCTGCAGTGCTGCTGCGGGGGGTTCTCCCCAGCATGGCGCTCTGCTGAGTTCACTCTTCTATGAGTTTGGTTGCCAGAGGAGCAGACAGCATAGTAATGAGTTCTGGTGGGATTGTATAATGACAGGAAGTAAGAGGGAGCCGTAGTTCTTCGGGACTACTACACTCTTTTGGTTCCTGATCCAGTGTGTCCCATTACACAATTGATGAGTTGTGTCTATTTTGGGACTTGATTGAAATAAACGTGCAGCCTGAATGTTAAGAGTTATGTTTTATTTGTCAGGAGGACTCGAGCCAGGATGACCGCCTCTCGGAACACTCTGAGGGACTGCTCCCAAGAGTAGGGGAGAAGCTAGGATTATATAGGAGCTTTACAACAAAGACCAGGTAGTCAGAACAATAAAACATTGCTTGTTATCTAAAGAAAGCCAGGTATCTCACGTTCAAGAATTTAGTGCTTTTCAATATATGGGAGGAAGCCAACATTTGGGGTCACTGAATATATTCTTTAGACAAGCACCTAGCTATCTAGGGCCAGTAATCTGTCCTTTCTTATTCTGAGTCTGCTCAGAGGGCACCGTTGTGAGTGGCTGCAGGCCTGTTTTCACTGGGGTGCGGCAGCAGTCGCTGATGACTTGTTTTCAGCATTCTTTGTTTAGTGACATGGTTGCAGTATTTTCATTCACATTGTAGTATTTTCGTTCACAGAAAATTATGATATTACCCTGATTATGGATAATCTGGAACCTTGGAAAGGAACCGAGATGGAATTACTGCAGGTAACTTCTACTTTAATAAGCCGTGTGCAAACATGAACACGGAGGAAGCATACAAAAGGATTCGGTGGTGAATGGGAAGGGTTTCTGCACGTTACAGGAGAAGGCAAGGCAGAATTCCTCTTCTTTGTGGGCAGGGACGTGAGTCCAACTTTCCTTTCTGAAGTGCTTTCTGAGAACAGTTTATGGTAATTAAGGAAAATAGACAAACGGTGGCACACATTGCATTTAAGAGCTGGCCGGTTTCAAACTTGGGTATTGGACAGGTGGATTTCATAGGCAAGTGGTCAGGTGGATGGGACAGAGATGGAGCCCAGGCCTGGGGCCATATTCACGTTGAAATCGCCATTACCTCACCATAGCACCTTGGACTAGAATGTAACCACTCTTAACCTGTTGGTGAATCTGTGAAATGGGCATGATAATATTCGTTACTTTCTGGGATTGTTGTAAGTTCTAAAGGGTATTATAGCACACATGAAACACTTAACACACTGGCACTTAGCAGTTTACACTTTGTGCAGCCACCAAGCTTGGCGTGTGTCAGAGCCGTAAAGGCAGTATTTATCTGTTGAGGATGCACTGGTAGCCCCTTGGCTAGGTTGTGAATTTGGTGATTTCCTTTAATACTTGTAACTCTGTGTTCCATGGGCAGTTATTTTCATAGACAGATGAGGAATCTCAGGGTAAAAAAGACTGTAATTTGCCCAAAGTCAGACCATAATTTTGGGTGCAGGGGCCTCGGTTCAGCATGGGCCCCTGGGACTTGTGCCTTCTCCGTTCAGCACCAGAGCCAGATGTGGGCTCGGCTGTTTCCCTGCCCAAAATATCCGGCAGGCCGCAAGACACAACTGGCCCCGTGCTGCTTGAGCAAAATCTCCGGAGGAGAGGCAGTTACAAAAGGGATAAACATAAAAACAGACGACAGCAAACTGTGATCAGCTCTGAGAAGGAAAGGAACACGTCTCGCCGTGCAGAGCTGGGAGCTTTCCCGTCGGGCTGCTCTGGGGGCGTTCATCTCAGCTTAACAAACTCTGCTGCTGCACCAAGGCAGGAAGGCAGGGCGCGTGTGGCCAGGTAGACAGGGCCTCATTGATCGTACTCATTCCCCATTAAGCGACAGCTCTCATGGGCACTTAACTAATAAACAGATGTTGGCCATAATCGTCACGCATTTTGACTGGTAGCTTTATTGGCGCCAACTTTGAGAGGAGGTCATTGAAGCTGGGGAGTTTGCTGCATGCCCGTGATTACCATGGAAATATTCCCACTGGTCTTTCAACCTAGACTGGTGTGGCTGTCATGTCCCGGCCCTGTGAATGGCATCGTGTAGCTTCTCCCAATTGCCCCAAATAACTTACATTGATATGCTTAATTCGTAGGAAATGGTATGTGGTAATAAGGGAAAAAAGGCAGTAAGAAATTGTTTGGAAAACTAGAAAAATACCTATTCTTTCCCAGCTGGGGGAGCGTACCCTGTATCACCCACCCTAATCACTGCCTGTCACCTCCTTCCTGCCGACTCCATGTTCAGAAGCCACTCTGAGCCTTGGGAGAACATTTTGCCTCATGAAACTTTTGACTAGGACCCGTGACTTCTCTGTCCCTGGTTAACTCTCTCTTCAAAGCCATGTAAATTTTTTGCAGGCTCCTCCACTCAGATGTAAGAATAGCCTCTTTAAACTTCTTGATGCAGCTCCTTAATGAAGATCTTGCGATGGAAACCTAGCCAAAACCTGGGAGGTATGCACATAGTGACTGCAACCACAGCACTTTGTGAGTTCAGAATCAGTGGGGTGGGTGACTCAGGAAAGGCTTTTTTAAGGTAATAAAGGGAAAGAGAAAGGACGCAGGCTATGTGAGAAAGAAACATCTCGGTCACAGCCAGCAAGACACCTGTGTTCAGGATGGGGTGTGGCGAGTGCAGAGTTCTCACAAAAAAACTGATGTGAAGGGAGGGAGGACAGTTGGGTACATTATTGGGGAGGAAAAAAGTGGGCTGAACATTTCCTGGTTGAACAAGAGGATTGTGACATGATGTGCTTGTATTTTGGAGAGAAGGGTTTTGTGGGGACAGGCCTAGGAGTACGCTGTCTGGCTGGGGAGTCAGCACAACAGGGAAACACAGAGAACCGGGCAGACCCCAAGACCCATGCTGGGGGAGAGGCTGCCTGCAAGCTGGAGCCCTGGAGGCTGCTTCTGTCCCTTAGCTGGGGTCTCAGACCTCCCTTCACAGACCAGTCCTGTTGATACAAGAATAAAAAACGTTGGGCATGAGAAGGGCTGTGTCCCAGGCTTTTGTTGAGTCCCTGGGATGTGCCCCACCAGATTTTGTTCCTTGACTTCATGCAGTAAAGAATTCAAGAGCAAGCCAGTGTTGAGTAAAGGTATATTTATTCAGAGAGATACATTGATAGGCAAGAGAAACTTCACGAGGTGTGGGGGTTTGATGCTCAGATTAGAAGTAGGTACACACTTCACAGACAGAGTGTGGGCCTTCACCAAAGAGGGAAAGAGTGGTGACCGCGAGGTGGCGCTGTGTTGCTTGTTTTCTTGGGCTTGGTGGTTTCATATGCTAATAAGTAGAAGGACCAGCCTTAGGGCAAGGGGCTGGGATTTCCAAGGAGTTGGCCATTTCCCACCCTTTGACCTTTTGTGGCTATCATTGGGACTGGCTTGGTGCCTGGGGCATGTTATTCACCACGTTACTATTACAATGGGTGTTTACTGAATCTCAAGATCTGCTAGAAGTTAAATCTCTTCATCCTGAGTCTCAAGACCTATTGGGGTTTGAATCCTTCACCATTTCTATGTTAATTGCGGTGGCCTTCCTTGAATGGCTGTGCTCTTCCCCGTTCCATCCTGTCTCACTGTGATGACACAGAGACAGCAAAGGCCAGGCCCTACCTCTGCTCCTGCATTTAAAGGCTGCAGGTTTGGGGTGGGCTTATGATGACTCTGAGTGTTGAGAAGGATGTTTCAGATTTTCCCACGTGAGACATGGGGACCTGCCAGCAGCCACTGCAGATTTATCCCACGGGCATTATCCCTTGTGTTGTTATGGAAACAACAGGCCAGCCAAGAAACAAGAATCACTCAGAGGGTTGGAGTATTGAGATTTATTACATTGGCGGGCTCTGAGGGGCTTCTTTTCCAAAGCTCTGAGCCCCTCCAAGATGTGCACATGATGTTTTATACGGTTAATTACAAGTATGGGACTATTAGCCAATAAGGCTCAAACAACAAAAAGCAAGGAATCAGTACACTGAAGCTTATCAATTTGGAACAGATCCCGTTACTGACAATTGTTCACCTTGGATTTTCGGGTTAGCTTATTAGCCCAGTAAACTGACACTAAACTTCAGATTTACCAGGTATCCCAGCAAAACTTAGATCAGTAAACCGACACTTATCACACTTAGATTTGTGACTTAGCTTGTTAGACCAGCTGTGGTTTTCCTTCACAGTGTCACTTATCTTTTCTATTTTTCTTTTTTGCTTTTTTTAAGTATTTAATCCAAATTTAATATCAGGGTTTTTTGGGAAAGAAATTTCTCTTTTTCTTTTCTTTGGTGATCTTTTATGGGGGCAAGTAATTAGACGTATTTATCTGTTAGTGGAAGCCCTGGGGCTTGAACCCAGGACCCCGTGCACGCTAAGCACACGCTCTACCACCCGCCCCATCATCTTTTCTTTTTGGTTTAGCTGCCAAGAATCCTACAGCTGAATTTCTAGTCAGCCTTTAACACTTGCTCTGACTTCATGGAATCCATTTTTATGAGTTTATCTCCCCCTGGTTTCATTTAAGTATTGAATCTCCATTTTCTCTTCATTCTCAGGTTTGCCTTTTTGTTGTTAAGGTTGTTAAGCTGTTTTTAAAAGAATTGTTTAAATTCTCTTTAGCAAGAGGCTGAATGTGAATAAATATGTAAACAAACAGCACAATTAAATGCTTTTATACATTCTAAACTATTTAGTAGTTACTTAAAAACCGAATTGAATATTAAAGTGATAACATTTTAGAAATATTTTTTAATTTTTTAGAAAGATATAGCTGATTTAAAATATGATATTAGTTTCAGGTGTACAATAGATGCTCCATTTATAGTTACTGTAAAACATTGTCTGTATTCCCTGTGTTGTAAGGTACATCCCTCTAGCGTGTTTACATTACATGTTGCAGTTTGTGTAAGAAAGTTGGGTAATGCAGAGTCTGGGACGTGGCTGTGTCTGACCCAGGTTCACGCTCACCCTGCCTGTCAGAGCTCAGGCCTTCACTCCTGTCTGCAGGGGAGCGAGTGGAGGCAGCTCTCATCAGTGCTGGCACCACCCTCTGAGTGGCAGTGACAGCAGTCACTGTGTGTGGACGTGCAAAGTGTTTTTCCAAGAGCTTTATATGCGTTTCTGAATTTAATAATAAAAGCCCTCCTGTGAGGAAGCGTTTTAAGCTTTTAATGTATAATACATCTTATTTTGATATTGATAGATTTCAAACCACCAGAAAATTTAAAGGAGTAGTAAAATAAAACCTTAAATACAGTTCACCTTAAAGGGCACTATTTGACTTTTTGTGTCTGGCTTTTTAGCATAAAGTTTCAAGGTTCATCCATATTGTAGCCTGAATTAGTACTTTATTCTTTTTGTTTGATAATATCATTTTCCTTTTTTTCGTTTTTGGTCTATTTAAAAATATTTTCATTGAAGTCTAGTCAGTTTATAATTTTGTGTCAGTTTCTTGTGTGCAGCACAACATTTCAGTTAATTAGGAACATACCTGTATTCATTTTCATACTCTTTTTAAACACAAGATACTATGAGATATTAAATATATTCTCCTGTGCTATACAGTATAAACTTGCTGTTTATTTGTTACATACTCAGTATCTGCAAATCTTGAACTCCCAATTTATTCCTTCCCACACCCTCTCCCCTCTGGTAACCATAGTTTGGTTTCTATGACTCTGTGTCTGTTTCTGTTCTGTAGATAAGTTTATCTTTTTGTTTCTTTCTTTTTTTTTTAGATTCCACCTGTGAGCAATCTCATATGGTATTTTCCTTTCTCTTTATAGCTTACTTCACTTAGAATGACATTCTCCACGTCCATTGATGTTGCTACAAATTGCATTATTTTATTATTATTTTATGGCTGAATAGTAGTCTATTGGACAAATATGCTACAACCTTTTTATCCAGTCATCTCTCAGTGGACATTTCGGTTGTTTCCATGTCTTGCTATTGTAAATAGTGCTGCTGTGAACATTGGGGTGTAGGTGTCTTTTTGAATTAGGGTTCCTTCTGGATATATGCCCAGGAGTGGCATTGCTAGTTCATATGGGAGGTGAATTTTTTGTCTTTAGAGGAACATCTATACACTTTTCCACAATGGCTCCACCAAACTGAATTCCCTCCACAGTGTAGGAGTGTTCCCAATTCTCCGCAGCCTCTCCAGTATTTATTGTCAGTGAACATCTGAATGATGCCTATTCTGACTGGTGAGAGGTGATACTTGATTGCAGTTTTGATTTGCATTTCTCTGATAATGATATTGAACATTTTTTCATGTGGCTACTGGCCATTTGTACGTCTTCATTGGAGAAATGTTTCTTTAGGACTTCTGCCAATTTTTGAATTGATTGTTTGTTTTTTTTCATATTAACTGTAAAAGCTGCTTACATATTCTGGGAATTAAGCCCCTAGCAGTTTCATTTATTGCAAATATTTTCTCCCATTCCATAGGTTGGTTGTCTTTTTGTTTTGCTTACTGTTTCCATAGCTGTGCAAAAGCTTGTAAGTTTAATTAGATCCCTCTTGTATATTTTTGGTTGTTTTTGTATTGCTTGAGTAGACTGATCTAGGAGAACATTGCTGAGATGTATGTCAGATGTTTTGCCTATGGTTGCTTCTAAGAGGTTTATAGTGTCTTGTTTACATGTTTAAGTCTTTAACAGATTTTAATTCTTTTTTGTGTATGCTGTGTGGCAGTAGTCTAGCTTCAATGATTAACATGCAGCTGTTCAGTTTTCCCTACACCATTTGCTGAAGAGGCTGTCTTTACTCCATTGTATGTTGTCACCTCCTTTGTCAAAGTTTCAATGACCAAAAGTTTGTGGGCCTATTCTTGGTAATTTTGTTTATCCGTTCATTGGTGGATGGATATTGTTAGTAACTTTTGGCTACTCTGAATGATACTGCTATGAATATTGATGTGAAATTTTTTATGAGAATATGTTTTCATTCTTTTGGCTGTACATTTGCCCCGCCATATCTGTAGTTTCCACTACATGGATCTAGATGGCTGATTGTAAAGGGACTCGAACATCCTTGGATTATGGTATCCAGGGTGTGGGGTTCCTGAAACCAACCACCCAAGGGTATTGAGGGATGACTCTACATATAGGAGTGGAATTGCTGAGCCATACAACTCTGAGCTTTTGAGGAAATACCAGACTTCTCCAAAGAAGCTGCAGCATTGTCCCTTTCCCCTGGCCGCATATGAGGTTTCTCTGCCTCCTGAATGACATTTGTTATTGTCCATGTTTTGGTTATAACCATCCTAGAGGGTGTAAAATGAGATCTCATTTTGTTCTTGATTTCGCTAGTGATGCTGAGCATCGTTTCATATGCTTATTGGCCATTTGTATATCTATATAAATTCATGGTAAATTTAAAAATTGTGTCTATTTTCTTGTATTGCTCAGTTGAAAGCATTCGTTATATATCCTGGATACTACTCTCTTATTAGATACATGCTTTGCAAAATTTTTCTTCTATTCTGCAAACTGTCTTTTCACTATATTTTTTTAAACATTAAAACAATTTCTTTACAGGGGAGGTAGATAGATGAAATGATTTATTTTATTTTTCTTACTAAGCACGCCCTCTCTGACTTGAGATAACCATTTCCCCTGTCATTTCACTTTCTTGCTGATGTCCTTTGTAATAAAAAGGTTTTAATTTTGGTGAAGTCCAGTTTATCTGCTTTTTCCTTCTATCACTTGTGCTCTTGGTTTTGTATCTAGGAAACCAAAGCCTATCCTAGGCCCACAAAGATTTATGCTGTGTCTTCTTTTAGAAATTTTATAAGTTTAATTTTTACATTTCTGTCTGTGATCTATTTTGAATTAATTTTATTTGTTATATAAAATATGGGTGTTCAGATTCCAGATTGATTCTTTTGCCTGCAGATACCCAGCTGTCCCTGCACCATTTGTTGAATAGGCTATTCTTTCAATGGAGTGTTTTTGGCCCCCAGGTGGAAAACTGTCTGTAAATGAAAGTTTTCCCCGTGGGTTTTTATTGTGTCTCTTAAATTTATTTATCCAAACTTATGCCAGTATCATACTGACTTAGTACTATAGCATTTTAGTACACTTTAAAGTGAGTCCTCCAACTTTACTCTTCTTTTTCAAGGTTGTTTTTGCTGTCCTGGGCCCCTTGCACGTCCATATGAATTTTGGGTTCAGTTTTTCAATTTTTGCAATGAAGTTGGCTGGAATTTTGATAGGGATTCCACTGAATATATAGATCACTTTGAGGAGTCTTAACATTTTTAATAATATTGTCAATCATTCCATGAAAATGGAATGTCTTCCATATATGTAGATCTTTTAAAATTTATTTTGTTGATACTTCAAAAAGTTCAATGTACAAATCTTGTAAATTTTTGTTAAATGTATCTCTCACTTTATTCTTAATGCTGTTGTAAAAGGAAAGGCTGAGTTTCTTATGGGTGGTACTATATATCAATCTTCTTATTTCTAGAATTCCTTCACAGCAAATACCCTAGGTATATATTTGCTACATAAATCTATCCACAACTATTCCCCGCCCCGTGTTATAAGAAACCAAGACCCAAGGTAAGCTACTTGAAAACACCTATGTGGAAGTGAGAAATGAGACCCATGGTTGGGGCTTTGTGCAGATGATACTGAGAGCTTATTCAGAATGGCTTCTTCTTAATTACTTTTAAACAACCCTTTCAGTGTATTTAGTCAGATACATTAAGATTATGCCCTTTTGATGTGCGGAGTAGCTAAGACTATAATTTTCAAATAAATTCTAGTGAGAGTGTTGTACTTGAAACCTAATTTGCATCAATCTTTGAAGAATTATGTTTCAGGAGATTTGACTAAAGAACACCTATCTTTATTCTATAACGAGGACTAAATGCTCAAGCAACATGTAAGAGTTTGAGCAAACTGCCCCCGCCCCGTAGTGCTGGGTGGCTGCAGCTGTAACTGGAGTCAGTGCTTACCTCTCCCAGTACGCTAGTGCTGATCTGCTCAAAGCGGTTCATCCAACAGTTTGTCAGTAGCCTGTTGGACAAAGTCATAAAACATTGATTGAAGATTGCTAGAATGCAATATATTCTTACTAATATTAAGTAAGCACACATTGAGTGCTTACTGTATGATGGAATTGTCCCTCAGCCTCACATGAATATTATTTCTCTTAAAACCTCATATATTTCCTTGTTATTCTCACTTTACAGATAAGGAGACTGAGAATTAGGTCTTCTCTCTTTTGGGGGGAGCTCAATATCAATGATGGGAAGTTGTAAGGAAAAAGATATTGATTCATCATGAGAAAACATTTTTGTGAGAGTCAGCAATGAAGATGAACACTGAAGAATGTGATCATTGTTCGAGTGAGACAAGCCCTGGGTTGTGTGGAGTCAGCATCCCTGTCCTGGACACGGCACGTGTAGAGCTGCGTGCTGGGTGAGGCAGCGCGGCCACGCAGGGAACGCGGATGCTGGGGTCTTAGGCTGTGCTCAAGCCCGGTGGGGCTTTCTCCTAAGGGCAGTGCACCATCATTGACAGATTTTAAGTAGGAGAATAGGCTGCTCTCGTAGTTCACATTTGTCTTGTAGAATGCTTGGAAAAGTTTAGAAGGCTTGGCAGGAGGTGATGTGCTGAGTCAGAGTAGGGTGGCTGCGAGGTGTAGCAGTGTTCAATTTTCAAGTTGTTTTCAGGCCCAGGCTTGTGGCTTAGTAGCCGTGTCAGTTTGAATGACACACACAAGGAATTGAAACAATTTATCTAATCAGTTGAAGCAGTGATGTACCCAATTCCCAGGACTGTTGTGGAGATCCAGTGAGATACACTGTGCAGTGTGCAGCGTGGTCTCCAGCACAGAGTCAGTGCTGAGTGAGTGCCAGTGAGTATCTGGTAGGTCAGTTGAGGGTGGTGGTTCTCTGTGACTGAGGATATCTATTCCCTGAAGGAGGGGTCCATTCACATCTGTGAGTAATGGGCCTGAGTTGGGAGACGCAGGGAGACCTTACCTTCCGACCAGGAGCCCTGGGCAGGACGGCTATGGGAGGAGCACCGTGAAGTCAGCTCTTTGCAGGTTGAGTTGCGAGTGCCCTTGAGATATCTACGCAGAGTCACGAGCTTAAAGAGCAGGTCTGGGCCCAGGCTGTGCATTTTCCTAAAATCTCAACTCCTGAGGACACCGATGTATTGATCACTGAACGTGAAGTCATACTTTAAAGGACAAATGAATAGTAGTATCATCACTGTCAACAAAGCTCACGTCTATTTATTCATCACTCACTTTGCTAATTGGGTACTTACAGAGCTCACTTCACCGTCCTCCCGTGGGCTCCGGCTCCACAGAGAAGAGCTTGTGTGTCTCCTTCTTTTCCAGAAGAAGACACATTTAGCTTGTAGCCTTCTGTACCTCGCCAGACTTAGGATATTAGTTTGTTGGTTTAATTGTATTTTCTGTTGGCCATGTCCTGACAGGAGAGAAATTTTACCTCATGGTCATGTTTCAATTAGCTGTTACTGAGAATTGCTGATCTGATACATATTGTATGTATTATATTAACTTTGTAGAGTAGTTATCATTTTTCTGTCTTTGCCCTTTAATTTTGTTTGCCCCTTCAGTGTTCTATCCTTTTTGGGGCCTTATTTTTTTTTAATTAAATAATGTCTGTTAGCAGTTAAGAAAACAAAAGCAAAGAAAAAATGCACATGAGAGCTAAATTTAGAAAATGTCTAGTGTGTTTTCTGTCTCGGCAATGGAGGGTTGTATAACCTCTTGGAAACCTTCATTAGACAAGTTTCTTAAAATGCTGATTGAGAAATAAAACCTTCCTTCCTCATCTTTCAAGCTGCACAACTCATTGTCAAGAAAGGGGAAATCCTCAGAAGCCAAGACAAACGAGAAAACAGGGATTCTGGGAGATAAGTGAGCGTTAGAATCCGTGGTGTGCTGGTTGGCTCCTGAACTGATATTCAGTTGCCTTGACAGGAGGGCAGGAGTTTAGCCCCAGGCCTCTCACACTAGGAGTTGGATGGGTGATCATATAATGGGCCTTGCCCATCCTGAGAATCTTGGTTTACTAAAGGGTGAAAGAGGAAAAAGAAAATTCCTCAAGACAAGAAAGTAAGGAAAGTCAATTTTTTGGAAGAGGGGGAAAATAACAAATCCAAAGTAAGGATATAGTTTAAAGCTGTTCTGGCATGAGAGTGACCACAAACTCCTGGCAGAAAAGCACAGCTACTCCTTGATTGATAAGTTGTATTTTGAATGAATCAGTGAACAGCTATTCCGAAAAAGGCCTCCAGAGTCTTGTGGATCAAGATACTGGACAGCAAACACCTCTCTTCCAAGGTCTCATTCAAATAACCAGAAAGGTTTTAAAGGAAAGTAGCAATAATCTGAGTTCTATTTATTGACATTACTATATGCTAAGAATTCAGAGGTGACTATGGAGTTGTCTCCTCTTTTATGGACCTTACTTTCTCTTTGGGGAGAAAAATGACATAGTTGGGTATCTTGGTGGAGGGAGGTGTTAGTCTGTTGCAATTAGCCAGGAGAGGAGATTAAGAAAACAGTGAAGGGTGGGTGAACTTTTTAGCTGAGGACAGTCTTGTTCACTTGGCTTTTAATTGCAGGCTCAATGAGCTGTCACTGGAGGGAATATAGATCTTACGGAGGATGGGCTTAGCTCAGGCCTCTTTGGAATGGACAAGTGAACCTGGAGAAAGACAGTTAAATCTGTGCAGACATTAAAGTTCACTTGAACGTGTTCCATCCCTGAGCCAAAGATAGGACAAATATGGAGCACTTCTTGAGGGCAGAGGAGTGGTTTTTAAGGTTCTTCAAGAATGAATCCCAGGGAACCGAGATGGCCAGTTGTCAAATTGAGACTTTGTTCTTTGGACGGTGTACCCAGCAAGGGTATTGGCCTTTTATATGGTTCCATTTGTCTTTAATACATGTCTTTTGATGAGGACGTGGGCACAAGTGTTTGACACCTTGTCGAGGCGATTTTGGATACCTGCCTAGAAGCACGGGCACAGTTGCGGCTGCGTCATACATCTTGCAGCCCATCCCTTTCTCCGGCTCTGTAATCACGGCAGAGTGGTTCCTTGTTGACCTGTCCATCTCCTCTGTCACATCATAACCCATGAAAAGACCGGAGCATATTAACTTGGCTTTGTTAAAGTCAAAGGTACAGATCAAATATGGAGTCAGATTTGTTCTTTCCTATTTCAGTAGTGCCATGGAGAAGGCAGTTTGGGCAGCTTTTTGTAGTGTCCTGGAGGCTTTCTCTCTCAGCTTCTGGGCGCCTCTGTTGAAAACCCTTCATAGCTGTCTGGCCTGCTGGAAAAGCACTCTGCCTGTTTTACCCTGAAGATGTGTTCTGTTTATAAACTCATCTCTACTCCTTGGAAAACAACTCAAGAAAACCTCAGTTGGTTTTTCACCAGCCATGGGCAGGGGTGAGATAAACCATGTTATTATTTCATAAAATAATAGTAATAATATTAATATTAGTAGTAGTAGTAGTAATAATAATAATAGTAATAATTATATTAAAAGAATTCTTAAAACACGACTGCACATTGGAGAGAGTCAATAAATGCTTTCTGGCTTAAATCAAAAGTGATGACTCAGTGATTCCATGGCTGCTGTATTTGCTATGCTAGTTACTCCTTTGTTCCATTACACAGTTTTTTTAACTGAAAAAGAAATACAAGCAGATGGTTAAAAAAAAAACTCAAACAGAGCACAAAAATACACAAGTGAAAGAAGTTTTCCCTCATCTTCTGTTCTTTCAGCCCTCTCTGGAGATGCCACTGTTTGCTATCCTTTGGGTGCTGTTCCAGATATGCTTTGCACATTCCCACCTATGTATGTAAATTCCTTTAAAATTGTAGTTATTTTTAACTTAAACTGATTTAAATTCTCAAGTGGCTTCTGGCCGGGTAATAGAACAGAACAAATCTGACTCCATATTAGATCTGTTCCTTTGAATTTAACCCTATGCTCTGTCTCCTAGGCTTCATCTTGCTTGTAATCAATGTCGCCTGGAGCCTGAAATATACAGGAGAGCCTATTCTGAAGCCTCTGACCTTTAAGGATATTTAACACTTTTTCATTCATTTAAAGATAGCAAATTGCAGAATAGAAAATAACGTTTCTTTTGTTGGAGGTTTGCAGGGATCTGACCCACGCAGATAGCTGCAAGAAGAAAGGATTCTAAAAAGAAGGAATTCCTACACTAAGAAGTTTGCAACAACCAAGCACATAGGAAAGGATCCTGAATTGTGACTTGGGGAGATGGTTTTCCAGGACATTAGTTTGCCATCTAGGTCTACAGAAACTTGCTATTCCATGCCCCAACATCTGGTCTCCCAACTTATTGTCCTGTCCTGCACTGAGGAGAAAGAATTTCGACTTGGTAACACTCCTATCTACCTAGAAAGCTGGGCACTGGAGCTGAGTGTTATGGAAACAGGCCAGCCTAGAAAAGCACCAATCGGGGTGTTGGTGTACTCAGAAGTATTATGCCGGTGGGCTCAGTGGGGCTCCTGCTCTGAAGTTCTGAGCACCTCCAAGACGTGCACATGAGGTTTTAAAGGCTTAATTACAAGTAAGGGGGAATTAGCCAATAAGGCTCAAAGAACAAAAAGCAAGGAATCAGTACACTGGAGCTTATCAATTTGTAGCAGATCACATTACTGACACTTGTTGAGCTTGGAATTACGAGTTAGGTTGTTAGCCCAATAAACTGACACTAAACTTCAGATATATGAGATAGCCCAGCAGAATTTAGATCATTAAACCGACACTTATCACACTTAGATTTGTGACTTAGCTTGTTAGCCCAGCTGGACTTTTCCTTCACATGAGGACAGCTCTCCCACACCCAGGGAACTACTGTGAGCCCTTGATGTTTCCACTAGGGTTGGGTATGGTTTACCCAGGAGGGATGGGGACTATGCACCAACACTCAGGCAGTCTGCTCTGTCTGGGGCTCTGATCTTGTACCATCCCGCTCCCCGCCAGCCCAACACCTGGGACAGTGGAGCTAAGGCAGTGATCCTGCCTGCCTGTTTCCCAGCGTGTAAAAGGGGATTATGTACCTTTCCAAGGTAGTTCTGAGCGACAACACCTGCGGGTGCTTGGTTCTCAGAGCAAGAGAAAACCCAGGTCCGCGTGGGGGCAATGGGTGTGATCCCCATAGAGTTTCTGCAGAAGCATCCCATGGAGGGCTGGATCAGGGAGGTAAAATTTGAGCTGCGGAACTTGAAGGGTTACAGAAGGGTACAGAGGCAGGTCTGCCGCCTAGGGGTGCCCCAGAGGTAAAGCTTTTTCTCTCCAACTCCGCTAAGACCCTCCCCTCTCCAGATCCCTCCCTACTCTATGCTCATCGTGTCCATCTGTATCTCTCCAATTTTCCCGTCCTCTCCACCCGCTCCCATCTTCTCCCTCCCTCCCTCCCTGTCCCACCTTCTCTCACAGAACCCAGAGAGGATCGCTGGCCCTCCTGCGCATGCGCAGTCAGTGCCAAGTGGTCCGCTGGTTGGAAGCTCTATATCTTAGCCGGGGATCGGGCCCAAAGGTTTCTCAACTCTGTCGCCCGGTAGGACTTTGGTTCCTGTCTGGGGCCGGGGCCTCTGGCTGTGGAAGTGCAAGGTGGGGGGCTCCCGGGAAAGTGGTCAGGCGGTTGCGGGAGGGCGGTCCGCCTGTCACAGTCCCCAAGGGCGCCAGGCAGCCCGTGTTCAGATGAATTGCTCAGGCCAGACCCCTCTACCCGCGCCACCTGCCCCGGCGCCCCGGCCACAGCTGCCAAGGGCCAGGTGTGCCCCTGCCACCTCTCACCCAGCCGGGATCCCCTCAGTCCGCGGCTGGCGTCCCCTTCCCCTCTCCCGCCCGCGAGTCCTCTCCTCCCTGGCTTCCTCTCCTTGGCCGCCGGCCCGTTCACGCCCCTGGGAGGGCTGTGTCCGGGCGGGCGGGGACTGCGGACCCGGACGGGGCGGGGGGCTGGGGCTGGGGCTGGGGCTGACCTCCGAGCAGGGCTGCAGCCCGCGTCCCTCCCCTTTCCCTCCCCCCCGGGGCAGCCCTCCTCTCCCTTTCCCGCTCCCGGAGGACCAGCTCAGTGGCCTGGGCACTACTCCCTGGGCTGAGAACCTCCGGCTGTAACGCCCTGCTTCTCCAGTTGGAGTCGGAAAAAGGGAGCCTCAGTGCTGAGCGAGCTTCTGTCTCCTCCCTCAGTTTTTCTGCTGCAGGTAATTACTTTTAACACTTTCAGGTGTTATCATGGCTGTGCTTGTTGATGTCACGTGTTTTTATAGTGAGAGTGATTACAGTGGTGAAAGCAGGGCTTGGTTCTGTTAAAAATGAGCTGAAGGCATGAGGCTGTGACATCCTCCTTCCTTCCCTCTCCCAGGGTGAAAGGAGTGATCCTCGATTTTCAAAAGATAGTTACAGTCCCTAACTAGCACAGCCCAGCTAGTGTGTGTTAAGAGGAACAGCACCACCAGAGGCCTTGGAGACCCAGGGATATTGCAGTCCTAAAGAGCTCCTGGCACAGTTTGGTTTGTTTTGGTTTTTTGTTTTTCTTAAATTGTGTGATAGACTAGTGGTATAAACAGAAAAATAATTGTCAAGAAATATTTCTTCATGTAACAGTGTTATTGTGATATAGTTCACACACCATGAATTCCATCCATTTAAATGGTACAATTCAGCAGCTTTTAGCATATTCACAGTTGTGCAACCATTATTATTCCAGAACGTTTTCATCACTTCAGAAAGACCAGTGGAAATGAATGACCTATCCACCCCTCCGAAGTGGTGGTTCTAAAGAAATTTCTTGGCTATTCCTGATCATAAATTAACTTGTTACATTCCAAGAAAAATCTGGTAGGAATTCTAATCAGAATTGCAATGAATCTGTCTATCAAAACTGGAAGAATTAATGTCTTTATGGCATAAACTTCTTCTACCCATGAATATATCTGGGACCCTATCTTTTCATCTGTCCAGTGACTGGCCCATGGGAAGTCCTCACTACTTGTTGTACTTGTGAATGATGAGATTCTATACATTGTTAGTTGCAACTGTAGCCTTTCACAGAAGAGAAAAGTAACCTCAGTGAAGCAAGTGACTCACTGATGGTCAGAAAGAGTGACAGCCAGTGCTGGAGTGATCCAGTGGACTTGGTGCTTGCAACCAGAATTCTCCACGACATACAGTTAAGGGGATTAGAGTGTTCTTTTATTTTTTCTTAATGGCGTTGCTTTTATTTTTACTTATTTTTTTAAATTCTTTTTTATTTAAGTTTAGTCAATTTACAATGTTAGTTTCAGGTGTACAGAAGAGATTCAGTTATAAACATATGCATATGTATATATATGTTTTAGATTGTTTTTAGTATAACTCATTACAAGAAATTGAATATAGTTCCCTGTGTTATACAGCAGGTCCTTGTCATTTATTTTATATTTACTAATTTGTATCTGTTAATCCCCCCTTCCCTGCCTGCTAAACACAGTTTACTTTCTATGTTCATGAGTCCATTTATAGGAGCACCGTTTTTCCTAGTAATATATGCTCTTTGGCTGCTTTCAGTTTCAGTAATTTCATCTTATCCTTGGGTGCTTTTATTCTGGTGGCCTTTATGTGGTTTGCACACGTGGTAATAGAGATCTGTATTTGGGACAAATTCAGGCCTCTGTAGTCCCTGGTACAGAGTGCCCACTGAATTGATGCTTGAACTGGGAAAAAGGCACAGTAAATTTTGGAATTTCAACTATGGTTGAGAATTCCAGGGTTCTATAACCTGTTTAGACAACCTTAATATTGGCTGCACCCATACTGGGTAATTTGGTGGAAATTCATGGTATGGTGGTGTAGAGACAGGGAATTGTATGCTTCTTCTCTTTCTGTTTTATTACACTCATTCTCCTGGGCCTCCCAGATCCTCCCCCAGAAGGGCCCAGGGCTGGCTTGGTGCTGCGCTGAGGCAATATTTGTTAATAAGGCCCTTTCCTCTACTCATCTGAGCCTCCGGTTCTTTCGCTGCACAATGAGGGCTTAGACTTGATAAGTACTTTTCAGTTTCTTTTAAAGCCATGTTTCCTTTGAGAAACAGAAAATGCAGATCTCTCCTCTCAGCCCAACCCTTTAGATTTTGATAAGTCCTCCAAGGAGTGACATAGCTCTTTGTGGAATATGAATGTGATTGTGATCCCAGGTGAAACAGAAAAGACTCTTCAGAGATTGATTGCAGGGAGAGGGCAGGAAAGGGGCAGTATGTCACACTTTCTAGTGTGAGCACTGGAGCAGGGGCTTGGATTTAAATATGGTGACTGACGTGGCCTCTCTCTAATCTTGTAGAATGTGATAAACTTCTCTACCTCAGTTTCTTGATGTGTCAAGTTGGGGTGATAATATTTTAAGGCTTTTGTGAAACATTATACACATAAGCCATTTGTGTCTCGGTAGAAACAAGACCTGCTAGGGATTCAGGGATTTGTTTAAAAAAAATCTTGTCCATAGCAGACTGTCTGTATATTAAGTTCCTTGAGGGTGAGGGTGAGTCTGAAGCCCATTGTGGGACAGGTGGGCCATAGTTCTCTGTGCCCCAGTTTACCCCCTCCTCCCCAGTCCTCTTCCTCAGTCCAGGATGAAGTTCCCATGTAGATTTTCTCAGAGGTCTTGTGGAAATAGCTTTTCATTTCATTGTTTCACCAAGAAGTTCTGCCATCATGATCTCTTTGGTCAGGCTTTGAAGGGCTGCCATCATGATATCTGGTAAGAATTCTATGGAATTGGGAGTTTCTATTTAATGAAAAGGAATAAAAATTACAAATAGAAAATTAGAACAAGGGTGGTTTCAGGGGCTCTTTGAAATGGACACCATTAGCTTTGTTAGCTTCAGGTGCTGTGGCCTGTTGCCACGAGGACCCATTCTCTTGCTTTGAAGTTGGAGGTACCAGTGGGTCCAGTGGGAATGATAACTGAGTGTATCTCATGGGCTGGGCATTGACCTATTTGTACTGTGTGTTCCTAATTTGAGACAGTGAGCTCACCTAACCTCAATAACCTCTTTAAAAAATTAGACTTTTTATTTTGAGATGTAATGTTGATTCCCATGTGGCAGTAAGAGATTATATGGAGAGGGCTTATGGATCCTTTTGCCCAGTTTTCCTTCATGGTTCCATCTTGCAATGGTGAGGTACAATTCATTACTGACTCACTAACAATTTGAGGTTTGTGTTATTGCCCTCATTTCTATTCATGATTAAACTGGGGCTTAGAGAAGCACACAGGCCTACCCAGGTCACCCACTTTGTTAGTGCAGAGTCGGGTGAACGCGGGCTTGGGATTTCCAGGCAGTACCATTATGATGGTCTGTGGCAGGGAGCAGCATTCACTTGCTTGTTTATTCATTCATTCAACAAACATTTATTGAGTAAACTCTGTGGGTCATATGCTTTCTTTGGCTTATCTGATTATTCATCACTACTGAGAATCAGGCAATGTTTATATTTTTTAATCTGAGAAAATTAGCTCTGAGAGGTTATAACCCTCCGAAAGGAAGTATAGCTCATTAAGGAGGGATAGTACATTTGTACAGTCACCTCTTTTTATGCAGGTGGTACCCTAGACATTTTACATTTGCAAACATCCGTAATTCAGATATATTCTTGTAAGGCAAGGATTTTTTTTTTAATTGAAGTATAGTCAAGTTTACAATGTTGTGTCAATTGCAAGGTGTTTTTTGACTTTTGAATTAAAAAATACTTTTTCAGGAGGGTAATTACGTGTATTTATTTGTTTCATTTTTTAAAATGAGTTACTGGGTTTTGAACCCAGGACCTCGTACATGGTAAAAATGTGCTGTACCACTGAACTGTATCCTCTTCCCCTAGGCAAGTTTTCTTATCCATTATTATGAAGCTTAGGGGATCAAATAATTTGTATACAAATCCAGATCTTTTAATCCTACTGCGGTCCTTTTCTTTATATTCTGCTGAAGGGGTTTGGGGAAAGCATTTTCTTTGTTCATTTTTTATTCAGCATTTTTGAGCAGTGACTTTGCATCAGGGCCTTGCTAGGTGCTTGGAAATAGAAAATAAGAAATGACCCTTCTCTGCAGAGGCAGGAAGCCTAGACCAAAAGCTGAGTAATATGATCCGAGATACATTAGCCATGTGCAGACTCTGAGGACAAACTGTACCCCCGGATTTGCTTTGGCTTCCCTTGCCTTCTGGCTGGTACACACCAGGTCACAGCAACCCAGATGGGCCCGTAGCACACAACAGAGTATGTACCTCGATCTCCTCACCCCTCTCGGCAGGGCCAGCAACATGAGCATCCCTGACTACGTGCAGTGTGCTGAGGACCACCAGACTCGTCCCGTTGTGGTCCAACCAATGGAGATCATCTCAGAGGAGAATTTCTTTTGCATCTATCAGCTACTCACCTCGGTGTGCCATATCAGCCCATGCGGCTCCCAGTGGACATTGTGTATCCACTACAGGCACCACTATGTGCCCGAGAATGGGTGGAGCGTCTTCCAGACACACCGCAAAGTCGTGGGCCTTGTCACCATTACCGAATGTCTCTCTGCCAAGGCCTTGGAGAAGCTGCACGTGCAGAGGGGCTGTATGGCACCGCGCTTAATGACTCTCAGCTCTTTGTCTTTGTGCTGCATGGGGAGGTAGCCGAGCAGCCGTTCACCGACGTGTCCTTCAATCTACGAGGACTGCAGGGTGGTGGAGAAGAGGATCGAGGACTTCACTGAGTCACTCTTCATCTTGCTCAAGTCCAAGTGGCTGGATGGTGGCCACAAGAATTTTGGGGCAAGATTCCCCTCCTCTGCATCCTGTTTGAGAAGGAGGACTTCATGGGACTGGACACAGACAGCAGGTAAGTTTACCTGGAGGCCAGTCCACCCTGGCTTTGTGCCGGATTGCTTCCCTACATCCAGAAAGGGATCAGCAAGGAAGAAGTCTGTCTTGTAGCCAAGGGGGGAGGGAGGTGCAGCCCGCTGGTTTACAGACATTTCAAAGTGAATCCGCCTTTGTTTCAGAGAGATCCTTTTAGGGTTAGTGTGGACACTTACTCCCGCTTTACAGCCAGGACCATGGTGGGAACCCTGGAGTTGCTGTCCAATAAATTAGCCAAAGCCACTGATGCTAGGAGCACTGGGGAGGAGGCTGGACTGAGCTGAGATATGCTGTAGGTCAAATGCACATCAGACGCTGAGGCTTGTCTAGCAAATGTATATAAACTATCTCTTTACTTCCTACATTGATTACATGTCAAAATGATAGTATTTTACATACAGTTGATTAAGTAAGATCTGTTCTTAAAATCAGTTTCTAGTATTTGTTTTTTGTTTGTTGGTTTGTTTTTTTGTTTACTATTTTATACGTGGCAACTGGGAAACTTTCTTTACATGGCTCTCATTTCATTTCTGTTGGGCAGCCTGTCCTGGGACAGTCTCATTCCTTTGCTTTTGGATGAGATGCTTAACCCCGAGAGGCGGAACGGGGCACTGGTTGAGCTGGGGCTGGAGCCGGTGTCTCCTGCCTCTCAGGCCCAGCACCTGTTCGGCTCAGGCCCTCTCTTCTTGCCCGACAGCCACCATGCCAAGTTAGGACATCAGAAACACCGCCAGGGACTCCCGAATGAACTCCTTATGCAGGGAAAGGCGTATCACGGTGTATGGGACAGAGCAGGGAAATGTTCATTCTCAGTTTGTCCCTGTGATTAAGTCAAAGTCCCCACTTTGCCTCGGAAGTACAGACGAGCTCTTTTGGGCTGCCTACCCCCCCACCTTCTGCTCTGTTTCCCGGTGTATCTATCGTGCAGTCCCTCGGGCAGAAGAGGGTGAGATGTCTTTGCCGAGAAGTGGTCCCCCTTTGCTGGGGAGAGTAAGGGAAGCTGTGTCCCCCCGTCCTATGGCCTCTGTCCTTGTGTCTGGAGAGGGCTCATGGTGGTCCCACAGGTGACGGTCCGAGAACCTGGCACATGCTGCTGGGCCCGCCGTGAAGGCAGTGCTCTGTGATTCTTGAACTTACCTAAGATCAGATCCTACTTTCTGGTTGTTGGTAAGTTGGAGGAGAAGATGCTAGAGAATTGATAAAAAGAATATCTAGACCAGCCCTGTGAGTGAGAAGAGAAGTGGACCCGAGTCCCACCTGCGAGAGCCCACCTAGCGGTCTCTGGATGAATTTTCTGTTCCTCCCAGATATACCTGTATGGCTTAAGGAAGGGGAGAGGCTTGTCGTGGCCATGATCTGTGCTTGTCCTCACAGGGCCCTGTGATCTACATGCCCGCACTCCCCTTCTGCTTCTTGGGGATGTGCTGGTATGTTTAGGAGCCTGGGCACTGCTGAGGGCATAGCTCCCAGCACCGTGATACACCGAGTCTGGCTCTGTTCACCTCACCTGTCAACACCTGCTGAGGCCCCAGGCATTAGTCAAGGTAGGTGCATCGGTGCAACGTAAGCAGGGACCACCTTCTCCCCCTGGACAGACTGGTGAGTGAGCAGTTGAAGCCTTGAGCCCTGCCCCAGCCCCCACGCCAGTGCCTCCTCTTTTGTCATAGGAGTCACTGGTGACATTTTTACTCAACAAATGCTTGTCTCTGAGTCTGCAGAGCCACCAAAGAATGCCAGCTTGTTTTTGTCTTTTGAAGTCTGCCCTTGGGACTTGGCGGAGTAGCCGAATGTGTACTTAGCCCACAGTGTTTGACACTGTCACCATTGATTACCCAGAACTTCATGTACCAGGCATGGCTCCCGGCATCAAAATACAGCAGCGCATTAAATCTCCCTCCTTGTGGGTCTGTCTGTCCTGGTACCATAAGAGCTCAGCCAGCTTCTGAACGTCAGTGAGATAACGCGGCCAGTGAGCTCAGGTCAAGCACATTCTCCTCCAGTCATTTTACCACATTGTTGCTTTTAGTATTCCACAGTCATTAGTTTTTTAAACAATGCTTTGGTGAAGGAGCAGAGCCTAATTCTCTCCTGCTACTCTTGGTGGAAGTGAGTAAAACGGTCCAGAATGAAATGCGACCACAATTTATAGCTCAAAATCTACCTAGACGCTTGTAGGTGGAATTTGGGTTAGGGGCGCTGACCACATTGGGGTCGTCCGGCAGCACCGCTCCCCTCAGGCCCCTGCTTTCCCTGGAGCAAGAGGTGAGGGTGGGTTTCACCATCCCCGCGTCCCTGGCCTCACACACTCACGTAAATTCTTGTACATGCTGTCAAAATCATTTTTGTTCTTGTGTGTTTCTAATTTTCTCGTCTTCATCTTTTCCTTTTTCTTTATTCCTTTTTCACTTGTACTGCCCAGTGAGCATGTTGTTGCATCTGAAAATGTGGGCTGTGCACATCCTGCATTGGAAATAGCCAGATTGCCATCCGTGCTGTCTCAATCATTTTAAAAAGCAAAAACTTAACAGCTGTCTTGATCCATGTATTATCCTCGTCATTTTGTATTTTCTTAATTTTTGGAATATTTACTTTGTTTGCACATTACCCACTGGTTTTTGATACCTGTTAAAATCCTTGCTTTGAGGAACCTGTTTGGTCCTCTTTTTATTTGGTGACAAATGCGCCCTTATTAAATTTGTTTCATTGTTTTGAAGAAGTGAGATGCGAATTGATTTAGGCGGCTGCTGAGGGATTCTTTTCATGGAGTATTTAAACTTGTAAAGTCAAATTTTGCGGCAACTTGCATGATTTCTGCTTTTATACAAACGTGCTCGGCACGAGGTTCCTGGCTGTCGCTGTGTGACGTGCGTGACGGCGCTTCCTGGCCGGTGGTCACTGGTGAGGAAGTGGCCGGCTCGGGGGTGAGCATCTGCAGGGGACGCTGTTGGAGGAAGCGGTCACCGTTTGGTTCTTTTTTTTTTTTTTTTTTGCATTCAACTTCCCCGTGCCATTTACTTTACTTTGCCTTCATAAAGGGGCCGAATTGGGTCTAAAATCCATGCCACTATTTTGTTCCCTTTACGAGGCTGGTTTTTCTGAGTATCAGGACAACATGGCCTTCTCCTAAGTAGCTGGCTCACCTGGATCTGTTGGACACAGGGACAGCTAAAAGGGCCATAGCTTCCTCTCTGCTTCAGCCAGTGGGCATTCAGAGCTGGGTCTGTGGTTTGCCTCAGCAGCCGTGCAGACCTTCCTACCCAGGGATTTACTTTTAACCCATGTTTGTAGTAAATAGCTGAATCCGTTTCTGTTGCAGCTGACGTTCACCACTGACGGCCGTGTCATTAGTTTGTGGTAGTCAGTCTCCAACACCCCAGACAACCATGAAGGAAGATGATTTGGCCGACCTAGGACCTTGGATTCTCACCCTCACCATGGTTCATCTCACCCGGTGGAAGGGTGTGGCCACCACCATCATGCTGACCATGAGGCCTTGTTTCTCCTTTCATGCTCTGGTCCAAATGTGGACACTTCATTTTTCACTGAATTTGTCTCGCTTGAGACAGGCCAGAATATCTGAATGAGTCCATCACATTCTGGGTGGGGAACAGAACAGAAGTAATTGTCGCAAGTAGATGGAGTCTAGGCTGTCCGGGTTGGCAATTGCAGGCTGGGATCTGTGATGGCCGGGCTGTACCCTGGACACAGGCCTTTCCCGTGGCTCCCATGAGCCCAGGAGTTGGAGTGAGAACAGCCTTGCCTGGGTTCCCACATCCTCATCTGCTCACTTTCAAGTGTGTCTGCTAATTAGGAGCTCCCCCAGACCTCGGGCCCTTCAAAGCTCAGACCACGGGAGAACCTTGAGTCCCTTCTCCTGGGCCTCCTGTGTGAGAATCCAGTGCCTTCTGAGGTGTCCAGTGGCAGGAGATGCCTCCCCCGCCGGGGAGCACCCTACGAAGGACTGTTATTCAGTGCACCATGCTGTGAGCTTGTGGGGTTCCGACCATGGTCCCTGCAGAACCACACTTGAGATGGACTTATTGTCATAAATAACAGGACTGATTGCAGGGCAGGGCCGGGGGGAGGGAAGAGTGGAAATTGAATGTGACCTCAGACAACTAGGTGGGTGCTGGGGCTGTTACTAAAATGGGGAGTCTGGGAGATACCTGCCAGGAATCGAATTCCAGAGTAAATGGTGGACATGAGGCATTTTTAAGATGCCATTTTTCATCCAAGTTAGGACTTCAAAGAGGCACTCGGTTCGATGAGCCTGGGGCTCAAGTGAAGGAGCCGGACTAGAGATACACGTTGGGAGTCGTCATTCTTAGCTGGTGTTCACAGCCTTGCATGTGAATTAGATCTTCTCGAGGGCTGCAGACTGAGGCTGAGGGGGGGCAGGGCTGTGCCTGGGTTGGAGGAAAGCCCAGACCATGCAGCTTTGGTGTGTCAGTTAGTTGCATTTGCCATTTTCAGAGCAATGCTATTTATCCTTAAGGGGCCAGGGGGTGGGCAGGGCCAACCAGGAAGAAATCTGCAGGGAGGGTCGTGGCCACATGTGCGTCTTGGTAAGGTGCAGAGGCTGCAGGGTCTGGGAGGGTAGAGTCCTCAGAAGCTGAAGTTGGAGTGGGGAGTGGGGAGAATGTAATCACAGTCACCTGTGAGGGAGGGAGGGAGGCCTAGGGAGTCCCCACCTTACCGGACTCTCTTTCCCATGAACAGAAGGCAGTCAGACAGAGGATCTGAGGTGAGAAGGGATGGGCAAAGGGAGGGGAGCGAACCTGGAGAATGGTGCTTGGAAAGTTCTGGAGTAGTCTCCCTGAAAAATAGAGTTAAATATACCCAGACTCTTAAGAACATTGTTAGTGACTTGGGAGGAGGCAGTTGTTTTTCTGGCCTCCTAAGGGTAAGGCATGTATCCAGGGATACACAGAAGATACGGCAGTCTGTTCCGGGGGCTTGATCGTTACCGGGGGAACAGTGCAAGTTTAAAGGGGCAGAAGGGCAGCAGAGGGCAACTAGCCAGGCCCCGGGTCAGGTACCAGTCGGCCGCACTACTTGCGTGTTGCATTCACATCCATGCCTCCCAGGTGGGCAGTGGCAGCCCCCTTTTGCAGATTGGGAAGCCTTCTCAGAGGGGTTAAGGAATTGGTCTGTTTAGCGGCTAGTAAATGCTGTAGCAGGATTCAAGCAGGGCCTTGTCAGACTTCAAGGTCATGTTCTCTCTACTGTTTCCAGTACTTCCCTGTTATACCTGGAATGGTGAAGTGGGTCAGTTTTGGAGCCTTTCAGAAAAAGTATGATTTAAGTGCCTCAGGACTGTTTCACAAAGCTCAGCGTTCTTTGATGATTCTGAAGCATGCAGTGCTTTTCGCCCCACAGAGGTAACGTCTAACTCCTTTGAAGATGACGTGGTTGCAAATGATGTACAGGTGCAAAACCAGACTCTGCAGCTTCTGAACGGAAACTCTCCAGTTCTCCCTTGGTCAGCTTTCTTCCGCGGGATGTAACTTTGCTGCAGCGTAAACCTGAGCTTTCCGTATGGAGTGAGTGTTTAATATCCAAAGTTAGCATAAAACGGTCAGATGAAGAAAACCGACGTTGACAATTTATTTTTGGGTTCCATTAGTCAAGATATACTATCAATTAATGACCCATATAGCAAATGAAATTCAGTATAGGACATTGCATTTCTTGCTTTCTATTTAGAGTTCTCTTACAGAATAAGGTTGCCTGCTTTGGAACATCAGCTTCACCACCACGGCACCTATCAGTGTGTTGGTGTGATTGCATTTACAGAGTGAATCTAATCTGGGCTTCCTAAGCCCCAAACACTCCTGTGCAAAATCACGGGCTGTAGCCATCTGTTAGTCACGCAAATACTTCTAAAATTATATGATTCCAGAAAAGAAAGAAGAGAGAGAGAGAGATTGCCTTTATCAAATTTCCTTTCAGTTCTTACTGCAAACTGTTGTTGAGCAGCTCTTGTTTCCTTTGGATATGAATATATACATTTCTTTGCATGTAACCTAGGTTTTGGACTAGAACACCAAGTTCTTGGTGTCCACAAGCCACAAAAATAGTAGCCAAATTGGACCCGTGTGAAATAGTTTATACTTTTTTCTGAGAAAGTATCCTTGAATTTGGGACTTGGGCTGTGATTTTTGCTTTTTGATTCCCCCACCCGTCTTGTAATCTCTCACTCCTTCCCACGTGGCCCCCAAGGGTTCGTGGTCTTATTAGGAGCAGGCACCCAGTTCGTCTCCATATATTGCCGCTATAGATAGAGCCCAGACAAGACTTAAGGACATTATCAGAGAGGACTTCCTGGAAGAAATGGGCTCTAAATTCAGTTGTGAGGACAGAGTAAGAGTCAGCCAGGAGAAGGAGTCAAGAATGTGGTTCAGGTCGCAGGTGCAGCCCGGGCAGAGGCCTGGAGGCTTTTGGCGTGGGGACCCGGGGAGAGTGCCCTGTGCAGTCCAGGGTGGAGGGAGCCCCTGCTGGGGAGGACACTGGAGACAGTCCGTGGTGTAGGGCTTTGGAAGAAGTTGAGTTTTACTAGAACTGACACAGTAGGCAGTGAAGGGTGTCAACAGAAAGTGACCCTCAGGAAAGGTACTTCAGGTTTTGCTTCTGATATTCTACAGACAGAAGGATCGGGATGGGCGAGAGCAGGTATGTCTGTCCCTTTGAGATCCAACCTGTCATTCATTTATTCATAACACGTGCACTTCTGTGAGTATAGGGGAGAGAGGTTGTAGCCACGATAATAAGCAAAATGTATTTGCTTCTTGAGAGCTTAGCATTGTCAGAAGTTGACTTAGCCTAGAAAGCTCTAGGAAGAGAGGAACAAATTGTGGAGGTTGGAGGGAGGGAAGGCTTCCTTGGGAAACAGTCAAAATGAGCCTGGAGGCAAGTGAGATGTAGGAGCATGTCAGGGGACCCCTGAGGTCACTGGGAACCTGTGTACTGAGGTGAGGCTGGGCAAGCAGGGTCTGGGGTGGGGCTAGAACTCTAACAGGGAGCCTCTGAAGCATTCGAAGTGGGGTTGATGTAATCAAATTTGTGATTTGGGAAGGCTGCCGTGGCTCTGTGTGTGTAGCGGGGATGAGGGGGTGGGTGCCACCAACTGGGGGATCATAAGAATACCATTCACAGGCTGGAATATGGGCATCGGGGCTACTTGGGGACGGCAGGGGCAGTGTGGATGCTGGCTTTCTTTATGGGGGGCTTGTTAGCGGGGCCGCCCTTGAGGCACCTTGTGGCTGTAAGAAAACTGATGGAGGCTGCCAGGTGGACTTTCGTCTTCTCTCTTTCCCTTCCTTGTTTGATGATCTTAGCTCAGCCAACATTTGGAACAAAAGAGCTAATTTCCAGGGTTGCCCAGGACTTTGTTGAGCTCGTTCGAGTGAGATCTGATTGGATTTAGGTTTGTGTTCAGATCTGGATGTTCACTTAGCTAGAAACGTCCTGTCATTTCGATTTCCATAGGGGTTTTTATTCTTGATAAAGATTGCTTTCTTGGTGAGAGGAAATTTAAAACAGCTGTTGTCTTTTTCAAAAAATCCTCTTTTAAGAATTTTAATATTCAAAAGAATACGAATATATAAAATATTTAAGGAAGTCTTTGGTGTGGTTTCTTTGCTTTCTGAGCTAATGTGAAGATAGAGCCTTTGCATTACTTAATAGCACATCCTTGTCAGTATTTAAAGAGCTGTTAGTGAGCGCCCCAGGTCCCACCTCTCAAAGAATCGTTAAAGTTTGCTCTGAAATAGTGAGGTCATAAAGGTCTTGTTTTCAGAAATCAAACGGTTTATAATACACAGCATAACTCCATTTATAAAATAATAATAAGTTCAAAACTAAGAAAGTGGAGGATAAATGATTTTTTTAAAGCCTAAACATAAATTTTCTTGTGCTAATGTTGCAAGTGGAAATTTTGAAAAGAAAAATCCTACTGCAATATCATCTATTTGGAATACATATATGAGTTTCACGTTTGAAAAGTATCTGCGCAGTGGTTTTCGAAGTCAGGAGCATTCCTGCTCAGATACTGGCAGTGATGGTTGCTGGTTTTCAATGGGAGAGCCTAAATTTGCCTTCTTAGCTTTTTGTTTTTTTTATAGTGAGAGGGTTGAGTAGTGCTTTGCCAGCATGATTTTGGGGCAATTTGAGGGCAGATGTCGTGTGCCAGCAGTGAGAAATTTCCATGCATTTTATTTTCTGGACATCACCAGGGCACATGTGGGGTTTGTGCCTGCAGGCTGGAATGCTGCAGGACTCCCTGATCATTCACCTTTATGTCCTGGAGCTGCTCCGGTCAGTGAATGATTTTCTGTGGCTTGGAGATAATGTGGTCTGATGGAGATGATCAGATGTGCAGTTAAAATGCTATTACTTGAAATAAGAGTAACCTAGAAACATTTCTCTAACAATACAGGATGAGGGAGGAGGATTGGCTGAGCTGCTTGCAGTGGGGAGTCTTAGTTGACTCCCTCACCGTGACTCCTGCCAATATCCACCCCAGCCCTGCACGGTAGTCCTGCCGAAGCAAGCAAGCACTTTGCTGAGAAACAGACTGAATTTCCTTGTGCCTCTCTTTGTTGGATTTTTTTGAAAGCACATTTTGCCCTTTGCTTCAATGCCATCCATGCTAGTCACTTCTTACACTCATTTTTCCGGCCTCGTCCATAAATACCTGCTGAATGGATGAACAGAATGTAGTATCTCCATATAGTGGAACATTATTCACACGTAAGAGTGAATAAAAAAGACAAAAAAGAAGAGAAAAATGAAAAATGCCACCTGTTTTGGGAAGTCCACTTTGACTGTTCAACCCACACTTTTCCCTTTGAAACCCAATCACTTATGCTCCACTCTACTCTTTTTGATAGTACTTACCACCTTCTAATAATCTTTAACGTTTTCAAAAAAAAAAAAAGAAAGAGATGCTGATACCACTTCAAAATGTACAAGACTTGATAACAGCATGTTAATTGAAAGGAAGCAGACACAAATGGCCACATATTGTTGATTTCAGTGATATGAAAAGCCCAGAATAGGCACATGCAGAGGCAGAGAGCAGGTGATGGTTGGAAGGAGCTGGTTGGAGGGGGATTAGGGAGTGACTGCTAGTGACAGGGGGATTCTTTTGGGGTGATGAAGTGTTCTGGAAATAGAAGGTGATGAGGGCTGCACAACCTTGAGTGTGCAGAAGACTGCTGAGCACTGTCTCTGGGAGTGCCTGTTGTCGGGGCATCTTTATTTTTTTCTCATCCTGCAATGTGAAGAATCATCTTCTGCTCTGGCCATTCTACTCCTGTGAGTGGTGCGGGTCAGAGACTTTGTAGAGTCATGTTTCTTTTTTCCCCCTGGCTGAGTGTAGGCAAAAAAGATTTAAGCCTGAGAAAGTGCTCCATCTGCAGTAATGTCTTTTAGATTTGCATGGTGTAAAAATCTTGAGATCTTTTAATCATTGAGGCCAGTCTGTGGGGGGAAATACCCCGTGAAGCCTGGGTGAGCCGGGGAAGAGCCGCGCTTCTCTCCCAGACACGGGTGGGGATTGCACCCCCGTTCAGGCAGTGAAGGGCCCAGACCCGTGAGCAGACTTGACAATCGTGAATATTTACGTGTATCCGCTGCTTCATCTTGGATATTAATTTCAAGCTGAGTCAGTTTGTGGCGGCAGCCTCATCCTACATCAGGAATTTATAGTATCTGCTCTTTGAGGTGAAGACCTGACAGACTTGATTATTTAACAGTCTGCCTTGAATTGATATCTCAGATTCCTTTGTCAAAAGCAAACAGCAGAAATACAGAATTCCTTTAATGCCAATGTGACCTGGAACGAGTTTAGTCTCTGTGCCTCAGTGGCCTTATCTGTGAGTGGGAAAGATGATAACAGTGCTTCCCTCAGAGGAGCTGGTGAGGGGAGAGTCAGA
The DNA here is from genome assembly GCF_048564905.1 of Vicugna pacos. NCBI lineage: Eukaryota > Metazoa > Chordata > Mammalia > Artiodactyla > Camelidae > Vicugna > Vicugna pacos. Next base: position 77,408,652 of record NW_027328741.1, on the reverse strand, counting down.
AGCACAAATGGAGGACTTACAAAAGATGCTCTTGAATGACCGAATTTAGTGCTCTCAGCCTGGTGAGGCCTGAGGGGCAGAGATGTCAGAACAGAGCAGTCCTAGCCGGAGCTCGATCCGTGATGGAAGCTGTTATGATCAGTATCACCACTGTGCGTTATCAGGTAATTTTAAGACTTGGTAATATGAATTCTTGAATAATGTTAAAGGACTAGACATCTCAGATCCAGTTTACATAGTCCTCAAGATTTCTTCTGAGAAATGGATGGTTTCTTCCCCATCTTAAATCTGAGATGAGTCTCTAAAAAATTCTGTATTCCTCCATCTTTTTGCTTTAATTTTCCATTTCCTAAAAAACCATGTTTTTAAATGGAGTTAATGGGGACTGAACTGAGTGCCTCATGCATGTTAAGCACTTACTCTCCCAAATGAGGTATAATCTCCTCCGTGATTTTTGTTAAAATTTACTTTCTTAGTTTACAGAGGTAAGAGGCCTCTAATTCTTTTTCTGGAGAATTGTCCATGAACCTGTAAATCTATAATTAATGGACAAAATTTGGTTTATTAAAAAATCATTAGAATATTCTACAATTCATCCAAAAAGAAATGCTCATTGACTTAAAATGTTTCTCCTTTAAGGGGATTTCTCCTGTTTGGTCTAGCTTAATTTGTTAACAGCCATCCTCATCATCATAATGACCAAACTCACTGTGAGTGGACACCTACCTAAGGCTAAAATGTTTTCCTCATGTTTTAATTCATAGCAGGTGTTTGATTGTAGGTATCAGTGTCTCCTTTTTTGCAGCTGAGGGATTGAGAGATGGAGCAGCTTGTCCCAAATTACACGCAGCAGGCTGTGGCTAGCTCGGTGCTGGAACCCAGGCTGCACAGAATGCATTCTTAATTGCTCCTCTTATCAGCCTCCCGTTAAGTGGTTACCCGAACACCTGTGACTCCATAAACGGCCGAGTTTAGTGATCTCAGACTGATGAGGCCTTGAAAGGAGAGACACCATTGAGAAGTTGAGACAGAGTAGCAGAAATTAAAATTGTTAATTTTCACAAATTTTTAATTCTCAGGTAATTACATAAAAAGTTATTTTTTTATTTTAGTGCTCTGTAAGCACTAAAAACAAAACATTAAAAATAATTATAGTGCAAAAGAGAAGTGAGCTCTTAAAGTCCAACCACTGCTAATGATGTTGCTTGTTTTTCTCTTGTGGCCCTTTTTGACAGATATACTTACAAAGACTGAATTGGTTTTATGTAGTTTTAATATGGAAGAAAATATTGTCAGTGAATATTGTAAGAAAAGTCTTTACTCTTTTCTTTCCTGTTGATGAATATGTACTTTATTTTCATGGCTTAAGTACATTTCCTCATTTGTGAAATTTGAGTAATATCGTTTAATTTGTCTGACTGTGAGAGGTAGATGCCTTGTATACAAAGAACCCAAGAGGTGCTTAATAAAAGTGTGCTGTCACAATGACAGATATTTTAGAAGGATCAACTCTGAATACTAAAGAGTGTCGCTTATTTCTGATACATATTCAATATGTATTTGTATGATATATTTGAATATGGTTTAAAGTAACAAGGATTCATTTTTTTTTTTTGGTGTAGTATGAAGTTTTAATGAAATCTGTATCATTCTAATGAGACAGGGACTAGTTAAATTGCCTTAATCAGATGACCTTGAAGATTACTTACACAGAATATGTATTGTTACAAATCAGAATTTATGTTGCCGTGTAACCATCCACTCAGACATTTAAATTCATGGGATTCTGACCAGATCCGTTAAGTTTAGTAAAATCCATATTGATCATTTTCAGGGAATAAGCTCCTCTATTTTGTGATTAAAGAAAATTTTGATTTTTTTCTACATTCTTAACAGGTTTAAAATATCAAAACATTGATTTGACATGTCACTTTTTTAATAGAGAGAATAAAGCTCATGCTGTTTTATTATGTAAATAAATGTTTTTGTATGGCAACAAAATTGTATGATATCCTGTCTCTTTTAGTATTTTGCAAGATACTTAGATAACCTACTGTTGGAAAAATACAAACGTGAATTTTATGAATATAGGCCTAGTACAGATCTGTTGGTTTTTGCTACAGTGCAAGACATGAGGCATAGGAGAACTTTGCTGCTGATTGCCAGGAGGACAGATCCCATGTCTCAGTTTCCCCTCCTGTAAAATGAAGTGGCTGAACTGGATTCTTTCCTCTTCTAAGATGAGTTTCCATGAGCCTATATCTTCTGTTTATATTCAGGAGTATTAGCAATATCAGATTAAATACTGAATATCCCTCCTTTCCCCCGAATCAAAGTGCAGCATGTGCTATATAAGTTTTATTTATCTGATTCTCGTTACTGATCCTACAGGCAATTTTTGTGTTGCATCTTTCCTGGTAACCTGGAAGGTCATTTTACCCATAGGTGGCACTGTTGCACCTACTTACAGTCTTAACTTTCCTGTTTGTAAAAGGAGGCTTAAACAACGTTATTTTATTTTGATTACTTTACTTAATGCTTCAGAATAGCCCAATGTCCATTATGTCTGTCTAACTGGAAAAGTTATTCTGCTTATATCTTAGATTTATTCTGTCATCTCACTGTGAACATTTCAGACTTGCTGTGCAAGCAATGGGAAAATCGGGCTTTTCTTCTAGTGTTAGAAACCAGTGAGCCGGGATTTTATAAAACAGCTAGAAGCGGCATCTGGACGACCTTAAAGGTGAAAAGTGTATTGAGTTCCCTGAGTTTTGACCCCGCCGCTGTGTGTTAATTGGTGGTAGGAGATTTGGTACATATACGAAGGGGTGTAGTTTTTGATATGGTTTGCCTGCACGCGCTGCCACTGAGCCACTTGAGCCTGAGTCAGTTCGTTTTGAGTTTTTCCCTCGTCTATGAGATGGGGACATTCGTATCTGATTTGTAGAATTGTGAGAATTAGAAATTATGTGCAGTGTTTACCACAGTGTGTATGTCAAGAGGGCTCTTAAACTTTAGCTGCTGTTTTGTGTGAAGCCATCATTTGAGAGTCTTTGGCAATTACTAAGAAACAGGAAAATAAGAAGAGATGGTTTTATGATGAAAGATATTTGAGGAGGTTCCATAGTTCCTATACCCATAATTTAGCATCAGCAGAATCAGAACTGTTACACAGTCGCCCTAAACCAACGTTAAGCCACAGAATTATTTGTTACTTCATATATTTTGGGGTTTAAGGAGATCCAATACTTATACATATGTTGTCTCCAGCAGCCTACTGAGAGATGACACAAAAGAGTATACAGGCAATAAATGTCTTCTTTGTTACTGATGAAGCCACGTTCTCCATGAACTTCAAGGCTGTGGGAAAATGCGTGTCATGATACTGTGTCCCAGAAATACAGACTCACCCTGTCCCATGTAGCTCTGGGCCACAGCAAGCCTTCCCTTGAGAAGACCTGCCCTTTCATGCACAGGGCTTTCCTGACATGGAGCTGAGCATCCCGCGTGCTTCCCAATGGTGACCAACACTGGAGTGAAAGGAAGGGTTTCACATGCCCTGCTTGTCTCCCCGGACTCACACCTCACTCTGTTAGTGTAATGAGTGCTAGCTGTGGGCCAGGGGCCAGGGGTGTGAAGGGAGAAGAACCCTCCATGGCCCAGAGGAGTGGTTAGGAGACATCCACTCCCTCAGTTTAAACAGGTGGTTGGATGGAACATAAGGGTGCTCCCCAAGAGTGTGTAAAAGGAGAAATAAGGATTTTATTTGGGACTTAGGCTAGCCAGGAAACAGATAAGATGATTAGAGGGGAGACTTGTAAAACAATTTGATATTAAGTTGACATTTGTTGAACACCCAAAATGTGCTACATTCTTTTCTGAGCATTTTACAGAAATGAATCCTTCAATCTTCTCAACAAGCGAGTAAGGAAGGTTTGATTGTTATCCCAGTTTTACAGTGTGGAAATTGAGGCACACAGAGGGTAATTAAGTTGGCAAAATCACAGAACTAGTAATTGGCAGAGCTGGTATTTAAACCCTGGCTGTCTGGTTTTGAGGTTCCCAGAGATGGGCTTTGGGTGTTTAGCATTATCGACATCCCTGAATCTTTATACCTCTGTGCATCAGTTAGCCTAGAAAGGACAAGGAAAGGAGTGTTACACAGGAGCTCATAGTCATTTCTTGCCGCTGTCCACGGAGAGTGCACCGTGATTGGCGTTAATTGACTTCTGGGCAGTAGATCTGTTCGTATAATAGAAATATAGTCCATTGAATTAATCTAGAAACCCTTCCTGCTCCGTTTCTGTCCATGCTTGCCATGTGACTGCCTGCCTGCCCGTGATTGGGCCGTGGAGGAGAAAATGTACTCATGGTTGAACTCTGATATTTCAGTCTGGTTCATAGATTCACGTCTTCGGTTACATTAAAAATTTAAGTTTCTGGTTTTCTTGCATCAGTGTCTCATGAGCTTGGTTAATGTGAAACCAGTCCATGGGAGCCCAGGGATGATGACGGTATAATTTCTGAGCACGTTGAGGCACTTCTACCCGTGCAGACGTGGCTGGAGGATGTCCAGCTTCCTCACTGATTTCCCCCAACAGCATGGTCCTCTCCCACCCCTGGATGTGAGGTTGGGAGCTCTCTGAGTAGGCCAGTCAGAGGCCGAGTCCACCAATCAGAAAATGATGAAGTACCTGGAAGTGGGTTTAATAGAAGACAAGGGCTTCCAGGTTGTCACATGGGCTGTTCGAGTCCATTTGGTGAAAAGCTGTCCACTGTCTGTGGTTGAGCTACTTCTTTGCTGTTGAAAAGTCTGGAGTAGATGAAGGGATTTTAAAAAGCAGAAAGGAATGATTTCAGGTGGTACGTCCACACCGGTGAGAAGTGATGAATGACCGCCTTTGTGAGTCATAGACAGTCTTACAAACTTCATAAACCAGCTTTAAAAGCTCTTCCATCTGAGTGCACTTCATATGGGGTCCAGATCATCACTGGTCGCACTGTGAGGGCAAGTAACTGATAATGGCAGAAAGGACATGGAGGAATCAAAAAGGTCTCAGTCACTTTCCCTGTTTAAAGGATGCAGCACAGTGTAATATATTTTAGCTGGTTTTTCACTGAAAAGTTTTTAGTGTTTTCTGGGACTCCCCAGTGCCCCAAGGTTCCATGCAGCTGGGTGTCCCCTCAGTGCAGCTCTGTCAGCGCTTGCCCTGGGCTGACGCGGTGTCACGGGGAGCAGGACAGTCAGCGTCCCCGGCTCCTCCAAGCTCCGTCTCCTCATCCGCAGAGCCGGGTTTCTCATCCGTGTCTACTTAGTGGGGTTGCTGAGAATCACACGTGATGCTTCAGGTGTGACTTTTGGTTGTTTCTGTGATTGGCATATAGTTAATATTTGATAGAAACACTTGTTTTTTTAGTATAATTGTAGCACCTAGATTGCAGTGGTTTTTAGTCTGCATTTTTTATAACTTTATTCTTATTTTTAAATATGCACTTATTTTTATTTATTTTTTTTGGAGGTACTGGGGACTGAAGCCAGGACATTGTGCATGCTAAGCAGGTGCTCTACAACTGAGTAATACACACCCTCCTTTTCTGCACTTGAAGGTAAATATTGCTATACACAAAATAGCTCTTAAACACCATCATGGGACCTAGTCACTGTATAGACAATTGAACACGTATACTATTTCAATAGGAATAAATGTTTTTGAGACATACATTTCTGAATCTGTTAATGTGCTTAAAAACGATCATAGGTAGTGATAAACACGAATCTTTGATCCAGTACTTCTTAGAGACTATTTTGCCATCAAGGGAAATTACATTCTACAGAGAAGGCTAATTGGGTCTCTTTGATATTTAGATGGTTTAGCAGATGATGAAGGCTTTCAAAAGCTGACAGTTTTGTATTTTAAAGTAACTACAAAGTTACCTTCTACAAGTTGTAAGTACTAAGCTTGTGAAGTGCCCAGTAATCCAGGGGGTATGTGTCTGTGTCTGTGTCTGTGTCTGTGTGAACGTTGGTGTGTGTGATTTCAGGAAGGTAGAAAGAAATTCCATATAGACTTCTGATACCTTTCTCCTCCATTTCAAGGTGTTGGCATATATTTACACTAATAAATTGATATTCAGTTGTCATTTGGCATATTGGGAATAAGACTTTCTCATACTTGTTTCAGAAGGATTAGGGAGCATGAGCTTAGGAAATGGGAGGAGATAGAGGCAGGGAGGTTCTTTAAACTTTGTGCAGAATTAGAAACAGTAACTTTTCTCTTTTCTTCTAAAGCAAACTGGCACTGAATTGTAACATACTATTACTCAGAATTGCTTTTCTGATCAGATACATGTACCTCAGATTTTTAAATGCAACATGAATGATGAAATGTGTTTTAGAAGTTATTTTTAAAAGTAGTCTCTTTTCAAGTAAAAGGCTATATCCTGTTCTTTCTTCTAGCGGTACAAGAAATTCTCATTGTTCTGTTGTAATGATCTATGTGCTTACTTTCTTTTTTTTTTTTTCTTTAAGTGCTTTTTTCATTGTGGTTTGAATGAATGTTTAAAATTTCTGGATTTTGATCTTTAGAATATGCTGATTTCTCAGAACTGTTAAAAACCTGATTGTTCACTGCTCCTTGTTTGGTGGGGCACCCTATTGATTTCTGTTGTCTGTTAAAGAGTGAAATTCTTCCTCTAGCCTGCAGATCATTAAGTGAATGGTTTGCAGTGTGCCTTTAAAATTATTTGTATGCATTGAGCATGTTTGTCCAGTGAATTTTAAATTGACTCATTGTAATGACTTTGATTTGATTCTGTGTCTTTTGCTCCTCTCCACAAGAATTTGAATGCTCTGTTGCATTTTGTATACGTGTTCTTAACAGGGGAAGAAATTTTGCATTTTTTACAGAGGTGGGTTTTCCTATCCCCTCTGAATGCCTTCTAAAATTGATACAATAAAAATCAGTTATTGCAGTGCATAAATATTTCATAAATTATTTTTTGGCATAATTAGAAACGATGACCAAGAATGATAATAAAAAATACGAAAACCTTCCTTCCTTTGAAGAATAGAAATCAGGTAGTCAGGCTCCCTCATGCTTTGTGCCTGACACACTTAATCTCATGTCATTGTGTATCATGATTCGGAGATGGTATTGTTTCAGGTTTATAGATTTTTGTTTTAACATTTGTGTTGAATTCTTTCTCCAGGCTGATGTTTCCTGTTGGGTTTGTGGAAAGAGTAGAAGGGAAAAAAATACTTTGTTTTGTTTTCAGGAGGCCTGAGTTGATGGGAAAAGAGTTGAGGGTGGGCTGAGGAAAAGAGTGACACTCCCTCTCCTCCTGGTTGAAATTGATGAACAAAGAAATCAATTAAGTATATCGATATTTGACCAAAAGAAGTTAGCGAGCCCAAACTGGCTAGAAATGCACAATGGAATTTACTGAATTCAGCTTCAGAATGAGGTGCTTTACCAAGTAGAAGCAGCTTAGAGCAATCAGAAAATCAGTAATATGATGAGATATAAATGGAATATTATATCTTTTATTGCTGAAACTTTTCTACGTTAAGTTGTGTAGAGCTAAAATTAAGTTTCAATCACCAGGAGTTAAGAGAGTGAGTGGTACTGTAGGATCGTTATTCACGGATGTGCCTAGACCCTGATAGAGTGGCTGAAGATGGCAGGAAAAGACCCACATCCAGGATTTTCATCCTAGGGTGTCCTCCATAATGGTTCCATGTGGAAGCAGATGATTGGGTTAACAAATTGTAACACACCCCAGTCGCCTCTGAATTTTAAGAAGAAAAAATATGCTTTGATACTGCTTTACAAGCAAGTTCCTGTGCATCCTCACTCCAGACTCCTTGCCTTAAAAAGCAGAGACAATGCTTTGCTTGTGTAGTTGAGGTTTTAGATAGCACTCTGCTGGTTGTAAAGCAAGGACCGAGACCCTCAGCTATAAACGCTGGGCTTGTGTGTTGTTAGATAATGTATTATCCCCAAAACAAGGACCTGGCTGGTCTGGTGGTGTGCTTTTTAATGAACATATCTAAAAATGTATCTTGTTCCCCTCACCCCATGACTTCCCTAAAGATACACTAATCCTTTGTACTCATTGTGTATTCTACAATCTCTGCCTCATCCTGTCTTTCCCGAATTTCCTCCTTACTATCTCACAACTGTTAACGAAGTTTTCCTTGGATTATACCCTATAAATATGGGAGCATTTGAGAGGCTCATGGAGATGGCTCCCTAATCCCTCTCGATTTCTTGACTTTTTCCACAGAGCCTTGAATAATGATTCCTTGTCAGTAAGACTTCTTCCAGCCAGAACCCACAGTTCCAGGTGAGAAGGATGCAGGCTTTATCTCTCCTACCGGAGGCAGAGACAGAAGAGAATTGAGATATGCTCCCCCGTGATCCCTTCCTGCCCCAGGTCTACTGCAGTTCACCTGCAGCCTTCTGGCCTCTGCTCAGAGGGCCTCTGTCCCAGGACTGACCTCAGCGTTTTCTTCCCTTGTCAATATTTCCTGTGCCTTTCAGAACTTGGTCTCTTCTCTGCAATTCAAACCTGGCAGATGTGATGGTGGTCAGCGTGCTGGTGGGCAGTCCTTTGGGGACCCCCAGGAGCCATGCTGATTCTCCTTAGTCTCTCAATCGGGGTTACAGAACAGTCGAGCACCGAAGGAAGCCCATTCTCGAGATGTCAACAGAGCATTTCATCACTTTCATTTTATTTTTCAATTTTTGGTGGAGAAATTATTTGTAGTGAACTGTTCCAGATATTTGCCGCCTGCTTTCCTCATCACCATTCCTTGTTGTCTCTGGTGCTAGTTTTATAAACCAGGTTTCTTCTCTGGTCATTTCTGGCAGCTGGGCTTGCCGAATCCTTGATCTGTATTTGAAACAGAATGCTTCCTCGTGATGTCAAGGTGATTTTCCTATTTCTGAATATTTCGTGTACACTCAGCAACTGTTTCAAGTGAAATGCTCTTGTCCAATTTCGGTTAACTCACATTTGCTGATCTCCTGCTTTCATGCTGAGAGCAGTTTCTTTTTCCTCTAATAAAAGTTAGCAATTTGCATTTACTATGGAAGATACTGGCCCAAGGTCCTTTTGTTCTTAAGAGTTTTAATACAATTCACCCATTAAAATGTACATCGGTTTTTACTCTATGCCCAGAATTGTGCATCCCATTCAATCTTAGAATATTTTCATCCCCCCAACAGGATGCCCCGTATGCATAAGCAGACATTCCCATCTTCCCCATCCTCCCCCAGCCCCAAGGAGCCACTTTTCTCTCTGTGGATTTGCCTGTGCTGGACATTTCATGTAAATCGAGTCACTTCATATAAGTGGAAACGTCTATTGTGACTGACTTCTTTCACACTGAGTAACGTTTTCAATATTTGCTCATGTTGTGGCCTTAGTCACTATTCTATGCTATGCTATTGCTGAATAACATTCCACTCTATGGCTGGGCCCCACTGTTTACCCATTCATCAGGTGATACGCATTTGGGTTGTTTCTGTTTTTGGCTGTGATGAGTAATGTCGCCGTGAACACTCATGTGGTATTATTTATGTGGATATTTGTTTTCAGTTCTCTTACGTGTGTGCCCAGAGAGCAGAATTGCTGGGTAAGTCAGAAACGAAATGTTCAACTCTCTGAGGCCCTGCCAGGCTGTTTTCCAAAGTGGCCACGCTGTGTTACATCCTCACCAGCAAGGGCTGCGTGCTCCGCTTCCTCTGTGTCCTCTTTAGTGCTTGTTACGCTTTTTTTTTATTATACCCTATTGTAGTGAGTGTGAAGCGGTTTCTCCTAGTGGTTTTGACTTGATTTCCCTTACAGCTAATGCTATTGAACATCATTACATTGTGCTTTATGGACATTTGTATATTTTCCTTGAAAAATACCTTTTCAGATACTTTATTAACCTTTTAATTGAGTTGCCTTTTTATTGTTGAGTTGTAGGGTTTTTTTTTCTTCATTTTGAGATACAAATTCCTTACCAGATAAGTGATTTGAAAAAATTTTCTCCTCTGTGTTGTTGTTTCACTTTCTGGATGGTGCCCTTTGAAGCAAAGTTTTAAATTTTGATGAACTGCAATTTGTCTCTGTTTTCTTTGTTTCTTGTGCTTTTGGGGTATTATTTAAACTCTGAGGTATTTTATTTAAGCTTTTATATATAAAATAACTTAATTCTTAGGACCGTTATAGGAGATGGGTGCAGTTGTTGTCCCCAGTCTATGGATAGGAGACTGAGATGCAGAAAATTTCACTGAAATGTCAGTGTCACATCTACCTAGTGCTGTGGGATTTCAGACCCTCATGTTTGTCCCCAGCATTTGTGATCTTCACCACCATGCTCCACTACTGCCTGGAATCGTTAATGAAGATGACTTTCATTTTTTGATTTCTTGTTAGTTTGTTTTCTCATTGGGGACCTCATCTCCTTATTTTCCTTTCGGATATCAGTGTAGATTTATTTTAGGTCTCATGTAGGCAGAAGCATTGCTATCAGTTAACTTCTTTATTACTCACTCTCCAGTGATGATTGTTGCTAGTTGACCTAACCAAGTCATGCTTAAGTCTTTCCTGCTAATGACACTAAAAACAGTCATGACTTATAGAATGCTCAAAGAAAGTACTTGATTGATTTTATTTTGCTACCCAATCAAACCAATCAAGTAAAAACCCCAGTGTTGACACAGACTATAAGCCCTCCAGAATAGGATCACTGTCTTCCTTCTGTTTCATTTATTTGGTCACAGTGTCTGGATAGTGACTTGCTGTCCAGCAGTTTTGTGAGGATATGGTGCTCGTGAATCATTGTAAGCACAGAATTTTGACAACAGACTGTGTTGTTCATTTCACAAGGGAAAAGATCATCTAGAAATACTGCTCAGATCTATTTTAAAATTAAGCTTGGAATTTTGAGAAGAATTCAAGAAACCATACAAAGCTCTTTTTCACTAATTTTAGATCTATCTTAGACACATATGGTTACATAGCAGAGTAAGTTATCAAGTACATTTGACAATAGGAGTGTAATATTGATTATTTGTTTTAGTTGAAATATTCTACCTGGGATAAAGTAATCAGTGCCCATAAATGAACAAATATGTTTGTATTTCTATGCAACATGGGAGCAGAGTTCATGTTTCTATATAATATGTATGACTGTGTGTTTTAATCTGTCTGTCAGTGTTTTTATAGTTTTTCAGCAATGTTGTAACTTCAGAATTCTTCTAACATATTCACTCCCGATACTACTGCAGTTTGTACTGTGTATCCTATCCTATGCATGGGATTCCACTGTCCCCTCAGTGAGGAATTTCCTCTCCTATTGAGCTAGTAGCAGAGTTAAAGGAACAGTGATTTCAAGGCCTTTGCTCTCCACGTGTTCGCAGTTTCCTGTCAATCACGATTTTCTCTTTCTTGTGTTTTCATTGTGCAATTAGAATTTTTGAAAATAATTATTAATATGTTTCACCAGTCTCCCTAGAAATTTGATGTGTTTGTGCTTTTCAGTTTTCAATTTATGAAAATTGTAAATGCAGACTTGTTTTTAAGTAGTCCTTTTTCACTAGATATTTGTTTACCTCTTTATAGTTAAAATAATTTTCCCCAATGAATGAATCGGTGTGCATGTTTTAAAAGATACTTTAGTTTTTATTTTTCTTATTCTAACAGGTATATTCGTTGTACAGAATTTAGAAAATAAGGATAAACACAATAATACCTTAAAAATGGCCTCTAATCTCACTTGTAGATACAGTTGTAATGTTTGAAATTGAGAATTACAAGTCCTCTCACTTTGTTCTACTCTTTCAGGTACGTTTTGGTTACTGAGACCCTCGAATTCCCATATGAATTGTAGCAGAAGCTAGTCAGTTATTGCTGAGGAGCCCGCTGGGATTGTGATCAAGACCACGTTGTATGTGTGCTTCACTCTGGGGAGCACTGCCATCCCAAGAATATTGTCATGTGATCCAGGAATTTGCGTGGTTTGTCTTTCCAGGTATTTAGGTCTTCTTTAATTTATTTCAGCAATGTGTATGGTTTACATAGTATTATTTTACTTTAATGTTTGCCTTTATACTGAGGACAATTGTGCAAGGTACCAAGATTAGAATTGTATTATAGCCCCGCAACTTGCTGCCACCATGGACGCTGTGGTCTCTCTTTGCCCTTTGTAAAATCTCGCACAAAATAGGACCTAAGTAACTCTCTCTTGAAAGAATGATTATATGATTGCTGGATGACGCTTGAGAGTCCTTGTGATGATGTCTTTTTCCCAGACATTCCCCTCTTCTTAAATATGCCCTTTCTCTTCCTTTCCTCCAGCCTGGGTTTCAGCCTGCCTGTGGCATTGATTTTCCTTGTCTGTGGACTCTTCTTTTCACTAGTTCATGATAATGTTACATGTCGGCTGTGGAAACTTGCTAGATGTCAAGAAAGAGCAAATCCATTGCATGCTAGTATTTTTAGAGTGTGTTATTGAATTATCAATTGAAATTAAATCAGGCTGACCCATTGAGCCATCCCCTGAGCTCTTTTCGCCTTCCTACAGGTGATACTGCTCTCGTTGCTGCATGTGCCCTTCCCCCAGACTTAGTTTTGGAGTTGAATAAATCACCATCACTGGAGCCCTCTCTTTAAAAGATGAAGAGAACATTTGCTCCTTCTCCCTGCTTGGGGACTTGGATGAGATGAGGTAACAGATAAAGAATGAAGCCCCACCTCATTCTGACCACTGCTCTTTCCGTTCATTTCTCCAGGGGAAGAGTACAATTCAAAAATATAAAGATTGTGAGCTAATGAAATATACAAGACAACCGATCATTTATTAAATACACTTTCATGCCAGAAACAAATGTATTATACACACAAAAAGCACATAAATTACGGTAGTACTGTGGTTACAAACGTGGGCCGAGTTCGAGTCCTGCTCTGGAGTGACAAGTCCTGTGAAATGGAGAACTTGTAGGTCGGCTTAGCCTCTCCCGGACTTTTTTCTTTCCTGCAGAGACAGGGCTCGCTAGTCATCCCTCCCCCGTAGAGGTGCTGTGGGTTGTAAACGACGCGCGTGGGCAGGCCAAGCACAGCTGCTCGTTCCTCGTAAGTGCAGGATAGCACAGCTTTTGCGGTTACGGCTTTATGATCGCACCGTGTAGACCCTCAGTGCTCCGAAGGGATGTCTTGCGGATTGGAGATGGGATTCTCACTTCTGTAAATACCCAAAGATTGTGTTATTGAGCCTTCCTGATATAAATCTATTCTTTAGAAAGTACATAATGTAGATATATTTTTCAAACATGCATGCTTTTTTTCTTTTATTATTTATACTTCTACCCTCTCATCTCTTGGTGTGACATTTGATGGAATCCAGGAAACAGTCCTAAGCCACCTGCCTCTTCACACTTCTTCGTGATGGTTTTCTTCCTTGACTAGAAGAGGGTTTTGCATAGGAAATTTTGTTTGCTCCCCTTCTCTTGGAGTCTCCCTGTTTGTCTGCCCATCTCTCACCTGTCCATCTGTCCATTCCTCTACCCACTCATTCTTCTGACTTGTTCCAAGAAGCACTTCAGGCAGCTTACAGAAGAACAGATACCAAATAAACAGGTGAGAAAATGGGGCCAAGTTCACAAATTGAGGCTCGGAGTTGAGCCTGTGTGAGAGTTGCAGGCGTGAGACACACGCCTCTGCCTTGTGACTTATAAGATAGACAGCATCAATTTGCCTGAGGCTCCCAGCACACACAGGGAAGCAGGGTTTGTGGGAGATGCTCACTGGCTGTGAAATAAATAAGTGGCTTAGGAGAAGCCCAGCCTTTCCAAATACTAAGACTTAGGAGAATATTTTGAGTGTCTTCCAAAATCTGAGTATTGCATCTTTTCTTTCTCAGAGTTTTATGTATAGTTGGTTAACATTCTATAACTGGAAATTTCTCCAAAACTGCTGCCCACGTGAGTCCCATGACTCGGGAATGGGGTGGTTCTGCTCATTGACGGGTGTTGGCCAGAAACGGAAAATGACAGCCTCAAAGGAGCCTGGGATTAAGCAGTTATGTTTTGTCAGTGCTGTAGATTTCAGAAAATGCTTTTACCGTTTCTCTCCATCTGAGGAAGCAGCGTGCTCTCTTCCCAGCATCAGGAGTTCAGGGTCTCGGGATGGTGGGGGCTGACTGCACTGCCGTAAAGACAGCTGAGCTAGTCACTGCATGTGTGGTGCTTTCACGTAGTGCATTTCATGTTTTTTAAAAGGTTTCAACATGTAGTTAATTAACTGAGTTAATTAACATTTAATAAATATGAGGCTTTTTTGAAAAGACAGTTATAGGCAGAATATAAGTTGTGAACACTTTAAAAATGGCTTCATTACTGAAATTTCAGTAAGGAAGATTCAGTTTATCTTATTTACGCCTCTCTTTAAAAGTAACAAAGAAACAAGACAGAAAAAGCAGAGGATTACTTCTGTTCTTCCTCTCGGCTTGCAGGTGCCCTCACCTCCAGTGGCATCCATCCAGACACCAGCACTGACACTGGCCGTGCTCAGAAATGCCTCAGCCCTGAAGACACAACTGACAAATGGAAGGGAGCCGCGTCCTGTTACAGCGGGTGCTCTCACTTTGTGGGTCCTTATGTAACTGCGTGGTGTTATTCAGGATCGCCCTTTCTACACTGTGTGACGGTGCTGCGGTGTCTCCTAGTTATTTGTTTCTGTAACTACTCATGTATTTTTTCCAATGTGTGGTACTAGACATCTAAAAATGCATTTTTCAGATGAAAAATAATGTGTATTTAATATAAAAGTCTGAAAAAAGAGTCAAAAGGGTCTATCCTGGTCCCAGTACTCAAAGATAATAATTAACACTTTAACATCTATTTTCTGTTCTTTTTATCAGTGTGTATCAGCTCTGTCATAAAAACCAGCGAGCACTGTGTGCCTGTTTACTGTGTGGAGACCTCCATTTTCCATTCGGCTTATTACACATTTTTCTACAATATTCTATCTCCCCTGACATGATTTTTAATGACCAGTATAGCATTCTCTTTTGTGGAGGCATCGTCCATTTTACTTTGTACTTAAGTAAACTTTTAAATTCCAAGTATACTTAATTGAAATTCTGAAAAGAGAACTGTGGTGGTACCGAAAGTCCCCTACTTCCCTTCCCCTTTTTCCTGAGAGTAAAAGCTGCTGACAATGTGGAGTATATATTTCATGACCTTTATGCCTTTGTCATATATATATACACACATACATACACGTATATGAGAAATCTATGTATATGTGTGTGTATATATGCTTTATTGAAAAATAAGGCCATACTATATGTTTTCTGTAGCTCGGTTTATTCACTAATGTATATATCATAGACCTCCTCCCACTCCAGACTCACCCGGTCCTTTCAGATAGAGTAAAGGGGTCTCCTGATGTGCAGGTTTGGTCTCTTGTGTAACGACACTTTTCGTGGGAGAGTACTGTGGACAAGGCCTTGGACCACGCTGAAATGCTGCAACTTTAGTGCCCACAGCTCTCCGTGATTTACCGCATCATTGTCTTGATGGTGAACACTTAAGTTTTCTCCATTTTCCACTGTCAGAAAGGGTGTTTGACTGGCATCCTTCTTGTACAAACATTCCTGTGATCTTGTATGAGTATTCCTTTAGCTAAGATTTCTGGAAATTTAGTCCTTGGATGTGACAACTTCATACATCACAGGATGCTTTCAAGTGAATCTTGAAATTCCTTCTCCTGTGGGGAATGAAAAGATGTAGAATAACTTATGTAACCAATTCTCTATCGCTGGATATGATTTCACTTCAGCATTTCTTCCCACCATTGTAAACAGTGCTGTGCAAATGTTCTGATGAGTACATCTTTTTGAACTGATTTTTTCTAAATGTAACGATTCCTAAAAGTGGAGTTCAGCCTGTGTGCACACACGTTTTTCAGAGTTTACATATCCATTGACATGTCATCCTCCAAAAGATCGCTCACAGTTTGTTGTCTCAAAGATGGACACTAGCTATAATATCTTTTAAACATATTTGCCAATATGACGAGCAAAATGATTTTCATTATTTTAGTTTGCACTTGATGACCAGTGAGGTTTTGAGCATTTTTCACTCATTAGCCATCTGACTTTTAAAAAGTGAATGATCCCCTTTGTCCTTTGCAAACATTTAAGTGGGGGAGCTTCTTGCTGCTTTGTGACAGCTCAATGTGTATTATGAACATTAACCCCTTGTCTTCATCAACATGTATCAGAGAGCTTTTACTTGTCATTTCTTGCCTTTCATTTTGTTCAGTAGGTTCATTATTGTTGTGGCCCAAAATAATCTTAAGATAGTAAATGTCTTATTTTTGAGTTTTATTCTTAGAAATGCTTTCTTATAATGGTATAAATTTCTTCTGTAGGTTTTTTTAATCTCTAAGATGGAGATGATAATGGTACTTGTTACAGTGAGGAGAAGCTGAATTGATATGAGCAAAGAGTTGTATTTGCTCTTATTAGTACTTTCTAATATTTACATCATTTTCTGTAATTTTTCTTGTGGTCATTTTGACGGGAATAGAATTTGTTTTTTCCAGGTATTCTCTGATTATAACAAGACAATTATTAAATTCATACTTTGCTTTTTAATTTGAAATCCCACCTGTAAAAAATACTTATGTATACTAGAGTCTCTTTTTGAGCTCATGATTTATTTCTGTCAATCTTACTTTCTTACTCTAGCACTATATCTTACATATTGTAAAAATTTATTTAATATATTACAGTGCGAATTTTTTGATTCTTTTTTTGATCCCTAAATTTCTTGGCTTGTATTATGACTTTATTATTCCTGAAGAATTCTAATATAATTTTTTCAAGTTAAAAAAAAACAGATAAGTGTTGTCATGGGATTTTTTAGTAATTTTGAATTATCTTTAGGAGAACGTACATCTTTAAAACTGCTTTCCTCCATACAAAAGGTTGATGTCTCTACTTTCACACTTTTACTTTACCCCTCAGTACAGTCCTGTACTTTCTCCATGTACAACATGGGCATTGTTTTTGAGTTTATTCCAGATTATTGTTGATGTTTTTGTTAATTTTTTAAGTGAGAAATTTTTGCTATTATATTTTTTAACTGTTAAAACTGACACCTAGGAAGGCAGATTCGGTTTGTAAATACTCACTTTGTAACTTCTCATTTAAAATTGTAAGTATTAAGTACTTGTTACAGAATCCTTTCTTTTCTGTTTTTAAAAATTTGTTTCCAAGATTCTCAAAATGGTCATAGCTAAGTAGTATAGGTGGGGAGACAGATGGAGAGAGGTAGTGTGGCTCATGTACAAACTGTGAGCACTTTCATGGCTGCCTTTATGCTGGAAAAGCTGATAAACAGTCCAGCTTAAACCAGGGTGGCTTTGTATGCACTTGAAAGCCAGCTTTCCTGCCTGTATGGTGAAGCCTGGTAGGCGTGGCAGGTAGATGATCAAGGTCGAATGGAGGTTATTGGCTGCACAGAGCACTGTGTCTGAGAATTGGAGACCATCGCCATGGGAAATGCTTGGTGCCAGGAACAATGCAGAGGAGCTGGGGAACCTTGTGTTAAGGATTTTCCAGCCCTGGGAGTGGGAATATCAGACTCTGCATTCAGATCTGAGTTTGAATTCATCCTCTTTAGTTTTCTTGTCCTCTGACTTTTGTCAAGCTATATACCGTCTTTCACTTCCTGTTTTCTTGTCTCTCAAATTAGGAGAATTACATCCTGCTGCTAGAGTGTTTGATCAGGTTAAATAATTTGTGTCTATAAGATGTCACATACAGTCACAAGCTCAGTGAGAAATGGGCTGTCGCCTGTTCTTCTGCAGCTCAGTGCTTGACAAGACATGGGGGAAAGCCAGTCCCTAATTTGTGTGTGATGCAAGTAGGAACAAAATTAATGTCTTGCCTTTCCCTAGCAGTATACTTACAGCTTTGCTTCATTTACTTCTTTCCTTCTTTCCTTTCCCCTTTCCCATCCTCCACCAAAAGAGCCTCTCAGAAAAATAGATTCAAATTACTTTAAAGGTTGGCTCATCCTCATGAAATGATAGTATCATAAAAAAAACTGTGCAAATCCCAGAATATATTTTATATGATTTACACACACACATGTGCGTGCAAACACACACACACACAAAATCAGTCTACCTCCCACTTGCAGAGGGAGAAGGTCCACTTTTTCTGAGTTTTCATTCACAGAGAGTGAGAACAATGTCTCTTACACAGACTTTCACCAGGCTTCGTGCATGGCGTTTTTAATTGAATTTCTGTTTGTGGCCATAGATATAGTCTCCTAATAGAAGAGAGAAAGTGGAGACATAGACATTCCGCTGAGATATTGGTGTCATCATATTTTAGTTGTAAAGGACTTAAGACAGCATAGAGTCACAACATTTTATGGGTGAGAATCCATGATGTTGTAACTTAGACAAGAACCTGGGTCTTCTGCCATCTTGTCCACGCGGGTGAAGAGGCAACTGGGCAGGGGATAGTAGGGATCCTTCCTGCTTCACTTCCATGTTCTTGCTAGTTTTCATTTCAGCTGCCTTTAGTTTATGTTCATGAGGCCACTCATGGGAAGGTCACTCTGTCCTGATAGATTGAGTTTCTTATCAGCGAAAAGCTCTGGACCCACTCATATTTCCCAGAGTTTTCTGCTGACCTGCTGACACTTTATATAATTGAGACCTAAGAAACTACTGAATATAAAATCCTTATTGTTATCATTTCCCCTCGAGTTCCATAGGAATGGGGTGCTGTCTCAGGCTGTCTAAAGCCAGATCTGAACAAAGATAGGGTGATGGGCTGTGCTGCTGGACCTACACAGTCGAAGGGGATTTCCACCTTAGCTTTATAATCAGGCAGATTAGTTCAAATCTTGCCTTTACCAATTATTATCTTTGTGTCTTGGGGGAGAAACTGTACTTGTTTGTGTCCAAATTTGTTTATCTGTAAATAAGTTCAGTATTTATTTTAAGGTTTCTGTTTTAGAATTGAATGAGCTAATTCATTCATTTATACCTAAAATAGCGATCGCATGGTTCTATGCTGGTGCCTTGGTAGTTGATTACTAAGGGAATCGGCAGTGAGAATGGGGGTGGGGGACCCCTGGATAATAGAGCTTATATTCCAGGATATGCTTGTAAAAGACTGGATGTGCAGTAGATTTTTAGTAAATATCTACTCCTTTCCTAATCTGCATTGATTGTTTATATATCTTTATACAAATATATTAACAATTTTTATTGCAATTTAAATATTTTTGTAGTATTTACATTATGTAGCTATAAAAATACATGAAATAAAATGATTTGACTTTTATTTTCTTTTCAATAAGCAAAACAAAATAAAATAGAAAAGAAAAAAGTCTTGAGGGAGTAGAAATAATTTTATTCCTGTGGAATCAATTCCGTATAATAGGTCTTTGTCATGTTGTTAAACAGCATATAAAATTGATAGGTTGTGACATACTGGAAATGAGGAAACAGTGGAGACATACTACCTCTAATGCAGTCATTTTGTTACCAAGTCCAAACTCGTTCTGCTTGCTGCATGACAGGCCAATAAATGGGGAGATGAGATGTTGGAGTAAGGAATAGTGACTTCATTTGAAAATCTGGCAGACCCAGAAAATGGCATATTGATATCCAGTAGAACTCTCTTCCCCAAAGCAGAATTCAGTCTCCTTTTATACTAAAAAGCGGCGGGGATGTGGTTGGTTGTTGCAAACTTCTCGCTGTACGAATTGTTTGTCCTTGGAATCCTTTGTTCCTGCAGCTGTCCATGGTGGGTCAAATTAAGGTGCCCCCGTAAAACCTCCAAATAAAAGAAAGTTTATTATCTATTTTGCAACTTGCCATCTGTACATAAGTGTAGAAGAGCTAATATCCTTAAAGATCAGAGCCCGGAGAATAGGCTGTCCTGGATATTTCAGGCTAAAGGCAACTTTTCTTTACAAAAGGTGCAGAGATAGCAAGTCGGAGCCTAGAAAACAAGGTACAGGTTTAAAGCCAAACGAACACATCTAACATGGAGTCAAATTTGTTCTTTTCTTTTACAATTTCTTTTTCTAACTCATAAATAATTTTAGTAAGAAACATGAGAAATTTTTTTTATTTTTGCTTCTTAATAACGGATTACAACTACACTTTAGTGAGCAGGGATGCTGTGCGTGCCTTGGGGTCACAGCAAACTCTTGTTGGGGGTGGTCGACCCTGTAACATACCTGATGTCCCGTGAGTGTTGGTGAGGGTCCCCCTAACCAGGGGCTCTCTTCAGGAACCACCATATGGGCATTGACCTCTGGAGACCTCTTTTTCAGCTGCAGGAAATTTTTTCAGATTTTGTGATGGAAAAATCTCTCCAGCTGCAGATAATCAGGGAATAAAGGAAGAGAAAAAGGGCTTGAAGTAGAGTAGAAGAGAAGGACAGAATATCAGGGAGCGTGGGGGCTTGGCAGCGGGGCCTCGGGAGAGAGAGGAGCAGAGGTGTGGAGGGTCCCGGCTACGGAACTAGCTCCTGCACCTTTCCCCGCACCCAAGCCACACAGCTTTTAATTGGGCCCAGGACTCCCTCCTGTCTGGATGTCACCCTGGGCAGAACTTTGAGAATCGAAGCTAAGGGGTGGTCAACACTCACCTAGGGGGTCACTGAGGACTTTGCTCAAGTCCACATTGACTTCCAGTCATGTGCCTTCACCTGTTCTTTATCTCAGGATCTGAGAAGCAGGAGCAAGGAACTCATGGAGAGATCCAGGAAGATATCTGACTGTGTTAAGAGACGACAGTCACAGTGACACGTGGAGCGAAGACACTTGCAGCAAAGTAAAATAACTTCACAACTATTGCATCAGAGCTGCAAGTGTGAGAGAACCTAAGCCTGTCTCAGAGTGCAGGGGACAAGAGAAAAGGAATGGTAAAATTAACACTGACATTTGAAATTTTGTTAAAAAGAATGCTACTGTTAATTGTATCACTTGAATGTATGCAGGTGTTTTTCTATGAGCATTCATAGGTTCACAAAACCCCACCAGCCACTCTTGCTCCCATCTGGTGTGGGCTTTCTCAAGCACAGTGCCCTTCCTGCTTGGGTGGGCCACGCTGCTGGTCCTCGCCTGGGGCCGGACTGCTACAGGACACCGAGTCCCCGAGGCACGACCTGGGATACATGACAGGAACATCTCTGCTCTTGGCTGAGGGCCTCCGTTTCCCCCTGCAGTGTAAGAATGCCGGTGACTCAGTTAGAAGCATGCATCCAAGCCATCCTTCCGTGTCATCACCATCTAGAAGCGGTGCCTGAATATTCTGAATTTCTGCAGAATGTTGTTTACAATCACCTTGAACAAGTGAGTGTGTGTCCTCTTTCAAGTGGAGGAATTACTGCCATTTTCCTGGAACTTACTCACCAGTAGTCCATCTGATTTTTCTGTGCTAGGATTCAGTATAGCCTGCTAATAACTCTGCAGTCAGATCTTGAAACCCTGATGAAGAGGATTATTTATTTTCTTTCCTTATATGATAGTATTTTACTTTCAAAATTCTGAGTTTTCTGTTCTTGGAGGAATTTTTTTGGGGTTTGGAGAAACAACTTTGCTCTTACCATCTTTGTGACCTGTTGCTATATGCATCTCACCTGTCTTCTGTCACTTGTGAGGCGGTTCCATTTGTGACCCTGTCCGGGTTATTCATGTTATAAAACATAAAATCTGTAAAAGTACAGAACCCTTTTACTCCGAAGACATTCCACAAATACTCCTTTAATCTGGGTGTGGTTTTAACAAGACACAAACATTAGAACATATACTTGCAGGTTGCCAGTG
Source organism: Vicugna pacos (assembly GCF_048564905.1). NCBI lineage: Eukaryota > Metazoa > Chordata > Mammalia > Artiodactyla > Camelidae > Vicugna > Vicugna pacos. Next base: position 77,386,789 of record NW_027328741.1, on the reverse strand, counting down.
CAAAATCCCCAAATGAATAGTCTAGCTCAACATCTAAAATCTTTCTTATCTACCTTGGATATGTATGGATAAGTGAAGCAGTTTGCTAAGAACCCAAGACCAGGTTTAGGATACAGGCTGATGTAGCTCAGCGGGTCCTCCCAAGCTGATGCTCTGCCAGAGAGTGGGGTTGAGGGGAGAGGGCGTGCCCTGCCCTCCATGAGCTGACAGTTTCATGGCAAACACCTTCACAAGGTGAAGAAATTGGAGTTCCTTCTATGAACAGTGGGTCTGAAAAGAGCCCAAAGAGCATGGGAGTGACACAATCCCATTTGTCTCAAGTAGGGGAGAGTGGCTGTGGGGCCACTTGGGAGACTCGTGAGTCCAGGTGGGCAGTGTTGGTGGCTTCCACTTGAGCGGTGGGACGGTCAGTGGGTAAAAGCGAACAGATTGAAGGCATGTTTAGATGGTAAAAAGAAAGATTTAAAGCTGTCTGTGAAGGTAGGATGGAGTAAGGCCCAGGTTTCTGGGTGGATTAATGAGTTAAATGATGGTCCTGCTGTGTTCTGAGGAGGGAAAGCTGCAGAGGGATTTCTGGGGGAAAACTGATGAGTTCAGCTGTGGGTAAAGTGAAAGGTTGTTAGATGTGTGGTCTGGGATCTCAGGTGAGAGCCAGTAGTGAGTAGGGAGAGGGGAGAGAGACTTTCAAATAATTTTATCTTGTGAACATACATATAAGGATGAGTAATGACACACTTAACCCCTCTATATTCTGTATTTAAAACCCAGTAACATTTTGCTATATTGGTTGCAGGGGTTCTAAATTTTTTAATACAAATAAAATAAATAGAAACAAAATAGTGGAGTTAATGAATATCTTAGAGTTGATGTGTGTCCTTGTATGTATTTTGATTTCTCATCTTTATAAACATAATCTACAAAAAGTTAACTTGCTTAGAATAAGAGTTAAACACAGGGACATGACACACTCTGTTGGGGGTTGAAGGTGATATCTTTGGCAAATTATATAGCCTCTCTTGGCCTTTGTTGCATCTTCTGTGAATGCCCCCGTGCCCCTCATCACAGCTGATTTCCTAGACTAGAAGTTGGGAGGGAGGCTGCTGAAGAGAGTAAGAGGTGGCAACTGCTAGGAACAAAGAAGACAAAGACAAAAACAGATTAAAGCCGAGAAACTGAGTCCTAATACCCTCAAAGGAAAAATAATCCCGCAGTGTTTTGAGCCACTTATCGTAAGGGAAACAAAATCACGTGGATCCAAATCTCTTGAGCATATGTGTATTGTGGGTGGGAGGGTATCATCAGAAAAGGGTTGAGAAGAGGCTTTTTGGTTTCCCTTAACGTTTTCAGTAAGAATGGGGTGCAGAAGCAAAAACCACCCGCTACACAGTAGAAGGTGTTGTTTTGTGCGAAACTGACCAAAGTTTGGAAACCAGTCATCAGTGGTGCTGGGAAATGAAGAGGCTTCTGGATTGGGTGGGGCACTTGCTGTGACTTCCAGGTGACCTGCTGGCTGGGGTCTGTGAGGCGGGCAGTAGGTTTGCAGTGTGACCTGGGCATAATCCCTGGCTCTGAGGCTGCTGGTCTGACTAGCAGACCTGGGCAGATGCAGTCCTATTGGGGCATCTCGCGATGTGGCCTGGGACACCTGCCATGCTGAGGGCGAGAGGAGGGATCCCCTAAGGGGGTGTCCCTGTGAAGAGTAGAAACGTCCTCCTGCAGGGGAGGAAGAGCCTCTGAGCAGCGGGCCGGATGCACAGGCATATGTGTATTGCAGCCTGAGCACGGAGATTTCGGGGACCTGGAAGTCATAAAGTGGCCCGAACAGCCTTGTTCCTGAGAAACTGGAGGGAAAAGATGCTGCAAATGCAGGCTAATTTCAGACCCTGTGGTGGGTCATGAGTGATAGGAAAGAACTGGTCAGGCAGGCACGAAAGAACCCTGTGGTTGTCCCAGTTGGGGCGTCACACCAGAGGGAGGAGCAGAGTTATAGACTTTGTCACTTTTTATCTGTGTGACTTTGAACAATAACACCCCACCTCTCTCTATATATATCTTCATCTGTAAAGTGACAGAGTGACAACTCGTGTCATCAGAAGGCTTAGTTTAGCTCTGATCCTCATTGTCCAGTCCTGTCAGTGCTGCCCTGCAAGGTTCTGCAGTGGGTGCTCTTACCCTGAGATGGGAGGGCGTAGAAGGGCATTGTAGCACCCGAGGGCAGGAAGGGGTTGCTTTAAAAGCAGACATGTAGCCTCCTGCAGCTGCAGACCTACAGGCAGTTTGGTTTATGGTCGTGGAGAGGACTTTGGAGGTCTTAGCATCGTCTTAAGACTTGTTTTCCCTTGGGGACCTGATTTGCCTTTGCAGATTAATGTTGGGCTTCTGGCAAAGCTGTTTTCAGAGATGGGTATATATGTAACATATAGTATAAAATGAAAGGTTTTATTTAATATTTGGGACTTTGTAGCTGTAGGGAACAGCTCTGTTGGCCTGGTTTCCACGGAGGACACTAGCAGTCGTCAGAGCGTGCGGGAGGGCAGGCAGCCTGTAGTGCTGCTGCGGGGGTTCTCCCCAGCAGGACGCTCTGCTGAGTTGACTCTTCTCTGAGTTTGGTTGCCAGAGGAGCAGACAGCAAAGTAATGAGTTCTGGTGGGATTGTATAATGACAGGAAGAAAGAGGGAGCCGTAGTTCTTAGGGACTACTACACTCTTTTGGTTCCTGATCCAGTGTGTCCCATTACACAATTGATGAGTTGTGTCTATTCTGGGACTTGATTGAAATAAACGTGCAGCCTGAATATTAAGAGTTATGTTTTATTTGTCAGAAGGACTCGAGCCAGGATGACCGCCTCTCAGAACACTCTGAGGGACTGCTCGCAAGAGTAGGGGAGAAGCTAGGATTATATAGGAGCTTTACAACAAAGACCAGTTAGTCAGAACAATAAAACATTGCTTGTTATCTAAAGAAAGCCAGGTATCTCAAGTTCATGAATTTAATGCTTTTCAATATATGGGAGGAAGCCAACATTTGGGCTGACTGAATATATACTTTAGACAAGCACCTAGCTATCTAGGGCCAGTAATCTTCCTTTCTTATTCTGAGTCTGCTCAGAGGGCACCATTGTGAATGGCTGCAGGCCCGTCTTCACTGGGGGGTGGCGGCAGCCGCTGATGACTTGTTTTCAGCATTCTTTGTTTAGTGACATGGTTGCAATATTTTCATTCAATTTGTAGTGTTTTCATTCACAGAAAATTATGGTATTACCCTGATTATGGATAATCTGGAAGCTTGGAATGGAACCGAGATGGAATTACTGCAGGTAACTTCTACTTTAATAAGCCATGTGTAAACATGAACACGGAGGAAGCATACAAAAGGATTCAGTGGTGAATGGGAAGGGTTTCTGCACGTTACAGGAGAAGGCAAGGCAGAATTCTTCTTCTTTGTGGGCAGGTATGTGAGTCCAACTTTCCTTTCTGAAGTGCTTTCTGAGAACTGTTTATGGTAATGAACCAACATTGACAAACGGTGACACACATTGCATTTAAGAGCTGGCTGGCTTCAACTTGGGTATTGGACAGGTGGAATTCATAGTCAGTGGTCAGGTGGATGGGACAGAGATGGAGCCCAGGCCTGGGCCCATATTCAGGTTGAAATCGCCATTTACTCACCATAGCGCCTTGGACTTGAATGTAACCTCTCTTAAACTGATGGTGAGTCTGTGAAATGGGCATGATAATATTCGTTACTTCCTGGGCTTGTTGTAAGTTCTGAAGATTATTATAGCACACATGAAGCACTTAACACACTGACACTTAGCAGTGTACACTTTGTTCGACCACCACGCTTGGTGTGTGTCAGAGCCTTAAAGGCAGCATGTGTCTGTTTAGGATGCACTGGTAGCCCCTTGGCTAGTTTGTGAATTTGGTGATTTCCTTTAATACTTGTAACTCTGTGTGCCATGGGCAGTTATTTTTATGGACAGATGAGGAATCTCAGGGTAAAAAAGACTGTGTAATTTGCCCAAAGTCAGACCATAATTTTGTGTGCAGGGGCCTCGGTTCAGCATGGGCTCCTGGGCCTTCTGCTCTCTCCGTTCAGCACCAGAGCCAGATGTGGGCTCGGCTGATTCCCAGCCCAGAATATCCGGCAGGCCACAAGACACACCTGGTCCTGTGCTGCTTGAGCAAAATCTCCGGAGTAGAGGCAGTTACAAAAGGGATAAACATAAAAACAGACGACAGCAAATTGTGATCAGCTCTGAGAAGGAAAGGAACACGTCTGGCCGTGCAGAGCTGGGAGCTTTCCCGTCGGGGCTGTTCTGGGGGCGCTCATCTCAGCTAAACAAGCTGTGCTGCTGCACCAAGGCAGGAAGGCAGGGCGCGTGTGGCCAGGTAGACAGGGCCTCGTTGATCGTACTCATTCCCTATTAAGTGGCAGGTGTCACAGGCACTTAACTAATAAACAGATGTTGGCCAGAATCATCACGCATTTTGCTTCGTAGTTTTATTGGAGCCAACTTTGAGAGGAGGTCATTGAAGCTGGGGAGTTTGCTGCATGCCCGTGATTACCATGGAAATACCCCCACTGGTCTTTCAACCTAGACTGGTGTGGCTGTCATGTCCCAGCCCTGTGAATGGCATCGTGCAGCTTCTCCCAAGTGGCCCAAATGACTGACATTGATATGCTTAATTCGTAGGAAATGGTATGTGGCAATAAGAGAAAAAGGTAGTAAGAAATTGGAAAACTAGAAAATAACCAATTCTTCCCCTGCTGGGGGACCGTACCCTGTGTCTCTCACCCCACTCACTGCCTGTCACCTCCTCCCTGCCGACTCCGTGTTCAGAAGCCACTCTGAGCCTTTGAAGAACATTTTGCCTCATGACACTGTTGACTAGGACCTGCGACCTCTCTGTCCCTGGTTAACTCTCTCTTCAAAGCCATTTAAATTTCTTGCAGGCTCCTCCACTCAAATGTAAGAATAGCCCCTTTAAACTTCTTGATGCAGCTCCTTAATGAAGATCTTGGGAAGGAAACCTAGCCAAAACCTGGGAGGTATTCACAGAGTGAATGTAACCTGAGCATTTTTTGACGTTCAGAATCAGAGCGGTGGGAGACACAGGAAGGCCTTTTTAAGTTAGAAAGTGGAAAGAGAAAGGACTCAGGATATTTGAGACTGAAACATCTTGGTCCCAGCCAGCAAGGCACCTGCGTTCAGGATGGTGTGTGGGGAGTGCAGAGTTCTCAAAAAGAAAGAAGTGGTGGGATGGCAGGGAGGACATTTAGGTACTTAACTGGGGAAGGAAAAAGTTGGCTGAACAATTCATGGTTGAACAAGAGGATTGTGACATGATGTGCTTGTATTTTGGAGAGAAGGGTTTTGTGGAGCCAGGCCTAAGGAGAAATCTCTCTGACTGGGGAGTCAGCACAACAAAAAAACACAGAGAACCAGGCAGACCCCATGGCCCCTGATGGGGGAGAGGCTGCCCACCAATTGGAGACCTGGAGGCTGCTTCTGTCCCTTAGCTGGGGTCTCAGACCTCACTTCACATCCCAGTCCTGTTGATACAAGAAAAAATATGTGGGGCATGAGAAGGGCTGTGTCCCAGGCTTCCGTTGAGCCCCTGGGATGTGCCCCACCAGATTTTGTTCCTTGGCTTCATGCAGTAAAGAATTCAAGAACAAGCCAGTGTTGAGTAAAGGTAGATTTATTCAGAGAGATACATTGACAGGCATGAGAAACGTCACGAAGTATGGGGGTTTGATGCTCAGATTAAAAGTAGGCACACACTCCACAGAAATAGTGTGGGCCTTCTCTGAAGAGGTAGAGAGAGGGGTTCCTGGGATGTGGCTCTGTGTTGCTCCTTTTCTTGGGCTTCGTGGTTTCATATGCTAATAAGTAGAAGGACCAGCCTTAGGGCAAGGGGCTGGGATTCCAGGGAGTTGGCCATTTTCCACCCTTTGACCTTTTGTGGCTAGCCTTGTGACTGCCATGGTGCCTGGGGCCGTGTTATTCACCATGTTACTATTACAATGGGTGTATAATGAAGCTCAGGATCTACTAGAAGTTAAATCTCTTCATCCTGAGCCTCAAGACCTATTGGGGGTTGAATTCTTCACCATTTTGATGTTAATTGCTGTGGTCTTTCTTGAATGGCTTGCTCTGCCCCCTTCCATCCTGTCTCACTGTGATGACACAGAGAGAGCAAAGGCCGGGCCCTGCGTGTGTTCCTGCATTTCACAGCGGGAGATGTGGGGTGGGCTGAGGATGACTCTGAGTGGTGAGAAATATGTTTCAGATTTTCCCACATGAGACATGGGGACCTGCCAGCAGCCATCGCAGATTTATCTCACGGGCATTATCGCTTGTGTTGTTACGGAAACAACAGGCCAGCCAAGAAATAAGCAGCACTCAGAGGGTGGGAGTACTGAGATTTATTATGCCAGCGGGCTCAGAGGGGCTTCTGTTCCCAAGCCCTGAGCACATCCAAGACATGCACATGAGGTTTTATAGGGTTAATTACAAGTATGGGGCTTTTAGCCAATAAGGCTCAAACAACAAAAAGCAAGGAATCAGTACACTGAAGCTTATCAATTTGGAACAGATTACGTTACTGACAATTGTTGACCTTGGATTTACGAGTTAGCTTGTTAGCCCAGTAAACTGACACTGAACTTCAGATTTACGAGTTAGCCCAGCAAAACTTAGATCAGTAAACCGACACTTATCACACTTAGATTTGTGACTTAGCTTGTTAGCCCAGCTGGGGTTTTTGTTCACAGTGTCACTCATCTTTTCTATTTTCCTTTTATTTTTAAAGTATTTAATCCAAATTTAATATCAGGATTTTTTTGGAAAGAAATTTCTCTTTTTCTTTTCTTTGGGGCTCTTTTGGGGGGTAGGAAATTAGGTATATTTATCTGTTAGTGGAGGCCCTGGGGCTTGAACCCAGGACCCTGTGCACACTAAGCACACGCTCTACCACCTGCCCCATCATCTTTTTCTTTTTGCTTTAGCTGCCAAGAATCTTACAGCTGAATTTCTAGTCGGCCTTTAACACTTGCCCTGACTTCATGGAATCCATTTTTATGAGTTTACCTCCCCCTGGTTTCATTTAAGTATTGAATCTCCATTTTCTCTTCACTCTCAGTTTTGCCTTTTTGTTGTTATGGTTGTTAAGCTGTGTTTAAAAAATTGTTTAATTTCTCTTTTAGCAGGAGGCTGAAGTAAATAAATATGTAAACAAACATCACACTTAAATGCTTTTATATATTCTAAGCTGTTTAGTAGTTAATTAAAAACCAAATTGAATATTAAAGGGATAACATTTTTAAATTATTTTTTAATTTTTTATAAAGACATAGCTGATTTAAAATATATGTTTCAGGTGTACAATAGATGCTCCATTTATAGTTACTGTAAAACATTGTCTGTATTCCCTGTGTTGTAAGATACATCCCTCTAGAGTGTTTACATTACATGTTGCAGTTTGTATAAGAAAGTTGGGTAACGCAGAGTCTGGGACGTGGCTGTGGCTGACCCAGGTTCACGCAAACCCTGCCTGTCAAAGCTCAGGCCTTCACTCCTGTCTGCAGGGGAGCGAGTGGAGGCAGCTCTCATCAGCGCTGGCACCACACTCTGAGTGGCAGTGACAGCAGTGACTGTGTGTGGACGTGAAAATTGTTGTTCCAAGAGTTTTACATGCTTTTCTGCATTTAATAATTAAAGCCCTCCTGTGAGGAAGGGTTTTAAGTTTTTAATGAATAATACATTTTATTTTGATATTGATAGACTTCAAAACTCCGGAAAATTTACAGGAGTAGTACAATAAATGCTTAGATACAGTTCACCCTAAAGGGCACTATTTGCCCTTTTGTGACGGGCTTATTTTAGCATAAATTTTCGAAGTTCATTCATATTGTAGCCTGAATCAGTACATTATTCTTTTTGTTTGATAATATCCTTTTCCTTTTTTTTCGTTTTTGGTCTATTTAAAAATATTTTCATTGAAGTCTAGTCAGTTTATAGTGTTGCATCAGTTTCTTGTGTACAGCACAAAACTTCAGTTAAATAGGAACATACCTGCATTCATTTTCATATTCTTTTTAAACATAAGTTACTATAAGTTATTAAATATATTCTCCTGTGCTATACAGTATATACTTGCTTTTTATTGTATACATACTCAGCATCTGCAAATCTTGAACTCCCAATTTATTCATTCCACACCCTCTCCCCTCTGGTAACCATAGTTTGGTTTCTATGTCTCTGTGTCTGTTTCTGTTCTGTAGATAAGTTTATCTTTTTTTTCCTTTGTTTTTGTTTTTGTTTTTTGTTTGTTTTAGATTCCACATGTGAGCGATCTCATATGGTATTTTTCTTTCTCTTTCTGGCTTATTTCACTTAGAATGTCATTCTCCTGGTCCATTCATATTGCTGCAAATGGCATTATTTTATTATTATTTTATTGCTGAATAGTAGTCTATTGGACATATATACTACAACCTCTTTATCCAGTCGTCTGTCAGTGGACATTTAGGTTGTTTCCATGTCTTGATATTGTAAATAATGCTGCTGTGAACATTGGGGTGAAAGTGTCTTTTTGAATTACGTTTCCTTTCGGATATATGCCCTGGAGTGGGATTGCTGTGTCATCTGGGCCCCCAAGGTTTTGTCTTTTGAGGAACCTCTATACAGTTTTCCATAATGGCTCCACCAAACTGCATTCCCACCACAGTGTAGGAGTGTTCCCAATTCTCCACAGCCTCTCCAGCATTTAGTGTCTATGAACTTCTGAATGATGGCTATTCTGACTGGTGAAAGGTGATACTTGTTTGCAGTTTTGATTTGCATTTCTCTGATAATGATATTGAGCATTTTTTCATGTGCCTATTGGCCATTTGTATGTCTTCATTGGAGAAATGTTTCTTTAGGTCTTCTGCCCATTTTTGGATTGAATTGTTTGTTTTTCTTTTTTATCAAGTGTAAAAGCTGTTTACATATTCTGGGAATTAAGCCCTTGTCACTTTCATTTAATGCAACTATTTTCTCCCACTCCATAGGTTGTCTTTTTGCTTTAATTTTTGTTTTCTTTTCTGTGCAAAAGCTTGTAAGTTTAATTAGAACCCACTTGTATATTTTTGCTTGTATTTCTATTGCTTGAGTAGACTGCTCTTGGAAAATATTGTTGAGATATATGTCAGATGTTTTGCCTATGTCTTCTTCTAAGAGGTTTATAGTTTCTTGTCTACAATTTTAAGTCTTTAAGCCATTTTGAATTCATTTTTTTGTATGTTGTGAGGGGGTAGTCTAACTTCATTGATTTACATGCAGCTGTGCAGTTTTCCCTGCACCATTTGCTGAAGAGGCTGTCTTTGCTCAATTGTATGTTCTCACCTCCTTTGTCAAAGATTCAATTACCAAAAGTTTGTGGGACTATTCTTGGTAATTTTGTTTATCCATTCATTGATGGATGGATATTTTTAGTGACTTTTAGCTACTCTGAATGATACTGCTATGAATATTAATGTGCAAGTTTTTGTGAGAATACATTTCCATTCTGTTGGCTGTACAGTTGGCCCACCATATCTGTAGTTTCCACTTCATGGATCCAGATGGCTGATTGCAAAGGGACTTGATCATCCTTGGATTATGGTATCCAGGGTGGGGGGTTCCTGAAACCAACCCCCCGAGGACACTGAAGGATGACTCTACATGTAGGAGTGGAATTGCTCAGCCACATAACTCTAACCTTTTGAGGAAACATCGGGCTCTTCCAAAGAAGCTGCACCATTGCCCCTTTCCAACGGCTGCATATTGAGGGTATCCATTTCTCTGCCTCCTGACTGACACTTGTTATTGTCCATGTTTTGATTATAACCATCCTAGTGAGTTTAAAATGAGATCTCATTTTGATTTTGATTTTGCTAGTGATGCTGACCATCTTTTCAGATGCTTATTGGCCAATTGTGTATCTATTTAAATCCTTGGCAAATTAAAAAATTGGGTCGATTTTCTTTGTATTGTTCAGTTGTAAGCATTTGTTTTATATCCTGGATACTAGTCTCTTATTAGATATATGCTTTGCAAGATTTTTCTCCTATTCTGCAGATTGTCATTTCACTTTAATTTTTTTAAACATTAAAACAATTTCTTTATAGGGGAGGTAATTAGATTTATTCATTTTGTTTTTCTTCCTTAGCACGCACTCTATCATTTGAGCTACCCCTTTCCCCTTTCATTTCACACTCTTGATGTTGTCCTTTGTAACAAATGATTTTAATTTGATGAAGTCCATTTTATCTATTTTGTTTTATCACTTGTGCTCTTGGTATTGTATCTAGGAAGCCATAGCCTATCCTATGACCACAAAGATTCATACTATGTCTTCTTTTAGAAAGTTCATATATTTAGTTTTTACGTTTCTGTCTGTGATCCATTTTGAATTAATATTTGTTATATAAAATACGGGGTCCAGATTCCAGATTCATTCTTTTGCCTTCAGATACCCAGGTGTCTCTGCTCCATTTGTTGGATAGACTATACTTTCAATGGAGTGTTGTTGGCACATTTCTGGAAAACTGACTGTAAATGTAAGTTTCCCCCCAGGATTTTTTATTATGTCTCATAGATTTCTGCATCCAAACTTATGACAGAAGCATAATGACTTGAGTGCTATAGATTTGCTGTAACCTTTGAGTGAGTCCTCCAAATTTGCTCTTCTTTTTCAAGATTGTTTTGGCTGACCTGGGTCCCTTGCTTTCAATATGAATTTTGGGATCAGTTTTTCAATTTTTGCAAAGAAGTCAGCTGGAATTTTGATAGGGATTCCATTAAATATGTAGATTACTTTGGGAAGTCTTAACATTTTTAACAATATTTTCTACCATTCCATGATCATGGGATGCCTTCCATATATGAAGATATTTTAAATTTTTTTTGGTGATACTTCAAAATATTCAATGTACAAATCTTGTAAACTTTTGTTAAATGTATCTCTCATTTTATTTTTTATGCAGTTGTAAATGGAACGGCTTAGCTTCATAAGGGTGGGACTATATATATCAATTTATTTATTTCTAGGATTCCTACATAGCAAATACACTAGGTTTATATTTGCTACATTGATCTATCCACAATTCTTCCCACCCCCATGTCATAAGAAACCAAGACCCAGCTTAAGCCATCTGAACACCTATGTGGAAGTGAGAAATGAGACCTTTGGGTGGGGTTTGTGTAGATGATACTGAGATCTTATTCAGGATGGCTTCATCTTAATTTCTTTTAAACAATCCTTTCAGAGTACATAGTCAGATACATTAGGAAAATGCTGTTTTGATGTGCGGAGGAGCTAAGACTATAATTTTCAAGTAATTTCTAGTGAGAGTGTTGTACTTGAAACATAATTTGCATCAATCTTTGAAGATTTATGTTTCAGGAGCTTTGAGTAAATAATACCTGTCTTTATTCAATAACTACAACTAAATGCTCAAGCAACATGTAAGAGTTTGAGCAAACTGCTCCCGCCCCGTAGTGCTGGTTGGTTGCAGCTGTAACTGGAGTCAGCGCTTACCTCGCCCAGTACACTTGTGCTGATCTGCTCAAAACAGTTCGTCCAACAGTTTGTCGGTAGTCTTTTAGACAAAGCCATAAAGCATTGATTTAAGGTTGCTGGAATGTAATCTATTCTTATTAATATTAAGTAAGCACATATTGAGTACTTACTGTATGTTGGGAATTGTCCCTCAGCCTCACATGAATATTACTTCTAATAAAACCTCTCATATTTCCCTGTTATTTGCACTTTACAGATAAGGAGACTGAGGATTAGGTCTTCTCTCTTTTGGGGGGAGCTCATTATCAATGATGGGAAGTTGTAAGGAAAAAGATATTGATTCATCCAGAGAAAATATTTTTCTGAGATTCAGTATTGAAGAAGGTAACCACTGAAGAGGGTGATCATTGTTTGAGTGAGACGAGCCCCGGGTTGTACGGAGTCAGCATCCCTGTCCTGGACGCTGCACGTGTAGAGCTGCGTGGTGGGTGAGGCAGCGCGGCCGCGCAGGGAAAGCGGATGCCGGGCCGTTGGGCTGTGCTCAGGCCCGGTGGGGCTTTCTCCTAAGAGCAGTGGACCGTCATTGACAGATTTTAAGTAGGCTAGTGCGATGCTCTCGTAGATCACTTTTGTCTTGTAGAATGCTTAGAAACATTTAGAAGGCTCGGCAGGAGGTGATGTGATGAGTCAGAGTAGGGTGGCTGCGAGGTGTAGCAGTGTTCAATTTTCAAGTGATTTTCAGTCCCAGGTTTGTGGCTCAGTAGCCGTGTCACTTTGGATGACACACCCAAGGAAGTGAAACAATTTATCTAATCAATAGAAGCAGTGATGTACCGAACTCCCAGGACTGCTGTGTAGATCCAGTGAGATAACGTGTGCACAGTGTGCAGCATGGTCCCCAGCACAGAGTCAGTGCTGAGGGAGTGCCAGTGAGTACCTGGTAGGACAGGTGTGGGTGGTGGATCTCGTTGACTGAGGAAATTTGCCCCTGAAGGAGGGGTCTTGTCACATCTGTGAGTGATTGGCCTGAGCTGGGAGAGGCAGGGAGACCTTGCCCCCGACCAAGGGCCCTGGGCAGGATGGCTATGGGAGGAACACCGTGAAGTTAGCTCTTTGCAGGTGGAGTTGGAGGTGCCCTTGAGACATCTAAGTGCAGTGTCACAATCACAGAAGTGGTCTGGTCCCGGGCTGTGCATTTTCCTGCTGAGATATTGATCTCTGAACGCGAAGACATACTTTACAGGACAAGTGACTAGTAGTATCATCTCTCATCAAAGCTCACATCTCTTTATTCATCACTCACTTTGCTAATTGGGTACTTACAGAACACACTTCACTGTCCTCCCCTGGGCTCAGGCTCCACAGAGAAGAGCTGGTGAGTCTCCCTCTTTTCCAGAAGAAGACACACTTAGCTGGTAGACATCTATACCTCGCCAGACTTAGAATTTTAGGTTGTTGATTTAATTCTATTTTCTGTTGGTCATCTCCTGACAGGAGAGACGTTTCACCTCATGGTCAGGTTTCAATTAGCTGTTACTGAGAATTGCTGGTCTGATCCATAGTGTATTTATTCTATTAACTTTGTAGAGTACTTATCATTTTTCTGTCTTTGCTCTTTAATTTTGTTTGCCCCTTCAATTTTCTATCTTATTTGGGACCTTATTTTATTTTTTAATTAAAAAATGTCTATTAGCAGTTAACAAAACAAAAGCAAAGAAAAAATGCACATGATAGCTAAATTTAGAAAATATCTTGTGTGTTTTCTGTCTCAGCAATGGAGGGTTCTAGAAACTCGTGAAAAGCTTCATTACATAAGTTCCTTTAAATTCTGATTAAGAAATAAAACCTTCCTTCCTCATCTTTCAAGCTGCACAGCTAATTGTCAAGAAAGTGAGGGGAAATTCTCAGAAGCCAAGACAAACCAGAAAGCAGGGATTCTGGGAGATACGTGAGCCTTAGAAGCCCTGGGGTGCCGGTTGGCTCCTGAACTGAGTTTCAGTTGCCCTGGCAGGAGGGCAGGAGGTGAGCCTGTGGCCTCTCACACTGGGAGTTGGATGGCTGTTCTTATATAAGGCCAAGCACATCCTGAGAATCCTGCTTTATAAAAGGTTGAATTAGAAAGAAAAGAATAAAAGCATTCCTCAAGGCAAGGAAGTAAGGAAAGTAAAATTTTTTGGAAGCGGGAAAAAATAACATATCCAAAGTAAGGATTTAGTTTAAAGCTGTTCTGGCATGAGAGTGACCACAAACCCATGGCAGATAATCACAGCTCCTCCCGGAAAGAGAAGGTGTGTTTTGAATGAATCAGTGGACAGCCATTCTGAAAAAGGCCTCCAGAGTCTTCTGGATCAAGATACTGGACTCAAACACCTCCCTTCCATGGTCTCATTTAAATAACCAGAAAGGTTTTAAAGGAAAGAAGCCATAATCATAGTTCTATTTATTGACATTACTTTATGCTAGGAATTCAAAAGTGACTATGGAGTTGTCTCCTCTTTTATGGACCTTACTTTCTATTTGACATAGTTGGGGAACTTGGTGGAGGGTGGTGTTAGTATGTTGCAATTAACCAGGAGAGGAGTTTAAGAAAGCAGTGAAGGGTTGGTGACATTTTTCGCTGAGGACAGTCCTGTTCAGTTGGCTTGTAATTACAGGCTCGTTGAGTTGTCACTGGAGGGAATTAATCTTAAGGTATTTGGACTTAACTCAGGCCTCTTCAGAATGGACAAGTGAACCTGGACAAAGACAGTCAAATCTGTGCAGACATTGAAGTTCACTTCAACATGTGGTATCCATGAGCCAAAGATAGGACTAGTAGGCAGCACTTCTTGAGGACAGAGGAGTGGTTTTTAAGGTTCTTCAAGAATGAATCCCAAGGTACCGGGATGGCCAGTTGTCAAACTGTGACTTTGCTCTTTGGACGGTGTATCCACCAAGGGTATTGGCCGTTTATAAGTTTCCATTTCTCCTTAATACATGTCAGGTTATGAGGACGTGGGCATAAACATTTCACACCTTGTCAAGGTGACTTTGGGTACCTGCCTAGAATCATGGGCACAGTTGCAGCTGCGTCATACATCTTGCCGCACATCCCGCTCCCCGGCTCCGTGATCACGGCAGAGTGGTTCCTTATTGAGCTGTCCATCTCCTCTGTGACATCGTAACCAAACAAAAGATTGGAGAGTATTAGCTTGGCTTTTTTCTTTTCTAACATTCCCTTCAAATTATGATGACTGATAGTGGACCCAGTTACGTTTGCAGATGATTTACAAGTAGGGCTGTCAGTACAAACCTTGTAATCCCCGCTGTGTGATCTAGAGAAGAAAGTTACACTCTTTCCAAATTGTTTTGATGCACTTATGTGGGAAAATGATGTATGTTTGAATATGTATTTCCTCTCTTAATCATCATGGCTAGAGATGAATATTTGTAGACATGGAATGAGTACTCTGTATTTGAACTGTATGGTCCCCTAAATTCTCCCCAGCTTTTTAAAGTCATCACTGGAGTGCTACCTCCAGAGTGCCGCAAAGCATCCAACACTGCCTGCTCTTCGGACACTGTAAGTTTCCAAGTTGGAGAAGGCTGCTGGCTGGTGAGGCATTCTCTCGCACATCTCTGGTTGGGTGATGTGAGCTGAGAACACAAGAATTGGCAGACAGTAACTAACCACGATCACGTCCATTTCTGGAACACTCATGGAGGATTTTACACCTATGCTAGTGGAATACGTTATTTCATTTAGTTTTCCCAAAAATCATAATTAGATTTTATCACCTGTATTAAAAAGGAAACTGTCAAAGCGAGTGACGTGCAGACTTTGGACTGGAACACGGGTCTTTCTGATCCCTGTCTCTGTTCCCTCCCCGGCCTATCCTTGCAAATGACCAGGAGACTCTTCCTCAGTCTTGAGTTTCCCTCTGATGTTACCGCTCTCTTTGTTTCTAAGAGAGGAAAACAAGTCTAAACTTACTTTCCAGTTGGAAATGGAATGGAGAGTTAACGTTGGAAGCCGGGAGAATCTGTCCTGTGATGAAGTGGTCTCCGAGCCACTTCCACTGGGATGTCACATCACTGTCTGGGCCCCTTGCTCAGCCTGTGCACAGGTGACAGCGCAGTTGTGCCGAGCAGTCCTCCCGGACAGGGCAGTGGGTTGGAAATGAGTTTGGGGATTTGGTTTCATTACACAAGTTCCTGAGGGCCTTGACCTGGCACTTCGAGTGGGAGCATTCCCTGTCCCACAGACTGTGCTCTGGGCCCGTGCAGACCTGACGTGGCCTCAGCCTGAGTCTCAGGGCCCATGGTGATGAGGAGCATTTTAGCCCAGGGTCTGCCGGAGGCTCTGAGACTACTGGGCTGTGGGACTTTGTCCAGGATGATAATAATTCCTCCCCGAGTTTCAGATTTCCTTGCCTGTGAGCCGGGGTAGTAGTTGTTTTTGAGATGATTGTAATGATTCAGTAATGGGCGCAGCGTGTGCTGACAGGTAGCTGGGTGCTTTAGGAGCAGAAGTCGCAGTCACTCTGTCAGCCTCTCCCTGTGCGCTCTGTGCTTTGAGAAGTTGTGTGTTTGGTGAAAGTCCCGCCCAGACCCTAGGGTCTAGATGAACTGTTGTTCCTTTACTTTCCCTTCCTTTTCCTCTTTCCCTTCTCTGTGTCCCATGTTTAGGTAGCAGATTCCTCTATTTCAGGGAATAAGGGCTTTTCTAGTAAAGGGACAGGTGGAATGCGGAGAGGTGGGGCCCAGAGGGGGTCTGGAGTGTCTGCACAGTGCTGCTTCCCTGCGTTTCTGCATCCGGTCCCATCAGTGCACTAAGTCAGCCTTCCTCTTCCTTCCTGTGTCATCGGGTCTCTGTTTTAAGGGAAAACCATTTTTATGGGTCTTTTTTCACTTACGTGTTTCATTCAGATGGTTGTTGCTTTTCTCCCTGTGCTTCAGCGTTCTGAGGAGAAAATTCAGCCGTGCAGCATCCTCTCCGAGCTCTACGAGTTGATCGGCTTCCACTGCAAGTCCACCTTCTTCAAGCGGGTGGCCCCCGTGCGGCACGCGGCCCCCGGCATCCCGGAGCCTGGCGGGAAGGCCTGCTCCCGACTCCTCCTGCAGACGCTTCCTGGCTACAGTCTGTCACTGGACTTGCAGGACTTCAGCAAATGTGTTGGAACTAAAACATTGTTTCAGCCCCATTAACCATGCCTGGTTTGGGCCCTGCTGTCCTGCCTCATCAGGGTGAATCTTGATTCATTTAGAACAGGGCTCAGCAGACTTTTCCTTTCAAGGGCTTGGGGGTAAATATTTCAGGGTCTGAAAACCTCCTGATCTCTGGTGCAGCTGCTCAGCTCTACTGTTTAGATGCCAGAACAGCCAGATAGTCCACACACCCATAGAGCTTTATTAACAGCGGTGGCTGGGGCTGGATTGGGTGTATGAACTGCAGTTTGCCCCCACAGCCTCCTCAATATTGACACCTGCACCAGAGTGTACATTTGTGACAATGGGTGAACTTACACTGACATGTCATCATCACCCATAGCCCATAGTTGACACTAGGATTTACACATTGTGTTGTGCACTCTGTGGGTTTGGACAGATGTACAATGACATGTATCCACCATCACAGCATCATACAGAGTCGTCTGTCTTAGTGACCTTAAAATGCTCCGTGCTGCACCTCATTCATTGCTCTTTCCCCTCTAGCCTCTGGCAGCCACTGATCTTTCAGTCTCTGTGTTTTTCCCTTTCCCAGAACAACATACAGTTGGAATCAGACAGTTGCTGAAACTTCCCAGATTGGCTTCTTTCACTTGGTAATATGCATTTAAGGTTCCTCCATGTCTTTCCATTCCTTGATAACTCATTTCATTTTAGCACCAAATAATAGTCCATTTTCTGGCGGGACCACAGTTTATTTATCCATTCACCTACTGAAGAAGAGCTTAGTTGCTTCTGAATCCTGTTGAGTATGAATAAAGCTGCTATTAACATCTGTATGCAGATTTGTGTGTGAACATAAGTTTCCATTTCATCGAGTAAACACCAAGGAGCACAGTTGCCGGATCATATGTTAGAATTACGTCTAGCTCTGTAAAAAATTGCCAGACCGTCTTCCAAAGTACCTGGGCCATTTTTCATTCCCACCAACAATGCATTATAATTTCTGGTGCTCCACATCCTCACCAGCATTCGGTGCTGTCAGTGTTCTGCATTTTGGCAGTTCTGACAGGTGTGCAGTGGTATCTCGCTGTTTCAGTCTGCATCCCCTTGATGACAGGTGCTGTGGAGCATCTTTCCAAAGGCTTCTTTGGCATCCAGATTTCTTCTTTGATGAGGTGTGTGTTCAGGCATTTTGCTCATTTTTTAATCAGGTTATTCATCCTTCTTGTTGAGTGTAAAGAAATTTTGTTATATTCTGGATTTCAGCCCTTTATCAGTGTGTCCCTGCCCTTCACCTTCAGTGCCAGAGTTGTCCTTTGGGTCTCAGTGGAGTGTCAGATCTTCAAAGAGATTCCCTGTCTTCCCTCAGCCTAAATACTGTCCTTGTATTTTTCACTTTCATTGACTCATTTTGTTCTTTTTAAATAGCATTTCCCATAATTTGTAAGTATATTAAAGAGAAAAGGGCAATGATTGAACACCACCTGCCCCACCAGGCTGTGTGCCCTGTGAGAGCAGAGGCCCTGTCCCCACTCACCGTTTCCCATGACAGCACATGGCACATGTCCATGTAAAAGTGTGTAACGTGGGGCCAAACCTGATGAGCAGCTATGACGACATGTGTTGTCTACCATTTATTGAGTAGACTTTGTTTCTGATCTTAATTATTAAATCATATGAATGAAACTTGGTTGTTTTGAAAAATAAAACAACAAAGCACACCTCAATGTGATTGGTAATTTCTACTTAGATTTCTGACCCAGGAGGGGATGTTCACCATCATTTTGTGGAGGAGGTTGGGAAGGTAAAGTAAGAGAGTGAGATCAAATAAAGTAAAAATGATAAGAGTCACTTGGCTTTATTTTCACTGAAATAAAAGTTATTTTAAACCTTATCTCAGCTGTTGTTCTGTTGTTTTAAACATTTCTCATAGAATTAAATGGAAGCCCACTAAACCCTGAAAGGGAAACTGTGTGCTCAGGTCCTGAAAAATGTTTATGTCTATTTCTTGAGATACAAATTTCCCTGCTGGTTACAGAAATTCGAGGCGGGAACACACAGTGCACTGCATGTGTCTGCCGGCTTCACGGGCTGCTCAGTGTCAATTTCATTATCTTGGGTTACAGTTTAGGACGCATTTCCATGAGAAATATTGCTCAGACTTTTCCTGAATGAAGGATTGAATTTTCCACAGGAAATATTATGAATGAGAGTGACAAGGCACAAGGGATTCCCATAAAGGAAAAGTTGATGTAATAAACTCTCACTATGGTGAATATTTTTAATAAAAGCCAGTTGAAAATTTTATCACTAGGTCAAATGGCACAAAACCGTCTGAAGAAAAAAGATTCAAATTTTAAAGAAGAAGTGGTTTGAATCAAGTAGATATTATGATATCTAAACAATTTGTTGTAAGAACTTATACTCAGTCTTATCATAATTGCCAGTGGTAGGAAGTGGATCATTATTTATTTATTAAAAAAAAATCCACAAGGTGCTATTTGCCCCATTCTTGATGCGGCAGTCCTGTGGTTAGTTAAGTTGGGACATTTAGGAAACTTAGCTAGGTTTTCCGGACATTGATTTCAGCCACTTTATCTTTACTACAATCTCTTCTTTTGTGTCGGCATATTGTCCATACATATATATGGGGAGGAACAACCTCCAACTCGGTTTTACAGTGCAAACCGCAGGAACTTCAAACCGGCACTACGAAACAGACTGAGAAACCAGAGTAAGTGTTTCTCCTGCAACCCGTTCCCTTTGTGCTGGATGAACGAAATTCTCTCCACATGCTCAGTCTGAGAGATAAGTGTGTGTGAAAGCCGTCCTTCAGCTAGCTTGAAGGGAACACAAAGTTTCTTTTCAGTTGCAAACTCCACTCCATACATATATATGGGGAGGTACAAGCTCCAACTCGGTTTTACAGTGAAAACGGCAGGCACTTCAAACCGGCACTAGGAAACAGACTGAGAAACCAGAGAAAGGGTTTCACCTGAAAACCGTTCCCTTTGTGCTGGATGAAAGAACGTCTCTCCACATGCTCAGTTCTGAGAGATAAGTGTGTGTGAAAGCCGTCCTTCAGCTAGCTTGAAGGGAACACAAAGTTTCTTTTCAGTTGCAAACTCCACTCCATACATATATATGGGGAGGTACAAGCTCCAACTCGGTTTTACAGTGAAAACGGCAGGCACTTCAAACCGGCACTAGGAAACAGACTGAGAAACCAGAGTAAGGGTTTCTCCTGCAACCCGTTCCCTTTGTGCTGGATGAACGAACGTCTCTCCACATGCTCAGTTCTGAGAGATAAGTGTGTGTGAAAGCCGTCCTTCAGCTAGCTTGAAGGGAACACAAAGTTTCTTTTCAGTTGCAAACTCCACTCCATACATATATATGGGGAGGTAAAAGCTCCAACTCGGTTT
Organism: Vicugna pacos; assembly: GCF_048564905.1. Classification (NCBI taxonomy): domain Eukaryota; kingdom Metazoa; phylum Chordata; class Mammalia; order Artiodactyla; family Camelidae; genus Vicugna; species Vicugna pacos. The sequence continues at coordinate 77,366,663 of NW_027328741.1, read as the reverse complement.
TACAGTGAAAACCGCAGGCACTTCAAACCGGCACTAGGAAACAGACTGAGAAACCAGAGTAATGGTTTCTCCTGTAACCCGTTCCCTTTGTGCTGGATGAACGAACGTCTCTCCACATGCTCAGTTCTGAGAGATAAGTGTGTGTGAAAGCCGTTCTTCACCTAGCTTGAAGGGAACACAAAGTTTCTTTTCAGTTGCCAACACCACTCCATCCATATATATGGGGAAGTACAAGCTCCAACTCGGTTTTACAGTGAAAACGGCAGGCACTTCAAACCGGCACTAGGAAACAGACTGAGAAACCAGAGTAATGGTTTCTCCTGCAACCCGTTCCCTTTGTGCTGGATGAAAGAACGTCTCTCCACATGCTCAGTTCTGAGAGATAAGTGTGTGTGAAAGCCGTCCTTCACCTAGCTTGAAGGGAACACAAAGTTTCTTTTCAGATGCAATCTCCACTCCATACATATATATGGGGAGGTACAAGCTCCAACTCGGTTTTACAGTGAAAACGGCAGGCACTTCAAACCGGCACTAGGAAACAGACTGAGAAACCAGAGTAAGGGTTACTCCTGCAACCCGGTCCCTTTGTGCTGGATGAACGAACGTCTCTCCACATGCTCAGTTCTGAGAGATAAGTGTGTGTGAAAGCCGTCCTTCACCTAGCTTGAAGGGAACACAAAGTTTCTTTTCAGTTGCCAACTCCAATCCATACATATATATGGGGAGGTACAAGCTCCAACTCGGTTTTACAGTGAAAACGGCAGGCACTTCAAACCGGCACTAGGAAACAGACTGAGAAACCAGAGTAAGGGTTTCCCTGCAAACCGTTCCCTTTGTGCTGGATGAACGAACGTCTCTCCACATGCTCAGTTCATAGAGATAAGTGTGTGTGAAAGCCGTCCTTTAGCTAGCTTGAAGGGAACACAAAGTTTCTTTTCAGTTGCAAACTCCACTACATACATATATATGGGGAGATACAAGCTCCAACTCGGTTTTACAGTGAAAACGGCAGGCACTTCAAACCGGCACTAGGAAACAGACTGAGAACCCAGAGTCAGTGTTTCTCCTGCAACCCGTTCCCTTTGTGCTGGATGAACGAATGTCTCTCCACATGCTCAGTTCTGAGAGATAAGTGTGTGTGAAAGCCGTCCTTCATCTAGCTTGAAGGGAACACAAAGTTTCTTTTCAGTTGCCAAATCCATTCCATACATATATATGGGGAGGTACAAGCTCCAACTCGGTTTTACAGTGAAAACGGCAGGCACTTCAAACCGGCACTAGGAAACAGACTGAGAAACCAGAGTAAGGGTTTCTCCTGAAACCCGTTCCCTTTGTGCTGGATGAAAGAACGTCTCTCCACATGCTCAGTTCATAGAGATAAGTGTGTGTGAAAGCCGTCCGTCACCTAGCTTGAAGGGAACACAAAGTAACTTTTCAGTTGCCAACTCCACTCCATGCATATATATGGGGAGGTACAAGCTCCAACTCGGTTTTACAGTGAAAACGGCAGGCACTTCAAACCGGCACTAGGAAACAGACCGGGAAACCATAGTCAGTGTTTCTCCTGCAAACCGTTCCCTTTGTGCTGGATGAACGAACGTCTCTCCACATGCTCAGTTCTGAGAGATAAGTGTGTGTGAAAGCCGTCCTTCACCTAGCTTGAAGGGAACACAAAGTTTCTTTTCAGTTGCAAACTCCACTCCATACATATATATGGGGAGGTACAAGCTCCAACTCGGTTTTACAGTGAAAACGGCAGGCACTTCAAACCGGCACTAGGAAACAGACTGAGAAACCAGAGTAAGGGTTTCTCCTGCAACCCGTTCCCTCTGTGATGGATGAACGAACGTCTCTCCACATGCTCAGTTCTGAGAGATAAGTGTGTGTGAAAGCCGTCCTTCACCTAGCTTGAAGGGAACACAAAGTTTCTTTTCAGTTGCAAACCTCACTCCATACATACATATGGGGATGTACAAGCTCCAACTCGGGTTTACAGTGAAAACGGCAGGCACTTCAAACGGGCACTAGGAAACAGACTTAGAATCCAGAGTAAGGGTTTCTCCTGCAACCCGTTCCCTTTGTGCTGGATGAACGAACGTCTCTCCACTTGCTCAGGTCTGAGAGAAAAGTGTGTGTGAAAGCCGTCCTTCACCTAGCTTGAAGGGAACACAAAGTTTCTTATCAGTTGCAAACCCCACTCCATACATATATATGGGGAGGTACAAGCTCCAACTCGGTTTTACAGTGAAAACGGCAGGCACTTCAAACCGGCACTAGGAAACAGACTGAGAAACCAGAGTAAGGGTTTCTCCTGCAACCCGTTCCCTTTGTGCTGGATGAACGAACGTCTCTCCACATGCTCAGTTCTGAGAGATAATCGTGTGTGAATGCCGTCCTTCACCTAGCTTGAAGGGAACACAAAGTTTCTTTTCATTTGAAAACTCCACTCCATACATATATATGGGGAGGTACAAGCTCCAACTCGGTTTTACAGTGAAAACGGCAGGCACTTCAAACCGGCACTAGGAAACAGACTGAGAAACCAGAGTAAGGGTTTCTCCTGCAACCCGTTCCCTTTGTGCTGGATGAACGAACGTCTCTCCACATGCTCAGTTCTGAGAGATAATTGTGTGCGAAAGCCGTCCTTCACCTAGCTTGAAGGGAACACAAAGTTTCTTTTCAGTTGCAAATTCCACTCCATACATATATATGGGGAGGTACAAGTTCCAAATCGGTTTTACAGTGAAAGCGGCAGGCACGTCAAACCGGCACTAGGAAACAGACTGAGAAACCAGAGTAAGGGTTTCCCTGTAACCCGTTCCCTTTGTGCTGGATGAACGAACGTCTCCCACTTACTCAGTTCTGAGAGATAAGTGTGTGTGAAAGCCGTCCTTCACCTAGCTTGAAGGGAACACAAAGTTTCTTTTCAGTTGCAAACCCCACTCCATACATATATATGGGGAGGTTCAAGCTCCAACTCGGTTTTACAGTGAAAACGGCAGGCACTTCAAACCGGCACTAGGAAACAGACTGAGAAACCAGAGTAAGAGTTTCTCCTGCAACCCGTTCCCTTTGTGCTGGATGAACGAACGTCTCTCCACATGCTCAGTTCTGAGAGAAAAGTGTGTGTGAAAGCCGTCCTTCACCTAGCTTGAAGGGAACACAAAGTTTCTTTTCAGATGCCAACTCCACTCCATACATATATATGGGGAGGTACAAGTTCCAACTCGGTTTACAATGAAAACGGCTGGCACTTCAAACCGGCACTAGGAAACAGATTGAGAAACCAGAGTCAGTGTTTCTCCTGCAACCCGTTCCCTTTGTGCTGGATGAACGATCGTCTCTCCACATGCTCAGTTCTGAGAGATAAGTGTGTGTGAAAGCCGTCCTTCACCTAGCTTGAATGGAACTCAAAGATTCTTTTCAGTTTTAAACTCCACTCCATACATATATATGGGGAGGTACAAGCTCCAACTCGGTTTTACTGTGAAAACGGCAGGCACAACAAACCGGCACTAGGAAACAGACTGAGAAACCAGAGTAAGGGTTTCTCCTGCAACCCGTTCCCTTTGTGCTGGATGAGCGAAATTCTCTCCACATGCTCAGTTCTGAGAGATAAGTGTGTGTGAAAGCCGTCCTTCACCTAGCTTGAAGGGAACACAAAGTTTCTTTTCAGTTGCAAACCCCACTCCATACAAATATATGGGGAGGTACAAGCTCCAACTCGGTTTTACAGTGAAAACGGCAGGCACTTCAACCCGGCACTAGGAAACAGACTGAGAAACCAGAGTAATTGTTTCTCCTGCATCCCGTTCCATTTGTGCTGGATGAACGAACGTCTCCCCTCATGCTCTGTTCTGAGAGATAATTGTGTGTGAAAGCCGTCCTTCACCTAGCTTGAGGGGAACACAAAGTTTCTTTTCAGTTGCCAACTCCACTCCATACATATATAGGGGGAAGTACATGCTCCAAATCGGTTTTAAAGTGAAAACGGCAGGCACTTCAAACCGGCACTAGGAAACACACTGAGAAACCAGAGTAAGGGTTTCTCCTGCAACCCGTTCCCTTTGTGCTGGATGAACGAACGTCTCTCCACATGCTCAGTTCTGAGAGAAAAGTGTGTGTGAAAGCAGGCCTTCACCTAGCTTGAAGGGAACACAAAGTTTCTTTTCAGTTGCAAACCCCACTCCATACATATATATGGGGAGGTTCAAGCTCCAACTCGGTTTTACAGTGAAAACCGCAGGCACTTCAAACCGGCACTAGGAAACAGACTGAGAAACCAGAGTAATGGTTTCTCCTGTAACCCGTTCCCTTTGTGCTGGATGAACGAACGTCTCTCCACATGCTCAGTTCTGAGAGATAAGTGTGTGTGAAAGCCGTTCTTCACCTAGCTTGAAGGGAACACAAAGTTTCTTTTCAGTTGCCAACTCCACTCCATCCATATATATGGGGAAGTACAAGCTCCAACTCGGTTTTACAGTGAAAACGGCAGGCACTTCAAACCGGCACTAGGAAACAGACTGAGAAACCAGAGTAATGGTTTCTCCTGCAACCCGTTCCCTTTGTGCTGGATGAACGAACGTCTCTCCACATGCTCAGTTCTGAGAGATAAGTGTGTGTGAAAGCCGTCCTTCACCTAGCTTGAAGGGAACACAAAGTTTCTTTTCAGATGCAATCTCCACTCCATACATATATATGGGGAGGTACAAGCTCCAACTCGGTTTTACAGTGAAAACGGCAGGCACTTCAAACCGGCACTAGGAAACAGACTGAGAAACCAGAGTAAGGGTTACTCCTGCAACCCGGTCCCTTTGTGCTGGATGAACGAACGTCTCTCCACATGCTCAGTTCTGAGAGATAAGTGTGTGTGAAAGCCGTCCTTCACCTAGCTTGAAGGGAACACAAAGTTTCTTTTCAGTTGCCAACTCCAATCCATACATATATATGGGGAGGTACAAGCTCCAACTCGGTTTTACAGTGAAAACGGCAGGCACTTCAAACCGGCACTAGGAAACAGACTGAGAAACCAGAGTAAGGGTTTCCCTGCAAACCGTTCCCTTTGTGCTGGATGAACGAACGTCTCTCCACATGCTCAGTTCATAGAGATAAGTGTGTGTGAAAGCCGTCCTTTAGCCAGCTTGAAGGGAACACAAAGTTTCTTTTCAGTTGCAAACTCCACTCCATACATATATATGGGGAGATACAAGCTCCAACTCGGTTTTACAGTGAAAACGGCAGGCACTTCAAACCGGCACTAGGAAACAGACTGAGAAACCAGAGTAAGGGTTTCCCCTGAAACCCGTTCCCTTTGTGCTGGATGAAAGAACGTCTCTCCACATGCTCAGTTCATAGAGATAAGTGTGTGTGAAAGCCGTCCGTCACATAGCTTGAAGGGAACACAAAGTAACTTTTCAGTTGCCAACTCCACTCCATGCATATATATGGGGAGGTACAAGCTCCAACTCGGTTTTACAGTGAAAACGGCAGGCACTTCAAACCGGCACTAGGAAACAGACCGGGAAACCATAGTCAGTGTTTCTCCTGCAAACCGTTCCCTTTGTGCTGGATGAGCGAAATTCTCTCCACATGCTCAGTTCTGAGAGATAAGTGTGTGTGAAAGCCGTCCTTCAACTAGCTTGAAGGGAACACAAAGTTTCTTTTCAGTTGCAAACCCCACTCCATACATATATATGGGGAGGTACAAGCTCCAACTCGGTTTTACAGTGAAAACGGCAGGCACTTCAACCCGGCACTAGGAAACAGACTGAGAAACCAGAGTAATTGTTTCTCCTGCATCCCGTTCCATTTGTGCTGGATGAACGAACGTCTCCCCTCATGCTCAGTTCTGAGAGATAAGTGTGTGTGAAAGCCGTCCTTCACCTAGCTTGAGGGGAACACAAAGTTTCTTTTCAGTTGCCAACTCCACTCCATACATATATAGGGGGAAGTACATGCTCCAACTAGGTTTTACAGTGAAAACGGCAGGCACTTCAAACCGGCACTAGGAAACACACTGAGAAACCAGAGTAAGGGTTTCTCCTGCAACCCGTTCCCTTTGTGCTGGATGAACGAACGTCTCTCCACATGCTCAGTTCTGAGAGAAAAGTGTGTGTGAAAGCAGGCCTTCACCTAGCTTGAGGGGAACACAAAGTTTCTTTTCAGTTGCCAACTCCAGTCCATACATATATATGGGGAGGTACAAGCTCCAACTCGGTTTTACAGTGAAAACGGCCGGCACTTCAAACCGGCACTAGGAAACAGACTGAGAAACCAGAGTAAGGGTTTCTCCTGCAACCGGTTCCCTTTGTGCTGGATGAAGGAACGTCTCTCCACATGTTCAGTTCTGAGAGATAAGTGTGTGTGAAAGCCGTCCTTCACCTAGCTTGAAGGGAACACAAAGTTTCTTTTCAGTTGCAAACTCCACTCCATACATAAATATGGGAATGTACAAGCTCCAACTCGGTTTTACAGTGAAAACGGCACGCACTTCAAACCGGCACTAGGAAACAGACTAAGAAACCAGAGTAATTGTTTCTCCTGCATCCCGTTCCATTTGTGCTGGATGAACGAACGTCTCTCCTCATGCTCAGTTCTGAGAGATAAGTGTGTGTGAAAGCCGTCCTTCACCTAGCTTGAAGGGAACACAAAGTTTCTTTTCAGTTGCAAACCCCACTCCATACATATATATGGGGAGGTTCAAGCTCCAACTCGGTTTTACAGTGAAAACGGCAGGCACATCAAACCGGCACTAGGAAACAGACTGAGAAACCAGAGAAAGGGTTTCTCCTGCAAACCGTTTCCTTTGTGCTGGATGAACGAACGTCTCTCCACATGCTCAGTTCTGAGAGATAAGTGTGTGTGAAAGCCGTTCTTCACCTAGCTTGAAGGGAACACAAAGTTTCTTTTCAGTTGCCAACTCCACTCCATCCATATATATGGGGAAGTACAAGCTCCAACTCGGTTTTACAGTGAAAACGGCAGGCACTTCAAACCGGCACTAGGAAACAGACTGAGAAACCAGAGTAATGGTTTCTCCTGCAACCCGTTCCCTTTGTGCTGGATGAACGAACGTCTCTCCACATGCTCAGTTCTGAGAGATAAGTGTGTGTGAAAGCCGTCCTTCACCTAGCTTGAAGGGAACACAAAGTTTCTTTTCAGATGCAATCTCCACTCCATACATATATATGGGGAGGTACAAGCTCCAACTCGCTTTTACAGTGAAAACGGCAGGCACTTCAAACCGGCACTAGGAAACAGACTGAGAAACCAGAGTAAGGGTTACTCCTGCAACCCGGTCCCTTTGTGCTGGATGAACGAACGTCTCTCCACATGCTCAGTTCTGAGAGATAAGTGTGTGTGAAAGCCGTCCTTCACCTAGCTTGAAGGGAACACAAAGTTTCTTTTCAGTTGCCAACTCCAATCCATACATATATATGGGGAGGTACAAGCTCCAACTCGGTTTTACAGTGAAAACGGCAGGCACTTCAAACCGGCACTAGGAAACAGACTGAGAAACCAGAGTAAGGGTTTCCCTGCAAACCGTTCCCTTTGTGCTGGATGAACGAACGTCTCTCCACATGCTCAGTTCATAGAGATAAGTGTGTGTGAAAGCCGTCCTTTAGCTAGCTTGAAGGGAACACAAAGTTTCTTTTCAGTTGCAAACTCCACTCCATACATATATATGGGGAGATACAAGCTCCAACTCGGTTTTACAGTGAAAACGGCAGGCACTTCAAACCGGCACTAGGAAACAGACTGAGAAACCAGAGTAAGGGTTTCTCCTGAAACCCGTTCCATTTGTGCTGGATGAAAGAACGTCTCTCCACATGCTCAGTTCATAGAGATAAGTGTGTGTGAAAGCCGTCCGTCACATAGCTTGAAGGGAACACAAAGTAACTTTTCAGTTGCCAACTCCACTCCATGCATATATATGGGGAGGTACAAGCTCCAACTCGGTTTTACAGTGAAAACGGCAGGCACTTCAAACCGGCACTAGGAAACAGACCGGGAAACCATAGTCAGTGTTTCTCCTGCAAACCGTTCCCTTTGTGCTGGATGAGCGAAATTCTCTCCACATGCTCAGTTCTGAGAGATAAGTGTGTGTGAAAGCCGTCCTTCAACTAGCTTGAAGGGAACACAAAGTTTCTTTTCAGTTGCAAACCCCACTCCATACATATATATGGGGAGGTACAAGCTCCAACTCGGTTTTACAGTGAAAACGGCAGGCACTTCAACCCGGCACTAGGAAACAGACTGAGAAACCAGAGTAATTGTTTCTCCTGCATCCCGTTCCATTTGTGCTGGATGAACGAACGTCTCCCCTCATGCTCAGTTCTGAGAGATAAGTGTGTGTGAAAGCCGTCCTTCACCTAGCTTGAGGGGAACACAAAGTTTCTTTTCAGTTGCCAACTCCACTCCATACATATATAGGGGGAAGTACATGCTCCAACTAGGTTTTACAGTGAAAACGGCAGGCACTTCAAACCGGCACTAGGAAACACACTGAGAAACCAGAGTAAGGGTTTCTCCTGCAACCCGTTCCCTTTGTGCTGGATGAACGAACGTCTCTCCACATGCTCAGTTCTGAGAGAAAAGTGTGTGTGAAAGCAGGCCTTCACCTAGCTTGAGGGGAACACAAAGTTTCTTTTCAGTTGCCAACTCCAGTCCATACATATATATGGGGAGGTACAAGCTCCAACTCGGTTTTACAGTGAAAACGGCCGGCACTTCAAACCGGCACTAGGAAACAGACTGAGAAACCAGAGTAAGGGTTTCTCCTGCAACCCGTTCCCTTTGTGCTGGATGAAGGAACGTCTCTCCACATGTTCAGTTCTGAGAGATAAGTGTGTGTGAAAGCCGTCCTTCACCTAGCTTGAAGGGAACACAAAGTTTCTTTTCAGTTGCAAACTCCACTCCATACATAAATATGGGAATGTACAAGCTCCAACTCGGTTTTACAGTGAAAACGGCACGCACTTCAAACCGGCACTAGGAAACAGACTAAGAAACCAGAGTAATTGTTTCTCCTGCATCCCGTTCCATTTGTGCTGGATGAACGAACGTCTCTCCTCATGCTCAGTTCTGAGAGATAAGTGTGTGTGAAAGCCGTCCTTCACCTAGCTTGAAGGGAACACAAAGTTTCTTTTCAGTTGCAAACCCCACTCCATACATATATATGGGGAGGTTCAAGCTCCAACACGGTTTTACAGTGAAAACGGCAGGCACATCAAACCGGCACTAGGAAACAGACTGAGAAACCAGAGAAAGGGTTTCTCCTGCAAACCGTTCCCTTTGTGCTGGATGAACGAACGTCTCTCCACATGCTCAGTTCTGAGAGATAAGTGTGTGTGAAAGCCGTCCTTCACCTAGCTTGAAGGGAACACAAAGTTTCTTTTCAGATGCCAACTCCACCCCATACATATATATGGGGTGGTACAAGCTCCAACTCGGTTTTACAGTGAAAACGGCAGGCACTACAAACCGGCACTAGGAAACAGACTGAGAAACCAGAGTAAGGGTTTCTCCTGCAACCCGTTCCCTTTGTGCTGGATGAGCGAACTTCTCTCCACATGCTCAGTTCTGAGCGATAAGTGTGTGTGAAAGCCGTCCTTCACCTAGCTTGAAGGGAACACAAAGTTTCTTTTCAGTTGCAAACCCCACTCCATACATATATATGGGGAGGTTCAAGCTCCAACTAGGTTTTACAGTGAAAACCGCAGGCACTTCAAACCGGCACTAGGAAACAGACTGAGAAACCAGAGTAATGGTTTCTCCTGTAACCCGTTCCCTTTGTGCTGGATGAACGAACGTCTCTCCACATGCTCAGTTCTGAGAGATAAGTGTGTGTGAAAGCCGTTCTTCACCTAGCTTGAAGGGAACACAAAGTTTCTTTTCAGTTGCCAACTCCACTCCATCCATATATATGGGGAAGTACAAGCTCCAACTCGGTTTTACAGTGAAAACGGCAGGCACTTCAAACCGGCACTAGGAAACAGACTGAGAAACCAGAGTAATGGTTTCTCCTGCAACCCGTTCCCTTTGTGCTGGATGAACGAACGTCTCTCCACATGCTCAGTTCTGAGAGATAAGTGTGTGTGAAAGCCGTCCTTCACCTAGCTTGAAGGGAACACAAAGTTTCTTTTCAGATGCAATCTCCACTCCATACATATATATGGGGAGGTACAAGCTCCAACTAGGTTTTACAGTGAAAACGGCAGGCACTTCAAACCGGCACTAGGAAACAGACTGAGAAACCAGAGTAAGGGTTACTCCTGCAACCCGGTCCCTTTGTGCTGGATGAACGAACGTCTCTCCACATGCTCAGTTCTGAGAGATAAGTGTGTGTGAAAGCCGTCCTTCACCTAGCTTGAAGGGAACACAAAGTTTCTTTTCAGTTGCCAACTCCAATCCATACATATATATGGGGAGGTACAAGCTCCAACTCGGTTTTACAGTGAAAACGGCAGGCACTTCAAACCGGCACTAGGAAACAGACTGAGAAACCAGAGTAAGGGTTTCCCTGCAAACCGTTCCCTTTGTGCTGGATGAACGAACGTCTCTCCACATGCTCAGTTCATAGAGATAAGTGTGTGTGAAAGCCGTCCTTTAGCTAGCTTGAAGGGAACACAAAGTTTCTTTTCAGTTGCAAACTCCACTCCATACATATATATGGGGAGATACAAGCTCCAACTCGGTTTTACAGTGAAAACGGCAGGCAATTCAAACCGGCACTAGGAAACAGACTGAGAAACCAGAGTAAGGGTTTCTCCTGAAACCCGTTCCCTTTGTGCTGGATGAAAGAACGTCTCTCCACATGCTCAGTTCATAGAGATAAGTGTGTGTGAAAGCCGTCCGTCACATAGCTTGAAGGGAACACAAAGTAACTTTTCAGTTGCCAACTCCACTCCATGCATATATATGGGGAGGTACAAGCTCCAACTCGGTTTTACAGTGAAAACGGCAGGCACTTCAAACCGGCACTAGGAAACAGACCGGGAAACCATAGTCAGTGTTTCTCCTGCAAACCGTTCCCTTTGTGCTGGATGAGCGAAATTCTCTCCACATGCTCAGTTCTGAGAGATAAGTGTGTGTGAAAGCCGTCCTTCACCTAGCTTGAAGGGAACACAAAGTTTCTTTTCAGTTGCAAACCCCACTCCATACATATATATGGGGAGGTACAAGCTCCAACTCGGTTTTACAGTGAAAACGGCAGGCACTTCAACCCGGCACTAGGAAACAGACTGAGAAACCAGAGTAATTGTTTCTCCTGCATCCCGTTCCATTTGTGCTGGATGAACGAACGTCTCACCTCATGCTCAGTTCTGAGAGATAAGTGTGTGTGAAAGCCGTCCTTCACCTAGCTTGAGGGGAACACAAAGTTTCTTTTCAGTTGCCAACTCCACTCCATACATATATAGGGGGAAGTACATGCTCCAACTAGGTTTTACAGTGAAAACGGCAGGCACTTCAAACCGGCACTAGGAAACACACTGAGAAACCAGAGTAAGGGTTTCTCCTGCAACCCGTTCCCTTTGTGCTGGATGAACGAACGTCTCTCCACATGCTCAGTTCTGAGAGAAAAGTGTGTGTGAAAGCAGGCCTTCACCTAGCTTGAGGGGAACACAAAGTTTCTTTTCAGTTGCCAACTCCAGTCCATACATATATATGGGGAGGTACAAGCTCCAACTCGGTTTTACAGTGAAAACGGCCGGCACTTCAAACCGGCACTAGGAAACAGACTGAGAAACCAGAGTAAGGGTTTCTCCTGCAACCGGTTCCCTTTGTGCTGGATGAAGGAACGTCTCTCCACATGTTCAGTTCTGAGAGATAAGTGTGTGTGAAAGCCGTCCTTCACCTAGCTTGAAGGGAACACAAAGTTTCTTTTCAGTTGCAAACTCCACTCCATACATAAATATGGGAATGTACAAGCTCCAACTCGGTTTTACAGTGAAAACGGCACGCACTTCAAACCGGCACTAGGAAACAGACTAAGAAACCAGAGTAATTGTTTCTCCTGCATCCCGTTCCATTTGTGCTGGATGAACGAACGTCTCTCCTCATGCTCAGTTCTGAGAGATAAGTGTGTGTGAAAGCCGTCCTTCACCTAGCTTGAAGGGAACACAAAGTTTCTTTTCAGTTGCAAACCCCACTCCATACATATATATGGGGAGGTTCAAGCTCCAACACGGTTTTACAGTGAAAACGGCAGGCACATCAAACCGGCACTAGGAAACAGACTGAGAAACCAGAGAAAGGGTTTCTCCTGCAACCCGTTCCCTTTGTGCTGGATGAACGAACGTCTCTCCACATGCTCAGTTCTGAGAGATAAGTGTGTGTGAAAGCCGTCCTTCACCTAGCTTGAAGGGAACACAAAGTTTCTTTTCAGATGCCAACTCCACCCCATACATATATATGGGGTGGTACAAGCTCCAACTCGGTTTTACAGTGAAAACGGCAGGCACTACAAACCGGCACTAGGAAACAGACTGAGAAACCAGAGTAAGGGTTTCTCCTGCAACCCGTTCCCTTTGTGCTGGATGAGCGAACTTCTCTCCACATGCTCAGTTCTGAGCGATAAGTGTGTGTGAAAGCCGTCCTTCACCTAGCTTGAAGGGAACACAAAGTTTCTTTTCAGTTGCAAACCCCACTCCATACATATATATGGGGAGGTTCAAGCTCCAACTCGGTTTTACAGTGAAAACGGCAGGCACATCAAACCGGCACTAGGAAACAGACTGAGAAACCAGAGAAAGGGTTTCCCCTGCAACCCGTTCCCTTTGTGCTGGATGAACGAACGTCTCTCCACATGCTCAGTTCTGAGAGATAAGTGTGTGTGAAAGCCGTCCTTCACCTAGCTTGAAGGGAACACAAAGTTTCTTTTCAGATGCCAACTCCACCCCATACATATATATGGGGTGGTACAAGCTCCAACTCGGTTTTACAGTGAAAACGGCAGGCACTACAAACCGGCACTAGGAAACAGATTGAGAAAGCAGAGTCAGTGTTTCTCCTGCAACCCGTTCCCTTTGTGCTGGATGAAGGATCGTCTCTCCACATGCTCAGTTCTGAGAGATAAGTGTGTGTGAAAGCCGTCGTTCACCTATCTTGAAGGGAACACAAAGTTTCTTTTAAGTTGTAAACACCACTACATACATATATATGGGGAGGTACAAGCTCCAACTCGGTTTTACAGTGAAAACGGCAGGCACTACAAACCGGCACTAGGAAACAGACTGAGAAACCAGAGTAAGGGTTTCTCCTGCAACCCGTTCCCTTTGTGCTGGATGAGCGAAATTCTCTCCACATGCTCAGTTCTGAGAGATAAGTGTGTGTGAAAGCCGTCCTTCACCTAGCTTAAAGGGAACACAAAGTTTCTTTTCAGTTGCAAACCCCACTCCATACATATATATGGGGAGGTACAAGCTCCAACTCGGTTTTATAGTGAAAACGGCAGGCACTTCAACCCGGCACTAGGAAACAGACTGAGAAACCAGAGTAAGGGTTTCTCCTGCAAACCGTTCCCTTTGTGCTGGATGAACGAACGTCTCTCCAAATGCTCAGTTCTGAGAGATAAGTGTGTGTGAAAGCCGTCCTTCACCTAGCTTGAGGGGAACACATAGTTTCTTTTCAGTTGCCAACTCCACTCCATACATATATAGGGGGAGGTACATGCTCCAACTCGGTTTTACCGTGAAAACGGCAGGCACTTCAAACCGGCACTAGGAAACATACTGAGAAAGCAGAGTAAGGGTTTCTCCTGCAACCCGTTCCCTTTGTGCTGGATGAACGAATGTCTCTCCACATGCTCAGTTCTGAGAGATAAGTGTGTGTGAAAGCAGTCCTTCACCTAGCTTGAGGGGAACACAAAGTTTCTTTTCAGTTGCCAACTCCTCTCCATACATATATATGGGGAGGTACAAGCTCCAACTCGGTTTTACAGTGAAAAAGGCAGGCACTTCAAACCGGCACTAGGAAACAGACTGAGAAACCAGAGTAAGGGTTTCTCCTGCAACCGGTTCCCTTTGTGCTGGATGAAGGAACGTCTCTCCACATGTTCAGTTCTGAGAGATAAGCGTGTGTGAAAGCCGTCCTTCACCTAGCTTGAAGGGAACACAAAGTTTCTTTTCAGATGCCAACTCCACTCCATACATATATATGGGGAGGTACAAGCTCCAACTCGGTTTTACAGTGAAAACGGCAGGATCTTCAAACCGGCACTAGGAAACAGATTGAGAAACCAGAGTCAGTGTTTCTCCTGCAACCCGTTCCCTTGGTGCTGGATGAACGATCGTCTCTCCACATGCTCAGTTCTGAGAGATAAGTGTGTGTGAAAGCCGTCCTTCACTTAGCTTGAAGGGAACTCAAAGTTTCTTTTCAGTTTTAAACTCCACTCCATACATATATATGGTGAGGTACAAGCTCCAACTCGGTTTTACTGTGAAAACGGCAGGCACTTCAAACCGGCACTAGGAAACAGACTGATAAACCAGAGTAAGGGTTACCACTGCAACCCGTTCCCTTTGTGCTGGATGAACGAACGTCTCTCCACATGCTCAGTTCTGAGAGAACAGTGTGTGTGAAAGCCGTACTTCACCTAGCTTGAAGGGAACACAAAGTTTCTTTTCAGATGCCAACTCTACTCCATACATATATATGGGGAGGTACAAGCTCCAACTCGGTTTTACAGTGAAAACGGCAGGCACTTCAAACCGGCACTAGGAAACAGACTGATAAACCAGAGTAAGGGTTACCCCTGCAACCCGTTCCCTTTGTGCTGGATGAACGAACGTCTCTCCACATGCTCAGTTCTGAGAGAACAGTGTGTGTGAAAGCCGTACTTCACCTAGCTTGAAGGGAACACAAAGTTTCTTTTCAGATGCCAACTCCACTCCATACATATATATGGGGAGGTACAAGCTCCAACTCGGTTTTACAGTGAAAACGGCAGGCTCTTCATACCGGCACTAGGAAACAGATTGAGAAACCAGAGTCAGTGTTTCTCCTGCAACCCGTTCCCTTGGTGCTGGATGAACGATCGTCTCTCCACATGCTCAGTTCTGAGAGATAAGTGTGTGTGAAAGCCGTCCTTCACTTAGCTTGAAGGGAACTCAAAGTTTCTTTTCAGTTTTAAACTCCACTCCATACATATATATGGTGAGGTACAAGCTCCAACTCGGTTTTACTGTGAAAACGGCAGGCACTACAAACCGGCACTAGGAAACAGATTGAGAAACCAGAGTCAGTGTTTCTCCTGCAACCCGTTCCCTTTGTGCTGGATGAACGAACGTCTCTCCACATGCTCAGTTCTGAGAGAAAAGTGTGTGTGAAAGCAGGCCTTCACCTAGCTTGAGGGGAACACAAAGTTTCTTTTCAGTTGCCAACTCCACTCCATACATATATATGGGGAGGTACAAGCTCCAACTCGGTTTTATAGTGAAAACGGCAGGCACTTCAACCCGGCACTAGGAAACAGACTGAGAAACCAGAGTAAGGGTTTCTCCTGCAAACCGTTCCCTTTTTGCTGGATGAACGAACGTCTCTCCACATGCTCAGTTCTGAGAGATAAGTGTGTGTGAAAGCCGTCCTTCACCTAGCTTGAGGGGAACACAAAGTTTCTTTTCAGTTGCCAACTCCACTCCATACATATATAGGGGGAGGTACATGCTCCAACTCGGTTTTACAGTGAAAACGGCAGGCACTTCAAACCGGCACTAGGAAACAGACTGAGAAACCAGAGTAAGGGTTTCTCCTGCAACCCGTTCCCTTTGTGCTGGATGAACGAATGTCTCTCCACATGATCAGTTCTGAGAGATAAGTGTGTGTGAAAGCAGTCCTTCACCTAGCTTGAGGGGAACACAAAGTTTCTTTTCAGTTGCCAACTCCACTCCATACATATATATGGGGAGGTACAAGCTCCAACTCGGTTTTACAGTGAAAACGGCAAGCACTTCAAACCGGCACTAGGAAACAGAATGAGAAACCAGAGTAAGGGTTTCTCCTGCAAACGGTTCCCTTTGTGCTGGATGAAGGAACGTCTCTCCACATGTTCAGTTCTGAGAGATAAGCGTGTGTGAAAGCCGTCCTTCACCTAGCTTGAAGGGAACACAAAGTTTCTTTTCAGTATTCAACTCTACTCCATACATATATATGGGGAGGTACAAGCTCCTACTCGGTTTTACAGTGAAAACGGCAGGCACTTCAAACCGGCACTAGGAAACAGACTGATAAACCAGAGTAAAGGTTACCCCTGCAACCCGTTCCCTTTGTGTTGGATGAACGAACGTCTCTCCACATGCTCAGTTCTGAGAGATAATTGTGTGTGAAAGCCGTCCTTCACCTAGATTGAATGGAACACAAAGTTTCTTTTCAGTTGCAAATTCCACTCCATATATATATATGGGGAGGTACAAGCTCCAACTCGGTTTTACAGTGAAAACGGCAGGCACTTCAAACCGGCACTAGGATACAGACTGAGAAACCAGAGTAAGGGTTTCTCCTGCAAACCGTTCCCTTTGTGCTGGATGAACAAACGTCTCTCCAAATGCTCAGTTCTGAGAGATAAGTGTGTGTGAAAGCCGACCTTCACCTAGCTTGAAGGAAACACAAAGTTTCTTTTTAGTTGCAAACCCCACTCCATACATATATATGGGGAGGTACAAGCTCCAACTCAGTTTTACAGTGAAAACGGCAGGCACTTCAAACCGGCACTAGGAAACAGACTGAGAAACCAGAGTAAGGGTTTCTCCTGCAACCCGTTCCCTTTGTGCTGGATGAACGAACGTCTCTCCACATGCTCAGTTCTGAGAGATAAGTGTGTGTGAAAGCCGTCCTTCACCTAGCATGAAGGGAACACAAAGTTTCTTTTCAGTTGCAAACTCCACTCCATACATCTATATGGGCAGGTACAAGCTTCAACTCGGGTTTACAGTTAAAACGGCAGGCACTTCAAACCGGCACTAGGAAACAGACTGAGAAACCAGAGTAAGGGTTTCTCCTGCAACCCGTTCCCTTTGTGCTGGATGAACGAAAGTTTTTCCAAATTCTCAGTTCTGAGAGATAAGTGTGTGTGAAAGCCGTCCTTCACCTAGCTTGAAGGGAACACAAAGTTTCTTTTCAGTTGCAAACTCCACTCCATACATATATATGGGGAGGTACAAGCTCCAACTCGGTTTTACAGTGAAAACGGCAGGCACTTCAAACCGGTACTAGGAAACAGACTGAGAAACCAGAGTCAGTGTTTCTCCTGCAACCCGTTCCCTTTGTGCTGGATGAAAGAACATCTCTCCACATGCTCAGTTCTGAGAGATAAGTGTGTGTGAAAGCCGTCCTTCACCTAGCTTGAAGGGAACACAAAGTTTCTTTTCAGTTGTTAACCCCACTCCATACATATATATGGGGTTGTACAAGATCCAACTCGGTTTTATAGTGAAAACGGCAGGCACTTCAAACCGGCACTAGGAAACAGACTGAGAAACCAGAGTCAGTGTTTCTCCTGCAACCCGTTCCCTTTGTGCTGGATGAACGAACGTCTCTCCACATGCTCAGTTCTGAGAGATAAGTGTGTGTGAAAGCCGTCCTTCACCTAGCTTGAAGGGAACACAAAGTTTCTTTTAAGTAGCAAATTTCACTCCATACATATATATGGGGAGGTACAAGCTCCAACTCGGTTTTACAGTGAAAACGGCAGGCACTTCAAACCGGCACTAGGAAACACACTGAGACACCAGAGTAAGGGTTTCTCCTGCAACCCGTTCCCTTTGTGCTGGATGAACGAACGTCTCTCCACATGCTCAGTTCTGAGAGAAAAGTGTGTGTGAAAGCCGTCGTTCACCTAGCTTGAAGGGAACACAAAGTTTCTTTTAAGTTGTTAACTCCACTCCATACATATATATGGGGAGGTACAAGCTCCAACTCGGTTTTACTGTGAAAACGGCAGGCACTACAAACCGGCACTAGGAAACAGACTGAGAAACCAGAGTAAGGGTTTCTCCTGCAACCCGTTCCCTTTGTGCTGGATGAGCGAAATTCTCTCCACATGCTCAGTTCTGAGAGATAAGTGTGTGTGAAAGCCGTCCTTCACCTAGCTTGAAGGGAACACAAAGTTTCTTTTCAGTTGCAAACCCCACTCCATACATATATATGGGTAGGTACAAGCTCGAACTCGGTTTTACAGTGAAAACGGCAGGCACTTCAACCCGGCACTAGGAAACAGACTGAGAAACCAGAGTAAGGGTTTCTCCTGCAACCCGTTCCCTTTGTGCTGAATGAACGAACGTCTCTCCACATGCTCAGTTCTGAGAGATAAGTGTGTGTGAAAGCCGTCCTTCACCTAGATTGAAGGGAACACAAAGTTTCTTTTCAGTTGCAAATTCCACTCCATATATATATATGGGGAGGTACAAGCTCCAACTCGGTTTTACAGTGTAAACGGCAGGCACTTCAAACCGGCACTAGGATACAGACTGAGAAACCAGAGTAAGGGTTTCTCCTGCAAATTGTTCCCTTTGTGCTGGATGAACGAACGTCTCTCCAAATGCTCAGTTCTGAGAGATAAGTGTGTGTGAAAGCCGTCCTTCACCTATCTTGAAGGAAACACAAAGTTTCTTTTCAGTTGTAAACCCCACTCCATACATATATATGGGGAGGTACAAGATCCAACTCGGTTTTATAGTGAAAACGGCAGGCACTTCAAACCGGCACTAGGAAACAGACTGAGAAACCAGAGTCAGTGTTTCTCCTGCAACCCGTTCCCTTTGTGCTGGATGAACGAACGTCTCTCCACATACTCAGTTCTGAGAGATAAGTGTGTGTGAAAGCCGTCCTTCACCTAGCTTGAAGGGAACACAAAGTTTCTTTTAAGTTGCAAATTTCACTCCATACATATATATGGGGAGGTACAAGCTCCAACTCGGTTTTACAGTGAAAACGACAGGCACTTCAAACCGGCACTAGGAAACACACTGAGACACCAGAGTAAGTGTTTCTCCTGCAACCCGTTCCCTTTGTGCTGGATGAACGAACGTCTCTCCACATGCTCAGTTCTGAGAGATAAGTGTGTGTGAAAGCCGTCCTTCACCTAACTTGAGGGGAACACAAAGTTTCTTTTCAGTTGCCAACTCCACTCCATACATATATAGGGGGAGGTACAAGCTCCAACACGGTTTTACAGTGAAAACGGCAGGCACTTCAAACCGGCACTAGGAAACAGACTGAGAAAACAGAGTAAGGGTTTCTCCTGCAACCCGTTCCCTTTGTGCTGGATGAACGAACGTCTCTCCACATGCTCAGTTCTGAGAGATAAGTGTGTGTGAAAGCCGTCCTTCACCTAGCTTGAAGGAAACACAAAGTTTCTTTTCAGTTGCAAACCCCACTCCATACATATATATGGGGAGGTACAAGCTCCAACTCGGTTTTACAGTGAAAACGGCAGGCACTTCAAACCGGCACTAGGAAACAGACTGAGAAACCAGAGTAAGGGTTTCTCCTGCAACCCGTTCCCTTTGTGCTGGATGAACGAACGTCTCTCCACATGCTCAGTTCTGAGAGATAAGTGTGTGTGAAAGCCGTCCTTCACCTAGCATGAAGGGAACACAAAGTTTCTTTTCAGTTGCAAACTCCACTCCATACATCTATATGGGCAGGTACAAGCTTCAACTCGGGTTTACAGTTAAAAAGGCAGGCACTTCAAACCGGCACTAGGACACAGACTGAGAAACCAGAGAAAGGGTTTCTCCTGCAACCCGTTCCCTTTGAACTGGATGAACGAAAGTTTTTCCAAATTCTCAGTTCAGAGAGATAAGTGTGTGTGAAAGCCGTCCTTCACCTAGCTTGAAGGGAACACAAAGTTTCTTTTCAGTTGCAAACTCCACTCCATACATATATATGGGGAGGTACAAGCTCCAACTCGGTTTTACAGTGAAAACGGCAGGCACTTCAAACCGGCACTAGGAAACAGACTGAGAAACCAGAGTAAGGGTTTCTCCTGCAACCCGTTCCCTTTGTGCTGGATGAACGAACGTCTCTCCACATACTCAGTTATGAGAGATAAGTGTGTGTGAAAGCCGTCCTTCAACTAGCTTGAGGGGAACACAAAGTTTCTTTTCAGTTGCCAACTCCACTCCATACATATATAGGGGGAGGTACAAGCTCCAACTCGGTTTTACAGTGAAAACGACAGGCACTTCAAACCGGCACTAGGAAACAGACTGAGAAAACAGAGTAAGGGTTTCTCCTGCAACCCGTTCCCTTTGTGCTGGATGAACGAACGTCTCTCCACATGCTCAGTTCTGAGAGATACGTGTGTGTGAAAGCAGTCCTTCACCTAGCTTGAGGGGAACACAAAGTTTCTTTTCAGTTGCCAACTCCACTCCATACATATATATGGGGAGGTACAAGCTCCAACTCGGTTTTACAGTGAAAACGGCAGGCACTTCAAACCGGCACTAGGAAACAGACTGAGAAACCAGAGTAAGGGTTTCTCCTGCAACCGGTTCCCTTTGTGCTGGATGAACGAATGTCTCTCCACATGTTCAGTTCTGAGAGATAAGTGTGTGTGAAAGCCGTCCTTAACCTAGCTTGAAGGGAACACAAAGTTTCTTTTCAGTTGCAAACTCCACTCCAAACATATATATGGGGAGGTCCAAGCTCCAACTCGGTTTTACAGTGAAAACGGCAGGTACTTCAAACCGGTACTAGGAAACAGACAGAGAAACCAGACTAAGGGTTTCTCCTGCAACCCGTTCCCTTTGTGCTGGATGAACGAACGTCTCTCCACATGCTCAGTTCTGAGAGAAAAGTGTGTGTGAAAGCCGTCCTTCACCTAGATTGAAGGGAACACAAAGTTTCTTTCCAGTTGCCAACTCCACTACATACATATATATGGGGGGGTAGAAGCTCCAACTCTTTTTTACAGTGAAAACGGCAGGCACTTCAAACCGGCACTAGGAAACAGACTGAGAAACCAGAGTAAGGGTTTCTCCTGCAACCCGTTCCCTTTGTGCTGGATGAACGAACGTCTCTCCACATGCTCAGTTCTGAGAGATAAGTGTGTGTGAAAGCCGTCCTTCACCTAGCTTGAAGGGAACACAAAGTTTCTTTTCAGTTGCAAACTCCACTCCATACATATATATAGGGAGGTACAAGCTCCAACTCGGTTTTACAGTGAAAACGGCAGGCACTTCAAACCGGCACTAGGAAACAGACTGAGAAACCAGAGAAAGAGGTTCTCCTGCAACCCGTTCCCTTTGTGCTGGATGAACGAACGTCTCTCCAGTTGCTCATTTCTGAGAGTTACGTGTGTGTGAAAGCCATCCTTCACCTAGCTTGAAGGGAACACAAAGTTTCTTTTCAGTTGCAAACTCCACTCCATACATATATATGGGCAGGTACAAGTTCCAACTCGGTTTTACAGTGAAAACGGCAGGCACTACAAACCGGCACTAGGAAACAGACTGAGAAACAAAAGTAAGGGTTTCCCCTGCAACCCGTTCCCTTTGTGCTGGATGAAAGAACGTCTCTCCACATGCTCAGTTCTGAGAGATAATTGTGTGTGAAAGCCGTCCTTCACCTAGATTGAAGGGAACACAAAGTTTCTTTTCAGTTGCCATCTCCATTCCATACATATATATGGGGAAGTACAAGCTCCAACTCGGTTTTACAGTGAAAACGGCAGGCACTTCAAACCGGCACTAGGAAACAGACTGAGAAACCAGAGTAAGGGTTTCTCCTGCAACCCGTTCCCTTTGTGCTGGATGAAAGAACGTCTCTCCACATGCTCAGTACTGAGAGATAATTGTGTGTGAAAGCCGTCCTTCACCTAGCTTGAAGGGAACACAAAGTTTCTTTTCAGTTGCCATCTCCATTCCATACATATATATGGGGAGGTACAAGCTCCAACTCGGTTTTACAGTGAAAACGGCAGGCACTTCAAACCGGCACTAGGAAACAGACTGAGAGACCAGAGTAAGGGTTTCTCCTGCAACCCGTTCCCTTTGTGCTGGATGAACGAACGTCTCTCCACATGCTCCGTTCTGAGAGATAAGTGTGTGTGAAAGCCGTCCTTCACCTAGCTTGAAGGGAACACAAAGTTTCTTTTCAGTTGCAAACTCCAATCCATACATATATATGGGGAGGTAGAAGCTCCAACTCGATTTTACAGTGAAAACGGCAGGCACTTCAAACCGGCACTTGGAAACAGACTGAGAAACCAGAGTAATGGTTTCTCCTGCAACCCGTTCCCTTTGTGCTGGATGAACGAACGTCTCTCCAAATGCTCAGTTCTGAGAGATAAGTGTGTGTGAATGCCGTCCTTCAGCTAGCTTGAAGGGAACACAAAGTTTCTTTTCAGTTGCAAACTCCACTCCATACATATATATGGGAAGGTACAAGCTCCAACTCGGTTTTACAGTGAAAACGGCAGGCACTTCAAACCGGCACTAGGAAACAGACTGAGAAACCAGAGTCAGTGTTTCTCCTGCAACCCGTTCCCTTTGTGCTGGATGAACGAACGTCTCTCCACATACTCAGTTCTGAGAGATAAGTGTGTGTGAAAGCCGTCCTTCACCTAGCTTGAAGGGAACACAAAGTTTCTTTTAAGTTGCAAATTTCACTCCATACATATATATGGGGAGGTACAAGCTCCAACTCGGTTTTACAGTGAAAACGGCAGGCACTTCAAACCGGCAATAGGAAACAGACTGAGAAACCAGAGGCAGTGTTTCTCCTGCAACCCGTTCCCTTTGTGCTGGATGAACGAACGTCTCTCCACATGCTCAAATCTGAGAGATAAGTGTGTGTGAAAGCCGTCCTTCACCTAGCTTGTAGGGATCACAAAGTTTCTTTTCAATTGCAAACCCCACTACATACATATATATGGGGAGGTACAAGCTCCAACTCGGTTTTACAGTGAAAACGGCAGGCACTTCAAACCGGCACTAGGAAACAGACTGATAAACCACAGTAAGGGTTTCTCCTGCAACCCGTTCCCTTTGTGCTGGATGAACGAAAGTCTCTCCACATGCTCAGTTCTGAGAGATAAGTGTGTGTGAAAGCCGTCCTTCACCAAGCTTGATGGGAACACAAAGTTCTTTTCAGTTGCCAACTCCACTCCATACATATATATGGGGAGGTACAATCTCCAACTCGGTTTTACAGTGAAAACGGCAGGCACTTCAAACCGGCACTAGGAAACAGACTGAGAAACCAGAGTAAGGGTTTCTCCTGCAACCCGTTCCCTTTGTGCTGGATGAAAGAACGTCTCTCCACATGCTCAGCTCTGAGAGTTTATTGTGTGTGAAAGCCGTCCTTCACCTAGCTTGAAGGGAACACAAAGTTTCTTTTCAGTTGCAAACTCCACTCCATACATATATATGGGGAGGTACAAGCTCCAACTCGGTTTTACAGTGAAAACGGCAGGCACTTCAAACCGGCACTAGGAAACAGACTGAGAAACCAGAGTAAGGGTTTCTCCTGCAACCCGTTCTCTTTGTGCTGGATGAACGAACGTCTCTCCACATGCTCAGTTCTGAGAGTTTAGTGCGTGTGAAAGCCTTCCTTCACCTAACTTGTAGGGAACACAAAGTTTCTTTTCAGTTGCAAACTCCACTCCATACATATATATGGTGAGGTACAAGCTCCAACTCGGTTTTACAGTGAAAACGGCAGGCACTTCAAACCGGCACTAGGAAACAGACTGAGAAACCAGAGTAAGGGTTTCTCCTGCATACCGTTCCTTTTGTGTTGGATGAACGAACGTCTCTCCACATGCTCAGTTCTGAGAGATAAGTGTGTGTGAAAGCCGTCCTTCACCTAGCTTGAAGGGAACACAAAGTTTCTTTTCAGTTGCAAACCCCACTCCATACATATATAAGGGGAGGTACAAGCTCCAACTCGGTTTTACTGTGAAAACGGCAGGCCCTTCAAACCGGCACTAGGAAACAGACTGAGAAAACAGAGTCAGTGTTTCTCCTGCAACCCGTTCCCTTTGTGCTGGATGAAAGAACGTCTCTCCACATGCTCAGTTCTGAGAGATAAGTGTGTGTGAAAGCCGTCCTTCACCCAGCTTGAAAGAAACACAAAGTTTCTTTTCAGTTGTAAACCCCACTCCATACATATATATGGGGAGGTACAAGATCCAACTCGGTTTTACAGTGAAAATGGCAGGCACTTCAAACCGGCACTAGGGAACAGACTGAGAAACCAGAGTAAGGGTTTCTCCTGCAAACCGTTCCCTTTGTGCTGGATGAACGAACGTCTCTCCACATGCTCAGTTCTGAAAGATAAGTGTGTGTGAAAGCCGTCCTTCACCTAGCTTGAAGGGAACTCAAAGTTTCTTTTCAGTTGCAAACTCCACTCCATACATATATATGGGGAGGAACAAGCTCCAACTCGGTTTTACAGTGAAAACGGCAGGCACTTCAAACCGGCACTAGGAAACAGACTGAGAAACCAGAGTTACTGTTTCTCCTGCAACCCGTTCCCTTTGTGCTGGATGAACGAACGTCTCTCCACATGCTCATTTCTGAGAGAAAATTGTGTGTGAAAGCCGTCCTTCACATAGCTTGAAGGGAACACAAAGTTTCTTTTCAGTTGCAAACTCCACTCCATACATATATATGGGGAGGTACAAGCTCAAACTCGGTTTTACAGTGAAAACGGCAGGCACTTCAAACCGGCACTAAGAAACAGACTGAGAAACCAGAGTAAGGGTTTCTCCTGCAACCCGTTCCATTTTTGCTGGATGAACGAACGTCTCTCCACATGCTCAGATATGAGAGATAAGTGTGTGTGAAAGACGTCTTCAACTAGCTTGTAGGGATCACAAGTTTCTTTTCAGTAGCAAACCCCACTCCATACATATATATGGGGAGGTACAAGCTCCAACTCGGTTTTACAGTGAAAACGGCAGGCACTTCAAACCGGCACTAGGAAACAGACTGAGAAACCAGAGGCAGTGTTTCTCCTGCATCCCGTTCCCTTTGTGCTGGATGAATGAACGTCTCTCCACATGCTCAGTTCTGAGAAATAAGTGTGTGTGAAAGCCGTCCTTCACCTAGCTTGAAGGGAACACAAAGTTTCTTTTCAGTTGCAAACTCCACTCCATACATAAATATGGGGGGGTAGAAGCTCCAACTCGGTTTTACAGTGAAAACGGCAGGCACTTCAAACCGGCACTAGGAAACAGACTGAGAAACCAGACTAATGGTTTCTCCTGCAACCCGTTCCTTTTGTGCTGGATGAACGAACGTCTTTCCACATGCTCAGTTCTGAGAGATAAGTGTGTGTGAAAGCCGTCCTTCACCTAGCTTGAAGGGAACACAAAGTTTCTTTTCAGTTGCAAACTCCACTCCATACATATATATAGGGAGGTACAAGCCCCAACTCGGTTTTACAGTGAAAACGGCAGGCACTTCAAACCGGCACTAGGAAACAGACTGAGAAACCAGAGTAAGGGTTTCTCCTGCAACCCGTTCCCTTTGTGCTGGATGAACGAACGTCTCTCCACTTGCTCAGTTCTGAGAGTTACGTGTGTGTGAAAGCCATTCTTCACCTAGCTTGAAGGGAACACAAAGATTCTTTTCAGTTGCAAACTTCACTCCATACATATATATGGGGAGGTACAAGTTCCAACTCGGTTTTACAGTGAAAACGGCAGGCACTTCAAACCAGAACTAGGAAACAGACTGAGAAACCAGAGTAAGGGTTTCTCCTGCAACCCGTTCCCTTTGTGCTGGATGAAAGAACGTCTCTCCACATGCTCAGTTCTGAGAGATAATTGTGTGTGAAAGCCGTCCTTCACCTCGCTTGAAGGGAACAGAAAGTTTCTTTTCAGTTGCCATCTCCATTCCATACATATATATGGGGAAGTACAAGCTCCAACTCGGTTTTACAGTGAAAACGGCAGGCACTTCAAACCGGCACTAGGAAACAGACTGAGAAACCAGAGTAAGGGTTTCTCCTGCAACCCGTTCCCTTTGTGCTGGATGAACGAACGTCTCTCCACATGCTCCGTTCTGAGAGATAAGTGTGTGTGAAAGCCGTCCTTAACCTAGCTTGAAGGGAACACAAAGTTTCTTTTCAGTTGCAAACTCCAATCCATACATATATATGGGGAGGTACAAATCAAACTCGGTTTTATAGTGAAAACGGCAGGCACTTCAAACCGGCACTAGGAAACAGACTGAGAAACCAGAGTAAGGGTTTCTCCTGCAACCCGTTCCCTTTGTGCTGGATGAACGAACGTCTCTCCACATGCTCCGTTCTGAGAGATAAGTGTGTGTGAAAGCCGTCCTTCACTTAGCTTGAAGGGAACACAAAATTTCTTTTCAGTTGCAAACTCCACTCCATACATATATATGGGGAGGTACAAGCCCAAACTCTGTTTTACAGTGAAAACGGCAGGCACTTCAAAACGGCACTAGGAAACAAACTGAGAAACCAGAGTCAGTGTTTCTCCTGCAACCCGTTCCATTTGTGCTGGATGAAAGAACGTCTCTCCACATGCTCAGATCTGACAGATAAGTGTGTGTGAAAGCCGTCTTCACCTAGCTTGTAGGGATCACAAAGTTTCTTTTCAGTAGCAAACCCCACTCCATACATATATATGGGGAGGTACAAGCTCCAACTCGGTTTTACAGTGAAAACGGCAGGCACTTCAAACCGGCACTAGGAAACAGACTGAGAAACCAGAGTAAGGGTTTCTCCTGCAACCCGTTCCCTTTGTGCTGGATGAACGAACGTCTCTCCACATGCTCAGTTCTGAGAAATAAGTGTGTGTGAAAGCCGTCCTTCACCTAGCTTGAAGGGAACACAAAGTTTCTTTTCAGTTGCAAACCCCACTCCATACATACATATGGGGGGGTAGAAGCTCCAACTCGGTTTTACAGTGAAAACGGCAGGCACTTCAAACCGGCACTAGGAAACAGACTGAGAAACCAGACTAAGGGTTTCTCCTGAAACCCGTTCCCTTTGTGCTGGATGAACGAACGTCTCTCCACATGCTCAGTTCTGAGAGATAAGTGTGTGTGAAAGCCGTCCTTCACCTAGCTTGAAGGGAACACAAAGTTTCTTTTCAGTTGCAAACTCCACTCCATATATATATATAGGGAGGTACAAACCCCAACTCGGTTTTACAGTGAAAACGGCAGGCCCTTCAAACCGGCACTAGGAAACAGACTGAGAAACCAGAGTAAGAGGTTCTCCTGCAACCCGTTCCATTTGTGCTGGATGAACGAACGTCTCTCCACTTGCTCATTTCTGAGAGTTACGTGTGTGTGAAAGCCATTCTTCACCTAGCTTGAAGGGAACACAAAGATTCTTTTCAGTTGCAAACTCCACTCCATACATATATATGGGGAGGTACAAGTTCCAACTCGGTTTTACAGTGAAAACGGCAGGCACTTCAAACCGGCACTAGGAAACAGACTGAGAAACCAGAGTAAGGGTTTCTCCTGCAAACCGTTCCCTTTGTGCTGGATGAAAGAACGTCTCTCCACATGCTCAGTTCTGAGAGATAATTGTGTGTGAAAGCCGTCCTTCACCTAGCTTGAAGGGAACAGAAGTTTCTTTTCAGTTGCCATCTCCACTCCATACATATATATGGGGAGGTACAAGCTCCAACTCGGTTTTACAGTGAAAACGGCAGGCACTTCAAACCGGCACTAGGAAACAGACTGAGAAACCAGAGTAAGGGTTTCTCCTGCAACCCGTTCCCTTTGTGCTGGATGAACGAACGTCTCTCCACATGCTCAGTTCTGAGAGATAAGTGTGTGTGAAAGCCGTCCTTCACCTAGCATGAAGGGAACACAAAGTTTCTTTTCAGTTGCAAACTCCACTCCATACATCTATATGGGCAGGTACAAGCTTCAACTCGGGTTTACAGTAAAAACGGCAGGCACTTCAAACCGGCACTAGGAAACAGACTGAGAAACCAGAGTAAGGGTTTCTCCTGCATACCGTTCCTTTTGTGCTGGATGAACGAACGTCTCTCCACATGCTCAGTTCTGAGAGATAAGTGTGTGTGAAAGCCGTCCTTCACCTAGCTTGAAGGGAACACAAAGTTTCTTTTCAGTTGCAAACCCCACTCCATACATATATATGGGGAGGTACAAGCTCCAACTCGGTTTTACTGTGAAAACGGCAGGCACTTCAAACCGGCACTAGGAAACAGACTGAGAAAACAGAGTCAGTGTTTCCCCTGCAACCCGTTCCCTTTGTGCTGGATGAAAGAACGTCTCTCCACATGCTCAGTTCTGAAAGATAAGTGTGTGTGAAAGCCGTCCTTCACCTAGCTTGAAGGGAACACAAAGTTTCTTTTCAGTTGCAAACTCCACTCCATACATATATATGGGGAGGAACAAGCTCCAACTCGGTTTTACAGTGAAAACGGCAGGCACTTCAAACCGGCACTAGGAAACAGACTGAGAAACCAGAGTTACTGTTTCTCCTGCAACCCGTTCCCTTTGTGCTGGATGAACGAACGTCTCTCCACATGCTCAGTTCTGAGAGAAAAGTGTGTGTGAAAGCCGTCCTTCACATAGCTTGAAGGGAACACAAAATTTCTTTTCAGTTGCAAACTCCACTCCATACATATATATGGGGAGGTACAAGCTCCAACTCGGTTTTACAGTGAAAACGGCAGGCACTTCAAACCGGCACTAGGAAACAGACTGAGAAACCAGAGAAAGGGTTTCTCCTGCAACCCGTTCCCTTTGTGCTGGATGAACGAACGTCTCTCCACATGCTCAGATATGAGAGATAAGTGTGTGTGAAAGCCGTCTTCACCTAGCTTGTAGGGATCACAAGTTTCTTTTCAGTAGCAAACCCCACTCCATACATATATATGGGGAGGTACAAGCTCCAACTCGGTTTTACAGTGAAAACGGCAGGCACTTCAAACCGGCACTAGGAAACAGACTGAGAAACCAGAGTAAGGGTTTCTCCTGCATCCCGTTCCCTTTGTGCTGGATGAATGAACGTCTCTCCACATGCTCAGTTCTGAGAAATAAGTGTGTGTGAAAGCCGTCCTTCACCTAGCTTGAAGGGAACACAAAGTTTCTTTTCAGTTGCAAACTCCACTCCATACATAAATATGGGGGGGTAGAAGCTCCAACTCGGTTTTACAGTGAAAACGGCAGGCCCTTCAAACCGGCACTAGGAAACAGACTGAGAAACCAGAGTAAGGGTTTCTCCTGCAACCCGTTCCATTTGTGCTGGATGAACGAACGTCTCTCCACTTGCTCAGTTCTGAGAGTTACGTTTGTGTGAAAGCCATTCTTCACCTAGCTTGAAGGGAACACAAAGATTCTTTTCAGTTGCAAACTTCACTCCATACATATATATGGGGAGGTACAAGTTCCAACTCGGTTTTACAGTGAAAACGGCAGGCACTTCAAACCGGAACTAGGAAACAGACTGAGAAACCAGAGTAAGGGTTTCTCCTGCAACCCGTTCCCTTTGTGCTGGATGAACGAACGTCTCTCCACATGCTCAGTTCTGAGAGATAATTGTGTGTGAAAGCCGTCCTTCACCTAGCTTGAAGGGAACAGAAAGTTTCTTTTCAGTTGCCATCTCCATTCCATACATATATATGGGGAAGTACAAGCTCCAACTCGGTTTTACAGTGAAAACGGCAGGCACTTCAAACCGGCACTAGGAAACAGACTGAGAAACCAGAGTAAGGGTTTCTCCTGCAACCCGTTCCCTTTGTGCTGGATGAACGAACGTCTCTCCACATGCTCCGTTCAGAGAGATAAGTGTGTGTGAAAGCCGTCCTTAACCTAGCTTGAAGGGAACACAAAGTTTCTTTTCAGTTACAAACTCCAATCCATACATATATATGGGGAGGTACAAATCAAACTCGGTTTTATAGTGAAAACGGCAGGCACTTCAAACCGGCACTAGGAAACAGACTGAGAAAGCAGAGTAAGGGTTTCTCCTGCAACCCGTTCCCTTTGTGCTGGATGAACGAACGTCTCTCCACATGCTCAGTTCTGAGGGTTTATTGTGTGTGAAAGCCGTCCTTCACCTAGCTTGAAGGGAACACAAAGTTTCTTTTCAGTTGCAAACTCCACTCCATACATATATATGGGGAGGTACAAGCTCCAACACGGTTTTACAGTGAAAACGGCAGGCACTTCAAACCGGTACTAGGAAACAGACTGAGAAACCAGACAAAGGGTTTCTCCTGCAACCCGTTCCCTTTGTGCTGGATGAACGAACGTCTCTCCACATGCTCCGTTCTGAGAGATAAGTGTGTGTGAAAGCCGTCCTTCACTTAGCTTGAAGGGAACACAAAATTTCTTTTCAGTTTCAAACTCCACTCCATACATATATATGGGGAGGTACAAGCCCAAACTCTGTTTTACAGTGAAAACGGCAGGCACTTCAAAACGGCACTAGGAAACAAACTGAGAAACCAGAGTCAGTGTTTCTCCTGCAACCCGTTCCATTTGTGCTGGATGAAAGAACGTCTCTCCACATGCTCAGATCTGACAGATAAGTGTGTGTGAAAGCCGTCTTCACCTAGCTTGTAGGGATCACAAAGTTTCTTTTCAGTAGCAAACCCCACTCCATACATATATATGGGGAGGTACAAGCTCCAACTCGGTTTTACAGTGAAAACGGCAGGCACTTCAAACCGGCACTAGGAAACAGACTGAGAAACCAGAGTAAGGGATTCTCCTGCAACCCGTTCCCTTTGTGCTGGATGAACGAACGTCTCTCCACATGCTCCGTTCTGAGAGATAAGTGTGTGTGAAAGCCGTCCTTCACTTAGCTTGAAGGGAACACAAAATTTCTTTTCAGTTGCAAACTCCACTCCATACATATATATGGGGAGGTACAAGCCCAAACTCTGTTTTACAGTGAAAACGGCAGGCACTTCAAAACGGCACTAGGAAACAAACTGAGAAACCAGAGTCAGTGTTTCTCCTGCAACCCGTTCCATTTGTGCTGGATGAAAGAACGTCTCTCCACATGCTCAGATCTGACAGATAAGTGTGTGTGAAAGCCGTCTTCACCTAGCTTGTAGGGATCACAAAGTTTCTTTTCAGTAGCAAACCCCACTCCATACATATATATGGGGAGGTACAAGCTCCAACTCGGTTTTACAGTGAAAACGGCAGGCACTTCAAACCGGCACTAGGAAACAGACTGAGAAACCAGAGTAAGGGTTTCTCCTGCAACCCGTTCCCTTTGTGCTGGATGAACGAACGTCTCTCCACATGCTCAGTTCTGAGAAATAAGTGTGTGTGAAAGCCGTCCTTCACCTAGCTTGAAGGGAACACAAAGTTTCTTTTCAGTTGCAAACCCCACTCCATACATACATATGGGGGGGTAGAAGCTCCAACTCGGTTTTACAGTGAAAACGGCAGGCACTTCAAACCGGCACTAGGAAACAGACTGAGAAACCAGACTAAGGGTTTCTCCTGCAACCCGTTCCCTTTGTGCTGGATGAACGAACGTCTCTCCACATGCTCAGTTCTGAGAGATAAGTGTGTGTGAAAGCCGTCCTTCACCTAGCTTGAAGGGAACACAAAGTTTCTTTTCAGTTGCAAACTCCACTCCATACATATATATAGGGAGGTACAAACCCCAACTCGGTTTTACAGTGAAAACGGCAGGCCCTTCAAACCGGCACTAGGAAACAGACTGAGAAACCAGAGTAAGAGGTTCTCCTGCAACCCGTTCCATTTGTGCTGGATGAACGAACGTCTCTCCACTTGCTCATTTCTGAGAGTTACGTGTGTGTGAAAGCCATTCTTCACCTAGCTTGAAGGGAACACAAAGATTCTTTTCAGTTGCAAACTCCACTCCATACATATATATGGGGAGGTACAAGTTCCAACTCGGTTTTTCAGTGAAAACGGCAGGCACTTCAAACCGGCACTAGGAAACAGACTGAGAAACCAGAGTAAGGGTTTCTCCTGCAAACCGTTCCCTTTGTGCTGGATGAAAGAACGTCTCTCCACATGCTCAGTTCTGAGAGATAATTGTGTGTGAAAGCCGTCCTTCACCTAGCTTGAAGGGAACAGAAGTTTCTTTTCAGTTGCCATCTCCACTCCATACATATATATGGGGAGGTACAAGCTCCAACTCGGTTTTACAGTGAAAACGGCAGGCACTTCAAACCGGCACTAGGAAATAGACTGAGACACCAGAGTAAGGGTTTCACCTGCAACCCGTTCCCTTTGTGCTGGATGAACGAACGTCTCTCCACATGCTCAGTTCTGAGAGATAAGTGTGTGTGAAAGCCGTCCTTCACCTAGCATGAAGGGAACACAAAGTTTCTTTTCAGTTGCAAACTCCACTCCATACATCTATATGGGCAGGTACAAGCTTCAACTCGGGTTTACAGTTAAAACGGCAGGCACTTCAAACCGGCACTAGGAAACAGACTGAGAAACCAGAGTAAGGGTTTCTCCTGCATACCGTTCCTTTTGTGCTGGATGAACGAACGTCTCTCCACATGCTCAGTTCTGAGAGATAAGTGTGTGTGAAAGCCGTCCTTCACCTAGCTTGAAGGGAACACAAAGTTTCTTTTCAGTTGCAAACCCCACTCCATACATATATATGGGGAGGTACAAGCTCCAACTCGGTTTTACTGTGAAAACGGCAGGCCCTTCAAACCGGCACTAGGAAACAGACTGAGAAAACAGAGTCAGTGTTTCCCCTGCAACCCGTTCCCTTTGTGCTGGATGAAAGAACGTCTCTCCACATGCTCAGTTCTGAGAGATAAGTGTGTGTGAAAGCCGTCCTTCACCTAGCTTGAAGGGAACACAAAGTTTCTTTTCAGTTGCAAACCCCACTCCATACATATATATGGGGAGGTACAAGCTCCAACTCGGTTTTACTGTGAAAACGGCAGGCCCTTCAAACCGGCACTAGGAAACAGACTGAGAAAACAGAGTCAGTGTTTCCCCTGCAACCCGTTCCCTTTGTGCTGGATGAAAGAACGTCTCTCCACATGCTCAGTTCTGAGAGATAAGTGTGTGTGAAAGCCGTCCTTCACCTAGCTTGAAGGAAACACAAAGTTTCTTTTCAGTTGTAAACCCCACTCCATACATATATATGGGGAGGTACAAGCTCCAACTCGGTTTTACAGTGACAACGGCAGGCACTTCAAACCGGCACTAGGAAACAGACTGAGAAACCAGAGTAAGGGTTTCTCCTGCAACCCGTTCCATTTTTGCTGGATGAACGAACGTCTCCCACATGCTCAGATCTGAGAGATAAGTGTGTGTGAAAGCCGTCTTCACCTATCTTGTAGGGATCACAAAGTTTCTTTTCAGTAGCAAACCCCACTCCATACATATATATGGGGAGGTACAAGCTCCAACTCTGTTTTACAGTGAAAACGGCAGGCACTTCAAACCGGCACTAGGAAACAGACTGAGAAACCAGAGTAAGGGTTTCTCCTGCAACCCGTTCCTTTGTGCTGGATGAACGAACGTCTCTCCACATGCTCAGTTCTGAGAAATAAGTGTGTGTGAAAGCCGTCCTTCACCTAGCTTGAAGGGAACACAAAGTTTCTTTTCAGTTGCAAACTCCACTCCATACATACATATGGGGGGGTAGAAGCTCCAACTCGGTTTTACAGTGAAAACGGCAGGCACTTCAAACCGGCACTAGGAAACAGACTGAGAAACCAGACTTAGGGTTTCTCCTGCAACCCGTTCCCTTTGTGCTGGATGAACGAACGTCTCTCCACATGCTCAGTTCTGAGAGATAAGTGTGTGTGAAAGCCGTCTTTCACCTAGCTTGAAGGGAACACAAAGTTTCTTTTCAGTTGCAAACTCCACTCCATACATATATATAGGGAGGTACAAGCCCCAACTCGGTTTTACAGTGAAAACGGCAGGCACTTCAAACCGGCACTAGGAAACAGACTGAGAAACCAGAGTAAGAGGTTCTCCTGCAACCCGTTCCGTTTGTGCTGAATGAACGAACGTCTATCCACTTGCTCAGTTCTGAGAGTTACGTGTGTGTGAAAGCCATTCTTCACCTAGCTTGAAGGGAACACAAAGATTCTTTTCAGTTGCAAACTCCACTCCATACATATATATGGGGAGGTACAAGTTCCAACTCGGTTTTACAGTGAAAACGGCAGGCACTTCAAACCGGAACTAGGAAACAGACTGAGAAACCAGAGTAAGGGTTTCTCCTGCAACCCGTTCCCTTTGTGCTGGATGAACGAACGTCTCTCCACATGCTCAGTTCTGAGAGATAAGTGTGTGTGAAAGCCGTCCTTCACCTAGCTTGAAGGGAACACAAAGTTTCTTTTCAGTTGCAAACTCCACTCCATACATATATATGGGGAGGTACAAGCTTCAACACGGTTTTACAGTGAAAACGGCAGGCACTTCAAACCGGTACTAGGAAACAGACTGAGAAACCAGAGTAAAGGTTTCTCCTGCAACCCGTTCCCTTTGTGCTGGATGAACGAACGTCTCTCCACATGCTCAGTTCTGAGAGATAAGTGTGTGTGAAAGCCGTCCTTCACCTAGCTTGAAGGGAACACAAAGTTTCTTTTCAGTTGCAAACTCCACTCCATACATATATATGGGGAGGTACAAGCTCCAACACGGTTTTACAGTGAAAACGGCAGGCACTTCAAACCGGCACTAGGAAACAGACTGAGAAACCAGAGTAAGGGTTTCTCCTGCAACCCGTTCCCTTTGTGCTGGATGAACGAACGTCTCTCCACATGCTCAGTTCTGAGAGATAAGTGTGTGTGAAAGCCGTCCTTCACTTAGCTTGAAGGGAACACAAAGTTTCTTTTCAGTTGCAAACTCCACTCCATACATATATATGGGGAGGTACAAGCTCCAACTCGGTTTTACAGTGAAAACGGCAGGCACTTCAAACCGGCACTAGGAAACAGACTGAGAAACCAGAGTAAGGGTTTCTCCTGCAACCCGTTCCCTTTGTGCTGGATGAACGAACGTCTCTCCACATGCTCAGTTCTGAGAGATAAGTGTGTGTGAAAGCCGTCCTTCACCTAGCTTGAAGGGAACACAAAGTTTCTTTTCAGTTGCAAATTCCACTCCATACATATATATGGGGAGGTACAAGCTCCAACTCGGTTTTACAGTGAAAACGGCAGGCACTTCAATCCGGCACTGGGAAACAGACTGAGAAACAAGAGTAAGGGTTTCTCCTGCAACCCGTTCCCTTTGGGCTGGATGAACGAACGTCTCTCCACATGCTCAGTTCTGAGAGATAAGTGTGTGTGAAAGCCGTCCTTCACCTAGCTTGAAGGGAACACAAAGTTTCTTTTCAGTTGCAAACTCCACTCCATACATATATATGGGGTGGTACAAGCTCCAACTCGGTTTTATAGTGAAAACGCAGGCACTTCAAACCGGCACTAGGAAAAAGACTGAGAAACCAGAGTAAGGGTTTCTCCTGCAACCCGTTCCCTTTGTGCTGGATGAAAGAACGTCTCTCCACATGCTCAGTTCTGAGAGATAAGTGTGTGTGAAAGCCGTCCTTCACCTAGCTTGAAGGGAACACAAAGTTTCTTTTCAGTTGCAAACTCCACTCCATACATATATATGGGGAGGTACAAGCTCCAACTCGGTTTTACAGTGATAACGGCAGGGACTTCAAACAGGAACTAGGAAACAGACTGAGAAACCAGACTAAGGGTTTCTCCTGCAACCCGTTCCCTTTGTGCTAGATGAACGAAAGTCTCTCCACATGCTCAGTTCTGAGAGATAAGTGTGTGTGAAAGCCGTCCTTCACCTAGCTTGAAGGGAACACAAAGTTTCTTTTCAGTTGCAAACTCCACTCCATACATATATATGAGGAGGTACAAGCTCCAACTCGATTTACAGTGAAAACGGCAGGCACTTCAAGCCGGCACTAGAAACAGACTGAGAAACAAGAGTAAGGGTTTCTCCTGCAACCCGTTCCCTTTGTGCTGGATGAACGAACGTCTCTCCCCATGCTCAGTTCTGAGAGATAAATGTGTGTGAAAGCCGTCCTTCACCTAGCTTGAAGGGAACACAAAGTTTCTTTTCAGTTGCATACTCCACTCCATACATATATATGGGGAGGTACAAGCTCCAACTCGGTTTTACAGTGAAAACGGCAGGCACTTCAAACCGGCACTAGGAAACAGTCTGAGAAACCAGAGTAAGGGTTTCTCCTGCAACCCGTTCCATTTGTGCTGAATGAACGATCGTCTCTCCACATGCTCAGTTCTGAGAGATAAATGTGTGTGAAAGCCGTACTTCACCTAGCTTGAAGGGAACACAAAGTTTCTTTTCATTTGCAAACCCCACACCATATTTATATATGGGTACGTACAAGCTCCAAATCGGTTTACAGTGAAAACGGCAGGCACTTCATACCGGCACTTGGAAACAGACTGTGAAACCAGAGTAAGGGTTTCTCCTGCAACCAGTTCCCTTTGTGCTGGAAGAACGAACGTCTCTCCACATGCTCAGTTCTGAGAGATAAGTGTGTGTGAAAGCCGTCCTTCACCTAGCTTGAAGGGAACACAAAGTTTCTTTTCAGTTGCAAACTCCACTCCATACATATATATGGGGAGGTTCAAGCTCCAACACGGATTTACAGTGAAAACGGCAGGCACTTCAAGCCGGCACGAGGAAACAGATTGAGAAACCAGAGGAAGGGTTTCTCCTGCAACCCGTTCCCTTTGTGCTGGATGAACGAACGTCTCTCCACATGCTCAGTGCTGAGAGATAAGTGTGTGTGAAAGCCGTCCTTCACCTAGCTTGAAGGGAACACAAAGTTTCTTTTCAGTTGCAAACTCCACTCCATACATATATATGGGGAGGTACAAGCCCCAACTCGGTTTTACAGTGTAAACGGCAGGCACTTCAAACCGGCACTAGGAAACAGACTGAGAAACCAGATTAAAGGATTCTCATGCAACCCGTTCCATTTGTGCTGGATGAACGAACGTCTCTCCACATGCTCAGTTCTGAGAGATAAGTGTGTGTAAAAGCCGTCCTTCACCTAGCTTGAAGGGAACACAAAGTTTCTTTTCAGTTGCAAACACCACTCCATACATATATATGGGGAGGTACAAGCACCAACTCGGTTTTACAGTGAAAAAGGCAGGCAATTCAAACCGGCACTAGGAAACAGTCTAAGAAACCAGAGTAAGGGTTTCACCTGCAACCCGTTCCCTTTGTGCTGGATGAACGAATGTAACTCCACATGCTCAGTTCTGAGAGATAAGTGTGTGTGAAAGCCGTTCTTCACCCAGCTTAAAGAGAACACAAAGTTTCTTTTCAGTTGCAAACTCCACTCCATACATATATATGGGGAGGTACAAGCTCCAACTCGGTTTTACAGTGAAAACGGCAGGCACTTCAAACCGGCACTAGGAAACAGAATGAGAAACAAGAGTCAGTGTTTCTCCTGCAATTTGTTCCCTTTGTGCTGGATGAACGAACGTCTCTCCACATGCTCAGTTCTGAGAGATAAGTGTGTGTGAAAGCGGTCCTTCAACTAGCTTGAAGGGAACACAAAGTTTCTTTTCAGTTGCAAACTCCCCTCCATATATATATATGGGGAGGTTCAAGCTCCAACTCGGTTTTACAGTGAAAACGGCAGGCACTTCAAACCGGCACTAGGAAACAGACTGAGAAACCAGAGGAACGGTTTCTCCTGCAACCCGTTCCCTTTTTGCTGGATGAACGAAAGTCTCTCCACATGCTCAGTTCTGAGAGATAAGTGTGTGTGAAAGCCGTACTTCACCTAGCTTGAAGGGAACACAAAGTTTCTTTTCAGTTGCAAACTCCACTCCATACATATATATGGGGAGGTACAAGCTCCAACTCGGTTTTACAGTGAAAACGGCAGGCACTTCTAACCGGCACTATGTAACAGACTGAGAAACCAGAGTCAGTGTTTCTCCTGCAATTTGTTCACTTTGGGCTGGATGAACGAATGTCTCTCCACATGCTCAGTTCTGAGAGATAAGTGTGTGTGAAAGCCGTCCTTCACCTAGCTTGAAGGGAACACAAAGTTTCTTTTCAGTTGCAAACTCCACTCCATACATATATATGGGGAGGTACAAGCTCCAACTCGGTTTTACAGTGAAAACGGCAGGCACTTCAAACCGGCAATAGGAATGAGACTGAGAAACCAGATTAAGGGTTTCTCCTGCAACCCGTTCCCTTTGTGCTGGATGAACGAAAGTCTCTCCACATGCTCAGTTCTGAGAGATAAGTGTGTGTGAAAGCCGTACTTCACATAGCTTGAAGGGAACACAAAGTTTCTTTTCAGTTGCAAACTCCACTCCATACATATATATGGGGAGGTACAAGCACCAACTCGGTTTTTCAGTGAAAACGGGAGGCACTTCAAACCGGCACTTGGAAACGGACTGAGAAACCAGAGTAAGGGTTTCTCCTGCAACCCGTTCCCTTTGTGCTGGATGAACGAACGTCTCTACACATGCTCAGTTCTGAGGGTTTATTGTGTGTGAAAGCCGTCCTTCACCTAGCTTGAAGGGAACACCAGGTTTCTTTTCAGTTGCAAACTCCACTCCATACATATATATAGGGAGGTACAAGCCCCAACTCGGTTTTACAGTGAAAACGGCAGGCACTTCAAACCGGCACTAGGAAACAGACTGAGAAACCAGACTAAGGGTTTCTCCTGCAACACGTTCCCTTTGTGCTGGATGAACGAACGTCTCTCCACATGCTCAGTTCTGAGAGATAAGTGTGTGTGAAAGCCGTCCTTCACGTAGCTTGAAGGGAACACAAAGTTTCTTTTCAATTGCAAACTCCACTCCATACATATATATGGGGAGGTACAAGCTCCAACACGGTTTTACAGTGAAAACGGCAGGCACTTCAAACCGGCGCTAGGAAACAGACTGAGAAACCAGAGTAATTGTTTCTCCTGCAACCCGTTCCATTTGTGCTGAATGAACGAAAGTGTCTCCACATGCTCAGTTCTGAGAGACAAGTGTGTGTGAAAGCCGTCATTCAGCAAGCTTGAAGGGAACACAAAACTTCTTGTCAATTGCCAACTTCACTCTATAGATATATATGGGGAGGAACAAGCTCGAACTCGGTTTTACAGTGCAAAACTTAGGAAATTCCAACCGGCCCTAGGAAGCAGACTGAGAAACCAGAGTAAGTGTTTCTCCTGCAACTCGTTCCCTTTTTGCTGGATGAACGAACGACTCTCCACATGCTCATTTCTGAGAGACAATTGTGTGTGAAAGCCGTCCTTCACCTAGCTTGAAGGGAACACAAAATTTCTTGTCAATTGCAAAATCCAATCCATATATATATATGTTGAGGAACAAGCTCCAACTCGGATTTACAGTGCTAACCGCAGGAACTTCTAACCGACACAAGGAAACAGACTGAGAAACCAGAGTAAGTGTTTCTCCTACTACACGTTCCATTTTTGCTAGATGAACGAAAGTCCCTCCACATGCTCAGTTCTGAGAGAAAAGTGTGTGTGAAAGCCGTCCTTCACCTAGCTTGAAGGGAACAGAAGTTTCTTTTCAGTTGCCATCTCCACTCCATACATATATATGGGGAGGTACAAGCTCCAACTCGGTTTTACAGTGAAAACGGCAGGCACTTCAAACCGGCACTAGGAAACAGACTGAGAAACC
Source organism: Vicugna pacos (assembly GCF_048564905.1). Taxonomy (NCBI): domain Eukaryota; kingdom Metazoa; phylum Chordata; class Mammalia; order Artiodactyla; family Camelidae; genus Vicugna; species Vicugna pacos. Next base: position 77,327,044 of record NW_027328741.1, on the reverse strand, counting down.
AGAGTAAGGGTTTCTCCTGCAACCCGTTCCCTTTGTGCTGGATGAACGAACGTCTCTCCACATGCTCAGTTCTGAGAGATAAGTGTGTGTGAAAGCCGTCCTTCACCTAGCATGAAGGGAACACAAAGTTTCTTTTCAGTTGCAAACTCCACTCCATACATCTATATGGGCAGGTACAAGCTTCAACTCGGGTTTACAGTAAAAACGGCAGGCACTTCAAACCGGCACTAGGAAACAGACTGAGAAACCAGAGTAAGGGTTTCTCCTGCATACCGTTCCTTTTGTGCTGGATGAACGAACGTCTCTCCACATGCTCAGTTCTGAGAGATAAGTGTGTGTGAAAGCCGTCCTTCACCTAGCTTGAAGGGAACACAAAGTTTCTTTTCAGTTGCAAACCCCACTCCATACATATATATGGGGAGGTACAAGCTCCAACTCGGTTTTACTGTGAAAACGGCAGGCACTTCAAACCGGCACTAGGAAACAGACTGAGAAAACAGAGTCAGTGTTTCCCCTGCAACCCGTTCCCTTTGTGCTGGATGAAAGAACGTCTCTCCACATGCTCAGTTCTGAAAGATAAGTGTGTGTGAAAGCCGTCCTTCACCTAGCTTGAAGGGAACACAAAGTTTCTTTTCAGTTGCAAACTCCACTCCATACATATATATGGGGAGGAACAAGCTCCAACTCGGTTTTACAGTGAAAACGGCAGGCACTTCAAACCGGCACTAGGAAACAGACTGAGAAACCAGAGTTACTGTTTCTCCTGCAACCCGTTCCCTTTGTGCTGGATGAACGAACGTCTCTCCACATGCTCAGTTCTGAGAGAAAAGTGTGTGTGAAAGCCGTCCTTCACATAGCTTGAAGGGAACACAAAATTTCTTTTCAGTTGCAAACTCCACTCCATACATATATATGGGGAGGTACAAGCTCCAACTCGGTTTTACAGTGAAAACGGCAGGCACTTCAAACCGGCACTAGGAAACAGACTGAGAAACCAGAGAAAGGGTTTCTCCTGCAACCCGTTCCCTTTGTGCTGGATGAACGAACGTCTCTCCACATGCTCAGATATGAGAGATAAGTGTGTGTGAAAGCCGTCTTCACCTAGCTTGTAGGGATCACAAGTTTCTTTTCAGTAGCAAACCCCACTCCATACATATATATGGGGAGGTACAAGCTCCAACTCGGTTTTACAGTGAAAACGGCAGGCACTTCAAACCGGCACTAGGAAACAGACTGAGAAACCAGAGTAAGGGTTTCTCCTGCATCCCGTTCCCTTTGTGCTGGATGAATGAACGTCTCTCCACATGCTCAGTTCTGAGAAATAAGTGTGTGTGAAAGCCGTCCTTCACCTAGCTTGAAGGGAACACAAAGTTTCTTTTCAGTTGCAAACTCCACTCCATACATAAATATGGGGGGGTAGAAGCTCCAACTCGGTTTTACAGTGAAAACGGCAGGCACTTCAAACCGGCACTAGGAAACAGACTGAGAAACCAGAGTAAGGGTTTCTCCTGCAACCCGTTCCATTTGTGCTGGATGAACGAACGTCTCTCCACTTGCTCAGTTCTGAGAGTTACGTTTGTGTGAAAGCCATTCTTCACCTAGCTTGAAGGGAACACAAAGATTCTTTTCAGTTGCAAACTTCACTCCATACATATATATGGGGAGGTACAAGTTCCAACTCGGTTTTACAGTGAAAACGGCAGGCACTTCAAACCGGAACTAGGAAACAGACTGAGAAACCAGAGTAAGGGTTTCTCCTGCAACCCGTTCCCTTTGTGCTGGATGAACGAACGTCTCTCCACATGCTCAGTTCTGAGAGATAATTGTGTGTGAAAGCCGTCCTTCACCTAGCTTGAAGGGAACAGAAAGTTTCTTTTCAGTTGCCATCTCCATTCCATACATATATATGGGGAAGTACAAGCTCCAACTCGGTTTTACAGTGAAAACGGCAGGCACTTCAAACCGGCACTAGGAAACAGACTGAGAAACCAGAGTAAGGGTTTCTCCTGCAACCCGTTCCCTTTGTGCTGGATGAACGAACGTCTCTCCACATGCTCCGTTCAGAGAGATAAGTGTGTGTGAAAGCCGTCCTTAACCTAGCTTGAAGGGAACACAAAGTTTCTTTTCAGTTACAAACTCCAATCCATACATATATATGGGGAGGTACAAATCAAACTCGGTTTTATAGTGAAAACGGCAGGCACTTCAAACCGGCACTAGGAAACAGACTGAGAAAGCAGAGTAAGGGTTTCTCCTGCAACCCGTTCCCTTTGTGCTGGATGAACGAACGTCTCTCCACATGCTCAGTTCTGAGGGTTTATTGTGTGTGAAAGCCGTCCTTCACCTAGCTTGAAGGGAACACAAAGTTTCTTTTCAGTTGCAAACTCCACTCCATACATATATATGGGGAGGTACAAGCTCCAACACGGTTTTACAGTGAAAACGGCAGGCACTTCAAACCGGTACTAGGAAACAGACTGAGAAACCAGACAAAGGGTTTCTCCTGCAACCCGTTCCCTTTGTGCTGGATGAACGAACGTCTCTCCACATGCTCCGTTCTGAGAGATAAGTGTGTGTGAAAGCCGTCCTTCACTTAGATTGAAGGGAACACAAAATTTCTTTTCAGTTGCAAACTCCACTCCATACATATATATGGGGAGGTACAAGCCCAAACTCTGTTTTACAGTGAAAACGGCAGGCACTTCAAAACGGCACTAGGAAACAAACTGAGAAACCAGAGTCAGTGTTTCTCCTGCAACCCGTTCCATTTGTGCTGGATGAAAGAACGTCTCTCCACATGCTCAGATCTGACAGATAAGTGTGTGTGAAAGCCGTCTTCACCTAGCTTGTAGGGATCACAAAGTTTCTTTTCAGTAGCAAACCCCACTCCATACATATATATGGGGAGGTACAAGCTCCAACTCGGTTTTACAGTGAAAACGGCAGGCACTTCAAACCGGCACTAGGAAACAGACTGAGAAACCAGAGTAAGGGATTCTCCTGCAACCCGTTCCCTTTGTGCTGGATGAACGAACGTCTCTCCACATGCTCCGTTCTGAGAGATAAGTGTGTGTGAAAGCCGTCCTTCACTTAGCTTGAAGGGAACACAAAATTTCTTTTCAGTTGCAAACTCCACTCCATACATATATATGGGGAGGTACAAGCCCAAACTCTGTTTTACAGTGAAAACGGCAGGCACTTCAAAACGGCACTAGGAAACAAACTGAGAAACCAGAGTCAGTGTTTCTCCTGCAACCCGTTCCATTTGTGCTGGATGAAAGAACGTCTCTCCACATGCTCAGATCTGACAGATAAGTGTGTGTGAAAGCCGTCTTCACCTAGCTTGTAGGGATCACAAAGTTTCTTTTCAGTAGCAAACCCCACTCCATACATATATATGGGGAGGTACAAGCTCCAACTCGGTTTTACAGTGAAAACGGCAGGCACTTCAAACCGGCACTAGGAAACAGACTGAGAAACCAGAGTAAGGGTTTCTCCTGCAACCCGTTCCCTTTGTGCTGGATGAACGAACGTCTCTCCACATGCTCAGTTCTGAGAAATAAGTGTGTGTGAAAGCCGTCCTTCACCTAGCTTGAAGGGAACACAAAGTTTCTTTTCAGTTGCAAACCCCACTCCATACATACATATGGGGGGGTAGAAGCTCCAACTCGGTTTTACAGTGAAAACGGCAGGCACTTCAAACCGGCACTAGGAAACAGACTGAGAAACCAGACTAAGGGTTTCTCCTGCAACCCGTTCCCTTTGTGCTGGATGAACGAACGTCTCTCCACATGCTCAGTTCTGAGAGATAAGTGTGTGTGAAAGCCGTCCTTCACCTAGCTTGAAGGGAACACAAAGTTTCTTTTCAGTTGCAAACTCCACTCCATACATATATATAGGGAGGTACAAACCCCAACTCGGTTTTACAGTGAAAACGGCAGGCCCTTCAAACCGGCACTAGGAAACAGACTGAGAAACCAGAGTAAGAGGTTCTCCTGCAACCCGTTCCATTTGTGCTGGATGAACGAACGTCTCTCCACTTGCTCATTTCTGAGAGTTACGTGTGTGTGAAAGCCATTCTTCACCTAGCTTGAAGGGAACACAAAGATTCTTTTCAGTTGCAAACTCCACTCCATACATATATATGGGGAGGTACAAGTTCCAACTCGGTTTTTCAGTGAAAACGGCAGGCACTTCAAACCGGCACTAGGAAACAGACTGAGAAACCAGAGTAAGGGTTTCTCCTGCAAACCGTTCCCTTTGTGCTGGATGAAAGAACGTCTCTCCACATGCTCAGTTCTGAGAGATAATTGTGTGTGAAAGCCGTCCTTCACCTAGCTTGAAGGGAACAGAAGTTTCTTTTCAGTTGCCATCTCCACTCCATACATATATATGGGGAGGTACAAGCTCCAACTCGGTTTTACAGTGAAAACGGCAGGCACTTCAAACCGGCACTAGGAAATAGACTGAGACACCAGAGTAAGGGTTTCTCCTGCAACCCGTTCCCTTTGTGCTGGATGAACGAACGTCTCTCCACATGCTCAGTTCTGAGAGATAAGTGTGTGTGAAAGCCGTCCTTCACCTAGCATGAAGGGAACACAAAGTTTCTTTTCAGTTGCAAACTCCACTCCATACATCTATATGGGCAGGTACAAGCTTCAACTCGGGTTTACAGTTAAAACGGCAGGCACTTAAAACCGGCACTAGGAAACAGACTGAGAAACCAGAGTAAGGGTTTCTCCTGCATACCGTTCCTTTTGTGCTGGATGAACGAACGTCTCTCCACATGCTCAGTTCTGAGAGATAAGTGTGTGTGAAAGCCGTCCTTCACCTAGCTTGAAGGGAACACAAAGTTTCTTTTCAGTTGCAAACCCCACTCCATACATATATATGGGGAGGTACAAGCTCCAACTCGGTTTTTCTGTGAAAACGGCAGGCCCTTCAAACCGGCACTAGGAAACAGACTGAGAAAACAGAGTCAGTGTTTCCCCTGCAACCCGTTCCCTTTGTGCTGGATGAAAGAACGTCTCTCCACATGCTCAGTTCTGAGAGATAAGTGTGTGTGAAAGCCGTCCTTCACCTAGCTTGAAGGGAACACAAAGTTTCTTTTCAGTTGCAAACCCCACTCCATACATATATATGGGGAGGTACAAGCTCCAACTCGGTTTTACTGTGAAAACGGCAGGCCCTTCAAACCGGCACTAGGAAACAGACTGAGAAAACAGAGTCAGTGTTTCCCCTGCAACCCGTTCCCTTTGTGCTGGATGAAAGAACGTCTCTCCACATGCTCAGTTCTGAGAGATAAGTGTGTGTGAAAGCCGTCCTTCACCTAGCTTGAAGGAAACACAAAGTTTCTTTTCAGTTGTAAACCCCACTCCATACATATATATGGGGAGGTACAAGCTCCAACTCGGTTTTACAGTGACAACGGCAGGCACTTCAAACCGGCACTAGGAAACAGACTGAGAAACCAGAGTAAGGGTTTCTCCTGCAACCCGTTCCATTTTTGCTGGATGAACGAACGTCTCCCACATGCTCAGATCTGAGAGATAAGTGTGTGTGAAAGCCGTCTTCACCTATCTTGTAGGGATCACAAAGTTTCTTTTCAGTAGCAAACCCCACTCCATACATATATATGGGGAGGTACAAGCTCCAACTCTGTTTTACAGTGAAAACGGCAGGCACTTCAAACCGGCACTAGGAAACAGACTGAGAAACCAGAGTAAGGGTTTCTCCTGCAACCCGTTCCTTTGTGCTGGATGAACGAACGTCTCTCCACATGCTCAGTTCTGAGAAATAAGTGTGTGTGAAAGCCGTCCTTCACCTAGCTTGAAGGGAACACAAAGTTTCTTTTCAGTTGCAAACTCCACTCCATACATACATATGGGGGGGTAGAAGCTCCAACTCGGTTTTACAGTGAAAACGGCAGGCACTTCAAACCGGCACTAGGAAACAGACTGAGAAACCAGACTTAGGGTTTCTCCTGCAACCCGTTCCCTTTGTGCTGGATGAACGAACGTCTCTCCACATGCTCAGTTCTGAGAGATAAGTGTGTGTGAAAGCCGTCTTTCACCTAGCTTGAAGGGAACACAAAGTTTCTTTTCAGTTGCAAACTCCACTCCATACATATATATAGGGAGGTACAAGCCCCAACTCGGTTTTACAGTGAAAACGGCAGGCACTTCAAACCGGCACTAGGAAACAGACTGAGAAACCAGAGTAAGAGGTTCTCCTGCAACCCGTTCCGTTTGTGCTGAATGAACGAACGTCTATCCACTTGCTCAGTTCTGAGAGTTACGTGTGTGTGAAAGCCATTCTTCACCTAGCTTGAAGGGAACACAAAGATTCTTTTCAGTTGCAAACTCCACTCCATACATATATATGGGGAGGTACAAGTTCCAACTCGGTTTTACAGTGAAAACGGCAGGCACTTCAAACCGGAACTAGGAAACAGACTGAGAAACCAGAGTAAGGGTTTCTCCTGCAACCCGTTCCCTTTGTGCTGGATGAACGAACGTCTCTCCACATGCTCAGTTCTGAGAGATAAGTGTGTGTGAAAGCCGTCCTTCACCTAGCTTGAAGGGAACACAAAGTTTCTTTTCAGTTGCAAACTCCACTCCATACATATATATGGGGAGGTACAAGCTTCAACACGGTTTTACAGTGAAAACGGCAGGCACTTCAAACCGGTACTAGGAAACAGACTGAGAAACCAGAGTAAAGGTTTCTCCTGCAACCCGTTCCCTTTGTGCTGGATGAACGAACGTCTCTCCACATGCTCAGTTCTGAGAGATAAGTGTGTGTGAAAGCCGTCCTTCACCTAGCTTGAAGGGAACACAAAGTTTCTTTTCAGTTGCAAACTCCACTCCATACATATATATGGGGAGGTACAAGCTCCAACACGGTTTTACAGTGAAAACGGCAGGCACTTCAAACCGGCACTAGGAAACAGACTGAGAAACCAGAGTAAGGGTTTCTCCTGCAACCCGTTCCCTTTGTGCTGGATGAACGAACGTCTCTCCACATGCTCAGTTCTGAGAGATAAGTGTGTGTGAAAGCCGTCCTTCACTTAGCTTGAAGGGAACACAAAGTTTCTTTTCAGTTGCAAACTCCACTCCATACATATATATGGGGAGGTACAAGCTCCAACTCGGTTTTACAGTGAAAACGGCAGGCACTTCAAACCGGCACTAGGAAACAGACTGAGAAACCAGAGTAAGGGTTTCTCCTGCAACCCGTTCCCTTTGTGCTGGATGAACGAACGTCTCTCCACATGCTCAGTTCTGAGAGATAAGTGTGTGTGAAAGCCGTCCTTCACCTAGCTTGAAGGGAACACAAAGTTTCTTTTCAGTTGCAAATTCCACTCCATACATATATATGGGGAGGTACAAGCTCCAACTCGGTTTTACAGTGAAAACGGCAGGCACTTCAATCCGGCACTGGGAAACAGACTGAGAAACAAGAGTAAGGGTTTCTCCTGCAACCCGTTCCCTTTGGGCTGGATGAACGAACGTCTCTCCACATGCTCAGTTCTGAGAGATAAGTGTGTGTGAAAGCCGTCCTTCACCTAGCTTGAAGGGAACACAAAGTTTCTTTTCAGTTGCAAACTCCACTCCATACATATATATGGGGTGGTACAAGCTCCAACTCGGTTTTATAGTGAAAACGCAGGCACTTCAAACCGGCACTAGGAAAAAGACTGAGAAACCAGAGTAAGGGTTTCTCCTGCAACCCGTTCCCTTTGTGCTGGATGAAAGAACGTCTCTCCACATGCTCAGTTCTGAGAGATAAGTGTGTGTGAAAGCCGTCCTTCACCTAGCTTGAAGGGAACACAAAGTTTCTTTTCAGTTGCAAACTCCACTCCATACATATATATGGGGAGGTACAAGCTCCAACTCGGTTTTACAGTGATAACGGCAGGGACTTCAAACAGGAACTAGGAAACAGACTGAGAAACCAGACTAAGGGTTTCTCCTGCAACCCGTTCCCTTTGTGCTAGATGAACGAAAGTCTCTCCACATGCTCAGTTCTGAGAGATAAGTGTGTGTGAAAGCCGTCCTTCACCTAGCTTGAAGGGAACACAAAGTTTCTTTTCAGTTGCAAACTCCACTCCATACATATATATGAGGAGGTACAAGCTCCAACTCGATTTACAGTGAAAACGGCAGGCACTTCAAGCCGGCACTAGAAACAGACTGAGAAACAAGAGTAAGGGTTTCTCCTGCAACCCGTTCCCTTTGTGCTGGATGAACGAACGTCTCTCCCCATGCTCAGTTCTGAGAGATAAATGTGTGTGAAAGCCGTCCTTCACCTAGCTTGAAGGGAACACAAAGTTTCTTTTCAGTTGCATACTCCACTCCATACATATATATGGGGAGGTACAAGCTCCAACTCGGTTTTACAGTGAAAACGGCAGGCACTTCAAACCGGCACTAGGAAACAGTCTGAGAAACCAGAGTAAGGGTTTCTCCTGCAACCCGTTCCATTTGTGCTGAATGAACGATCGTCTCTCCACATGCTCAGTTCTGAGAGATAAATGTGTGTGAAAGCCGTACTTCACCTAGCTTGAAGGGAACACAAAGTTTCTTTTCATTTGCAAACCCCACACCATATTTATATATGGGTACGTACAAGCTCCAAATCGGTTTACAGTGAAAACGGCAGGCACTTCATACCGGCACTTGGAAACAGACTGTGAAACCAGAGTAAGGGTTTCTCCTGCAACCAGTTCCCTTTGTGCTGGAAGAACGAACGTCTCTCCACATGCTCAGTTCTGAGAGATAAGTGTGTGTGAAAGCCGTCCTTCACCTAGCTTGAAGGGAACACAAAGTTTCTTTTCAGTTGCAAACTCCACTCCATACATATATATGGGGAGGTTCAAGCTCCAACACGGATTTACAGTGAAAACGGCAGGCACTTCAAGCCGGCACGAGGAAACAGATTGAGAAACCAGAGGAAGGGTTTCTCCTGCAACCCGTTCCCTTTGTGCTGGATGAACGAACGTCTCTCCACATGCTCAGTGCTGAGAGATAACTGTGTGTGAAAGCCGTCCTTCACCTAGCTTGAAGGGAACACAAAGTTTCTTTTCAGTTGCAAACTCCACTCCATACATATATATGGGGAGGTACAAGCCCCAACTCGGTTTTACAGTGTAAACGGCAGGCACTTCAAACCGGCACTAGGAAACAGACTGAGAAACCAGATTAAAGGATTCTCATGCAACCCGTTCCATTTGTGCTGGATGAACGAACGTCTCTCCACATGCTCAGTTCTGAGAGATAAGTGTGTGTAAAAGCCGTCCTTCACCTAGCTTGAAGGGAACACAAAGTTTCTTTTCAGTTGCAAACTCCACTCCATACATATATATGGGGAGGTACAAGCTCCAACTCGGTTTTACAGTGAAAACGGCAGGCACTTCAAACCGGCACTAGGAAACAGACTGAGAAACAAGAGTCAGTGTTTCTCCTGCAATTTGTTCCCTTTGTGCTGGATGAACGAACGTCTCTCCACATGCTCAGTTCTGAGAGATAAGTGTGTGTGAAAGCGGTCCTTCAACTAGCTTGAAGGGAACACAAAGTTTCTTTTCAGTTGCAAACTCCCCTCCATATATATATATGGGGAGGTTCAAGCTCCAACTCGGTTTTACAGTGAAAACGGCAGGCACTTCAAACCGGCACTAGGAAACAGACTGAGAAACCAGAGGAAGGGTTTCTCCTGCAACCCGTTCCCTTTTTGCTGGATGAACGAAAGTCTCTCCACATGCTCAGTTCTGAGAGATAAGTGTGTGTGAAAGCCGTACTTCACCTAGCTTGAAGGGAACACAAAGTTTCTTTTCAGTTGCAAACTCCACTCCATACATATATATGGGGAGGTACAAGCTCCAACTCGGTTTTACAGTGAAAACGGCAGGCACTTCTAACCGGCACTATGTAACAGACTGAGAAACCAGAGTCAGTGTTTCTCCTGCAATTTGTTCACTTTGGGCTGGATGAACGAATGTCTCTCCACATGCTCAGTTCTGAGAGATAAGTGTGTGTGAAAGCCGTCCTTCACCTAGCTTGAAGGGAACACAAAGTTTCTTTTCAGTTGCAAACTCCACTCCATACATATATATGGGGAGGTACAAGCACCAACTCGGTTTTTCAGTGAAAACGGGAGGCACTTCAAACCGGCACTTGGAAACGGACTGAGAAACCAGAGTAAGGGTTTCTCCTGCAACCCGTTCCCTTTGTGCTGGATGAACGAACGTCTCTACACATGCTCAGTTCTGAGGGTTTATTGTGTGTGAAAGCCGTCCTTCACCTAGCTTGAAGGGAACACCAGGTTTCTTTTCAGTTGCAAACTCCACTCCATACATATATATAGGGAGGTACAAGCCCCAACTCGGTTTTACAGTGAAAACGGCAGGCACTTCAAACCGGCACTAGGAAACAGACTGAGAAACCAGACTAAGGGTTTCTCCTGCAACACGTTCCCTTTGTGCTGGATGAACGAACGTCTCTCCACATGCTCAGTTCTGAGAGATAAGTGTGTGTGAAAGCCGTCCTTCACGTAGCTTGAAGGGAACACAAAGTTTCTTTTCAATTGCAAACTCCACTCCATACATATATATGGGGAGGTACAAGCTCCAACACGGTTTTACAGTGAAAACGGCAGGCACTTCAAACCGGCGCTAGGAAACAGACTGAGAAACCAGAGTAATTGTTTCTCCTGCAACCCGTTCCATTTGTGCTGAATGAACGAAAGTGTCTCCACATGCTCAGTTCTGAGAGACAAGTGTGTGTGAAAGCCGTCATTCAGCAAGCTTGAAGGGAACACAAAACTTCTTGTCAATTGCCAACTTCACTCTATAGATATATATGGGGAGGAACAAGCTCGAACTCGGTTTTACAGTGCAAAACTTAGGAAATTCCAACCGGCCCTAGGAAGCAGACTGAGAAACCAGAGTAAGTGTTTCTCCTGCAACTCGTTCCCTTTTTGCTGGATGAACGAACGACTCTCCACATGCTCATTTCTGAGAGACAATTGTGTGTGAAAGCCGTCCTTCACCTAGCTTGAAGGGAACACAAAATTTCTTGTCAATTGCAAAATCCAATCCATATATATATATGTTGAGGAACAAGCTCCAACTCGGATTTACAGTGCTAACCGCAGGAACTTCTAACCGACACAAGGAAACAGACTGAGAAACCAGAGTAAGTGTTTCTCCTACTACACGTTCCATTTTTGCTAGATGAACGAAAGTCCCTCCACATGCTCAGTTCTGAGAGAAAAGTGTGTGTGAAAGCCGTCCTTCACCTAGCTTGAAGGGAACACAAAATTTCTTTTCAGTTGCAAACTCCACTCCGTTCATATATATGGGGAGGTACAAGCTCCAACTCGGCTTTACAGTGAAAACGGCAGTCACTTCAAACAGGCACTAGGAAACAGACTGAGAAACCAGAGTAAGGGTTTCTCCTGCAACCCGTTCCCTTTGTGCTGGATGAACGAACGTCTCTCCACATGCTCAGTTCTGAGAGATAAGTGTGTGTGAAAGCCGTCCTTCACCTAGCTTGAAGGGAACACAAATTTCTTTTCTGTTGCAAAATCCACTCCATACATATATAAGGGGAGGTACAAGCTCCAACTCGGTTTTACAGTGAAAACGGCAGGCACTTCAAACCGGCACTAGGAAACAGACTGAGAAACCAGAGTAAGGGTTTTTCCTGCAAACTGTTCCCTTTTTGCTGGATGAACGAACTTCTCTCCACATGCTCAGTTCTGAGAGATAATTGTGTGTGAATGTCGTCCTTCAACTAGCTTGAAGGGAACACAAAGTTTCTTTTCAGTTGCCAACTCCACTCCATACAAATATAAGGGGAGGTACAAGCTCCAACTCGGTTTTACAGTGAAAACGGCAGGCACTTCCAACCGGCACTAGGAAACAGACTGAGAAACCAGAGTAAGGGTTTCTCCTGCAACCCGTTCCCTTTGTGCTGGATGAACGAACGTCTCTCCACATGCTCAGTTCTGAGAGATAAGTGTGTGTGAAAGCCGTCCTTCACCTAGCTTGAAGGGAACACAAAGTTTCTTTTCAGTTGCCAACTCCACTCCATACATATATATGGGGAGGTACAAGCTCCAACTCCGTTTTACAGTGAAAACGGCAGGCACTTCAAACCGGCACTAGGAAACAGACTGAGAAACCAGAGAAAGGGTTTCACCTGCAACCCGTTCCCTTTGTGCTGGATGAACGAACGTCTCTCCACATGCTCAGTTCTGAGAGATAATTGTGTGTGAAAGCCGTCGTTCACATAGCTTGAAGGGAACACAAAGTTTCTTTTCAGTTGCAAACCCCACTCCATACATATATATGGGGAGGTACTAGCTCCAACTCGGTTTTAGAGTGAAAACGGCAGGCACTTCAAACCGGCACTAGGAAACAGACTGAGAAACCAGTGTAAGGGGTTCTCTTGCAACCCGTTCCCTTTGTGCTGGATGAACGAACGTCTCTCCACATGCTCAGTTCTGAGAGATAAGTGTGTGTGAAAGCCGTCCTTCACCTAGCTTGAAGGGAACACAAAGTTTCTTTTCAGTTGCATACTCCACTCCATACATATATATGGGGAGGTACAAGCTCCTACTCGGTTTTACAGTGAAAACGGCAGGCACTTCACACCGGCACTAGGAAACATACTGAGAAACCAGTGTAAGGGTTTCTCCTGCAACCCGTTCCCTTTGTGCTGGATGAACGAATGTCTCTCCACATGCTCAGTTCTGAGAGATAAGTGTGTGTGAAAGCCGTCCTTCACCTAGCTTGAAGGGAACACAAAGTTTCTTTTCAGTTGCAAACTCCACTCCATACATATATATGGGTGGTACAAGCTCCAAATCGGTTTTACAGTGAAAACGACAGGCACTTCAAGCCGGCACTAGAAACAGACTGAGAAACCAGAGTAAGGGTTTCTCCTGCAACCCCTTCCCTTTGTGCTGGATGAACGAACGTCTCTCCACATGCTCATTTCTGAGAGATATGTGTGTGTGAAAGCCGTCCTTCACCTAGCTTGAAGGGAACACAAAGTTTCTTTTCAGTTGCAAACGCCACTCCATACATATATATGGGGAGGTACTAGCTCCAACTCGGTTTTACAGTGAAAACGGCAGGCACTTCAAACCGGCACTAGGAAACAGACTGAGAAACCAGAGTAAGGGTTTCTCCTGCAACCCCTTCCCTTAGTGATGGATGAACGAACGTCTCTCCACATGCTCAGTTCTGAGAGATAAGTGTGTGTGAACGCCGTCCTTCACCTAGCTTGAAGGGAACACAAAGTTTCTTTTCAGTTGCATACCCCACTCCATACATATATATGGGGAGGTACGAGCTCCAACTCGGTTTTACAGTGAACACGGCAGGCACTTCACACCGGCACTAGGAAACAGACTGAGAAACCAGAGAAATGGTTTCTCCTGCAACCCGTTCCGTTTGTGCCGAATGAACGAACGTCTCTCCACATGCTCAGTTCTGAGAGATAAATGTGTGTGAAAGCCGTCCTTCACCTAGCTTGAAGGGAACACAAAGTTTCTTTTCAGTTGCCAACTCTCCTCCATACATATATAAGGGTAGATACAATCTCCAACTCGGTTTTAAAGTGAAAACGGCAGACACTTCAAACCGGCACATGGAAACAGACTGAGAAACCAGAGAAAGGGTTTCTCCTGCTACCGGTTCCCTTTGTGCTGGATGAACGAACGTCTCTCCACATGCTCAGTTCTGAGAGATATGTGTGTGTGAAAGCCGTCCTTCACCTAGCTTGAAGGGAACACAAAGTTCCTTTTCAGTTGCAAACCCCACTCCATACATTTATATGGGGAGGTACAAGCTCCAACTCGGTTTTACAGTGAAAACGGCAGGCACTTCAAACCGGCACTAGGAAACAGACTGAGAAACCAGAGAAAGGGGTTCTCTTGCAATCAGTTCCCTTTGTGCTGGATGAACGAACGTCTCTCCACATGCTCAGTTCTGAGAGATAAGTGTGAGTGAAAGCCGTCCTTCACCTAGCTTGAAGGGAACACAAAGTTTCTTTTCAGTTGCATACTCCAATCCATACATATATATGGGGAGGTACAAGCCCCAACTCGGTTTTACAGTGAAAACGGCAGGCACTTCAAACCGGAAATAGGAAACAGACTGAGAAACCAGTGTAAGGGTTTCTCCGGCAACCAGTTCCATTTGTGCTGGATGAACGAACGTCTCTCCACATGCTCAGTTCTGAGAGATAAGTGTGTGTGAAAGCCGTCCTTCACCTAGCTTGAACGGAACACAAAGTTTCTTTTCAGTTGCAAACCCCACTCCATACATTTATATGGGGAGGTACAAGCTCCAACTCGGTTTTACAGTGAAAACGGCAGGCACTTCAAGCCGGCACTAGAAACAGACTGAGAAACAAGAGTAAGGGTTTCTCCTGCAACCCGTTCCCTTTGTGCTGGATGAACGAAAGTCTCTCCCCATGCTCAGTTCTGAGAGATAAATGTGTGTGAAAGCCGTCCTTCACCTAGCTTGAAGGGAACACAAAGTTTCTTTTCAGTTGCATACTCCACTCCATACATATATATGGGGAGGTACAAGCTCCAACTCGGTTTTACAGTGAAAACGGCAGGCACTTCAAACCGGCACTAGGAAACAGTCTGAGAAACCAGAGTAAGGGTTTCTCCTGCAACCCGTTCCATTTTTGCTGAATGAACGATCGTCTCTCCACATGCTCAGTTCTGAGAGATAAATGTGTGTGAAAGCCGTCCTTCACCTAGCTTGAAGGGAACACAAAGTTTCTTTTCATTTGCAAACCCCACACCATATTTATATATGGGTAGGTACAAGCTCCAAATCGGTTTACAGTGAAAACGGCAGGCACTTCAAACCGGCACTTGGAAACAGACTGTGAAACCAGAGTAAGGGTTTCTCCTGCAACCCGTTCCCTTTGTGCTGGAAGAACGAACGTCTCTCCACATGCTCAGTTCTGAGAGATAAGTGTGTGTGAAAGCCGTCCTTCACCTAGCTTGAAGGGAACACAAAGTTTCTTTTCAGTTGCAAACTCCACTCCATACATATATATGGGGAGGTTCAAGCTCCAACACGGATTTACAGTGAAAACGGCAGGCACTTCAAGCCGGCACGAGGAAACAGATTGAGAAACCAGAGGAAGGGTTTCTCCTGCAACCCGTTCCCTTTGTGCTGGATGAACGAACGTCTCTCCACATGCTCAGTACTGAGAGATAAGTGTGTGTGAAAGCCGTCCTTCACTTAGCTTGAAGTGAACACAAAGTTTCTTTTCAGTTGCAAACTCCACTCCATACATATATATGGGGAGGTACAAGCCCCAACTCGGTTTTACAGTGAAAACGGCAGGCACTTCAAACCGGCACTAGGAAACAGACTGAGAAACCAGATTAAAGGATTCTCATGCAACCCGTTCCATTTGTGCTGGATGAACGAACGTCTCTCCACATGCTCAGTTCTGAGAGATAAGTGTGTGTATAAGCCGTCCTTCACCTAGCTTGAAGGGAACACAAAGTTTCTTTTCAGTTGCAAACTCCACTCCATACATATATATGGGGAGGTACAAGCACCAACTCGGTTTTACAGTGAAAAAGGCAGGCAATTCAAACCGGCACTAGGAAACAGTCTAAGAAACCAGAGTAAGGGTTTCTCCTGCAACCCGTTCCCTTTGTGCTGGATGAACGAATGTAACTCCACATGCTCAGTTCTGAGAGATAAGTGTGTGTGAAAGCCGTTCTTCACCCAGCTTAAAGAGAACACAAAGTTTCTTTTCAGTTGCAAACTCCACTCCATACATATATATGGGGAGGTACAAGCTCCAACTCGGTTTTACAGTGAAAACGGCAGGCACTTCAAACCGGCACTAGGAAACAGAATGAGAAACAAGAGTCAGTGTTTCTCCTGCAATTTGTTCCCTTTGTGCTGGATGAACGAACGTCTCTCCACATGCTCAGTTCTGAGAGATAAGTGTGTGTGAAAGCGGTCCTTCAACTAGCTTGAAGGGAACACAAAGTTTCTTTTCAGTTGCAAACTCCCCTCCATACATATATATGGGGAGGTTCAAGCTCCAACTCGGTTTTACAGTGAAAACGGCAGGCACTTCAAACCGGCACTAGGAAACAGACTGAGAAACCAGAGGAGGGGTTTCTCCTGCAACCCGTTCCCTTTTTGCTGGATGAACGAAAGTCTCTCCACATGCTCAGTTCGGAGAGATAAGTGTGTGTGAAAGCCGTACTTCACCTAGCTTGAAGGGAACACAAAGTTTCTTTTCAGTTGCAAACTCCACTCCATACATATATATGGGGAGGTACAAGCTCCAACTCGGTTTTACAGTGAAAACGGCAGGCACTTCTAACCGGCACTATGTAACAGACTGAGAAACCAGAGTCAGTGTTTCTCCTGCAATTTGTTCCCTTTGTCCTGGATGAACGAATGTTTCTCCACATGCTCAGTTCTGAGAGATAAGTGTGTGTGAAAGCCGTCCTTCACCTAGCTTGAAGGGAACACAAAGTTTCTTTTCAGTTGCAAACTCCACTCCATACATATATATGGGGAGGTACAAGCTCCAACTCGGTTTTACAGTGAAAACGGCAGGCACTTCAAACCGGCAATAGGAATGAGACTGAGAAACCAGATTAAGGGTTTCTCCTGCAACCCGTTCCCTTTGTGCTGGATGAACGAACGTCTCTCCACATGCTCAGTTCTGAGAGATAAGTGTGTGTGAAAGCCGTACTTCACATAGCTTGAAGGGAACACAAAGTTTCTTTTCAGTTGCAAACTCCACTCCATACATATATATGGGGAGGTACAAGCACCAACTCGGTTTTTCAGTGAAAACGGGAGGCACTTCAAACCGGCACTTGGAAACGGACTGAGAAACCAGAGTAAGGGTTTCTCCTGCAACCCTTTCCCTTTGTGCTGGATGAACGAACGTCTCTACACATGCTCAGTTCTGAGAGATAAGTGTGTGTGAAAGCCGTCCTTCACCTAGCTTGAAGGGAACACAAGGTTTCTTTTCAGTTGCAAACTCCACTCCATACATATATATGGGTAGGTACAAGCTCCAACTCGGATTTACAGTGAAAACGGCAGGCACTTCAAACCGGCGCTAGGAAACAGACTGAGAAACCAGAGTAATTGTTTCTCCTGCAACCCGGTCCCTTTGTGCTGGATGAACGAACGTCTCTCCACATGCTCAGTTCTGAGAGACAAGTGTGTGTGAAAGCCGTCCTTCAGCAAGCTTGAAGGGAACACAAAACTTCTTGTCAATTGCCAACTTCACTCTATAGATATATATGGGGAGGAACAAGCTCGAACTCGGTTTTACAGTGCAAAACTTAGGAAATTCCAACCGGCCCTAGGAAGCAGACTGAGAAACCAGAGTAAGTGTTTCTCCTGCAACTCGTTCCCTTTTTGCTGGATGAACGAACGTCTCTCCACATGCTCATTTCTGAGAGACAATTGTGTGTGAAAGCCGTCCTTCACCTAGCTTGAAGGGAACACAAAATTTCTTGTCAATTGCAAAATCCAATCCATATATATATATGTTGAGGAACAAGCTCCATCTCGGATTTACAGTGCTAACCGCAGGAACTTCTAACCGACACAAGGAAACAGACTGAGAAACCAGAGTAAGTGTTTCTCCTACTACACGTTCCGTTTTTGCTAGATGAATGAAAGTCTCTCCACATGCTCAGTTCTGAGAAATTTGTGTGTGTTAAAGCCATCCTTCAACGAGATTGAAGGGAACACAAAGTTTCTTGTCAGTTGCAAACTCCAATCCATACATATATATGGGGAGGTACAAGCTCCAACTCGGCTTTACAGTGAAAACGGCAGGCACTTCAATCCGGCACTAGGAAGCAGACTGAGAAAACAGAGTAAGGGTTTCTCCTGTAACCCGTTCCCTTTGGGCTGGATGAACGAACGTCTCTCCACATGCTCAGTTCTGAGAGATAAGTGTGTGTGAAAGCCGTCCTTCACCTAGCTTGAAGGGAACACAAAGTTTCTTTTCAGTTGCAAACTCCACTCCATACATATATATGGGGAGGAACAAGCTCCAACTCGGTTTACAGTGAAAACGGCAGGCACTTCAAACCGGCACTAGGAAACAGACTGAGAAACCAGAGTAAGGGTTTCTCCTGCAACCCGTTCCCTTTGTGCTGGATGAACGAACGTCTCTCCACATGCTCAGTTCTGAGAGATAAGTGTGTGTGAAAGCCGTCCTTCACCTAGCTTGAAGGGAACACAAAGTTTCTTTTCAGTTGCAAACTCCACTCCGTACATATATATGGGTCGGTTCATGCTCCAACACGGATTTACAGTGAAAACGGCAGGCACTTCCAACCGGCGCTAGGAAACAGACTGAGAAACCAGAGTAAGGGTTTCTCCTGCAACCCGTTCCCTTTGTGCTGGATGAACGAAAGTCCCTCCACATGCTCAGTTCTGAGAGAAAAGTGTGTGTGAAAGCCGTCCTTCACCTATCTTGAAGGGAACACAAAATTTCTTTTCAGTTGCAAACTCCACTCCGTTCATATATATGGGGAGGTACAAGCTCCAACTCGGCTTTACAGTGAAAACGGCAGTCACTTCAAACCGGCACTAGGAAACAGACTGAGAAACCAGAGTAAGGGTTTCTCCTGCAACCCGTTCCCTTTGTGCTGGATGAACGAACGTCTCTCCACATGCTCAGTTCTGAGAGATAAGTGTGTGTGAAAGCCGTCCTTCACCTAGCTTGAAGGGAACACAAATTTCTTTTCTGTTGCAAAATCCACTCCATACATATATATGGGGAGGTAAAAGCTCCAACTCGGTTTTACAGTGAAAACGGCAGGCACTTCAAACCGGCAATAGGAATGAGACTGAGAAACCAGATTAAGGGTTTCTCCTGCAACCCGTTCCCTTTGTGCTGGATGAACGAAAGTCTCTCCACATGCTCAGTTCTGAGAGATAAGTGTGTGTGAAAGCCGTACTTCACATAGCTTGAAGGGAACACAAAGTTTCTTTTCAGTTGCAAACTCCACTCCATACATATATATGGGGAGGTACAAGCACCAACTCGGTTTTTCAGTGAAAACGGGAGGCACTTCAAACCGGCACTTGGAAACGGACTGAGAAACCAGAGTAAGGGTTTCTCCTGCAACCCGTTCCCTTTGTGCTGAATGAACGAAAGTGTCTCCACATGCTCAGTTCTGAGAGACAAGTGTGTGTGAAAGCCGTCATTCAGCAAGCTTGAAGGGAACACAAAACTTCTTGTCAATTGCCAACTTCACTCTATAGATATATATGGGGAGGAACAAGCTCGAACTCGGTTTTACAGTGCAAAACTTAGGAAATTCCAACCGGCCCTAGGAAGCAGACTGAGAAACCAGAGTAAGTGTTTCTCCTGCAACTCGTTCCCTTTTTGCTGGATGAACGAACGACTCTCCACATGCTCATTTCTGAGAGACAATTGTGTGTGAAAGCCGTCCTTCACCTAGCTTGAAGGGAACACAAAATTTCTTGTCAATTGCAAAATCCAATCCATATATATATATGTTGAGGAACAAGCTCCAACTCGGATTTACAGTGCTAACCGCAGGAACTTCTAACCGACACAAGGAAACAGACTGAGAAACCAGAGTAAGTGTTTCTCCTACTACACGTTCCATTTTTGCTAGATGAACGAAAGTCCCTCCACATGCTCAGTTCTGAGAGAAAAGTGTGTGTGAAAGCCGTCCTTCACCTAGCTTGAAGGGAACACAAAATTTCTTTTCAGTTGCAAACTCCACTCCGTTCATATATATGGGGAGGTACAAGCTCCAACTCGGCTTTACAGTGAAAACGGCAGTCACTTCAAACAGGCACTAGGAAACAGACTGAGAAACCAGAGTAAGGGTTTCTCCTGCAACCCGTTCCCTTTGTGCTGGATGAACGAACGTCTCTCCACATGCTCAGTTCTGAGAGATAAGTGTGTGTGAAAGCCGTCCTTCACCTAGCTTGAAGGGAACACAAATTTCTTTTCTGTTGCAAAATCCACTCCATACATATATAAGGGGAGGTACAAGCTCCAACTCGGTTTTACAGTGAAAACGGCAGGCACTTCAAACCGGCACTAGGAAACAGACTGAGAAACCAGAGTAAGGGTTTTTCCTGCAAACTGTTCCCTTTTTGCTGGATGAACGAACTTCTCTCCACATGCTCAGTTCTGAGAGATAATTGTGTGTGAATGTCGTCCTTCAACTAGCTTGAAGGGAACACAAAGTTTCTTTTCAGTTGCCAACTCCACTCCATACAAATATAAGGGGAGGTACAAGCTCCAACTCGGTTTTACAGTGAAAACGGCAGGCACTTCCAACCGGCACTAGGAAACAGACTGAGAAACCAGAGTAAGGGTTTCTCCTGCAACCCGTTCCCTTTGTGCTGGATGAACGAACGTCTCTCCACATGCTCAGTTCTGAGAGATAAGTGTGTGTGAAAGCCGTCCTTCACCTAGCTTGAAGGGAACACAAAGTTTCTTTTCAGTTGCCAACTCCACTCCATACATATATATGGGGAGGTACAAGCTCCAACTCCGTTTTACAGTGAAAACGGCAGGCACTTCAAACCGGCACTAGGAAACAGACTGAGAAACCAGAGAAAGGGTTTCACCTGCAACCCGTTCCCTTTGTGCTGGATGAACGAACGTCTCTCCACATGCTCAGTTCTGAGAGATAATTGTGTGTGAAAGCCGTCGTTCACCTAGCTTGAAGGGAACACAAAGTTTCTTTTCAGTTGCAAAACCCACTCCATACATATATATGGGGAGGTACTAGCTCCAACTCGGTTTTAGAGTGAAAACGGCAGGCACTTCAAACCGGCACTAGGAAACAGACTGAGAAACCAGTGTAAGGGGTTCTCTTGCAACCCGTTCCCTTTGTGCTGGATGAACGAATGTCTCTCCACATGCTCAGTTCTGAGAGATAAGTGTGTGTGAAAGCCGTCCTTCACCTAGCTTGAAGGGAACACAAAGTTTCTTTTCAGATGCAAACTCCACTCCATACATATATATGGGTGGTACAAGCTCCAAATCGGTTTTACAGTGAAAACGACAGGCACTTCAAGCCGGCACTAGAAACAGACTGAGAAACCAGAGTAAGGGTTTCTCCTGCAACCCCTTCCCTTTGTGCTGGATGAACGAACGTCTCTCCACATGCTCATTTCTGAGAGATATGTGTGTGTGAAAGCCGTCCTTCACCTAGCTTGAAGGGAACACAAAGTTTCTTTTCAGTTGCAAACGCCACTCCATACATATATATGGGGAGGTACTAGCTCCAACTCGGTTTTACAGTGAAAACGGCAGGCACTTCAAACCGGCACTAGGAAACAGACTGAGAAACCAGAGTAAGGGTTTCTCCTGCAACCCCTTCCCTTAGTGATGGATGAACGAACGTCTCTCCACATGCTCAGTTCTGAGAGATAAGTGTGTGTGAACGCCGTCCTTCACCTAGCTTGAAGGGAACACAAAGTTTCTTTTCAGTTGCATACCCCACTCCATACATATATATGGGGAGGTACGAGCTCCAACTCGGTTTTACAGTGAACACGGCAGGCACTTCACACCGGCACTAGGAAACAGACTGAGAAACCAGAGAAATGGTTTCTCCTGCAACCCGTTCCGTTTGTGCCGAATGAACGAACGTCTCTCCACATGCTCAGTTCTGAGAGATAAATGTGTGTGAAAGCCGTCCTTCACCTAGCTTGAAGGGAACACAAAGTTTCTTTTCAGTTGCCAACTCTCCTCCATACATATATAAGGGTAGATACAATCTCCAACTCGGTTTTAAAGTGAAAACGGCAGACACTTCAAACCGGCACATGGAAACAGACTGAGAAACCAGAGAAAGGGGTTCTCTTGCAATCAGTTCCCTTTGTGCTGGATGAACGAACGTCTCTCCACATGCTCAGTTCTGAGAGATAAGTGTGAGTGAAAGCCGTCCTTCACCTAGCTTGAAGGGAACACAAAGTTTCTTTTCAGTTGCATACTCCAATCCATACATATATATGGGGAGCTACAAGCTCCAACTCGGTTTTACAGTGAAAACGGCAGGCACTTCAAACCGGAAATAGGAAACAGACTGAGAAACCAGTGTAAGGGTTTCTCCGGCAACCAGTTCCCTTTGTGCTGGATGAACGAACGTCTCTCCACATGCTCAGTTCTGAGAGATAATTGTGTGTGAAAGCCGTCCTTCACCTAGCTTGAACGGAACACAAAGTTTCTTTTCAGTTGCAAACCCCACTCCATACATTTATATGGGGAGGTACAAGCTCCAACTCGGTTTTACAGTGAAAACGGCAGGCACTTCAAGCCGGCACTAGAAACAGACTGAGAAACAAGAGTAAGGGTTTCTCCTGCAACCCGTTCCCTTTGTGCTGGATGAACGAAAGTCTCTCCCCATGCTCAGTTCTGAGAGATAAATGTGTGTGAAAGCCGTCCTTCACCTAGCTTGAAGGGAACACAAAGTTTCTTTTCAGTTGCATACTCCACTCCATACATATATATGGGGAGGTACAAGCTCCAACTCGGTTTTACAGTGAAAACGGCAGGCACTTCAAACCGGCACTAGGAAACAGTCTGAGAAACCAGAGTAAGGGTTTCTCCTGCAACCCGTTCCATTTTTGCTGAATGAACGATCGTCTCTCCACATGCTCAGTTCTGAGAGATAAATGTGTGTGAAAGCCGTCCTTCACCTAGCTTGAAGGGAACACAAAGTTTCTTTTCATTTGCAAACCCCACACCATATTTATATATGGGTAGGTACAAGCTCCAAATCGGTTTACAGTGAAAACGGCAGGCACTTCAAACCGGCACTTGGAAACAGACTGTGAAACCAGAGTAAGGGTTTCTCCTGCAACCCGTTCCCTTTGTGCTGGAAGAACGAACGTCTCTCCACATGCTCAGTTCTGAGAGATAAGTGTGTGTGAAAGCCGTCCTTCACCTAGCTTGAAGGGAACACAAAGTTTCTTTTCAGTTGCAAACTCCACTCCATACATATATATGGGGAGGTTCAAGCTCCAACACGGATTTACAGTGAAAACGGCAGGCACTTCAAGCCGGCACGAGGAAACAGATTGAGAAACCAGAGGAAGGGTTTCTCCTGCAACCCGTTCCCTTTGTGCTGGATGAACGAACGTCTCTCCACATGCTCAGTACTGAGAGATAAGTGTGTGTGAAAGCCGTCCTTCACTTAGCTTGAAGGGAACACAAAGTTTCTTTTCAGTTGCAAACTCCACTCCATACATATATATGGGGAGGTACAAGCCCCAACTCGGTTTTACAGTGAAAACGGCAGGCACTTCAAACCGGCACTAGGAAACAGACTGAGAAACCAGATTAAAGGATTCTCATGCAACCCGTTCCATTTGTGCTGGATGAACGAACGTCTCTCCACATGCTCAGTTCTGAGAGATAAGTGTGTGTATAAGCCGTCCTTCACCTAGCTTGAAGGGAACACAAAGTTTCTTTTCAGTTGCAAACTCCACTCCATACATATATATGGGGAGGTACAAGCACCAACTCGGTTTTACAGTGAAAAAGGCAGGCAATTCAAACCGGCACTAGGAAACAGTCTAAGAAACCAGAGTAAGGGTTTCTCCTGCAACCCGTTCCCTTTGTGCTGGATGAACGAATGTAACTCCACATGCTCAGTTCTGAGAGATAAGTGTGTGTGAAAGCCGTTCTTCACCCAGCTTAAAGAGAACACAAAGTTTCTTTTCAGTTGCAAACTCCACTCCATACATATATATGGGGAGGTACAAGCTCCAACTCGGTTTTACAGTGAAAACGGCAGGCACTTCAAACCGGCACTAGGAAACAGAATGAGAAACAAGAGTCAGTTTTTCTCCTGCAATTTGTTCCCTTTGTGCTGGATGAACGAACGTCTCTCCACATGCTCAGTTCTGAGAGATAAGTGTGTGTGAAAGCGGTCCTTCAACTAGCTTGAAGGGAACACAAAGTTTCTTTTCAGTTGCAAACTCCCCTCCATACATATATATGGGGAGGTTCAAGCTCCAACTCGGTTTTACAGTGAAAACGGCAGGCACTTCAAACCGGCACTAGGAAACAGACTGAGAAACCAGAGGAGGGGTTTCTCCTGCAACCCGTTCCCTTTTTGCTGGATGAACGAAAGTCTCTCCACATGCTCAGTTCGGAGAGATAAGTGTGTGTGAAAGCCGTACTTCACCTAGCTTGAAGGGAACACAAAGTTTCTTTTCAGTTGCAAACTCCACTCCATACATATATATGGGGAGGTACAAGCTCCAACTCGGTTTTACAGTGAAAACGGCAGGCACTTCAAACCGGCACTATGTAACAGACTGAGAAACCAGAGTCAGTGTTTCTCCTGCAATTTGTTCCCTTTGTCCTGGATGAACGAATATTTCTCCACATGCTCAGTTCTGAGAGATAAGTGTGTGTGAAAGCCGTCCTTCACCTAGCTTGAAGGGAACACAAAGTTTCTTTTCAGTTGCAAACTCCACTCCATACATATATATGGGGAGGTACAAGCTCCAACTCGGTTTTACAGTGAAAACGGCAGGCACTTCAAACCGGCACTTGGAAACGGACTGAGAAACCAGAGTAAGGGTTTCTCCTGCAACCCTTTCCCTTTGTGCTGGATGAACGAACGTCTCTACACATGCTCAGTTCTGAGAGATAAGTGTGTGTGAAAGCCGTCCTTCACCTAGCTTGAAGGGAACACAAGGTTTCTTTTCAGTTGCAAACTCCACTCCATACATATATATGGGTAGGTACAAGCTCCAACTCGGATTTACAGTGAAAACGGCAGGCACTTCAAACCGGCACTAGGAAACAGACTGAGAAACCAGACTAAGGGTTTCTCCTGCAACCCGTTCCCTTTGTGCTGGATGAACGAACGTCTCTCCACATGCTCAGTTCTGAGAGATAAGTGTGTGTGAAAGCCGTCCTTCACGTAGCTTGAAGGGAACTCAAAGTTTCTTTTCAATTGCAAACTCCACTCCATACATATATATGGGGAGGTACAAGCTCCAACACGGTTTTACAGTGAAAACGGCAGGCACTTCAAACCGGCGCTAGGAAACAGACTGAGAAACCAGAGTAATTGTTTCTCCTGCAACCCGGTCCCTTTGTGCTGGATGAACGAAAGTCTCTCCACATGCTCAGTTCTGAGAGACAAGTGTGTGTGAAAGCCGTCCTTCAGCAAGCTTGAAGGGAACACAAAACTTCTTGTCAATTGCCAACTTCACTCTATAGATATATATGGGGAGGAACAAGCTCGAACTCGGTTTTACAGTGCAAAACTTAGGAAATTCCAACCGGCCCTAGGAAGCAGACTGAGAAACCAGAGTAAGTGTTTCTCCTGCAACTCGTTCCCTTTTTGCTGGATGAACGAACGTCTCTCCACATGCTCATTTCTGAGAGACAATTGTGTGTGAAAGCCGTCCTTCACCTAGCTTGAAGGGAACACAAAATTTCTTGTCAATTGCAAAATCCAATCCATATATATATATGTTGAGGAACAAGCTCCATCTCGGATTTACAGTGCTAACCGCAGGAACTTCTAACCGACACAAGGAAACAGACTGAGAAACCAGAGTAAGTGTTTCTCCTACTACACGTTCCGTTTTTGCTAGATGAATGAAAGTCTCTCCACATGCTCAGTTCTGAGAAATTTGTGTGTGTTAAAGCCATCCTTCAACGAGATTGAAGGGAACACAAAGTTTCTTGTCAGTTGCAAACTCCAATCCATACATATATATGGGGAGGTACAAGCTCCAACTCGGCTTTACAGTGAAAACGGCAGGCACTTCAATCCGGCACTAGGAAGCAGACTGAGAAAACAGAGTAAGGGTTTCTCCTGTAACCCGTTCCCTTTGGGCTGGATGAACGAACGTCTCTCCACATGCTCAGTTCTGAGAGATAAGTGTGTGTGAAAGCCGTCCTTCACCTAGCTTG
This sequence comes from Vicugna pacos, assembly GCF_048564905.1. Taxonomy (NCBI): domain Eukaryota; kingdom Metazoa; phylum Chordata; class Mammalia; order Artiodactyla; family Camelidae; genus Vicugna; species Vicugna pacos. The sequence goes on along the minus strand of NW_027328741.1, from coordinate 77,301,059 downwards.
AAGGGAACACAAAGTTTCTTTTCAGTTGCAAACTCCACTCCATACATATATATGGGGAGGAACAAGCTCCAACTCGGTTTACAGTGAAAACGGCAGGCACTTCAAACCGGCACTAGGAAACAGACTGAGAAACCAGAGTAAGGGTTTCTCCTGCAACCCGTTCCCTTTGTGCTGGATGAACGAACGTCTCTCCACATGCTCAGTTCTGAGAGATAAGTGTGTGTGAAAGCCGTCCTTCACCTAGCTTGAAGGGAACACAAAGTTTCTTTTCAGTTGCAAACTCCACTCCGTACATATATATGGGTCGGTTCATGCTCCAACACGGATTTACAGTGAAAACGGCAGGCACTTCCAACCGGCGCTAGGAAACAGACTGAGAAACCAGAGTAAGGGTTTCTCCTGCAACCCGTTCCCTTTGTGCTGGATGAACGAAAGTCCCTCCACATGCTCAGTTCTGAGAGAAAAGTGTGTGTGAAAGCCGTCCTTCACCTATCTTGAAGGGAACACAAAATTTCTTTTCAGTTGCAAACTCCACTCCGTTCATATATATGGGGAGGTACAAGCTCCAACTCGGCTTTACAGTGAAAACGGCAGTCACTTCAAACCGGCACTAGGAAACAGACTGAGAAACCAGAGTAAGGGTTTCTCCTGCAACCCGTTCCCTTTGTGCTGGATGAACGAACGTCTCTCCACATGCTCAGTTCTGAGAGATAAGTGTGTGTGAAAGCCGTCCTTCACCTAGCTTGAAGGGAACACAAATTTCTTTTCTGTTGCAAAATCCACTCCATACATATATATGGGGAGGTACAAGCTCCAACTCGGTTTTACAGTGAAAACGGCAGGCACTTCAAACCGGCACTAGGAAACAGACTGAGAAACCAGAGTAAGGGTTTCTCCTGCAAACTGTTCCCTTTTTGCTGGATGAACGAACGTCTCTCCACATGCTCAGTTCTGAGAGATAAGTGTGTGTGAAAGCCGTCCTTCACCTAGCTTGAAGGGAACACAAAGTTTCTTTTCAGTTGCAAACCCCACTCCATAAATATATATGGGGAGGTACAAGCTCCAACTCGGTTTTTCAGTGAAAACGGCAGGCACTTCAATCCGGCATTAGGAAACAGACTGAGAAACCAGAGTAAGGGTTTCTCCTGCAACCCGTTCCCTTTGTGCTGGATGAACGAACGTCTCTCCACATGCTCAGTTCTGAGAGATGAGTGTGTGTGAAAGCCGTCCTTCACCTAGCTTGAAGGGAACACAAAGTTTCTTGTCAGTTGCAAACTCCACTCCATACATATATATGGGGAGGAACAAGCTCGAACTCGGTTTTACAGTGCAAACCGAAGGAACTTCCAACCGGCAGTAGGAAACAGACTGAGAAACCAGAGTAATTGTTTCTCCTGCAACCCGTTCCCTTTGTGCTGAATGAACGAAAGTCTCTCCACATGCTCATTTCTGAGAGACAAGTGTGTGTGAAAGCCGTCCTTCAGCAAGCTTGAAGGGAACACAAAATTTCTTGTCAATTGCCAACTTCACTCTATAGATATATATGGGGAGAAATAAGCTCTAACTCGGCTTTACAGTGCAAACCTCAGGAACTTCAAACCGGCATTAGGAATCAGACTGAGAATCCAGAGTAATTGTTTCTCCTGCAACCCGTTCCCTTTGTGCTGGATGAACGAACGTCTCTCCACATGCTCAGTTCTGAGAGATGAGTGTGTGTGAAAGCCGTCCTTCACCTAGCTTGAAGGGAACACAAAGTTTCTTGTCAGTTGCTATCTCCGCTCCATACATATATATGGGGAGGAACAAGCTCGAACTCGGTTTTACAGTGCAAACCGTAGGAAATTCCAACCGGCCCTAGGAAGCAGACTGAGAAACCAGAGTAAGGGTTTCTCCTGCAACCCGTTCCCTTTGTGCTGGATGAACGAACGTCTCTCCACATGCTCATTTCTGAGAGACAATTGTGTGTGAAATCCGTCCTTCACCTAGCTTGAAGGGAACACAAAATTTCTTGTCAATTGCAAACTCCACTCCATATATATATATGTTGAGGAACAAGCTCCAACTCGGCTTTACAGTGCAAACCGCAGGAACTTCTAACCGACACTAGGAAACAGACTGAGAAACCAGAGTAATTGTTTCTCCTACTATACGTTCCCTTTTTGCTAGATGAATGAAAGTCTCTCCACATGCTCAGTTCTGAGAATTTTGTGTGTGTGAAAGCCATCCTTCACCTAGCTTGAAGGGAACACAAAGTTTCTTGTCAGTTGCAAACTCCACTCCATATATATATATGGGGAGGAACAAGCTCCAACTCTGTTTTACAGTGCAAACCACAGGGACTTCAATCCGGCACTAGGAAGCAGACTGAGAAACCAGTGTAAGTGTTTCTCCTGCAACCCGTTCCCTTTCTGCTGGATGAAAGAACGTCTCTCCACATGCTCAGTTCCGTGAGATATGTGTGTGTGAAAGCCGTCCTTCACCTAGCTTGAACGGAACACAAGGTTTCTTGTCAGTTACAAACTCCTCTCCATTCGTATATATGGGGAAGAACAAGCTCCAACCCGGTTTTACAGTGAAAACGGCAGGCACTTCAAACCGGCACTAGGAAACAGACTGAGAAACCAGAGTAAGGGTTTCTCCTGCAACCCGTTCCCTTTGTGCTGGATGAACGAACGTCTCTCCACATGCTCAGTTCTGAAATTTAAGTATTTATGAAACCCGTCCTTGAACTTGCTTTTTGGGAACACACACTTTCTTTTCAGTTTAAAGCTACACATTTGGAGTGACTTTCGTACATCTAGCACAGTTGAAACTTGTTTCTGGTGGAACCCTCACCCTGCTTTCTCAGACTTTTTCTTAGTGCCGATTTTAAATTCCTGCGATTTTCAATATTAAACAGAGTTGGAGCTTTTACCTCCCCTTATATGTGTTTCTTGTCTAGTTTCCAAATGAAAAGCATCTTTTTTCCCACAAAGCTTGGTGTTTTTTTTTTTCACACACACTTCTCTGTTATAATTGAGCATGTTTATTGTCATTCGTCTATCTATCATTAAGTGAATTTTTGTCAATTTTAACACTTACTCTTGTTCTGATTATGTTTCCAAACCTGCTTAGACGTTCATGCAGTTTTCACTGTTAAATCGATTTCGAGTTATTACCTCCCAATACATATCTATATAGTTTTTTTCCAGTAGAAAAAACTATGTGTTCACAACATGCTTTGTGATTCACGGATTTCACACAAACTTTATTCTCAGAGTTCTGCATTTGAGCAGACGTCCTTTCATCTAACCTAAAGTGACTGGGTTGCAGTTGATTCACTTACTCTGGTTTCTCAGTATGTTTTTTGTGTCAATTTGAAGTTCATGCAATTTTCACTGTAAAACAGGGTTGAGCTATTTCCCCCATATATATGTATGTAGATTGTTTTCCCAGTGAATTAAACTCTGTGTTCCCTTCAAGCTAGTTTATTGATGGCTTCCACACAGTCTGAACTCTCAGTACTGAGCAAATGGAGTTACGTTTGTTCATATAGGATAAAAAGAATAGGTACCACTAGAAACTCATATTCTGTTGTCGCAGTATATTTAATATTTTTGGTTTGAATTTCATGATGTTTTCACTGTATAACCTAGTTGAAAAGTGTACCTGCCAATGTATATTTATGTAGTGTGTTCCTCACTGTAAACAAAGTATTTGATCCCGAGAAGATTTGTGATTTTCGGCTTTCACACACATTCAATTTTTGAAACTGAGTATATGAGGTGGGATTCGTTCATCTAAACTAAACAGAATGGATTCCTGTAAATACACTTACTGTGGGGTCTGAATATGTTTCCTAATTCCGGTTTGAAATTGATGCATTTTTCACTTTAAAACCAATTTGGAGCTAGTACCATCCCGTATATATATATATACAGTGTAGTTTCCTGCTGAATAAAACTTTGTTTTCCCAAAAAACTAGCTAATTGATGACTTTTACACTGACCTAAATCTCAGAATTAACATGTGGAGAGATATTCGTTCATCTAACCTTAAGGGAATGTCTTGCAGTAGAAACGCTAACTTGGTTTCTCAGTATGTTTCCTAGTGCCGGTTTTAATTTCATGCAGTTTTCACTGTAAAACCGAGTTGGAAATATTTCCTTCCCATATGTATTTATATAGTGTAGTTTTCCAGTGTAAAGAAAGTGTGTGTTCCAAACAAGCTAGTTGGTTGACGGCTTTCACACACACTTAACTCTCAGAATTGAGCATGAGGTGTGAATTTTTTCATCTAACATGAAGGGAATGTGTTGCAGTTGAAACATTTACTCTGGTTTCTCAGTATGTTTCCTATTGCCGTTTTGAAGTTCATACACTTTTCACTTTAGACACGAGTTGGAGCTTGTATCTCCCTATATATAGAGAGAGAGAGATTAGTTTCCCACTGGATAGAATCTGAGTGTTCCCAAGTTGCTTGATGATTGACGGCTTTCACACACAATTAATTCTCAGAATTGAGCATGTAGAGAGACGTTCATTCTTTTAGCAAAAAGATAATGGTTTGCAGTAGAAAGAATTACCCTGGTTTCTCAGGATGTTTCCTAGTGTCCTTTTAAAGTTCATATATTTTTCAGTGTAAACCCGAGTTGGAGGTAGTACGCCAATATATATGTATATATGTAGTGTCGTTCTTCACTCTTTAGAAACTATGTTTTCCCTTCAAGCTAAGTGATGTTTTACATTTGCACACATTCATCCCTCATAACTGAGCATGTGTAGACGCTTTCGTTCAATTATGATAAAGGGAATTCTTTGCAATTGAAACACTTACACGGGTTTCTCAGTCTGTTTCCTCATGCCGGTTTGAAGTTCATGCAGTTTTCACTGTAAAACCGTGTTGGGGCTAGTACCTCCCCATATAAAATCATGTCATGTATTTTCCCCATGAAAAAGATTGTGTTTCCCCAACAAGCTAGGTGTTTGACGGCTTTCACACTCACTTTCTCTCAGAATTGAGCATGTTAAGATACGTTCTTTCATCTTGCATAAAGAGAAGAGGTAGCACTTGAAATATTTACTCTGTTTTCTCAGTATGTTTCCTAGTGGCGGTTTGAAATTCATGCAGTTTTCAGTGTAAAAACGACTTGGAGCTATTACCTTCCAATATAGATATATGTAGTGTATTTCCCCACTCAAAGGAAACTATGTTTTCCCTACAAGCTAAGTTATAGTTTACATTCACCCTTATTCAACACTCAGAACTGAGCATGTGGAGAGGTATTCTTTCAACTAGCTTAAAGGGAATGATTTGCAGTAGAAACACTTACTTTGTTTTCTCAGTATGTTTCCTAATTCGAGTTTGCAGTTCATGCAGTTTTAACTGTAAAACCAATTTGGAACTAGTACCTCCCCATATATAGGTATTTAGTGTTGTTTCCCACTGAAAAGAATTTGTGTGTTCCCAAAAGTTAGCTTCCTAACGGGTCTCACACTCATTTAACTCTCAGAATTGAGCATGTGTTGAGACGTTCATTCATATAGCATAAAGGGGATAGTTAGTAATAGAAACACTTACTCTGGTTTCTTAGTATATTAACTAGTGCTGGTCTGAACTTCATGCATTTTGCACTTTTGAACCGACTTGGAACTAGTACCTCCTCATTTATATGTATGTAGTGTATTTCCCCAATCAAAAGTAACTGTGTGTTCCCTACAAGCTAAGTGATAGATGGCTTTCGCACAGAGTCTGCTCTCAGAACTGAGCATGGGGTGAAGCGTTAGTTCATCTAGGATGAAGGGAATGGGTTGCAGTTGAACCACTTATCTGGATTCTCAGTTGTTTCCTAGTGCCAGTTTGAAGTTCATTCAGTTTTCATTGTAAAATCGACTTCGGGCTAGTACCTCCCCGTATATATGTATGTAGTTAGTTCGGCACTCAAAAGACACTGTGTTCCCTACAAGCTAAGTGATAGATGGTATTCGCTAGCATTAAACTCAAAACAGAGCATGTGGACAGGCTATCGTTCATCTAGTATAAAGGGAATGGGTTGCACTAGAAATAATTACTCTTGTTTCTTAGTATGTTTCCTAGTGTCGGTAAATTTGCTGCAGGTTTCACGGTGAAACACTTGGACCTAGTACCTCTCCATATATATGAATATATTGTAGTTTTCCACTCAAAAGAATATGTTTGTTTCCAACAAGCTAGGTGACTGTCGGCTTTCACACACACTTAACTCTCAGAATTGAGCATGTGGAGTCTGGTTCGTTCATCTAGCATAAAGGGAATGGGTAGCATAAGAAACACTTACTCTGATTTCTCAGTATGTTTCCTATTGCCGGTTTGAAGTTCATGCAGTTTTCACTGTAAAATCGACTTGGAGCTAGTACCTCCCCATATATATATGTAGTGTAGTTCCCCAGTCAAAAGAAACTGTGTGTTCCCTACAAGACTAGTGATAGATGATTTTGCACACATTCAACCCTCAGAACTGAGCCTGTGGAGAGACGTTCGTTCATGTATGATGAAGGGAATGATTAGCTGTAGAAGCACTTACTGTGGTTTCTCAGTATATTTCCTCGTGCCGGTTTGAATTTCATGCATTTTTAACTGTAAAACAGAGTTGGAGCTAGTACCTCCCCATATATATTTATATAGTGTCATTCCCAACTCAAAAGAAACTGTGTGTTCCCAAAAAGTTAGGTGATTGACGGCATTCACGCACACTTAAGTCTCAGAATAGAGCATTTTAAGATACGTTCATTCATCTACCATAAAGGGAATGGGTTGCATTAGAAAGACTTACTCTGGTTTCTCAGTTTCGTTCCTAGTGCTGGTTTGAATTTCATGCAGTTTTCACTGTAAAGTTGACTTGGAAATATTACCTCCCATATATATGTGTATATTGTTTTTCTCCGCTCAAAAGGATCTGTGTGTTCCCTACAAGCTAACCGATAGATGGCTTTTGAACACATTCATCTCTCAGAACTGAGCATGGAGAGAGGCGTTCATTCATCTAGGATGAGGGCAATGGGTTGCAGTAGAATCACTTAGTCTGGTTTCTCATTATTTTTCCTAGGTCCGGTTTGAATTTCATGCAATTTCCACTGTAAAACCAAGTTGGTGCTAGTATCTCACCATATAGATATTGTGTAGTTTCCAATAGAAAAGAAACTGTGTTTTCCCAACAAGCTAGTTGTTTGATGGCTTTCACACACATTCAACTCTCAGAATTGAACATGTGTAGAGGCATTCGTTCATGTAGCATAAATGGATTTTGTAACTTTAGAAACACTGCGATTTGTACGTATGTTTTCTAGTGCTGGTTTGAAGTTCATGCAGTTTTCAGTGTAAAATCGTGTTGGAGCTACTAGCTATCCATATATATATATATATATATATATATATATATATATATATATATATATATATATATATATTTAGTTTAGTTCCACACTCTAAAGAAACTGTGTGTTCACAACAAGATAGGTCATTGACCGATTACACGCACATTCAACTCTCAGAATTGAGCATGTGGAGACGCGTTCGTTAATGTCGCATAAAGGGATTGAGGAGCCATAGAAACACTTAATGTGATTTCTCAGTATGCTTCTTAGTGTGAGTTTCAAGTTCATGCACTTTTCTCTGTTAAACCGAGTTGGAGCTAGTACCTCCCCATATATATTTATGTCGTGTATTTTCCCACTGAAAAGAAACTGTGTGTTCTCAACTAGCTAGGTGATTGACGGCTTTCACACACACTCAGCTGTCAGAATTGAGCATGTGGAGAGGCGTTCGTTCATCTAGCATAAATGGAATTTGAAAGCGATTATAATGACCTATGTTGGTATTAAAACAGTAAAGGGAGGATTAATTTAGAGCCTGTATAGTTATGATCAGCATACATGACAGAATTTCATTTTCAGCATAAATTTCTTTTTTTAACGTTCAGAAAACTTAATTCTTTCCTGTAACTGGATATAGATAGTGAATGTTTTAAAGTCTTTGAGCAACTGCTTTAAATTAGAATTGTTACTTTGCTTCTGGTCTTTAACCTAAGGGAATATCCAGAATTCCAGTGGCAGTTCAAAGCAAGGGCCTGAAACTTGCCTATTACTTGTTTTAAGTACAGTAAGAATAACTGTATACTAGGGTACTGTGGATAACTGAAGGGCTGCTTGGATATGTTGTATGTAAGTTATATTTTCAAAAATTATTAATATCATGAAAATCAATCAACCTTGGTGATCTATTTGGTATAATTTAATCTTTAATAACGTAAATTTTGATAGCCCTTTTATTTATGTAACTTATGAAAAATAAGTTGGCTTTATATAACTATTTTTTAAATAAATGATTAAATTTTGGGTTTTTTATCATTTGCTTATTAAAAATAGGATATTAATTACACAATATCTATTTTCCTTCAAGTTCATACATTTTTCCCAAAACTATCTTGACTTGTTTAGATAAGTTAACCCATAGTCTGATTTATTTTAAACACTCAGAATGTTCTTATGTATGTTGCTTTATTAGAGAGCAAGAATTCCTTATTATTTTTAATAAAATATACTTGCAGGAAACTATACTGGGATTCTTTCATTCACAGAGTCAAGCAATGATTCCTGTTTTGTTAGATCAGGTGTCTAGGTCTCTCAACTTCCAAAAGATTACATGGACAAAGTTAAAAACGCCATTAATGATCTACTAAGAAAGTTTATTGTGTTCCTTGATTAAAAGTATAAATATGGGTCAGCCTTAAATTCGGATGTAAAACTGTTATGAATTACATGAGTCTTCTCCAAAATTCTTTTTTTAAACATTTTTTATTGATTTATAATCATTTTACAATGTTGTGTCTAATTCCAGTGTTCAGCACAATTTTTCAGTCATTCATGGACAATAACACACTCATTATCACATTTTTTCTCTGTGAGTTATCATAACATTTTGTGTATATTTCCCTGAAAAATTCTTTAATTTGGGCTTTAAACCCTCCAGTAAAATACTGGTTTGAAGGAAGAAGAAAGTTGAGAAATGATTCAATCCAAATTCTATGGGAATAAACAAAGCTAAATGTTTCAGTCATTATTTGAAGCAGAACAGATATGTTTTCTGCACCATATGATTTTAATATTATTCATCTGAACATACGGTATAGACACCATGAGACCACAAGCCAACAAACAAGATGTCAGGTAAAGCAAGAAAAACAACTGAGGGGATTTTCTACTGCAAAATTTCCCCTAACTCGAACTGTAATAGAGAACAAATCTGACGCCACATTGGATCTGTTCCTTTAGTTTGAAGCACTGTGCCCTGTTTTCCAGGCTTAATCTTGCTGGCTCTGCACCTTTTGTAAAACAACGTTGCCTTTAGCCTAATACCTACAGGAAAGCCTATTCTTGGGGCTCTGACCTTTAATGATGTTAGCACTTCTGCACTTATGCAGGGATGGCAAGTTGCAAAATAGAGAATAACCTTTGTTTTGTTGGAGATTTACAGGGACACCACAGCCTGACACACATGGATGACTGCAAGAACAAAGAATGCCTGCAGCAAGAAGTTTGCACAGCCAACCACACTCCCTCCCCTTTTTAGCTTAAAAGGGGCCTGAATTCTGACTTGGGCAAGATGATTCTCCAGGACATTAGTCCCCCATCTTCTTGGTCTGCCAGCTTTCTGAATAAAGTTACTATACCTTGCTCCAAAACCTTGTCTCCTGATTTATTTTTTTATCGCTGTTGTGTAGCGAGCAGAACAAGTTTGGCCTCGGTAACAGAACAGCTTTGTCATTTCGTCTGATGTGAAATCTCTCTGGGTGTACACGTGCTTGCCTGGTGGTGGTGGTGGTAGTAGGCAAAAATATTTCACTTCTCCTGATTTCAATAGGCTAAAATTTCCTGCTATTTAAGTCAACTCTAGACTTTTACAGAATCACCTGCAGATGTGCTTCTGGAAGCTAGAAAAATTCCAACAATGAAAATAATTGTATTGTCTCCAGACAAGATACTTTTCCTCAAAACTGAGTAGCTGTGAGACACAATTCAGGAGTACAGATAGATGCAGTGTGCTTCATTTCCCATGTTGTTCCAACACAATTTTCCAGTTATATCAAAGTAAATTAAAATCAGTCTTCAATAGCAGATGCTCTGGCATGATACAACAATGTCAATTCCACATATTGAGCCAGAGCAGCTTTAGAGTAAATAATTTTATACCAAATCCTGCTTGATGTCCTGTCTTCTCCCTGGTGGCTAATTCCTTCTTCTGTCTTCCTAAAAGTTCTCCTGTTATGGGAAGTTAGCCTTTACTGTGCACATTCAATTGAGAAGACACAAATTAAATATAGGAGGGGATGACATGCATATTTAATTCTTACTTATACATAAATACAAACACACAGGACCTGTGTCTTGGAAGACGTCACTTCCTAATATGGGCAAGAGGATGGTCTATAGTTCAATCAATGATCTAAAATCAGTTTTCTAGGATATAATAAAGCAATGCCTGAGTTATAAGACAGAACAACCCCTGGATATGAAACAGTGGCACCAATCAGTGGGGGCACATGTGTGCACACACACACCCATGCACACAGAGCAGCCTTGGAGACACTCCATCTGTGCTGATGGAGCAAAGTCATGCTGGGGAGGTGAGGAAAAAGTGCCTAATACAATCAAACCAGGACACCTGAGGAATGGGTCATAGGAGTCAATTAAATTTTCTGGTTAGCTGTAGGTCAAACAAAAACACTTTTAGTTTCAAACGTCATTATTAAAAATTTTGTTAAAGCACAGGAGCCTGTTTTCCTGCCTTGCTTAGTGTCATATGCCATATTAAACATGACAGATTCATGCTTCTCTGACTGTGGAATGGGAAAGGCCTTGCTGTCCTATTCTGAATATTAGTCTATGTTTTGCAGCACAGTGGATACTGAAAATGGGGCAATTTGAGTGAATGGGAATGGACATAACCTAGCAGTCATTGACTGTGTGTGATCTGCCAACTTTCTCCAAAAAGAAGGGGTAGCAAGCAAATCAGATTAATTCAGGGATCTTGGGGTGGGGAGTCGGGTGGGCTGACAGCTGGGTGGTCTCATGTAGCTGTTTTACTGTGTAAAATAGTGACTATGAGCCACAGTGACACATTGTCAAATTCTTGTGCCTGTAGCTGTGATACCTGGCCAAGTCTGTGCAGCCAATTTTATCGATGGTGCATAATGAAAATAACTAACCTTCCCTGAGGACCATCTTATGTGAAATCCATTCATTGTCTCACTGAATTCCCTAAGCACACTTTTTGGTACATAACAGTCTTAAAATATGAAGCAGGGATAAAATGAAGCTCTGAAGTGTTGAAGCCTTGCCCGAAATCATGCAGTTGGGAAGACGCGGTGCTGGGAGCTAAGCTCGAGCCAGACTACAGAACCTGAAGGGCCCAGCAAGTCCCCTCACCCAGGAACCTGGCCCACAGCCACTGCCAGGTCCTGTTCTGTTTCTATGAGTGCTCATGGGAAAGTGCCAGGGACTTAGCGTAAATATGACTTGATTAAGAAATTCAAACTGGGATAGCCTTTTGTTTGGGACTGCAACCTGGGAGTGAAACTGGCAGTGAAGTAAGGGAGGAAACAGCCCTGGTTGTAAGAACATTTCTAGGGAAGAAGGCTCCCTGATGGGCTGGCATGGGAATCGCTGTGGTTGTGAGCCCCCTGTTGCCCTGTGGGGGTGTGGGCAGGGAAGGAGAGAGACTGTTCAAACTGGTCATAGTCACTACAGTTTGTAAACAGCTGAGTTCTGTTCTCTCACAGCTCAGACACATTCAGGACATGAGGCTGCTTAGCTAATGACCAACAGTGGGTAGCAAAGGCCAAGAGTGGGGTGGGGAGGAGAGATGGGACCACCTTCTAGAAGAACCTCTGCCCCAGGGGTCCAGGAATGTAATGAATGATTGGGGATTCACAAAGGGTTTATATGACCTCATCAGGTAGTTCCTACTTTAAACTGAGAGTCTGGAATATATGGTAAAATACGGTGGAATGACTGCTCTTATTTTAGGTTCTGCAAAAACTTAAACAGATGGATTTCTATCTCCATTATACAAGCACTGCTGGGTAACCTTTAGAGCCATGTGTGGATCAAACGAGTGAGTACTTATTAATACTATTACCATGCTTCTACTGAATTAACACTTCTGCAACAGTATAATGGCCACGCTTCTTAACAACTGCCTCTGTAAGAGCTCTTGTAAGTCATAAATAATAATTATAAAGAAAATATATTAAAATAATAACAATTACATTTACAACAAATATGTTGTTTATAGCGATGTCAGTGTTAGCATCTGCCTCTCATATTAAACAATGCCCAACACTGGATTCCTTAGGAAGTAATGCCAATGCATGTTTGGACTTTTTAAAGTCTTCAACCCATGAAGACTTTTTACTCACATTGGTCCACCACAGCCAGAATTGCTGTTCCTTGCATGGTGGGCTGCCATGCTGCGATGTCCTGGGCTTTTTCTGGTACCATGCGTCTATACAGGGTAGTCAAGTTTCCACATACCCACTCTGATTTGCAATATATTGTTCTCCAGAGCCAACAGATTGGCCACTGGAAAGAGGCCACAGATAAGGTGGTGAACCCAAACTGAATACCTGTTGAAGGAATGGACACACAACATGGAGTGGTGGATGGATGGAAGGACAGCATCAATTCCTTTACTCCTGTAAAGAGAGAGGGGCAAATGGTGAACTAAATCCCAAAGAGAAAAGACATTCATGGTAATAATAATGTTCAACAGTGAAAGAATCCAAACAAAAGGCAAATATAAAATCTCTCGGAAGAAGACACATTACAACCTGTTTCTTTCACGTATATACCCTTAGTAGGAATAACATACTTAAAAATCTTCAGCCAATCATAGTTATTTTCTGGTAACAAACTTGGGAATCTTGAAGCATATTATTCACTCTCAGTGTTGAAATAATACAATCTTGGAAGATGATTTGTCATTGAGGATTAAGAAAAAGAATATTGTGGTTGTATATAAGAATTTAAAAAGGAATAAGGAATGTACTTTTGGGAAAGCTCTGCATAGAGAATGTTGGAGGAAATGCACTGAAAATAGGCAAGTGAGCAAGCTCCCTTGAGTCTGGGAAGGTGAGTGCAGCACATTCAGAGAGTCTATGAAGTTATTACAAGTCACAGAAAGGTATGCAATTAAAGTGTCTTCCTAAGCAAAATATCCTTCTTCAGGAATTTTTATCTTGATATTTCTATGGTCTGTGTGGTCACAGGAAGTCAAAGTTATGGTGGTGGCTTAGAAGTTCTTTTCTCTCTGTCTGTAATTTACAGGGCATTGCTACAGATGGGGCAGCAGAGATCTGCGGTAAGCTGTTCCATGGGGTGGGGGAGCAGTTAGAAATGATAAGGCCAGAGATCTAAAAGACTTTTAGACCCTAACTGGCAGACTTTTAAGTAAACTACCACAGGTATGTAACTAAGACAGTGGATGAAAGGCAAGTTTGTAGTCCCTTTAGTGTTACTGCTCAGTCAAGGGATAGGGACCACTCTGGCCAGGAACGGCAAGACCGTGGATTGGGTGGATGAGTAGGAGGAGCTGACATTTGCTTCTGACCTGAGAGGCAGGGGTGTGTTGCCGAAAAACCGACAGTGCTGGAAAGAAGCCTCATGTCCCCAGCCTAAAAGGAGATGTCATATTCAGGGAAGTCACAGAGAAAGAACCAGAGTTAGTGATGCCACAGGGTCAGCAGCGTGGCAGCAGTGATGTCAGTATCTGTTTCCATAACCCACCTAACCCTACATGAACAAGTCTGCCTACAGGGGGCGGGTAAGTATCAGAAAAATGTGGAGTAGGTGCAGCCACTGGCAAATTGGCAAGTGGACATCTTAATGAAATGCACTGCTCACAGTCACCATATTGGAAAGAGGGCCCCACACTGTCAGATCCCTTTCTAATTCAAGAGAAACTAGAAATTAAGACTTCATTAGCAATCATCCCTGTTCAAACCCAGAAAAGATATCATTTATAATGACAACCAAGGCACAGACTATTCAGAAATAAATTAATGAAAAATGTTAAAATGATTCTGATAAATGACTTAAAAAAGAAAAAAAATGATGATTGAATGAACAATAGAATGCACCATCCTCTTCAGTTGGCAGACTCAAATTTGGGGGACATAGAACATTTTTTCTCCAAAATAAATTTAGTATCTGAATGCAAATTTACTTAATAAACCCGAATGGATTTAAGAAAAATTTCTGAAAGGTGATCCTAAATTACTTCCAGAAATATACACAAATATACAAATAAAATAATGAGGAGAGATGTTTGAATTTGTAATATTAGGCACACTCTGGAAAAGGAAAAAATAGGACCAACTGTAGGAGATATTAATCTATGGTCATGGAAACAGTATAGAAATAGTGCACTGAGAGTATGAATGAAATAGAATACATTTCAAGAATAGATGTGGATATTTAAGAGATTTTAGTAATATTATAAAACTGACACTTAAAATCAGTGGATTCAGGTACTGGTGTAATTAACTAAATCATTAGAAGGCCTGGTACATTGTCCGCACTTTTGACATTAAAATAAATTCCAGAAAATTTTTTAATTAAAAATAAAACACTAGAAATAACCCAACATGATTTAATCTGTTCAGATAGTCAAGCGAGAAGAACTTTCTAAAAAGCTTTTGGAACAAATACCAACAAGAGCAAAGGCCTAGCAACACAGCAAGGCCAGAAACGCCCCCTGTAAAACAAAACTGACCCTTGCCCAACCCTCTCTCACTGCCCTGTATTGCTCTCTGATACTTTCTATACTTTCTTCTTCCCTTTAAAGTCCAGTATCTTGGAGAAGTGCCTGCGCTGATGACTCCTCCAGGGCTCAGAGCCCTGCATCCCCCACGGCCCTCACCGCGGCACTGAGAAAGGAGTTGCACTGCCTGTGGCTGCGTGTTTCAAACCAGTGGGCATTTTCAGCTCCTGTTTATTTGATTACCAGGTAGCTTTTGCCGTGGACAAATATTTTCCTCTCAGTGGAATGTTTTCCCCCCTTAATTTTTGTTTTAATTAAATAAATATTAAAAGCCCAGGCAGAAAAGTGTGTGTGCACATATGCACACACACAGATACACACAGATCTGTTTTTTAAAAGCTACCTAAGTGTAGTCCTCCTCCGCCTTTTCCTCAGTTTAGACAATTAGAGGTGGGCTTTAGCCCTTGCTTTTATGCCCCACACAACCCCCTTTCTCACTACGCTCCTTTTATTCAGTGTTCAAATCCCTCTTAAGCCAGGTTACAGCCTTCTCTGTGTTGCCTCAACTCGTTTTCTCTCAACTGCACTGCTATTCTTCTTTCTCTTGGTGGACCTCTCTTCTCCCATTTGCCATGTACATGGCCCTTTTCCCCAAGGCCTCGTCTTCAGTCCTCCACCTGGCAGGACTGAATCGCCCCCACAGCCTCACCCACAGCTCCTCTGAGCTCCTGACTGGTGAAACCAGCTTAACAATGGACATCACCCCTTAGATGTCCCATAGACACTTCACACTCCAAATGTCACACACAGAACCATCTCCTCGAAACCAGCTCCTCCCCTTACACTCCCCCTGCAGATCTGCTCTCTGGATGGGTCACTGAAAGTCAACTCAGCAGCTCTGCGGCCCGCCGCCCCGGTCCTGCAGTCCCCACTGCAGCAGTCACCACTTATGCCGCCCATGTCTCTCTCCTTCTGCCCACGGCCTCTCTGCAGGCATGTGCCAATTGTTGACTGGGTTACCTGGGTTGGTCCCCGAAATATCCTTTCCCCCAAAATATGGGCCTCCCCCCAAAAATAGTATCTTCCATTCTGCTGCCAGAATAACCAGATATTCTGCAACACAAACATTATGCAATTCTCTTACAAATATTCCAATATATCCCTGCTTCCTTAAGGATATATTGAAGTCTAAGCACACAAGGCCCATCGTGACAGAGGCCTTGTGCACCTGATATTCCCACCTATGGATCCTTTGTTCTAGCTCTACTTGTTGTTCTTCAGTCTGGCCAAGCCACTTCATGCTGTGTACACATATATGTCTCTACCTCTCTGCATGAAGTGTCCACTCCCTCTACCACAAAATTGAGAGCTAACTTCCTTTCACCTTTCAAGATTCAGTTCAAATATTTCCAGCTCTAGGAAGTCCAATTTGTGTTCACCTGCTTAGCAATCCATTAACTACTTGCCATGCCTCGCCTGGCCTGGGAAGTGCAGACACCAAGTCTTACCTGTCTTGGTCTCCCCAGCAGTTGATGCAGTGTTTGGCATAGCAGTACTCAATGTTTGTTGGTTGGATAAATGAATGAATCAGTAAAGAGATGAGAGGTCTAAAATCGCCCCCAGTTACTCAGCTGCCATTTTGGAAAGTTTATTCTGCGGAGTTAAGGAAATGTCAGTGCAGGTGGTGGGCAGTCAGAACAGAGGTGAGGGCGTGGGGGAGACAGGCCTGTTCCTGGAGAGCGCAGGAGAGGAGTGGGTGGGAGAGCACTGGAGAGATAGGGAAAGGAGGGGGCGGGTGCAAGGAGATGTTGAAGAACAACTGATATTAAATGCAGTAAATTAAATGGAGAACATAATATATGAAGGGAAGATCAAGTTAACACAGCAAGGGTGGAAAAGGCAGTACCAGAGATGCAGAGCTCTCACTTCATCCCTCACAGCATTCCACTTATGGCACCCGCCCTCTGGGAAGGCAGCGTCAAATTCTTGAGAGACTGGTGTTTGTGCTGTGGGTGCTCTAAGTACAAAACGGTATCTTATGGCTTCCAGATTTTAAGACTGATAGATTATTTCTCTTATGTCCCATGTCTGAGTTCTCAGGCAGCAGGATCATTCACTGGTGGGGGGAGAGATATTGTGGTTAACAACTCAGGGTTACTCTAATAATCTCAAAGGACAGTGGGGAATTCATGAAAACAAATAGAAGAGAAATTTCACCCAGAAAAAACCATTTGCCATATAGAACCTTGTGGGGGCATTGGGGGCAATGTTACCGCCACCTCATCTAATAGTTGTATGTGAGTGTGTTGAAACTCCAAGCTCAAGTCACTTAAACACGTAGGAGAACCAGGGTCCAGGCTGTGGTGCTCCAGACATGGACGGGAAGATGAAAAGTCTGACTACTGCCTCCGACAGGATCACTACAGTCGGGGAGCACAATGGACATGGACACGATCATGCACCATCAAGACAAGAATCAAGTACAATTCATGCCTAGACAGGAGAGCAGATAATCTCTAAAAAGTGGAGGGGTCCCTGTCAAGGCTTGGCAAGAGTCCTTCCAGGCAGAAAAGCAGAGAAAGGTAATTCAGGCGAAGGAGACTAGGGTTGGTGGCTGCGTGCAAGGCCTAACGAAGCACGGGTGGAGGGCTCCAGGGTCATCTATCAGTAGCTGTTCCCCTTCAGCAGCTAAGAGGCATAACTAAAAGGCAGGTGGAGTGTCATTAATGATCATGGGGAAAACTGGGTGGAGGAAACTGAGGTCAGGAGATCACCACCAAAGGCAATTTATTTTAGAGGAACAAAAATAATTCAAAAAGCACTTGGAAATTCTATCTCCCATGAATGAAAAGAACACAAAATAAGTTTCACTCCAGCATTGAATACAGAATAACAGACTTCCTACTCTCAGAAATGGATTGAATCTTCTAATTCGTCAGGGATTATTTAGATAATAGGAAAACGAATAAATCTGAAAAATCTCTCTAGAATAGCTGTTACTCCATCCTGTTATGTAGGGTAGAGTTAGGCTGAATTATTTAATTGGTATTTTAATGAGACTATAAAGTTCTAAAAGCCCTATCAATTTCTCCCAAAAGCGTACAATTTTTCCTTTCATGACATTTATTTGACTTAATTAGAACAATAACTTTTTTCCAAGGCTTTTTTTGTGTGTGTTAAAATACCTAATGATATGCTGCCCCCAGAATGTTGTTGTTATTATTAATGCTGATAATACCCCCAATAAGACATATTTACCATTATGACTCATTTTGGAATAACAGGTCATTGGCTTAAAGTCCTTTTGAAAATAAGAAGAATAAACGAACATAATTTCTATACCAGGGACAGCAGCTGCACCCTTCATGGAACCTGGTCACTAAACACAGCAAAATCAAAGATGAAACTCAAATCAGACACCAGGCCACAAAGCATAGCTGACTGAAGATGCCACAATATGACCTTTCATTCACCGAGGGAACCAGATGCATTTCTATGTATAATGTATATTTTTAAAAGCAATTATTTTATATATAGAATGTAATTTAGGAAAAAGAAAACTCCATCTGTAGACTTATAAACAGGAAGCACAAAGGGTGCCTTTGCAGACAAGAACTTGCATGCATAAATGCAAAGCCTATTGACAAAAATCCTTTCCTGTCTCCTAAGTTTAAAAAAAAAAAACTACTTCAAGGCAGTGGTGAGCTGAAAGGTTTCAGATACAAAACGTGCACATCAACAGCCTTCTAGTAGATAAAAGTGCACCATGCATAATAGAAAAGATAACGTTTCCTATGGAAATCTATTTTGAGATGCAACAATTTAAAGGCAACTGAGAGCTCAAAACCAAGTTCAACCAAGAGGAACAGAGCCCAAGCAAATGTACGGAAATGGACAAAGACATTGGAGAAGGAGGGGATCTGTGTTCTACCAATACTCCAGATCAGCAAATTCATCCTGAATTCAAGCCAGTGATGTGTCATGAGGTCACTCAAGGAACCAGGCAGAAACCATCAGCCAGAAGAAATAGGAACAATATCAAAGGCAGGTGTGAGATGTGGAAGGGGTGACCCTGTGCACCTTGCTGCAATGAGGCAGGATGCGCTTGCGGGCTTTCTGTACAGGCTGACTGGCTCACATGACTCTGTTTAGAAGGATATCAGCCAACAGCTGTGCCACACGGGCTACAGCCTGAGCTGAGTCACATCTAGTAACGGTTCTGAGTTCATCCTTAGACGACATGACCAGAAGGATCTGAGAATCAATGGTGGAGACATATCTGAATAAGTATTCCATTTCATTCCTTGGCAGTAAATCTTCAGCTTTGTACAACATAAATATTGACAAAGATATACACAGGCACCCTATTTGAAAGCCTGACTGCATAATTGCATCTAATGGAAAAAAGCGGGCTCCGTTTCGGTATGCTAGGACATTGTTTGGCTTGGTAACCGATGCTTCTGAGACCCAAAGCATACTCTAGTATAACCGACAGCACAGAAATCTCCACTGATGACTTACTCATTTCAGGGTATTCATAAAATAACCCCAGTTTGCTCATGGGATACAGATGGTTTTCCCGTTCCCATCGTGGGTTGGTCTGTTCTGCTCCCGAAATTGTGGCATCATTAGATTCATGATCCAGCTGTCAAACAGATCAAATTATAAGGCAGGATATTATCAGACCAAGGTCATAAAAGTATTACTGATATCTCAAGCTGAACACATCATCTTCCCAAGAATTTAATTTCTTGTTTTCAGGATAAATTTCTTTTTATTGCTGCCTCCCTACCCTCAAATATTGTGAAAACTAGTCCTGACTACGTGCCTTGGGTTTACCAAAATTGTAACGACTACTACTACTTTATCTCCTACCTCCTTTTCAGGTGGGCATTTTAGCTTTTAGAAGATGCCTTCCCTCATTTGTCTTTTTTACCCCCACTTTTCTGCTATTATCCACCATGGCCTTTCCAGTCTGAAAATCGTCAGAGAAAATAAGTAAAAGAAAGAAATACAGGTTCTGTGAGCTGGTGATAAGTGCTGTGGAGGAAAATAAAGGAGAGTGAAGAATGTGTGCTAGGGAGGAGTGGGGATGGGGCAGTGACCTTTGAATAAGGCAAAGACGGGAGCAAAGGGGTTTGCAGAGAATGGGCAGAGGAAACAGTGATCACAGGCCTGGAGGTCCCTCACGCTGGACAGACAGCATGGAGACTGGTGTGGGCCACAGTGAATAGGAAATAAGTGGTGGTTTTGGGGGTGGAGCCTTAGAGGCTGCCGTGAGGATGTGGGCATTTTTCCCTTTGAAGGAATTGCGGAGCCCTGGAGGGTCACCGAGCAAAAAAGTGATACTCTAATTTGGATAGAACAGGTCCAAGACCCTAATATAAGCTGAACAAATCAAGGGCCAAAGAAGTGACATGCCACCTCAAATTCAGTGCAGAGCTTGAAAGAAACACAGCCTCGACTCGCAGCCCAATGCTCTGCCCCCTTCTGGATGCTGTCCCACAGAGCTGTCTCTAACGTTATGTTTTTTCCTCACTCAGAGGCTTGTGGGCCAACTGAATGCTTCCCCCTTTTTCAAATGGCAATTTGTCCTGAAAGGAAATCAGAGTTGGCAGTGAAACAAGGCATGGACCTGTAGCCTACAGAGCTGTTGTCTCTGAAAGCAACAGGTGGCACGTGGTTTACTCGTGGAGTTCAGCAGAAGAGACAGAGCAACAACAGACAACTTAGCATCTGGCTGAGCTTCGGCTGACTGCACTGCACGTTTGGATGGATTTCAAATTTGGACAGTGAGGCGGCTTCACACGAAAGGCAGGTGTATACATCATACATGCCCACACGTCTGTATGCATACACACGTAGACACACACAGAGCATATGATGTGACTTGTAAAGAGCTGCCTCTGCTTGGTTTCCCACGGCCTCTAATTTCAGCATTAACCTTTCATTGGCCATGCTCCCAGGTCTGCTACGAGATTTCTTTGCAATGGAACATGCCCTTCGCTTCACAATCTTTCCCCACTTCTTTCAATGACATTAGGGGAAGAGCAGGGAGCCCTGGGAAATGCTGGGGATATGGACTCGAGATACCGCTGAATCTGAATCCACACTTCATGGCTTATTTGTTATTTAACTTTATTTACATTCAAAATGCAATTGTTGCAGATCTCAGAAGATGATTTACACTCACTGCTATGGCAGAATGTTGCGGTTAGTAGACTCACCACTGGATCCTCTTATTCAACACGTTCTTCCAATATTTCAGATATTACTGTATCACAAATGCCCATTTCTATATTTTGATATCTGCTTTTCAGTATAATTATCTTCCTTCTTTATTCTCTAAATCTTATGGTTTTAAAACATTTTTCTGAGAAGTGTTCCACAGGCACTTTACATATGATAATTTGATAAAGAGATCCTGGAGATCAAAACCACATTTAAATCCTGAGATAAACTCAACTGTGTCATATACATGGCTAGGTTTAGTCTGCTTACTTTGTTACTTTGTTTAGTAATTTTTGTTTCAAACAACAAGATCCTTCTGTATAGCACAGGGATCTACACTCAATAACTTTTAATAGCCTTTAGTGGAAAAGTATATGACAAGGAATATATATATATAGTCCAAGAATTAAACAAGAATTGACACAATATTGTAAACCAACTATAGTTTCAACAAAAAAAGTTGAAATAAAATTGAGAGATGAAACTTCCACTGCCCAGGCTGCTATGAGGATGAAAAAATTCAAAGCAGGCCAGGTATTTCAACCCCCCTGACACAGCAAAACCCCATGTGGGGTCTTCCTTTTGAGCAGCACAGGCTAACCGGCTGTGGTCACCTGTAAATAAGGTTGAAGTCACTTAGACCCTTGGCTTGGGATCACCATGGCCACAGGGGTGGGGGTCACTGTAGCACCTACGAAAATGACGGGGCCAGCCTGCTGCTGAAGCCACTCCCCAGGCTGCAGCCCAGAGCGCTGCAGGCAGGTCTGTGGTCCGGCCGGGGGCGCACAGCTCCACAGCCCCTCGGAGCCCTGCAGTGCGGGTGGCGCTGGGACCGCACTCGTCCATTACCCTCCCTGGAACCCAGACTCTGGATTCTCCTGGGGGAATTTTTCTCTGCCTCATACTTCCTGTCTCAGCCACTTGTGGAATCCGGTCCATGCCCCAGGGAAGAAGGGCTTTTACCCTCTGGGACCCAAATCCATCACGGTTTGGATCCAGAATGAAACGTCCATGTTAACTCACCTGGCGCTCCCTTCTTGTGCTGAACTGCCCTCCCCCGTCGATGGCATTAGGTCATATTAGAAGTCCCGACTTGCTTGTCCTTAGCTAAGACTCTGAGCCTCTTGCTCAGTGTTCCTGAGTGGAATCACTCATCTGTGGCAGAAAAGCTTGGGCTGTCGTCTACCCATCATTGTCCACGGTCTTTTGGGCTTTCTGTTGGTTTAAGGTTCTTGTGCAGGGATATCAATTTGCACATGAGAAGCAACTGTAGACATTTTAAAAAATACAGACACTGGATCCTCCCCCCTCTCCTGCCAAGGCTGGAAGCTTTCTCCCTCTAGCAGGGGTTACACAATCATTTGCTTGGGAATTGACCACACATATTGGCATAATCATAGTATATTGCCCTTTACTCTGTGCTTGCCACGTGGCATTTTCTACTTCATGTTGTCTTTGTACCTTCATTATCACATTTAATCCCTGCATTATAGATTATCACCATTTCTGTTGAGGACACTCCTACTTGCTAATCTTGAATACAAGTATCTTTGATTCTCTTAAACTATTTCATTCCTGAGTTTCCTGTTCCTGAATTTAAAGAGTGAATTATGGACGCATGTATTTAAGATTCTCTTATTATATGTATCTGACTCATCCTCTAACCAAATCATATCTGGAGAAGAGAAATTTTCTCTTTTAAACATTTGCTTTTTCTTATTATATAGTAGTGCATACACACAGTGGAAAATGTAGAAACATATAAAGTAAGAAAATTACAGCAATACATTATCTAAACACCAAAGGACTATGCTATGTCATTTTGGGCATTTAACTATTTTTCTTTATATTTTATCATAAAATTTCCCTAGGAAAGTTGCTTAACCCTGGAATTGTACTAGCCTTTTGTCCAGTACAGAATAACATTCCCAGAAATGACCCCAACATCAAAATAGTATGTGAGGCTGGGAAGGCCACAGGGCACTCAGCTTATTGTCTGAGTCCTACAAAGAATGCTGTTAATTCACTGATGTTACGCATTCGATGCCTGTGAGTCATTCACTCACTCAGCTGGCTCGGACTGAGACCTACTTTATACCAGGTGCCGATCCAAGTGCTGGGGAGACCCCAGAGGGAGCCTGGATCACGGCATCACTGTCCTTAATTTGCTCCCAGAATCCTACTCAAGAACCCTACATGGGATGGGGGGGCGGAGGCAGGTGAGATATGGTGAAATTCATTTCATTATGTTCCTTTAGACATATTTAAAAAGCATGAAAATAGTCGCTAATTTTGGTAAGTTTTCTTTTCCTTTCCTATGTATTTTTGAGGATGGGTATAGTTTTGGTGCAGCAAGAGTAATTGATAGATCTTTGGTTTGTTAGGATTTTATATGAAAAATTAAGAAGGAAACTGCACTTATACAAAGAGAAGAGGCAGTGAGGAAACAACAAGCCACCCTCGAACTTGGCTACAATTCAGAATTCCTGGTTTTCAAAAAAGGGAAACATAATTCAAAATAAATTCCCTAAATATTTTAGCCCATAGTAGAAATACATGGAGGCAAAGTTCAGCTCACTGGAACCTAGAACAATGTGCTTACTTAAGCGAAGGTATAAACAGACCACAGATACTATAATGCATCCTTTATTTTAAACTAGTTCATGTGAGCAAGTTTCATTTCACATAAATTGCTAAGTAACAGTTTTGGAAATATATCCTTCTTGATTGGTAAAAATAGCTCACGGATTACCAGATTCAACAAAATTTAGTATTAAATAATTTACTTATTTCCTTCAGGAAATTATTTTGAGTAATCTGAGTTAAGTGTTTCCTCTATCTGATCTATTACTTTTCACAGAGAAAAGTAGTATTATTTGCACATGACCTACTTTTACTCCTCTGGAAATATCTGACTGTGAGCTCAGGTTAAGGGTTGTCTACTGCACAGTAGGGAAAAAAAAGTTTCATTTCACAGCGGAGATCAGAATCATTTTTTTGAGGGGCGTGGTGAGCTGGGGGACAAGGGAAATGCCTTTGTTTCGAGACAGACGCCAGGAATCCACACTGAAGCTGAAAGATGAAGCCCTTGTGAAGAAATGTGGAAGGACACACTGACACGAAAATGTGTTCACTCTGCAAAAACAGAAAGAAAGAAAGAAAAAATAATTTAACTGCCCTATAAAGAGAATGGACAGAAACTTGGTAATAAGGGAGAGAGAAGGAAGGTTAAGAAAGGGAGGAGAAACAATGAAAGGAAACTTGGATGCGGTGGGCAGAATACCAGGTTTCTGGAGCCTACAATGAAGGATGATAAGAAAAAAAGTACAGTTTAAAAAAAGTTACAAAGTTTAAAATAGTTTAAAAATTAAAAAACAAAGTTAAAAAAATAAAATTTTATAGTGGCATGGAAGATTTTAAAATGATGGAGGTTTTTTATTTCAAAATTCAAGTTGTTTGAGTTTCTCCCCCATGCTACAAACAACAATAACACCTGCTTGTGTAAGTGGTTTTGGGGGACACCACAGAGAGGGACGAGCTCTGCAGTTAGGTTGGCCAGGAGCATAATGCTGGTGTGGAAGGCAAGACAGAAGAGAGATCAACAGTTTCATGAAAACAGATACTCAAAGCCAGAAATTATCTTAAAAAGGTTAGTGTGGTAGGCAGAAAAATGTTCCCCGCCAATATGTCTATGTCCTCATCCACAGAACATAGGAAGATGTCAGATTCCCTGGCAAAGGGGCCTATGGTTGCAGATGTGGTTAAGGTTGCTAACCAGTCGACTCTAAGAGAGACCAGCTGGATTATAGATTTGGGCTCAGTGTAATCACCAGGGTCGTTAAAGGAGGAAGAAGGAGGCAGAAGAGGGGAGAGAGGAGAGGAGATCTGACCACAGGTTCAGAGTCAGAGGCACACAACCATGCTGACCTTGAGACAGAGAAAAGAGGTCACAGGCCAAGAGACGCAGGTGGCCTCTGGAAGACAGAAAAGTCAAAGATACATTTTCCCCTGAGGCCTTCAGAAACAGCCGTGTCAACACTTTGACTTCATCAGGCTTCTGCGTTCAAGAACCCTACAAGGTTAAATTTGTGTTGTTTAGTGGAGACTTTTTCTTTTTTCTTCCTACTACCATGATGTTTGGGGATACTAGTTACAACAGCAACAGAAAGCGAATACAGTAAGCTCTTTGAAATGTTCAGAAATTGCAGATAACACTGGACTGTCCACTTTGATGTGGGATTGGTCTTATGTGAAAATCAAAAGGACAGTGTGACCTTTGCTAACATCTGCTTTTCTCATTTTTAGGAAGAGAACAGTAAGTCAAAACCTCTGTTGTTATTATTTTAGACAGTGTCTCTTAAAACATTATGTAACCCTGTGCCTTAGGACCCTAAGAGAGTCTCTGTTCTTAGAAGAACCTGGATTCAGAGAGATAGGGTCTTACATCTGAGTCCCACAGTGGTCTCTTATTGGCAATGAGAGCTTGGGCAAATCAGTTACCCTCTTTAAGCCACAGGATCTTCATTTGCAAAAGGAAGATAAGAATAAGGATTGTTTGGGTGATTAAATTGTACACACACACACATGCACACATACATATATGTACAACATTTAATACAGTGACTAGCACATACTAGGCACTCAACAAATTCCTGTTATGGATTTTTAAATGCATATATAAAAGGAGGAGAATTTTGCAGGAAGTTGTAGGAAAACTTAGTTCATGGCCCCAAAAAGGGCTCTGATCAGTCAGTCCCCAGTGCTGTGCTAATAAGCAGAGACTATAGCACTTGAGGATTTATGTTAAACATAAAAAGGAAGGTATTTAAACATAATTATTAAACAGCAGGTACATTTATAATGTTGGCTGGATCATCTTATCTGGAGAGCTTTAATAAGCAGAGAGTCTCCCCTGTTCTAGAGATGGCCACGCAGGAAAATGACGTGGGTGGGTGGGCCGTTCTCACCCCAAGATCACATGACTGAGTACTCACGGAAGTAACACCTCTTGTATGTTATTCCAGATGGACTGTCCTCCCATGATTATTGTCAGCTGTGTCATCAGTTCAAGGAGACAGCCACTTGAGTCACACTGGAATATTAGAAAGAAAATCTCATTTAAATTTTGGATAGCTCTAACATGAAATAAAGTCATTATTTTATGCCTAAAATATCTAAGGAACAGAGAGTAAAGACACTCTTCATTGGGCAACTAAGAGAAAACCTGAAACAGGTTAGACTGTCAGAACACAAAGCTGTATTCACACCTCTTTATTTCTGTATTTTTACAGCCAATACACCAGATCTCACAGATAAGTCACAAATCTGCCCTTAAAGAATGTGTTGTAGAAACACGAGGAGTAGTAGTTGACAAAGTGGAACAAGAACACCTTCATGGCTGGGTTGTTCTCATAGTCAGTCTGGTCCTTGGGAGCTCTGCAGCTAGAATAAAGAAAAGTTAAGTCTGCAAAATTGTGAACGGCTTTGAGACCCTAATCAAAGCCA
Source organism: Vicugna pacos (assembly GCF_048564905.1). Lineage (NCBI taxonomy): Eukaryota > Metazoa > Chordata > Mammalia > Artiodactyla > Camelidae > Vicugna > Vicugna pacos. The sequence goes on along the minus strand of NW_027328741.1, from coordinate 77,274,548 downwards.
CGGACACATGAGTTAACACGCTAAATATGTATATATATATATATATATATATATATACACACACAATTCACACTGTTTTCATATCAGCTCTTTTGAATTTCTTAACATATCCACTATGTTAATTCCAACTGTACACACTGTTGTAAGAGTTTCTCCCACTAAGAACGAAATATCCCACAAGGCAAAAAAAAAAGTCACCCGTTCCTTAAAATTTATAAGCACAAAAGTATCTAATGGGCAAGAAATTTCCTTTGTCAGGTGTAATTTGAAAGAAAGCTACTTCTAAACATCCTGCTAAATAATATTCTCTTGTCTCCCTGAACGGCAGTAAGGTAGGACTATTGAAGAAGACAAACAAAACACGGGGCAACTTGCTAGAAGCATTTGGGGAACATAAAACGGGTCATCCTTCTAGTTCAGAATTTGAATTGGTCTTAGTATTTTCAGAAGATGACAACTGAGCAGACCACTGGGAGAACCACCCAGCCACATGCAACGTGTGGGAAGCACTTAACTTAGGCCGCTAAGCCGCTGGGTGGGATACAAGCCAGAGAGAAGAAACATTTATTATAGAAGTCGCAGCTGATGAGAATAGAGCTACACTAACGGGAACAGCATGGGGGGAAGACACATAACAGTGTGATGAATTGTCCTCTCCGTAACGCGCAAGCAAATCTGCCACTGGAACCACGACCCTCTTCCACTTATTTGCAATACAGAGACTATTTACTTTCAACAATAGGGTACATTATCTAATGTAATTGAAATTATTATTAAGCACTGACATATTTACACAGAGTTTGGACATTCTAAAGCTTCCTTTGTCCCTTTTACTAATGCAAAAATGGAGCTAATTCACTTCTCACATAGGCTAGAGATAATACGTTTACACTTGAAGTTAACTAAAGACTGTAATGTACTGCAATTGAAGTGCTTAAAAGATAGTCTCTGTTTTGACCTGGTTCTAAAACTAGTGTAGAAATTATCTCAGCTGCAGGAGGACCTTACCAGAGTCAGTCATCATGATTGCCACTTTCTCATATATGGCGTTCAGGGTCACCATGATGATAAAACTGATGAGGGAAGCAGTGATGGGTGTGGCCCACCTGCACAGTCAGGTACTTTTGGATTGGGTCTGTTCCATTCAGGTTCTTGGGAAGTTTTGCAGAAAATACAATGAACACTGAAAGTCCTTAGACAATGATCCCAATAACTGAAGCAATGGTCAACAGGACCTGACAACCCAAAAACCCAGCAGCATAAGACTCACTAATGATCGTATTTTTACACAGAAAACTTGCCCCCAACCCAGCTTAAACAGAAAACATGCATGTGTTGTAAACCTCACATAAACGTGAGAAGTGATATAAATCGCACGTAAATGCCATGAGACGTGAATATCAGGCATGTTAAATTTTAGGGGAGGAGGAATGAAAGATGTCAAAAAGAATGAGTGCATCCAGTAATGTAACATGCTGACAGCAGGAGCAGCTGTGTGCAGGGCATAGGGAATATATGGGAACTCCACTTTCTGTGAATTTTTCTGTAAACCTAAAACTGCACTAAAGAAGGAAGCCTGTTAAGTATATTTTAATGGGTGAAAATGGGGTAACTGGTGGCATGATATTTTGGAGGGAAGTCTGTGATAGCAGAACCAATGAAAGTATCCCTTCTACATCTGTAGAATTACTTAGGTTATGAACTAGTTGTAACCCATGAAGGGGATATGCTTCCTTTCAAGGGAGAACCTATCACTGATTCAGGGGTCAGCAGGTGCTAGCTATCGTCTTCATTCTGAATAAAACCAGTGAAGCTGTGGACATGCCCTGAGGGAAACAGTGGAAGTGACAGCAGGTCTCTGCTGATGAAAGCTTCACATGCTTTTCATACTCCTTGAGATCTTAAAATGGCAGGTATTCCTACTCCCTGCATTTACATAAGTTTCATGTCCCTGATCCCCTGTAGTTCTGACTGTGTGGACCCAAGGGCAGCGGGGGTGTCTGAAGCATAATTTGCACGTGGCTGATAGGGTTTCAGTTCCTCACTTGGCAGGTTTTTTCCTGCCCATTGAAGAATGCACATTAAAGATCCCATTTTTAAACTGTTTTCCTTCCATCTACCTTCTTGGTCATAGTCCAGAAGCATGTACTCAGTGTCCCTGGCTGCTCCTGATGACTGCCCCAGACAGAAAGCTACAAAGAATGTGAATTTCAGGACTAAGTGAACCACATCATGTTATTTACAGTAACAGCGGGTGGCTGGCTTGCACCTGCAGGGGAGAGCAGAGGGAGTGTTTACAAGCCCCCCCTGGAGCCACACTCCTGCATCTGGATCCCAGCTCCGATGCTAGCTGTGAGGACTTGTGGAAATTTCTTAACCTCTAGGGGCTTCAATCTCCTCACCCATATAATGGGAGGATAATAATAGCAATTTATAGGACCATTGTGATGAGTCAATTAGTTACTAATTGTGAAAACAATTGGAACATTAACCGCAGGCATGTGAAAAACTCTACCTAAGTATTAGCTATGAATATGGTGACCAAAGTCTTTTTTTAATTATTATTATTTTTTTTTACATTTTTTATTGATTCATAATCATTTTACAGTGTTGTGTCAAATTCCAGTTTTCAGCACAATTTTTCAGTCATTCATGGACATATACACACTCATTGTCACATTTTTTTCTCTGTGATTTATCATAACATTTTCTGTATATTTCCCTGTGCTATACAATGTTATCTTGTTTATCTATTCTACAATTTTGAAATCCCAGTCTATCCCTTCCCACCCTCTACCCCCCCCGTAACCACATGTCTGTATTCTCTGTCCATGAGTCTATTTCTGTCCTGTATTTATGCTTTGTTTTTGTTTGTTTTTGTTTTTTAGATTCCACATATGAGCGATCTCATATGGTATTTTTCTTTCTCTTTCTGGCTTACTTCACTTAGAATGACTTTCTCTAGGATCATCCATGTTGCTGCAAATGGCATTATGTTGTCAGTTTTTATGGCTGAGTAGTATTCCATTGTATAAATATACCACATCTTCTTTATCCAGTCACCAGTTGATGGACCAAAGTCTTAAAAAGGCGTTTTTCTTAGTTTTTAAGCCATCAGTTTGTAGAGAAAGCATTTTATTTTCTCCTCTACTCTCTTTCATCATCCTTTCCTTCACAGTTAAGTCTTCATGCTTGTGAAAGGAATAACTTTTTGGTGTGTGTGTGATTAAATGTGAAAATTAGTTAAGGCTGAGAAAAATGTATTATAGAAGGTATATTAAGCCTTCCTCTCTTGTACAGCACATATAGGCCATTTAAATAGTATGCATTTTTTAAAAGTCTGCATAATAATTTTTTAATTATGTATTAAGTAAACATAAAAGTTAAGAATCCTTAAATGCTTACTATTGCCTCAGCACACATCTATTTTTCAAAATCCTCACAATTACCCTGTGGGGAAAGTAATATTATATCTCTTTTACAGATGAGGAAATAGAGCCACATGGAAATGATGCAATTTGCCCCAAATGAAGCAACTTTTATGTGAAAGTACTGAAATACTCAAAGAGCCCAAAGACACACTAACTGTATAGCACTGTCTCCTACATGGTCTGTAAAATCAATTCTAATTCATTTCAGAACTTTTACAAACTTGAAACATTTCCATTTTTCTTCCAAGCACTTAATGGGTTCAATATTTCTTAAGAAACAGGAAAGCTTTCCATTCTCCTTCCTTAAGTTTCTTATTTATCATCTTTTCTGATCATAAATTTAACATTTGCTCATTAAAGAAAATTTGAAAGCACTCAGTAATGGACAGAACTTCTGTCCTGTATCTGTCCCCAGTCTTAGAAGAGGACCCAGAACTTGCTTTAGGATAAGTAACCTCCCTTTCGTTTTTAGTCCTGTGATTTAACCTCGATTGACCCACTCTTTCTGAAGCACCAGAAGTAGATCTCAGTTGGTTTAAGACAAATAATACCCCTCATTGTATTGGCCTCGCACATGATTGGAGAATTGGCAAATAACCCAGGAAGAGCCACTATTATGTGAGGAGATATGTGCTGGTGCCCATGTGAATCATAAGCTTCCTCTATCAAGAGAGAAAGGGGCCAAAAGGGACCTGTCTTGGTTTGGATGGATGATCTGGGATGCTGCGTGCCTAGAAGCATCATGCTGAGACATCTTTGGACACAGAATGAAGACAGGACAAAAGCAGCCCTTGACATCATCTGGGCTAGAGTATCTCTCCTTGACTGAAGCCAGACCTCAGACTGGAGGTTTTCATTTACAGGAACCAATAAATCCCATGCATCCCCATTTTTTGGTTGTTATTTAAACACATTGGAGATTGATTTTGTCACCTGCAATCAAAAGACCCCAACTCTGAAAATGAATAAAAAATAAAATAAGAATAATTGCTTCAAACTTTAGACATAATTCCTTCAGAACGGTGCATTGTTTGTATATTACAAATCATTTTATATATTAATTTTATCCTCAAATCTATCATAACTCTTTGACATGTCATAAAATATTTTCATGGACACACTTTTTCATGACTGCATACTATTCTACTTTGGGAAGGGTTGGAAGAATATTTTGGCTGAGATTTTATATATATATTTATACACATATATATAAAAGTATGTCTGTGACTTGCATCCATACTGACTTTTCCCTTCCATTTTGAAATAATTCCTGATTAAAAGTTTTTCAAAGCTGAATTAGTGGATTAAAACATATGAGTATTTTTGACTCTTGATATCAACTGCTAGACTGCTTTCTAAGAAGGCTTGAGGAGTACACCAGAATTTAACACAGCATTGTAAATCAACCATACTTCACAAAAATTATCCAGTAACTAGGCATGGTATTGGTGATCACTGGCATTTCATCCTCATAAACAGAGCTGTGTCACTTGAGAGGTGGAAAACTATTTCATTTTGATGTGCACTGAGTGAATTACCATTGAAGTGTGACATCTATTTTTTCCTTTGTGAATGTGTGTTCATCTTTTCGGCCTTCTGCGCTCCTGAGATTTTTTGATGTTACCTTTGAAGTGATCTGAACTCTCTATGTATTGAAGGAATTAGCCCCTGGTCGGATTTGTAAACAAATAACATCCTCTGGTGTTTTGTTTAAAATTAGGATGCTTCTGATGCATGGAAATCTTTGTAAACTTTCCTCTGAAACTTACTGTTCATCTAGAGGCTGTATACTCATCCATATTTATTTCTAGTTTTTTTTTTCTAATTGTGTTACTTTTTAAGTGTTTCTGGAATTTATCACAATATATGGTTCACTGTATGATTTAAATCTTTTCTTTTCCCCCCAAGTAGCTAACAAGTGTTCTATTCACTGAATAACCTTTATTTATCTCCCTGATTTGTAATGCCTTCCATCTCTTATATTAAATTATTATTGATATCAGAGCCCATATCTGGACTTCCTGCCCTATTTTCTAATCTGGCTATTCTTGAACAAGTAAAACTCTCATTATCTTATTAATTATTATATTACTAATATTATTTTATTCACAATAAACCCAAAAGAATTTTATAATTTCTGATACTTTGGAGATATGATCTTTTAATCTAGAATCATGTGATTAAAGCACCTTTTATACCTTTCAGTAGTTTTTACTTTTATTTTTTGATAGTTCCTACTATCCTTTTGTTAGGCTATTTTTGGATATTTTACCTTGGCTGTTACACTTGGAAAATTTTAGAAATCTTAATGCCTCCAACTGGTCTCTTAATCAGACCCTGGAGAATCCTAAACCACTGATCTGATTTGAACAAATGAGGTGAAAAGAATTGGGTGAAGCACTGTGAGCAGAAGAGACTGTGGATCCTCCAGAGTGGCACCCTGCATTGGCTCAGATGTTCTCTGGAAAAAGTTTTCTCTATGAGACTACATAGTTCCCAGCTTGACTTTCAGTTTTCTCAGCATTTCACATTAGATTTTAAAAGTCTGTGGCAGGTTCTTACCCAGAAATAGAGCACTTGCACAAAGGGTTATATGTATACACTTTCCCCAGGTGGTAAAGGGAACACGCTCTTCTTCCTAATTAAAAAAACAAGTTTAGTCAATCAAGGGATTACACCAATGAAATGATATTTTTCCTAACTGGTCACTAAATCCTAAACATAATATAAAAAAATAATAATTTTCAGACATAGCCTCATTGTTTGTAAATGCATGGGTTTTTTTGTTTTTTTTTTCTTTTTCTTTTCTGTTAACGATGTCAAACGCACAACAAAATATGTACAGTGTTCGTTTTAATACTATTTTTTGAAAATTCACATGTGAACAGTAAACTGTTTCCCTGCCATGGTCTGAACACCTGACCAGGCCAAGCTTTAAAGCTCTATTCCTTAGCTTGCCTTTGATTTCAGAAGTGACGGTAGTTACAGCTTAGAGTCTGTGCAGGACAGAAAATATCACAGCTGTCTGCAGCTAACTGGTCTCTACTGTGTGTTTCTTGGTTGAACTTTATGTGTTAATTAGCTACAACTATGAAGTTTAAGAATTTCCATTTTAGAGTTTATATTTAGAATTTTTTAAGAGATGAAATCAGTAAGACTCAAGATTTACCTGGATTATAAAACCAGATATAGTATAATAATAGCTGTAACTAAGTACATGGCCCTTCCTCTCTGCCAGGAGGCCTTCCAAGTAGATTCTGTACATTACTTCGACCCGTCTTTACCACTGTCATGAAGAAGCAACTCTCTTATTCTTATTTTATAGGAAACAATGGCACAGAGAAGTTAAGTTGTCCAAGATCACTCAGGAAGCAAGCTGCTGTGTTCAAATATGAATTTAGGCAACTTCATTCGCAAGATCTCACTACCACGACACTGGCCTCTCTAAACAATGGAGCATGCTTTCGCAAGTAAAGTAAAATACTTCAAATAAAAAACTAAAAAAAAAATAAGGCAATTTTTTAAATAAGGAAGAATGATAAAGTTAAATGAGTCTTCATCTTCAATTTTTCAACAAGCATGTTTCAATGAAAATTTAAACTTATTAGTTGGCAATTTTAAATTTAAACTTGGCAGTTTAAATGACCAAAAAACTTTTCTTCAGTATTTTTTGTATGCTGCCAATATGATAAGTTTTTGTTTTTCAGGACTCAAAAGCATTATGAACATCTAATTTTGTCTTAGTTTCAGCTTTCATCTCTGAATGTACAGTCTTTCACCAACATACGCTTTTACCCACATCTTCAGTTGTAAACAATGGGAACTATTCATAATGGGGATTATTAGAAGCTTATTACATTGTAAAAGACCAATGTCACTTTCTATTGGTAGCTGAACCTCATTTTTGTTCATTTATAAAAAGAGGAGTTTGACCTACTCCCTCCATATCTTTTCAGTGCCAACATTCTGTAGATCTGTGATTCAATTTATTAAATCAATATTTGGAGACATTTTCAGATGATCCTAGTAAAAGCATTTTTTTCCCAAGGGTTATTCATGCTCACAACCTACTGTCCTGTTGCTGCTGACCGCAAGCACCATCAGCTCTAAATTATCTCAGCTGATGGAAAGAAGCAATAATACAGATGACTCAAAAATCATCTTTTCATAGCTCTGGAATGTTGATACAAAGATATATAGTTTTATTTTTTTTAATTTTGCAGCAGGAGTGGCAGCAATAAATTTACATTTCCAATTATGTAAAATGCCTAGCTCAAACACTGCTCAAATACTGATGGCACCTCAACAAATGTTTCCCTGCTTCTTCTACCCTTTCTCTGACTTTAGGATGAGAGTCATGCTTCTTTGTGCACATCCCAATAGGAAGGGGGAGCAGTGACCGGGACTTAGTTCAAGACAAAGGGGCACCTAGTCTACGATGAAAAGGAGGCCGCAATAATGAAGGTGCATGTGAAAAAATGGGAGTCAACTATAAAAACCAATTTGTCTTTCCTTCTACATCTGTGTCATTGCAGCTAATTTATATTTTGCATTTTTTTATTGGTGTTATGAAAGGATACAGATCAATGCCTCTTTTCATATACACTTATACCAGTCTTTTTCTTTTCCCCTTTTTTCTGTTATTATGAAGGAAGGACCTCACTTCCCTTCTGTGTCCACCATTCCAGGCAGTGCTCCTTCAACTTGGCTGCACATTAGAATAACCAGAGGAGCTTTAAAAACTTCCCTATGCCAGAATGCACCCCAGGCCACTGAGTACCATCAGAGTTTGCAGTGATGGAATCCAGGCACCAACATTTTTTAAGGTCCCCTGGTGATTCCAACATGCAGCCAAGGCTGACAAGTCCAGAAGTAAACACACTAAAGTGCATCTAAACAGCACCCGCTTTTCCTGGGTAATCTCATCTATCTCCACGTGGGGACAACGTGCCTCCTATTCTGGCCAGACTTGTTCTTCCTGCTCAACCGTGTCCCATTTGTACTCAAGCACTGCCTGGCGCCGATTCCAGAACTCCAGAAGTAAGGTGACTAACAGAGAGAGAGAACAGCAGAATGTGGATCTTCAGTGATGACTGATGCTTCAGAAATCTGTACTTAATATTTATTACACTTAACACTTTGGTAAATGGTTAATAAAATCACATTTTATTTATAGGCGATACTAAAGAGAAAAATGAGTTAATACCTTTTTTTTAAGAAAAAAGAAAATGAAGATAATTTATTGAACTTTTGGAAACAGACAAGCTCTCTAGCTCAAGGGAAAGGTATTAACGTGATGGTCAGAGGCAGGTGACTGTCTGATGCTAAAGTACCTGCTTCCAGCATATTATGCCCACTAAAAACACAAATATCGGGGGGAAGGGTGGGTATATCTCAGTGGTAAAGCACGTTCTAAGCATGCACAAGGTCCTGGGTTCAAGTCCCATTACCTCCATTAAAAAAATTAAAAAAAAAGCACAAGTAACTGTCACAATTTAAAAGCAATGCACGGTGCACCCTCCAAGCCTTCTCCTCACATCACTCTGTCTCTTCTGTCCAAAGGATCTGAGGGTGGGGAAGGGGATGAGAATACTTTAGTAGCCCCTGCATTTCTATTTTCCACCACCCCAGTCACACAAACTTAAAATAATATTCTTAAATATGGAAAACTGCCATTTTCCTCAATCATCGGTAATTTTTAGAAATCATCATTCTGTTTTAAGACTCGTAATTTTAAATAGTAGACAAAAACAACATGAAATGTTAATTGAAAATGTGGCTTCAGGGTGAATCCCCTAAGCCCTTCTTCCCACCAGACTGTTACCCCTAGGCCCCAACTCTAGAGAAATTGCAGAATAACCACTGTGTCCTCCACCATTGTACCTGAGTCTCTACAATGCTCTGAGAATAAAGAGGAAAAAGACACAGTCCCTGCTTCCGGGAGCTCCTAGGTGCACAGGACTCATTGTGAAATGATGGCTGAGGAGGCGTGTTAAGAGGGCTTGGATAACAGTCAGCAGAGGGTGCTCGGGGCAGGGAGCCGGAACTGTAGCCAAGGCTCTCCCAGAGGAGAGAACCACTGTGGTGAGCTCTGAGATGCCCTAGAATTGATCAGGTGAACTTATAATGTTAAGGCCATTTCTCCCTGGGGAGCTGCACATGCAAAGGAGGGAGGCCAAAGAGAGCCAGGTCCCTTCCAGGAACTGCAAATAGTCTAGAAGTGAGCACAGGGTGTGGGAGGCAGGTGAGGCAACCAGGTGGAGAGATCACAGGGGCACATCACAAAGGGCTCTGTGTGCCTCCAAGGTAGAGGAGACATGCAAAGTGATCTAGAAAGAGACAAGATAGAGGCAGGGAGGACTATTGGCAGGTTCATGTGAAGGCCTGCTGAGGCCCTGCCAGGAGGAGAGAGAAGAAAACATTTCAGCAGGTGGACGGATTGGCCACAGGTGTGATGGAAGGGCAGGAAGGGGACAAAGATGCCGACTAGCTTTCTGGCTTTGGCAGTGTCTAATTTATAATGCCATTCCCTGAAATAAGAAAGGCAGGAACCTCCTAGAGGAAAACATAGGCAAAACATTATCTGACATACATTTCAAAAATTTTCTCCTAGAAGAAATAAAAGCAAGAAAAAACAAATGGGCCCTAATGAAACTTACAAGCTTCTGCAGAGCAAAGGAAACCAGAAATAAAACAAGAAGAAAACCTATGGAATGGGAGAAAATTTTTGCAAGTGAAACCGACAAAGGCTTGATCTCCAAAATATATAAGCAGCTCATACGACTCAATAAGAAAAAAATAAACAACCCAATCCAAAAATGAGCAGAAGACCTAAACAAGCAACTCTCCAAGGAAGACATACAAATGATCAAAAAGCACATGAAAAAATGCTCAATATCACTAATTATCAGAGAAATGCAAATCAAAACTACAATGAGGTATCACCTCACACCAGTCAGAATGGCCGTCATTCAAAAATCCAAAAATGACAAATGCTGGAGAGACTGTGGAGAAAGGGGAACCCTCCTACACTGCTGGTGGGAATGCAGTTTGGTGCAGCCACTATGGAAAACAGTGTGGAGATTCCTCAAAAGACTAGGAATAGACTTACCATATGACCCAGGAATCCCACTCCTGGGCTTGTATCCAGAAGGAAATCTACTTCAGGATGACACCTGCACCCCAATGTTCATAGCAGCACTGTTTACAATAGCCAAAACATGGAAACAACCTAAATGTCCATCAACAGGTGACTGGATAAAGAAGACGTGGTATATTTATACAATGGAATACTGCTCAGCCATAAAAACTAACAACATAATGCCATTTGCAGCAACATGGATGCTCCTGGAGAATGTCATTCTAAGTGAAGTAAGCCAGAAAGAGAAAGAAAAATACCATACGAGATCACTCATATGTGGAATCTAAAAAACAAAAACAAACAAAAACAAAGCATAAATACAGGACAGAAATAGACTCATGGATAGAGAATACAAACTTGTGGTTACCAGGGGGGTAGAGGGTGGGAAGGGATAGACTGGGATTTCAAAATTGTAGAATAGATAAACAAGATTACACTGTATAGCACAGGGAAATATACACAAAATGTTATGATAAATCACAGAGAAATAAATGTGACAATGAGTGTGTATATGTCCATGAATGACTAAAAAATTGTGCTGAACACTGGAATTTGACACAACCTTGTAAAATGATTATAAATGAATAAAAAATGTTAAAAAAAAAAGAAGGGCAAGAAGAGGGGCAAGTCATGAGAGGAGACAACTGATTCAGTTCTGGCTGGGTGCCTGTGGGCTCCAGGAGAGATGTGCAGTAGGCAAATAAAAGTCTAGAAATCGGGAGAAAGTTCTAGGCTGAGCCAAGTAGTTTTCCTGTTTCAAGAGGCTAATTGGTGTGAGTGGACAAGCTCACAAGAGGTGTAAAGGGATAGCTCTCACCCTCCTGCATATGGGAAGCATCTGGGAGCCTTTAAAAAATAGTGCACCACAGCCTGGAGTGGGGCCTTTGTACTGTTTATTATTTTTTAAATACTTCTTTTATTTTTGTGGGGAGTATTGAGCTTTATTTATTTTAATGGAGGTACTGGGAATTGAACCCAGGACCTCTTGCATGCTAAGCACGTGCTCTACCACTAAGCCATACCCTCCCCACCTTTTTTTGTTTTTAGACGTTAGCTCTACCCAGCAGTCAGGGTTGAGAATCAACCTGCAGAGAGCAGAGAGCCTTGGGGTTAGAGAACAAGGAGAAGCTGCCCAGAGCCCTGTAGACCCCACCAGGGGCAGCCGGAGATGCAGGGAGCCTCGGAAGGGCTATGAGGAATGTGAACTCAACACTCCCCAATGGCAAAGACGTCAAACATGTTTCAAGCACCCACTTCCCAGCAGTGTTTGTTCTGACTTTACTAGTATTCCAGTAATACTGAGTGAGAATAGAAATTATCTGGACACAGGGATCAAATTCAAATGCTGATTATGACCATTTTTAGTTGCATGATTACTGATTAAAAATTACTCGTCTGCCACGTGTAAAACGGGGGACCTAGCACAGTGCTCGTGGGCTGCTGTGAGCGTAATGAAATGACATCTATAAAGGCGCTCCTGGCTCTCAGAGGTAATTGCTACTATTGTCCCCATTTGGGACACCAAGAAACAGAGGCACAGAAAGCTTCAAACATTTGCCCAAGATGAGGGTTGAGGTCAGGAATCAAGCCAATGACTTCTTGGATCCAGAGCCCAGGATCTGCTTACGAACAACACGGCACTGCCCAGGCTCCCTGCTTCAAAACCAGCCTCCCTTTGGCTCAGTTCCATGGCACCTGCACTGCACAGATGTCCTCACTGCCTGCCTGCCCTCCCGGTGTCTGACCCCGGCACTCCTCCCTCTGTCCCACACAGCGCTTCCTTGGGCACACCATCGCTCACGAGGCCATTGCTGTGGCTACTCGGATGTTTACACGGAAACGCAGGTGGCAGCCCAGCTTTTTGCTATACATGCTGCTGTCAGTGGAGGCAAAGAGCTCACAGTTGGTGGGGGAGGCCACTTGTGGTCTCCTCCTTGGCTGGAGAGCTGGATGAAATCCAGTTTCCCTTTGCAACTTAGACATCCAGCATGAGAGATATGTAAGGCCATCTGGCCTCTCAACATAGAAATGATGCCCCCGCAGTCGTTCTTAACATTGTAATCTCCTGGCTCCACCAGGGAGCACAGGCCATGGCCTGTTGTCCACCAAGTTTTGTTTCCTTGCACAACAGCTACAATGGGGTGAGTTAACACCGGACCAGAAAATCTACAAAGCCCTCGTGTACTATTTCCTGACACTTGCAGGTCACCAAAATACCCCAGATCCTCCAAGTAAACAACTAGTAAGAGGAACTGAGCTGGCTCGTCTGTCAGACCCCTGATGGCAGGACTGATTTGGCCTCTCCTGCTCTCGGGATGATCCGTTCTCCTTCTGTGTGCCCTTCCCCGAGTGAAAGGAACTGTTCTTTGTTTATGGGCTAGGGAGTATTTATGGCTGTCTGACCAGAACCTTCAAAAGTAGAGCTCTTGGTGAGAGTGGAAGCATGGCACCCACGTTTCATGAGCTCAGCTACTCAACAGCCTCATCTAGCCAAGACTGTGGCCAACACCAGGGGTCCATGCTGTTGAGTGTTGGGTCTGGAGAGCAATGCCTTCGCCACTGAGAAGCTGCCCCACCACTTGTGACCTTGTCCCCATCGAGGGGGAGGTGACGCATCCATGGGATGAAAGCCGCGAGGGCACTAGGTGACTGTGGACCAAGCTGTGACTGGCTGGTCCTGCCCCCCATGTGACCCATGTTATCCTCAAGTGCAGAAAATCCCCAAAAAGACCCCTGCTTGAGTGAATGGGTCACCTATAAGCCAACTGTTCTTGAGCCGCCTAAGAAGCAACACAGTATATACAGTGAGCCACCCACTCACTGAAGTCCCCAAGGCTCACAGCTCCCTAATGTGACACCAGGTAATCCCAGCAAACAGAAGACCCTTACTTTATAATTGACTTGAGAATTCTACTACCAACACTGCCTTCCACCTTCCACTTATGAAGTTCTTTCCACTCTATCCCCTGCTCTGCAATTGTGCAATCAGTCCAGAGCTCCTTCATGAGACAGGAGGGAAGGGGGAAGGGCACTGCCATTAAAAGAATGGCACAGCCATTAGCACCGAGACGGTGGAAAAGTCAACTCCCAGTAGATCTTGAGCTTCAATACACACTCACTGAAATACAGCAGGATGCTATATGGCACTCCCACAGGTGCCAGGACAGGTTCAAGGCTGACCATGAAAGGTCAAAGGGTGAGTGGTGGCCCAATTTCTGGTAATCGCAACACCTTCCCCAAAGCGGTTGGAATATTCCTCCCACTTATTAGCATATGAAGATACTGAGGGCATAAAAACTAACAACCACACCTCGTGGCTGCTCTCTCTGCTGAGGGAGACAGCCCACACTCTGTCTGTGGAGTGTGTATCTACTTTTCCTTTAAACTGGAGCACCCAACCCTCACGCCTCATGGCCTTTCTGTTGCCTTCTGAAACAGCCCACTCTGTCTGTGGAGTATATATCTCTCTGAATAAATCTACATTTACTGAATTGTGGCTCTCTCTTGGATTCGTTCCTGTGCAAACCAAGGACCCACACATCACGAGGTGCATCTCAGGGACCCAAATAAGACCTGGGATACGGCCATCCTCTCCCCCACATTTTCCTGTATCATATATTCCTTCCCAAAGGATCTCACCTTGTGCACTCCAAAGTAGACGGCACTCATGTGTCCTGACGTGGATCTGCTTCTGCGTTTATCATTTCTTATGTCCACTAGAACGTCATCTTCATGAGGACAGGGATTTGGTTCTGTTCACAATGGAAGCACCAGCACATGACAGGTGCAGAAGAAGTATTAGCTGAATGAATGAGCTGTGGGAAGTCCTGGGAATTCAACCTGGAACTCCTAGCCACTTGGGCCCCAGCTCACTCCAGTTGCTCCCTCCTACTCATGGCTGACCTCTTGCCACCACTCTCTGCTCTGCCATCACCTGAGCCTGGATGAGCTGAGATGAGCACACACCACGGAGAGCATGGTGAATGGTTCACGTCGTTGCAACACACTCGCCCTCTGACTGCCAGGGGTTACTTAGGATGGACAAACTGAAGGGAGCACCATGTGCACCGCCCTAACCTACAACTCACTTGAAGCACCAGGAATGCACACATGGGAAGCGCAGGCCCTTTCCAACCTAAGGAGAGGGACTATGGGTGAGAAGAGGGTCTCTGTCAACTAACAGTCTCTTTACAAGCCCAGTCTTAGAAAAGCTCTTTAAAGACACTTTTGGTATCTTCCTTGTGTTTCGGTAATCCCTCCAGATTTTGTCATTTTAATCTATGCATCAGAAATACAGATGCTCTTGAAATCTCTATTGATTTTCAATGAAGAAAATCCTCAATTTCCTTCTCTGCTAGGAAAATTACTGCACTTTATATAAAAAAAGGCAGCTTCCTTTCATGAGTTTCTATCTTCAAACACCTAATTTCACAAGAATCAGTGAAGCAGGACATGAAAATCTCGCTGTGCTTTATCACCTACTGGTGGGCAGGAATGAAATGAATGAGTACTGATCTCATGAGATGGGAAGGCTGGGGCTGTCTTATTCCTGCTACAGATGGAAGGGTCCATATCTGTGAAGGGGAGGAAGGACCAAGGATGAGAAACCAACATTTTCTAACCCATTTCTCTTTTTCAGAGTCTCAGACAAAACGCTGTGATTTTATAAACAAAACAAGAACATCTGCACCCTTTTAAAAGCACGCTACAACTTTACTACTACACATGGCACTCTGTCATTGACCTAAAGGCGAATGACAGCCAAGAAATTTGCGGGGATCTTATTCTGTGCTCATCCCTTTTGGTCTTTGGAACCTCAGGAAGTTTGCCTCCTCTCCCTGAGTGTCGTTTTTCTCATCCTTCAAATGGGAGTGTAACAGTCATTCATTTGCTCAGTGTCCATTCGACAACAGGAGACGGCTTATGAAAACAATAATAAAAAAAGCAAAACAGCATTTCTGATCTGTGCTTCTTCCTCCTCCTCCCTGAACATGAACTTACAGGCTAAAATGGCATCTTTCACTAAATCCCGAACGTAAGGAGCAGTTCTGATAAGGAAGTCACAGGACTGCAGGTGTAACCGAGAAATGACCCAGTGAAAAAGAATGAGTTGCCAGCAAATCCTCAAAACCCGTAAGGGTGCAAACCCTGGGAGTTACAGCCATGGGTGGGAGTTCCTTAGTTCCCCATTTCACAAAGCCGAGAACTTTGCAGGGCCCATGAAAGACACAGATAACCCAGTAAAACCACACCATGTTTTGGAGTACACCGGGGCCACATTGCTGCTGACCTGCACTGCTGTGTGTCCCAGAGCAAGAGCCCTCGGCGGGGGTGACTGTATTTGAGGCTGGACAAGAACTTCCTGTTCTGTCTCTTTTGCTCTCTCTCTTCCTGCAATAAAACAACTGGTAGGACTCTGGTGGGGAGCACTGCACCCACATTCTCTGGGAAACCACACACCAGGCAGCTCTAGCTGATCTGAGAGAGGACACGTCAATGAACATATATACACCAAAGTCAGGCAGAAGGCTGCCTGTGGCCTTGGGAATCCAAACTAGCTTGTCCTGTTAATCAGGATATTACACATCTAAAGAAAGTGTGCACCAGATGAAGACGATGCCTTAGACAGCGTCGGTGGTTATGTCCAGCAGTGTCTAAGGACAAGTCATGCTCTGGTAGATGGGAGCATTTTGGTTGCTTTAAGAGTTTGCTACTGAAGGGCTGGGACATTTCATTGGGACTTGAAACTCCAGACCACTTTACTCACAAAGGCAGACAAGTTAGGTGAGCCAGGTCAGCCTTTATTCCAACTTCCTAACCAAAAGGCTATGAGGTCGAAAATATATTCCTCAGACTCTTCCGCAACAAGGATTCCAGATGTGGCTTTAAAAATTCCCATCAGAGACTGAGATTTGCAAATATTAACTACTATATATAAAAATAGCTAAAAAAACTAAATTTCTTCTGTATAGCACAGGGAACAATATTTAATATCTTATAATAAACTTTAGTAAAAAATATGAAAAGGAATTCATACATATATATGTGAATATGAAAGACTGGAACATTGTGCTGTACATCAGAATTTGACACATTGTAACTGACTATACTTCAATTAAAATATATATATATATATAATGCCCATCAGCAGCATCTGAGTGTCACTGAAAGAAGAAACCCAGATGAATGGACGCTGAGGTGGTTGGATGAGCTACGTTATTTTGCTGGGGTGGATGCAGCCTGCATGGCAGAGATCTAGAAGGAATGCTCACAACAGCCACTCACTGATCTGAAAGTGAGTTAGGTTAACAGCTTTCTGAAATCCTCACTGCCCCTCCTGATGAGCCAAGTGTCTGGCGTTTCTCTGGAAATCACTAGGCGCAATCTGGAACTCAAAGGTAAAAATTAAAAACTGCAGTCAGGTAGCAAAGAGACTGGCAGGACGCGTTGGACAAAAGTAGGTCAGAATCAACAAGGAATGGGGAGGGGATAGAATGTGTGTTGAGGACCCTGAATTCAGGGCTGGATTGTCTATGTTGAGGAATCTGAGTCAGTATGAGTAGATGGATTTGTGTGGACTATGGACTAAAATGGTGGCCATTGTTCAGATAAGTGTGATTTGGAGTATATTTATTTGAGGAGGGTTTTTTTTTTTCCCCTTCAACATTGATCATTTCTAGGGAGCAGAATAATACTCTGCCACACAACATCTAAGTGCAAAAGAGATGCTATGGGATGATGGTGGTATGAAAAATTTCAGTACTGCAATTTCAAGCTTTCCTTAATGAGGTGCACAGCAGTAGGTACTTAAAATAAAATAAGGTACTTATATTAAAGACATCATCATATGTACATATCCTTTAAGATACACATATGGTGCTATAAGTGGGCCTGAAATGTGTTCTGCATTCTAAAATCCGATGAAATAAAATCAGTAGTTCAATATGCCTGTCGGCTCTAAAAACATGATGTAGCTCATGATCACAGAAAGCAAGATCAGCTAGGGAATTTGAGATTTGTCGTTTCCAGTGTCAAAGTTAATATTTTTTGCTTTACTTAAAAAGCATTTTTTTAATTAGGTCTGTCAGCATCCATTGGTATACGGGGTTCAGTAGATGTGTTCAGATATTCCAGACAGTGAATCAGAGCAAAGACTGAGGTTTAGACAGTAGTTAAATGCCTCACCCGTGTGATCAGCATCCACAAACTGCTTTACTGAAAATCCTTAAAAGTGAGAACTTCATTAAAGCAACGATAAGTGAGGGGAAAAAATAGCTACAGACTAGTGGAAGTTTTATAACGTGTAAAAATGACAAAAGGCTATTCATGAGCATATTTTTAAAAACCCCTACACTTTAATAAGAAAAACAACAATCTGACAACAGGTTGTACACTGCTGTAGGAGAATCCATGCAGATGGACTCTTATGTGAATGGGGCTGGAGCTGTAGAATTAGTTAGTCTTGCAAGTAACTCAGTTAAACACAAATGCAAATGGGATACACTTCTAGAATATCTGAGGAAATATCTTGGAAAACTTACTCCTCTATGAAGCAATGACAATGGCAAAATTTGTCAAAATTAACCTCTGTAGAACTCTGGAAATTAAACCAAGACTTCCAGCAATCCGGGGAGTCTTTTTGAGAAAGAAAAACAGCTAAATCTCCATAAAGATAGTGAGTTTTGAGGCATTGTAACTTGATCTACCCCACCCCTGTATCCTCACCTAAATGGTGGCCTTTATAAGCAATAGTCTCACAATCAAGGTAGGGGCAGAAGTGATTTAAAGTTACCCAAGAAATCCGCCCCCAGAGAGCTGTCACTATGTGACCTGTCACAAACTCATGCTGTGCAAACAGCCTGTCCCCAGAGTGTGTGTGGGAAAAAATCAGCAGTGAGTATCTAACATTACAACTGCCTGAGGCAGTGGGACCAGTAGAGGCTAACTAGGTGCTGACTAGGAAACTTAGAAGGCAAAATTGAGTAATGAGAAGTTCTGGGGGTGAAGGTAGGGTTAAAAAGCTCCAAAAAATTCTGAGAATTGTAGAAGGCAATATACATGTGTGGCACATGGCAAGGAAAGATCTGAGAAAATCCTAAGCCTTCAACACTGGCTGAACTTGAGGTTCTGCATAAGCAAGAACTAAAGGCTACGGAAGAGCTGCTGACTGCATGCTGGTGCTGAGGGCATCCCTCAGCATGCGGACACACAGCCACCTGGCAACAGCTCAAACGATTGGCTCCAGGCATTGAAAGAAATCACTGTCCAATTATTATTACAGTGATGACAACTAGGCTTTCTTCACACACACTGATCTCATGGTCATGCATGATAAAGAAAACAGACTTTAAAGAATTTGTTCAGGAAAGTAACTAAATAAATAGCTGCAGCAGCAATGACAATGGAAGCAACAATAAACCCTTGAGATGAGGAAAATCTGGCTTTCAGATCTGCCACATTGTAATATTTTAAATGTCCAGTTTTCAACAGAAAATTAGAAGATGTACAAAGAAACAGAAAAGTTTGGTCATAACAGATGGGGAAAAAGTAGTCAATAGAAACTCCCTGAGGTAGCCCAGACACTGGACTTACTAGACAAAGATATAAATAAGCAATTACACACATGTTCAAAATACTAACAGAAACCATGCCTAAAGGATTAAATTATGTGCACATCTCATTGTACAGAGAATATCAATAAATAAAATTTATAATAAAAACCAACTAGAAATTCTAGAGATACAAATATGACTAAAATAAAAACTTCAATAAGAGGTTTCTCTGTAGATATGAACTTGTTGGAGAAAAAGTCAGTTAAATTAAAACTACTGAAATTATCCAGTCTGTGGAACAGAAAGAAAAAGGAATAAAAAAAAATAGAACACTGTGTCAGAGATAGGTGGGACACCATCAACAATATCAATACACACATAATGGGAGCACCAGAAGGAGGGAGAGAAAAAAAGGGGCAGAAAGAATATATAAAGAAATAATGGCTGAAAACTTCCCAAATTTGATGACAGCATTAATTTGTACATCCCAGCAGTTCAACAAACTCCAAGTGCTATAAACGTAGAGACATCTAAAATAGGCACATCAGACTCAGTGTGTCAAAAGACAAGAATAAAGTATCTTGACAGCTGAAAGAGAAAAGTGGTTCAACATATAGAAAGGCTCCTCAGTAAGACAGTTGATTTCTCATCAAAAACCATGGAGACCAGAAGGCAGTGGATGGTATCGTCAAAGAGATAAAAGGAAAAGACTGTCACCAAGTATTTTATAGCCAGCAAAATGATTCTTTAAAAAAAATTAAAGGAGAAATTAAGACACTCCTACAAAAACAAAATCTGAAAGAATTCATTGCTAGCAGGCCTGCCCTACAAGAAATACTAAGGATAGTCCAGCAGGTGTAAATGAAAGGACACTTGCCTGAAAAATAAAGAGCACTACTACATGAGTAAAAAAATAAAACAGTATAAATCGAGTATTACATGTAAATGTTTTGTTCTATTTGATGTAAAGGACAACTGCATAAAACAATACTTATGAAACTGTGTAGATGAGCTTATAAATGCATAAAGGTGCAATTTGTATGACAGTGACAGCATGAGGAGGGGGAGGGAAAAGACTGATACCAAAGCAAAGTTTTTGTGTACTGTTGAAATTAAGTTGGTATTCATGTCAACTAGATTGCTTTAAAACAAGATGTAAATTATAATCTCCAGGGCAATGGAAGAGAAGGAGGAGGAGGAAGAGGAGGAGGAGAAGAAAAAGATAAAATAAACAAATTAAAATGACTCACTTGAAAATGCTTACTTTGTACAAAAATGTGTAGTAATAGAGGAATGGGAAAAAAAGACATATAGAAAGTAGACAGCAGTTGTAACTTCAATCTGATAAGAAATTACATTAATGTAAATGAATTAAACATTCTAATCAAAATACTAAAGGCAGAAATAAATGGAATAGACAATAGATGAACAATAGAGAATAATCAACAAAAGGAATAGTTGGTTCTTTGAAAAGATCAATAAAATTGACAAATTTTATCTTGTACTGAAAAAAAAAAGAGAGAAGATTCAAATTACTAAAATGAGAAATGAAAGGAAGGATGTCACTACTGCCCTTACAAAAATAACAAGGAATGTAAGGGAATACCATGGATAATTATATAGCCAATACATGAGATAATGTAGATGAAATGGATAAATTCCTAGAAGGACATAAATGACTGAAGCTAATTCAAGGAGAAATAGAAAACTCAAATAATCCTACAGTAAGTAGTAACTGAAATAGCAATCCAAAACTTTCACACAAAGAAATGCTAGGCCCGTATGGCTTTGTTGGTGAATTCCATCAACTACTTAAAGAAAAAACAAAAACAAAAACAAAAACAAACAAAAATGCTTCACAAATTCGTCTGAAAATAAAAAGGTGGGCACACTTCCCAATTCATTCAATGAGACTAGTATCACACTGATACGAAAACCAGACAAAGGGATCCCAAGAAAACTAAAGACTATCTCTTATGAATATAAATGCAAAAAATCCTCAACAGAATACAAGCAAATCCAAAACAGTAACATATAAAATAGACCACCATTAAGTGGGATGTATCCAGGTATGCAAAGGCAGTACAACATACAAAACTCAATTCATGTAATACACCATAATAATAGAATAATGGATAGAAACTAGGAATAGAACTTCCTCAACTTGACAGAGAACATCTATGAAAAACCTGAAGCAAAGATCATACATAATGCAGAAGCACTGAATTATTCCCTCCCAAAATCAACATTGTACTAGAGGTTCTAGTCAAATCAATCAGACAAAGAAAATAAAGCCTCTAGATTAGAAAGAAAGAAATAAAACTGTTTTGATTCCAGATGACATGATATTATATATTGAAATCACAAGGAATCCACAAAGGAAAAATAGAAAAGAAAAAAAAATCCTCTTAGAATTAATAACCCAGTCTGACCAAAATTGTAAGACACAGATGAATATATGAAAAGTAATTACATTTCTATTCAACAGCAGTGAATAATCTAAAAATAAAATGAAGGAAACCTTTTCATTTACAATAGCATCAAAAAGAATAAAATAATTAGTAATATTAAGAAAAAATATGTGGAATACTGAGAAAAATATCTGAAACTTGTATATTGAAAACTAAAATACTACTGATAGAAGTTAAAAATGACCTAAAATAAATGGAAAGCTCTTCTGTGTTCATGGATCAGAAGCCTTATTATTGTTAGGATGGCCATTGTCCTCAAAATGACCTATATATTCAATGCAGCTCTGGCTTTTTGGCAGAAATGAACAAGCTGATCCTAAAACTAATATGTAAATGCAAGATACCCAAAACAGTCAAAACAATCTTGAAAAATAACAAAGTTTTGAAGTTTCCAAATTCAAAACTCACTAACAAAACTGTGATCCATACAGTGTGGTACTTGCAGAAAGGACAGAAAAATAGATTGAGAGAAAAGAACTAAGAGACCATAAACAAAGTCTTACATGCAGCCATTTAATTTTTGACAAAGGTGCCATGACAATCCAATGGGGAAAAATAATCTTTACAAAAATGATGCTGGGACACCTGTACATACACCTGGAAAGAAAGAAAACTGAACTTTTATCTTAACACCATTTATGGAAATTAACTCAAAATAAATCACAGACCTGAAACTATAAAACATTTAGAAAATGAACAATGAGGAAATCTTCAGGACTTTGGATTACAAATACTTGTAATATATGACACCAAAAGCACAAACAACAAAAGAAAAAATCAAGTAAACTGGACTTCAGTGAAATTAAAAACTTCTGTGCTTCAAAGGACTTCATCAAGAAAGTAAGAAGACAATCCACAGGATGGATGAAAATATTTCCAAAATTTTCCCTGATAAGGGACTTTTATCCAGAATAGACAAAGAAGACTTAAAACATGACAATACAAAGACAAATGTAATTAAAATGGGCAAAGAATTTGAATATATGTTTCTCCAAAGAAGACATACGAATGGGAACTAAGCACATAAAAAGATGTTCAACATCAGTAGGCATTAGGGAAACAGAAATCAAAATCACAATGACATACCACTTCATACCAACTAGGATGACAAATATATATGATATATGATATATAAATATGAATCTATAAACCCAGTAATAAAAAGTGTAGATGAGGATTTGGAGAAACTGGACTCCTCATACATTACTTCTGGACATATACAATGCTTCAGTCACTTTAAAAGCTATATTAGCAATTCCTCAAAATGTTAAAAGCAGAATACATCCCAGCAATTCCATTTTTTGATATATCCTGAAGAGAAGTGAAAATATGTGTTCACACAAAAACTTGTCCATGAGCATTTACAGCAGAATTATTCATCATCAACTGATGGATGGATAAGCAATGTGGTGTATTTATAACTACGGCATATTATTTGAATACAAAAAGGAATTTGGGTATTGATATATGCTACACTATGGATGAGCCTTGACAACGTCACACTAAATGAAAGACGATAATCAAAAAAGGCAGCATACTGTATGGTTCTACTTATATGAAATGCCTAGAACAGGCAAACCTGTAGAGGCAGAAAGTAGAGTGGTGGCTGTTGAGGGCTAAGGGAAAGGAAGGTTAGGGACTGACTTACTAAAGGGTACTGGTTCCTTTTGGGGGTGATGGCTACACAACCCTGAAATGTACATAAAACCCTAATGCACACTTTCAAAGGCTGCATTTTACGGTATGTGAATTATATCTCCATAAACCTGTTATTCTTGAAGCTGAGCCCACCTATGGAGCAACTGACACAGCACTGACTGTGGCATCCGAACGGGGAGTGACCCACCCGCCCACCGCGAAGGAGAGCAGCACCTGACCCAGTGTTGGAGGGGTGCAGTCTTCTTGCCAATGGACACTGTGAGCAGCACAGATGAGGGGGCCAACAGAGCAAGCTGAGTTCATGAAACAAGGAGAAGACACAAAGACCTCTCAATAAAACCATTAAGAGCGTTCAGTCTCTAGGAGAACACATCTTTGTTTTTAAAATCTTTTTATACCTGTTTTATTTTCTATTAGCTTTTTAATCTTTACTTTTTAAACAGTTCTATATGTTTACAGTTCTCATTTCATTTTTAATTCTCTTGGATTTGATCTGTTATTGATTATTCACAGGTTTTAAATATTGTGTTTTGAGTTTTTTCTTCTTTGCATTAAGGTTTTAAAAAGACATCTCAACTCGATTCCTATTCTTCTTCAACTTGCTCTTCTATTATTGATTATACACTGTTTTCAAACCTTCTTTTCCTCCATTCTTTTAAAATTCTATTTCTCTCTCTCATTTTTAAGTTTTATTCCAGCATAGGCCTTAGATAGATAAAGAAATAAACCCCTTTAAGGGCCACAATAGATAACTGATACTCCTTAAGCCACAGTGCCAGAGAGATATGAGCAGTTGAAGAAGCAGAGAAAGTATTCCCAATTAAAAGAGAAAGAGAAATCCCCTGAAAGAATGATCAATGAAATAGATATTAATGGCCTATTAGATCAAGATTTCTAAAAAGAAGTGATCGAATTACTGAAGGAACTAAAAGAGATAGTATTTAGAGACATAAAGTATGTCAAAAACAAAATAGTAGCTATAAAGAAGAGCCAAGTAGAATTGGTAAATTCATTGGCTGAAATGAGATCTGACCTAAAGGCAGTACAACTCAGGCTAGATAATGCAGAGGAACGAATAAGTGACCTAGAAGACAGGACAACAGAAAGCACACAATCAGAACAGTTGAGAGAAAAAAATAAAAAACCATGAAAACAATATATGGAACCTATGGGATAATATAAAGCATGCCAATCTATGCATCATAAGAGTTCCAGAAGGGGAAGAAAGAACAAAGGGGATGGAGAAGGTATTTAAAGAAATCATAACTGAAAAATTCCCAAACATAAAGAAAGAATCAGACACCCAAGTACAGGAGGCTCAGAGGTTCCCAAACAGGAAAAGCCTAAAGAGACACACACCAAGACATAACAAAATCAAGATGGCCAGACTGAAGGATAAAGAAATGATCCTAAAGGCAGCAAGAGAAAAACAAAGAGTGAGTTACAAGAGATGGCTCTCAGCTGATTTCTCTACAGAAACACTGTAGGCCAGAAGGGAGTGGAAAGATATATACAAAGTCCTGAATGAAAAAACAGATGCAGCCTAGGATACTTTCTGCAGCAAGGCTATCCTTTAGAACAGAGGGAGAGGTAATGAATTTCACAGAGAAGAAAAACTAAAAGACTTTAGCAACACTAAACCCATGCTAAAAGAAATATTGTAAGGTACACTCTAAATAAAAAAGAAGCAGGATGATACAGAAATGAGAGCTCATAACTGGAAAGGTGATAACTACCATGAATTACAAATAGAATGAACATGAAATTGTAAAAGAAGACATCTAAATCATTGAGTGGGAGAGGGAAGCAAGAAAATATAGAGTATTTTTTCTTTCTTCTTTTTTCTTAAATTTTTCGTTCTAGGTAGGATGGGTTAGAGATTGCATTACTATCTGTTTAGTACACACAGTTACAGTAATTGCTTAACAGACTTACAAAAAAGTGTAACCACAAGCCAAAAACTTACAAGTGAGTAACAGAAACTAAATACAATCCAAGATAACAGAAAGGAAAATTACCATACCACAAAAGGAAGAAGAAAGGAACAAAGAAGAAATATGAAATCAACTGCAAATAAAAGTTCAAATAGCAATAAACACCCATTTATCATTAATTACTCTAAATGATAATGGACTAAATGCTCCAGTCAAAAGACAGAGTGGCAGACTGGATAATAAAGCAAAAAACTTCAATAAGCTGCATACAAGAGACACATTTTAGGGAGAAGGACACATATAGATTGAGAGTGAATGGACGGAAAAGGATATTCCATGCAAATGGAAACTCAAAAAAAGCAGGTATAGCAGTTCTGATTTCAGACAAAATAGACTTTAAAACAAGGGCCATAAAGAAAGATAAATAAAGGCATTTTATAATGATTAAAGGAGCAATACAAGATGAGGATATTACAATCATTAATATATATGCATCCAACATGAGCACCTAAGTACATAAAACAACTACTAACAGAGATAAACGGGGAAATTGATGGGAATACAATCATTGTCAGAAGTTTTAACACCACATTAACATCACTAGACAGATCTTCCACACAAAAAATAAATAAGGCAACAGAGAAATTAAATGATACAATAGAAAAATTAGATTTAGTGGATATTTTCAGAGCATTACAACCCCCCAGAATAGGATATACATTCTTTTCAAGTGTGCGTGGAACATTTTCTAGGATTCATCATGTACTTGGTCACAAAAGAAGCCTCAAAAATTTTAAGAAGATAGAAATTATCTCAAGTATCCTTACTGACCACAATGCCATTGAAACTAGAAATCTCTTCAGAGAAACAAAGCATAAAAAAAAGGAAAGCATAGAGATTAAACAACATGCTATTAAAAAAATGGGTCAATGATGAAATCAAAGTTGAAATTAAGGAATACATTGAGACAAATGAAAATGAAAACAACCACAAAAAACTTATGGGACAAAGCAAAAGCAGTGCTAAGAGGAAAGTTTAGGGCGATACAGGCCTTCCTCAAAAATGAAGAACAATTTCAAAAAAACAATCTAACCCACCAGTTAAAAGAACTAGATACTGAAGAGTAAAAACACCCAAAAAGTCAGCAGAAGGAAGGAAATAATTAAGATCTGGGAGGAAATAAATAAAATAGAGATTAAAGAAATAGAGAAAATAATCAATTAAACCAAAAGCAATTTTTTGAAAGAGTAAATAAAATCGAGAACCTCTGGCCAAACTCACAAAGAAGAAAAAAGAGAGAGCACAAATTTGCAAAATAAGAAAGGAAAATGGAGAAATTACAACAAATAACATAGAAATATAGACTATCATATGAGAATATCATGAAAAACTACATAAAAAAAGGGATAACCTAGAGGAGATGGACACGTTTCTGGAAACATACAGTCCACTAAAACTGAATCAAGAAGAAACTGACCACTTGAACAAAATGACCACTAGGAATGAAATCGAATTAACAATAAAAAAAATCCCTACAAATAAAATCCAGAACTGGACAGCTTCACCAGGGAATTCTACCACACATACAAAGAAGTACTCATACCAGGCCTTCTCAAACTCTTCCAGAAGATTGAAAAGAAGGAATATTCCCAAACTCATTCTATGAAGCCACAATCACCCTGATACCAAAACCAGGCAAAGACACCACCAAAAAAGAGAATTACAGAACAATATCACTGATGAACACAGATGCAAAAAAAAGTCCTTACCAAAATACTAGCAAATAGAATTCTACAGCACATAAAAAAGATTATACAACATGCTCAAATGGGGTTCATCTCAGGGACACAAGGGTGGTTCAACATATGCAAATCAATCAATGTAATACTTCACATCAACAAGAGAAAGGACTAAAACCACATGATCATCTCAATAGATGCATAAAAGCTTTTGATAAAATTCAACACCCATTTATGATAAAAATTCTCACCAAAGTGGGTATTGAGGGAACATAACTCAACATCATGAAAGCTATATATGACAAACCTACAGCCAGCATAGCACTGAACGGTGAAAACCTCAAAAGCTTCTCACTAAATTCTGGGACAAGACAAGGATGCCACTATCACCACTCTTATTCAACATAGACTTGGAAGTCCTGACCATAGCAATCAGGCAAGTAAGAGAAGTAAAAGGGGTCTAAATTGGAAAAGAAGAGGTAAAAGTGTCACTACATGCAGATAACATGACACTATATATAGAAAACCCTAAAAGGTCCACACCAAAACTACTAGAGCTGATTGAAGAATTTAGCAAGGTAGCAGGTTACAAGATTAATGTTCAAAAATCAGTTGCATTTCTTTACACTAATGATGAATCAACAGAAAAAGGAAGTAAAGAAATAAAACACTTTAAAATAGCACCCAAAGTAATAAAATTTCTAGGAATAAATCTAACCACAGAGGTGAGAGAATTTTACACAGAAAACTATAAACCATTGGCGAAGGTAATTGAAGAAGACTTTAAAAAATGGAAAGGTATCCCAAGCTCTTGGATTGCAAGAATCAATATTGTTAAAATGGTCACACTGCCCAGGGCAATATACAGATTTAATGCAATCCCTGTAAAAGTACCCAAGACATATTTCATAGAACTAGAACAAATCACAATAAAATTTATATGGAACCATCAAAGACATAGAAATTCCAGGGTATTACTGAAGAAAAAAAAGAAAGAGCCTGGAGGAATAACTCTCCCAGACTTCAGACAATACTATAGAGTTACAGTCATCAAGACAGCATGGTATTGGTACAAAAACATACATATAGACCAAAGGAACAGAATAGAGAGCCCAGAAATGAACCCAGAAACTTTTGGTCAACTAATCTTCGACAAAGGAGGCAAGAATATACAATGGAATAAAGACAGTCTCTTCAGCAAGATAAACATAAGACAAGATACAATAAACCTCCTAGAAGAAAATACAGGCAAAATATCTGACATACATCTCAGAAATGTTCCCTTAGGGCAGTCTACCCAAGCAATAGAAATAAAAGCAAGAATAAACAAATGGGACCTAAAGAAACTTACAAGATTCTGCACAGCAAAGGACACCATATGTAAAAAAAAAGACAACCTACAGAATGGGAGAATATTTTTGCAAATGAAACTGACAAAGGCTTGATATCCAGAATATATAAGCAGCTCAAATGACTTAATAAGAAACAACCAAATAACCTAAACCAAAAAATGGGCAGAAGACCTAAACAAGCAATTCTCCAAGGAAGACATACAAATGATCAATGGGCACATGAAAAAATGCTCAATGTCACTAATTATCAGAGAAATGCAAATCAAAACTACAATGAGGTATCACCTCAAACCAGTCATAATGGCCATCATTCAAAA
This sequence comes from Vicugna pacos, assembly GCF_048564905.1. Lineage (NCBI taxonomy): Eukaryota > Metazoa > Chordata > Mammalia > Artiodactyla > Camelidae > Vicugna > Vicugna pacos. Next base: position 77,245,952 of record NW_027328741.1, on the reverse strand, counting down.
ATCCACAAATGACAAATGCTAGAGAGGCTGTGGAGAAAGGGGAACCTCCTACACTTCTGGTGGGAATGCAGTGTGGTGCAGCCACTGTGGAAAACAGTATTGAGTTCCCTCAAATGTCTAGGAATAGACTTGCCATATGACCCAGGAATCCTGCTCCTGGGCATGTATCCTGAAGGAACCCTACTTCAGGATGACACCTGCATCCCAATGTTCATAGCAGCACTATTTACAGTAGCCAAGACATGGATACAGCCTAAATGTCCATCAGCAGATGACTGGCTAAAGAAGTGGTATATTTATACAATGGAATACTACTCAGCCATAAAAACTGACAATTTAGGGCCATTTGCAGCAACATGGATGCTCCTGGAGAATGTCATTCTAAGTTAAGTAAGAACGGTAACAAGGAATAAAGACAATTACCCACAGGTACAGTTATTTTGATTAAAATATCCACACAGAAAGCAAGTCACCCCCACGACTGCTGCCAGGAGGAGCATCTGAGTGTAATAGCCCAGCCAAGCAAAGTAGATTCTGAACTTCTCTCCTTAGAATTTCCTGCAGAAAGACAGAAGGAAGTTTCAGAAGACACAAATAATCACTCTGTAGCTTCATCCTCATGTTAATTTATTTTTTTCTTTTTTGGGGGGCATAACTAGGTTTATTTATTTGTTTTTAAATGGAGGCATTGGGGATTGAACCCAGGACTTCATGCATGCTAGACATGCACTCTACCACTGAGCTATACCCTCCCTCCATCATATTAATTTCTGATTCTAAATCAAGGGGGCTTTAAGTTTAATCCTCCGACTCAATTCACTCTTAAAACATATGCGTTTTCATAGCAGCCCCCAAATTCTACCGTGAAATAAGAAGTGTTTTATGTATCATAGAAGTACAGATCACTGGCTCACCTGCTGAAGAGAGATAAATGAGAACAGAGCAAAGGAGAGGACGAGGCTGACTCCAGAGCAGATGCAGGGGATCATCACCACTCACTGGACAGTCTGGCACATTCAACAAATACCCCCAAAAATCATTCTTAACAGGCTTGACACAAGTGGACATCAACAAGTGGCTCAGTCATCTGCTCCTGCCTTATCTCGGGAATGTCCCTGGAGCAAATACATCGTAAACCACAGATAATAAGGAAATGGCTGATAATGATAACAACTGGGAGTGCAATGTCTGTCTGACAAAATATTTATAAAACTCATTGTGGGAATGGGAGAGGGCAGGAGGGATGTGACTGAGGAAGGCACTGCCCTGTATTCTTTGTATCTAGCACGTCTGTTGTTCCTAGGTTTTAAAACCTCTTCTCAGTTAACCTGGAGTAGATGGAACAGGCCAGGGAGGCAAGATTAGAAGAAAGGAGGCAGGGCATTAAGTGGTGCCAGGCTGATCCTAAAAGGGAGACCGACACAGACAGGCAGACACAGAGAGTTTAGGGATGAGGCGGAACAATGAGACGGCGGCTCAGGTGTGTCTTGCTGTTGCTGAACCTTCCCTCAACTGGCTCACTGATGACTTGGCAGTGCTGGGTAAAACCTGTGGATTTCCTCAGCTCTGAGTTCTCTCTGAGGCTTCCGGCTCAGTCTGGAGCTGAGATGAGTTCCGTGGGCTTAGCCTAGGGGGGACTCAGCTCCGAGAATAGCCTGGAATCCTGGAAAACTTCACGCAGGAACCCCGGAGGCTGGACCAGCACTCACAGGGCTGCTGTGAGACCAGCTCCATAGTCAGAGCCCTGGGCATGGACCATTCCATGGGGAAAAGGGCTGAGCCCGATGCCAAATCAGATAGGAGCGAAAAAGTGTGTTCATTCTCATGTGACTGGGCTTTGTGGCCTGGCTCACGGGTGGCAGGCTCAGGATGGTGTCTGGCAGAGAAAACCCTGGCAATGGGTTTGAGATGTCTTGGACTCTTTCTTGTTAAGCTTTTTGTAATACATTCTTATCAACTATCCATCCTGAAAATGCCAAATTCAAAACTGAAAGAATGTTAGAAGTTGCCTGCTCTAACTGCCCAATGGTAAACACACCCTGCTACAGTTAGAGAGCTGGTCAGGCAGCCTCTGCCTGGATATTTACAGTGACGGGGAGTTCATTACTTCCAAAGGTTACAAGTCGGCAGGAAGGTCAGACAGAATTTTTGAACCTTAAACAGATATCTGCCTCCTAGTCCTTGCTGAAAGGCAAGGAATAATGAGGATCCCTTCAAATGTAGTTTTGCCTGATTGTTATCTCTCTCTGTCAAAAGCACCCCAATTTTTTTTTCAAAATTCAGCTTTGATTTCTTTTTATCAAAGTAATGCCATACATTTAATAAAGAGTCAAACAGTTCTCGAACACCGATTGTAAAAAGGAGCAGTTCCCATCAACCGCCCCATTTCCTGGCCAGAAACAACCACGTTCAGCTCCTACTGCTGACTCTTGGAATACTGACTCTCTTTCTCTGACTAATATCCTTGTAACACAGCCTACTGACTTTTTCAGCTTTATGAATCACCTATTTAACTTTCTATTTTGGAAAATGAGGATTCAGCTCTCTTTCAAACCCCATCTCATCTACACACCCAAACCTTCATTCTTCCAACCTTTTGATACAATTACATTATAATTTTCATCAGCTCAGTATCCTTGATTTACATTATTATTACTCTGTACAGACTATTCAAAGCTGTAGCAATTTGTGCTAGTCTTACCTTTTCTTCCCTACTTCGTTTTCCTGGAGTTAATAATTGTCTTGGTTTTTCATAGCTTAGATTTCTGTGCACTTAATAATTCAACCTCAGACCTTCTCTTAACGAACAACTTTCACAATACTTTCCAATACATTGTCTACAAATTTCATCTCCTTGAATAAATCTCTTCAGATCTCCTTCCACATGGATTAACGACATGCTAGTCTTGTCACAGAGCTCATGGGGCCACTAGTGGGAAGTAACATGGGAATACATGGACCAGGATCAGGGAAAAGATCAACATAATTGCCTTAGCAATACATACTTAAAATAGTAGGAAAATTGTTTTCTTTACAAACACAAACACACACACAAACCCCAAAAGCCCATAAAGAATGATTAAAGAGTGGTCAAACCCATTGCCCTGCCTTCAAATTCTGTATAACATAAAACAAAAATAACAGAAGGAAGATATCATATAAATATGAATCTCAAGGGGGATTGGGTACACTCAGTGGCAGAGTGTGTGCTCAGCATGCTTAAGGTCCTAGATTCAATCTTCAGTACCTCCATTAGAAAAAAAAATTAAAAAGAAAAAAAAATTATCAATTTTAAATATTTACATATTAACAAATATCCTCCTTTAAAACTGTGTTCTAAAGGATAACCCGGGTTAAGGAGAAAGTACCTCTTCGTGACTGTGATCCTGCTGATAATTGAGGGAGGAAATTAGAGTATGACCACATGAAATAAAATTCCTTATGAAATAATGATCCCGGGTGACAATCATTATTGGCTGCTGTCATCACAAAAAAGAGAGTCAAATGTAATATTATGTACCTTATGACAGGAGTACAAAACTTCACATAACAATTATTTTTGCACAAAGTTGAACCTCAATCAGATCAAGCTTTTAGGGGAGGATTAAATCACTTGGCTAAAGCCAATACATAGGATGGAGAAACAAGTCTAACACCATAGGGGAGAATGAAATCAGCCAAACAGGAAATAGAGAAACCCCTCAGCAATTTCAAGGAAAATGAGAAACAGGAAAATTATAGATTAGAACGCACTTGAGAGATATGCTAGCTGCAATGTCTGAATCTTGTCTGGATCTTGATTTCAACCCCAAAACTACTTAAAAGTGTATTTTTGTGACAAGCAGGGAATTATTTTGTAACCCTAAAAAAAAGGAATATTCCAATTTTATTTGAAAGAGACCTTGTCATTTCACTAATGAAAGGTTAAGCTATGTAGGATTGTCTTCAAAATGACCCCATAGTGGGGGAGGGGAGGAGATGGAGATGAAAGATGCAACAACAGTGACTCTGAGTTTATAATTCTGGAGCTGGGTGACTGATAACACCCAGGCAGGCTGGCTGTACTGTTCTCTCTATTTCTGTACATGTTTGAATCTTTCCATAAAATGTGAAACAACAAATAGACTTCAGTGTTTTAAAACCCTCACTTTGAAGGTTAAGAGGTTTGCCCAAGTAGGTGGGCACCTGCATGGGGCACTGAGATAAGAAAGAACAGACACCTGGCTCCAGACCGACCTGGGGCTACCTTGACCCTCCTCTTCTCCTAACCATCCACAGCCAGCCCATAACTGCATCCCGTCAGCCCCACTCCCCAAATGCATTCCTCATTGGCTCCCACCATCTCTCAACTGGCCCAATCCAAGAGCCTCCTACCTGGCCTCCCTGCTTCCTGGGTCCCTGCCATACATTCTCCACATTATCTTTGCAAAATGTGAGTGAGAGAAAATTACTTAAGTGCTTAAGCTATCATGACTGCTTCTCACTGCGCTTAGAGTCTACACTCCTTTCCGTGCTCCTGATGCCCTTCTAAACCTCGCGTCTCATCACTCTCACCAGCGCTGGCTCAAGTGTCTCCACAAACCTGCTGAGCACATTTGTGCCTCGGGGCCAATGGACAAGCTGCCTCTATTCCATGGGTGACTTTGCCCAGATCTTCAAATTCCAGCCTCCTTATCGCCATCTCAGCTCACATGTAACCTACTCAAAGATAGCTTTCTTAACTCACTTCCCCCCAAGTCTCCCATCTCAACACTGTGTTATTTCTTCATTTCAATCTGACATTGTTTCCTTATTTGCACGATTATTTTTGTTTTCTCGGTTGTCCTTGGCCTCCATCCCCCCAGCAGCCTTGCCCAAACAGCATAAGCCCCCGGGGAGCAGCCGGCGCTGGTGCTCTGAGAAGACACATGCTGAGCGCGACATTACAATCACGTGGTGTAGTGAAACGGTGTCGAACAGCAGATACAGAAAAGCAGTGAGAATTTCTCTCTTATTTTATAATTTAAATGAAATATAACATTTACTCCTATGTAATGAAGAATTTGGTAGGTCTTTGTTCCCAGTTCCTAGGCAGCAACCGCTAAAGCCTCGAAATTTCCCAAGATAAGAGTGTCTTTGCTATTCATGGTGGAACCTTGGATGGCTTGTGTTCATGAGATGACTCAGGATGGGGACTGGCCAGCCAGAGACACCAACCATGTGATTAGAGGAGTGGGGCTTTGAGCTTTGTGACAAGTGAGTGGCCACCAGGAGAGGAAGGGGCTCAAAATTTAGGGCTAAGGAAAGGTTTGACTTACAGTTAGGGTTTGGGTTAGCCATGTCGGTAGTGACCCAATAAATCATGGCTTTGTAATAAAGCCTGCAGTAAAAACTTGGGGCAACGAAGCTCAGAGCTCCTGTGAGCTTCCTGGTTGGTAACACTCTTGGAGGACTGTCACACTCAGATGCCATGAGGACAACCCTGATCCCTTCCCACTGGGGTGCTCTCCACAACAGCTCACCTGATGAGACCTAAGGGCTGCTGCTTGTCTGTGCTTCGAGGAGGAGCCCATTCCCTGTACAGAAGGCCCTGATCACTGGGGCAGCTGAGGTCCTCTGACGGAGGCTGAAGTGGCACTGGGAATCAGAAGCAAACAGGTGAGCGTCACTGTCACAAAATGTTCACATGTTCTGTTGATAAAATTTGGTGCTAACACTTCATGGTCATTTGTAAATAAGGGGCCCTCACTTGCCAGGAGGGATGGAGGTACCATATAATTTTTCATAATTCTCACCCAGGATTAATATTAACCCCTTGAGGGTCATTTGCAAACGTGGGTGGAAAGGAACGCTTGGATGTCACAGTCCTGGGACCACCGTGGGTACCTGGTGAGAGCCTTGCAGATGCTTAATGTTCTACAACCGGGCCAGTGTTCCACAGCAAAAATCTAGTCCACCCAAGTGCCCAAACTGCTGCAGTGGAGGGACACCTGATGGTCCAGCCCCCTCTTTGGACACCCGGAGGAACTTGGACCCTGACAGGTTAGGGGCAGGGTCAATTCTAAAACCCAGGCATTTTTGTCCCCACAATTCAGTAGTTATTCGGTGACAGCACATGGAATATAAACAACAAAGTAACTTGACATGATGTTATATATTTAGCTTACTCAAGAAACAAAGTTTAAATCCAGTCATTCTCCTTCCCACCTGACCTACTTTCCTTTCTCTTGTACTAGCACCAGATTATTACCCACCCAGCCTTAACAAGGGTCCTGACTCCACTTACCTCCCTCCCAAACACCACATGAGATGATTCCTCAGCCTGGATGTGGGACCAGCAATTACAAGAAGCTTTAGTGGAAAAGAACTGGTTATGCACAGATACCAACTAAACACTGTAGATTCCTGATGTCCCACAATAGTAATCATGACAGCTGTTTGCAAGTGTCCCCAAAGTTCATTTAAGACTCTCACTGCTAATTTTGCTGGGACATAAATATGAAACATGTGGACTGCTGGGCTGGACTGCTAAGCTGGGTCTCTAATCCAGGAAGCTCAGTGTCTGCTCCCTGCACCCAGCTCCCTGTTCTGTTCATGCATATGCATCAAGAAGCTGTTTAGTGTCCATTTTAATATCTTAAACAGTGCATTTCAATATTGTCTTCATCCACAAATACGTGTACCACATAGTAGTAATGATCAATCTTAGTATTTGCTTTCTTTGGTCTTAGAGAGTCAGATAAATGGATAGCAAAGATAACAAAGTCATAGAGGGCTATAATATAGTATTTCCTTTATTTCAATGGCAGGATTTATTTAAAGAGCTTAGATATAACATCCTTGCATTTATGGCATCATTAAGCGTCTGAAGCTGTTACATTATAAAAACTTCATTTCTAGCGAGATGTTATCAGTTAGAGAAGAGCTCCTAAATTTGAGGGGTTGCTGTCATCTCAGACAGAGTCCCTAAAAAATGTCAGCAATCTGCAGTATTGCCATCATGACAAGAACCCAGACAGATGAAATTTGGAAAGCCCTGTGGCTTTCTAGTGTACAGACATAAAATGGTATTTCAGAGGGAAAAGCCTGAATTACAGAAAGTGATAAATGAAATGGTCTAACATGCATTTCCCTTTCAAAGAACTAATATGTCTTTTGTCGATAATAACATCTGTCAGTAATTATGAAAAGAGCTGACAGATGCATAGTACTTAATATAAGCCAGGGCAGTTGTATCACTGACACAGATTCATTAATCCCCATAGCATCTCTACGAGGTGGGTACTACAATTATCCCCATTTTATTGGTGAGGAACTTGATAGACACAGAGGGTAAATGACATTTACAAGGTCGACAGCGAGAAACCAACACAGGTGTTCCAGCTTGAGTCTACGCTCTTGGCCACTTCTCTTTTTTTTTTTTTTTTGGTGGTGGGGAGATAATAAGGTAATTCTGGTGGGGGGTGGGGAGGTAATTAGGGTTATATGTCTATTTTAGAGGACGTGATGGGGGCTGAACCCAGGACCTTATGCTTGCTAAGCATGTGCCCCATCACTTGAGCTGTGCCCTCCCCTCTAGAGTCTATGCTCTTAGCTGCTAATCCTCACTGTCCCACATGGTAACTGTGGGGGAAGTACAGTTCATTCATTCACTCGTTAAACTCAGCCTTCCCGGTGCCTGAGATTCAGCAGTGAACAAGACAACATGTTTCCTGCCTTAAATGAGCTTGTCGCCTCCTGATATATTATCTTCATTTTACCCAGGAAGAAACAAGGTCAAGAAGATTAGCCTTTTCCTGTTAACACCGGAGGATACATGAGGTGCTTTATTTCAATTCTGCCATTTGACTTACACCATGGGGAGGGAAAGCTGCCTTGCAAATCCTGGAGCTCACAAACCTGTTAATCCTGAATTTTTAACACTGTCCCTTACTTGATACTTGATCTGAGAAAGGATGAAGTAAACCTAAAAATGTTCTAAGAGAGCTTGTGGCTTATACAAGGTAACTAACCAGCCACTGTTTACTATCCTAACAGGAATCTGTAGGCATATTTCTTTTCTTTCTCTTTTTTCCTTTTTATGGGCAGCTTTTAAAAACCAAATCAAACCAACCAAACCAAATCACTGATAATTCAACAGCAGGTTCTAAATCACCCCCAAGACCGCAGCTAAACTCGGTTTAGACTTACAATGCGGTTTCTGGTGGTTGGATTGAAGAATGTATCTCTATCCTGAATATAAAAGTCTTTCATGGAGCTCTTCTCAAATAGGGCAATGAAAAACTCTTGTTCCAGTTGTTGATACTTTCATCCACTTGGAGGACTTTCATCAAACAGCGGAAGTTATCAAAGGCTGAGGACCGGGTTTTCAAATCATTGGGCTTCAGAGGCAATATTATGTGCAGTATCTCAGCGTATGTACAGAACACCTCCCACAGGGGGTGTACTTTTGCAAATACAAGCTTGTCATCCAAAACCTATATTGGGAGAATGAAAACACAAACCAGGAAAATATTTTCACATTTTTAGTATACAGATTTTTCCTACGTTGCTGGTAGTTAAAGCACTTGTGCAAACACACACATATGTCACACTGGTAAAAGTGAAGATATAATAAAAATAGATTTGCAATACATCATACATTTTTGCCTTAAAGATAATTTCTTTGTTGAAATTACTGAAAAGTTTTTTAAATTCCTTACAGTTCCTTCATAAAATAACCAATGTTGTAGATAAGGAAAAGCAAACTTGTTAATTTTTAGTCCAAATTAGTAACTAAAAATAGAAACACCAAAATATTCTTTGCAGTGGTATTGTAATGACAATTTTTTAAATTTCTGAAACCTAGAACTATTTACATATCTGTTCAATATATTGTTAAACAGCCATTAAAAGGGATTTAAAAGATTTATATTTATTGATATGGAATATATAATAAAAGGAGAAAACAAAAAAATGTGAAATAATAATTTTCCTTTTTGGAAGGGAAAAATATCTTCATTTGAACAAAAAAAAGTTTAGAAGGATTTTATGATCCTTTATATATAATTAAGGTACAGATGGTTTTTAATTCCACTGTTCTTTCACTTTCAATTTTGGGGGTAACTTTTTATAATAAAAAAATCTTTAAAAAGGTTCTTGCATAAATACATTAATAGATATATTTATGACTATATTCTCTGGCTATTAAAAAAGATCTCCTAGCTGTGGATCTGAAACTTACATTCCATAATGCAGATTCTGACTGACTCGCCTCCCAGCCCACAGCAAAGGCACGGCTAGTGTGACATGTTTCAAATACCATTCCAAGGAACATGCAGGCTCCCAGCCAATGGCTGCAAGGGGACTGACACTGATCTGGTTGCTCCCAGCTGCAGACCATCACAGATGAGGTTAGATCCACAGGCTCATATTTTCTCTGTCAAAAGAAATCAGAAAGTGTTAGGCTTTTACTTACACCAGGGAACAAGAATTTGTTTTTTTATGCAAAAAAATAACAACAAACCAATTTGAACCTGATGAAAAGACATTTACTCAAAACAGCACAGTAGCAATGAAGGTGCTCTGGCAGACAGGGACTTGTTGGATTCCTGTGAGTGCTGGACTCCTCACATGGAATTTCCTTGGCACTCCAGAAGGCCTGTGGTTGTCCTCATGGGTTTGTGGCCATAAGTGGCGCACAAAAGTCTCTGGCTTTGCCACAGTTTCAAAGCCTTTTTGGCTTATGAAAGGTTTTGCCCTCAAATGGAGTTTTCTTGAGTCCAGTCACTGATGTCATTTACCAGAGTTACAGTCCAGATCTGATATTCTAGACTCTTAATATCTTGCAGACATTCAAATGGTTCAGGTTTGGATGTGTATTCACCTCTGCAGGCCTGGACCAAATCCGATAAAGACACCCGGACAAGTTCAGCAAAATACAAAGAAATTTTTCTCTCTGCAAGACTGAAATGTCTGTGAAGCTATAAAAACATCTGCACCTACAAAAATAGGGAACCAACTCATCAATAACATATCTATCCATAATGCATGGACATTCAAAATAAATACTGTATTTACTCCTATTAAATTATATCTTGCTTTTGCCAAACTGTGTCCTAAACTGAAAGGAAAGTAGGTAAATGTAGAGAATTTTTTACCTTTTAAGAGAAAAAGGAACCCTCCTACTCGGTTGGTGGGAATGTAAATTGGTGCAGCCTCTATGGAGGACAGAAAAGAGGTTCCATAAAAAAATGAAAATAGACTTCCGTGTGATCCAGCAATCCCATTCATGGATATATGTTTGGAGAAAAATTTAATTCAAAAAGACACATGCACCCCAATGTTCACAGCAGCACAATTTAAAATAGCCAAGACACTGAAACAACCCAAATGTTCACTGACAGATGACTGGATAAAGAAGTTGTGGTATATTATATATATATATATATGTATATATACATGTATGCATATATATACACACGCATATATACACATGAACACACACACAAATGGAATACTGTTCAGCCACTAAAAAATAAAATAATGAAATTTGCAATAACATGGATGGACCTACAGGGTATTATGCTAAGTGAAATAAGTCAGAGAAAGAAAAACAAATATTCTATGTATTAACTTATATGTATATCTAAAAAATAAAACAAATTAATGACTATAATAAAACAGAAATAGACTCACAGGTACACAGAACAGACTGGTGGTTACCAATGGGGAGAAGGAGAAGAGGGGAGGCAGGAAGGGGTTAGGGGATTGAGAGGTAAAGAGTACTAAGTATAAAATGGATAGGTTACAGGGCTGTATCATACAGCACAGGGAAATATAGCCATTATTTTATGGTGACTTTAAATGGAATATAATCTATAAAAATGTTGAGCCTCTGTTTTGTACACCTGAAACTAATATGATGCAAATCAACTACTCAATTACAAAATTTTTAATCAAAGTTTTCTTTTCATATTATTTGCAATAAGTTAGAAGCCAGCACTGTCAACAGAAACATAGTGCAAGTCACAATTTTCCAGTAATCCCATTTAGAAAATAAAAAGGAACAAGTGAAATTAATTCCAGTAATAATTACATTTATCCCAAAATATCCAATATACTATCATTTCAAAAGTGTGATTGACACTTTTAAAACTTATTAATAATATTTTACATTATTTTTGTTGTACAAAGTCTTGAAAATCTATTATGTATTTTCCACTTATAGAACATCTCAATTCACAATAGCCACATGTGGCTGGTGGCTACCATACTACACAGACCAGATTACACCATTCACACTTCTGATAAATTAACTGCTCTTACTTATTTAAAAAACTTGCAGAAAAGGGTTTAGATATTCCCTCTATCAAACAAAGCAACCTTGACAGGTGGGGATTATTTTCATTATAAAGTGAAAAATAAAGGTAAGAGAGCCATGCTTACATGTATGTTAAGGTAACAATACCTTCTTAATTCATTCAGGACTTTACAATCTTTCTTCATATGCCAAGGATTCACTGTCACTGCGCAATGTTTTTCACTACTATCATCTTTGTGATTGAGAGGCTTCTGATGACCCTGCTTTGTGCTTCTGTACATAAAGTAACAAAACAGAGAAAAAGACCTTATTAAAGATAATTTAGGGGGGAGGGTATAGCTCAAGTGAAAGATCATGTTCTTAGCATGCACAAGGGCCTGGGTTCAATCTCCAGTAATTCTTCTAAAAATAAAATAAATAAATAAAAACCTAATTACCACCCCCCAGCAAAAAATTAATTTATTACTTTAATTAAAAGTTTAAAAAAGATAATTTAGTGCAGGCTTATCAGGCTACAAGGGCTACAATGAATGCCCCCACCCATTAATTTAGAAGAAGTCTCACAGTATTTCTCAACATAAAGGCTAAAATATAATTGAGAACACTTCCTGATGGTCAGCATCATTTTAACAAAAATGTAGATAATTACGTCCCTGTTGTCAAATTTCTGTCAGAGTTGGGCATGGAACATTTAGTTAGTAAAAGTGACTTTGCAGCTCTCTTTGAAAGAAATGCTGAGAAATGATCTTTTCTGTTGGAAATTAGCCTGCTTTTAAATTCTTCAGTAGGCATAAGTGTTTACAAACCAGGCAGGAACTGGATTATATTTTACATATACTTTAGAAACTGATTTGAATTTTGCCCTCTACCTGCAAGGCTATTTCTTAGGTAATAACATAAGCAGGCCACTATACTAAATTTTGTTTCCCTGTTTGCTTAATCCTCACAACAACTCTGTAAGCTGCTATTATTACCCCCATATAACAGATAAAGAGCTTGAGGCAGAAAATAATTTGGGTAACTTGGTAAATGGTGGAGCTGGGTAAGACTGCAGCCAGTCTGACACTCAGGTCCATTCTTCTCACCAATGTCTGATACTGCTACCTACATTCAGCAATGACCACTAATTTCATATTTAAGTGTGTCATTTCTAAAAGTGCAAAGCTATATTAATACTGCTGTGTAAATTATCCGTTTGAGATGTGATTGCCAAAAAAAAAAAAAGAAATAAAATCAGGGTGCCACTGAGGGGGGGCAAACTGCATATGGACGGACACAAGGGGACTTTGTGAGGAAAAAGTTGCACAAATCTAGAAATAGCTAAAATGGCTGACTTGTACAATTATAATGTGTGAATTTTATGGCCTGTAAATTACACCTTAATACAGATATTAAATTAAGAACCTGGGATACAAAATTAAGACTAAAACACATATATAAATCACACAAAGAACAACAGGCAAATATCATTATTTACTGCACCATTGTCCTTGATGCAGCTTCCTATCCTCACCCATTCCTGAAAGGATGATTCATTTTTAAAATAGTCTTTTAATTTATTCAGCAAATAATTTTTGATTGCCTACTATGTACCCAGGACTAGTCTAGGCAGTTGGAATAGATAAATAAACAATACAAAATCCTGTCCTCACGGAGCTTTGTTGGAGTCTAGCTGGGATGGGGGTGGAGATGACAATTCACACAACAGAGCAGCAGAGGAGGTGGCATGTTAGGAAAGAGGAACCATGGAAAAATCAAAAAAGGGCAAGGTAAAGAGAGTTTAGGGTATGGGATGAGGGTGATGTTGTATTAAATACCAGAGCAGGCCACACTGAGGACTGAGGTTAGAACTAAGACTTGGAGGTGAGAAGTCCCAGGTGGACGGAATAACCATCACCGAGGCCAGCGTGCACTTCGCATGTTCCAGAATGGGGGCACGGCTGGAGCTGCGGAGAAGGGTCAGTGCAGATCCTGTATGGCCTTGGAGGACGTTGTAAGGACTGTGGCTTTTACCCAGAGTGAAATGGGGAGGCACTGCAGAAGGACGACACAATCTAACTTAGGTTTTCGAGGCTCACTTGACTGCCAGGTGAGAATAGTCGAAACGGGTCAGAGATGAAAGGAGGGAAGCCTCTGAGAAGGGCTGTGCAGGAGGAGAGGACAGTGGCTCAGGGTAGGGAAGCAGCAGTGGAGGCAGGAACCATGGTGAGAAGTGGCTGGGTTCTGGATATGTTTTAAAGGCAGTGTTAAACCAGATCTATTGACAGAATTCATGTGGTATGTCAGTGAAAGTCAGAATAACTCCAAGTTTTTTGACCCAAGCAGCTGGATGGATTAAGTTTCCACTAACTGAATGGGGGAGGTTGCAGGAAGAACCAGTTTGGGGTGTAGGAGAACAAAGAGCTCAGTTTTTACACATGTTGCTTTTAAGATATCAGAGTTTCAAGTGAAGATGTCAAATCAGCAGAAGATTGTAAGAGTCCAGAGTTGGAGAGAAAAATTCTAGCAGGAGACAGAAATGTGGGAATCATGGGTCACACAGGTGGCACAGGAAGACATGAAACCCAGGTACTCAAACATTAAGATAACCTGGCATTAACCATAGAAGTTGTCCTTGAGGGCCTGCCTACTAGGTGTGGATATCAGTCCTATTTCCTGACCACTCGAGTTTTAAAAAGCAACTTACAAATTAATTCGTGCAAGACAATGCCTCCAGTGGGTGGGTCCAGAGCTGGAGTGGGAGAATTGGATGGTGCACACTACTCCCTACAGTAGAATGTGTGTGTGTGTGTGTGTACACATGTGTGTGTGCACAGGGGGATGAGATACACCTGGCTTAAGAAAAAGAGCTAGTAAGTCTAGAAGCTGAAAGATGAAAGAACATCCAGATATGGTAGAGGGAACAGGGGAAACACTGTGTACTGTAAGACATATCCCCATAATGCCATTTCCCACCATCCTTTCATCAGGAACACAGTTGGAAAGGGGGGAATTATGTAGATACGTGTGATGTACACAAACTTTCTGAGTATGTAACACAGAATATCTACATATGTAGCAAGTTAGTGATATTTATATATGCTTCAAGTTTAAAAACAAGTTCACAACAGAGGGAAAATAAAATACTGAGGAGTGGTAGAAGTATCATAGAAGGCCTTTCAATGCTCAGAATGGAAGCAAAACAGCTTCACCCAACAAAGAACGTCAATAAGAGTCAAGAATGTTTATATTTGCTTAAGAAATTGAGAGTTACAACTTCCTGCTTTAAAGAATTAACATAAGACAGATACCACACTATAAGCAACGCCTATACTGGAGCTTTCTTAAAGCTATTTTAGTTCCTGCTTGTTCTGATGTACTCCAGACACTCTGCAAAGAAAACCTTCTATTCAAAGGCTTAAAGGAATAAAATAAGAAATAACACTGCATTCTTTTCAGTGGTCTCTGTACTGAAAGTCACTTGCAAATGCAGCACCCTGCCACAGGTCCACATTTTTAACAATAAAGACCTTTGCGCAATTTTTCAATTGCTATGTGACTTTGGGTCAGTCTCTCACTAAGAAGCAGAATGGAGTACCAGAAAATGACACATCAGGTCTAAAACTACAGATGTGGGAGATGAACCTACACCAGGAAACAGCTAAGTGGGAGGGTAAGGTTTACCTTTTAAGTTACCGTAAGTGCAGTTACACCTGCTCCCTGCTTCCCCTGTGAAGTGAAGAGCTAGTCTTTTCCAGAAAAGCTCTCATTCTGAGAACTGTCTTCTTTAAAATATTCGGAGATTCTCTTTTAAGGTTCTTGCACTTTTAAGCCTTTCCCCAACTCTACATCCTATAACAAGTGTAAAAATTATCCTATAGCCTATTGTTACAGAACATACTCTACAAAAGCTGAGGTTTCCCAGGGTTTGGATCCCAGAACTCTGCTACCAGATAATCCTAAAGCTTTCCTTCCATAACAGACTCTTCCGCCAATTCCCAGCTGTGGGCAAACTCGGCTTCTCAGATCAGGTAACTTTCTAACTCTGCCTACGAACACTCTGCTGCCAGGAAAGGAACTCTCAGACAGAAAGCACACAATGCCCCTAGTGAGGGTTGCCTCCTTCAATCAATCAAGATGCCATCACCAAGCAAATATTTAAACCTACTGCAAAACCTCTAAAGACATCTTACAAACAATATAGTTTGTATAGATGCATACTGTTTGCTCTGGAATAGTGATTTCCAATGGAAGGAACAAAGGACCACATGACCCAAGCAATTTTTTAAAACTGCACATAACCATCCCTCTTCACGTGAGGATTCAGGCAAGACGGTCTTACAGGCCTAGGTGTAACAGAATGACAGCACCTCTAGGAGTAGGTTGAAAAGCAGCGAGGTAGACTTCTAGTGAAAGGGGGTGATGTAATAGGCCCCATCGCCCACTTACCTACCAGCACAGGACAGTCATCTCAGATCGAGAACAAACACTTTGGGAAACAGAGGTTGTTTATATTTTTATGGTATTCTGGTGGAAATAATGCCCTGAGTCATGTGAAGTTGTGGCTGCAAAATTGAACAGGGGACTGGACATTTTCACATTCAGGACAAAAATAGCCCCTGGATAGCCACCATATCTTCTCTCCCCTTTGCCTGTTCACCCCAAAAGCTGCAGGACTCTCCTGCTTGCAATGACACCCACCACTTCTCACAAATTCTTGCCAAGTTCACATCAGCAGCTGGTGGTGTCAAAGTCACCATTTGTACTGCTATGAAGTCCCTCCATTTCTTTATATCCCTTCTATTTTCTCTGTTGTCTTCCTAGCTACACTTGCATTCACAAGATAGTTACCGCACTAACATTGCCTCTGTAATCAGTCCAGGATATAGGAAGTAGAGATTCAACTGTAACCAGTCCCAGAATACTTGTCATGCCACACTAGTGTCCCAAAAAATACTCTGGCATCCCTCATCTCACTCAAAGAACCACTGCATTACTTAGAGGTTGTAAAATTAGAGGGCTTTCTCTACTGGGAAACACTGTGGCTTGTGGTAGAGTTGTGATTTCAGTTTTTGCAACTACTTACAGGCAAAAAGACATGGCCCGCAAATTTTCTTCAAGCGTTTGGTATTTAAACTTTCATTAGATACAGAGCCGGTGGACTAACCGTAATCTAGGAACATATGGTCATATTATCAAATAATGTTCATGTCTACCTTACAGACATGTAAGAACTTGGATTACACCTGCAAGCCTCTAGGACTTTAGAATTAGATGTGAAGCATCCTGTGAGATAAAAAACCTCCTATCCAGTCACAGAACACAATTACAGACAACATGACACTAATGTCACTGAATACATTAGTATAGTCCATGTATGGTAAAGTTACATCTCCAATTTCTCAGAGCTGGAAAGGAGATGTCTAGAAAAGCTGGAAAAGCCCAATTACCAAAACAGCTCAAAAGTTAATGCAGACTCCTGCACCTCCCAGGGCAGAGGGCGGAGGGGGCATTGCCCAACACTCTGTCCTCCCCCAGGATGTGGCATGTGGGGAAGCAGGCAGGAATGGGTGGCTGGGACTCGGAGGTGGAGAGGTGATGAAAGCAAGAGTGGAACTGCTCTGGTCCTAGAACAACAGAGCTGTAAAAAGCTCGGCTTCAGTTCAACCAACTCCCTCTCCCACTTTCCCTCCCACCTACGTGACAAACAGAGCACAGCCAGGCACTTTCTGCCCATGACGGTGACTACTAGAAGGAAAGGGACCAGGATAAAAGCATGTCCTATAAAAGATCAGTCTGATTTTAAGGCTATGTTATAAACAATGAACAGCACTGTCAGAGTGGGACACTTGTGTGGCGCTCAAGTAGGGAGGAGGAGGTTCAGGATCCATTTCCAGCACTTCCATGTCTTTTATCACTCCTATTTCTGACCTTTCCTTTGCCACTTTTTGAAGCACTGTCATCACTGGCAGGTAAAGGGGCAGCAATGTGACTTGGCCGTTTGGCTGATGGGGCTACATTTCCCAGCAGTGGAATGAAAAGGCACTGGAAGAGGATCAGCTGGAAGATGTGAACTGCGGTCCTGGCCTGTGCCAAACACTAACCAGGTGACCCTGGGTTAGGCTCTTAGTCTCTCTGGGCTTCTGGCTGTTTACTTATAAAAGAAGGTTTTGTCATTGCACAAATATATCCAATATGAAATGTAACATGAAAGTCAAACATAATGACATCTCACCTGCTTGCTTCAGGGAACTGTACAAGCACTGAACACTATGTGAATGTAAACACAGTCTTAAGAAAACTATTGAGGTAAAGCACTAAACTGAACATGGAGATAAAGTTTTATGGATTTTCTTGGCTTTCTTTTTTAATTGCAACACTGAATTAATAGTTATTAGCTATAATCCACACCACCACCACTGCGAATAAATAAAGATGGCAAGCACTGCCTGGATGCCTGTTATTGCCCGATGCTAAGCAGGGTGAGGGGTATAAAGGAGGCTGAACAAGTGAGTCTTCTCCAGTTACCAGCTAAGTGAGGAGACACATTGGAAACCACCCAGGAATGGTACCAAGTCAGTACTCAAATCCAAGATTACAGACTACTGATCATAAACAGTACAGGAATACAAAGAGGAGCTAGAAGTATTTGGAATAAATAGGGAAGACTCTATGAAGGGGATGGGGCTCCAACTAGTTCTCAGGGTAATTCTAAGCTGTTTTAACTGAGGACTGGATAGGAAAAGGCTGGTGACTCCTGGTTTTTAATAAGGCACAGGTTATCCTAGGAGGCTAAGTTACATAATGATTGGAACAAATAAGGTAAGTCCAAAATGATGAAGGGTCGAGACTCTCTGGCTGAGATCTGGTTGTGTTAAGTCTTTGACTTGACTGTAGATGTGGGAGCACCAAAACTGTAGGTTGACTGAAAGGGGGGGAGAGAATATCCAAGAATTCAGCAGAAGGAAAAATTCATGTATCAGGGATGAAAGCTCTTCATCAGAGTATCAGCAATCAGAATAGACACTTGAAACCAAAAACATACAGTTCAAGAAGCTGACAAAATGTGGAGGGTGGTGAGAGAAAGATAAATCAAAGACCACTCCAAGCCTTTGTGTATTCAAGACCGAAAGAATGATTATCCCACTGAATAAGTGGAGACGCTGCAAGAAAAAAGATTATGAAATCAGCTTTAGACATGTTGAATCTGACGTATGAGCTAAGAGTAGGTTTTCTCTAAGAAGCTCAAAATTCAAAACTGAAGCACAGATGTTGAGTACAGGCTTAAGATGCAGATGGACAAGACATGATAAATCTCCTAAAAGAAAACATAGGCAAAACATTATCTGACATAAATCTTAGCAACATTCTCCTAGGGTAATCTACCCAGGCAATGGAAATAAGAGAAAAAATAAACAAAAGGGACATAATTAAACTCATAAATTTCTTCACAGCAAAGACAATCATAAGTAAAACAAAAGGAAACAACAACCTACGAATGGGAGAAAATATTTGCAAATGATACGACTAACAGAGGCTTAATTTTCAGAATATATATAACAGCTCATACAACTTAATAACAAAAAAACAAACAACTCAATCTTAAAATAGGCAGAAGACCTAAACAAGCATTTCTCCAATGAAGACACAAATGGCCAATAGGCACATGAAAGAATGCTCGATATCACTAATAAACTGAGAAATTCAAATCAAAACTATAATTAAGTATCAGCTCCCATCATTCAGAATGGCCATTGCTCAAAAGTTCATGAATGATAAATGCTAGAGAGGCTGTAGAGTGAAGGGTACCCTCTTACACTGCTGGTGGGAATCTAGTTTGGTGTAGTCATTATGGAAAGCATGGAAATCCCTGAAAAAACTAAAAGTAGACTTACCCTATGACCCAGCAATCCCACATCTGGGTATATAACTGGAAAGAACTCCAATGTGAAAAGATACCTGCACACCAGTATTCACAGCACCACTGTATACAAGAGCCGAGACATGGAGGAAAGCTAAATGTAGCAACAGATGACTGGATAAAGAAGTTGTGGCATATTTATACACTGGAATACTACTCTACCATGAATAGGACAAAATAAAACCATTTGCAGCAACATGGATGGAGCTAGAGATCGTCATTCTAAGTGAAAGCAGCCAGAAACAGAAAAATACCAAATGATACCACTCATATGTGCAATGTAAAAAAAGAGAGAAAAAGACACTGTGAACTCATCTACAGAACAGAAACAGACTTGCAGACTTAGTAAACAATCAAGGTTACCAGGGAAAGGGGATAGGAAGGGATAAATTTGGGAGTTCGAGATTTACAAATGTCAGCCACTATATATAAAAAGAGATTTTAAATTAAGTTTCTTCTATATAGCACAGAAACCTATGTTCATTATCTAGCAATAACCTATAATGAAAAAGCTGATACAGCCACCAACTGAGGAAGCAGGAGAAGAAAGGAGAGTTAGTTATGCTGGGCTAGAGCCCACTTCTAAAATCCTTGTCAGCCACTGAGGCTGCCCCGAGTACAATGAGCTTTCCTCCCACGGACAGGCTGACATGACATGCGTCCTGCAAACCTGGGGCAGCAGAGGCCGTCCCCAGGTCTGGCCCTAGGGGAGATGGGAGCAAGTCCACCTGCTCCCCTTGGGGCAGCACCCCTCCCTGCAGCCCCCGCCACCTGACTGCACCACGCCTGCATCTCAGGAAACCACTGACTTGAAAACAACTGATCCACGAACCTGGGGCAGCGGCAGGGAGATGGGCAGCGACCTGGCAAGCTGGTAGACTTGCCCCCATCTCCCCCATGGCCTGTCCAGGGCTCGGCGTCTGCTGCTCCAGGCACGGTCCGCAGGTCAGCCTGCTCTCAGGAGGAGGGCACGGTGTGGTTGAAGGCAGTGGCGGGTTATGGGGTCTGCCCATGGGAGCCCTTGGATTTGCTTCAAACTCCCCAGCGCATGGCCTGAGCTTGGCCTCTGCTGCCTCAGGTTCGTGGAACTCAGGTTATAGGTCAGCCTGCTCCTGGAGGGCGGGTGCTGTGCTGTCAGGGAAAGGCGGCAGCTGCGATGGCGGGATTGGGGCTGCCCTGTGAGAGTGCGGGGGTTGCAACAATTTCCCGCTGCTGCTGCAGCCATCCCAGCACACTGATCGCACCGAGCCCATCTCCCAGGAGCAGACTGACCTGTAACCTGAGTCCCACTAACCTGGGTCTTTAGAGGCCGCCCCCAAGGTCAGGCCGCAGGTAAGATGGGAGCAAATCCATGGGCTCTAATGGGGCAGTCCCCATTCCATCCGAGGCCCCGCGACCGCACCGCACCCACCTGCAAGGAGCAGGCCATCGTCTGAGGGCCAGTCGGAGATGCTCTGGAACCGTCCGGCGCCCTCCCAACTCCCGGGGCTGTACCTGCTCTCCTAAACCCGTGTATAAGCGGCGGCAAAAACACGGTGTTCAGGAACTACTAATACCGGGGTTACCACGAACCACAGCGGCGGCTGGGACCCGCCTCATGGTCCTAACGGGACGCGCGGCCGGGACCTCACCTCCGCACCCCTCCCTGGGCGCCTCCTCAGCTGCACAGCCCAGGCTTCCCCCGCTGGCTCCCCGAGCAGCGCGCCCCCACCAGCGCCCTCTTAACTGTCCGGCAGCGGCAGCCGAGCCGCGGGCAAGCGGCGGCCCAGGCCCCAGGCCGTGTTCCTCTTCCAGGAGCTGGTCCAGGAGCAACCGGCTGCCGCCAGCTTCCACGCGTTCTGGGTGGGTTCCGGCGTCCGCGCGTCTGTCCGTCTGCGCGTGCGCGCCCCTCCTCCTCCCGCCCGCAGCGCAAACTGCTCGGGTGGGTCTCCTGCTTTACCGGCCCTGGCCGCTGGGGCCGGGAGGAGCCAGGTGGGGCCCCTCCTGCTTGTCCCGCCGGGTCTCCATCCCCAGAGCCTTCACCCAGCCACCGACTGGGTCCTGGCATTGAACTAGAACCACGACTGCCCTAGGCCAGGCCTCACCCACCCAGCCCCACTTTCCCTGCTCAACTTCCCCTCCCTGTTACTACCCTCCCACCACTGGCCAGGCCCAGTCTCCCACCAGACCTTGAAGACAGGGCTCCTTCTCCTCACACCATGGTCCCTGCCCTGACACTCCATCCTGCTAGGTCCTAACCTATGGCCCCTACACCCACAAGCTTACCCCTCATGCCTCAGCACAGGACACCCAACATCCTGAAATTATCCCCCTCACCTCTCAGCCAGGTCATTTCCACTCTGATCGGGCCCCACACCTCTCAACCTGTACCCCCACACCATGGGATCCCCTTAAATCTGAGTGCACCCCTACCCTGAGCTCACTCACTCACCCTTCACCCTGTGGTTGGGGTGGGGAAATCCGTGCTCCAGTAATGATGACTACTGCCACCAGTGGGGGATCGAGCCTAGTGTGCACCTTCAGAGTTAATGTCTGAGGCTACAGGGTGAGGCAGGCTGGGATGAAGGTGGTTCCAATTCCTGCCTTGGCACCCTGATCCCCGCAGCCTGTGCCTGAACTGACCTGATGGGTCAGGTTGATCCCAGACTGCCAGCCACTGGCCTTGGGCTTTCGGTGGTTGATGGTCCTGATGGTGATCTGGACTCCTAGGGCGGAGGCACTGGGCACGCGGACCTTTGGGGTGGGGGAGTTCAGAGTATGCACTTAATCCCAGGGTTAGACATCAGATGGTGGGCTGTGTGCATGGGGCTTTGTGCATGGCATGGACTCAGCACAGGTGGGTGCAGGGAACTTGTTCATTCACACCAGGCCAGAGGGAAGAGGGAAGGGAGCTTTTAAAGTGTCAAAGTGAGGAAGCCAAAGCTTTAGAGCAAAGTAGGAAGGTGCACTGGCCAGGCCACCATGGATCTTGCCGCAACGCTTGTCCCTTGCATCAGGGGAGACT
This sequence comes from Vicugna pacos, assembly GCF_048564905.1. Classification (NCBI taxonomy): domain Eukaryota; kingdom Metazoa; phylum Chordata; class Mammalia; order Artiodactyla; family Camelidae; genus Vicugna; species Vicugna pacos. Next base: position 77,223,767 of record NW_027328741.1, on the reverse strand, counting down.
GGCAGTTGACTGGCCAATGAGACATCCCCTGCTGTGGTATAGTTTACAGGCAATTGAAGGGATTTTGAAAGGTAATTTTAATCCAATAATTTTCAGTTTCTCTGTGGTAGATTAGGTCCAAAATCATGGTGAATCTGGCAGGGATCCTGCCTGAAATCCAGCCTGGGACAGTGGAGGACCCACCCAGGAATCATCCACTTAGCTCTCACCAAAAGTCACTGTAATAGAGAAGAACAAATCTGACTCCATATTGGATCTGTTCCTTTTCCTTTAACCCTCTGCCGTGTTATCTAGGCTTAGACTTGCAAGCTCTGCACTTTTTGTAAAACAGTGTTGCCTTTAGCCTGAAATAAACAGGAGAGCCTATTCTCAAAAGTCTGAGCTTTAAGGATATTAATACTTTGCACTCCTATAAAGATAACAAGTTGCAGAATAGAAAAAGTTTGTTTTGTTGCAGGTTTTGCAGGAACACCATGATCTGACCCACGTGGACAGCTGCAAAGGATTCCAAGAACAAAGAATTCCTACACCAACAAGTTTGCAACAACCAACCACAGCCCCTCCCCTTTTTAGTAGAAAAGGAGCCTGAAGTTGACATGGGGAAGATGGTTCTCCAAGATATTAGTCCGCCATTATCTTGGTTTACAGCTGTTTACGTAGACCAGGTCATAGTGCCTCTGTAAATCCCCTAACAAAACAAAAGTAGTTTTCTATTCTACAACCTGTTGTCTTTATATAAGTGCAAAAGTGTTAATATCCTTAAAAAATCAAAGCCTTGAAAGTAGGCTCTTCTGTATATTTAAGGCTAAAGGCAACATTGTTTTACAAAAGGTGCAGAGCTAGTAAAACTAAGCCTAGAAAAGAGGGCAAAGGGTTAAAGCCAAAAGGACAGATCTTCTATGGAGTCAGATTTTTTCTTTTCTATTATACTATATTCTATTTTTGTTTTAAGTATATAAGAATAAAGTTTAGCCTTTTCCCATTTTAAATTGTGCAATTTTAAGGAGCATTAATTGCATTCACAGTGCTGTGAGACCAGCACCACTTGTTTCAGACTATTTCCTTCCTCAAAGTAAAAGCTTGTATACAAAGAGCACCCCACGTCCTACCTCCCCTAGCCCATGACAAGCCCTAATCCCCTTTCTCTCTCTATGTCTTTACGTATCCTGGAGGTTCCCTATCAGTGAGATCGTATAAAAGGTGGCTTTTTTTTGGTTTGTCTGCCCACATATCTTAAGTAGGGACGGGTGAATTATTTTTTTTGTTGTTTTCACGTGAATTAGCATTTTTGTATTTTGAGAGGAAAGTCCAGATGGATTAAAGATGAGACGTACCAAATGAAGCCCTTTTAGTAACTCTGTGTATAATCTCGGGGTAGGCACTGCTGTTCTAACTGTGAAACCAGAGCCAGAAGGGAGATGCTTAGCTCTTCTTGTGGCAAAATAAATCCAAACAAAAGCAGAAAACAAAGGCCAAGAAAGACAGCTGGAAAGACAAACCACAGCCTGGAAAAACCTTTCCTCATGACCCAAGATCGGAAAAAAGCTTCACATCCCTGTGGTCCAAAAAGCTCTTGAAGCCCAGTGTTCTGAAAAGAAACAAAACACACAGAGTCAGTTCCAACGAGAGGCAGTGCAGGTGGCCGGTTTGTACTGGAGATGCTTGACCTCTCAGGTGAGGACACAGGCAGACAGACAGACTGCAGAGACAGCATTGGCCACCATCACCCTGGCAGGTCTTTAGCCCGGTGACAACCAGCCCTGGTGACAACGTAAGCAGGCAGAGGCCCCAGGAGGTACCCTGGAAGGAAGAGCAAATGGACGCTCCTCTCCGGCAGAACAAGGTGTAGGATGCATCAAAGTGCCACAGGTGCATCCCTTCCCTAGCAGTGCTGAGCCTTAGAGAAGATCCCACCAAAGTGCTTGCACAATTTTCAAAGATAATGTTTCTTCAGTAACATGAATTCAAAAAAATCAATATGTCGTCAAGGGATTTCAGAAGTGACCTGCCCTGGACCCGTACAATACACACACATAAATACACACATATACACATAAATATATACACACATACATACAGGAAAAGAGACAGACAGACTGAAACACAGAGAAGCAGGGGGAGACAGAGAAACAGAGAGAGAGACAACTCAGAGAGGCACTGAGAGACAGAGACAGAGAGAAGGAACACTGGAGCTGGTAATGAGTGGAACTCACATACATTTTCACAAGTCAGTCTATGTGTCAGAACCTGGTCCCAAAGTCGATCCACCCTCCAGGGGAGGGTGTGGGGATCCCACAAGGGTGTGGGGATCCCACAAGGGTGTGGGAACAGAAGGCAAAAAATAGGAAGCCATTGTGGGGCAGCCCACCACAGAGGCCGAGATGGGACACTGGGCCTGTATGTCAACATGACAGAATGACCTAGGAGGTTGTATGCCAGAGCGGACGATGTCAGAGTTGTACTTAATTTCAGTCTCACGACTGTGAGCGGGGAAGCAAGCAGCAAGGAAAGTGACTTTCTCCAGACCCCAGGGCAGACCCCGGCCTGTGTGGGGTGTGCTTTGCACTCCACCAGCCCTCTGTGGGTTCCTTCCTTTGCTGAGTCTGTGCACGATCTCCCTGTGATGCCAGCCCGTGGGGGTGACAGATGCAATAGGTGTTTCTAGGTCTAGAGACAGGATGGCTTCTCTAGGAAGCAGGGGCCAGAATGATCCCCACTGTGCTGATGGGGGATTGGGGAGACCCTGAGAGGCACGTGGCTTGTCCAGGATGATAACACTGCTGAGTAGGGGGAGCCAGGTCTGAACCCAGCTGTGTCTTCAGAGCTGTGGCACTGGTTGCATCCAGGACTCCCCAGGGCTATGGGGGGGGCTGAGTTGGTGTCACTGTGTGTGGACATGGCATGGAGTGAGAAATGAGAGATTGGAAGCCCAGAAAGGCCCTTGAGGAGCTTTGTGTAAGGAGGAAGCTTGGAGAAGTGGACCCCAGGAAGTGACCTCACTTCCCTGGCAATAGAGCCCAACAGAACTTGGAACCGAAGTCACCAGGCACCCGCTCTGTAGAGAAGTCCCTACTCAGCTCACCTGGTTGGAGACAGAGGCATGTTCTGCTGCATCCCATTATCCTGAGGCCACAGGCCCCGGAAAGCCCGCAGCGAGGGTCTCTACCAACGCTGCCGGCACTGGGTCAGGTCTCACCCAAGGCGCCTCTGGCCTTTTGGCCAGAGAGACCCAAAGGTAACACAGGGAGGCCCAGGGCAGGCCCCCCCAGGCTGGGCCACCACTCAGATCCCATCCAGGTAGCCACACGGCCCCATCCTGCCTGGTGGAGGTGGAGCAGTCATGTTGGGGATGGGTATCTGCCTCAAGAAAGAGCAGGACAGAGGCCTGGGGGCCCGGTCACTTAGACAGCCCAGGACAAAGCTGGCTGGCTGGGATGTGGAGAGCCGGGGAAGGGTCCTGCCGCCCGAGGTGGAGCCCATGCTCTCTGGGTATGCATTTTCCCTCCCGGATGTCTGAGCTGAACAAGGTTCCGGTCTGATCTAGCAGCAGAGGGTAGAGTCTACAGAATCAGGAGTGTTCCTGGCCGGGAAGGACTCTGAGACTTCCATGCTGGGTCAGCTGCTGGTCACTATCATTGCAGAGCCAGATACCACATGTTGAAAAGAAGCTGATGAATAAGAACACCAACGCCCCCTCCCCAAGTGAAGGACTGGTGTGTCACTCTTCTGAGGGCCAGCGCAGACTCCTGTTGGGTCTGGATATGGAGGGGTCCCCACCACCATGGCCCACAAATCAGTGGGGCAGGCCTCCGACCCAGACATCACCCAGGGCTCTCCCAGGGACCTACCCGGGGCTGACGGGTAGCTCAGCACACCCTGGTCTGACCTGGAGCACCGTGCCCACCTCGCTGCAAGTCAGGTGGAGGACCAGGAGCCCCCGAAGCAGAGACCAAAGGTCATAAAAGCAGGGCTGGTGTATGTGTGTAGGTGAGGGTGGGGCGAACGCTGGGCCACACAGGGAGGTGTCCCTAGAGGCTACTGTTGGGACCAGAAAAAAGAATGGCCTCAGAACACCTGTCTGGAAAAATTCAGTCACAGAATACATCCTGTGGGCACTTTCTGGGTGGGAGCTGTCTGGAAAGCTCTGGGAAGATTTCTGTCCTTGTAGAGGCACATGGAAAGGGAGGCAGGTGCGTAAATTTTTCCTCTCTCACAGCATGAGGTCTTCCACAAGACTTAAAACTCTCTCCACTTCCAATAGTTACAGAGGAGGCAGGGGCAGGGGAAGATGTCAGAGACCAAAAATGGGACGAACTGGATCCAGCAGGAGACCTCGAGCTCCCTCCTGCCGCTCCTGCAACTCCTCCTGAACCTGCGTCTGCAGCTGGACTGCTGGGCAACGGAGAAACAGTTCAGGCATCACCACCACCTGGGGTAGAGCCCCCTCTGCACCCACCCACACCTTCTTCTCCAAAACGTTCTCCAAAATCCCACCGTCAGTCCCCCCACAAACTTGACGTCCCTTCCGCTGGAGATGTTTTTGTTTCATTTTCTTTAGTTTGCTTGTTTCACATCATTTATGACATCCTTTATTTTTCTTTTTAGAGTTTCATGTAATAAAATGTAGACTTTTCCCCTTTTAAATTGTGCAATTCAGGAGCATTAGGGGCATTCACAATGTTGTGCGACCATCACTACCATCTAGTTTCACACTATTTCTTTCCTCAAAGTGAAACCTTGGATCCAGAGCATGCACTCCCCTCCCTCCTCACCCAGCCCCTGACAACCCCAAGTCCTCTTTCTCTTTGCGTGTCTTTACCTCTACTGGTTGTTCCCTGCCAATGAAATTTTAAAAAAGAATTTTTTCCTTCCTGCCCACATGTTTTCACCTGGGGCTGAGGATTTTTGTTTGTTTTCACTTGAAACAGCATTTTTATTATTTTCAGGGGATATGCAGGGGGATTAAAGATGTGATGCACAAAATGAAGCCCTTTTGGTAACTCTGTGCATAATCTCAGGGTAGACACTGCTGTTCCCCCTGTGACACCACAGCCAGAAGACACAAGGGAGATGCTTAGCTCTTCCTGTGGCAAAAACAAAACCAAACGAATCAAAAAAATTAATAAAAGCCCAGAAAAATTGCTTGAAAGGCAAACCACAACCTGGAAAATGCATTCCTCATAACCCAAGGTTGGAGAAATTTTTCCCATTCCTGTAGTCCAAAATCCTTTTGAAACTCAGTGTTCTAAACAGAAACAGAACAGACATGGGCAGTTCCAATGAGAGGCAATGCAGGTGGCCAGTGTGTGTTAGAGATGCTTGACCTCTCAGGTGAGAACAGAGGCAGACGGAAACACTGCAGAGACAGCATCGGTCACCATCACACTGGCGGTTCTTTAGTCAGGTGACAACCAGCCCTGGTGACAATGTAAGCAGGCAGAGGCTCCAGCAGATCCCCTGGAGGGAAGAGTGAAGGGACGCTCCTCTTCAGGAGAACAGGGTGCAGGACGCATCAAAGGGCGACAGATGCATCTCTTCCTCAGAAGATCTGATACTTACAGTTCATCCCGCTAAAATCCTTACACACCTATTCAAAGATGCCTTTTCAAGGGTGTTCATCACAGCACTGGTTGAAACAGTCGGAATTAAAGCAACAATAATATTGATGGAGAGGGGATGGGGTCCATTCTTTCTGGTTCATGTGGATGAATGAATGCTGTTCAGTTGGAAAAGTGGGTGCCTGGTCTCAACCCAATGTCAAGGGAGGCCTCAGGGTGGAAGTATGCAGACCCACTCTCTGCATCCAGGGTCCCATCTGCACGACCACATGTGTGTGAAATCAATATAGATGGAAATTGATCTGATTGTGAGTGTGTGAGAGACAGAGATGGAGAGAGACATACTGAGAGACACAGAGACTGAGACATAAGCACCAAATCATTCATGACAGACACCGCTGTGGGTGGGAATTACAAATCACTTCTTTTTTAGGCAATATTTCAATTTTTTGTACTGTGTCTGTATTACTCTACTAATTCTAAAAGGATTAAAATCCTATGCTAATGTGACCCATTCATTACTCATCTATGGAGTAATTAAAGTACATTAATCCTATTTTTAAAAGAATTTAAAGCCTTCTCAGGACTCAGTTCCATTTCAGCTCAGTGGAAGCAGAGGTTCTCCAGGAGGTCGTGTCTCTTCTGAATCAGCATCCAATACAGGTGAGCAAGAAGTACCCGACTTGGACACTGAAGACTACAATAGATGAGAGAGTCTGTTGAGAGAAATTAAGACCTAAATTCAAAGAGAATAATCCCATATTCATGGAGCAGAAGGCTTCATTCTACTAAGATGACAAAGGTCCATGAATAGATCTAAGGATTCAAAGAATGCCTACCCAAATCCCAGGTGGTATTTTGCAGGAATTGACAATCAATCTAAAATTCACGTGGAAAATCCAGGGGGTCAGAATACATGAGTGAATCTTGAAAAAGAAGAACAAAGTTCGAGGAATGGAAAGTCAGATGGAACCCACGGTTAATACAAAACCTCTTTAAGCTGAAAATAACTGAGATTCAAAAGATGCAGAAGAAAACCTGTCATGGAAGCCAATTCTCTCCTTTCCCTTTTCCCTATTAAGTTAGGTTGATAAAAAAGCCTTTAACTTTCACCATTTAACATGGTAGGTACTTTTCTGGTTGGCTCCTGCGTGTGTATAAATAAAACGTTTCTCTCGTTCATCTCCTCTTTACTTCTGTGGGCTCTTTGGGAGGGACTCTGGATTATGGGGACCTGCTCTTTTCTCACCTTCTTTAGTGACATCTTTTGCCCATGGTGAAGTTCTTAAAAAAAAGAAAAGTCTCATTGGTTTTGGGTCAGATTTGGAACATGTATACCTTTGGAGACCCCCTGGAGGAACAAGGGGGTTCAATACTGCCTGGAGAATTCACTTGTCAAAATGCCTAACAAGACGCTATTTGCAAGGTTTTTTTTTTTAAAGATTCTTACCCTAAAACAAATCCCCTATCTAAACCTCTTGGATGATCAAATATAAAGAAAAAAGGAGAATCATGTCTGGCCTAAGAACACTTGCTTAACAAAACAGAAGGACAGAATAAGTTTCAGAGCAAAAATTAAAATGCATTTATACCATCAACCCTCCCACCCTTTTGTACACTGTCCTCATGTAATCTACCAGATGGCCCCCTGGAGAAGGCCCTTTGCCCGGAACTCGTGCTCATTTTCAGAGCTCGGCCAAGCGGGAGGTTGGTCCCCAGGGCCTGAGAGGGGCTATGTGTGAAATCTTCTCTGCTGAGACCCAGTGGGCTGAAGGGAACTGTGTTCTCTGAGGGAGAGAGAGCACACCGAGCCTCTGTGGAGGCATCTCTGAGATCCTCCCAAAGGCACACATCTCTAACTCTGGACACGGGAATTTTTGATTAGCATCTTAGTTGGAAATCTCCTCCTGGATAGAAAGAAGCAGATTCAAGATGTTGCAATTGGATGGGCAGGTCGGCCTCTCGAATTAGTCGATGAGGAGGACACGCAATTCTCTGCAGAAGTAGGAACACCCATCCCTGCTCGGCTGACGTCATGTACAGAGAAACAGACGCGACTCTAGGGGGAATTCAAAACCCACCAACCTTTCTTACCGACGTCAACATCCCCACTTTATTCTCCTGTCAGGTCTCTGCACAAAAACTGTGGCTCATCCCCAAATATCACATACCCATCACTCTGTACCACTCTGTGTCTGTGTCCAACTCGAGCATTAAGGCCTGTGACCGTTACTGTTAATTCGTGTCCCCCTTTCTGCCCGTCTCCCGCCATCATCCCAGTCCAACCTCGGTGTCTCTCTCCAGGTCAGCAGTACTCTTCCCACTGGCTTCCCATCAGCTTACCTTGCCCTGCTTCCATTGCTTATTCCCCATACGTTACCCACAACGGTCTTATTAAAGTATGAATCAGATCAAGTTGTTCCGCATTGCAAAATACTTTTGTGATTTTCCATTGTATTCAGAAGGATATCCAGAGTCCCTACCAAGGCCCTATGTGATCCGGGCCCTCACCGATCTCTGCAGCCTCAGCTCTCACCGTTCTGCTCCAGCCCATCTTCACCGCCCCGATGGTCCCCACCAGGACAGCTGCGTTTCTAACTCCAAGTCTAGTACTTACACTTCTTCCGGCCTGGGAGGCTTTTTTGTCTGTTACATACGTGGCTTATTCTTTTGCTTTATTCAGGACTTTGTTCAAATTATTTACCCTCAGAGAGGACTTATCTGACCAGATTATTTAGAATAGCATGCACATATTTCCTATTCAAACATTTTCCCTCCTAAAATGCTTTATGTTTCTTTGAGGCAATTATTAGTACCTGGTAGTACATCATATATTTATTTGCTTACTGGTTTACTGTCTGTCTTTCTTACTAGACCTATATTCATGGAACCACAAATAACTGTTTTAACCAGTAACTTTCAAACCACCTTTAAATGAATTCTTTTATAAGATGAGAATTTCAGAGGCTTCCACGGGTTGCTTAGGGGAAAAAAGAAAAAGGATTCAGGTTGAAATAATTTATTAAGGACCTGAGAGTTGGTTATTTATTTTATACATAGTAGTGTGTACCTGTTAATCCCAAACTCCTAATCTAGCAAAAGACCTAGCTGACTACTATTTTTAAAGGAATATTTTTTCTTTTTAAACTGGGGTTGTTTGAGATCTCTTTTCTTCTTCATTATTTTTCTTTTTTTAAAGATTTTTTCTTATTATTTTTTTACATTGAGGTTCCGCAAATTGAATCCAGCATGTACTCTACCCCTTGAACTATACCATCCCCTCCAAAGACAATTATTTTTATACTTTGACAATACCATATTGAATTAAGATTTTTGTTCCATTTTCCCTTCATAGAGTTTATAACTGAGGGAGAGAGTCAGAGGAAGCCCTGGGCCAACCCTTCCTTCTCAGCGGGTCACTACACAGCAGAGGAGCTTGGCTGTCTCCAGGCCCAGCTCACCTTTCTGCTCTGAGGGCCGACTCAGGCCACTTCTCTTAAAAGCGGCGTGTTAGAAGCAGCAGAAAGCCAACTAGCGAGCAACAATGACAAAACTGACCCACCTGCAGTTGGACATCATCTGCTCTGAAACGAACCTCTTAAATTTCTTCTTATTAGTGGATGGTTTTCAAAAATATTCCCAAGGAGATGAATCTCACTCCATTTTTCTGGATTTCTTAGGCCTTCTATGACTTTAACTGCAGGCTTCATTTTCTGCACAACATCTGCAGGGAAGCCAGGCAGAAAACGTGAACAGACCCTGCAGGCCGCGGCTGAGGCCTCCCGTCAAACATCCTTGTTGTGCAGAGCCTACGTTCATGGGACCAGTTTCATTACTGCTGTAATTAGTTCTTGTCCAAGTGTCCCACCGGAAATGTTTCTAGATAGAACGTGGCCTGACGCAGATGAGCAGTGGGGATGTGGGGTGCAGATGACACACAGACTGGAAGGAGAAAAGGGAAATGTTTCTTCAGGCTTCAGTTTGGAAGATTTCTGATTTTTATATGGACATTAAACTTGGTCAGGCTGAAGCACCATTTGCTCTAAGACGGGGTGATGTACACGTATCCCTACAACTTCAAAAAATATGTTGAAGCTGGGCGTAACAGCCTAGGGGACAGACAGCTTTGAGTGACACCTCCGTTCCAGGATGCCTATGATCTAGGGCTCACAAAGAGGAAAAGAATACACATATTTTGCCTCTGTAGTTCTATGTGAAATTATTTTGACCCTTGCCGGATGGTGTAAGATCAGAGAGCATGTAGTCTTTCGTACATCGCAAAGACGACAAGTCTTCTTGATGAGTCAGCAGACTGTTTCCGATGGCCCGGGGTCTATGTCAGACATTAGCTGTCTAGACAAATACCACACAGCCCCCCATCCCTCAAGGAGATCAGAGTGTGTCGTGGAAGGGAAAAATTTAAATAGGTTTTCAAAACAATTTGGTAAGAGTCACTTTGCATCATATATACTATATGTTCAGAGGGGCTCTTGCACTGCCTGGGGCTGTGTTCTAGAAGGTAGGGAAGGTGTCAGAGAGGAAATGCTTTCTGCACTGACATCTGACGGATTCCAGCAAATCTCTAGACCAGGAGAGTGCGTGGTGGGGACGGGATTCTCAGCAGCTTGCGTGTCTTGTGCAGACCCCTGGTCATGTCTAAGAACACTTTGCACTTAGGGAAGGAAGGTCAGTGAGGCTAGAGGCTGTGAGGAACTAACGGAAGCTGAGGCTGAAAAAAAGCAGCAACGAGGTGATGAGAAGGTGTGACGTTAAATCAGAGAGCGTGGACTTCTTCACACACGCAGCGTGGAATTCTTTGCGGTTTTAAGGAGGAGAGTGACACAGATTAGTCATTAAAAGTGAGCAAAGTGGATTGTTCACTCTAAAGTACAGCACTGGGGAGACTAGAAAGGGGTGGGAATTAATGCAGTGGGGAGCGAGGAGCAGGGACTTAGTTGGGGGACATTAAGGAATAGAATTGTAGTACTGATGGGGGTGAGGGAGTGGAAAAGTAAAGGAAAACTCCCAGATGTTTGGCACAGAAAAGAGATGGGACAGTGATGCCATTGTTTGAAAAAGTAAAACTAGTTCTGGGCGAGTGTAAATCCAGACAAACAGAGCTTGAGATTTTTATGTGCTAACCAAATGTGAATGTCTACTTGTCAATTAGAAATATATTTCTGGGACTGAACTGAGATGTCCATGCTGGAAAAGATTTGACAGTTAATCATTGGACAGAGAGCAGTTGAAGCCATGGGAATAAATGCCACCCACTGACAGTTTACCAAAGAAAAGGGAAGGAGGGCACTTCTGGTTCAGAAAATATGGCAGACCAGAATCTTGAAGACCCACTCACTTAAGACACATAAAAACGTAGGACAAAATGCTGCCAGTGTTTTCCTGTTTTTTTTTTAAGGGCACGTTTATTGTGGTATGATACCTGTACAATAAAATACACATATTTCACATGTACTACTTGGTGAATTTGATAAATGTCTACACCCAGAAAACCATAACCACGATCAAGATAGCTAACATTTCCATCACTCCCCAAGAGGGGCACTTTTCGAATCCCCATATTTATCCCTTCCCATCCCCTTCTCTCCCTGTGAACCGTAAGTTTGTTTCTCTATGTCTGTGGGTCTGTTTATCTTCTGTATTTAAGTTCATATGTTTCTTTTTTTGATTCCACATATAAGTGATATCATATGGCATTTTTCTCTTTTTCTGGTTTACTTCACTTAGAATGACTATCTCTACGTCCATCCATGTTGCTGCAAATGACATTATTTGTTTTTTCATGGCTGAGTAGTATTCCATTGTATAAATATACTACTACTTCTTTATCCAGTCACCTGTCAATGGACATTTGGGTTGTTGCCATGTCCTGGCTATTATAAATACTGCTGCTGTGAGCATTGAGGTGCATGTGACTTTTTGAATTAGAGTTTTCTTCTGACATATGCCCGGGAATGGGAAGGCTGGATCATGAGTTAAGTCCATTTTCAGTTTTTAAAGGAACCTCCACACTGACTTCTCTAGTGACAATGCAGCCCATCTTGTGAAAGCAGAGCCATGCTCAGAAAGTAATGGGTATTTCTAAGGGCCAGACATGAAGTGCAGTGAGTGTGGCCTGTTCAAGAATCAGAGGGCAGTCTGCCAGGGCTGGAGGAGAGTGACAAGGGAAGTGTGGTACAGGTAGGAGTCAGACCATGTGGGGACATGGCAGGCTGGGATAAGGAGCCTGGACTTCCAGTAATCCCTTGGTAACCATGGGGCACTGGTTCCAGGACTCACCCTGAAGTCAACATCCATGGATGCTGACGCCTCTTGTATAAAATGACATAGGACTTGCATGGGACTCATGTACATCCCCCCATCTACTTTTATATATATATACAAACTTTTTTTATTGAGTTATAGTCATTTTGCAAAGTTGTATCAAATTCCAGCATACAGCACAAGTTTTCAGTTATACATGAGTATACACATATATTTGTTGTCACTTTCTCTTTCACTGTGTCCTCCTGTGTACTTTAAGTTATCTCTAGATTACTCATGGTATCTAATACAACATGAATGTTATGTAAGTAGTTGCCAGTGTATGGCAAATTCAAGTGTTGCTTTTTGAAACTTTCTGTTTTTTCAACAATATTTTCAATCCACCGTTAGTTGAATCTGCTGGATAGGGAGGCCCTAGATATGGAGAATCCCCAAGCTCCTCCTTCCCACATCCTATATTTTCACTGCAAGCACTGAAGGGGTCCAAACATAGAAGAGACCCATCTACCTGCTGGAAACCCTGAGGAATTCCGTCAGCGTATGTAGAGCAGGAGAGAAGGTTTAGGGCCAACTAGTGGGAAAGGAGGGCCTGCCTGGAGAGGATGGAGGAAGGACAGTAGTGGAAGCCATCACGTACTCTTACTGGAACTAGCTGACAGCAGTGAGGGACGCCAAGGAACTGGGTACACGTCACGTGTGGGGCGATCCTGGCCACCAGGTGCAGGGTTCACATAACTGGGACCCAGTTTGCAAGATCAAAATAACAAGGAGGCAAAGGGGCTGCCTCAGTCCCAGGATCCTGACAACGGCCACAGCGACGTGACCCCAGCTAATGCGGTTCCCCTAGTAAGCCAGAAAAACGAAACTCTGAGCCAAGATATTGCAGATTCCACTGCAGCCATATGGATAACTAGATCTCTAACCTGACAAAATGTAACCACCAGAAACAGGAATCTTTCCTTTTCTCTTCCTTTGGAACTTTGGACAGGGAGTCACAAATCTTTGACGGGAACCACCTATAAACCAATAGAGAGCTCACTTTTTCAGGAATAAGCATGGAGAAAAAGAGTGGGGTGATGGTTTAAAGCAGAAGTCAAACTTGAAGCCCATCTGAGAAATGGTAAAAACATGTTTCTCAATGAATTCGAGTTATGGCAAAAAGAAGGAGGAAGGTTAAGGAAATCTCTATTAATATCCATTCACCATAAAAGACTAGCCAGCCATAAAAAGACAACACCTTAAATTAATAATTTTTTTTTTTGGTGATGAAAAACAATGCCTTAATTTAAAACAAGGCTTGGGCCATCAACAACACTCTGAGAATTGTTGACGAGGAGAACATAAATCTGCATATAGATATGTAAGTGTTCCAAGTCCACCACTCAAAAACAATTAGTCAATCATGTGTCCAGTTGATTGGGAAATCCCAATAAGTAAATAACTCAAAAGTGGGAAAGACATGGGATTAAATAGTGGTAGTGAGCAATGAAATCCAAGATGTATATACCTATATTTTCTTTGTTAATGTAACAAACTTAAAGCAACTGTCTAAAAAGTAGTAACTGGAGCACACAAACACACACACACACACAATTTAGAACAACAGAGAGGTAAAATATGCTAAATTTATCATTATTGAGGAACAGGATCTAATAGATCATTTCATTTTTGAGACTCTTATAGGAATACTGGTCCAATTGCATAAAAATTTATGAACTTAGAGATGATTTATAAAGATTTAGAGAGAATTTTCTTTAAGAGGCAATATAGCTTCCAAATCACTGAAGAGAAAATTAACAATAAAAAAATTAATTAATCTAGGTAATATGGAGTAACACTGACCATATTTACCACCCTAAAATAAACCACAAAATGGATAAAATATATGAAGCAATGATTTTTAAGACACGTGGAAACGATCATCCACTAGGACCTTGCCTTGCCACCTCGATACCAAGGCTCCTAGGCCTCCTACTGCCATCACAAAGGATGTCCACCAGGAGGCGACATTTCCTTCCTCTGCTCCTACTGCAGAGCCAGTCCTGAGCAGTCCTTTTCCAGGTGTTGGCAGGCAGCTCCCAGAAGTGCTCTCGTGGGCCTTGGTCCCTTTTGGCCACCAGCAAAGGGATCAAGGATGAGCAGTGAGCCTCCTTCCTCATCCAAGACCTAGGAAACTATCTGACTTCTGAGCAGCCCTTCACTCTTGTCTGCTGTCTGGTACTCTCCACCCGGCTTCCCGAGTCCCCGGCATGGGCAGCCTGCACGCTGGCCACAGCCCATCAGAATCTGTTCCCCCGCCAAGAGGCCACGCATGATCATGAGCAGGGCTCCAGGCCTCTGGAGCAGTGCGGCTTGGACTGGGTCCTGGCCCTGGGCGCGCGAGCTCCATGCCCTTGGTTGAGTCAGTCAACATCTCTAAGCTACAGTTTCCTCATCAGTAAAATGAGGACATAATCAATATGGAAAAAAAAACAGAATCTGAGGGGGACTAAATTTCTGGTGATTGAAGATAATTTTAATTTTGATTTATACAGCAAAGGACATCATACAATTTTTACTACATCGTATTTCTAAAGGACAGCTTCTACTATTAAAAGTAATGCATGCACGTACACACAAACACACGTGCAGACACACTGGCTCTAGTCCACATACATCCCCACGGGCACACACACATGGAGTCATGTACCACCCACACACCCATAACATACGCACAACCACACACATCCTCAGGCGCACACACACACATAACATACAGAACCACATACATCCCCAGGTGCACGTGAGCACACACAAACACACAGTCATGTACAACACACGTCCCCAGGTGCGCGCGTGCACACACACACGTCTTACACACTTTGGCGTTATTCTTAATCAATTTACAATTGAGGGTCACAGTGTCCATTGTTTTATCCACTCAGAAGGTCCTGACTTTGGAGCGTGAAGCAGGAGCTCTCCTCTCTGGAGATGGTCTTTACCAATTACAGTCTCAGTAGAGCCAACATAACTGCTCTGGACCTTTGGAAGTGCAGGCCAGAGCATACCTGGGAGCTCACATCCTGTACATGTAAACATGTTAAGTGCAGTAGGTTCTAAAGTCCTGCCTTTACAAATATACGTTCATTATAAGGGGGAAGACCAGGTTCAAATTTAGAATTCCAAGACACAGGGGAGTCCGGCAAAGAAAGTGAGCGTGTGGGGAGAGCTGATTCCCAGTCTCTGACCACTATCCTGATCCTTTTCTTCCCAATGCTGGGTCCATCCCTTGCCACAAGTGGCCTTGGATGTTCACAGGGGGACACTCAAAACTCACATTCGGGATCTGCTCATACCCTCCAAACATACAGCTGCCCTTTGGCCTCTCTGTGAGTCCTGGGAATCTGAGCTTCCGGGAGAGCCGGTGCAGGCACTAGGAATGGGTCAGGGGCTGCTGAGACAGGGCATCTGGGGTCCTGGGCTTCTAGAGCATGGGATGGAGCCAATGACCCTGCCCCCTTGGCCCTGCTGACTCCACCCCATGGAGGGCGTGGCCAGAGGAAGTGTCAGGGCCAGAGGGACCCTCTGCAGTGCAGGACCCAGGGCAGCGGGTCCCCTTGCCGGGGTCTAAGAACAGAAGGCCTAAGGAAAGGTCTGAAGAGGCTGTAAGGTATCTTCATTCCCATTAATTAAACAAAAATAAAAGCATACCACAGGCGTGAGTGGAAAGGGATTTGTTAGAACAAGGGAAGGCACTTGCCAAGGTCTGGCCATAGAGGGCTGGTGGGTTTGTCAGGTTGATGAGGAACCAAGAGGCTGTTAGTCCCTTCTGGGTCTAAACACCTCTTGAATTCCTCCGGGTGACACTGAAATGCAGTGAGACACGGAACTCTCTTAAGTTGTTAAAATCTTCATGGTGAAACATTCAACTCTCTCCTCATTCTTGGCTGCGAAAGCACGATAAACACAGGCCAGAAACTCATCAGCCTGTTGGTTGGTTCACTATCCGTCTGGCGCCTCCTCTTGTAGGAGCCTTTATCACATCACCCAGGGCTGACCCGGCTCAGGATTATAGCTGATTTTCCGCAGGTGGCATCACTTGCTAGTGACATGAAGCAGGCACATTAGCCACCTCCCAAACACTGAGGCTCCTCCTGGGAGGAGCCTTCAGACCCCCAATCCAGCCTCTGCACCACGATGTTCCTTAGTGTCACTACCGGTTTGCTGCCTTGGCCTCTAGCTTTGACCAGATCCTCGCCAGATTGTCGATAAATATCACCCATATACCACATCTAAGCTTGCGGTCCAGATGTGACCATGGTTCTTATTTTCTTCCCATCGATGGATTGTTTGATCTTTGTGTAATCATGTCGACAGCAAGGCCAGTACAGCCCTCTTGAGGCCTCCCCGAGCCGCCTCTGTGTATAACGGTCCTAGCACCCCAGGGGATCGGGTCTGAAGCCTGGCACTCAGACACGAGGATGTCAGCTGGAGAGACAGGAATCCACTCCTGCTGTGGCTTCTGCTGTGGCTCAATGTGGCCATAAAAACGGATCCCACAGGCCCTGACGTCACTTGACTCACTGCAGGGATGCTCCCACACTGCCGCGTTCCCCCAGAGACTGAGGGCTTTCTGCTTGTTCCGGAAGGCCCCACCCCCGAGGGGACACTGGGTCCAGTGGAGCGTCCAGCCTGCTTCCCCGCCAGCCCTTAGGGCCTTTGTGGGGCCTGGAACATCAACTAACCTCCCCTTAGGGACCCCTTTGTCCTTTGCAGCCAACAGACCTAGGTCATAAGCACTTTAACTCACCTGAGGGTGTTTTCCTCACTTCAGGGGCAGTGAGGACTGGGCTTCTTCACACTCCAAGTGCCCCCGGTCTGGATGCAGACAGTCTGGCTCTCCCCCCAGTCCTGCAGGTTCCGGCCACACCTCCTGCTGGTCACGGAGTCTGTGCTGTATTCTCTTCCAGGACAACAGGTGCACTCTGCCCCCCGCCCCGTCCCCACCAGCAGTGGCAGAGGTGGAGGACAGGCGGGTGAGCTTGGGCCTGAGACACTGCCCTGAAATCAGTGCCCCAGAGGCCGCTGGTGACTAGAGGGACCACGGGGAAGAAGGCAGCATGGGATGGGAGGGGGAGGAAGGTTCAGGATAACGAGATGAAAAGGGGAACAGATAGCACCGTGAGGACCTCGACCATGAAAGGGAAGAAGATAGACAGTGACAGCTGGAGCGGTGTTGGCGTTAAAAGCTGCGGGCATTTTCATTTAATTTTATTAATTACCATTACATATAGTGACATATTTTTATTTGATTAAAGATTAGGTGCCATGTCATATAACAGGATATAGTATATTATTTATTAAATAATACATAATAGTAGATATACTAGCATGTTATGTTCTGCTTATTTATTATCAGATAGTATATAATACATATGTAGTTATTTATATACATAATATATAATTCATGCATCTATATAATATATAACACATAACAATGTAGGATTATGAATATTATATTTTATAACAAGATTACATAACAATAATGATGTAATATTATCCATTGTATATCTTGGCTCATGACACATTCTCACCTTAGGTGCCTGTCAGAAGTATTTATGTATTAAAATTAATATTATAAGAAACAGTTGTGAAACTATCACCCAGCACCAGAACAGGACTATTGACAGTGACATACTGTGTCCTATCCTGCCCTAGGCCTCTTCTCACAGGAAGTAACCAGCATCCTGAATCCTGGCTTACACTTGCCTTGTGTTACTTTCACACACACAACATTTAAGATCAGTTAAAACAAATGAACTGCAGGTACATGCAACGAAGTGGATGCATCATACACCCTATGTTAAATTGAAAAAGTAAGCCCAAGAAGGTAGCCTATAGTGTGCTAAGCTTTTAACTGTGTATATATATGTCAACTAAACTCACTAAATTAAGAACAACTACAGCTAGAGTCCAGGTGGGAGAGGGACAGATAAAAGGTGAGGTGAGCAGATTTGCTGCAGGTGAGCGAGTTCCCTTCAAGTAACATGTCATTCTCTCTGAAGCAGGAGGCAAGGCCATCTGCTGGGAGTCAGGGAAGAGACAGAGGGAAGCTTAGAGGTGTGCAGAGAGCATAGAATGTTGACACCACTGTGTGGCAAGTGGGGAAATGTGCTCACTAGAGAAATCCTGGAGGATTGCCTGGCAGTGGCAACATGCTGGGCATTGATTTGTAGTCTTAGAAATCTGTGCTGGGAGAGCCTGCTGCCTGCAGGCTCAGAACAAATAGAGCTGGGTGAACCGAGATGGAAGTCATCCTGGTGAGGAAATGAAAAGATCAAGGGTCAAGGGAGTTTTGTTTGTCATAAAGAGAGTGCTGACTGTGGATGCAGAGCTGGAAGGTGGGGAAGTGGAAGTAAGAGGAACGTGGACAGGTAGGAAAGCAGAGGAGTCAGTGCATGATGCCCCAGTGAGGGTGAAGGAGGGCCAACGAGGCTGGTGGAGAAGCAGCTGGATGGCTAGAGTTGGGCACATAAAGGAGAGAGGCTGGACCTGGGGTGGAGACACGCCCGGGTATGAGCCCGGGGGTAGGATGAATGGGAGGTGTCTGGCTCAGGCTGACGGAGAAGACCCTACAATGACCATACTGGGTGGTGGAGGGAGAATCAACATTGACGTCTTGATGGTAGGCGGTGAGGCAATACAGAGTTGGTGGTCCAGCTGCTCCTGACTGAGGCAGATGAGCAGGGAGGCCAGGGTGGCAGGCACTGCTAGGAATGGACTGGGTTTTCCAGGTGTTCCCAAGAGAGGAGGAGAAATCACCTCATGGGGGAAAGTGAGCACAAGGAGGTCAACCCAGGCTCCTGATCAAACGGAGAGTGTGAGGGGGCAAATCGTCAACTCCAGAGATGGTGGCCTAGGAAGCAGGGACCATGGGTGAAGTGAGGGGACACTCAGAGAAGAGAGAGAGATGAGTCTTCTGGGTGTAGGGGGAAGAGAGGCCCCAGGACAAAGGAGCACAGGGGCACAGTGATGAGGATGGTCTGGCTCTGTTGTGACACTGCAGGAATGGCTGGATCTTTGTCCTGAGGGCTTAGTTTGGGGGGGCTACTGGCCTCATGAGGGCCCCCCTCTCAGCAGCCTGGACAGATGCTCCCGCTCCTGATAGCTCTGTGGCCACCACTGTTCCCGGAAGGGCTCTGCCTCCATCTTCTATCAGACATTCCTGCCCAGTCCCCGACTGCCAGCGAGGGAGCCTGGGCCTCACAGCCGTTTGCCGTGGAGGGACACAGGCTCCTTGGAGAAGCAGGCTGATCTTATTTTTCTCCGTAACCCACGGCCTAGCAAAGCGCCAGCCTATGGGTGGGCCATTCAGGGGCTCGGATACTTCTTAAATTAACTCAAAGCAGTAGAATAGCAGAGCTAGAGGAAGTGACCACTGAGCTCACAGAGTTCACTGCCCACACCCCCATTCTACAGATGAAGAAACAAAGGCCAAGCAGCCAAGGACATGCTGCTCTTTAATGCTGGCCTCTGTTGGGCATACCAAGTGATGAGCTGCACTGAAGGGCCTGAGAGGGGGCTCTGGGGTCAGACAGCTTGGGTTCAAGTCCCCCCCCCTGCCATTTACTAGCTGTGTGATTAATGACTGTCCTTCCTGTATAGTGCCACCTCATTTGTTTGTCATGAACACAGAGTTCCTTCAACAGCAGGACAGAATTCTTTAAAGGTTTGCTGTTGCTTTTGTTACTATTATCACCAAGTGAACCCTGAAATGAAGAACAAAGACAGCAAGATTTTTTATTTTAAAAGATTTTAAAATACGATGATGACTGTTTGATTTAATCTATTCAAGTTTGCATTTGACCCTTATTAACAACTGCACAATGGATGACTTTTGAGGAAATGTTACTTCATGTCTTTAATTCTCACTAACTACACAGGCTATTCAACAGGAAGCAATTTTTTTTCCAGGAAGAGGGACAAAAAGTTAACAATATCTCTGTACCTCTCGGTTCCCAGTGAGTTGGTTGTGATCTGTCAACCCAACTTTGGGGAAATGCCCGCTCCTCCTGGGCTAGCTGCACTGCCACGTGGCCTCCAGGGGGCGATTTACCCCCACAGGAATCCAGTATCTTGGTTCATATCTTTGCTTCAGATCCCTCAAGGACTGCCCATGCACCAGGGCCCCATCTGCCCCGCCAGTCTCACCTGCTGGCCTCCAGGAAACTATCCTGGGTCTCAACCATCCTCTGTTCCTATGCCCGCCCCACTACTCTTCATTTTGTCCTTCAAGTGTGGGCTCCTGTGGCTTGCCACCAAGCAGGGGTCTCCCAGTCCTCCACCTTGGGGAACTGTATCGTCCTGCACAGTGCCTAGCGAACCTGTGTGGAGGCCGGAAGAATACAGAACAACAGGTGCTCAGAGGGGCTGCCTTTCCCAATGCAGGGGCCCTGGAGAGCTTTCTCCCAGCTGGTTATTCACAGGCGCTGAAGCTGTGGAATCTCGATCTTACCAATTTAAAGGGCATCATCACTAATTACAAAAGAAATCATTTTTTCAGTAGCAAAAGGAGAAAAGACTTTGTGCCCCATGCCCCCATCTTTCTTCCTCCGCCTTCAGAGGTGATTCTCACTCTCTGGGCAAGGGTAGAAAGCAACAAACAGAATATTATTTTTTAATGATTCTTCTTTCCCACTCTGAAGATTGCATCCCAAGACTGATGAAGGCTAGGATGGTTTGGCTTCCCTGTACTGAGTATTCAGAGGCTCAGGGTGGAGGGGTTTAGGGAGATAATTCAGCATTATGGAACCAAACAGAGACATTAAAAGGTTCTACTCTAAACAGAAAGGAAGCAGGATGCTATAGAAATGGGAAAACCATCATTGGAAATGAAATAACGAGTTACAAGACAATAAACATGAAGATGTAAAAAAGAAAAAGTATATCAAAATACAAAAATGTGGGAAAGGGAGACGGTAGCAAGAAAAGATAGATTTTTTTCTCTTTCTTTTTCCTTTTTCTCATTATTCTTAGGATGTGTTGGAGCCTACGTGATTATCAGTCTAAAGGAAATAGATATGATAATGGGTTGATATACTTGAAAAATAGGGTAACCACAAATCGAAAGCATATAATAGAGTTGAAAAAAAAAACCAAAAAAGAAACAAACTCTAAATGGCTTAAAGACTTAAACATTAGACAAGACGCTAAAAAACTCTCAGAAGAAAACATAGGCAAAACATTATTTGACATATATCTCAGCAGTGTTTTCCTAGGGCAATCCACCCAAGCAACAGAAAATAAAAGCCAAAATAAACAAATGGGACCTAGTTACACCTATCAGCTATTTCAAAGCAATAGAAACCATAAGCAAAATGAAAAGACAACCTATGGAATGTGAGAAAATATTTGCAAAAGATGAGACTGAACATGGCTTAACTTGTAGACTATAAAAATAGTTCATACAACTTAATAAGAAAAAAAAATAAACAACCCAATCCAAAAATGGGCAGAACAACTAAACAAGCAATTCTCCAATGAAGATATACAAATGGCCAATAGGCATATGAAAAAAAGGCACAATATCGCTAATTATCTTAGAAATGCAAATCAAAACTACAATAAGTTATCATCTCACACTACTCAGAATGGCCACCATTCAAACATCCACTCACCATAGATGCTGGAGAGGCTTGGAGAAAAGGGAACCCTCCTACATTATTGCTGGGAATGTAGTTTGGTGAAGCCAATGTGGAAAACAATATGGAGATACCTCAAAAGACTAAAAAAAAGACATCATTTGATCCAGCAATCCCACTCCTGGGCATATATCCAGAGGGCACCTTAATTTCAAAATATACCTGCACCCCAATGTTCACAGCAGCATTGTTTTCAATGACCAAGACATAGAAGCAACCTAAACGCCCACTGACAAATGACTGGATAAAGATGTAGTATTTAGATATAAAAGAATATTACTCAGTTGTAACAAAGAAGGAAATAATGCCATTTACAGCAACATGGATGGACTTGGAGATTATCACACTAAAGTGAAATAACTCAGACAAAGGCAAGTAACATATGATACCACTTATATGTGGAATTTTTAAAAAAGATACAAATAAACTTATTTACAAAACAAAAACAGACTCACAGACTTAGAAAACAAACTTAGGAGTTTGGGATTAACAATTACAAACTACTATATGTAAAACAGACAAACAGCAAGGATTCACTGTAGAACACAGGGGAAAATGTTCAGTATCTTGCAACCTATAATGGAAAAGAACCTGAAAAAGAATAGACTATGTATATGTACAACTGAATCACTATGCTGTATACCTGAAACTAACAAAACAGCTGTATATCTGAAACTAACTAAACATTGTAAATCAACCACATTTCAATTTAAAAAAAAAGATAAGCTCTAAATAGCTGTATTCGAAGAAAATCTTCAACTCTTACCTCCTACAAAAAGTAAAATGGGAAGCTTGAGCAGGACCAAATTATACTGAATGAGAGGTTACATACCTTCTCCAGCACGTGGCCCATGGTACACATACATCGTGTTTTCCTTCAGGTAAGAATGGCCCTTACTGCCCAGGGAGCGAGTCCTGCTGGGACAAGGCCTCTGTGGCAGTGGCCTCCTTGTCACCGCTCCATCTCACCAGAAGGCCAGGGTTTTCAGAGGGGAGGGAACACAGAGCTCATACACTTCAGATATATTTCCTGAGAAAAACTGTGGAAAGACCAAATTCACCTGCAGTGCAGGAAACATGAGCACGGCCCCTAAGCAGACTGACAAACCCGAAGCAAGACGGCCCGATGTTCACATCGGAACCAGAACAAAAACCGTCTGGCCCCAGTTAAACGATCACCATCTCACCTGCAATGAACTGTTCGTACTCATTGTCAGGGATGTTTCTGTTGAGACTTGAGAGATCAAAAAAGTCAGACCAGGGAATCCGGACCTGGTGGATGTCCAGGCTCTGCCAATGATAGAGGCGGCCCCAAGGGGGTATCACCAGCACCGACTCTTCCATTTTCAGCAGGGTCTTCAGGAGGAAGGCGATGTGGATACAGACGCCCCTACGGAGGCTGAAGCCCTCCGGAGGGTTGACATAACACAGAAGGTACCTGGCAGGGAGCAAAGGAGAGCGGGTCTTCAGAGCCAGGTCTCTGCACAGGAATCCCGGCTTAGATAGAACAGATACAATGGGAATCTCTGCACAGCACATGGCCTAGACTCAAGACACGTTCAGCAGCTTCTGGTTTGTATAGTGGAGGCACTGCCCACCGATCTCTGTGTGGCCAATTATTTCGAGTCCGGGAGCACATGCAGAAGACATCTTGGCATCTGTCTATCAACGCTAAGCACCTGACTAGTACCTGAGCACCCGTTCTCCAGGGAATCTCAAACTTCTTGGCCTAAAGACCCCTGTACACTCTTAAATACTGAGGACTTCAAAAGGCTGCTGTTTATGTGGGTTAAATCTATCAATAGTTCCTGTGTTAGAAGTTAAATAAGAACTTTAAAAAATGCTTATGAGTTCACTTAAAAATAATAACAACCTACTACATGATACCATTAATACTCTTAAGCAAAAAATAAGTATATTTTTCTAAACAAAAATCATTAATGAGAGGAATAGCAGTGATTTTAATTTCTGAGAATCTCTTTTGGACTGGTGAGAGCTTAATTCTATCTGCCTCTACATTACCTGTTTTGTGATATCACAGACTAGGTTTTCCCTGGAAAACCCCACAGGAAACTCGGGAGTGCAAGAGTGTGCAAAAGGCAGGTGACTTCCCGGCGTTCCTACGAAAATAGTCTTGCATCTCAGGGGCCTCGGACTCACTTTGATAACTGCTGCCCTACCCTAGGCGAGACTCTCCTACACAAGAGCCAGGCAAGTGTCCTGGCTTCTTTAATGAGTTACCGCAGCAACACCCCTCCCTTCTCTGTGTTAATGTTTCCCACAACCTCCATTACTGCAGATGAGGATGTAATCCTCAACTGAGGCCTCTAATCCCAGAAGACTACCAACCTTGAAAGGGAGGGCCCATCTACCATCTCTACACCCCGCACAGTCTATTTTGAGTCAAGCCCTAGATAACTGCTAATTGACACTGACCCTTGTCTTATTCCTGAGTTTTAGCGAAGGAGCCAACATCTGGATGGAACTGAAATTTCCCTGCTGATATACAAGGCTGATAAACCACCCTATTCCAACATCTGATTCTGGGGCTCTTCAAAACGCGGGTAAGGCCCCGCTTCATAAAAGACGGGTCCTCCACCTGCCCTTCCCAGGGGTTCTGGGAGGCCGCGGCCACGCAGGGCTACCCGGACTCGCGGTCCAAGCCCCAGAGCCCGAGGGGGAGGAAAGCCGGAGGCTGTGCCCCAGCCCTGTCCCCCCCGCCCCAACCCGCTCCCCGGCACCACAGCCCTCCCCGGCCGCCACACCAACCCGGATCCCACCCCGGTCCATGTCCACTGGCCCCGCCAACGGCGCTGCCGTACGTTTACCGTCTGTGAGACGCCGCCCCAGAAAGGATGTCGGCCGCCGACTGACGCGGCCAGAACTAGTGGCCCGGCCAAGCAAGCCGCCATCCCCAGCAGCAAACACCGCCATGGTCCCGGGCAGCTGCACACTTCCGGAGCCCGCTGCCTGCCCCAGAAGCGCACGCCGGCCCGCGAGGAGCGCGGCGTCTGTATCCATGGCAACGCCGCGGGGCCCTCCCCTAGCGCTTGCGTCTGCGTCCTCCCGAGGCTAGACGTGCGAGGGCAGAACTTTCGGAGCCAATGGGAGCAAGGGCGCGGCCAGGACGGGGGTGGGGGGAGGCTTATGGGGCAGCTGGGTGGGGCCGGGGCGGGCAGGGCCGCGCGGAGGTCCTCAGCTGCAGGTGGCACTGGCCGGAGGCTGGGGCAATGCTGCCAACAGTGGGCGGGGCGGCGGGGCAGCGGGGCGGGGGCACCCTCAACTGTCTGTGTGCGGGGCTCAGCCTGGGCTCCGCGGCCTCCGCTTGCACCGGAAGTGGACCCAGGCTACCGGTGGGCAAGATAGAGGACTGAGCCCAGGCAGGCACGGCTGGCCAGGTAGGGCACCTGAAGTGCAGATCCGCCAGGCCGGCTGCCGGCCTTGAATACGCGCTGCTAGGCAGTTTCCAAGAAGACGGGATCTGTCCCAAGAGGGGAGGTAGGGCAGGGTGCCAGATGCCTGGTTGGGTGCGGTCTTACAGGAGAGCCACGTTGAGAGGGTGCAGAGCAGCCCCTGTGTTGGCGGGGCTAGGAATTTGGGGTATAGGGTGGGGATGATGTGTGCCATTCCCTGTGGTCTCCCAAAGAACTCGCACCCCCAAGCAAAGGACCCTGCTCCCTCCACCCTTCACTGCATCCCCTGCCTTCCCCAGCACCACCGCCCCTGCCCCCGGAGTGTCCCATGACCTCTCCCCACACCAGGCACCGTCCCTGTTACAGGTACTTATCTCCTGGTGGTTCCAGCCCAAGGGTGGGGGCTGTATCTGACCAGTTAGGATGCCTGGAGCCTTTGTATGAAACCTCAGACTATAATGCAGGCGTGCACAGAGGCCCCTCAAACAGGATTCCCTGCATTCCCTCCCCACCACGCACCCACAGCGCAGCTGCCACACCAGGCCAAGCCTGCTGGAGGACCGCTGTTCCCTCTCCACCTGTCCCTGATCAAGAGTGCACCGCCCACACTGCTGGGTATTTAGTGGGCCTTAGAAGAGCAGCTGGTATTTTCATGGACAAATATTTGCTCTTTTGGGAAGAGTTGAGTGCAAAGGGATGTAGGGTATGCCTTTTCTGTTGTCCTGGAACTGGTGACTAGGATGCAAACTTAAGTCAAAGCAGTTTTTAGAGAGAGCCGCAATATATCTTACCCAAAGATCACTGTTCCCCTACAAAGGCAACACCACCTGGCGGGTGGGGTCCTGGTCCCTCTTTCTGGAGGTTGGGCTTTGCACCCTCCAGCTGGGACAGAGCCCGAAACAGCTCTGAACACGCTCCAACAGGCTTTCCCAGCACAAACTGCCTTTATTTTGAATCTGGCTGAAGGAAGCAGCTGAGAAATCTGGGTAAATCTTCCTGGGTGTAACCATGCCTTTTGTGCTGAATGAAAGAGCGGCTCTCCACATGCTAACAGCTTAGAACTGAATGTGTGTCGAAGCCTTCATGCATGTAGCATGTTGGGAACAGCGTTTCATGGTGAGGGGAACTCTATAACTTACATGTGTATGGGGAAGCCCTCACTCCAACAGGCTTTTCCTGCACAAACTGCCTTTATTTCGAAATTGGCTCTTGCTGAGAAATCTTGGTAAGTGTTCTTAAGTGTAGCCATGCCCATTATGCAGGATGAAAGAGCGGCTCTACACTTTTTCACATCTCAGAAATGAATGTGTGTTGAAGCCGTCATTCATGTAACGTGTTGGGAACACAGAATTTAGTGGTGAGAACTATGTAAATTACATGTCTATGATGAAGCACTCTCTAGAGCCGGGTATTCCAGTGCATACTGCCTTTATTTCGAAACTGGCTTCTCAGAAGCCTGTGGTCTCCACTGCAGGTCTGTCTCCAAACCCAGGGCCAGCATGGTAACTCTGCTCCCCCTGTCTATTCTGGAAGTTCTAGGTGTCCTCCATGGCCCTTCCACCATTATGTTTTTGGAAAACCCCACAGATGGAATGGGCCTGAGAACAGGAGAGCTGGATGCCAGAAGCCACTGCCCAGTGTGAGGCTCCTGGGAGGGGCATCTCCTCTCCGTGGGCTCTGATCTAACCTCCCCTCTCCCCCACCCCCACCCCTCTCCTCCTGCATTTCCTGATTGATCCCTGGATAATGGTCCATACCAGGAATGACCTGGGAGAGGTTTTATGAGTCTTTAAGTGGAAAAAAAAGAGAAATCTTTGGACAAGTTACTGAAAGTAACTTCCAGCTTTACCGGGAAAGACCTCATTCCAATGTTTAAGGCTAGTTGACAGGGTGTCAAATTGCTTAACCACTCACATCTGAGCAAGTGCTACCTCTCTCTCCAGCTCCCCGCAGCATCCACCTGTGGCAACTTGGCCAAAAGAAGGCAAGAAAGCTCTTTCCCCTCGCCAGCACCAGCGTGGCTTTGGAGTCAGTGGAGGCTGAGAGAAAGAGCCCCCGCCCTGAGGTTTGAGGGGCCTCCAGCCACAGCCAGAGGAGCGGGGGTTTTCAGAGTGGCCCAGCAGGGAAACCAGGCAAGGCCACCTGGCCCAAGTCTTCCCTGCCCAGAGAGCCCCATGAACTGCTTTGGGCCACACTCCCCGTTTGGGCCCCCTGCAAAAAGTTACCACGGGAGCCACACCTGAGAAGGCAGAAGGACAGCCCTTTAGCCTGGGGTCCCAGCAGGTGTGTCCTGTGAGACCTGTGGCCACATAAGTTCCTTGTCTCTCCAGGTCACTGAAGGGACTGTGCTGGGCATCTTGGTGGTCAGGGACATGGGAACACCTCTAAACTCTGAAGAAGGACAGAGAGACTCTTCCTGGAAGCAAGGATTCCAGGGAGACACCTTGCCCAGAACTGGGGGACTGTGTCCTGAGTAGACCCCTGGGAGGCAATGTGGGGCTGTGGGGTCCTCTTCTGAGAAGGGAGCAGGTGAGTTTTCCGGGGGTGGGGTCCTGCTTTGTCCAGACATGTCCTTGTGTAAGACTCATTTACAAACACCTCCAAGTCCACCTAGGGGTAGCCCCAGAGGTGGGGGTAGAGGAGGAGAGTGAAGGGTGCAGACATAGGGCCCCCTGAGCCACCCAGGGAGCCAAGGGTCAGTGGGAACATCTTGGGAGTCAGGGGTGGAGGACGAGCACTAAGAACATGCCAAGTCATGCAATAAAGTGACCCATGACCACGAGACACAGGTGGCCGTACACCAAAAGAGGCAGATAGAAATTTAGACCCAGGATCTGAGAACCTTGAGAGGGGCTGGAGGGTCCCAGGAACCCTCAGGAACAGCTCTTCTAGGGGCACAGACATCCCAATACACACATTTCTCATGGAAGCTTTTTGGGGTGCAGAGTGAGTTACCAGGATCCTGAACTTAGTATGGAATCCCACCCCCTTGTTCATCACGGTACCTGGCAATAAATTGCTGTCATTTGTCCCTGGACATGCACAGGGGAGCTGACTGCTATGGGGGTCACTGCAGGACTAGAATCTTCTGGTGTCTGCTCTGTGACCACAGAAACCCAGGGGGATTTCTCAACGGGAGAACCTGGAGACCATGCCTGCAAGGACCACCCTCATGGGATGGCCAAGGGGCTCGTGGTACCCAGGTCACCAAGTGACGAAGTTGTGAGGTTGCCTGGGGTATCCTGGGGGCATGTAGATTTCTGAGGTCAGCACGTGGGCCCAGCACTGCTGGATGGTCTGCACAAAGAGGGGCCTGCCCTCCTGATGATGGCTCTTAACACCTGCAGGGAAACTGCTCCCAGGGCTCCTGGAGGTCCATATTGAGAGTGTCCTGCCAGCCTTGTGGGGTCACCTTCCCCTGATGCAGAAGCAGACCTCTCTCCCTTGAGGCCCAGGGGACACCTGGCTCAGGTGCCACCTGTGTGCCCTGGACACGCAGAGCCCCAGAGCTCTGGCACAGCCTGGGGTGTGGTGGTGTCCGGGCAAGAAAGGCCCTGGGAAGGGGGTCATTCAAGGGCAGAGGCCACTCTGCAGGGATGCTGGACCTGGCAGCAATGCACTGCTTCAGTACTCCCTTGGGTTGGGTCTCCAACCTGTGGGATGGAAGGGCCACTCCTTCCTGCGGTGCAGTCGGGGGAACTAGATCCATCGTCAAGGTCAGCCCTGAAAATGGAGGCTGCGCTACCTCCATTCCTGGAAAGAAAATCAGTCCCCTCCAGTCCAGGTGATTCAGAAAGTCATTCAGCAATGTTCGGGGCCCCCACTTTAGGCTTTGAATTAGAGCTGAGCGGCTTAGGAGGCCAGATCCCTGTCCGTGGCTCCAGGAGCAGGCTTTCTGCTGGGGGACAGGATCCTCACAAACACCTGTGTCTTTGTGGGACACTCCCCTCTGACAAGCTGGGAGGCAGGGTGCAGTTGTGGGAAATCGTGTTTACATGAGCAGAGGGCCACCATGTGGTGGGGGCACAGGAGACTGTGAGAATGAGTCCCACAACCTTTCTGGAATCAAAAAACTGGCAAATGTGAAAAAGTGCATAATTTGTTTTATTGAACAGGCTGCTTATGTACGTTTGGAGGACCAGGTTCAAGGACTCAGCATCCCTCCAGGACAATAGCCTCAAGAGAAGAACAGACAGAGCAGGAGGAGATCTGGGGTTTCTCCCAGGAATGAGGTGGAACAGGGATTTCTGCAGATTTGCAAGGAGTCCCCGACCACTGAGCATGGGGTTACAGCCCCACGAGCCCCTGTCATGTTTGGTTTGGGCTCTGGTTCTGGCCTGCTCATGTATTCTTCCAGCAGAGTTCCAGAAACTCAGAAGGTGGAATTAGAGGGGCTGCGTTTGGAACCTAGTGAGGAGTTGGAGGGTCCTTTATGTTGAGTCCCTTCATCCTAATCACCGTAGCTGAAGCCCAACAGCCCCCAGGCCCCCATGGTTGCCGTGGAGGGAGAACAAGCCTGGCAGGCGACCTAGGGGTCCCACTACTGTGTCCTTCCCTTGTCTTCGTTCCCTTTCACCCCGGAAGGTGTGATTGTCTCGTGTCATGGTAGCCTCCACAATGTCCCTCCCAGTAATCTCTCTTCTCCATCAGGTGGGGTTCCCAAACCCGCTCAGCCTTCTCTGCATGGATGCTGAAGGACCAGGCCCACCTGAAGTTCTGAGCTCGAGCAGTAAGGTGGAAACAAAGAAACCAATGGAAAAAAGAAGCAAGTGATTGTGGCAAAGCTCCCCACCACAGAGAAGCTGCCCTGAGTGGAAGGGAGAGTGTGGGCATGCCCGTTTGTTTCCTATCTCCCAGTGCTCTTAGCTTTCTTATTGCCTACCTGCATGGTTACAACAAAATGATCTGCAAAACTGAAAATATTTACTCTCTCGCTTTTACAGAAAAGGCTGGCCAGCCTCTGGTCCGGTACCAGGCAAGAGATTGGAGTTCCTTTCCAGTTTGGAAACATCTTGGCAGGCCCAGGTTTGCAAAGGTCTGTAAGAGTAGTTACGGAGTTTTGCTTTTAAACTTTTTTACGGCTGTATATACTTGTGAGATGTGGTTGTGATGTATAATTCTGAGTCGGGATTTTCTCAAACTGTTTCTCACTTCTTATACCAGACATTCCTAAATTCCAAGTGGAACTGCATATTAAGGAAGCCATGGAATTTAGCAAAAGGATACAGATCTCATTTCCTTTTAAGCATCGGTGTACCTCCATCATGGCAGTATTTGTTATGTGTTATTGATAGGGGAACTAAGTAGTAAACAGATTAATAGAAAATAGGGGATTTTAGGTACACAGGTTCATCTTTTCAACATTGTTTGTAATATTTGCAGTTTAAGATGACCATTCCTGAGAAAGAGGCAGCCTCTTAGAATGAAATAGCATTTCCTCTGAACCATAATTAATTTTTATTTTGTAGACAGCAGGAAGGGTAATAACACATCACACATTTGGGGACGTCAAAGAGAAAATGTAACTTTCTGGGAGCGCACTCCCCCGCCTCCCCCTGCCCTTTTTACTGTCCCATTCTCCCTGGAAGGCTCTTTCTTATCTTCTGCTCATGGCTCCAGTAACTCTTTCTTCCTCCTTGTTCCTCAGCTGGTAAGGTTAGTTTTCTACTTTGAACAAGCAAACAAGCCAACAGAAGAGAAATTTCACAAGCAACTCCCAGCACATCCGCTCGCCTTCTGATGTCTGTGACCTCACTCTCGGTGCCCCACTGCTTATTAAAAGTGGCATCGAAAGCCAGTTCCTCCAAAAGTCCCCGAGGCCCCATCCCTCCCATCTTCTCTGGGTTGTCACTCCCAAAACCATCCTCTCTTTCACTGCCTCATCTATTTTGTTCTCCTGCTAGTTGGCACCATCAGTATATAAACGTCCATCCTCTTAAACCAACAGCACTCCTTGACCCTAATTCACCCCCACCAATTGCCACCCTGTGTCTTTGCAGCAAATCTTTAAGGAGTTGTTTAAACTCACTGTCTGCATCTTCTCTTGAGCCATCCCCTTTTACACCCATTCTGGCTTTTCGCCTGATCCCTCGCTCTAAGGAAACTGCCCTGTCAAGGCCATCAGTGACCCCATGTTGCTAAATATAGTGGTCAATTTTGACTCCTCATCATGCTTGGCCCCTCGGCAGCATTTGACCCAGCTCTTCCATCCCTCCTACCCCGTGTTCCTGCTTCACTCAACCCCCAGCTCATCTCTCTGTCTGTTTCTGATTTTGGCCTGCTGGCTGGTCCTTTGCCAATGTCTCCTGTTTTTTCCAAACATATACTGTGGGTGTTCCCCAGGGTGGGTTCCTGGGCCTCTCCTCTCTCTCTCTGCTATTCCTTTGGTGGAAGCAACCCAGCCTTGGAAATTGGCATGCCATCAATTTCTCGATTTCTCCAAAATTCCCTGATTTCCCCTTTCCATCTGAGCCTTTATCCCTGAGACTCACATCACATTCTTTTCCTTTCATTCATCTTGCTTTCACATTCATACATATGTTCTACTATGAAATTACTTTTCCAAATTTTGAATCAGTACATATATATCATGTAAAATGCTCAAATATGTATTATTTCCACTAAGATGCTAATTCTACCTTAGAACATTTCTGCACTTCTGTATTTATGTGAATAAAGCGAATAGTATTTCTACAAGCCTCATAGTTAAACACTGTTAGTTTGGGGCTATTATGTAACATGAAATAATGGTACATCAACATAGTCGTTTTTCATTTATTTTTATGTAACACCGAGATGAGGTTTTTGCCCTGAAGACTGGTTTTATTGAAATTTTACCTACGTTACGGACAGTCAGTTTATGTGAAAGCCCTCATTTCTCCCCTTTTTGATATATGCTCCATTTGGCTATATATAACATATAACTTGGCATGAAACAAAATTCCCAAATCATTCACATAATACAATTAATATGTTTAATTATATTTTTTAAATGTTAAAAAGAAAAAGAAAACAGATTCCTCTACCTATTAGGCACTTCTGTGGCAATATGTAACACACCCCTTAACCATGACATTGAAGAACTGAGCTGATACCAGCCCCTTTCCACCTGCTCAGCCCCACCTTTTCCCATCCCCTTTCCCATCCGGAGAGGACATCCCTCCCATTGTCCAGGCCCAGATGTTGGAACCATGTCCTTTCTCTCTCTTTCTTTTACACTCACAGACAGCAAATCCAGCTTGTTAGAAAATTCTGGATATTCTGTCTTAATTAAATACCTGCTCTCTGCTCCCCGCCCTCCTAAGATCCACCTTCAGCCTTTCCTGGATACCAATAGCCTTCTGTTTCCATCTTTGCTTTCCTACAATCTCTCATCCACACAGAGTCAGAGGGAGCCTGTAAAAACATACATTGGGGGTGGTGGGTGTTGCTCAGTGGTAGGGCGCATGCTTAGCATGCTTGAGATCCTGGGTTCAATCACCAGCACATTCATTAAAATAAATAAATTACTTCCCCCCAAAAAACACAAACACAAAAGCATAAGTTGGACTACATCACCCCTCCCCTCAAAACTCACTAAACGGGTCACCATGTCATTAGGAGCCAAAGTCGTCACAAAGGCCTCAGGACCCGGCGTGCTCTGCCTCTCTGCCCACACTCTCCCCCTCACTCTGGGGGCCTCTGGCTCCGGCTCTTCCTTCTTCCTCCGGATCTATTCTGCTTCAAGTTCATTACTCCGTGAGATCTGCCAGGATTGCCTTATTCTCTCCTGCCTGCCTCCCACCCCACCGCCATCACACGAGTTTGCTCATATCACTCTTTTTTAAAAATTTATCCAAACTCTTGCTACCCCAACATGCTGCCTGTTTCCTCTGCTAAAATTCTGAGCCCCCATGATGGGGAGTCATGTCTATTTTGTTGACTGATAAAGCCCGAGTGCCTTGGGAACGGTCTAGTTAGGAGATTCCCGTATGTAGTAGGAGCTTATACACATTTGCTGAATGAATGTAGATGCCCTGGTCCAATCCGATGGAGCACTTCTGTGACGTGCTCAAAGAATAACTCTCCTTTCCACCTGAGAGGGGGTGACAACTTCCCTGGTGATTAAAGGCAAGAATTTTTTGCTTTATGCTGTTAACCTTAGGCGGGGAGACTGGGGGATCTTCATATATATTTTTAAATTTGGTTCACTCTGCAGTTGGTCTTTGGTCTCTGTATAATTTTGAGAAACTCTTTATGAGTGATCATTCTTTGATCAGATTGAACAGGTTCCAGGGGGAAGGACCAAGCCTGTCCCATCAGCCATTCTATGTGTCTTGTCCTGGGACCCAGTGGATGCTCAGCATGTAAGTGAACCGACAGGTGTGAGTGAAGAGATGGGAGCATCTCATTATTGTGGCGGATCTCTGTCCAATGCCTTGAGATTTGGGGAAGGGTTTACGAGTGCAGAAGGGAGAGGTCAGGTCCTCTGTGCTTTTCCTGAGTGCCCTGGACTTACCCATTCCCCCAGCCCCCTCTGGGTAGCCAAGCCAAGGAGCTGGGCCACCAGGGGTTGTGCTGATCAATAATCCACCTTCACCCCAATTCCGGGGGTAGGTACACATGGTTGTAGACACTGGAGTCAGGTCCTTGGAGGAATTCCTCACCGAACTATGTTTTGGACCTTTTATTTTTCTCTAGAACCTCCAGCTGAAGAAGATTGTTTTAGACACATGAAAGTTGAGGACACCTTCTGTCCCCTCGCAACCCAGGTGGGGCTGGGAGTCGGCTGTTTCTATAGCCGGTGGGCTCGTGTTGATTTGGGCATCCCTGTGCCTGAATTCCTGCAGTACACTCGGTGGTAAGGTTGGGGGTGCCTGGCAGGGAGGGAAGCGGGTTGGGAGACTGTACAGCTGGGCTGATGTTAACCTGGGGTGAGCGGGAGCTTGCTGATGCATGGCATCTCGGGGCAGGGAACTCTCCACACTCAAGAGGGGTTCCCACTCCCGCAGGGTCCCTTTGATCAGGGTGCTGGGCTGTCAGGGGACCACAGGGGTCCCAGTGAGGATTAGGGTGCCTTCAGGCAATGGGAAGTGTGGGGTCCAGTGGCAATTGAATTAACTGTGCACCCAAACCCAGCCCCCACCTCTTTCAGCCTGTTTCCTAATCTGCAAAACTGGAATGTTATTAAACATCTCACGGGGTCATTGATGGGCTGGGACAGACTAGACAGTCAGGAGCTGGAATTCCTCTGTCCCCTGATTGTTTGCCTTCTTTCTGACTCTTTGCTCTCACAAGCTCAGTCTCTCTGTCTCTCGCTCTTTCACTTCTAAGTGTCTCTCATGCTCTGGGTTCATTTGATTTCCAACCACCGCCCCTCCCCTCCGCCAAACTCCAGATGAGTGAACTTGATTTCTATGTGTCAGTTCCAAATTCCCAGGAAAGATGCTCTGTCACCCTCTGGATCTGCTGTCCAACCCATGAGTTGTGGCCAGAGGAGCGAGTCCTTCTGGGACCAGCAGAGGGTCTCTGCCGAGCCCCCAGCCACCACTGTGGGAGCACATAGCTCTCCGTGGAGGAAGTACTGGCTGTGACCTTGTGTCACTAAGTGTGAATTTATGTCTTCTCTTGAACCACCTTCATCCTCCTAAACAAAGATGAAAATTAAACACTCCCGGGATTTGTGTCATGGAACACTCGGGGGGGGGGCTAATGGGGCTGGAATTTCTGCTGTATTTAAGGGGCTACACTGAATCCCCAACGAGAGCCTACAAAGGGAACAGCACCGGCCCCACCCGGCACTTAGGGCGCTGAGTCTGCATGACGGTGAGCCAGGCTTCTGACCACAGCTCAGGGGTCTGGTCTGACCAATTAGCCTTTGATACCAACCAGTTTTGGATTCCTCAATCCCACCCTGAGGTTTTACCTGAACCATCAGCTTCTGTATCTCTGAAGACAGATGCTGAGGACCCTTCACGTAAGCCGTTCGCACAGCCCTGTTCAGGCCTTTGTGCTGCACGGTCTGCCCGGCGAGCTGACCGAGGTTGGTATTTTACTGATGTTAGAAGTAGTCTGGTTTCCCGATGTACTGTTTCACTGAACAAGCAACAGAAGCCACTTCTCGCTGATAAAAGCAGAAAAGGGACATAATGAAAAGATACTGGGAGGGTGTGTGGAGTGGCCAGGACCGGAGCCAACCCAGGAGCTGTAGGAGGTGTTAGGGAGCCCCAGGCACCAGGCTGGGAGGGGTGCTACCGGGCCCCCTGCCACCCCAGAAGGGACCCCCCTCCACCCGACCCTCCACCTCACTCACTGCAGGTTCATGTCCTGGCAGGGCCAGGTCACACTGAAGCCAACAGCACACACCTCAGTTGGGGAGCTGGCCCCGTCTGAGCTGCGGGCGTGCCTGGTGTGGGGAGAGGCCCAGTTAGAGGAAGGCAGTTCCCCTACTGTTCCGAGTTAAGGTGCAAGTCAGTGCCCATCACTCAGGAGAGCCAGGCTGGACGGACCTCATTGTGGTGACTAGGCTGTCTGAGTTCACTTATTACTTTCTACGTTTGAAGGCCCTGGAGGGAGAAAAAGTGAAGGTTCTAGTACTTATTTTGTGTTTCCCACGTACCAGGTGTGGTAAACAAGCCACTTCAGACAAGGCCCGGAGCAACCACGTAAATAGGCCACGGAGCAAGTCGTGCAGTCAGGCCTCTGTGGTCCCGAAACCCGTGTCCCCATCGGCTCCATAATTACCAGTGGAAACTAGGGGGATTTATGGGACTGTGTGCTCCTGTGGGGGCTGGGATATGTGTGTTTAAGTCCACATCTTCAGAAACTCGGCTAGAACCACAGCCACTGATTGCACGGTGGCAGAGGAAGGGAGGATTCCAGCCTCTGGTCCAGCTCGTGTGGAGCTCAGAAGTTCTTCCTCCTGTCCTGAAAATAACACCAAATCTGAGGGAGATGCAAACCCACTGCTCTTCTTAGATCCCAGAAGACTGAGGGGGAAAGCTGCTTCCAACCCAGAGAGGTTGCAAAGGGAACAGCGGGCAGGCTTGGAGAGTCACAGTTCCCAAGGCAGAACCTGCTTTTGTAAGAAACCCGGGGGCAGGCAGATTTAACAGGTCCCTGAGGCCAGCAGGAGGCTCAGTGTGGGGAAATCAGAGTGTGACAACTCCAGGGGGGCAGTCAGAGGGGCCCCATGCTCTTTTTCATGTATTTTACATCCAGGACCATGTCCTGTTCTCAGAATGAAGGTCAGAGGATAACTCCTCATGCTTCCTGCCTGGAGAGGAGAAAATAACTGTATTGAAATACACCCAGAACATTCTGTTTCATTGGGGGAAGTTGTTTTTTGTTTGTTTTTTTAATGAGAAATTATTTTACCAGAGCCTAACCAACCTGGGAGAAGGGAAATCCCTTCTGTGTCACCCGAATTGGGGTGGGGGGAAAGAGACACACTTGTGGAGGTCACAGCTCAGGGCACAGGCTCAATGAGAACTAATCACAGGACTGCAGATGCCCTGCTCTGTCCCGCTCCCCCAACACCTTACCTCCATGTCAGTAGGGCCCGTGTGTAATAACAGGAATAATACTAACAGAAGTAAATGTCTCAGGAGTGTCTAGGGAAAACCCAAAGACAGCGGGGAGATGAAAACAAGGACACACAGGCTGTTTTAGCCTCTCACACCAATAGCTGTAGCAAACTACACACAGCCCAGCCCCAGTAGATAAACAGACAACCTCACAGAAGAAATTATTTATTTTGGTTCTCTTACCCAGTGCATTCCATGGTGCATCCTCGCCTAGAATTGAGTGGAAGCAAGTCCATCTCAGAAGGGACATAACTGAAGAGGGATGGCTTCCCAGACTCTGAGGGGCAGAGAGAGCACCAGCCTGGGTTAGAGAAAGGTGAGGGGTGGGGTAGGGTGTGGGCTGCCTTCTTCCCCATATAAGGAACCTTCCTGAGGCCAGCACAGTAGGAGGGAGGGCCATGGGGTGGAAGCAGCCAGACTTCATCCTGAGAACTGTTGGGATGCCTCAAAGGGACCATTCAGGTGCCCAAACTGGGCCCTGATTGAGGGAGCCAGTCGGTCTGACTCAGAGCCCAGGACTGAGGTGGGCTCACAGCAGGCCGGTATTACTTGGCCGGATCCATTTCACTTCTCCGAAGCCCTGTGTAAAACATGAAGCGTGGACGGCCTGGTGAGCACAGCTCTGCCCTCAAGACCGGTTTCAACTCCTCTCTTCCCAGAGAAAAGCATCTCTGAACCCGTCCTGGGTGACCTCACAGAGATCACCCTAGTGGCCCAGGCTAGTGACCGGGAACATGTACCTTCCTGCAGGCAACCCCTGACGTCCACTGATGCATCATATACTGGCAAAGAGTGATTCACTGTGCATTGGTCTAACAGCAGAGACTCTGCCAAAGGCCCAAGAGGTGGTGTGTGGGACATGCAGGGGTGCAGGAGTGTAAGCAGCGCAAAAGTGTAACTGGTGACAGGGGTGCAGGGGCTGTGGAGGGCGCAGGCATTTCAGGGGATGTGGGGGTGGAGGGATGCAGAATTGCAGAGAGTAGCAGGGGTGCAGAGGTGCAGGGAGTGTAGGGATGCAGGGAGGTGCTCAGGGACCTGGCCAGGATAAGAAGGCAAGTGCACATCCTTGCAGTCAGCCTGACCCCGGTAGGCTATTGCAATGCTTTTGGGCGGCGGCGGCGGCGGTGGCGGTTGGGAGGCTGCCCGGGCAAGCCGATCGATTTCTTCTCTTCCCTGCAGCCTGGCCTGGGGTGGGGCTTGGCCGCCGGAGATTCGCCAGATGTTGCACTCCAGGTAAGCTTGCTCCTGGTAGGTGGGGCGGTTAGGTCAGAGGGCGGTGGCAGCGGCAGAGGGGCGGAGCGGGTCTACCCCTGGTGAACGGGTGGAATAGCTGCCTTGTCCCGGCTGCTGGGCCTGGGAGCGGCCTCTTCTTCCCCAGGTCGCCGGACACTCCTGTCCCACTCAGCTTGCTGAGTGCGGAGTGGGGGCGGGGCCGTTAAGTTGCGGGACCCACGGGGGAAGGGAGGCTGCCGCGGGGGAGCCGATCAATTCGCTCCGCTCTCCCCAGAGGCGGAGCCAGGGGCGGCTTCTGCTGCCCTAGAGGCGGGACGCGGGTCTCCAGATGAACTTGCTCCTGGGAGGCGGCGGCGGAGGCGGCAGGGGCAGGGGATGTGTTCCAGGGAGTTGCTCCATTTCTTCTCTCCCCCACGGCCTGGCTTGGGGGCGACGTCTGCCGCCGGAGATTTGCCTGAGGTCCGACTCCAGGTGAGCTTGCTCCTGGGAGATGGGTGCGGTGCGGTCAGGGGGCTGGTAAGTTGGTGGCTGCAGGCATAGGGAGGCTGCCCCGGAGGAGATTGTGGATTAGCTCCATGTCTGCACCGCGTGGCCTGAAGGCGGCCTCTGCTGCTCCAGGTCCCGGGACACCCCTGTCCCACTTTGCCTGCTGGGGGCGGGAGGCAGGGTAGTCAGGGTGCAGGGGTGGCGGTGGTCGGGGGCCTGCAGCGGGGGAGCGGACCATTTGCTCCCATCTTCCCCGCGTCTTGTCCTGGGGGCGGTCGCTGTTGCCCTGTGTTATGAGACGCGTGTATCCTAGTCGGCCTGACCGCGGGAGTTGGACTTGGTACTTTGGGGGTGGTGGCAGCAGCGGCAGGTTTTCCCATGGAACTTGTCCATTTGCTCCCACTTCCCCCCATGGTTTGCCCTGGGGGCAGTCCCTGTTGTCCCAAGTTCGTCGGACGTCCATCTCCAGGTCAGC
This sequence comes from Vicugna pacos, assembly GCF_048564905.1. Taxonomy (NCBI): domain Eukaryota; kingdom Metazoa; phylum Chordata; class Mammalia; order Artiodactyla; family Camelidae; genus Vicugna; species Vicugna pacos. The sequence goes on along the minus strand of NW_027328741.1, from coordinate 77,185,076 downwards.
CTGCTCCCTAGAGGAGGCCACTGTGAGGTCATGGGCAAGAGTGGTGGCTGCTGCGGGGGTAGGGGCTGCCTTGGGGAGCTGGTGGATTGGCTCCCGTCTCCCCGATGGCCTGGTGTGGGAGTGGCCTCTCCTGCCCCAGGTCACCAGACGCACCTGTCCCACTCAGCCTGCTGGGGGAGGGACGCCCTGGGCGGTGCCTTTAAGGTGCGGGGGTGGCGATGGCGGGGGTAGAAGACCTGCAGCGCGGAGCCTGTCAATTTGCTCAACTCTTCCCCGTGACCAATCCTGGGGGCGTCCTCTGCTGCCCAAGAAGCCGGATACCCGTCTCCAGGTCAGCTTGCTCCTGGGAGACGGGCCCGATGTGGTCGAGGGGCAGAGGCAGTTGCGACGGCCGGCTGCCCAGCCTAATGGGGCCACTTCTTCTCCTCTCCCCTGACCTGGCCTGGGGACGTCCTCTCTGGCGCAAGATTCGCCTGACACCCCACACCTGGTCTGATTGCTCCTGGAAGGTGGGCGCGGTGAGATCAGGAGGTGGAGAGGACAGGGGCTGCCCCTGGAGAGCTGGAGGATAAGCTCCAATCTCTCTGCAGGCCTGACGTGGGGGCGGCCTCTGCTGCCCCTCGTTCCCAGGTCACACTTCTTCGGGTCATATTTCCCCGGGGTTGCGGTAGGGTGCGGGGGCGTCGGGGTGTTGGCGGGGGTATGGAGCCTGCCGCTCGGGAGCTGGGGGTTTAGCTCCCATCTTTTCCGCAGATTGGCCTGAGGGCAGCCTCTGTTGCTCCAGGTCGCAAAGCAATTTCTCTGACAGCTTAGCCACCGGAGGTGGGCAGGATGGGCTGAGAGGGCTGAGGCAGCCGCCAAGGCAGCGACAGAGGGGGCTGTCCCTGGCCAGCTGGTCAATTTGTTCCCATCTCACCCTTTGCTGCCGCAGTTTTGCAGAACGCCCTTCTCCAGTTTATTCTTCTCCAGGGAGGTGGGCGCAGTGCATGCAGCCCGAGGTCTGGGCTCTCCCTTGGGAGGGGCAGAACTCTCTTGTTCTCCTTTGTCTTTATTCTTCAGCGAAGTGGTTACTGGACGCAATTCTTAATTCTGAGAAAGTGTAGCCTGTGTTATGGAAGAGCTGCTGGACAGTGAGGTTTCTGGGTGGATTTTCACATCAGCTGATGCCCCAGGCAGGCAGGAAAGCTATTACTCAGAGCTTCTTAGTCTGGGGTTGGGGATGGCCCCGCCATCCTCGCCATGCTTTTTAAAAATGTGTTACTCCCCTCTTTTTCCTAGGTGACATTTTAGGTTATTGGGTCTCAGATTGCTGGCACACTCATCCCTGTTCTCAGACATCTTTTAAACTTGGGTGAAGTGATAAGTAGGGGAAGATGATTTACTGAAAGGTAAGAATACTTAAATTCGCATTAAAGCTACATTCTGTCAATCTTTCTAAAATGATTTTCCTCTGATTCTAAATCCACGACCTAGTGAATGTTGTACTCCTGTGTAAATTATTGATCTTCACATCACATTTGTTGAGTGGTCAACGAGATTTGTTAATTAGATTATTCCTGAAAGGAAAAGTTCAGGCTTTTCAGAATTCCTTGTCTGATGTCACCCAGGCAGTCACAGTAGAAGACAGAGCTGATATAAAAATCCCTCAGCTGCCTGAACTGCAAAGCTTCTGGGATTACTGATCCCTGAAATGCAGGTGACTCTTGATGATAATCTGGGGGATGGTTTAAATGATCAGATTCTTCCAGTCCTATAAATGGGTTCCGTGGCCCCAGCCCCGGGAGAACTGGACATAAGGGCCATATCGTGTGTGGTGGGATGGGAAGGCAAGGTGTAAGAGCTGGAATCACTGAGATTCCACACTCGCTAAACACAGACTCCAGAGCCTAATTGTTGTCAGGTTCTGTTCTGGATTTGAGAGTGTGTTCATACGTGATTCTTGCCCTTCTGGAGTCACTGCCTGGGTGGAAGTAACCTTTACATAGATCTGTGGAGGATGACATTTAAGTAGATGGGCTGTTATGGTTCTCAATGTGCCCAGGCTTGCTCTTCCAGGCACTCGTGGGACTAACGCGAGTCATGTTATTCACTCATTCACTGATTTATTACCCTTGAATTGATCACTCGTCCCACAGTAAGTGAAACAAGGTAACAGGAAGCTGAGTTTTGTCCCCTCTCCTATCACTGATTGTTTTTCAGTCGGGCGCCCTGCGTATGCATTGTGAAACGGTGGTATTTCGTGCCCAATGGGGCAGCACTGTCAGTTCTGAGAATCAGGGGAGACACATGGGTAGGACAGCACCCTGACACACATGGCACCCCCCATCCCGTGAGACAGAATTGTCGATGCTCAGGTGACCCGATGTAGACTGCGGTGCTAAACCTGAGCATGTTTAGTTATCCTGGTGGCTATGAAAATACAGACTACCAGTCGCTACCTCTGGAGACTCTGAGGGTGTGCACCCCAGAATTCTGCATTTTAAGAAGCACTTTAACGAATCCTGATGAAGAGATCTGAGTGTCCCACGGAGAAACACTGGTGTGCGAGGCACCAATATTGAGGATTCTCAGGGAACGATATCTTTTTAGGATGGTCCATGGGCCCTCACTTTAGACTTTTGCCTTGGGTTTAATTGTATGTGTTCAGAAGTGATGTCTTTCAATTCCAGTGCATGTCAGCATGCTCTGTGCAGGGATTTACTCTCAGTAGATGGCAAAAACTATGATTCTTCAGGTCACCGAGCTACACTGTGAACGATATTTTATTTTGGTTTTCTTTGTAGCAATGCAGAGTCTCCCGAGAAGAGATTTAGACTCAACAGCTTTGTGTCAGACTTTGGAAGACCGCTGCTGCCCAAGGTGTTCTCTGGCAGTGCAATGACGAATCTAGGTCCCTCTTTCACTGCTACATCAATGAAGTGGACCACTTGGACAAGGCCAAAGCTGGTATCCCTACCATAGCCCTTTACAGTGTTATTCGGCTCCAGGAAGCCATCAGATGCAGCAGGTGGCCAGAGGAGGAGCCGAACAGACTCATGAAATGTGACATCCCCAACTTTATCAACACGGACCAGAACTCTGCCTTTGTGGAAGATGATTTCCTGATTTTGTAACTACCGATTGTTCTAGAAAATAAGCCAGTTGCCCAGAACTCACACAAAGACTTGAATTGAGAAACGTGCTTTCTCAGGTATCTTTCTGAAGATGTGAAGTCTTTGTATGGAAGGAAGTCCCCTTTCACAAAACTGAATGTGTTTGTGTCTGAGAGAGGGAAATGGAGACAGAAAGACGAAGAAGCAGAAGAGAGCCCCCTCAGAAGAGATCTAGTTAAGGTGAGTTTTTGTGCCTTTAAAAAACATTTGGGGTTTTAGGGGGAACAAAGTATTTACACTGTCTTATTCTCCTCATTGGAAACCTTGGCCCCGTCGTCAGAGTCAGCGGCCTTGAACGGGGGTTGCACGCTGCGTTTCATCTGGCACTGCCACTTCCACGCTCTGCCTTTAGCACGTTGCTTTGCCTGTCAGGGTTGCCACCCTTTTAACTGTAAGGTGAGGAGTCTGGAGTAGATGATCCACCCCAGCTCTGCTGTTTTGCAAATTTCTGATTTCGTATTCGGATGAGTCTGGGATACACCCAGAGCAGTATAAACCAGGCCCTACCTCCTGCCTATTGCTGGGGCATCCCTCAGGTCTGTGCCCTCTACTCAACCCTTTACTGAGCCCAGCTTCTGTCAGGAGCCCAAGTGCCTACCGGGATGGCAGGGGACTTGTCTTTCGTGGTCACGGTGGCCAAGAATTCTATTGGTGTGCTGAAACAACTCTTCTGAGATCCTCCACCCACCCCTGCTCAAACCTAATGACAGCACTACGGTTCCTTTCCTAGGAGGAGAATCAATCCATGGTGCATTTTATGACAATCCTGTCCCCAGGGATGCACGGAAGTTTATCAGCTGAGTGAGGGGAGGTGCCTCTGTGTCCCTGTATCTCTGTCTGCTGACAGTTCGCTGCCACCGGCTACTGAACAAGAAAAGTGCTATTCACCATGTTGTGTGTTTTCCAAATGTGTAGGTGATGGTCTTGTGGCTCGTGCGTGGGCTTTGATTTGGGATGGTGAAGGGCTTATAAATACCTCATCAACATGTATTCGAGGTGGCCTGGTGCCACACAGATTTGATTCATGAAGGCATCAAGCCTGCACACTGGTTTGGAAACAACTTGGTTTTGATCATTCACACTGCATGCATGACTCGCTGCTAATCTCTGGGTGGTTTTTTCATTTCAGATTTATTCACCCCATGTCTTGCTTAAGCTGAAAAATACATTTATTTCACCAGAATATTCTCTGATTCTTTGTTTACACACATCCAGTTTTTTTAATTCCTTTAAAAATGATTCTGTGTTTATAATGCCTCCTAATTTCTATCATCTCTATGTTGCCAGTGGCCTGAGACATGCACCAGATTTGATGCCGGAACAGTTCCACCAAAAGAAATCCCTTTGCCTTAATATCTTTTGAGGAAAATATTATTCTTTAAGGCTCTAACAGTAAATTGTAGAAGAAAGCATGGAACATTTCTTGTAGTTAATACATGTTCATGCGAAAAGAAATGATATTTTCATTAAACAATGTTGATTTTAATAACTTTTACAAATGTGAACATTATTATTCATAATTTAAGTAACCAGATAAAACCACAGTTATTTATTATGAAGATTGAAAACTATTTACACGGTCTCTTAATTAGAAGTAGCTTTATAAGAAGACTGAAGGGTATTTAAAAGATGGAAAAATACCCATGATGACACCATCATTTTTATTATCTAAATATGAAGAACTGTGCAGGGATAAGATTTAACCCTCTGCAAACTGCCAAGTTAGCATGAGGTAGTTTGTGGATGCTGAGCAGTGTTTGTATAGACCATCATTTCTTTCTGCATTTACTTCTTGATGGATGCATGGGTTATTTACAACTTGTGCTATTATAAATAAAATAGCAGTGAATATTTGGTTACAAGTCTTTGTATGGACATATGCTTTTCCTTTCTAAAGCACCAGATGAGGAATGTCTGGATTATATGGTACACAGGTGTTTACCTTTTTAAAAGAATCTGTTAAAGACTTTTCCAAAATGGTTGTACTATTGTAAATTCCTCGTGGTGTGTATCAGTTCTGGTTGCTCTACTTCCTTGCCAGCACCTTGTAAGGTCAGTCTTTCTAACTGTATTCATTCTAGTATGTATGTGAACTAGTATCTCACTGTGGTTTTTAAAAGTATTTCTCTAATGACTAATGACACCTTTAATCAGCATCTTTTCATATGCTTATTATCCATCTGGATATCTTTACTGAAGTGTGTTTTCTGGCCTCATTCATTCAGGTGTTTGAATTATTATTGAATTTTGAGACCTCTTTATTCTGGATCAGATACAAAGAGAGACCTTTATCAGATATATGATCTGCAAATAGCTTCTGTCTATGGCTTGTCTTTTCATTTGCTTAGCAGTGTTTAGAAGAGCATTGAAGAGTCTTCATGTTCATAAAGTTCACTCTATCAGTTTCTTTTTAAAATAGATGATACTTTTGGTGTCATAGCAAAGAAAAATTTGCCAAACCCAAGGCCATAAACCTTAAGCCTATGCTTGTTCTCCTAGCTGTTTTATAGTTTTAGATTTCCTATTAAGATCTATGATCCATTTTGAGGTAAATTTTGTATATTTTGTGAGGTGTGGATCAAAGTTCATTTTTTTTTTTTGCGTATCACGATCTAATTGTTCCAGCAATACATGCTGAAAAGATCCTTTCTCCACAGCATCCTTTTTGAGAATCAATTGTCTGTATAAGTCTTGGTTTAGTTCTGAACATTCTATTGTGTTCCATTATTCTATTTTCCTGTTTTACACCAACACCATAATTTCTGATTACTGTAGCTTTATAAAAAAAGTTTGAAAATCAGATAGTGCAAGTCTTCCAACTTTGTTTTTCTTGTTCAAAGTTGTTTTGGATTTTTGGGATCCTTTGAATTTTTATATGAATTATAGAATAAGTTTTTAAATTCCTTACATCCTGTTCTGCCAAAATTCCACCCATGTCTTTGGCCGTCTCCAAAGCCACATTTTCTGAAGAAGTCTCTCTAGATCCCAGGTGAAAGGAATTTCTCTTTCGTCTGTGCTCAAATCACATTTGATATTATTTGATTCCATTTAATCATATTTGCCTGTATGTACTTGTCTGATCTTTCCAGCCATTTAGTAAATCTCAAAAGATTAGGAATCTTGACTTGGTTCCCTCTGTGTGCTGAGAAACTAGTTCTATGCTTTGCAGGAGTGAGCCCTGCAGTAAGAGGTATCTGCAGCACACATCTAGCTCATTGCTTGAATATTGTCAAGGAATTCTGCAGATTTAGAATTGTTTATTGATTGTTGTCTCCAAGACGGCTCAGTCTTTTTTATTTCTATTGTTACTGTTGCAGTTTCAAAGAACAATGGGCTAGTTATTTTGCAAATATCAAATCATACTCTAATTGTGTTGTCACGCAAATTATGTGCTGCTGTGTCTTAACAACCTGCTTAGTGTTCACAGGCTCCTTCACTCATGGAAAATTTGGGAGAATGTCATATCCTTAGAGATAGCAATGCTGTCTTTGGCGACCTGAGCAGCAGTATCTGAATTCACTCCTGCTGTTTTTCCAGTGTCCCCTCTAGACCTCCTCCAGCCCTCCATGGGGGGCCCTGCAGTTCTGCCCTAGAAAAGCCTGTTGCTTCTCAGGAAGACTTCCCTATGAAACATAATCATGTCCTTCTTGTGGGGACATTCAGTCCAGACACCTGAAAGCAGGGGAAAATATTTAGCCTGCTTTTGGTAGAACCTAAATTCTTCCATACTTGTTAGAAGCAATTTCAATGAGGAAACTGTTTTGGCATCTAACAAATCAGCATAAATGACTGATGAGGAAGATCAGCTTCCCCATCCCACTCAGTCGTCATGTTGATGTGACACACACATTGGCAAACATTTTCTCCTGTGAGCAACATAAAGTTCAAGACGTTATGAATGGCTTTTTGTTTTTATTTCTTAGTCTTTCCACATTCACTGTGTCTCGTGAGATTATATGAATCCTGCTTATTTTCAGCCCAGCACTAAACTTTTTAAAAGGATCACGTGTTTAAAAGGCTAGTGGACAATTTTTTAGAAGACAGAAATCCTTAGATTTTGGTCCCAGAGTTGAATCTTGGTTAGTGGTGAATGAAAATTCCCGTTAAAATTTTAAATTCAGTGATATAAAGTCTTAAAAATAGTTAAATATTAGTCAATTTCATTAAACACTATAAGAGTTATTTACCTTTAAGCCTGTTTCTGGGGCAATTTTGCAATGATTCCCTCCCTTTATCGATTCCCTCTTTATCAGAATCCTTGAGAGGCCCCTGTCATCATTGTCAGTATCATCATCATCATCATCATGGAACTGATTCTTCTGGAAGATTCTAGGAAAATAAAGAGATGGACGGGATTATGTGTAGGTCAGTGTGTGCATATACAATAAGAACAGCTGTCAGACATTAGATGCAAGATACCCATTTCATTTAGGGGAGAATGTGGTCATGAAATCCTGATGTGGTGAATGAAGGAAGCGGTGGGAACAGGATAGTCAATGGAAAGGAGGAGGAAGTGAGTGAATTGGAGAGCATAGATCCTTGGTTAGTTGATCAGCACATTGGTGAGAATGAGGGGAGTGTGATGGCAGAATCATGTCCCTCCCCGGCCACAGGGTAGCCACCTGTGACATGTTACTGTACATGGCAAAAGGGATGACAGATATTTTAGGATTAAAAATCTTAGAGGATTTCTGTCTCCTAAATTGTCTATTAGTTAGCCTTTAAACCCATGATACATTATTATAGATTAGTGCAGGGGCACAAATAAAATGGATTCATATAATCTCACCAGACAAACTGAATGTAGAAAGGATAAGGAAGAAAAACAAAAAGTCACTTATAAGTGCCTTGAACCATAAATTGCTCATGAGGAAATGTTACACAAGGTGAATGTCACAGCCACATACATACTGCCTGAGTGGGATGGGACAAGGGGATCCTGAGATGAGACAATAGGGTGAGTAGTCTGGATTGTCCAGGTGGGCTGAATGTAATCACAGGGGTCCTTAAAATGGAGGATATTTCCCAGCTGAGTTTAAAATCAGAGGGAGGTGTAGCGATGGAGCAATGTTCAGAAAGGCTGCTGACCATGAAAATGGAGGAAGTTGAGGGGCACAAGCTAAGGAAGGTGGGTGACCTCTGTAAACTGGAAAAAAAAAAGGAAACATTCTCTTCTAGACCCTCTAGAAGGAAGGAACCCTGCTGGTATCTTGAATTTATCCCAATGAGAACTGTGTTGGATCTCTGACATCCACAGCCATAAGCTAATAAGTCTGTGCTGGTTTAAGCTATTAAGCTTATGGGAATTTGTTACAGTGGTAATAGGAAAATAACATAGTGAGCGGTAGTGTAAGGGATTAAAGGTCTAGGATGGGGTGTGGAGAGAATTCTGACATTTACACCTAAAAAACAACCAGGTGAAGTGGGAAGGTGTTTTAAGGAAGACCTACCTGGCAGGGCTGTCAAGCAGACTGGAGTGAGCGAATCCTTGGAGTTAGAGGAATCAATTAAACCTCACAAGGAAAATAAGAAATAAAATGTAGCAGGGCTTCAGTGTTAGTAGATGTAGGAATGGAAATGGGCAGAGAGATATAAACATTATTTTGAAATTAGCTACAGGTTTGATGACTGCATGTTTGGGAGAGTTAGCCGATGTGTGGACTGAATGCATCCCCTCAAAATCCATATGTCGAAACCTCATCTCCCAGGGTGATGATATAGGGATGCGGGGCCTTTGGGAGGTGATTAGTAGGCTAAAATGAGGTCATGAGAGTAGAGCCCTCATGAATGGTATTAGTGTTCTTATACAGGGCCCCAAAGTGCTTGCTTCTCTCTCCTCTCTGGGCCATGAAGATAGTGGGAAGACAGCCATCTTCGAGCTGGCAATCCTCTCCCAGATACATTGACCTTGAAAGCCTCAGCCTCCAAACCATAAGGAATATGCTGGTTGTTTAAGCCACCCGACACACGGTAATTTGTTACAGAATCCCAGACTGACGAAGACAGTGGAGAATGCCACTGTGTTTTGCACTGATTGCCTGGAGAATGCTGAAACCCAGGGAAGTGGGCAGCACAGACGTTTACTCATTTAATCCTGCCAACACTGCAGGGGATAGAGTCTACATTTTCCTCGCTATTTAAAAGGTAAGGAAAAAGAGGCACAAATAATAACAATGACAATGACAACAACAACAACAGCAACAATAATTTGTCCAAGATTCACACAGAACTCCCTGGAGGGAGAGTGAGAATTAATACTTATGCAGGCTGGCCCCAGAGCCCCTGCTCATAACTACTAAGTCAGATCACCTTGCTTATTTAATCAGTTTTTTTCAACTGTGATATGAGTGTACTGTGTCCAGTAACTTATAATTTCAAAATACCTCACTGTAAGGGAAACATTAGTCTCAGGCATTACAACCCACAGAAAGCTAGACATACAAAAATAACTTGTTAGGGCAAGATAACCAATAATGTTTTTAAATATTATACCTGCTGACCCTTTGCAATAAAGTGTTTATTTATAATTCTGTCTGGCTACAGAATAACATCATAATCCTGCATGTGGCTGGTGGCTCCCGTGTTGGACAGCACGGGTCTAGAGAATTTAAATGACTTGCCCAGCCTTGCCCAGGAAGCTCGTGGTGGGATCAGAGCTATAGTCTGGGACTGTTCCTTCCTATCCAAGTCCCTCATGGAAGTTTAGAAGCTTCTCCTTTGGTGCCCAGCTGTCTATCCATACTTATGACATCTTGTCAGGTGCCCCGGCCTGCTCCTGAACATCAGCCAGAACCCACTTCTGCTCTTTTTTGGCCAGGTAATACCTTCTAGCAACTTCCATTGCCTTCTTGGCATCAGTTTTTACATGGAAGGGTAGTGGCTAGAGAAGGAAATGTGTCCACATGACAGGTTTTTCATAAATAAAGTAGGGGTGGTCAAGAGAAGAAAACCTCAGGAATACGAGTGGAAGCAGGTCATTTAATATACCAAATGCGTACTTTCAATGTATGTTTGTGTTTCCGAGTCCACGCTTGTTCTACTCGTGCATTATAGGCCAACACATCAGGAGACAAGGATTTGGGGCAAGAAATAGCGGCTTTAATTTGTAAAGCCAGCGGAGAAGATGGTAGACCAATGTCCTGGAGAACCATCATCCCAAGTCAGAATTCAGGCTCTTCTTATATTAAAAAGGGGAAGCGGGAATGCTTGGTTGATGCAAACTTGGTGTATGAATTCTTTGTTTTTAGAATCCTTTGTTCTTGCAGCTCTTCACCTGGGTCAGATCCGTGTAAACCTCCAACAAGCAAATGTTATTTTCTATTCTGTATCTTGTTATCTTTATACGAATGGAAAAGTGATAATATCCTTCAAAGTCAGAGCCTTGAGAATAGGGTCTCCTGTATATTTCAGGATCTAGGCAACATTGTTTCACAAAAGGTGCAGAAACAGCAAGACTAAGCCTAGGAAACAGGGCACAGGTTTAAAGTCAAAGGAACAGATCTAATATGGAGTCAGATTTGTTCTTTCCTATTTCAGTAGTGCCATGGAGAAGGCACTGTGGGCAGCTTTCTGTAGGGTCCTGGAGGCTTTCTCTCTCAGCCTCTGTGCGCCTCTGTTGAAAACCCGTCATCGCTATCTGGCCTGCTGGAAAACCAGTCCGCCTGTTTTGCCCTGAAGTTGTGTTCTGTTTATAACTCATCTCTACTCCTTGGAAAACAACTCAATAAAAACTCAGTTGTTTTCCCACCAGCCCTGAGCAGAGGTGAGGGATAGCATGTTATTATTTTATAAAAAAAATATATAAAAAAGTTTTAAAACAGCACTGGGCACATAGGAGAGAGACAATCAATGCTTCCTGGCTTAAATCGAAAATGATGACTCAGTGAGTCTATGGCTGCTGTATTTGCTGAACTAGTTACTCCTTTGCTCCATTACACATTTATTTTAACTGAAAAACAAATATATGCATATGGTTAAAAAAATTCAAACAGAGCAAAAAATACTCAAGTGAAAGAAGTTTTCCCTCATCCTCTGTTCTTACACGCCTCCCTGGAGATGCCAATGTTTACAATCCTTTGTGTGCTTTTCCAGATATGCTATGCAATTTCCCACCAATGTATGTAAATTCCTTTAAAGTTTTACTTATTTTTAACTTTAAGGGATTTAAATCCTCAAGTGGCTTCTGCCACAGTAATAGAAAAGAAGAAATCTGACTCCATATTAGATCTGTTCCTTTGACTGTAACCCTGTGCTCTGTCTCCTAGGCTTCTTCTTGCTTGTAAAACAATGTTGCCTAGAGCCTAAATTATACAGGAGAGCCTATTCTGAAGGCTCTGACCTTTAAGGGTATTTAACACTTTTCCAATCATATAAAGATAACACGTTGCAGAATAGAAAATAACGTTTGTTTGGTTGGAGGTTTACAGGGATCTGACCCAGGGAGATAGCTGCAAGAACAAAGGATTCTAACAAGAAGGAATTCCTACACCAAGAAGTTTGCAAAAACCAAGCACATAGGAAAGCAGCCTGAATTCTGACTTGGGGAGATGGTTTTCCAGGGCATTAGTTTGCCATCTAGGTCTACAGAAACTTGCTATTCCATGCCCCAACACTTGGTCTCCCAACTTACTGGCCTGTCCTGCACTGAGGAGAATGAATTTGGACTCAATAACACTTCTACCTACCTAGCAAGTTGGACACTGGGACTGAGGGCAGCTCTCCCACACACAGGGGCCTACGGTGAGCCCTTGATTATTCCCCGAGGTTGGGGTGTGGTTTACCCAGGAGGGATGGGGACTCTACACCAACACTCAGGCAGTCTGCTCCTTCTGGGGCTCTGACATTTTACCTCCCGCTCCCTGCCAGCCCAACATTTGGGACAGTGGAGCTAAGGCAGAGATCGTGCCTGCCTGTTTCCCAGCGTGTAAAAGGGGAATATGTACTCTTCCCAAGGTAGTTCTGAGAAACAACACCTGCGGGTGCTTGGTTCCCTGAGCAACAGTAAACCTAGCTCCTTGTGGGGGCAACGGGTATGATACCCGTAGGGTTTCTGCAGAGACCTTAGCTGGAGGGCTGGGCCAGGGACGTAAAATATGAGCTGTGGGCAATGACGGGTAAGAGAAGGGTGTATAGGCAGGACTGCTGCCTCCTTCAGGGTGCCACAAGAGGTAAAACGCTTTCTCCCCATCTCTGTTACTCCCCTCCCAATTCCAGATAACTGCCTTCCCTCTGCTCCTCCTGTCCATGTGTCTCCCTCCACTTTTCCCCGCCTCCCCTCCTCCTCCCCTATTCTCCCTCCCTCGGTTCCCCTTCTCTCTCAGGACCCAGAGCGGATCGCTGGCCCTCCTGCGCATGCGCAGTTGCTGCCAGCTGGACCGCGGGTTGGAAGCTCCAGCTCCGAGCCGGGGATCGGCCCCAATGGCTTCTCAGCTCTGTCGCCCTGTAGGCCTTTGGCTACTGCCTGGGGCCGGGGCCTCTGGCTGTGGAAGTGCAAGGTGAGGGGATATCGGGAAAGGGGTGAGGCGGCTGCGGGAGGGCGGTCGGCGTGTCACAGCCCCCAGGGCGCCAGTCAGCGTGTGTTCAGCTGGATTGCTCGGGCCAGACCCCTCTGCCCGCGCCACCTGCCCCGGCGCCCCGGCCACAGCTGTCCAGGGCCAGGTGTGCCCCTGCCGCCTCTTGGCCCAGCCGGGCTCCCCTCAGTCCGCGGCTGGCGTCCGCTTCCCCTCTCCCGCCCGCGAGTCCTCCCCTCCCGGTCTTCCTCTCCTTGGCCGCCGACCCGTCCCCACCACTGGGCGGGCTGTGTCCCGGGCGGGCGGGGTCTGCACACCCGGACGGGGCGGGCGGCTTGGGCTGGGGCTGGGGCTGGCCTCCGAGCGGGGCTGCAGCCCGCGTCCCCCACCCCGCTCTCCCTGCCCCGCGACCCCGGGGCTGCCTTCCTCTCCCTTTCCCGATCCCTGAGGTCCAGATTAGCGGCGTGGGCGCTGCTCCCCAGGCTGAGAGCCCGCGGCTGTAACTCCCAGCTTCTCCTGGTGGAGTCGGGAAAAGGGAGCGGCAGTGCTGAGGGAGCTTCTGTCTCCTTGATCAGGATTTCTGCCCCAGGTAAGTACCTTGAACACTTTCAGGTGTTATGATGGCGGTGCTTGTTGATGTCACATGTTTTTATACTGAGAGGGATTACAGTGGTGAAAGCAGGGCTTGGTTCAGTTAAAAATGAGCTGAAGGCATGAGGCTGTCTCATCCTCCATCATTCACTCTCCCAGGGTGAAACGTGAGACCGTCGATCTTAAAAAGATACTTATAGTCCCTAACTAGTCCAGCCCAGCTATTGTGTGTTAACAGGAACAGCACAACCCGAGGCGTTGGAGACCCAGGGACATTGCACTCCTAAAGAGCTCCTGGCAAAATCTGGTTTGTTTTGTTTTTTTTGTTTGTTTGTTTTACTTAAATTGTGGGACAGACTAGTAGTATAGAGGGAAAAATAATTGGCAAGAAGGATTTTTTCATATAACAGCTTTATTGTGATGTTCACACACCATGAAGTCCACCCACTTGAATGTTACAATTCAGCAGCTTTTAGCATATTCACATTTGTGCAACCATTATTATTCCAGAACGTTTTCATCACATCAGAAAGACCAGTTGAAATGCATGACCTATCCACCCCTTCCCAGTGGTGGTTCTAAAGAAGTTTCTTGGCTGTTCCTGACCATAAATTAACTTGTTACATTCCATGAAATATCTGGGAGGAATTCTAATCAGAATTGCAATGAATCTGTCTATCAAAGCAGGAAGAATTAATGTCTTTATGGCATAAACTTCTTCTACACATGAATATATCTGGGACCCTATCTTTTCATCTGTCCAGAGCCAGGCCTATGGGAAATCCTCATTAATTCTTGGGTTTGTGAATGATGAGATTCAATACATCATTAGATGCAACTGTAGCCTTTCACTGAAGAGAAAAGTAACCTCGTAGAAGCCAAGTGATTCTCTGATGGTTAGAATGAGTGACCGCCAGTGCTGGAGTATTCGAGTGGACTTGGTGCTTGGAGAGTTCTCCACCACCTACAGCTAAGGGGATTACCGTGTTCTTTTACTTTTTTTTTATGGCGTTGCTTTTATTTTTACTTATTATATAAAATTATTTTTTATTGAAGTGTTGTAAATTTACCATGTTAGCTTCAGATGTACAGCAGAGATTCAGTTATAAGCTTATGCATATGTATATAAATGTTTTTCAGATTGTTTTTAGTACAACTCATTACAAGAAATTGAAAATAGTACCCTGTGCTATATAGTAGGTCCTTGTCATTTATTTTATATTTATTAATGTGTATCTGTTAATCCTCCCTTTCCTGCCTGCTAACAACAGTTTGCTTTCTATGTCCATGAGTCTATTTCTAGCAGCACCGTTTTTGCTAGCAATATATGCTGGTTGGCTCTTTTCTGTTTCAGTAGTTCCATCTTATGTGTGGGCGTTTTTCTTCTGGTGGGCCTGTGTGTGGTTTGCACACGTGATAATAGAGATCTGTATTTAGGAGAACTCCAGGCCTCGTGTAGTCCCTCGTATGGAGCGCCCACTGAACTGATGCTTGAAATTGGAAAAAAACAGTAAATGTTGGAATTTCCACTATGGTTGAGACTTCCAGGTTTCTATAACCTCTTTAGCCCACCTAAATTTTGGCTGCACCCAATACTGGATAATTTGGTGGAACTTCATGGTATGGTGGTGTAGAGACAGGGCCTTGTATGCTTCTTCTCTTTCCTTTTTCTAACAATAATTTTCCTGGGCCTTCCAGGTACTCCCCCAGAAGGGCCCAGGGCTGGCTTGGTGTTGCACTGAGGCAATATTTGTTAATAAGTCCCTTTCCTCATCTCTTCTGAGCCTCCATTTCCTTCTCTGCACAATGAGGGCTTAGACTAGATAAGTGCTTTTCAGTTTCTTTTAAAGCCATGTTTCCTTTGAGAAACAGAAAATTCAAATCTCTCCTCCCATCACAACCCTTTAGATTTTGACACGTCCTCCAAGGAGTCACATAGCTCTTTGTGGTAAATTGACGTGATTGTGATTCCACGTGGCACAGAAAAGACTCTTCAGAGATTTATTGCAGGGAGAGGGCAGGAAAGGGGCAGTATGTCACACTTTCTTGTGTGAGCACTGGAGCAAAGGCTTGGGTTTAAATACAGTGTCTGATGTGGCATCTCTCTAATCTTGCACAATGTGATAAACCTCTATCCCTAGTTTCTTAATGTGTCAAGTTGGGGTGGTAATGTTTTAAGGCTTTTGTGAAACATTATACACATAAGCCATTTGTGTCTCGGTAGATACAAGACCTGCTAGAGAGTCGGAATTTCTTTAAAAATACATATATATTGTCCACATCACTCTGTCTGTGTGTATTTTGAAGTTCCTGGAGGGTGAGGGTTGAGTGTAATGTCCATCGTGGGACAGGTGGCCCATGGGTCTGTGTGCCTCAGATTGCCCCCTCCTCCCCAGTCCTCTTCCTCTCAGTCCAGGATGAAGTTCCCTAGTAGATTTACACACAGGTCTTGTGGAAATGGCTTTTCATTTTATTGTTTCACCAAGGAGGGTTGCCATCATGATCTCTGTGGTCAGGTTTTGGTGACCTGAAGGCTATGCAATTGGGGATTTCTATTTTATAAAAAGAAAAAAAATTACAAATACAAAATTAGACCTAGCTTGGTGGCAGGGGCTTTTGAAAGTGGGGACCATTAGCTTTTTTAGCTTCAGGTGCAGTGGCCTCTGGCCACGAGGACACATCCTCATGCTCTGAATTTGGAGGGACCAGTGGGTTCAGTGGGAATATTTACTGAGTGCATCTCATGGGCTGCGCATTCTCTTATTTGTACTGTGTGTTCCTTATTTGAGACGGTGAGCTGATTTAAACTCAATAGCCTCTTTAAAATAATAGACTTTTTATTTTTAGATGTAATGTAGATTCCCATGTAGTTGTAAGAGATAATATGGAGAGGGCCTATGGACTCTTTGCCCAATTTTCTTTAATAGTTCCATCTTGCAAAGTTGGGGTACTATTCATTCATGACTCACTAACCCTTTTAGGTTTGTGTTATTGCCCTCATTTCTATTTATGAATAAACTGGTGTTGAGAGAAGCACACAGGTCTGCCCAGGTCACCCACGTGGTTAGTGAAGATTTGGGTGGAACGTGGGCTTGGCATTTCCAAGCAGTACCATTATGATGGTCTGTGGCAGGGAGCAGCATTCACTTTGCTTGTTTATTCATTCATTCAACAAACATTTATTGAATAAACTCTGTGGGTCAGATGCTTTCATAGGGTTATCTGATTCTTCAGCAGTATGGAGAATCCGGTAATGTTTTCTTTTTTTTTTTTTAATATGAGAAAAATATCTCTGAGAGGTTATAATCTCCCCAAAGGAAAAATAGCTCATAAATGAGGGATAGTACATTTGTACAGTTCCTTCTTCTTATGCAGGTGGTACCCTAGGCATTTTACATTTGCAAACTTCCATAATCCAGATATATTCTTGTAAGGCAAGAAGTTTTTTTTTAATTGAAGTATAGTCAAGTTTACAATGTTGTGTCAATTGCAAGGTGGTATTTTTTGAATTTTGAATGGAGAAAATATTTTTTGAGGGGGTTAATTAAGTTTATTTATTTGTTTCATTTTTCTAAAATGAGGTACTGAGGATTGAGCCTAGGTCCTTGAACATGCTAAGCACGTGCTCTACCACTGAACTGTACCCTCCTCCCCAAAGCAAGTTTTCTTACCCATTATTCTGCACCTTAGGAGTTCAAATAAATTGGCGTTGAAATCCAGATATTTTGATCCTACTATGGTTCTTTGCATTATATCCTGCTGAGGGGTGGGGAAGCAGTTCCTTTATTCATTCATTTATTCAGCAGTTTTGAGCACCGACTTTGCATCAGGGCCTGCCTAGGTGCTTGGAAACAGAAAACAAGAAATGATCCTTTTCTGCAGGGGATGGAAGCCTAGACCAAAAGCTGGGTAATGTGATCTGAGCTTCAGTAGCCATGTGCAGATGCTGAGGACAAACTTATCCCCGATTTGCTTGGACTTCCCTTGCCTTCTGGCTGGTGCACACCAGGTCGCCGCATCCCAGTGAGGCCCGCAGCCCACAGCACAGTATGTACATTGATTTAACCTCCCTTCTCGGCAGGGCCTGCAACATGAACGCCCCTGACTACGTGCAGTGCGCTGAGGACAACCAGACTCTCCCGATTGTGGTCCAACCCGTGGGGATCATCTTAGAGAATTTCTTTTGCATCTATAATGGAATCTCCTTGGTGAGCCAGATCAGACCGTGCGGCTCCCAGTGGGCACTCTGTATCTACTATAGGTATCTCTATGCGCCCGAGAATGGATGGAGTGACTTCCAGACCCACCGCAATGTCATGGGCCTTGTCACCATTACTGACTGCCTCTTGGCCAAGACCTTCTAGAAGCTCCACGCACAGAGGAGCTGTATGGCACCACGCTCTACGACTCTCAGCTCTTTGTCTTTGTGCTGTATGGGGAGGTGGCCGAGCAGCCGCAAACCGACGTGGCCTTCAATCTACGAGGACTGCAGGGTGGTGGAGAAGAGGATCGACGACTTCACTGAGTCACTCTTCATCTTGCCCAAGTCCAAGTGGCTGGATGGGGACCCCGAAAATTCTGGGGAGAAGACCCCCCTCCTCTACATCCTATTTGAGAAGGAGGACTTCGTGGGACTGGACACAGACAGCAGGCAAGTCAACCTGAAGGCCGGGCCACCCTGGCTGTGTGACAGATTGCTTCCCTACATCCAGAATGGGATCATCAAGGAGGAGGGCTTTCTTGTAGCCAAGGCGGGAAGGAGGTGTAGCCCGCCGGTTTTCAGACGTTTAAAATTAAATCCGCCTTTGTTTCAGAGAGATCCTTTTAGGGTTAGTGTGGACACTTACTCCCCCTTTTCAGCCAGGACACTTGGGGGGACCCCTGGAGTTGCTGTCCAATAGAGTAGCCACAGCTACTGTTGTTAGTAGTGCTGGGGAGGAGGCCGGTCTGAGCTGAGATGTGCTGTAGGTCAAATGCACATCAGACGCTGAAACTTGTCTAGTAAAAAGAATATAAACTATCTTGTTACTTTCTATATTGATTACACGTCAAAATGATAGTATTTTACATACAGTAGAATAAGTAAGGTCTGTTCTTAAAATCAGTTACTTGGTTTTTTTTTGTTATATTTTAAACGTGGCAACTGGGAAACGTTATTTACATGACTCTCATTTCATTCCTGTTGGACAGCCTGTCCTGGGACAGTTTCATCCCTTTGCTTATAAATGAGACTCTGAATCCCGAGACGCAGAACGAGGTGCTGGTTGAGCTCAGGGTGGAGCCGATGTCTCCTGCCTCCCAGGCCCAGCACCAGCACGGCTCAGGCCCTCTCCCCTGCCTGACAGCCACCATGCCAAGTTAGGACATCAGAAACACTGCCAGGGGCTTCCGAATTAGCTCCTTACGCAGGGAAAGGCGTGTCACGGTGTATGGGACACAGCAGGGAAAAATTCGTCCTCACTTTGTCCCTGTGATTAGGTCAAAGGCCCCACTCTGCCTTGGAAGTGCAGACGATCTCTTCTGGGCTGCCTAACCCCTCACCCTCTACTATGTTTCCCTGTGTATCTTTCAAGCTGTCCCTCCGGCAGAAGAGGGTGAGACGTCTTTGCCGAGAGGTGGTCCCCCTTTACTGGGGAGAGTGAGGTGAGCTGTGTCCCCCCGGCCTATGGCCTCGGGCCTTGAGTCTGGAGAGCGCTCATGGCGGTCCCACAGGTGACGGTCGGAGGACATGGCACGTGCTGCCGGGCCCGCTGTGCAGGAGGGGCTCTGTGATTCTCTGTGATTCTAAGGTCAGATTCTACTTTCTTGTTGTTGGTAAGATGGAGGAGAAGATGCCAGAGAATTGATAAAAAGAAAATCCACACCAGTCCTGTGAATGACAGACACAGGGGATCCGTGTCCCACCTGCGTGTGGTGCCTGGCGGGCTCTGGAATAATTTTCACTTCCTCCCCGGACATTCCTCTATTTCTTAAGGAAGGGGAGAGGCATGTCGTGGCCATGATCTGTACTTGTCCTCACAGGGCCCTGTGATCTACATGCCCACACTACACTTCTGCTCCTTGGAGATGAGGTGTCAGGTTTAGGAAACTGGGCACTGCTGAGGGCATAGCTGCCAGAACCGTGCTACACCAAGGCTGGCTCCGTTCACCTCACCTGTCACCTCCTGTTGAGTCCTAAGGCGTCATTCAAGGTAGGTGCATCGGTGCAATGAAAGCAGGGACCTCCTTCACCCCCTGGACAGACTGGTGGGTGATCAGTGGAAGCCTGGAGCCCTGCCCCAGCCCCACACCAGTGCCTCCTATTTTGTCATAGGAGGCACTGGTGACATTTTTGCTCAGCAACTGCTTGGCTCTGATTCTGCAGAGCCAACAGAGAATGCCAGCTTGTTTTTGTCTTTTGAAGTCTGCCCTTGGGATTTGGCGGAGTAGCTGGATGTGTGCTTAGCCCATAGTGGTTGACACTGTCACCATTGTTTACCCAGAACCTCGTGTACCAGGCATGGCTGCCGGCATCAAAATACAGCAGCACATTAAACCTCCCTCCTGGTGGGTCTGTCTGTTCTGGTACCATAAGGGCTCAGCCAGCATCTGAACGTCAGTGAGATAACGTGGCCAGTGAGCTCGGGTCAAGCACGTTCTCCTCCAGTGACTTTTACTCTATTGTTGCTTTTACACAGTCATTAATTTTTTAAACAATGCTTTGGTTCAGGAGCAGAACCTAATTCTCCCCTGTTCCTCTTGGTGGGAGTGAGTAAAGTTGTCCAGCTTGAAATGCGACCACATTTTGTAGCTCAGAAGCTGTCTACACGCATCTAGGTGAAGTTTTGGTTTGGGGCGCTGACCACGTTGGGGTCCCCCGGCAGCAACCCTCCCCTCAGGCCCCTGCCTTCCCTGGATCAGGAGGTGAGGGTGGGTCTCACCGTCCCTGCATCCCTGTCCTCATCACACTGACGTAATTTCTTGTAAATGCTGTCAAAGTCATTTTTGTTCTCGTGTGTTTCTAATTTTGGCTGTTCCTCGATTCCTTTTTCTATTTTCCTTTTTCCCTTATACCACCCCGTGAGCATGTTGTTGGGTCTGAAAATGTGGGCTGTGCACATCCTGCATTGGAATAGCCAGATCGCCCTCTGTGCGGTCTCCATCGCTATAAAAAGCAAAAACTTAACAGTTGCCATGATTCGTATATTATCCTAGTCATCTTATTTTCTACTTTTTTGGAATTTTTGCTATGTTAGCACATCACCCACTGGAGTTTGATATCTGTTAAAGTCCTTGCTTTGAGGAACCTGTTAGTTCGTCCTTATATTTGGTAACAAATGCTCTCTTACTAATTTTGTTTATTTGTTTTGAAGAAGTGAGATGCGAATTGATTTAGGCGGCTGCTGAGGGATTTTTTTCATGGAGTATTTAAACTTGGAAAGTCAAATTCTGCAGCACCTTGCTTGATTCTGGCTTTTACACAAACGTGCTCGGCACGAGGTTCCTGGCTGTCGCTGTGTGACGTGCGTGACGGCGCTTCCTGGCCGGCGGTCACTGGTGAGGAAGTGGCCGGCTCGGGGGTGGGCAGCTGCAGGGGACGCTGTTGGAGGAAGCAGTCACCGGTTTTTTGTTTTTTGGGTTTTTTTTTTTGCATTCACCTTCCCAGTGCCATTTACTTTACTTTGCATTCATAGAGGGGCAGGAGCGGGCCTAAAACCATGCCACTCTTTTGTTCCCTTTATGAGGCTGGTTTTTCTAAGTATCAGGAAAACATGGCCTTGTCCTAAGGAGCTGGTTCACTTGGATCTGGTGGACACAGGGACCGCTAAAGGGGACCGTAGCTTCCTCTCTGCTTCAGCCAGTGGGCATTCAGAGCCGGGTCTGTGGTTTGCCTCAGCAGCCGTGCAGGCCTCCCTGCACCGGCATTTACTTTTACCCCTTTTTGGCAGTAAATAGCTGACTCTGTGTCTGTTGCAGCTGATGTCCACCACTGACGGCCGTGTGGTTATTTTGCGGTAGTGAGTCTCCAACACCCCTGTCAGCCGTGAAGGGACCTTGCATTCTCACCCCGACCCTGGTTCATCTCACCCAGGGAAAAGGCTTGGCCACCACCGTCATGCTGGACATGAGGCCTTGTTTCTCCTTTCATGCTCTGGTCCAAATGTGGACACTTCATCCTTCACTGACTTGCTCTCGCTTGAGACAGTCCAGACTTTCTGAAAGAGTCCATCACATTCTGGGGGGGAACAGAACAGAAGTAAGAGTCGCAAGTAGGAGTCTAGGCTGTCTGGGTTGGCAAATGCAGGCTGGGATCTGTGATGGCCGGTCTGTGCCCTGGAAACTGGCCTTTCCCGTGGCTCCCGAGAGAAAAGGGGTCGGAGCGAGAACAGACTTGCCTGGGTTCCTACCATCCTCATCTGCTCACTGACAGGAGTGTCAGCTAACTAGGAGCTCCCCCAGACCTCGGGCCCTTCAAAGCTCAGACCACGGGAGATCCTTGAGTCCCTTCTTCTGGTCCTTCTTTGTGAGAATCCAGTGCCTTCTGAGGTGACTGGCAGCAGGAGATGCCTCCCCCTCCAGGGAACTCCCTTCGGAGGACTGTGACTCAGTGCACCTTGCTGTGAGCTTGTGGGTTTCCATCGTGCTCCCTGCAGAACCAGACTTGAGACTGGCTTAGCGACAGAAATAACAAGACTGATTCCAGGGCAGGGCCAGGTGGAGGGAACAGTGGAAATTGAATGTGACCTCAAACACCTAGGTGGGTGCTGGGGCTGTTACTAAAATGGGGAGCCTGGGAGGTACCTGCCAGGAATCGAAGTCTAGAGTAAATGGTGGACATAAGGCCTTTTTTTTTGACATATGGCATTTTTAAGATGCCATTTGTCATCCAAGTTAGGACTTCCAAGAGGCACTCGTGTCTATGAGCCTGGGGCTCAGGTGAAGGAGCCGGACTAGAGATACACATTGGGATTCGTCATTCTTAGCTGGTGTTCACAGCCGTGCAAGTGGATCAGCTCATCTCAAGAGGTGCAGACTGTGTCTGAGGGGGGGCAGGGCTGTGCCTGGTTTGGAGGAAAGCCCGGACCATGCAGCTATGGTGTGTCAGTCAGCGGCGTTTGTGATTTTCAGAGCAATGGCATTTATCCTTAAGGTTCTGGGGGGTGGGCAGGGCCACACAGGAAGAAATCTGAAGAGAGGGTTTTGGCCACGTGTGCGCGTCTTGGGACGATCCAGAGGCTGCAGGGTCCAGAAGGGGAAACTCCTCAGAAGCTGGAGTCGGAGTGGGGAGTTGGGAGAATGTAGTCACACTCTCCTGTGATGAAGGGAGGGAGGCCTAGGGAGTCCGCACCCTAGCGGACTCTCTTTCCCACGAACAAAAGGCAATCAGACAGAAGATTTGAGGTAAGAAGGGATGGGCGTTGGGAGAGGAGCCAACCTGGAGAACGGTGGTTGAACAATTCTTGAATAGTCTCCCTGAAACATAGAGTTAAAAAAACCCAGACTCTTAAGAATATTGATAGTGACTGGGGAGGAGGCAGTTGTTTTTCTGACCTCCTAAGGGTAAGGTATGTATCCGGGGATATACAGAATAATCGGGCAGTCTGTTCCTGGGGCTTCACCCTTACCAGGGGGAACAGTGCAAGTTTAAAGGGGCAGAAGGGCAGCGGAGGGAAACTAGCCAGGTCCCGTGTCACGTACCAGTCGGCCGCCCTACTTGCGTGTTGCATTCACATCCATGCCTCCCAAGTGGGCGGTGGCAGCCCCGTTTTGAAGATTGGGAAGCCTCCTCAGAGGTTTAAGGAATTGGTTCATTTAGCAGCTAGTAAATGCTGTAGCAGGATTCCAGCAGGGCCTTGTCAGACTTCAAGGGCATGTTCTCTCTACTAATTCCGGTTGTACCTGAAATGGTGAAGTGAGTCAGTTTCGGAGCCTTTCAGAGAAAGTACGCTTTAAGTGCCTCAGGACTGTTGCACAAAGCTCAGTGTTCTTTCATGGTTCGGAACCACCGCAGTGCTTTTTGCCCCACAGATGTAAGGTCTTACTCCTTTGACGATGGCGTGGTTGTAAATGACATACAGGTGCAAAACCACACTTAGCAGCTTCTGAAGGGAAACTCTCCTGTTCTCCCTTGATCGGCTTTCTTCCACGGGATGTAACTGTGCTGCAGCTAAGGCCTGAGCTTTCCGTATGGAGTGAGGGTTTGATATCCAAATTTAGCATAAAACAGTCAGATGGAAAAAATCGAAGATGACAATATATTTTGGGGTTTCATTGGACAAGACATACTATCTGTTAATGGCTCATAAAGCTAATGAAATTGAGTACAGAACATTGCATTTCTTACTTTCTACTGAGAGCTGTCTTCCAACATAAGGTTCTCTTCTTTGGAACTTCAGCTCAGCCACTAGGGCGCCTGTCATTGTGTTGGTGTGATTGCATTTACACAGTGCATGTAATCTGGGCTTCCTTAGCCCCAAACACTCCAGTGCAGAATCATAGGCTGTAGCCATCCCTTAGTTATACAAATACTTCTAAAACTATATGATACCAAAAAAAAAATAAATAATAAAAATAAAGAGAGAGAGGGAGAGTGCCTTTATCAAAGTTCCTTTGGATTTTAACTGCAAAGTGTTGTTGAGCAGCTCTGGTTTCCTTTGGATATGAATATATACATTTCTTTGCATGTAACTTGGATTTCAGGCTTGAACACCAAGCTCTTGTTTTCCATGAGCCACAAAAATCATAGCCAAATGACACACGTATGAAACAGTTTATTCTCTTTATCTGAGACAGAATCCTTGAATTTGGGACTTGAGCTGCGACTTTCCTGTTTGCTCTTCCCACCCCTCTTGTCACCTCACTCCTTTTTCCCACGTGGCCTCCAAGAGGTCATGGTCTCATAGGAGCAGGTGGACAAATACCAGTTGGTCGCCAAGCAGTGCTGCTGTAGATGGAGCCCAGCCAAGAGCTAAAGGACATCATCAGGGAGGACTTCCTGGAAGAAATTGGCTCTACATTCAGTTCTGGGGACAGAGTAAGAGTCAGCCAGGGGAAGGAATCAAGAGGGTGACTCAGGTGGCAGGAGCAGCCCGGGTAGAGGCCTGGAGGCTTGTGGGGTGGGGACTCGGGGAGACTGCCCTGTGTGGTCCAGGGTGGTGGGTGACCCTGCTTTGAAGGACACTGGAGAGGGCCTAGGGGTGGAGGGCTTTGGAGGAGCTTGGTTTTTACTAGAACTGACACAGAAGAGGCAGTGAAGGGTGTCAGCAGGAAGTGACCCTTAGGAGAGCAGCTCTGCCTGTCCTTTTGAGTCCCACCCCTTCATTCTTTTATTCACAACACACGCAATTCTGAGTGTCTAGGGGAGAGGGGGTGGACCCACAGTAGTAAGCAAAATGTACTTGCTTCTTGAGAGCTTAGCAGTGTCAGAAGTTGACTTAGATTAAAATGTTTTATTAACACAGCAGGGCACCTAATCCAAAGTGCGGAGGTTGGAGGGAAGGAAGACTTCCTTGACAAACAGTTAAAATGAGCCTGGAGGCTAGTGGGAAGTAGCAGCAGGTCACGGGGCCCCTGAGGTCACTGGGGACCTGGTACTGAGGTGAGGATGGACAAGCAGGGTCGGGGGTGGGGCTAGAACTCTACCAGGGAGCCTCTGATGGGTTTGAAGTGGGGGAGATGTAATCAAATTTGTGCTTTGGGAAGGCTGCCTTGGCTGTGTGTGTGTGTGTGTGTGTGTGTGTAGCGGGGAAGAGGGGGAGAGTGTCACCAACTGGGAGGGTCATTAGAAGACCATTCACAGGCTCGGAGGCCATCAGTGGGAGAGGGGCGTCGGGACTGCTTGGGGACCGCAGGGGCAGAGTGGATGCCGGGTTTCCTTATGTGGAGGGCTTGTTAGCGGGGTCGCTCTAGCGACACCTTGTGGCTGGAAGTAAACAGATGGAGGCCGCCAGGTGGACTTACCTCTTCTCTCCTTCCCTGCCTTGTGTGATGATCTTAGCTCTGCCAACATATGGAACAGAAAAGCTAAGTTCCAGAGTAGCCCAGGACTTTGCTGGGCTCGTTCAAGTGAGAGCAGATAGGATTTAGGCTTGTGTTGAGATCTGTAAGTTAACTTAGCTAGAAACGTCCTGTCTTTTGGATTTTCATAGGGGTAGTAATTCTTGATAAAGATTGCTTTCTTGGTGAGAGGAAATTTAATACAACTGATGTCTTTCTCAAAAAATATCTTATCTTTTAAGAAATTTAATATTCAAAATAATAGGAATATTTTAAAATGATAAACTAAGGCTTTCGTGTAGTTTCTTTGGTTTCTGAGTTGATGTGTAGGTAGACCCTTTGCATTACATAATAGCACATCTTTGACAGTATTTAAAGAGCTGTTAGTGAGCGCCCCCAATTTGAAAGCATCATTAAAGCTTGCTCTGAAATAGTGAAGTCATATAGGTCTTGTTTGCAGAAGCCAGATATTTGGTTTATAATCTGCAGCATAGCTCCCTTTATAAAATAATAATAGATTCAAAATTAACAAAGTGGAAAATAATTGATTTTTTTTAAAAAATGAAACATAAACTTTCTTGTGCTATTGTTGCAACTGGAAATTTTGAAAAGAAAAATCCTATTGTAATATCATCTAAGTGAAATACATATATGTCTGTCACATTTGAATAGTAACTGCACAGTGGTTTTTGAAGTCAGGATCATTCCAGCTCAAATACTGGCAGTGATGGTTGCTGGTTTTCAATGGAAGAGCCTAAATTTGCTTTCTTAGCTTTATTCTTTTCTTTTCTTATATTTTCTTTTCTTTTCTTTTCTTCTCTTTTCTTTTCTTTTCTCTCTCTCTCTCTTTTTTTTTTTTTTTTTGGGTAGTGCGAGGGTTGAGTAGTGCTGTGCCAGCATGATTTGGGGGCAATTTGTGGGCAGATGTCGTGCAGCAGCAGTGAGATATTTCCATGCATTTTACTTTCCGGACATCACCAGGGAACATGTGTGGTTTGTGCCTGCAGGATGGGATGCTGCAGGACTCCCTGGTCCATCAATGTTATGTCTTGGAGCTGCTCCGGTCAGTGAATGATTTTCTGTGGCTTGGAGCTAATGTGGTCTGATGCAGATGATCAGATGTGTAACTAAAGTACTGTTACTTGAAATAAGAGAAAAGCTAGCAAAAATGTCTCTAAAATACAGGATGAGGGAGGAGAATTGGCTGAGCTGCTTGCAGTGGGGAATATTCTCAGGTGACTCCCTCACTGTGTCTCCTGTCACTATCCCCACAGCCCTGCATGGCAGTCCTACTGAAGCAACCATGCACTTTCTCAGAAACGCGCTGAATTTCCTTGTGCCTCTGATTGTTCACTTTTTTTTTGAAAGCACATCTTGCCCTTTGCTTATATGCCATCCCTGCTAGCCACCACTTACACTCATTCTTCTGGACCTCGTCCATATATAGCTGCTGAATGAAAGAACAAAATGTACTATCTCCATTTAGTGGAATATTATTCAGACATAAGTGTGAATAAAAAAGAAAAAATAAATAAAGGGGAATATGAAAAAAGCCATCTACTCTGGGTAGTCCACCCTGACTGCTCAACCCGGCCTTTTCCCTTTGAAACCCCACCCCTTATACCCCACTCTACTATTTTTGATAGTATTTACCACCTTCTAATAAAGTTTAACATTTTCAAAAAAAAAGAGACATGCTGATACCACTTCAACATGGGAAAGCCTTGATAACAGCACGTTAACTGAAAGGAACCAGACACAAACGGCCACATATTGTTGATTTCAGTTATCTTAGAAATGCCCAGAATTGGCTCATGCAGTGGCAGAGAGCAGATGATGGTTGCAAGGGGCTGGGTGGAGGGGGGTTGTGGAGTGACTGCTAGTGACAGGGGTGTTCTATTGGGGTGATGAAGTGTTCTGGAAATAGATGGTGGTGAGGGCTGCACAACCGTGAGTGTGCAGAAGACTGCTGAGCGCTGTCTCTGGGAGTGCTTGTTGTTGGGGCGGCTTTATTTTGTTCTCATCCTGTAATGTGAAGGGTCATCTTGTGCTGAGACCATTCAACTCCTGTGAGTGGTAAGGCTAAGAGACTTTGCAGAGTCATGTTTCTTTTTTCCCCCTTGCTGAGTGTAGGCAAAAATGGTTTAAGCCTGAGAAAGTGCTCCATATGCAGAAATGTCTTTCAGTTTTGGCTGGTGTAAAAATCTTGTGAGCTTTTTAATCATTTAGGACAGTCTGTAGGGGGAAACAGCCTGTGAAGCCTGGGTGAGACTTGGAAGAGCCGCGCTACCCTCCCAGACACGGGTGGGGATTTCACCCCCATTCAGGCAGTGAAGGGCCAAGACCCGTGAGAGGAGTTGACAGTCATGAATATTTATGTGTATCCGCTGCTTCATCTTGGATATTAATTTCTAGCTGAGTCATTTTGTGGTGGCAGCCTCATCCTGCATCAGGAATTTATAGTATCTGCTCTTTGAGGTGAAGAGCTGACAGACTTGATTATTTAACAGTCTATCTTGTATTGATATCTCAGATTCCTTTGTCAATCGCAAAACAGCAGAAATACAGACGTCCTTTAATGCCGATGTGACCTGGAGCAGGTTTAGTTTCTGTACCTCAGTGACCTTATCTGCGTGTGGGGAAGATGATAACAGTGCTTCCCTCAGAGGGGCTGGTGAGAGGAGACTGAGAAGCACAAATGGAAGACTTACACGAGATGCTCATGAATGACAAAATTTAGTGCTCTCAGCCTGGTGAGGCCTCAGGGGCAGAGATGTCAGAACAGAGCAGTCCTAGCCGGAGTTCGATCCGCATTGGCAGGTTTTATGATCACTATCACCACTGTGGGTTATCAGGTAGTTTTAAGACTTGGTAATATGAATTCATGAAAAATGTTAAAGACTAGACAACTCAGATCCGGTTAACATAGTTCTCAAGATTTCCTGTGAGAAATGGATATTTTTTCCCCATCTTAAATCTGAGTGGATTCTCTAAAAAAATTCTGTAGTCCTCCATCTTTTTCCTTTAATTCTCCTTTTTTTTAAATAAAAGTTTTTAAATGGAGTTACTGGGGACTGAACTGAGGGCCTCATGCGTGCTGAGCACATACTCTCTCAACTGAGGTATACTCTCCCCCATAATTTTTTTAAACTTTACTTTCTTAGTATTCAGAGGTTAGAGGCCTCTAATTCTTTTTTTGGAGACTTGTCCATAAACCGGTAAATCTAAAATTAATGGACAAAATTTGGTTTATTAAAAAAATCATTAGAACTTTTATCAATCCATTCAAAAGGGAATGCTTATTGAGTTAAAATGTTTCTCCTTTATGGTGATTTCTAATTTTTGGTCTAGCTTAACTTATTAAAAGTAATCCTCATCATCATAATGACCAAGCTTGCTGTGAGTGGACACCTACCAAAGGCTAAACTGTTTTTCTCATGTTTTACTTCAAAGCAGGTGTTTGACGGTAGGTATCAATGTCTCCTTTTTGCAGCTGAGGGATTGAGAGGTGGGCAGCTTGTCCCAAATCAAACGCAGCTGGCGGTGCCTAGCTCGGTGCTGGAACCCAGGCTGCACAGGATGCATTCTCAATTTCTCCTCTGATCAGCCTCCCGTTGAGTGGTTCCCGAACTCCTGTGAGTCCATAAATGACCGATTTTGGCGATCTCAGCCTGATGAGGCCTTCAAAGGAGAGACACCAGTGAGAATGTGAGACAGAGCGGCATAAATTAAAATTGTACATTTTCACAAATGTTGCATTCTCAGGTAATGACTTAAATAGTTTATGTTTTCTTTATATTAGTGCTATGTAAGCACTAAAAACAAAACATTAAAAATGATTATAGTGCAAAATAGGAGTGGGCTTTGAAAGTCCAATCATTGCTAATGATGTTGCTTGTTTTTCTCTAGTGGTGCTTATTGACAGAATAATTTACAATGACTGAATTTGTTTTATGTATGTAGTCTTAGTATGGAGGAAAAGTTTGTCAGTGCATATTGAAAGTAAAATCTTTACTCTTTTCTTTCCTGATGATAAATATGTACGTTGTTTCCATGGCTTAAGTATATTTCCTCATTTGTGAAATTTGAGTGATGCCGTTTACCATGTCTGACTGTGAGAGGTAGACGCCTTGTATACAAAGCATCCAAGAGCTGCTTAGTAAAAATGTGCTGTCACAATGACAGATAGTTTAGAAGGATCAACTGTGAATACTAAAGAGGGTGGCTTGTTTCTGATGCATATTCAATATGGATATATATGAATATGGCTTAAAGTAACAAGGATTCAGGGTTTTGTGTGTGTGTGCGCGTGCAGTATGAAGTTTTAATGAAATCTGTATCATTCTATTGAGACAGGGACTAGTTAAATTGACTTAAGCAGACGACCTTGAAGATTATTTACACAGAATGTGTATTGTTACAACTCAGTGTTCATGCTGCCGTGTAACTATACACTCAGACATTTAAATTCGTAGGACTCTGACCAGAAGCATTAAGTTTAGAAAAATCCACATTGATCATTTTCAGGGAATAAGCTTCTCTCTTTTGTGATTAAAGAAAATTTTGATTTATTTTTCTGCACTCTTAATAGGTTTTAAAATATCAAAACATTGATTTGACATGTCAGCTTTTTTAATAGAAAAAAGCTCATGCTGTTTTAATATGTAAATAAATGTTTTTGTATTTCAATACACTTCTATGATTTCCTGGCTCTTTGAGAAGTATTTTGCAAGATACTTAGATTACCTCCTGTTGGAAAAATACAGACATGACTTTTATGAATATAGGCCTAGTACAGGTCTGTTGGTTTTTGCTACAGTGCAAGACATGAGGACTAGGAGAGCAGTATGTGCTACATAAGCTTTTAGTTATCTGATTCTTGTTTCTGATCCACAGGCAATTTTTGTGTTGCACCTTTCCAGGCAACCAGGAAGGCCTTTTAAGCCATAGGTGGCGCTGTTACACCTTCTTACAGTCTTAACTTCCCTGTTTGTAAAGGAAGTCTTAAACAACGTTTTTTTTTTTTTTTTTTGATTCCTTTGCTTAGTGCTTCAGGGTAGCACAATGTCCATTATGTCTGACTACCTGGAACTATTATTCTGCTTATGTCTTAGTTTTATTCTATCATCTCGCTGTGAACATTTCAGACTTCCTGTGCAAACAGTTGCAACATCGGACTTTTCTTGCAGTGTTAGAAACCAGTGAGCCGGGATTTTATAAAAGAGCTAGAAGCGGCCTCTGGAGCACCTTAAAGCTGAAAAGTGTACTGAGTTCCCTAAGTATTATCCCCACCGCTGTGTGTCAATGGGTGGTAGGAGATTTGGTACATATACAAAGGGGTGTGGTGTTTTGACTTGGGTTTGCGTGCACGCGCTGCCACTGAGCTACGTGATCCTGAGTCAGTTCTTTCTGAGTTTTTCCCTCGTCTGTGAGATGGGGACACTCATTTCTGCTTTGTAGAATTGTGAGAATTAGAAATTATGTAAAGTGTTTAGCACAGTGTGTATGACAAGAGGGCTCATAATCTTAACTGCTTTTTGGTGTGAAGCCATCATTTGATAGTCTTTGGCAATTACTGAGAAACAGGAAAATAAGAAAAGCTGGTTTTATGATGAAAGATATTTGAGGAGGTTCCATAGTTCCTATACACATAATTTAGCATCAGCAGAGTCAGGACAGTTACACAGTCGCCCTGAACCAATGTTAAGCCACAGAATTTTTGTTACTTCATATATGTTGGGTCTTAAGGGGACCCAATACTTATACACATGTTGTGTCCAGCAGCCAACTGAGAGATGACAAAGAAGAACAGGCAGGCGATAAATGTCTCCTTTATTACTGATGAAGCCACGTTCTCCATGAAATTCAGGGCTGTGGGAGAGTGAGTGTCATGACACTATGTCCCAGAATTAGAGACTTACGCAGTCCCAGGTAACTCTGGTCCACAGCGAGCATTCCCTTGAGAGATTCTGACCCATAATGCACAGGACTGTCTTGCCATGGAACTGAGCATCCCGGCTGCTTCCTAAGGGTGGCCAACACTGGAGGGGAAGGAAAGCTTTCATATGCCCTGCTTGTCTCCCCGGACTCACACCTCAATCTGTTAGTGTGAGGAGGGCTAGCCGTGGGCCAGTGGTCAGGAGTGTGAAGGGAGAAGCAGTCTCCCATGGACCAGAGGAGTGGGGAGGAGGGAATCCCCCCTCAGTTTAAACAGGTGGTGGCTTGAAACAGAAGGGTGCTCCTCAAGAGTTTATAAGAGGGGAAATAAGGATTTCCTTTGGGACTCAGAATAGTCATGAAACACATAAGATGATTAGATGGGAGACTTGTAAATCATTTTCTTATTAAATTGAAATTTGTTGGGCACCAAAAATGTGCTACATTCTTTTCTGAGAGTTTTACAGAAATGAATCCTCCAATTTTCACAACAAGTGAGTAAGAAAGATTTGATTGTTATCCCAGGTTTACAGTGTGGAAATTGAGGCACACAGAGGGTAAGTAATTTGGCCAAGGTAACAGAGCTAGTAAGTGGCAGAGCTGGGATTTAAATCCTGGCTATCTGGTTTCCAGGCTCCCAGGGATGGGCTTTGGGTGTTTACAGGTATCTGCATCCCTGGATCTCTGTACCTCTGCATCAGTTAGACCAGAAAGGACAGGGAAAGTGGAGTTATACAGGTGCTCACAGTCGTGTCTCAGCCACTGTCCATGGAGTGTGCCCCGTGATTGGCATTAATTGTTTTCCAGGCAGTAGATCTGTTCTTATAACAGAAATTTAGTCCATTGAGTTAATCTAGAAACCCTTCCTGCTCTGCTTCTGTCCATGCTTGCCATGTGACTGCCTGCCCGAGATTGGGCCGTGGAGGAGAATCTGTACTCATGGTTGAACTCTGATATTTCAATCTGGTTTGTAGTTTCACATCTCCTGTTACATTAATAAATTAAATTTCTGGTTTTCTTGCATCAGTGTGTCATAAGTTTGCTTAATGTGAAACCAGTCCATGGGAGCCCAGGGGTGCTGACGGTATAATTTCTGAGCATGTGGCATTTCTACCCGTGCAGAAATGGCTGGAGGATGTCCACATTCCTCACTGATTTCTCCCAGCAGCAGGGTCCTCTCCCACCCCCGGATGTGAGGATGGGATCTCTCTGAGTAGGCCATTCAGAGGCCGAGTCCACCAATCCGAAAATGATGAAGTACCTGGAAGTGGGTTTAATAGAAGACAAGGGCTTCCAGGTTGTCAGATGTGCTGTTCGAGTCCATTTGGTGAAAAGCTGTCCACTGTCTGTGGTTGAGCTGCTTCTTTGCTGTTTAAAAGTCTGTATTACATGAAGGGATTTTAAAAAGCAGAAAGGTGTGATTTCAGGTGGTACATCCGCACCGGTGAGTAGTGCTGGATGACCGCCTGTGTGAGGAATAGACAGAGTCTTACAAACTTCATAAAACAGCTTTTAAAGCTCTTCCATCTGAGTGCACTTCGTATGGGGTCCAGTTCATGACTGGTCGCGCTGAGAGGGCACGTAACTGATGATGGCAGAAAGGACACGGAGGCATCAAAAAGGTCCCAGACATGTTCTGTGTTTAGAGGATGGGGCACAGAGTAACGTATTTGAGCTGGTTTTTCATTGAACACTTTTGAGTATTTTCTAGGACTCCCCAATCCCCCATGGTTCCATGCAGCTGGGTGTCCCCTCAGTGCAGCTCTGTCAGCGCTTGCCCTGGGCTGACGCGGTGTCACGGGGAGCAGGACGGTCAGTGTCCCCGGCTCCTCCGAGCTCCGTCTCCTCATCCGCAGAGCCGGGTTTCTCATCCGTGTCTACTTAGTAGGATTGCTGAGAATCACACGTGATGGTTGTCAGGTGTGATTTGTGGTTGTCTCTGTGATTGGCGTATAGTCAATATTTGATAGAAACACTTGTTTTTTATTATAATTGTGGCTCCTAGATTGCAGTGGTTTTTAGTCTGCATTTATTTTTTTATATAAATTTATTCTTATTTTTAAGTAAGCACTTGTATTTATTTATTTTCATGAAGGTACTGGGGATTGAAGCCAGGAACATGTGCGTGCACAACAGGTGCTCTACAATGGAGTTATACCCACCCTCCTTGTCTGCACTTAAAAATAAATATTTCAATACACAAAATATTTCTTAAACACCATCATGGGTCCTATTTTCTGCATAGACAATTGAATACATATGCCATCTCAATAAGAATAAATGTCATAGGGACATACCTTTCTAAATCTGTTTACATGTTTTAAAACGATCATAGCTAGTGAAAAACACGAGTCTTGGATCCACTACTTCTTAGGGTCTGCTTTGCCATCATGGGGAATTACATTCTACAGAGAAGGCTAATTGGATCTCATTGATATTTGGATGATTTTGCAATGTTCAAGGCTTTCAAAAGCTGACCGTTTTGTATTTTAAACTAACTACAAAGTTATCTTCTAGAAGTTGTAAGTCCTTAGCTTGTGAAGTGCCCAGTAATTCAGTTTGTATATGTCTGTGTCTCTGTGAACGTGTATGTGTGTGATTTCAGGAATGTAGCAATAAGTTCCATATAGCCTTCTGAAATCTTTCTCCTCCAGTTCAAGGTGTAGGTATATATTTACACAAATAAATTGATACTCTTTTGTGATTTGGCATATTGGTGGGAATAAGAGGTTCTCATAATCGTTTCAGAAGGGTTGGGGAGCATGAGCTTAGAAAATGGGAGGAGATAGAGGCAGGGAGGTTCTTTAAACTTTGTGCAAGATGAGAAACAGTAGCTTTTCTTTTTTCTTCTAAAGCAAACTGGCACTGAATTGTAACATACTAATACTCAGAATTGCTTTTCTGATCAGAGGCAAGTGCCTCAGATTTTTCAAGGCAACATGAATGATGAAATGTGTTTTAGCAGTTATCTTTAAAAGTAGTTTTATTTTTCAAGTATAAGTCTATAGACTGTTCTTTTTTTCCAGCTGTACAAGAATTTCTCATTGATCCAGGTACGTGATCAATGTGTTTAGTTTCTTTGGGTTATTTATTTTTTTTAAGTGCTTGATTCATTCTGGTGTGAATGAATGTTTAAAATTTCTGGATTTTGATCTTTAAAACTTGCTGATTTATCAGAACTGCAAAAAACCTGATGTTTGTTCCTTGTTTGGTGGGGCAACCTATTGATTTATGTTGTCTGTTGTAGAGGGAAATTCTTCCTCTAGCCTGTAGATAATTAAGTGAATGGTTTGCAGTGTGCCTTAAAAGTTATTTGAATGCATTGAGCATGTTTGTCCAGTGAATTTTGGATTGAGTCATAATAATGACTTTGCTTTGATTCTGTGGCTTTTGTCCTCTCCACAAGAATTTGAATTCTGTTGCATTTTGTATTCGTGTTCTTAACAGGGGAAGGAATTTTGCATTTTTTACAGAGGTGGGTTTTCCTATCCCCTCTGAATTCCTTCTGTAATTGATACAGCGAAAATCTGTTATTGCAGTGCTTAATTATTTCATAAAAAATTTTTTGGCTTAATCAGAAACAATGACAAAGAATGATAATAAAAAATACGAAAACCTTCCTTCCTTTGAAGAATAGAAATGAGGTGGTCAGGCTCACGCATGCTTTGTACCTGACACACTTACTCTCATGTCATTGTGTATCATGAGTCGGAGATGGAGTTGCTTCAGGTTTATAGATTTTTGTTTTAACATTTGTGTTGAATTCATTCTCTAGGCATGATGATTCCTGTTGCCTTTGTGGAAAGTGTAGATGAAGGGAAACAAATGCTTTGTTTTGTTTTCAGGAGGCCTGAGATGCTGATGAGAAAAGAGTAGAGGGTGGGCTGAGGAAAATAGTGACAGACCCTCATCTCCAGGCTGAAATTGATGAACAAAGAAATCAATTAAGTGTATTGGTATTTGACTAATAGAAGTCAGACAGCCCAGACTGTCTAGTTATGCCCAAAGGAAAGTACTGAATTCACCTGCAGAATTAGGTGCTTTACCATGTAGAAGCAGCTTAGAGCAATCAGAAAAATCAGTCTTATGATGAGATATAAAAAGAATATAATATCTTTTATTTCTGAAACTTTTCTACATTAAGTTGTGTAGAGCTAAAATTAAGTTTCAAGCACCAGGAGTTAAGAGTTTAGGTGGTTCTGTGGGATCGTTATTCAGGGATGTGTCTAGACCCTGCTGGAGTGGCCGAAACTGGCAGGAAAAGATCCAGAGCCAGGATTTTTCATCCTAGGATGTCCTCCATAATGGTTCCATGTGGGAGCCCATGATTGAGTTAACAAGTTGTAACACATCCCAGCCGCCTGTCAACTTTAAGAAGAAAAAATGTGCTTATTAACTGCTTTAAAGCAAACACCTGTGCATCCTCACTCCTGTCTCCTTGCCATAAAAAGCAGAGACAATGCCTTGCTTGCATATTTGAGGTTATAGATAGCACACTGCTTATTGCACAGCAATGACCCAGGCCCTCAGCTATAAACGCCAGGCCTGCGTGGTGTTAGATAGTCTATTATCCCCAAAACAGGGACCAGGCTGGTCTGGTGGTCTGCTTTGTAATGAACATGTCTAAAAAATGTATCTTGTTCCCCTCAGCCCATGACTTCCCTAAAGGTAAACTAAGCCTTAGTACTCATGGTGGAGTCTACAATCTCTGTCTCATCCCTTCTTTCCCCAAGTTCCTGCCTACTATCTCACAACTGTTATTGACTTTTTACTTTGATTATACACAATAAATATGGGAGCATTTGAGAGACTCGTGGATTTGGCTCCCTAATCCCTCTCGCTTTCTTTCCTTTTTCCGCAGTCTTGAGAATTTCATTCCGTGTCGGTAAGACTTCCGCCAGCCAGAACCCACAGTTCCAGGTGAGAAGGATGCAGGCTTTATCCCTCCTACCCGAGGGAGAGAGAGGAGATAATTGAGATATGCTCCCCTGTGGTCCCTTCCTGCCCCAGGGCCACTCCAGTTCACCTGCAGCCTTCTGGCCTCTGCTCACAGGGCCTCTGTCCCAGGATTGACCGCAGCCTTTTATTCCCTTGTCAACATTCCCTGTGCCTTTCAGAGGTTGCTCTCTTCTCTGCAATTCAACCCTGGCAGATGTGATGGTGGTCAGCGTGCTGATGGGCAGTTACTTGGGGACTCCCAGGAGCCATGCTGATTCTCCTGAGTCATTCGGGGTTACAGAACTGTCAAGCACTGCAGGAAGACCATTCACGTGAGTTCAACACAGCATTACATCACTTTCATTTTATTTTTGAATTTTCAGTGGAGAAATTATTTGTAGCACACTGTTCCAGATTTTAGGCCGCCTGCTTTCCTCACCACCATTTCCTTGTTGGCTCTGGTGCTTGTTTTAAGAACCAGGTTTCTTCTCTGGTCATTTGTAGCAGCTGGGCTTGCCGAATCCTTGATTTGCATTTGAAGCAGAATGCTTCTTCGTGATGTCAAACTGATTTTCCTTGTCATGTCTGAATATTTCTTGGACACTCAGCAACAGTTTCAAGTGAAATGCTCTTGTCCAATTTCGGTTAACTAATATTTGCTGATCTCCTGCTTTCATGCTGAGGGCAGTTTCTTCTTCCTGTAATAAATGTTAGCAATTTGCATTTACTATGGAAGGTACTAATCCGAGGTGCTTTTGTTCTTAACAGTTTTAATACAAATCACCCATTAAAATGTACAGCGGATTTTACTCTATGCCCAGAAATGTGCATCCCAGTCAATCTTAGAATATTTTCTTCCCCCCAACAGGAAACCCAGTACGCATAAGCAGACATTATCAACTTCCCCATCCTCCCCAAGCCCCAGGGAGCCACTCTTCTGTCTCTGTGGATTTGCCTGTGCTGAACATTTCATGCAAATCGAGTCACTTCATGTAAGTGGAACCGTCTATTTTGACTGACTTCTTTCACACTGAGTAACGTTTTCAATGTTTGTCCATGTTGTGGCCTGAGTCAGTACTCTATGCTTTGCTATTGCTGAATAATATTTCACTGTATGGCTGGGCCCCTTTATTTACCCATTCATCACGTGATAGTCATTTGGGTTGTTTCTGTTTTTTGGCTCTGAAAATTAATGGCGAAAAGTAATGGTGAATATTCCTGTAGGAGTTTTTATGTTAACATTTGTTTTCAGTTCTCTTACTTGTGTGCCCAGGAAGCAGAATTGCTGGATCATTCAGAAGCCAAATGTTCAACTCTCTGAGGACGTGCCAGGATGTTTTCCAAAGTGGTCACGCTGTGTTACATCCTCACCAGCAATGGCTGCGGGCTCCGCTTCCTCTGTGTCCTCATTAGTGCTTGTTAATCTTTTTTTGATTTTAACCTATTGTAGTGAATGTGAAGCGGTTTCTCCTAGTTGTTTTGACTTGATTTCCTTTAGAGCTAATGTTATTGAACACCGTTTCATTGTGCTTATTGGCCATTTGTATATTTTCCTTGAAAAATATCTTTTCAGATTCTTTTTTCATTTTTTAATTGAGTTGCCTTTTTATTGTTGAGCTGTGGAATTTTTTTTTTGATACACAAATTCCTTATCAGATAAATGATTTGAAAAAATTTTCTCCTGAGTGTTGTTTTTTCACTTTCTGGATGGTGTCTTTTGAAGCAAAGTTTTAAAGTTTAATGAACTCCAATTTATCTCTGTTTTCATTTTTCCTTGTGCTTTTGGGGTAATATTTAATATCTGATGTATTTTATTAAAACTTGTATATATAAAATAACTTAATTCTTAGGACCGTTCTAGGAGATGGGTGTGGTTGTTGTCCCCAGTCTATGCATCGGAGACTGAGATGCAGAGAATTTGACTGACATATTAGTGTCAAAGCTACCCAGTGCTGTGGGAATTCAGACCCTCATGTTTTTCCCTAGCATCTGAGCTCAACACCACCATGCTCCAATCTTTCCAGGAAACGTTAATGAAAAAATCTTTACTTTTTTGATTTCTTGTTAGATTTTTTTCTTATTGGGGACCTCAAATTCTCATTTTCTTTTCGGATATCAGTGTCGATTTATTTTAGGTCTCATGTAGGGAGAAGCATTGCTATCAGTTAACTTCTTTATTACTCACTCTCCAGTGATGATTGTTGCTAGTTGATCTAATCAAGTCATGCTTAAGTCTTTCCTGCTCATGACACTAACAGCAGAGTCATGACTTATAGAATGCTCAAAGAAGAAAGTACTTGATTGATTTTATTTTGCCAACCAATCAAACCAATCAAATAAAACCCTGGTGTTGACACAGACTATAAGCCCTCCAGAATAGGGTCACTGTCTTCATTGTGTTTCATTTGTTGGGTCACAGTGTCTGGATAGTGCCTTGCTGTCCAGCAGTTTTGTGAGGATACGGTGCTCGTGAATCATTGTAAGGACAGAATTTTGACAACAGACTGTGTTGTTCATTTCACGACGGGAAAGGTAATATAGAATTACTGTTCAGATCTGTTTTAAAATTAAGCTTTGAATTTTGAGAATAGTTCAAGAAGCCACACAAAGCTCTTTTTCACTAATTTTAGATCTATCTTAGACACATTATGTTTACATAGCAGAGTAACTTATCAAGTAGATTTGACAAAAGGAGTGTTATATTGATTATTTGTTTTAGTTGAAATATTCTACCAGGGATAAAGTCATAAGTGCCCATAAATGAACAAATATATTTGTATTTAAATGCAACATGGGAGCAGACTACATATGTTTCTATATAATAAATATGACTGTGTGTTTTAGTCTTTCTGTCAGTGTTTTAATAGTTTTTCAGCAATTTTGTAACTTTAGAATTCTTCTATGGAAATCACCCCCAATTCTAGTGCAGTTTGTACTGTGTATCCTGTCTTATGCATGGGATTCCACTGTCCCCTCAGTGAGGAATTTCCTCTCCTATTGTGTTAGGAGCAGAGTTAAAGGAACTGTGATTTCTAGGCCTTTGCTCTCCATGTGTTTGCAGTTGGCTCTTGGTCACGATTTTCCCTTTCCAGAGTTTTCATTGTTAAATTAGAATTTCTGAAAATAACTATTAATATGTTGCATTGGTCTCCCTAGAAACTTGACGTCTTTGTGCTTTTCAGTTTTCAATTTATGAAAAATGCAAATGCACTCTTGTTTTTAAGTTGTCCTTTTTCAATAGATATTTATCTCTTAATTGATAGAATAATTTTTTCCCAATGAATGAATCGGTGTGCATGTTTTAAAGGATAACTTACTTTTTATTTTTCTTATTGTAACAGTAATATTCATTGTAGAGAATTTAGTAAATAAGGATTAACACAGTAATAACTTCACAATGGCCTCTAATCTCACCTGGAGATACAGTTGTAAGGTTTGAAATTGAGAATTATAAGTCCTCTCAAATTTTTCTTTTTCAAGTACGTATTGGTTACTGAGATCCTCGAATTCCCATATGAATTGTAGCAGCAGATAGTCAGTTTCTGCAGAGGAGCCCGCTGGGATTGTGATCGAGACCACGTTGAATATACGGATCGCTCTGGGGAGCACTGCCATTCCAAGAGCACTTTCTTTTGATAGGGGAATGTGTGTGGAGTGTCTGTCCTGGTATTTAGGTCTTCTTTAACTTTTTTTTTTTCAACAATGCTTTGAGTTTACAGAGTATTATTTTACTTTAATTATCTTTGCCTTTATATTGAGGACAAGTGTGCAAGGTACCGGGATCAGAAGTGTATTTGAGCCCCGCAACTTGCTGCCACCATGGACGCTGCGCTCTTGCTTCACCCGCTGTACAATCTTGCACAGAATACGACCTCAGTAACTCTCTCTTGAATGAATGATTATATGATTGTTGGATGATGCTTGAGAGTCCTTGTGATGATTTTTTCCCCAGCCTTTCCCCAGTTCTTAACTATGCCCTTTCTCTTCCTAAACTCCAGCCTGGGTTTCAGCCTGCCTGTGGCATTGATTTTCCTTGTCTGTGGACTCTTCCTTTCACTGGTTCCCGATAATGTTACATGTGGGCTGTGGAAACTTGCTAGATGTCAAGAAAGAGCTAATCCATTGTAGGCCAGTATTTTTAGAGTTTGTTATTGTTTTATTGATTGAAATTAAATGAGGCTGCCCCCTGAGTCCTCCCGTGAGCACTTTTGACCTTCCTACAGCTGATACTGCTCTAGTTGCTGCATGTGCCCTTTCCCCAGCCTTGATTTTGTAATTGAATAAGTCACCATCACTGGAGCCCTCTCTTTAAAAGATAAAGAGAACATTTGCTCCTTTTCCCTGTTTGGAGACTTCGATGAGATGAGATCCCAGATAAAGAATGGAGCCCCACATCTTTCTGACCCCTGCTGTTTCCGTTCCTTTCTTCAGGGGAAAAGAGTACAATTCAACAGTATAAAGATTGATTGTGAGCTAATGAGATAGACAAGACAACCGATCATTTATTAAATAACCTTTCATGATAGAAACAAATGTATTATACACACAAACAGCACACAAAGCACTGTAGTACCATGGTTACAATCGTGGGTCCGAGTTCGTGTCCTGCTCTGGAGAGACCAGTCCTGTGAGATGGAGAACTGGTAAGTCGGCTTAGCCTCTCCAGAACTGGTTTTCTGTCCTGCAGAGACGGGGCTCGCTAGGCGTCCCCCCCGTAGAGGTGCTGTGGGGTGTAAATGATGAGCATGGGCAGCCTGAGCACAGCTGCTCATTCCTCGTAAGTGCAGGGTAGCATAGCTTTTGCGGTGATGGCTTTATGACCGCCCCATGTAGACTGTCAGTGCTCTGAAGGGATGCCTTGTGGTTTGGAGATGGGATTCTCACTTCTGTAAATACCCAAGTGTAGTGTTATTGGGCCCTGCTGATTTCAGTCTATTCTTTAGAAAGTACATATTGTAGATATATTTTTCAAGCATGCGTGCTTTTTTTCTTTTACTATTTAAAGTTCTACCCTCTCATCTCTTGGTATTACTTTTCATGGAATCCAGGAAACAGTCCTAAGCTACCTGCCTCTTCACACTTTTCCGTGGTGGTTTCCTTCCCTGATTAGAAGAGGGTTTTGCATAGGAAATTTTATTTGTTCCCCTTTTCTTGGAGTCTCTCTCTCTGTCTGCCCATCTCTCACCTCTCAATCTGTCCATTTCTCAACCCACTGCTTCTTCTGACATGTTCCAAAACGCATTTCAGGTAGCTTACAGAAGAACAGATACCAAATAAACAGGTGAGAAAATGGGGCCCAGTTCAGACAGTGAGGCTAGGAGGCGAGCCTGTGTGAGGATTGCAGGCGTGAGACACATGTCTCTGCCATGTGACTTATAAGATCGACAGCAGCAGTGTGCTTCAAGCTCCCAGCAGACACAGGGAAGCAGGATTTGAGGGAGATGCTTACTGGCTGTGAAATAAATAAGTGACTTAGTAGAAGCCCAGCCTTTCCAGCTACTAAGGCTTAGGAGAATATTTTGAGTGTCTTCCAAAATCAGAGTATGGCATCTTTTCTTTTTTCAGAGTTCTATGTATAGTTGGTTACATTCTATACCTGGAAATTTCTCCAAAACTGCTTCCCACGTGAGTCCCATGGCTCGGGAATTGGGTGGTTCTGCTCATTGATGGGGGTTGGCCAGAAACAGAAAATGAGAGCCTCAAAGGGGCCTGGGATTTGTCAGTTATGTTTTGTCAGTGCTGTAGGGTTCAAGAAATGCTTTCACCGTTTCTCTCCATCTGAGGCGGCAGCGTAATCTCTTACCAGCATCAGGAGCTCAGGGCCACGGGATGGTGGGGGCTGACTGCACTGCCGTCAAGACAGCTGAGCTAGTCACTGCAGGTGTGGTTCTTTTACATACTGCATTTCATGTTCTTTACTAGAATGTTTCAACAGGGAGTTAATTAACTGAGTTAATTAACATTTAATAAATATGATCTTTGTTGAAAAGACAGTTATAGGCAGAATATAAGCTGTGAAGTCTTTAAAAACGGTTTCATTACTGAAATTTCATTTGGGGAGATACACGGTTTATCTTATATATGGCTCTCTTTTAAAGTAACAAAGAAACAAGACAGAAAAGGCAGAGGATGATTTCTGTTCTTCCTCTCGGCTTGCAGGTGCCCTCACCCCCAGTAGCATCAATCAAGACACCAGCACTGACACTGGCCGTGCTCAGAACTGCCTCAGCCCTGAAGACACTGCTGACAAATAGAAGGGGGCCACGCCCTGTTACAGCAGGTGCTCTCACTTTGTGGGTCCTTATGTAACTGCCTGGTGTTAATCAGGATCGCCCGTCCTACATTGTGTGATGCTGCTGCTTTGTCTCCTAGTTACTTGTTTCTCTAAGTATTCTTGTATTATTCTCCAATGCATAGTACTACACACCCAAAAATGCTTTTTTCAGATGAAAAAGAATGTGCATTTAAAATAATAACTCTGAAAAGGGGGGCAAAAGAGGCTATCCTTGTCCCGCTATTCAAAGATAATAATTAAGACGTTAACGTATATTTTCATCAGTGTGGATCACCTCTGTCATAAAAAACCAGAGAGCACTCTGTGACTGTTTACTGTGTGGACACCTCCATTTTCCATTCGGCTTTTTATATGTTTTTCTACAATATTCTATCTCCTCTGGCATGATTTTTGATGACCAGTATAGCATTCTGTCTTGTGGAGGCATTGTCCATTTTACTTCGGACTTAAATAAACTTTTAAATTCCAAGTATACTTAACTGAAATACTGAAAAGAGAACTGTGGTGGTACAGGAAGGCCCTACCTCCCTTCCCCTTATTTCCGAAGAGTAAAAACTGTTGAAAATTTGATATATATGTTTCATGACCTTTATGCCTATGACATACATATATACACACATATGAGAATTCCATGTATACGTGTGTGTATATATGCTTTATTTAAAAATGAGACCATACTATATGTTTTTCTGCAGCTCGCTTTAATCACTCAGGTGTATACCATAGACGTCCTCCCACTCCAGACTCACCCGGTCCTTTCAGATAGAGTGGAGGGGTCTCCTGATTTGCGGGTGTGGTCTCTTTCCCACGCACACCTTTGGTGAGAGAATGCTGTGGACAAGGCCCTGGACCACGGCGAAACGCTGGCTCCCTCATTGCTCGCAGCTCGTCGCGATTTACCGCATCATTGTCTTGATGGTG
This sequence comes from Vicugna pacos, assembly GCF_048564905.1. Lineage (NCBI taxonomy): Eukaryota > Metazoa > Chordata > Mammalia > Artiodactyla > Camelidae > Vicugna > Vicugna pacos. The sequence continues at coordinate 77,141,757 of NW_027328741.1, read as the reverse complement.
GACAGTTAAGTTTTCTCCATTTTCCACTGTCAGAAAGGATATTTGACTGGCATCCTTCTTGTACAGACATTCCTGTGATCTTTTATGAGTATTCCTTTAGTTAAGGCTTCTGGAAATTTAGTCCCTGGATGTGACATTTACATTCATCACAGACTCCATTCAAGTAACTCTAGAAATTCCTTCCATAGGGGAATGAAAAGATGCACAATTACTTATGTAACCAATTCTCTATTGCTGGATATGATTTCACTTCAGTTTTTCTTCCCACCATTGTAAACAGTGCTGTGTAAATGCCCTGATGGGTACATCTTTTTGGACTAAATTTGTTTTTTCCTAAAGGAAACGATTCCTAGAACTGGTGTTGAGTCATTGTGTACGTACGTTTTTCAGAGTTTACATATCCATTGACATGTCGTCCTCTGAAAATGTCGCTCATGGTTTCTTCTCCCACAGATGGACACTAGATAGAATATATTTGAAAAATATTTGCCAATATGATGAGCAAAAGTGCTTTTTCATTGTTTTAGTTTGCATTTGATGACCAGTGAGGTATTGAGCATTTTTCACTCATTAGCCATTTGACTTTTTTAAAATGAATGATTCCTTTTATCCTTTGCACACATTTAAGTGGGGGAGCTTCTTGTTGCTTTGTGACAGCCATTTGTATGTTATGAACATTAACTTCTTGTCTTCAACAACATGTATCACAGAGCTTTTTCTTGTCATTTCTTTCCTTTCATTTTGTTTAGGAGGATTTTTATTTTGGTAGTGTCTCAAAATATTCTTATGATAATAAATGTATTCCTTATGTGTTTTATCTTTGAAATTATTCTTAAAAATAATTTCTTATACTGGAATAAATCTCCTCTGTAGGTTTTTTTTTAATCTCTAAGATGGAGATGATAATAGTACTTGTTAATGTAAGGGTAAGTTGAGTTAATAAGAGCAAAGTGTTGTATTTGCTGTTATTAGTACTTTTTTATATTTACATCACTGTCTGTAAATTATCTTGTGGTCCTTATGAGAGGAATAGTATTTATTCTTTCTAGGTGATTGTCTGATTGTCTCAGGACAATTACTGAAGTCATACTTTTCTCTTTGATTTGAAATCCCACCTTTACAAAATACTTGTGTACACTAGAGTCTCTTTTTGAGCTCATGGTTCCCTTCTGTCAATCTGCCTTTCTTACTCCAGCACCATAACTTACATATTGTAAAAATTTATTTAATAATTGGCAGTCTGAATTTTTTTCATTCTTTTCTTCCATCCCAAATTTTCTTGTCTAGTATTATGATTTTATTATTCCTGAAGAATTCCAAAATATTTTGTTCAAGTTAAAAAAAATCAGATTGGAGTTGTCATGGGAGTTTTCAGTAAGTTTTGAATTATTCTGATGAGAACTTACATCTTTACAAAACTGCTTTCCTCCATGCAATTTGTTGATGTCTCTACATTCTCACCTCTTACTTTACCCCTCAGTACAGCCCTGAAGTTTCTCCATTTAGAACATGGGCATTATTTTTTAACTTATTCCAGATTATTGTTTATGTTTTTGTCAATTTTGTAAGTGAAAATTTTTTGCTATTATATTTTTAAATGCTTAAAACTGAAATTTAGAAAGGAAGATTCGGTTTGTAAATACTCACTTTGTATTTTGTCATTTAAAATTGTTAGTATTAAGTAGTTGTTCCAGAATCCTTTCTTTTTTGTTTTTAAAAATTTGTGTCGAAGATTCTCAAAATGTTCATAGCTAAGTAGTATAGGTGGGGAGACAGATGGAGAGAGGTAGTGTGGCTCATGTACAAACTGTGAGCAGTTTCATGGCTGCCTTTAGGCTGGAGAAACCACAGAAGAGCCCAGGTTAGACAAGGAATGGCTTTGTATGCACTTGAAAGCCAGCTTTCCTGCCTGTATGGTGAAGCCTGGTGGGCGTGGCAGGTAGATGATCAAGGTCTGATCAAGGTCATTTGCTGCACAGAGCGCTGTGTCTGTGAGAAATGGTGACCATTGCCATGGCAAATGCTTGGTGCCAGGAACAATGCAGGGGAGCTGGGGAGCCTGTGTTAAGGATTTTCCAGTCCTGGGAGTGGGAAGATCAGACTCTGCATTCAGATCTGAGTTTGAATTAATCCTCTTTAGTTTACTGGACCTCTGACTTTTGTCAAGTTATGCATCCTGTTTGAACTCCTGCTTTGTTGTCTCTCAAAACAGAAGAATTACAGCCTGCTGCTAGTGTGTTTGATCAGGGTAAATGATTTGTGTCTATAAGATGCCACGTCCAGTTACAAGCTCAGTGAGCAATGAGCTGTCCCCTCTTCTCCTGCAAATCAGTGCTCGATAAGTCATCAGCAGAAAGCGAGTCCCTAATTTGTATGTGGTGCAAGGAAGAACAAAAGTAACGTCTTGCCTTTCCCTGGCAGTATTCTTACTTCTTTGCTTCATGTACCTCTTTCCTCCTTCACTCTCCCCTTTCACCTCCTCCACCAAGAGCCTGAGACTCTCTCAGAACACTAGATTCAAATTATTTAAATGTTGGCTCATTCCCATGAAATGACAGTGACTTAAAAAAACTGTACACATCCCAGAATTCATTGTATTTGATTTACACACACACACACGTGCACACACACACACACACACATCAGGCTACCTCCCATTTGCTGAGGGAGAAGGGCCACTTTTTCTGAGTTTTCATTTACTCAGCGTGAGGGCAGTCTCTTAAGCAGAATTTCACCTGGCTTCGTGCATGGTTTTTTAAATTGGATTTCTGCTTTTTGTCCATAAAAATATTCTCCTATTAGAAGACAGGAAGTGGAGACATAGATATTCTGCTGAGATATTGGTGTTATCATATTTGAGTTTTAATGGACATAAGGCGGCATAGAGTCATACATTATTATGGATGAGAATCCATGATGATGTAACTTAGACAAGAATCTGGGTCTCCTGCCATCGTGTCCACGCGGGTGAAGAGGCAACTGGGTGGGGGATGGCAGGGAACCTTCTTGCTTGAGTTCCAGGTTCTTGTTAGTTTTCATTGCTCAGCTGCCTTTAGTTTATGTCCATGAGGCCTCTCATGGAAAGGTCACTATGTCCTGAGAGACTGAGTTACTAATCAGCAGAAAGCTCTGGACCCACTCATATTTTCCAGAGTTTTTCTGCTGACCTGCTGACACTTTATATAAATGAGACCTAACAAACTACTGGATATAAAATCCTTATTGTTATCATTTGCCCTCGAGTTCCATAGGAATGGGGTGCTGTCTCAGGCTGTCTAAGGCTAGATCTGAACAAAGATAGGGTGATAGGCTCTGCTGCTGGACCCTCCCCAGTCAAATGGGATTTCCACCTTAGTTTTTAGAATCAGGCAGATGAGTTCAAATCTTGTCTTTACCAGTTATTAGCTTTGTGACCTTGGGGAAATAACTACTTTTTTGGTTCCAATTTTCTTTATCTGTAAATAAGTTCAGTATTTATTTTAGGGTTTTTGTTTTAGAATTGAATGTGCTAATTCCCTAATTTATTCCTAAAATACTGATCACATGGTTCTATGCTGGTGCCTTAGTAGTTGATTGCTAAGGGACACAACAGTGAGAATGGGGGTGGAGCCCCCTGGATCATACAGCTTATATTCCAGGATATGCTTGTAAAAGACAGGATTGCAGTGGATTTTTAGTAAATGTCCATTCCTTTCCTAATCCCCATTGATTGTGTATATATCTTTATACTAATATATGAACAATTTTTTTGCAGTTTAAATCTCTTTGTAGTATTTAAAGAATGTAGCTATAACAAAAATACGTGAAATAAAATGACTTGACTTTTATTTTCCTTTCAATAAGCAAAACAAAATAAAATAGAAAAGAAAAGAAAAAGTATTGAAGGAGTAGAAATAATTTTATTTCCGTGGAATCAACTCCCTATGTTAGGTTTTTCCATTGTGTTGTTCAACATCATATAAAATTGACAGGTTGTGACTTCAGTGTTGATAGCTAGGTGAGTATAGTTTCTTTTTGTGGTTGTCTTTGATGAATTATTTGCACTAGATCATAAATGATGTGCATGTTACATATTGGAAATGAGGAAACATTGGAGACATACTACCTCCAATGCAGTCATTTTGTTACTGAGTCCAAACTCGTTCTGCTCGCCACATGACAGGCCAATAAACCGGAAGATGAGGTGTTGGAGCAAGGAATAGTGACTTCACTTGCAATGCTGGCAGACCCAGAAGACGGCAGACTGATGTCCTGGAGAACTATCTTCCCCAAGTAAGAATTCAGTCTCCTTTTATACTAAAAAGGGGCGGGGTTGTGGTTGGTTGTTGCATACTTCTTGCTTTATGAATTGTTTGTCCTTTGAATCCGCTGTTCTTGCAGCTGTCCATGTGGATCAAATCATGGTACCCCTGTAAAACCTCCAAAAAAAAAAGGCTATTCTCTATTATGCAACTTGCCATCTCTACAGAAGTGCAGATGAGCTAACATTTTTAAAGATCAGGGCCAAGAGAATAGGCTTTCCTGCAGATTTCAGGCTAAAGGCAACTTTCTTTTTCAAATGGTGCAGAGCTACCAAGTCTGAGCCTAGGAAACAGGGCACAGGTTTAAACTCAAAGGAACAGATTTAACATAGGGTAAAAACTGTACATTTTATTACAATTCCGTTTCCAGCTTCATAGATAATATTAGTAAGAAATACGAGCAATTTTGTATTTTTGCTTCTTAATAACCGATAAGTGTACCAACTATATTTTGTGAGCAGGGATGCTGTGCAGGCATTGGGGTGACAGCAAACTCTTGTAGGGGGTGGCCGACCCTGCAACATCTCTGATGCCCCGTGAGTGTTGGTGAGGGTCCCCGTAGCCAGGGGCTCTCTTCAGGAACCAGCATATGGGCATTGACCTCTGGAGACCTCTTTTTCGGCTGCAGGAATTTTTTTCAGATATTGAGATTGAAAAATCACTCCAGCTGGGAATAATTAGGGAAAAAAACAAAAGGAAAAGGGTTTGGAGTAGAGTAGAAGAGTAGGACATAAGATCACGGAGCCTGAGTGCTTGGCAGAGGGGCCTCGGGAGAGAGGGGAGCAGAGGTGGGGAGGGGCCTGGCTCCAGAACCAGCTCCTGTAATTGCCCCCGCACGCAAGCCACATAGCTTTAAATTGGCCTGGGCCACCTCTCTGGGCTGGATAACACCCTGGGCAGAACCGTGGTATCTGTAAAGTAAAATGACTTCACAACTATTGCACAGAGCTGCAGGTGTAAGAGAGCCTAAGCCTGTCTCAGAGTGCAGGGGACAAGCGGAAAGGAATGGCAAAATTTCCACTGACAATTGAAATTTTGTTAAATAGCCTGCTACAGTTGTTTGCATCACTTGAATGAATGCAGGCATATTTCTGTGGGCATTTATAGGTTCACTGAACCCCACCAGCCCCTCTTGCCCCCATCGGAGATGGGCTTTCTCAAGCACAGTGCCCCTCCTGCTTGGGTGGAAAACGCTGCTGGTCCTTGCCTGGGGCCGGGCTGCTGCAGGGCACTGAATCCCCGAGGCACGGCCTGTGAGACACGACAGGAACATCTCTGCTCTTGACTGGGTGCCTCCGTTTCCCCTGCAGTGTAAAAATGCCGATGACTGAGTTAGAAGCATGCTTCCAAGCTGTCCATGTCCTTGGCATCCAGAAGCGGAGCCTGGAAGCTTTCGAATTTATCCAGAATGCGGTTTACATTCACCTTCAGCAGGTGAGTGTATGTCCTTACACAAGTGGAGGAATTACTGCAGTTTTCCTGGAACTTTCTCACCACAAGTCCATTTGATTTTTCTGTGGTAGGATTCAGTATGGCCTGCTAAAAACTCTGGAGTGAGATCTTGAAACCCTGATGAAGAGCATTATTTATTTCATTTCTCTATATGATACTCTTTTACTTTTAAAATTCAGAATTTTTGGTTGTTTCAAAAATTTTTGGGGGGGTTGGAGAATCATGTTTGCTCTTACCATCTTTGCAACCTGTTGCTTTGTGCCTCTCGCCTGTCTTCTGTCACTTGTGAGGCGGTTCCATTTGTGACCCTGTCCGGGTTGTTCATGTTATAAAACATAAAGCCTGTAAAAGTACAGTCCCTTTTCCTCCGAAGACATTCCACAAATACTCCTTTAACCTGGGTGTGGTTTTAAGAAGACAGAATCTTTAGAACATGTCCTTGCAGGTTGCTAGTGCAAAATCCCAAAATCAATAGTCTAGCTCAACATCTAAAATCTTTCTAATTTACCTTGGAATTGTATGGAAAATTGAAGCAGTTTGCTAAGAACTCAGACCAGGTTTAGAATACAGGCTGGTGTAGCTCAGCAGGTCCTCCCAAGCTGATGCTCTGCCAGAGGGCGGGGCCGAGGGGAGAGGGCGGGTCCTGCCCTCCCTGAGGTGACAATTTCATGGCAAAGACTTTCACCTGGTGAAGAACTTGGAGTTTCTTCTAAGAAGAGTGGGTCTTAAAAGAGTCCAAAAAGCGCGGGAGTGGCACAGTCCCATTTGTCTCAAGTAGGGGAGAGTGGCTGTGGGGCCACTTAGGAGACTCATGTGTCCAGGTGGGCAGTGTTGGTGGCTTCCACTTGAGCGGTGGGACGGTCAGTGTTTAAAAGCGAACATATTGAAGGCATGTTTAGATGGTAAAAAGGAAAGGATGAAGGCTGTCTGTGAATGTAGGATGGAGTAAGGCCCAGGTTTCTGGGTGGATTAATGAGGTAAATGATGGTCCTTCTGTGCTCTGAGGAGGGAAAGCTGCAGAGGGAGTTCTGCGGAAATCTGATGAGTTCAGCTGTGGGTAAAGTGAAAGGTTGTTAGATGTGTGGTCTGGGAGCTCAGGTGAGAGCCAGTAGTGAGTAGGGGGAGGTGAGAGGGACTTTCAAATAATTTTGTATTGTGAACATACAAATAAGTATGAGTAATGACACATTTAACACCTCTATATTCTGGATTTAAAGCCCAGTAACATTTTGCTATACTGACTGCAGAGGTTCTTAATATTTTTTAATAGAAATAAGTAGAAACAAAATAGTGGAGTTAGTGAGCATCTTAGAGTAGATGTGTGTCCTTGTATGTATTTTTATACCTCATCTGTTTATAACCATAATCTACAAAAAGTTATCTTGCTTAGCATAAGAGTTAAACACAGGGACGTGACACACATTGTTGGGGGTTGAAGCTGATCTTCTCGGGCAAATTATGGACCCTCTCTTTGCCTTAGTTGCATCGTCTGTGACTGCCCCAGGGCCCCTCCTCACAGCTGATTTCCTAGAGTAGATGTTGGGAGGGAGGCTGCTGAAGGGAGTAAGAGGTGGCAACTGCTAGGGATATTGAAGAGAGACAAAAACAGATTAAAGCCGATAAACTGAGTACAAATACCCTCTAAATAGAAGGAATCCCGCAGTGTTTTGAGCCGCTTATCATAAGGGAAAGAAAATCACGTGGATCCAAAGCTCTTGAGCATATGAATATTGTGGGTGGGAGGGTGTCATTATAAAAGTGTTGAGAAAAGGCCTCTTTGTTTTCCTTGACATTACCAGTAAGGATGGGGAGCAGAAGCGAAACCCTCTGCTTCACAGTTGAAAGTGCTGTTTTGTGTGAAACTGACCAAAGTTTGGAAACCAGTCATCAGCGATGCTGGCAAATGAAGAGGCTTCTGGATTGGGTGGGGCACTTGCTGTGACTTCCAGGTGACCTGCTGGCTGGGGGCTGTGTGGCGGGCAGTAGTTTTGCAGGGTAGCCCGGGCATAATCCCTGGCTCTGATGCTGCTGGTCTGATTAACAGACCTGGGCGCACACTGTCCTAATGGGGCAGCTCGGGATGTGGCCCTGCCGTGCTGAGAGCGAGAAGAGGGCTCCCCTGAGGAGGTGTCCCTGCGGAGAGTGGAAATGTACTCCTGCAGGGGAGGAGGAGCCTCTGAGCAGCGGGCCGGATGCACAGGCAAGACCAGCATGAGCACTGATGTTTCCGGGAGCCGGAAGTCATACAGTGGCCCAAACGGCCTTGTTCCTGAGAGACTGGAGGGAATAGATGCTGAAAAGGCAGGCTAGGGTCAGACCCTGTGGTGGGTTATGAGTGACAGGAGAGGATTGTTCAGGCAGGCATGAGACAACCCTGTGGGCGTCCCAGCTGGGGCGTCACGCCGAAGGGAAGAGCAGAGTTATAGACTTTGCCACTTATTAGCTGTGTGACTTTAAGCAATATCACCCCACCTCTCTCTATATATATCTTCATCTGTAAAGTGACACAGTGACAAGGTCGTGTCATCAGAAGTATTAGCTTAGCTCTGATCCTCTTTGTCGACTCCTGTCAGTGCTTCCCTGCAAGGTTCTGCAATGGCTGCTTTTACTCTGAGACGGGAGGGCGTAGAGAGACACTGTAATACCCGAGGGCAGGAAGGGGTTGCTTTAAAAGCAGACATGTAACAGCCTGCAGCTGCAGACCTGCAGGCAGTTTGGTTGACGGTCCTTGAGAGGACTTTGGAGGCCTTAGCGTCGTCTTAAGTCTTGTTTCCCCTTGGGGAACGGATTTGCCTTTGGGGATTGATGTTGAAGATTTGAGCTTCTGCAAAGCTGTTTTCAGAGATGGGTATATACGTAAAATATCATATAAAATAAAATGATTTATTTAACGAGTGCGAATTTGTAGCTGTTAGGAACAGCTCTGTTGGCCTGGTCTCCACGGGGGACACCAAGGGTCAGCAGAGCGTGCAGGAGGGCAGGCAGCCTGCAGTGCTTCTGCGGGGTGTTCTCCCCAGCAGGGCGCTCTGCTGAGTTGAGTCTTCTACGAGTTTTGTTGCCAGAGGAGCAGACAGCAAATTAATGAGTTCTAGAGGGATTGTATAATGGCAGGAAGAAATAGGAACCCGGAGATTTTCCGGAGTAAAACACGCTTTGGTTCCTGATTCAGTGTGTTCCATTACAGAATTGATGAGTTGTGTCTATTCTGGAACGTCATTGAAATAAACGTTCAGCCTATATGTTAAGGGCTTTGTTTTATTTGGCTGGAGGACTCGAGCCGGGATGACAGCCTCTCAGATCACTCTGAGGGACTGCTCCCAAGAGGTAGGGGAGGAGCTAGGATATATAGAAGCTTACAACAAAGACCAGGTAATTGGAACAATAAAACATTGCTTGTTATCTAAAGAAAACCAGATATCTCAAGTTCAAGTATTTACTGCTTTTCTATGTATGGTGAGAAGCAAACATTTGGGTCATTGAATTCATTCCTTTGGCAATCCCCTGGCTATCTAGGGCCAGTATCCTGTCCTTTCTTACTCTGAGTCTGCTCAGAGGGCACCACTGTGAGTGGCTGAGAGGCCGGGCTGTAGGCATGTACTCGCTGGGGGTTGGCAGCAGCCGCTGATGACTCGGATTCAGCATTCTTTGTTTACTGTCATGGTTGCAGTATTTTCATGCACATTGTAGTATTTTCATTCACAGTGCTCCCACTTGGTCCTAAATTCGACCAATATTTTGAGAGAAATTTCATGACCAATTTTGTCCCACGGTGCTAGGATGGCTCATTCCTAGTTCAGGTGAAGAATCTTCTGAGTTGCCATTCAAGGTGTTAGTTTTTTTTGTCAGGCCCTGTTGATACTAAAAGTTCTCTGGATCACCTGTCTTACTAGTCTATTATGATACAGAAAGTGTTTACCCATCTTTGCTCATTCCCATACCTAGAATCACACTATTATATTTATTTTATTCAGGGTTATAAATTTTATCTGTTTCTTCAAGATGTTTAGCCATCATCAATCTTGTGGGCCTAGTTACACATTGGGAATTGTAACAGACAACAATTTTATAAAATAGACAGGATATAAGTAATACAGCTAGTAACGTTAATAAAGTCACGAGTAAGAATTTAATAGTCGAGAAGTTGTATTTTTGGGTTAAAATTTTGCTTGTGTTTCTGAGTTTGATCCTATGAGAAAGTTCATATTTATGGTCAGGGTCAGAGCAGGTATTAATTGGCCAGTTGAAATCTCCCACCTTGTAAGATCAACAGTGGCCTAAACAGAACTATAAATTCTTTTTAGAATAACGTTTCTGAGGGCTATCTAGTTAGAGCCTTGGAGTAGGGAAACCCACCAAGGTAACACAGAAGTACTAGACATAGGTAATTTATCATAAACTTAACAAGTGGAGTAGTTCATAATCAAAGGTTGGAGAAATTATCAAAGTAATTGGTATACAGTCCTGGTCCGGTGTCTTGGGTCAGCTGTCTAGCTCAGATGTCGTCTTCTTCTCATCCTGGTCTGGTAGCTTTTTCTCCATTTGGGCATTGTTTTCAGGGGAGCAGCACTCGATAGGCCAGTGCAGTGCAGGGGATGTTTCAGATAGGAAATGAATCCGAGACTCCGTTTCCTTCAGCTTTGGTGTGTATGGTCTGGTAAAGAGTACCTGAAAAAGGGTCCTTCCATTCAGGTTGGAGACAGTTCTTTAAGTCATGCCTGTTGCAGTATGTATAACCCCTGGCTGCAGGTCATGGAGCATTGGAACTTTACCCAAGGATAGATTTCTGAGCTTCAGAAACAAACCTAGAGTATCCTTTTCATAATTCAATTAAACCGTACAGTAATGTGACATAACAGCAAGGAATGATCTGGGAAGTGTCTTAGTAAATATGGACCTCAATTAACAAAACTAGAATTTAATATCCACTAAAATATAATTTATTTTCTCTCTTAAGTTACCCTCAGTTTTCTCAAATATTGCCAAATCAAGATTAATTTTTTTACAACTTAAGTCTGATTATTTGATCATATAGGCTTTTTTAAATTGGCTGTGTTGGAAGTTTTAATACGGAGTCTCAGGGTAGAATGTTAAGGTTTGCTAAGGCCAAGAAAGCCACGTCAAGGCTTTTCATGGGTTTCTGCCTTACAGATTTAGGTAAATTCTTTTCTCTTTAAAATCCTTAAAATATCTTTATACTCCTATATCTGTTAGGAGATGATCTCCCTAATTTGTTTGATAGAGCCACTGGGGACCTAAGTGTTTTTAGTCTCTTGAGGGATCAGATAGAGAGAAAAGATAAGTGTTCCAAGTGTGATTACATAGGTATAATTTATCAAATTGCTGTGAACCATAACTAGCTTAAGGAGAAGAGATTCTTTACGTCTGGGAAACAGGTTAAAAGCCAGTAGTATTTCAAACAATATCAAAAATTATAACCATATTCAGCAGGTTAATCAGTCCCATGTAAGTAATTCTTTTAATGAGAGTTTTCATTAGAACTTTAAAATTTCTTACCCAGTTTAGTTCAGTGCTGTAGTTTGAAATTTATTAGAAATCAGTAAATCTCCTTGAAGAGAAAGCATTTTGCAAAACCATCAGAAGAAAACAATTAACTGTCTATAAATGACAAAAGATTTAAAAGCATGGTTAAACACCGTTACACTATAATCAATAAAGAAACCTGTTCACTATACCCATAATTATCACTGGTAACATTTCTGATATGCCAGAATTTTAGGGAGTCCATGTAATTTCTACAATACCTATATTAATAATATTTCTCATTCAATATAACCTTAGAAGTTTTATGATTCATTTGACAATTCCATGTTATTTAAAATGCCAAATGAAACTTTATAGTTAAAAATCTCTCTTTGGGATGTTTCAGGGGCCTTCTGTAGCATCCCAAACTTAACTGGAGATTAAAAGAATTTTAATTAATTAAATTAATTTTTATTTAATTAATTAGAATTTTATATTTGGGGAGCTTTTTGAAAGATTTCAGAACACTTGATCAGATAAACATATAGATCACTGTAAAGTAGTACTAATTCATTAACAAGAAAATATGTCAAATGTAAAGGCAGAACAGATCAGCTAAGTGGTATAAGAAGTTTTACAATCTGTTACTGAAGGTGGATTAATATTTTAAGAAAATTTTTTCCTCTTAACAGAGAGAAAACCAAATCTAATCTTGTTCCAGCTAACTTCTAAGATTCATTTACGTTGCCCAATTTGTTTCTAAACTTAGCCAATTCTGACCATGTACAAAACTCTTCCCTCAGGGTTCCTTTTCCACAAGCCTTCCACAGCTTTCTATACTTATATTAGTGTGTCCCTTATTTTGTCTTCCATTCAGAGGTAACCAGCTTCAGGAGAAAGTCACTATTTTTCATTAACAAAGTATTATTCCATTCTTACATCTTCCTTTACGCATTTATATTACTTTCCTAGGATACTGAGATCATTCCCTTACTAATAGAGACTATTTCAGTGTGGCACCAACCATTTATTAATATTTCTATATACCTTTAGTTTCACTGTAAGAGGAAGTCAAATGTTAAGTAATTCGTATTTCAATGTTATTTTATCTGAAAATGGCATAGCTATTTAATAAAATCTTGTCATTTAACTTAATTTAGCACAACACTAGAATTTAAAGATACCAAACACTTAGAGATTATCTTAAACATACATTTTAAAAATATATTTTAAATATTTACCCAAAGCTCTCATCTCATTTGCATTTAATTTACTTAAAATTTTACCACAGCACATTACTTTTATTTTTTTTTTGACAAATCTGCAACAGATATAACAGGATCTTATTTGACTTTCATTAAACCTAGGTACAGTAAAGGTATTATACATAATATTGATGACTTTAAAGATGTCTATATTAATTAGAACATACTTAAACTAAACAATATCAAATATTATCTTAATATTGAATATTTTCCATTTCACATGACGCTGAAAGTCAATTTGTTCAGTTGTTATTTTAAAAATACTTAATGTTTAAGCTCTTATATTTTTACGTCAATTAAGCAGAGCTCTATGACTTTGAATTTTTTTTCTTTAGCAGTAGAAATATCTCACTTCTATAATGTGTACACAGGCTTATAATCAGAAAAAAGCTAGAGATCTCATAGCTTCACTTTAAAACTTACTTATAAGATAGGTATAATAATAGTTGGAGTAAGCTGAATTTGCTTGCTCAAATCACTAAGGCTTACTATTTATGAAACAGACAGTTAAAATTTCTTCACAAAGGCTGAAGGACCCTTCAGAGTTCTGAGTTCTAATATGCCAAAAATTTCTTGGCCTTAAGGTTTATTTTGTTGAGCTAATTAGACTCAGTCCTAGGTCACTGTTTGTTGTATTTATATTTCTGATGTGCAAGACAAAGACACTGTCTTCCAGGTCCCCAGAGAACTGCTCTCTCACCCATGCCGTATTTTATCTCCTTAAGTGGCATTTTTGTATCAGTGAGAAGAGCTGTAAACAAAGAATTCCATGTTTTAAAACATTAAGGCTTACTTAAATATGTCTTCCAAAACTTGCATAAGGCATTTAGTAAGATCTCTTTTCCTTGTGTTATAAGTTAAACCCAGGGTAAACCTGTATTTTTTTATTAGCCACTCAAATTAGTTTTTAGTTTTACATTATATTGGACGGCTTATGTAACTATATTGGTTTATTTTAATTTGTTCAATTAATATTTTCAGAGGGACAGATATGTGCCTAGCCTTATAATACCAAGAAGGGGAAGTGTTTTTCCTCTTAAACATATGTATCCCACAATATAAGCAAAAGTTTTGTATAAAGACCATTTAAATATACCAATTTCACAAACTTTTATCTCAATTTTATTAAATCTTATACCTTTAATTTTTATATTTATTAAGTTTAATCAATAATTCTTATTTCTAGAAGGAGTTCCAGAAACCTTTTTTTGTGTGTGTGTGCATTGTATATAATTTTATAGAAGTCTCTAGGATGCCCAAGTTTCAGCCAAAGAGCTTAGGCACTTCTCAGTTTTTAATTTCGTTAATTGGTCTGTTATCCCAATTATTGATCAAGTATTTCAGTCTGTATATACATATATTTCAAACTGTGGTAAGTAAAATGGGCTTGTTTGAACTTTAGTCTTGGGGGGGAGTAGGTGAACTCTTTGGCCCTTTTTTTTTTAACTTTACGTTGTGTAGTATCAAAACCCTGTATGTAAATCCAAAAATGTCCATTTTATTTATTTGATTCAAAATAACCATATAAAAATATTTATCCTTTTGGGATAAGCCACTTAATTTTTTTTTCGACATTTTTACAATCATTTTTCCAGTTATTCAACCTAATTAACATTAATAATTCTAAGTTTTTATTAGCATATCTAGAAACATTTATCAGAAAGGAAAAACACAAACGTAGCTTTTCAAACCAGTTTTATTTTTTTAACTAAGTTCTTAGGTTAACCATTAGATATATTTTTCTACATTTAAACTTGATTTTAATAGAAACCATAAAACAACTGTTTATAATGAGATCTCTTTAAACTTTCACCAATTAAAAAGTTTTCCAAATTAAAAAGTCCATCATATGGCCGTCAATTTATATACAAATATAATATATATATAGTGATTTTAAACCAATAAGATGAAGAGGCCCTTCCACATGAGAGTCGGGGTGTTGCCTAAATAAAATTCAAAGGTTTACTCTCCAAAAGCTAAAAGCCTTTGTGGTCCAGGCTGATGCAACAAAGTTTAAGATGGCAAAATATCTGAAAATTGGTACAATCAAAGAATTGCTTAGAATCCCAATTTATTTGCGTGGCCACCATATGTACACAATACTTGAAACTTTTGTATGGTGGAGTCCAAGGTTTCCTTTAAAAAATAAACTAAACATACATATACATACATACACACACTTAAAACACCCAGAGAAAGATAAAACATTTACATTTCAAGGACACAGGAAGAGAAATCCAAGTTACCCCTAAAGGGGATTTTGTTTTTATAAGTTCAGAATGCCAGAAAATGTTTTTATCAGGCCTGGTTAGTTATTTTCAGAGTGAGTTTCTTTTTTCTTATTCCCAATTAATGTTGTAAATTTTGTATGTACATAAACCTGGCTGGGGTAATAGTTGGAGACTGGCAATCTGTCATTTCTTTTTCTTTTATTTTCTGTTCTTTATTTTTTTTTTGAAAGTTCTATTCCCCATTGTAAGGTCGGGTTCTCAGAATAAATTTGCTAGTAAGATTTCCCACAGGGACAACTCTGTGTCATGAAGTCTTTGTGTCTACCACCCCTGGAAGATTCTCTGTCACCCGAGAAAGCTGTTACCAGCCAGGAGGATGGTCCGAATTTTGGAGTTGAAAGTTTCCTCATAAGAGTTTTACTTTTATCCTGAAAAATTCAATGGAGGTAACCAAATTGAGGAAAATATTAGACCAGACTCTTACCTAACCACTCAGTCCTGAACCCAGTGTCTTTCAACTTGGACTCACTCAGGATGTCTCCACTGGGTGAGTATTTTCCTCATATGTTTCCACCAGCCCCACTTTGGACATATCCTCAAGGTGGATATTTCCTGTTATCTTTCAACCAGGCCCCACCCAATATGTCTCCACTGGGTGGGTAATTCACCTCAGGTTCTTTCAACTGGAGGGCCACGTACCTGGATACACCGCCAGATAAACTTAGGATCATCAACCAATATGTGAGATCCGAGAACCAAGAGAGACTCACCCAAATTCATCTGGACTCCCCGAGGAGGTGGATGGGCACAAAGGGCCACTGCTGGTACCAAGGCTCCGGTTACTTGGAGAGTTCAGGTGGAGAGAAATCTGCTGTGGTGCTTCATGGTGTCCAAAACTGTTGACTGAAATACATGTGCAGCCTAAAAGTTAAGAGTTATGTTTCATTTGGCGGGAGGACTCGAGCCGGGATGACAGCCTGTCAGAACTCTCTGAGGGACTGCTCCCAAGAGGTTGAGGCAGAGCTAGGATATATAGGAGCTTTACAACAAAGACCAGGTTGTTGGAACAATAAAAGATTGCTTGTTATCTAAAGAAAGCCAGGTATCTCAAGTTCAAGAATTTAGTACTTTTGTATGTGTGAGAGGAAGCAAATATTTGGACACACTGAATTCATTTTTTAGACAAGCACCTAGCTATCTCGGGCCAGTAGCCTGTCCTTTCTTATTCTGAGTCTGCTCAGATGACACCATTGTGAGTTGCTGTAGCAGCTGAGCTGCAGGCCTGTCCTAGCTGGGGGGTGGCGGCAGCCTTTAATGACTTGGTTTCAGTATTCTTTGTTTACTGTCATGGTTGCAGTATTCTCATTCACATTGTAGTATTTTCGTTCACAGACTGATTATGGATAATCTGCAACCTTGGAAAGCAACCGAGATGGAATTACTGCAGGTACCTTCTGCTTTAATAAGCCGTGTGCAAACATAAACAGGGAGGAAGCATACACTTGGATTTGGAGGTGTAGGAAAGGGATCCTGCACATTGCAGGAGAACGCAATGCAGAATTCCTTAAGTCCAAGTTCTTTACTGTAGTGGTTTCTGAGAACAGTTTATGGTAATTAACCAACATTGACAAACTGCACAAATTGCATTTAAGAGCTGGCCGGCTGAAATTTGTGTATTGGAGAGGTGGAATTCAAAGGCAAGTGGTCAGGTGGATTGGAGAGAGATGGAGCCAAGGCCTGGGCCCAGATTCCGGTTTAAATTGCCATTTCTTCACCATAGGGCCTTGGAATAGAATTCAAAATCTCTTAACCTGTTGGTGAATCTGTGAAATGGGCATAACATTCGTTTCACCCTGGGATTGTTGTAAGATCTAAAGAGTATTATAGCACACATGAAGCACTTAACCCACTGGCACTTAGCAGTGTTCACTGTGTGGGGCCGCCCCGCTTAGCATGTGTCAGAGCCGTGAAGGCAGCATTTGTCTGTTGAGGATGCACTTGTAGCCCCTTGGCTAGGTTATGAATTTGGTGATTTCCTATAATCCTTGTAATTCCATGTGCCATGGACAGTTATTTTCATGGACAGATGAGGAATCTCATGGTAAAAAGACTGTATAATTTGCCCAAAATCAGACCATAATTTTGGGTGCAGAGGCCTCGGTTCAGCATGGCCCCCTGGGCCTTCTGCCCTCTCTGTTCAGCACCAGAGCCAGATATGGAGTCGGCTGTTTCCCTGCCCAGAATATCCGGCAGGCCGCAAGACATATCTGGCCCTGTGCTGCTTGAGCAAAAACTCCGAAGGAGAGACAGTTACAAAAGGGATAAACATAAAAACAGACGACAGCAAATTGTGATCAGCTCTGAGAAGGAAAGGAACACGTCTCGCCGTGCAGAGCTGGGAGCTTTCCCGTCGAGGCTGCTCTGGGGGTGTTCATCTCAGCTAAACAAGTTCTGCTGCTGCACCAAGGCAGGAAGGCAGGGCGCGTGTGGCCAGGTAGACAGGGCCTCGTTGATCGTACTCATTCCCCATTAAGCGGCAGCTTTCACGGGCACTTACCTAGTAAACAGATGTTGGCCATAATCAACACGCACTTTGCTTGGTAGTTTTCTTGGCCCCAGCATTGAGATGAGGTCATTGAAGCTGGGGAGTTTGCTGCATGCCCGTGATTACCTTGCAAATACCCCGACTGTTCTTTCAATCTAGACTGGTGTGGCTGTCATGTCCCAGCCCTGTGAATGGCATCGTGTAGCTTCTCCCAAGTGGCCCAAATGACTGACATTGATATGCTTAATTCGTTGGAAATAGTATGTGACAATAATAGAAAAAGGTAGTAAGAAATTGTTTGGAAAACTGGAAAAAACCTTTTCTTCCCCAGCTGGGGGAGCGTAACCCGTATCACTCACCCTACTCACTGCCTGTCACCTCCTCCCCGCCGACTCCGTGTTCATAAGCCACACTGAGCCTTGGGAGAACATTTTGCCTCATGACACTTTTGACTAGGACCTGCAACTTCTTTGTCCCTGGTTAACTCTCTCTTCAAAGCCATTCAACTTTTTGCAGGCTCCTCCACTCAGATGTAAGAATAGCCTCTTTAAACTTCTTGATGCAGCTCCTTAATGAAGATCTTGTGATGGAAACCTAGCCAAAACTGGGATGTATGCATATAGTGACTGCAACCTCAGCACTTTGTTAGTTCAGAATCAGAGGGGTGAGTGACTCAGGAAATGCTTTTTTAAGGTAACAAAGGGAAAGTGAAAGGACGCAGGCTGTGTGAGAAAGAAACATCTCAATCACAGCCAGTAAGGCACCTGTGTTCAGGATGGGGTGTGGCGAGTGCAGAGTTCTCACAAAGAAAATAGTGGTGTGATGGGAGCGAGGACAGTTGGGTACTTTATTGGGGAGAAAAAAAGTGGGCTGAACATTTCCTTGTTGAACAAGAGGATTGTGACATGATGTGCTTGTATTTTGGAGAGAAGGGTTTTGTGGGGACAAGCCTAGGAGTACGCTGTCTGGCTGGGGAGTCAGCACAACAGAGAAACACAGAGAACCGGGCAGACCCCAAGACCCATGCTGGGGGAGAGACTGCCCACCAATTGGAGCCCTGGAGGCTGCTTCTGTCCCTTAGCTGTGGCATCAGACCTCCCTTCACAGCCCAGTCCTGTTGATACAAGAATAAAAAACGTTGGGCATGAGAAGGGCTGTGTCCCAGGCTTTCATTGAGCCCCTGGGATGTGCCCCACCAGATTTTGTTCCTTAACTTCATGCAGTAAAGAATTCAAGAGCAAGCCAGTGTTGAGTAAAGGTAGATTTATTCAGAGAGATACATTGAAATGCAAGAGAAACGTCACGATGTGTGGGGGTTTGATGCTCATATTAGAAGTAGGTACACACTCCACAGATTGAGGGCCTTCCCCAAAGAGGGAGAGAGAGTGGTGACCGCGAGGTGGCACTGTGTTGCTTGTTTTCTTGGGCTTGGTGTTTTCATATGCTAATAAGTAGAAGGACCAGCCTTAGGGTAAGGCGCTGGGATTCCCAGGGAGTTGGCCATTTCCCACCCTTTGACCTTTTGTGGCTAGCATTGGGACTGCCATGTTGCCTGGGGCATGTTATTGACCAAGTTACTAATACAATGGATGTTTACTGAAGCTCAAGATCTGCTAGAAGTTAAATCTCTTCATCCTGAGCCTCAAGGCCTATTGGGGGTTGAATCCTTTAACATTTTGATGTTAATTGCTGTGGCCTTCCTTGAATGGCTGTGCTCTTCCCCCTTCCATCCTGTCTCACTGTGATGACACAGAGACAGCAAACGTCTGGCCCTACCTGTGCTCTTGCATTTAACTGCGGGAGGTGTGAGGTGGGCTTATGATGACCCTGAATGGTGAGAAAAATGTTTCAGATTTTCCTACGTGAGACATGGGGACCTGACAGCAACCTCCGCAGATTTATCTCACGGGCATTATCGCTTGTGTTGTTATAGAAACAACAGGCAAGCCAAGAAACAAGTATAACTCACAGGGTTGTAGTACTGATATTTATTATGCTGGCACGCTCAGAGGGGCTTCTTTTCCAAAGCTCTGAGCACCTCCAAGACGTGCACATGAGGTTTTATAGGGTTAATTACAAGTATGGGGCTATTAGCCAATAAGGCTCAAACAACAAAAAGCAAGGAATCAGTACACTGAAGCTTATCAATTTGGAACAGATCCCGTTACTGACAATTGTTGTCCTTGGATTTACGTGTTAGCTTATTAGCCCATTAAACTGACACTAAACTTCAGGTTTACCAGGTAGCTCAGCAAAACTTAGATCAGTAAACCGACATTATCACACTTAGATTTGTGACTTAGCTTGTTAGCCCAGCTGGGGTTTTCCTTCACAGTGTCACTTATCTTTTTTATTTTTCTTTTTATCTGTTTTTAAGTATTTAACCCAAGTTTAATATCAGGGTTTTTTGGGAAAGAAATTTCTCTTTATCTTTTCTTTGGGGTTCTTTTGGTGGGAAGGTAATTAGATGTATTTATCTGTTAGTGGAGGCCCTGGGGCTTGAACCCAGGACCCCGTGCACGCTAAGCACATGCTCTACCACCCGCCCCTTCATCATTTTCTTTTTGCTTTAGCTGCCAAGAATCTTACAGCTGAATTTGTAGTCGGCCTTTAACACTTGCCCTGACTTCATGGAATCCATTTTTATGAGTTTATCTCCCCCTGGTTTCATTTAAGTATTGAATCTCCATTTTCTCTTCACTCTCCGTTTTGCCTTTTTGTTGTTATGGTTGTTAAACTGTGTTTAAAAAAATTGTTTAAATTCTCTTTTAGCAAGAGGCTGAATGTAAATATGCAAACAAACAGCACAATTAAATGCTTTTATATATTCTAAGCTGTTTAGTATTTACTTAAAAACCGATTTGAATATTAAAGTGATAACATTTTAAAAATATTTTTTAATTTTTTATAGAGATATAGCTGATTTAAAATATGATATTAGTTTCAGGTGTACAATAGATGCTCCATTTATAGTTACTGTAAAACATTGTCTGTATTCCCTGTGTTGTAAGATACATCCCTCTAGCGTGTTTACATTACATGTTGCAGTTTGTATAAGAAAGTTGGGTAACGCAGAGTCTGGAACGTGGCTGTGTATGACTCAGGTTCACGCTCACCCTGCCTGGCAGAGCTCAGGCCTTCACTCCTTTCTGCAGGGGAGCGAGTGGAGGCAGCTCTCATCAGCGCTGGCACCACCCTCTGAGTGGCAGTGACAGCAGTGACTGTGTGTGGACGTGCAAATTGTTTTTCCAAGAGCTTTATATGCGTTTCTGCATTTAATAATCAAAGCCCTCCTGTGAGGAAGCGTTTTAAGTTTTTAATGCATAATACATTTTATTTTGATATTGATAGATTTCAAACCTCTGGAAAATTTACAGGAGTAGTACAATAAACGCTTAGATACAGTTCACCTTAAAGGGCACTATTTGGCTTTCTGTGTCTGGCTTATTTTAGCATAAAATTTCAAGGTTCATCCATATTGTAGCCTGAATCAGTACTTTATTCTTTTTGTTTGATAATATCCTTTTCCATTTTTTTTGGTTTTAGTCTATTTAAAAATATTTTCATTGAAGTCTAGTCAGTTTATAATGTTGTGTCAGTTTCTTGTCTACAGCACAAGACTTCAGTTAAAAAGGAACATACCTGCATTCATTTTCATACTGTTTTTAAACATAAGTTACTATAAGATATTAAATATATTCTCCTGTGCTATACAGTATAAACTTGCTGTTTATTCTTTACATACTCAGTAACTGCAAATCTTGAACTCCCAATTTATTCCTTCCCACACCCTCCCCCCTCTGGTAACCACAGTTTGGTTTCTGTGACTCTGTCTGTTTCTGTTCTGTAGAGAAATTTATCTTTTTGTTTCTTTCTTTTTTTTTTTTTTTTTTTGATTCCACATGTCAGCAATATCATGTGGTATTTTCCTTTCTCTTTCTGGCTTACTTCACTTAGAATGACATTCTCCATGTCCATTGATGTTGCTGCAAATGGCATTATTTTATTATTATTTTATGGCTGAATAGTAGTCTATAGGACAAATATGCTACGACCTCTTTATCCAGCCATCTGTCAGTGGACATTTCGGTTGTTTCCATGTCTTGCTATTGTAAATAGTGCTGCTGTGAACATTGGGGTGTAGGTGTCTTTTTTAATTAGGGTTCCTTCTGGATATATGCCCAGGAGTGGGATTGCTGGGTCATCTGGGAGGTCAAGGTTTTGTCTTTGATGAACCTCTATACATTTTTCCACAATGGCTCCACCAAACTGCATTCCCACCACAGTGTAGGAGGGTTCCCAATTCTCCGCAGCCTCTCCAGTATTTATTGTCTGTGAACTTCTGAATGATGGCTATTCTGACTGGTGAGAGGTGATATTTGATTGCAGTTTTGATTTGCATTTCTCTGATAATGATATTGAACATTTTTTCATGTGCCTACTGGCCATTTGTGCGTCTTCATTGGAGAAATGTTTCTTTAGGACTTCTGCCAATTTTTGAATTGAATTGTTTGTTTTTCTTTCTTATTAAGTGTAAAAGCTGTTTACATATTCTGGGAATTAAGCCCCTAGCAGTTTCATTTATTGCAAATATTTTCTCCCATTCCATAGGTTGGTTGTCTTTTTGTTTTGCTTACTGTTTCCATAGCTGTGCAAATGTTTGTAAGTTTAATTAGATCCCTCTTGTATATTTTTGGTTGTTTTTCTATTGCTTGAGTAGACTGCTCTAGGAAAACATTGCTGAGATGTATGTCACATGTTTTGCCTATGGTTGCTTCTAAGAGGTTTATAGTGTCTTGTCTACATGTTTAATTCTTTAACACATTTTGAATTCATTTTTGTGTATGCTGTGAGGGAGTAGTCTAACTTCATTGATTTACATGCAGCTGTGCAGTTTTCCCTGCACCATTTGCTGAAGAGGCTGTCTTTACTCCATTGTATGTTCTCACCTCCTTTGTCAAAGTTTCAATGACCAAAAGTTTGTGGGCCTATTCTTGGTAAATTTGTTTATCCGTTCATTGATGGATGGATATTGTTAGTAACTTTTGGCTACTCTGAATGATACTGCTATGAATATTGATGTGAAATTTTTATGAGAATATGTTTTCATTCTGTTGGCTGTACAGTTGGCCCTGCATATCTGTAGTTTCCACTACATGGATCCAGATGGCTGATTGTAAAGGGACTCGAACATCCTTGGATTATGGTATCCAGGGTGTGGGGTTCCTGAAACCAACCACCCAAGGGTATTGAGGGATGACTCTACATATAGGAGTGGAATTACTGAGCCATATAACTCTAAGCTTTTGAGGAAATACCAGACTTCTCCAAAGAAGTTGCACAATTGTCCCTTTCCCCTGGCCGCATATGAGGTTTCTCTGCCTCCTGAATGACATTTGTTATTGTCCATGATTTGGTAATAACCATCCTAGTGGGTGTAAAATGAGATCTCATTTTGATTTTGATTTGTCTAGTGATGTTGAGCATCTTTTCATATGCTTATTGGCCATTTGTATATGTATCTAAATTCGTGGTAAATTTAAAAATTGGGTCTGTTTTATTGTATTGTTCAGTTGTAAGAATTCGTTATATATCCTGGATGCTACTCTCTTATTAGATACATGTTTTGCAAAATTGTTCTTCTATTCTGCACATTGTCTTTCACTTTATTTTTTTTAAACATTAAAACAATTTCTTTACAGGGGAGGTAGTTAGATGTAATGATTTATTTTATTTTTCTTGCTAAGCACGCACTCTCTGACTTGAGATACCCATTTCCCCTGTCATTTGACTTTCTTGATGATGTCCTTTGTAAGAAAAGGGTTTTAATTTTGATGAAGTCCAGTTTATCTGCTTTTTTCTTCTATCACTTGTGCTCTTGGTATTGTATCCAGGAAACCAAAGCCTATCCTAGGACCACAAAGATTTATACTGTGTCTTCTTTTAGAAAGTTTATAGGTTTAATTTTTACATTTCTGTCTGTGATCTACTTTGTTTTAATTTTTATTTGTTATATAAAATATGGGTGTTCAGATTCCAGATTGATTCTTTTGCCTGCAGATACCCAGCTGTCCCTGCACAATTTGTTGAATAGACTATTCTTTCAATGGGGTGTTTTTGGCCCCGTAGTGGAAAACTGTCTGTAAATGTAAGTTTTTCCCCGTGGGTTTTTATTGTGTCTCATAGATTTATTTATCCAAACTTATGCCAGCATCATACTGACTTATTACTATAGCATTTTACTACCTTTTAAAGTGAGTCCTCCAACTTTACTCTTCTTTTGCAAGGTTGTTTTGGCTATCCTGGGCCCCTTGCACGTCCATATTAATTTTGGGATCAGTTTTTCAATTTTTGCAAAGAAGTCAGCTGGAATTTTGATAGGGATTCCACTGTATATGTAGATCATTTTGAGGAGTCTTAATATTTTTAATAATACTGTCTATCATTCCATGGAAATGGGATGTCTTCCATATATGTAGATCTTTTAAAATTTATTTTGGTGATACTTCAAAAAGTTCAATGTACAAATCTTGTAAACTTTTGTTAAATGTATCCCTCATTTTATTTTTAATGCTGCTGTAATTGGACATGCTGAGTTTCTTATGGGTGGGACTATATATCAATCTTCTTATTTCTAGAATTCCTTAACAGCAATTACCCTAGTTATATATTTGCTACTTAAATCTATCCACAACTATTCCCCGCCCCGTGTTATAAGAAACCAAGACCCAAGTTAAGCTACCTGAACACCTATGTGGAAATGTGAAATGAGACCCTTGGGTGGGGCTTTGTGCAGATGATACTGGAGCTTATTCAGGATGGCTTCATCGTAATTACTTTTAAACAACCCTTTCGGTGTATTTAGTCAGATACATTAAGAACATGCCCTTTTGATGTGCGGAGTAGCTAAGACTATGATTTTCAAATAATTTCTAGTGAGAGTGTTGTTCTTGAAACCTAATTTGCATCAATCTTTGAAGATTTATGTTTCAGGTGCTTTGACTAAAGAACCCCCACCTGTCTTTAATCAATAACGATAACTAAATGCTCAAGCAACATGTAAGAGCTTGAGCAAACTGCCCCCACCCCGTAGTGCTGGGTGGCTGCAGCTGCAACTGGAGTCAGCGCTTACCTATCCCAGTACGCTTGTGCTGATCTGCTCAAAGTGGTTCGTCCAACAGTTTGTCAGTAGTCTGTTGGACAAAGTCATTAAAAATTGATTGAAGGTTGCTGGAATGCAATATATTCTTATTAATATTAATTAAGCACATATTGAGTGCTTATCGTATGATGGAATTGTCCCTCAGCCTCACATGAATATTATTTCTCATAAAACCTCACATATTTCCTTGTTAATCTCACTTTACAGATAAGGAGACTGACAATTAGGTCTTCTCTCTTTCGGGGGAGCTCATTATCAATGATGGGAAGTTATAAGGAAAAAGATATTGATTCATCATGAGAAAACATTTTTCTGAGGGTCAGCAAAGAAGAAGATGAACACTGAAGAAGGTGATCATTGTTCAAGTGAGACAAGCCCTGGGTTGTGCGGAGTCTGCATCCCTGTCCTAGAGAAGGCACGTGTAGAGCTGCGTACTGGGTGAGGCGGCGTGGCCGCGCAGGGAACGCGGATGCTGGGCCGTTGGGCTGTGCTCAGGCCTGGTGGGGCTTTCTCCTAAGGGCAGCGGACCATCATTGACAGATTTTATGTTGGAGAGTGGGGTGCTCTCGTAGTTCACTTTTGTCTTGTAGAATGCTTGGAAACATTTAGAAGGCTTGGCAGGAGGTGATGTGATGAGTCAGAGTAGGGTGGCTGCGAGGTGTAGCAGTGTTCAATTTTCAAGTGGTTTTCAGGCCCAGGCTTGTGGCTCAGTAGCCGTGTCAGTTTGAATGACGCACTCAAGGAAGTGAAACAATTTATCTAATCAATTGAAGCAGCGATGTACATAATTCCCAGGACTGTTGTGGAGATCCAGTGAGATAACGTTTGCAGTGTGCAGCAAGGTCCCAGCACAGAGTCAGTGCTGAGTGAGTGCCAGTGAGTATCTGGTAGGTCAGGTGTGGGTGGTGGGACTCGGTGTCTGAGGATATCTGGGCCCTGAAGGAGGGGTCCATTCACATCTGTGAGTGATGGGTCTGAGTTGGGAGAGGCACGGAGAACTTAGCCCCCGACCAGAGGCCCTGGGCAGGACGGCTATTGGAGGAGCACCGTGAAGTCAGCTCTTTGCAGGTGGAGTTGGAGGTGCCCTTGTGACATCTAAGTGCAGTGTCACGAGCTGAAAGTGGAGGTCTGCGCCCAGGCTGTGCATTTTCGAATAATGTCAACTCCTGAGGACACCGAAGTATTGATCACTGAACGGAAGTCATACTTTACAGGACAAATGAATAGTAGTATCACCTCTGTCATCAAAGCTTACGTCTATTTATTCATCACTCAGTTTGCTAATTGGGTACTTACAGAGCTCACTTCACCGTCCTCCCGTGGGCTCAGGCTCCACAGAAAAGAGCTGGTGTGTCTTCCTCTTTTCCAGAAGAAGACACATTTAGCTTGTAGCCTTCTGTACCTCGCCAGACTTAGGATATTAGTTTGTTGGTTTAATTGTATTTTCTGTTGGCCATGTCCTGACAGGAGAGAAATTTTACCTCATGGTCATGTTTCAATTAGCTGTTACTGAGAATTGCTGATCTGATACATAGTGTATGTATTATATTAACTTTGTAGAGTAGTTATCATTTTTCTGTCTTTGCCCTTTAATTTTGATTGCCCCTTCAGTGTTCTATCCTTTTTGGGGCCTTATTTTTTTTAATTAAAAAATGTCTGTTAACAGTTAAGAAAACAAAAACAAAGAAAAAATGCACATGGGAGCTAAATTTAGAAAATGTCTAGTGTGTTTTCTTTCTCGGCAATGGAGGGTTCTAGAAACTCGTGAAAACTTTCATTACACAAGTTCCTTAAAATGCTGATTAAGAAATAAAACCTTCCTTCCTCATCTTTCAAGCTGCACAACTAATTGTCAAGAAAGTGAGGGAAAATTCTCAGAAGCCAAGACAAATGAGAAAGCAGGGTTTCTGGGAGATATGCGAGCCTTAGAATCCCTGGGGTGCTGGTTTGATCCTGAACTGATTTTCAGTTGCCTTGACAGGAGGGCAGGATGTGAGCCCCAGGCCTCTGACACTAGGAGTTGGATGGGGGATCATATTATGGGCCAAGCCCATCCTGAGGATCTTGGTTTACTAAAGGGTGAAATAGGAAAAAAAAAAATTCCTCAAGGCAAGAAATTAAGGAAAGTCAATTTTGTTGGAAGAGGGGAAAAATAAGAAATCAAAAGTAAGGATATAATTTAAAGTTGTTCTGGCATTAGAGTGACCACAAACACCTGGCAGAAAAGCACAGATACTCCTTGATTGATAAGTTGTGTTTTGAATGAATCAGTGAACAGCCATTCCGAAAAAGGCCTCCAGAGTCTTGTGGATCAAGATACTGGACAGCAAACACCTCCCTTCCAAGGTCTCATTCAAATAACCAGAAAGGTTTTAAAGGAAAGAAGCCATAATCATAGATCTATTTATTAACATTTCTATATGCTACGAATTCAGAGGTGACTATGTAGTTGTCTCCTCTATTATGGACCTTACTTTCTCTTTGGGGAGACAAAATGACGTAGTTGGTAATCTTGGTGGAGGGAGGTGTTAGTCTGTTGCAATTAGCCAGGAGAGGAGATTAAGAAAACAGTGAAGGGTGGGTGAAATTTTTAGCTGAGGACAGTCTTGTTCACTTGGCTTTTAATTGCAGGCTCAATGAACTGTCACTGGAGGGAATAGATCTTACGGAGGATGGACATAGCTCAGGCCTCATTGGAATGGACAAATGAACCTGGAGAAAGACAGTCAAATCTGTGCAGACATTAAAGTTCACTTGAACGTGCTGCATCCCTGAGCCAAAGATAGGACAAATATGCAGAAATTCTTGAGGACAGAAGAGTGGTTTTTAAGGTTCTCCAAGAATGAATCCCATGGAACCGAGATGGCCAGTTGTCAAACTGAGACTTTGTTCTTTGGACGGTGTACCCAGCAAGGGTATTGGCCTTTTATATGTTTCCATTTGTCTTTAATACATGTCTGTTGATGAGGACGTGGGCACAAATGTTTGACACCTTGTCGAGGCGATTTTGGATACCTGCCTAGAAGCACGGGCACAGTTGCGGCTGCTTCATACATCTTGCAACCCATCCCTTTCCCCGGCTCCGTGATCACGGCAGAGTGGTTCCTTGTTGACCTGTCCGTTTCCTCTGTGACATCATAACCCATGAAAAGACCGGAGCATATTAACTTGGCTTTGTTAAAGTCAAAGAAACAGATCAAATGTGGAATCAGATTTGTTCTTTCCTATTTCAGTAGTACCATGGAGATGGCAGTTTGGGCAGCTTTTTGTAGTGTCCTTGAGGCTTTCTCTCTCAGCTTCTTTGCGCCTCAATTGAAAACCCTTCATTGCTGTCTGACCTGCTGGTAATGCACACTGCCTGTTTTGCCCTGAAGATGTGTTCTGTTTATAAACTCATCTCTACTCCTTGGAAAACAACACAAGAAAAACTCAGTTGGTTTTCCACCAGCCATGGGCAGTGGTGAGGTATACCATGTTATTATTTCATAAAATAATAGTAATAATAGTAATAGTAATAGTACTAGAAATAATAATAGTATAATAATAATAATAATAATAATAATTATTATTATTATAATAAAAGAAGTCTTAAAACAGGACTGAGCACATTGGAGAGAGTCAATAAATGCTTTCTGGCTTAAATCAAAAGTGATGACTTAGTGATTCCATGGCTGCTGTATTTGCTAAGCTAGTTACTCCTTTGCTCCATTACACATTATTTTAACTGAAAAAGAAATGCAAGCAAATGGTTAAAAAAAAAAACTCAAACAGAGCACAAAAATACACAAGTGAAAGAAGTTTTCCCTCATCCTCTGTTCTTTCAGCCCTCTCTGGAGATGCCACTGTTTACTATCTTTTGGGTGCTTTTCCAGATATGCTTTGCACATTCCCACCTATGTATGTAAATTCCTTTAAAATTTTAGTTATTTTTAACTTAAAGAGATTTAAATCCTCAAGTGGCTTCTGCCCGGGTAATAGAACAGAACAAATCTGACTCCATATTAGATCTGTTCCTTTGAATTTAACCCTATGCTCTGTCTCCTAGGCTTCATCTTGCTTGTAAAAAATTGTTGCCTAGAGCCTGAAATACACAGGAGAGCTTATTCTGAAGCTCTGACCTTTAAGGATATTTAACACTTTTTCATTCATTAAAAGATAGCAAATTGCAGAATAGAAAATAACGTTTGTTTTGTTGGAGATTTACAGGGATCTGACCCACGCAGATAGCTGTAAGAACAAAGGATTCTAACAAGAAGGAATTCCTACACTAAGAAGTTTGTAACAACCAAGCACGTAGGAAAGGAGCCTGAATTGTGACTTGGGGAGATGGTTTTCCAGAACATTAGTTTGCCAACTAGGTCTACAGAAACTTGCTATTCCAAGCCCCAACATCTGGTTTCCAAACTTATTGGCCTGTCCTGCACTGAGGAGAATGAATTTGGATTTGGTAACACTCCTATCTACCTAGAAAGCAGGGCACTGGAGCTGAGTGTTATGGAAACAGGCCAGCCAAGAAACAAGCACCAATCGGAGTGCTGGAGTACTCAGAATTATTATGCCGGCGGGCTCAGAGGGGCTTCTGCTCCGAAGTTCTGAGCACCTCCAAGACGTGCACATGAGGTTTTAAAGACTTCAATACAAGTAAGGGGATATTAGCCAATAAGACTCAAAGAACAAAATGCAAGGAATCAGTACACTGGAACTTATCAATTCGTAATAGTTCACATTACTGACACTTGTTGAGCTTGGAATTACGAGTTAGGTTGTTAGCCCAATAAACTGACACTAAACTTCAGATTTACGAGATAGCCCAGCAGAACTTAGATCAGTAAACCGACACTTATCACACTTAGATTTGTGACTTAGCTTGTTAGCCCAGCTGGACTTTTCCTTCACATGAGGACAGCTCTCCCACCCCCAGGAAACCACTGTGAGCCCTTGATGTTTCCACTAGGTTGGGGTATGGTTTACCCAGGAGGGATGGGGACTATGCACCAACACTCAGGCAGTCTGCTCTGTCTGGGGCTCTGATCTTGTACCACAACACTCCCCGCCAGCCCAACACCTGGGACAGTGGAGCTAAGGCAGTGATCCTTCCTGCCTGTTTCCCAGCGTGTAAAAGGGGAATATGTACTCTTCCCAAGGAAGTTCTGAGCGACAACACCTGCGGGTGCTTGGTTCTCAGAGCAACAGAAAACCCAGCTCCACATGGGGGCAACGGGTGTGATCCCCGTAGTGTTTCTGCAGAAGCATCTGATGGAAGGCTGGATCAGGGAGGTAAAACATGAGCTGCGGGACTTGAACGGTTACAGAAGGGTACAGAGGTAGGTCTGCCATCTCAGGGTGCCCTAGAGGTAAAGCTTTTTCTCTCCAACTCCGCTACGACACTCCCCTATCCAGACCCATCCCTTCTCTGCTCTTCCTGTCCATCTGTATCCCTCCACTTTTCCCCTCTTCTCCACCCGCTCCCATCTTCTCCCTCCCTCGCTGTCCCACCTTCTCTGGCAGAATCCAGAGAGGATCCATGTCCCTCCTGCGCATGCGCTGTCGGTGCCTGGTGGTCCGCTGGTTCGAAGCTCCATGTCCGAGCCGGGGATTGGCCCCAAATGCTTCTCAACTCTGTCGCCCGTTAGGCCTTTGGTCCCTGCCTGGGGCCGGGGCTTCTGGCTGTGGAAGTGCAAGGTGGGGGGCTCCCGGGAAAGGGTTCAGGCGGCTTCGGGAGGGTGATCCGCCTTTCACAGCCCCCAAGGGCGCCAGTCAGCCCGTGTTCAGCTGAATTTCTCTGGCCAGACCCTTCTGACAGCACCACCTGCCCCGGCGCCCCGGCCACAGCTGTCCAGGTCCAGGTGTGCGCCTGCCACCTCTCACGCAGCCGGGATCCCCTCAGTCCACGGCTGGCGTCCCCTTCCCCTCTCCCGCCCGCGAGTCCTCTCCTGCCGGGCTTCCTCTCCTCGGCCGCCTGCCCGTCCCCACCAATGGGCGGGCTGTTTCCCGGGCGGGCGTGGTCTGCGGACCTGGACGGGAGCGGGCGGCTTATGCTGGTGCTGGGGCTGGCCTCCGAGCGGGGCTGCAGCCCGCACCCCCCCTTTCCCTCCCCCCTAGGGCTGCCCTCCTTTCCCTTTCACCCTCCCTCAGGACCAGCTCAGTGGCGTGTGTGCTGCTCCCCGGGCTGAGAGCCTCTGGCTGTAGCGCCCAGCTTCACCTGGTGGAGTCGGGAAAAGGGAGCATCAGTGCTGAGCAAGCTTCTGTCTCCTCCCTCAGTGTTTCTGCCGCAGGTAAGTACCTTGAACACTTTCAGGTGTTATGATGGCGGTGCTTGTTGATGTCACGTGTTTTTATAGTGAGAGGGATTAACAGTGGTGAAAGCAGGGCTTGGTTCTGTTAAAAATGAGCTGAAGGCATGAAGCTGTGATATCCTCCTTCCTTCCCTCTCCAAGGGTGAAACGTGTGACCGTCGATTTTAAAAAGACAGTTACAGTCCCTAACTAGCCCAGCCCAGCTAGTGTGTGTTAACAGGAACAGCATCACCAGAGGCCTTGGAGACCCAGGGATATTGCAGTCCTAAAGAACTCCTGGCACAGTTTGGTTTGTATTGGTTTTTTGTTTTTCTTAAATTGTGGGACAGACTAGTGGTATAAAAAGAAAAATATTTGTCAAGAAATATTTTTTCATATAACAGCGTTATTGTGATATAGTTCACACACCATGAATTCCATCCATTTAAATGGTAAAATTCAGCAGCTTTTAGCATATTCACAGTTGTGCAACCATTATTATTCCAGAACGTTTTTATCACTTCAGAAAGAGCAGTGGAAATTAATGACCTATCCACGCCTCCCCAGTGGTGGTTCTAAAGAAATTTCTTGGCTAATCTTGACCATAAATTCACTTGTTACATTCCAAGAAAAATCTGGTAGGAATTCTAATCAGAATTGCAATGAATCTGTCTATCAAAACAGGAAGAATTAACGTCTTTATGGCACAAACTTCTTCTACCCATGAATATATTTCGGACCCTATATTTTCCTCTGTCCAGAGCCTGGCCCATGGGAAGTCCTCACTACTTGTTGGGCTTGTGAATGATGAGATTCTATACATCGTTAGTTGCAGCTGTAGCCTTTCACAGAAGAGAAAAGAAACCTCAGTGAAACAAGTGACTCTCTGATGGTCAGAAAGAGTGACAGCCATTGCTGGAGTGATCCAGTGGACTTGGTGTTTGCAACCAGAATTCTCCACCACCTACAGCTAAGGGGATTAGAGTGTTCTTTTATTTTTTCTTAATGGCGTTGCTTTTATTTTTACTTATTTTTTAAATTATTTTTTATTTAAGTGTAGTCAATTTACAATGTTAGTTTCAGGTGTACAGCAGAGATTCAGTTATAAACATATGCATATGTATATACATATGTTTTAGATTGTTTTTAGTATAACTCATTACAAGAAATTGAATATAGTTCCCTGTGTTATATAGCAGGTCCTTGTCATTTATTTTATATTTACTAATTTGTATCTGTTAATCCCTCCTTTCCTGCCTGCTAAATACAGTTTGCTTTCTATGTCCATGAGTCCATTTATAGGAGCACCATTTTTCCTAGTAATATATGCTCTTTGGCTGCTTTCAGTTTCAGTAATTCCATCTTATCTGTGGGCGCTTTTCTTCTGGTGGCCTTTATGTGGTTTGCACACGTGGTAATAGAGATATTTATTTGGGAGAACTCCAGGCCTCTGTAGTCCCTGGTACAGAATGCCCACTGAATTGATGATTGAACTGGGAAAAAAGCACAGTAAATGCTGGAATTTCCACTATGGTTGAGAATTCCAGGTTTCAATAACCTGTTTAGACAACCTTAATATTGGCTGCACCCATACTGGGTAATTTGGTGGAAATTCATGTTATGGTGATGTAGAGACGGGGCCTTATATTTTTCTTCTCTTTCTATTTTCTAACACTCATTCTCCTGGGCCTTCCAGATCCTCCCCAAGAAGTGCCCAGGGCTGGCTTGGTGCTGCACTGAGGCAATATTTGTTAATAACGCCCTTTCCTCTTCTCCTCTGAGCCTCCGTTTCTTTCTGTGCACAATGAACGCTTAGACTAGATAAATACTTTTCAGTTTCTTTTAAAGCCATGTTTCCTTTGAGAAACAGAAAATGCAAATATCTCCTCTCAACCCAACCCTTTAGATTTTGGTATGTCCTCCAAGGAGTGACATAGCTCTTTGTGAAAAATTGATGTGATTTTGATTGCAGGTGACACAGAAAAGACTATTCAGAGATTTATTGCAGGGAGAGGGCAGGAAAGAGGCAGTATGTGACACTTTCTAGTGTGAGCAACGGAGCAGGGACTTGGATTTAAATACGGTGTCTGACGTGGCCTCTCTCTAATCTTGTAGAATGTGATAAACTTCTCTACCTCAGTTTCTTGATGTGTCAAGTTGGGGTGATAATATTTTAAGGCTTCTGTGAAACATTATACAAATAAGACATTTGTGTCTCGGTAGAAACAAGATCTGCTAGGGATTCAGGGATTTGTTTAAAAAAAATTCTTGTCCATAGCACTCTGTCTGTGTGTATTTAGACGTTCCTGGAGGGTGAGGGTTAGTCTAAAGTCCATTGTGGGACAGGTGGCCCATATTTCTCCGTGTCCCAGTTTACCCCCTACTCCCCAGTCCTCTTCCTCAGTCCAGGATGAAGTTCCCTAGTAGATTTACACAGAGGTCTTGTGGAAATGGCTTTTCATTTTATTGTTTCACCAAGAAGGGCTGCCATCATGATCTCTGTTTTCAGGTTTTGAAGGGCTGCCATCATGATATCTGGTAAGAATTCTATGCAATTTGGAGTTCCAATTTAATGAAAAGAATAAAATTACAAATAGAAAATTAGAACAAGGGTGGTGACAGGGGCTCTTTTAAGTGGACACCATTAGCTTTGTTAGCTTCAGGTGCTGTGGCCTGTTGCCACGAGGACCCATCCTCTTGCTCTGAAGTTGGAGGGACTAGTGGGCTCAGTGGGAATGTTAACTGAGTGTATCTCATGGGCTGGGCATTGTCCTATTTGTACTGTGTGTTCCTTATTTGAGACAGTGAGCTCACCTAACCTCGATAACCTCTTTAAAATATTAGACTTTTAATTTTGAGATGTAATGTAGATTCCCATGTGGTAGTAAGAGATTATATGGAGAGGGCCTATGGGCCCTTTGCCCAGTTTTCTTAATGGTTCCATCTTGCAGTGTTGGGGTACAATTCATTACTGACTCACTAACAATTTGAGGTTTGTGTTATTGCCCTTATTTCTATTCACGATTAAACTGGGGCTTCGAGAAGCACACAGGCCTGTCCAGGTCACCCACATTGTTAATGCAGAGTCGGGTGAACGTGGGCTTGGGATTTCCAGGCAGTACCATTATGATGGTTTGTGGCAGGGAGCAGCATTCACTTTGCTTGTTTATTCATTCATTCAACAAACATTTATTGAGTAAACTCTGTGGGTCAGATGCTTTCATAGAGTTATCTGATTCTTCAGCAGTACTGAGAATCAGGTAATGTTTATATTTTTTAATCTGAGAAAATTAGCTCTGAGAGGTTATAACCCCCCCAAAGGAAGTATAACTCATAAAGGAGGGATAGAACATGTGTACAGTCACCTCCTTTTATGCAGGTGGTACCCTATGCATTTTACATTTTCAAACATCCGTAATCCAGATATATTCTTGTAAGGCAAGGCTTTTTTTTTTAATTGAAGTATAGTCAAGTTTACAATGTTGTGTCAATTGCAAGGTGTTTTTTGACTTTTGAATTAAAAAATACTTTTTCAGCTGGGTAATTAGGTGTATTTACTTGTTTCATTTTTAAAATGAGGTACTGGGGTTTGAACCCAGGACCTCGTACATGCTAAGCATATGCTCTACCAATGAACAGTACCCTCTACCCCAAGGCAAGTTTTCTTATCCATTATTATGAAGCTTAGGAGTTCAAATAAATTGAATAGGAATCCAGATCTTTTGATCCTACTGTGGTCCTTTTCTTTATATTCTGCTGAAGGGGGTTGGGGAAGCATTTCCTTTGTTCATTTCTTTATTCAGCATTTTTGAGCAGTGACTTTGCATCAGGGCCTTGCTAGGTGCTTGGAAATAGAAAATAAGAAATGACCTTTCTCTGCAGAGGCAGGAAGCCTAGACCAAAAGCTGGGTAATGTGATCGAGCTACAGTAGCCATATGCAGACTCTGAGGACAAACTGTACCCTTGGATTTGCTTTGGCTTCCCTTGTCTTCTGGCTGGTACACACCATGTCACCGCAACCCAGATGGGCCCGTAGCACACAGCAGAGAATGTACCTCGATCTCCTCTCCCCTCTCGGCAGGGCCTGCAACATGAGCATCCCTGACTACGTGCAGTGTGCTGAGGACCACCAGACTCGTCCCGTTGTGGTCCAATCCATAGAGATCATCTCAGAGGAGAATTTCTTTTGCATCTATCAGCTACTCACCTCGGTTAGCCATATCAGCCCTTGTGGCTCCCAGTGGACACTCTGTATCCACTACAGGCACCGCTATGTGCCCGAGAATCGGTGGAGCGTCTTCCAGAAACACCCCAAGGTCGTGGGCCTAGTCACCATTACCGAATGTCTCTCTGCCAAGGCCTTCGAGAAGCTCCACATGCAGAGGAGCTGTATGGCACATCGCTTAATGACTCTCAGCTTTTTGTCTTTGTGCAGCATGGGGAGGTAGCCGAGCAGACGCGCACCGACGTTGCCTTCAATCTAAGAGTACTGCAGGGTGGTGGAGAAGAGGATCGAGGAATTCACTGAGTCACTCTTCATCTTGCTCAAGTCCAAGTGGCTGGATGGTGGCCCCAAGAATTCTGGGGACAAGATCCCCCTCCCCTGCATCCCGTTTGAGAAGGAGGACTTCATGGGACTGGACACAGACAGCAGGTAAGTTTACCTGGAAGCCAGTCCACCTTGGCTGTGTGCTGGATTGCTTCCCTACATCCAGAAAGGGATCAGCAAGGAAGAAGTCTGTCTTGTAGCCAAGGGGGGAGGGAGGTGCAGCCCGCCGGTTTCCAGACATTTCAAAGTGAATCCGCCTTTATTTCAGAGAGATCCTTTTAGGGTTAGTGTGGACACTTACTCCCGCTTTACAGCCAGGAACATGGTGGGACCCCTGGAGTTGCTGTCCAATAAAGTAGCCAAAGCCACTGATGCTAGGAGCACTGGGGAGGAGGTTGGACTCAGCTGAGATGTGCTGTAGGTCAAATGCACACCAGACGCTGAGGCTTGTCTAGTAAAAGTACATAAACTATCTCTTTACTTCCTATATTGATTACATGTCAAAATAATAGTATTTTACATACAGTAGATTAAGTAAGATCTGTTCTTAAAATCACATTCTAGTATTTGTTTTTTGTTTGTTGGTTTGTTTCTTTGTTTCAAATTTTAAACGTGGCAACTGGGAAACTTTCTTTACATGGCTCTCATTTCATTTCTGTTGGGCAGCCTGTCCTGGTACATGCACATCCCTTTGCTTATAGATGAGATGCTGAGCCCCGAGAGGCAGAACGAGGCGCTGGTTGAGCTGCGGCTGGAGCCGCTGTCACCTGCCTCCCAGGCCCAGCACCTTTTCAGCTCAGGCCGTCTCTTCCTGCCCGACAGCCACCATGCCAAGTTAGGACATCAGAAACACCGCCAGGGACTTCCTAATGAACTCCTTATGCAGGGAAAGGCGTATCACGGTGTATGGGACAGAGCAGGGAAATGTTCATTCCCACTTTGTCCCTGTGATTAAGTCAATGGCCCCACTTTGCCTCGGAAGTACAGATGAGCTCTTCTGGGCTGCCTACCCCCCACCTTCTGCTCTGTTTCCCCATATATCTATCGTGTTGTCCCTCGGGCTGAAGAGGGTGAGATGCCTTTGCCGAGACGTGGTCCTCCTTTGCTGGGGTGAGTGAGGGAAGCTGTGTCCCCCCGGCCTACGGCCTCGGTCCTTGAGTCTGGAGAGGGCTCATGGTGGTCCCACAGGTGGCGGTCAGAAGACCTGGCATGTGCTACCGGGCCCGCTTTGGAGGTGGTGCTCTGTGATTCTTGAACTTACCTAAGATCAGATCCTACTTTCTGGTTGTTGGTACGTTGGAGGAGAAGATGCTAGAGAATTAATAAAAAGAATGTCTAGACCAGCACTGTGAGTGAGAAGCACAGGGGACACTAGTCCCACCTGCGAGAGCCCACCTAGCAGGCTCTGGATGAATTTTCTGTTCCTCCCCGGAAATACCTCTATGGCTTAAGGAAGAGGAGAGGCATGTCGTGGCCATGATCTGTACTTGTCCTCACAGGGCCCTGTGATCTACATGCCTGCACTCCCCATCTGCTTCTTGGAGATGAGTTGACATGTTTAGGAGCCTGGGCACTGCTGAGGGCATAGCTCCCAGCACCGTGCTACACAGAGTCTGGCTCTGTTCACCTCACCTGTCAACTCCTGCTGAGGCCCCAGACATTAGTCAAGGTAGGTGCATCAGCGAAACCTAAGCAGGGACCACCTTCTCCCCCTGGACAGAGTGGTGAGTGAGCAGTGGAAGCCTGGAGCCCTGCCCCAGCCCCCACGCCAGTGCCACTTCTTTTGTCATAGGAGGCACTGGTGACATTTTTGCTCAACAAATCCTTGTCTCTGAGTCTGCAGACCCACCAGAGAATGCCAGCTTGTTTTTGCCTTTTGAAGTCTGCCCTTGGGACTTGGCGGAGTAGCCGGATGTGTACTTAGCCCACAGTGGTTCAGCGCATTGAACCTGCCTCCTTGTGGGTCTGTCTATCGTGGTACCATAAGGGCTCAGCCAGCATCTGAACGTCATTGAGATAACGCGGCCAGTGAGCTAGGGTCAAGCACATTCTCCTCCAGTCACTTTTACTCCATTGTTTCTTTTACTATTCCACAGTCATTAATTTTTTAAACAATGCTTTGGTGCAGGAGCAGAGCCTCATTCTCTCCTGCTACTCTTGGTGGAAGTGAGTAAAACGGTCCAGACTGAAATGCGACAACAATTTGTAGCTCAAAATCTGCCTAGACGCTTGTAGGTCGAATTTTGGTTAGGGGAGCTGAACACGTTGTGGTCCCCCGGGAGCGCCGCTCCCCTCAGGCCCCTGCATTCCCTGGAGCAGGAGGTGAGGTTGGGCCTCACCATCCCCGTGTCCCTGGCCTCACACACTCACATAAATTCTTGTACATGCAGTCAAAATCATTCTTGTTCTTGTGTGATTCTAATTTTCTCTTGTTCCTCTTTTCCTTTTTCTTTACTCCTTTTTCACTTGTACTGCCCAGTGAGCATGTTGTTGCTTCTGAAAATGTGGGCTGTGCACACCCTGAATTGGAAATAGCCAGATTGCCCTCCGTACAGTCTCCATCACTTTAAAAAGCAACAATTTAACAGCTGTTTTGATCCATCTATTATCTTAGTCATTTTTTATTTTCTAATTTTTTGGAATATTTGCTTTGTTAGCTCATCACCCACTGGTGTTTGATACCTGTTGAAATCCTTGCTTTTGAGGAAAATGTTTGGTCCTCCTTTTATTTGGTGACAAATGCGCCCTTATTAAATTTGTTTGATTGTTTTGAAGAAGTAAGATGCGAATTGATTTTGTCGGCTGCTCAGGGATTCTTTTCATGGAGTATTTAAACTTGTAAGGTCAAACTCTGCAGCATTTTGCTCGATTCCTGCTTTTACACAAACGTGCTCGGCACGCGGTTCCTGGCTGTCGCTGTGTGACGTGCATGACGGCGCTTCCTGTCCGGCGGTCACTGGTGAGGAAGTGGCCGCCACGGAGGTGACAGCTGCAGGGGACGCTGTTGGAGGAAGCGGTCACCGTTTGGTTCTTTAATTTTTTTTTTTTGCATTCAACTTCCCCGTGCCATTTACTTTACTTTGCCTTCATAAAGGGGCCGAATTGGGTCTAAAATCCATGACAATATTTGTTCCCTTTACGAGGCTGGTTTTTCTGGGTATCAGGACAACATGACCTTCTCCTAAGTAGCTGGCTCACCTGGATCTGTTGGACACAGGGACAGCTAAAAGGGCCGTAGCTTCCTCTCTGCTCCAGCCAGTGGGCATTCAGAGCTGGGTCTGTGGTTTGCCTCAGCAGCCGTGCAGACCTCCCTGCCCCGGCCTTTACTTTTAACCCATGTTGGCAGTAAAGAGTTGAATCCATTTCTGTTGCAGCTGACATCCACCACTGACAGCCGTGTCGTTAGTTTGTGGTAGTCAGTCTCCAACACCCCAGACAACCGTGAAGGAAGATGATTTGGCCGACCTAGGACCCTGGATTCTCACCCTCACCATGGTTCATCTCACCCGGTGGAAGGGTTTGGCCACCACCATCATGCTGACCATGAGGCCTTGTTTCTCCTTTCATGCTCTGGTCCAAATGTGGACACTTCATTTTTCACTGAATTTGTCTCGCTTGAGACAGGCCAGAATATCTGAATGAGTCCATCACATTCTGGGTGGGGAACAGAACAGAAGTAAGTGTCGCAAGTAGATGGAGTCTAGGCTGTCCGGGTTGGCAAATGCAGGCTGGGATCTGTGATGGCTGGGCTGTACACTGGACACAGGCCTTTCCCGTGGCTCCTGAGAGCCCATGAGTTGAAGTGATAACAGCCTTGCGTGGATTCCCCCATCCTCATCTGCTCATTGGCAAGTGTGTCTGCTAATTAGGAGCTCCCCCAGACCTCGGGCCCTTCAAAGCTCAGACCATGGGAGAACCTTGAGTCCCTTCTCCTGGACATCATGTGTGAGAATCCACTGCCTTCTGAGGTGAACAGCGGCAGGAGATTCCTCCCCCTCCAGGGAGCACCCTAAGGAGGACTATTAGTGAACCATGCTGTGAGCTTGTGTGTTTCCGGCCATGGTCCCTACAGAACTACAGTTGAGATGGGCTTATTGATGGAAATAACAGGACTGATTCCAGAGCAGGGCCTGGGGGAGGGAACAGTGGAAATTGAATGTGACCTCAGACACCTCGGTGGGTGCTGGGGCTGTTACTAAAATGGGGAGTCTGGGAGATACCTGCCAGGAATGGAATTCTAGAGTAAATGGTGGACATGAGGCATTTTTAAGATGCCATTTGTCATCCAAATTAGGACTTCAAAGAGGCACTCGGCTCTATGAGCCTGGGGCTCAGGTGAAGGAGCCGGACTAGAGATACACGTTGGGAGTCGTCATTCTTAGCTGGTGTTCACAGCCTTGCATGTGAATTAGATCATCTCGAGAGCTGCAGACTGAGGCTGAGGGGGGGCAGGGCTGTGTCTTGGTTGGAGGAAAGCCCAGACCGTACAGCTTTCGTGTGTCAGTCAGTGGCGTTTGCCATTTTCAAAGCAATGCCAGTTATCCTTAAGGGGCCAGGGGCTGGGCAGGGCCAGCCAGGAAGAAATCTGAAGGGAGGGTCGTGGCCACGTGTGCGTCTTGGGAAGGTGCAGAGGCTGCAGGGTACGGGAGGGTAGACTCCTCAGATGCTAGAGTTGCAGTGAGGAATGGGGAGAAGTTAGTCACAATCACCTGTGAGGGAGGGAGGGAGGTCTAGGGAGCCCCACCTTACCGGACTCGCTTTCCCATGAACAGAAGGCAGTCAGACAGAGGATCTGAGGTGAGAAGGGATGGGCACTGGGAGGGGAGCCAACCTGGAGAATGGTGCTTGCAAAATTCTGGAATAGTCTCCCTGAAAAATAGAGTTAAAAATACCCAGACTCTTAAGAACATTGTTAGTGACTTGGGAGGAGGCAGTTGTTTTTCTGGCCTCCTAAGGGTAAGGCATGTATCCAGGGATACACAGAAGATACGGGCAGTCTGTTCCGGGGGCTTGATCGTTACCGGGGGAACAGTGCAAGTTTAAAGGGGGAGAAGGGCAGCGGAGGGAAACTAGCCAGGCCCCGTGTCAGGTAGCAGTCGGCCGCCCTACTTGCGTGTTGCATTCACATCCATGCCTCCCAGGTGGGCGCTGACAGCCCCCTTTTGGGGATTGGGAAGCCTTCTCAGAGGGGTTAAAGAATTGGTCCATTTAGTGACTAGTAAATGCTGTAGCAGGATTCAAGCAGGGCCTTGTCAGAATTCAAGGGCATGTTCTCTCTACTGTTTCCAGTACTTCCCTGTTATACCTGGAATGGTGAAGTGAGTCAGATTTGGAGCCTTTCAGAACAAGTATGATTTAAGCGCCTCTGGACTGTTTCACAAAGCTCAGCATTCTTTGATGGTTCTGAAGCACGCAGTGATTTTCGCCCCAGAGAGGTAACGTCTAACTCCTTTGATGATGACATGGTTGCAAATGGTGTACAGGTGCAAAACCAGACTTTGCAGCTTCTGAAGGGAAACTCTCCAGTTCTCCCTTGGTCGGCTTTCTTCCTCGGGATGTATCTGTGCTGCAGCATAGGCCTGAGCTTTCCATATGGAGTGAGAGTTTAATATCCGATGTTAGCATAAAACGGTCAGATGAAGAAAATTGACGTTGACAATTTATATTTGGGTTTCATTAGTCAAAATATACTATCAGTTAATGACCCATATAGCAAATGAAATTGAGTACAGGACATTGCATTTCTTACTTTCTATTTAGAGTTCTCTTACAGAATAATGTTGCCTGCTTTGGAACATCAGCTCCACCACTCACGGCACCTATCAGTGTGTTGGTGTGATTGCATTTACAGAGTGAATGTAATCTGGGCTTCCTCAGCCCCAAACACTTCAGTGCAGAATCACGGGCTGTAGACGTCTGTTAGTCACGCAAATACTTCTAAAATTATAT
Organism: Vicugna pacos; assembly: GCF_048564905.1. Classification (NCBI taxonomy): domain Eukaryota; kingdom Metazoa; phylum Chordata; class Mammalia; order Artiodactyla; family Camelidae; genus Vicugna; species Vicugna pacos. Next base: position 77,100,546 of record NW_027328741.1, on the reverse strand, counting down.
GATTCCAGAAAAGAAAGAAGAGAGAGAGAGAGATTGCCTTTATCAAATTTCCTTTCAGTTCTAACTGAAAACTGTTTTTGAGCAGCTCTGGTTTCTTTGGATAAGAATATATACATTTCTTTGCAGGTAACCTGGGTTTTGTGCTAGAACACCAAGTTCTTGCTGTCCCCAAGCCACAAAAATAGTAGCCAAATTGCACACGTGTGAAATAGTTTATACTTTTTTCTGAGAAAGTATCCTTGAATTTGGGACTTGGGCTGTGATTTCTGCTTTTTGCTTCCCCCACCTGTCTTGTAATCTCTCACTCCTTCCCACGTGGTTCCCAAGTGTTCGTGGTCTCAAAGGAGCGGGCAAACACCCAGTTGGTCACCATGTACTGCTGCTATTGATAGAGCCCAGTCAAGACCTAAAGGACATTATCAGAGAGGACTTCCTGAAAGAAATGGGCTGTACATTCAGTTGTGAGGACAGAGTAAGAGTCAGCCAGGAGAAGGAGTCAAGAATGTGGCTCAGGTCGCAGGTGCAGCCCGGGCAGAGGCCTGGAGGCTTTTGGCGTGGGGACCCGGGGAGAGTGCCCTGTGCGGTCCAGGGTGGAGGGAGCCCCTGCTTGGGAGGACACTGGAGAGAGTCCGGGGTGTAGGGCTTTGGAAGAAGTTGAGTTTTACTAGAACTGACAAAGTAGGCAGTGAAGGGTGTCAACAGAAGTGACCCTCAGGAAAGGTACTTCTGGTTTTGCTTCTGATATACTACAGACAAAAGGGTCGGGACGGGCGAGAGCAGGTATGTCTGTCCCTTTGAGATCCAACCCGTCATTCATTTATTCATAACACGTGCACTTCAGTGAGTCTAGGGGAGAGAGAGTGTAGCCACATAAATAAGCAAAATGTATTTGCTTCTTGAGAGCTTAGCATTGTCAGAAGTTGACTTAGCCTAGAATGTTCTAGGAAGAGAGGAACAAATTGTGGAGGTTGGAGGGAGGGAAGGCTTCCTTGGGAAACAGTCAAAATGAACCTGGAGGCAAGTGGGAAGTAGGAGCAGGTCAGGGGGCTCCTGAGGTCACTGGGGACCTATGTACTGAGATGAGGCTGGGCGAGCAGGGTCTGGGGTGGGGCTAGAACTCTACCAGGGAGCCTCTGAACTGTTTGAAGTGGGGTTGATGTAATCAAATTTGTGCTTTGGGAAGGCTGTCGTGGCTTTGTGTGTGTGTGTAGCGGGAAAGAGGTGGAGGGTGCCACCAACTGGGGGATCATTTGAAGACCATTCACAGGCTGGGATATGGGCTTCGGGGCTACTTGGGGACGGCAGGGGCAGTGTGGATGCCGGCTTTCCTTATGGGGGACTTGTTAGCGGGGCTGCCCTAGAGGCACCTTGTTGCTGGAAGAAAACTGATGGAGGCTGCCAGGTGGACATTCCTCTTCTCTCCTTCCCTGCCTAGTGTGATGATCTTAGCTCAGCCAACATTTGGAACAAAAGAGCTAATCTCCAGGGTTGCCCAGGCCTTTGTAGAGCTCCTTCGAGTGAGATCTGATAGGATTTAGGTTTGTGTTCAGATCTGGATGTTCACTTAGTTAGAAACATCCTGTCATTTCGATTTCCATAGGGGTTTTTATTCCTGATAAAGATTGCTTTCTTGGTGAGAGGAAAATTATTACAGCTGTTGTCTTTTTCAAAAAAAATCATATGTTTTAAGAGCTTTAATATTCAAAAGAATAGGAATATATAAAATATTTAAGGAAGTCTTTGGTGTAGTTTCTTTGCTTTCTGAGCTAATGTGGAGTTAGAGCCTTTGCATTACTTAATAGCACATCCTTGTCAGTATTTAAAGAGCTGTTAGTGAGCACCCCAGGCCCCACCTCTCAAAGAATCGTTAAAGTTTGCTCTGAAATAGTGAGGTCATAAAGGTCTTGTTTTCAGAAATCAAATGGTTTTAAATACGCACCATAGCTCCATTTATAAAATAATAATAAGTTCAAAATTAAGAAAATGGAGGATAATTGATTTTTTTTAAAGCCTAAACATAAACTTTCTTGTGCTAATGTTGCAACTGGAAATTTTGAAAAGAAAAATCCTACTGCAATATCATCTACGTGGTATATATATATGAGTTTCACGTTTGAAAAGTAACTGCGCAGTGGTTTTCAAAGTCAGGAGCATTCCAGCTCAGATACTGGCAGTGATGGTTGCTGGTTTTCAATGGAAGAGCCTAAATTTGCCTTCTTAGCTTTTTTTTTTTTTTGTACTGAGAAGGTTGAGTAGTGCTTTGCCAAGATGATTTTCGGGCAATTTGAGGGCAGATGTCGTGTTCCAGCAGTGAGATATTTCCATGCATTTTATTTTCTGGACATCACCAGGGCACATGTGGGGTTTGTGCCTGCAGGCTGGAATGCTGCAGGACTCCCTAATCCATCACCATTATGTCCTGGAGCTGCTCCGGTCAGTGAATGATTTTCTGTGACTTGGAGGTAATGTGGTCTGATGGTGATGATCAGACGTGCAGTTAAATGCTATTAATTGAAATAAGAGTAACCTAGAAACATTGCTCTAACAATACAGGATGAGGGAGGAGGATTGGCTGAGCTGCTTGCAGTGGGGTGTCTTCTCAGGTGACTCCCTCACCGTGATTCCTGCCAATATCCGCCCCAGCCCTGCACGGTAGTCCTGCCGAAGCAAGCAAGCACTTTGCTCAGAAACGCACTGAATTTCCTTGTGCCTCTGTTTGTTGGCTTTTTTTTGAAAGCACATTTTGCCCTTTGCTTAAATGCCATCCATGCTAGTCATCCCTTACACTCATTCTTCTGGACCTCGTCCATACATAGCTGCTGAATGGATGAACAGAATGTAGTATCTCCATGTAGTGGAACATTATTCACACGTAAGAGTGAATAAAAAAGAAAAAAAAAAGAGGAAAATGAAAAATGCCACCTGTTTTGGGAAGTCCACCCTGACTGTTCAACCCACACTTTTCCCTTTGAAACCCAATCACTTATGCTCCATTCTACTCATTTTGATAGTACTTACCAACTTCTAATAATCTTTAACGTTTCCAAAAAAAATAAATAAATAAAGAGATGCTGATGCCACTTCAAAATATACAAGCCTTGCTAACAGCATGTTAATTGAAAGGAAGCAGACACAAACGGCCACATATTGTTGATTTCAGTGATCTGAAAAGCCCAGAAAAGGCACATGCAGAGGCAGAGAGCAGGTGATGGTTGGAAGGGGCTGGGTGGAGGGGGATTACGGAGTGAATGCTAGTGATAGGGGGATTCTTTTGGGCTGATGAAGTGTTCCGGAAATAGAAGGTGTTGAGGGCTGCACAACCGTGATTGTGCAGAAGACTGCTGAGCGCTGTGTCTGGGAGTGCCTGTTGTTGGGGCATCTTTATTTTGTTCACATCCTGCAATGTGAAGGGCCATCTTCTGCTGTGGTCATTCTACTCCTGTGAGTGTTGAGGGTCAGAGACTTTGTAGAGTCCTGTTTCTTTTCTCCCTCTGGCTGAGTGTAGGCAAATAAATTTAAGCCTGGGAAATTGCTCCATCTGCAGAAATGTCTTTCAGTTTTGCCTGGTGTAAAAATCTTGAGAGCTTTTAACCGTTGAGGCTAGTCTGTGGGGGTAAATAGCCTATGAAGCCTGGGTGAGCCCGGGAAGAGCCGCGCTTCCCTCCCAGACACGGGTGGGGATTTCACCCCCTTTCAGGCAGTGAAGGGCCCAGACCCGTGGGCAGACTTGACAATCGTGAATATTTACGTGTATCCGCTGCTTCATCTTGGATATTAATTTCAAGCTGAGTCAGTTTGTGGCGGCAGCCTCATCCTACAACAGGAATTTATAGTATCTGCTCTTTGAGGTGAAGACCTGACAGACTTGATTATTTAACAGTCTGCTTTGAATTGATATCTCAGATTCCTTTGTCAAAAGCAAAACAGCAGAAATACAGACGTCCTTTAATTCCAATGTGGCCTGGAACGGGTTTAGTGTCTGTGCCTCAGTGGCCTTATCTGCGGGTGGGGAAGATGATAACAGTGCTTCCCTCAGAGGAGCTGGTGAGGGGAGTGTGAGAAGCACAAATGGAAGACTTACACGAGATGCTCATAAATGACCGAAGTTAGTGCTCTCCGCCTGGTGAGGCCTTAGGGGCAGAGATGTCAGAACAGAGCAGTCCTAGCCGGAGCTCGATCCGTGATGGTAGCTGTTATGATCAGTATCACCACTGTGGGTTATCAGGTAGTTTTAAGACTTGGTAATATGATTTCATGAATAATGTTAAAAGACTAGACATCTCGGATCCAGTTTACATAGTCCTCAAGATTTCTTCTGAGAATTGGATGGTTTCTTCCCCATCTTAAATCTGAGATGAGTCTCTAAAAATTTCCGTATTCCTCCATCCTTTTGCTTTAATTCTCTATTTCTTAAAAAACAAAGTTTTTAGATGGAGTTACTGGGGACTGAACTGAGGGCCTCATGCATGCTAAGTACATACTCTCCCAAATGAGGTATAATCTCTTCCCTGAATTTTTTTAAAATTTACATCTTAATTTTCAGAGGTTAGAGGCCTCTAATTATTTTTCTGGAGACTTGTCCATGAACCTGTAAATCTACAATTAATGGACAAAATTTGGTTTATTAAAAAAATCTATAGAATATTCTGCAGTCCATCCAAAAGGAAATGCTCATGGACTTAGAATGTTTCTCCTTTAAGGTGATTTCTCCTGTTTGGTCGAGCTTAATTTGTTAACAGCCATCCTCATCATCATAATGACCAAACTCGCTGTGAGTGGACGCCTAGCTGAGGCTAAAATGCTTTGCTCATGTTTTACTTCATAGCAAGTGTTTGATTGTAGGTATCAGTGTCTCCTTTTTTGTAGCTGAGGGATTGAGAGATGGGTCAGCTTGCCCCAAATCACACGCAGCTGGCGGTGGCTAGCTCGATGCTGGAATCCAGGCTGCACAGGATGAATTCTCAATTGCTCCTCTAATCAGCTTCCCGTTGAGTGTTTTCCCGAACTCCTGTGAGCCCATAAATGACCGATTTTAGCTATCTCAGCCTGATGAGGTCTTCAAAGGAGAGACACCAGTGAGAATGAGAGGCAGAGTGGCATAAATTAAAATTGTACATTTTCACAAATGTTTTATTCTCAGGTAATGACTTTAAAGGTAATATTTTTTTAATTTAGTGCTTTGTGAGAACTAAAAACAAAACATTTAAAATAATTATTGTGCAAGAGAGAAGTGGTCTTTGAAAGTCCAACTGTTGCTAATGATGTTACTTGTTTTTTCTAGTGGTGCTTATTTACTGAAAAATTTCCAAACACTGAATTTGTTTTATGTAGTCTTAGTATGAAAGAAAACTTTGTCAGTGAGTATTGTAAGTAAAATCCTTACTCTTTTCTTTCCTGATGATGAATATCTTAGTTGTTTACACGGCTTAAGTATATTTCGTCATTTGTGAAATTTGAGTAATATGGTTTACCTTGTCTGACTGTGAGAGCTGGACGCCTTGTATACAAAGCACCGTAGAGGTGCTTAATAAAAATGTGCTGTCACAGTGACTGATAGTTTAGAAGTATCAACTCTGAATACTAAAAAGGGTAGCTTATTTCTGATGCATATTCAATATGTATATATATGATATACATTATTATGGCTTAAAGTAACTAGGATTGTTTTTTTTTAAGTGCAGTATGAAGCTTTAATGAAATCTGTGTCATTCTAGTGAGACAGGGACTACTTAAATTGCCTTAAGCAGACGATCTTGAAGATTATTTACACAGAATGTGTATTGTTACAGCTCAGAATTCATGTTGCCGTGTAACCATCCATCAGACATTTAATTTCTCGGGATTCTGACCAGAACCATTAAGTTTAGAAAAATCCACATTGATTATTATCAGGGAATAAGATCCTCTCTTTTGTGACTAAAGAAAATTTTGATTTTTTTCTGCACTCTTTTCAGGTTTTAAAATTTCAAAATTTTGACTTGACATGTCACTTTTTTAATAGAGAGAATAAAGCTCATGCTGTTTTAATATGTAAATAAATGTTTTTGTATTTCAATACCCTTCTATGATTTCCTGGCTCTTTGAGAAGTATTTTGCAAGATACTTAGATTACCTACTGTTGGAAAAATACAGACGTGACTTTTATGAATATAGGCGTAGTACAGTTCTGTTGGTTTTTACTACAGTGCAAGACATGAGACCTAGGAGAGCTATGCTGCTGATTGCCAGGAGGACAGATCTCAGGTCTCAGTCTCCCCTGGTGTAAAATGAAGTGGCTGGACTGGATTCTTTCCTCTTCTAAGATGAGCTTCCATGAGCCTATGTCTTTTGTTTATATTTAGGAGTATTAGCAATATCAGATTAAATACTGAATACCCCTCCATCCCCCCAAAGCAAAGTGCAGTATATGCTACATAAGCTTCTAGTTATCTGATTCTCGTTTCTCATCTTACAGTCAATTTTTGTGTTGCATGTTTCCCGGCAACCTGGAAGGTCTTTTTAGCCATAGGTGGCGCTGTTGCCACTTTTTGCAGTCTTAATTTTTCTGTTTGTAAAATAAGGCTTAAACAATGTGATTTTATTTTGATTCCTTTGCTTAATGCTTCAGAATAGCACAACGTCCATTATGTCTTTCTACCTGGAAAAATTTTTCTGCTTATATCATAGTTTTATTCTTTTATCTCGCTGTGAACATTTCAGACTTGCTGTGCAAACAATGGCAAAATCGGGCTTTTCTTCTAGTGTTAGAAACCAGTGAGCTGGGATATTTTAAAACAGCTAGAAGCTGCCTCTGGAGCACCATAAAGCTGAAAAGTGTGTTGAGTTCCCTGAGTATTGACCCCGCCGCTGTGTGTTAATTGGTGGGAGTTGATTTGGTACATATATGATGGGGTGTAGTTTCTTGACTTGGGTTTGCCTGCACGTGCTGACACTGAACCACGTGATCCTGAGTCAGCTCGTTCTGAGTTTTCCCCTCGTCTGTGAGAAGGGGACACTCATATCTGCTTTGTAGAATTGTGAGAATTAGTAATTATGTAACATGTTTTCCACAGTGGGTATGTCAAGAGAGCTCATAAACTTTAGCTGCTGTTTTGTGTGCAGCCATCATTTTATAGTCTTTGGTAATTACAAAGAAACAAGAAAATAAGAAAAGCTGATTTTATGATGAAAGATATTTGAGGAGGTTCCATAATTCCTACACCCATAATTTAGCATCAGCAGAGTCAGAACTGTTACACAGTCGCCCTGGACCAACGTTAAGCCACAGAAATTTTTGTTACTTCATATATGTTGGGGCCTAAGGGGAACCAATACTTATACACATGTTGTCTCCAGCAGCCAACTGAGAGATGACACAAGAGTAGGCAAGTGATAAATGTCTTCTTTGTTACTGATGAAGCCACGTTCTCCATGAACTTCAGGGCTGTGGATAAATGAGTGTCATGATACTGTGTCCCAGAAGTAGAGACTCACCCTGTCCCAGGTATCTCTGGGCCACAGCAAGCCTTCCCTTGAGAGAATGTGCCCCATCATGCACAGGGCTGTTCTGCAATGCAGCTGAGCATCCAGGGTGCTTCCCTAGGGTAGTCAACACTGGAGGGAAAGGAAGGGTTTCACATGCCCTGCTTGTCTCCCCGGAATCACAACTCAATCTGTTAATGTGAGGAGGGCTAGCTGTGGGCCAGGCATCAGGGCTGTGAAGGGAGTAGCACTCTGCATGGCCCAGAGGAGTGGGGAGGAGGTATCCCTTCCATCAGTTTAAACAGGTGGTGGGATGGAACAGAAGGGTGCATCCCATGAGTTTATAAAAGGAGAAATAAGAATATCCTTTGGGTATTAGTCTAGCCAGGAAACACAGAAGATGATTAGGAAGGAGACTTGTAAACCACTGTAATATTAATTTGACATTTGTTGAGCACCCAAAATGTGCTACATTCTTTTCTGAGCGTTTTACAGAAATGAATCCTTCAATCTTCTCAACAAGCGAGTAAGGAAGGTTTGATTGTTATCCCAGTTTTACAGTGTGGAAATTGAGGCACACAGAGGGTAAGTTGACCAAGGTCACAGAACTAGTAAGTGGCAGAGCAAGTATTTTAACCCTGGCTGTATGGTATTGTGGCTCCCAGAATGGGCTTTGGGTGTTTAGATGTATCTGCATCCCTCGATTTCTGTACGTCTGTGCATCAACTAGCCCAGAAAGGACAGGGAAAGGAGAGTTACACAGGTGCTCACAGTCGTGTCTCGGCAACTGTCCACGAAGAGTGCACCGTGATTAGAATTAATTGTTTTCCAGGCAGCAGATCTGTTGGTATAACAGAAATTTAGTCCATTGAATTCATCTAGAAATCCTTCCTGCTCTGCTTCTGTCCACACTTGCCATGTGACTGCCTGCCCGTGTTTGGGCCGTGGAGGAGAACATATACTCATGGTTGAACTCTGATATTGCAGTCTGGTTCATAGTTTCACATCTTCTGTTACATTAATAAGTTAAATTTCTGGTTTTCTTGCATCAGTGTCTCATGAGTTTGGTTAATGTGAAACCAGTCCATGGGAGCCCAGGGGTTATGATGGTATAAATTTTTAGCACGTTGTGGCACTTCTAGCCATGCAGACATGACTGGGGGATGTACGCCTTTCTCACTGATTTCTCCCAACAGCAGGGTCCTCTCACGGATGTGAGGCTGGGAGCTCTCTGAGTAGCTCAGTCAGAGGCCAAGTCCACCAATCCGAAAATGATGAAGTACCTGGAAGTGGGTTTAATAAAAGTAAAGGGCTTCCAGGTAGTCCGATGGGCTGTTCAAGAAATTTGGTGAAAAGCTGTCCACTGTCTGTGGTTTAGCTGCTTCTTTGCTGTTGAAAAGTCTGGAGTAGATGAAGGGATTTTAAAAAGCAGAAAGGAGTGATTTCAGGTGGTACGTCCACACCGGTGAGAAGTGATGGATGACCGCCTGTGTGAGGCACAGACAGAGTCTTACAAACTTCATAAACCAGCTTCAAATGCTCTGCCATCTGAGTGCGCTTCATATGGGGTCCAGTTTATCACTGGTCACGCTGTGAGGGCAAGTAACTGACGATGGCAGAAAGGACACGGAGGCATCAAAAAGGTCTCACTCATGTTCCCTGTTTAAAGAATGTGGCACAGTGTATTATATTTGAGCTGGTTTTTCACTGAACAGTTTTTAGTGTTTTCTGGGACTCCCCAGTGCCCCAAGGTTCCATGCAGCTGGGTGTCCCCTCATTGCAGCTCCGTCAGCGCTTGCCCTGGGCTGATGTGGTGTCACGGGAAGCAGGACGGTCAGCGTCCCCGGCTCCTCTGAGCTCCGTCTCCTCATCTGCAGAGCCTGGTTTCTCATCCGTGTCTACTTAGTAGGGTTGCTGAGAATCACACGTGATGGTTATCAGGTGTGATTTCTGGTTGTCTCTGCGATTGGCAAATAGCCAATAATTGACAGAAACTCTTGTTTTTTTTTTATTGTAATTGTGTCTCCTAGATTGCAGTGGTTTTTAGTCTGCATTTTTTTATAACTTTACTCATTTTTAAATATGCCCTTATTTTATTTATTTTTTTTTGAGGTACTGGGGACTGAAGCCAGGACATTGTGCATGCTATGCAGGTGCTCTACAACTGAGTAATACCCACCCTCCTTTTCTGCACTTAAAAATAAATATTGCAATACACAAAATAGCTCTTAAACTCCATCATGGGACCTGGTCTCTGTATAGGCAAATGAACACGTATACTAATTCAATAAGAATAAATGCTGTTGAGACATACGTTTCTGAATCTGTTAATGTGCTTAAAAACGATCATAGCTAGTGATAAACACGAGACTTAGATCCAGGACTTTTTAGGGTATGTTTTGTCATCATGGGAAATTACATTCTACCGAGAAGGCTAATTGGGTCTCTTTGATATTTGGATGGTTTAGCAGGTGATCAAGTCTTTCCAAAGCTGACAGTTTTGTATTTTAAACTAACTACAAAGTTATCTTCTAGAAGATGGAAATCCTAAGTTTGTGAATTTCCCAGTAATCCAGGGGGTATGTGTCTGTGTCTGTGTCTGTGTGAACGTTTGTGTGTGTGATTTCAGGAATGTAGAAATAAGTTCCATATAGACTTCTGATATCTTTCTCTTCCAGTTCAAGGTTTAAGCATATACTTACACAAATAAATTGATTTTCTTTTGTCATTTGGCATATTGGCGGGAATAAGAGGTTCTCATACTTGTTTCAGAAGGGTTGGGAAGCATGAGCTTAGAAAACGGGAGGAGAAAGAGGCAGGGAGACACTTCACACTTTGTGCAGTATATGAGAAACAGTAGCTTTTCTTTTCTCTTTTCTTCTAAAGCAAACTGGCTCTGAATTGTAACACACTATTACTCAGAATTGCTTTTCTAATCAGATACAAGTGCCTCAGATTTTTCAAGGCAATATGAATGATGAAATGTGTTTTAGCATTTATCTTTAAAAGTAGTTTTATTTCTCAAGTAAAAGACTATAGCCTGTTTCTTCCAGCGTCTCAAGATATTCTCATTGATCTATGTACATGTTCTATGTGCTTATTTTCTTTTTTTTTTAAGTGCTTGTTTCATTGTGGTGTGAATGAATGTTTAAAATTTCTGGATTTTGATCTTTAGAAAATGCTGATTTATCATAACTGTTAAAATCCTGATTGTTCTTTGGTCCTTGTTTGGTGGGGCACCCTATTGATTACTCTTGTCTGTTAAAGAGAGAAATTCTTCCTCTAGCCTGCAGATCATTAAGTGTATGGTTTGCAGTATGCCTTTAAATTTCATTGAATGCATTGAACATGATTGTCCAGTGAATTTTGAGTTGACTCATAGTAATGACTTTGCTTTGATTCTGTGGCTTTTGCTCCTCTCCACAAGAGCTTGAATTCTCTGTTGCATTTTGTATACGTGTTCTTCACAGTGGAAGAAATTTTGCATTTTTTACAGAGGTGGTATTTCCTAACACCTCTGAATGCCTTCTGTAATTGATACAACAAAAATCTGTTATTTCAATGCTTAATTATTTCATACACTAGTTTTTGGCTTAATCAGAAACAATGACAGAGTGATAATAAAAAATAGGAAAACTTTCCTTCCTTTGAAGAATAGAAATCAGGTGGTCAGGCTCACCCATGCTTTGGGCCTGACACACTTAATCTCATGTCATTGTGTATCATGATTCGGAGATGGAGTTGCTTCAGGCTTATTGATTTTTGTTTTAACATTTGTGTTGAATTCTTTCTCCAGGTTTATGTATCCTGTTGGGTTTGTTGAAACTGTAGAAGGGAAACAAAAGCGTTTTTTGGTTTCCGGAGTCCTGAGTTGCTGATGATAAAGAGTTGAGGTTGGGCTGAGGAACAGAGTGACACTCCCTCTGCTCCCAGCTGAAATTGATGAACAATGAAATCAATTAAGTGTATCGGTATTTGACCAATAGAAGTTAGCGAGCCCAAACTGGCTAGTTATGCCCAAAGAAAGTACTGAATTCACCTGCAGAATTAGGTGCTTTACCAAGAAGAAGCAGCTTAGAGCAATCAGAAAAATAAGTCCTATGATGAGATATAAAATAAATATAATATCTTTTATTTCTGAAACTTTTCTACGTTAAGTTGTGTAGAGCTAAAATTAAGTTTCAAGCACCAGGAGTTAACAGTGTGGGTGGTTCTGTATGATCATTATTCAGGAATGTGCCTAGACTCTGCTAGAGTGGCTGAAGCTGGCAGGAAAAGACCTAGAGCCAGGATTTGTCACCTTAGGGTGTCCTCCATAATGGTTCCATGTGGGAGCCCATGATTGGGTTAACAAATTGTAACAGACCCCAGCCACCTGTCAAATTTAAGAAGAAAACGTATGCTTAGTAACTGCTTTGCAAGCAAGTGCCTGTGCATACTCACTCCTGTCTCCTTGCCTTAAAAACAGAGATAATGCTTTGCTTGCGTAGATGATGTTTTAGATAGCACTCTGCTCATCGCAAAGCAATGACCCAGGCCCACAGCTATAAAGGCTGGGCTTGTGTGCAGTTAGATACTCTATTATCCCCCAAGCAAGGACCTAGCTGGTCTGGTGGTCTGCTTTGTAATTCACATGTCTAAAGAATGTATCTTATTCCCCTCACCCCATGACTTACCTAAAGATACACTAAGCCTTTGTACTCATGGTGGATTCTACAATCTCTGTCTCATCCTTCTTTCCCCAAGTTCCTGCTTACTATCACACAACTGTTAATGACGTTTTCCTTTGATTATACACAATAAATATGGGATCATTTGAGAGGCTCGTGGAGTTGGGTCCCTACGCCCTCTCTCTTTCGTGACTTTTTCCACAGAGTCTTGAGTATTCATTCCCTGTACGTAAGACTTCTGCCAGCCAGAACCCACAGTTCCAGGTGAGAAGGATGCAGGCTTTATCTCTCCTACCCGAGGGAGAGAGAGTAGAAAATTGAGATCTGCTCTTCCGTGGTCCCTTCCTGCCCCAGGTCTGCTCCAGTTCACCTGCAGCCTTCTGGCCTCTGCTCACACTGCCTCTGTCCCAGGACTGACAGCAGCCTTTTCTTCCCTGGTAAACATTTCCTGTGCCTTTTAGAAGTTGGTCTCTTCTCTGCAATACAACCCTGGCAGATGTGATGGTGGTAAACGTGCTGGTGGGCAGTCACTTGGGGACTGCCAGGAGCCATGCTGATTCTCCTGAGTCTCTCATTCGGGGTTACAGAACTGTCGAGCAGCAGAGGAAGCCCTTTAACGTGAGGCCAGCTCAGCATTGCATCACTTTCATTTTATTTTTGAATTTTCAGTGGAGAAATTATTTGTAGCAAACTGTTCCAGATTTTTGGCTGCCTGCTTTCCTCACCACCATTTCCTTGTTGGCTCTGGTGCTTGTTGTAAGAACCAGGTTTCTTCTCTGGTTATTTCTAGCAGCTGGGCTTGCCGAATCCTTGATCTGCATTTGAAGCAGAATGTTTCTTCGTGATGTCAAGCTGATTTCCCTATTTCTGAATATTTCGTGTACACTCAGCAACTCTTTCAAGTGAAATGCTCTTGTCCAATTCTGTTAACCCATATTTGCCGATCTCCTGCTTTCATGCTGAGGGCAGTTTCTTCTTCCTGTAATAAAAGTTAGCAATTTGCATTTACTATTTGAAGGTTCTGGCCCTAGGTGCTTTTGTCCTTAACAGTTTTAATACAATTCACCCATTAAAATGTGCAGCGGTTTTTACTCAAAGCCCAGAATTGTGCATCGCAGTCAATCTTAGAATATTTTCATCCCCCAACAGGAAGCCCTGTATGCACAAGCAGTCATTCCCATCTTCCTCATCCTCCCCCAGCCCCAGGCAGCCATTGTTCTCTCTCTATGGATTTGCCTGTGCTGGACATTTCATGTAAAACAAGTTATTTCATGTAAATGGAACTGTCTATTGTGACTGACTTCTTTCACACTGAGTAACTTTTTCAATGTTTTTCCAGGTTGTGGCCTGGGTCAGTACTCTATGCTTTGCTATTGCTGAATTATATTCTACTGTATATCTGGGCCCTACTGTTTACCCATTCATCAGGTGATAGTCGTTTGTGTTGTTTCTGCTTTTTGTTTGTGAAGAGTAATGGCGCCGTGAATACTCCTGTAGGAATTTTTATGTGGACATTTGTTTTCAGTTCTCTTACTTGTGTGACCAGAGAGCAGAAATGCTGGGTCATTCATAAACCAAATGTTCAACTCTATGAGGACCTGACAGGCTGTTTTCTAAAGTGGCCACGCTGTGTTACATCCTCACCAGCAAGGGCTGCGCGCTCCGCTTCCTCTGTGTCTTCATTAGTGCTTGTTACACCTTTTTTTTTATTATAACCTATTGTAGTAAGTGTGAAGCGGTTTCTCCTAGTGGTTTTGACTTGATTTCTTTTACAGCTAATGATATTGAACATCGTTTGATTGTGCTTATTGGCCATTTGTATATTTTCTTTGAAAAATACATTTTCAGATACTTTATACACATTTTAATTGAGTTCTCTTTTTCTTGTTGAGTTGTAGGAGTTTTTTCTTTTATTTGAAGATACAAATACTTAATCAGATAAATAATTTGAAAAAATTTTCTCCTCTCTGTTGTTTTTTCACCTTCTGGATGGTGTCCTTTGAAGCAAATTTTTAACATTTGATGAACTCCAATTTATCACTGTTTTCTTTGTTCCTTGAGCTTTTGGGGTAATATTTAAAATCTGAGGTATTTTATTTAAACTTTTATATAAAAAATAACTTAATTCTTAAGACCGTTCTAGGAGATGGGTGCTGTGGTTGTCCCCAGTCTATGGATAGGAGACTGAGGTGCAGAAAATTTCACTGAAATATCAGTGTCACAGCTACCCAGTGCTGTGGGATTTCAGACCCTCATGTTTGTCCCCAGCATTTGTGATCTTCACCACCATGCTCCACTACTGCCTGGAATCATTAATGAAAAAGTTTTCCTTTTTTGATTTCTTGATTGTTTGTTTTCTCATTGGGGAACTCACCTCTTCATTTTCCTTGCAGAGATCTGTGTAGGTTTATTTTAGATCTCATGTACTTATTTATTACACAGGCTCCAGTGATGATTGTGCCTAGTTGTTCTAGTCAATTCATACTCAAGTCTTTCCTGCTCATGACACTAAAAAGAGAGTCATGATTTACATAATGCTCAAAGAAGAATGTACTTGAGTGATTTTATTTTTCTAACCAATCAAACAAATCAAATAAAAACCCAGTGTTGGAACAGATTATAAGCCCTGCAGAATAGGGTCACTGTCTTCCTTGTGTTTCATTTGATTTGTCACAGTGTCTGGATAGTGCCTTGCTGTCCAGCAGTTTTGTGAGTATACGGTGCTCGTGAATCATTGTAAGGAAAGAATTTTGACAACAGACTGTGTTGTTCATTTCACAAGGGAAAAGATCATATAGAAATACTGCTCAGATTTATTTTAAAATTAAGCTTGGTGTTTTGAGAAGGGTTCAAGAAACCATACAAAAATCTTTTTCACTAATTTTAAATCTATCTTAGACACATTGTGCATACATAGCAGAGTAACTTATCAACTAGTTTTGACAAGAGGAGTGTATTATTGATTATCTATTTAAGTTGAAATATTCTACCTGGGATAAAGTAATCAGTGCCCATAAATGAACAAATATGTTTGTATTTCTATGCAACATGGGAGCAGACTTCCTATGTTTCTATATAATATATATGACTGTGTGTTTTAATCTGTCTGTCAGTGTTTTTATAGTTTTTCAGCAATGTTGTAACTTTAGAATTCTTCTATGGAAATCACCCCCAATTCTAGTGCAGTTTGTACTGTGTATCCTGTCTTATGCATGGGATTCCACTGTCCCATCAGTGAGGAATTTCCTCTCCTATTGAGTTAGTAGCAGAGTTAAAGGAACTGTGATTTCTAGGCCTTTGCTCTCCATGTGTTTGCAGTTGGCTGTCAATCAAGATTTTCTCTTTCTTGAGTTTTCATTGTTCAATTAGAATTTTGGAAATAACAATTAATATGTTGCAACACTCTCCCTAGAAACTTGATGTGTTTGTGCTTTTCAGTTTCCAATTTACAAAAAATGTAAATTCACTCCTGTTTTTAAATAGTCCTTTTTCACTAGATATTTGTTTACTTCTTTATAGTCAAAATATTTTCTTCCCAATGAATGAATCGGTTTGCATGTTTTAAAAGATACTTTACTTTTTAAATTTCTTATTCTAACAGGTATATTCGTTGTACAGAATTTAGAAAATAAGGATAAACACAATTATAACTTAAAAATGGCCTCTAATCTCACCTGGAGATACAGTTGTAAGGTTTGAAATTGAGAATTACAAGTCCTCTCAAACTCTTCTTCTATTTCAAGTACGGTTTGGTTACTGAGATCCTCGAATTCTCATATGAATTGTAGCAGCAGATAGTCAGTTTCTGCAGAGGAACCCACTGGGATTGTGATCGAGTCCACGTTGAATATATGGATCGCTCTGGGGAGCACTGCCATCCCAAGAATGCTGTCATTTGATTCAGGAATGTGCGTGGTGTGTCTGTCCAGGTATTTAGGTATTCTTTAATTTTTTTCAGCATTGCATAGAGTTTACATTGGATTATTTTACTATATATTTTGCCTTTATACTGAGGAAAAGTGTGCAAGGTACCGGGATCAGAAGTGTATTGGAGCTCCGCAACTTGCTGCCACCATGGACGCTGTGCTCTTGCTTCGCCCATTGTACAATGTTGCACAAAATAGGACCTAAGTAACTCTCCCTTGAAAGAATGATTATATGATTGCTGGATGATGCTTGAGATTCCTTGTGATGATGTCTTTTTCCCAGAATTTTGCCTCTTCTTAACTATGCCCTTTCCCTTCCTTTCCTCCAGCCTGTGTTTCAGCCTGCCTGTGGCATTGATTTTCCTTGTCTGTGGACTCTTCCTTTCACTAGTTCGTGATAATGTTACATGTGAGATGTGGAAACTTGCTAGATGTCAAGAAAGAGCAAATCCATTGCATGCTAGATTTTTTAGAGTGTGTTATTGTATTATCGATTGAAATTAAATCAGGCTGACGCATTGAGCCATCCCCTGAGCTCTTTTTGCCTTCCTACAGGTGTTACTGCTCTCGTTGCTGCATGTGCCCTTCCCCCAGACTTGGTTTTGGAGTTGAGTAAGTCACCATCACTGGAGCCCTCTCTTTAAATGATGACGAGAACATTTGCTCTATCTCCTTGTTTGGGGACTTCGATGAGATGAGGCAACAGATAAAGAATGGAGCCCCACCTCATTCTGATCCCCGCTCTTTCCGTTCCTTTCTCCATGGGAAGAGTACAATTCAAAAATATAAAGATTGTGAGCTAATGAGATAGACAAGACAACCGATCATTTATTAAATACCCTTTCATGCCAGAAACAAATGTATTATACACACAAAAAGCACATAAAATACGGTAGTACTGTGGTTACAAACGTGGGTCCGAGTTCGAGTCCTGGTCTGGAGTGACAAGTCCTGTGAGATGGAGAATTGATAGGTCGGCTTAGCCTCTCTTGGACTTGTTTTCTGTCCTGCAGAGATGGGGCTCGCTAGGCGTCCCTCCCCCGTAGAGGTGCTGAGGGGTGTAAAAGACACGTGTAGGCAGACCGAGCACAGCTGCTCTTTCCTCGTAAGTGCAGGATAGCATCGCTTTTGCGGTGATGGCTTTATGACCGCACCGTGTAGACTCTCAGTGCTCCAAAGGGATGCCTTGCAGATTGGAGATGGGATTCTCACTTCTGTAAATACCCAAGGATTGTGTTATTGGGCCTTGCTGATTTGACTCTATTCTTTAGAAAGTACATAATGTAGATATATTTTTCAAACATGCATGAATTTTTTCTTTTATTATTTATAGTTCTACCCTCTCATCTCTTGGTGTGACTTTTCATGGAATCCAGGAAACAGTCCTAAGCAACCTGCCTCTTCACACTTCTCCGTGGTGGTTTCCTTCCCTGACTAGAAGAGGGTTTTGCATAGGTAATTTTGATTGCTCCCCTTCTCTTGGAGACTCTCTGTTTTTCTGCCCATCTCTCACCTGTCCATCTGTCCATTTCTCTACCCACTCATTCTTCTGACTTGTTTCAATAAGCATTTCAGGCAGCTTACAGAAGAACAGATACCAAATAAACAGGTGAGAAAATGGGGCCAAGTTCATACAGTGAGGCTAGGAGTTGAGCCTGTGTGAGTGTTGCAAGCGTGAGACACACGCCTCTGCCTTGTGACTTATAAGATAGACAACATCAATGTGCCTGAAGCTCCCAGCAGACACAGGGAAACAGGGTTTGTGGGAGATGCTCATTGGCTGTGAAATAAATAAGTGGCTTAGTAGAAGCCCAGCCTTTCCAAGTACTAAGGCTTAGGAGAATATTTTAGTGTCTTCCAAAATCAGATTATTGCATCTTTTCTTTTTCAGAGTTTTATGTATAGTTGGTTTACATTCTATACCTGGAAATTTCTCCAAAACTTCTGCCCACGTGAGTCCCATGACTCGGGAATGGGGTGGTTCTGCTCATTGACGGGTGTTGGCCAGAAACGGAAAATGACAGCCTCAAAGGAGCCTGGGATTTATCAGTTATGTTTTGTCAATGCTGTAGATTTCAGAAAATGCTTTCACCTTTTCTTTCCATCTGAGGCAGCAGCGCGCTCTCTTACCAGCATCAGGAGCTCAGGGCCACGGGATGGTGGGGGCTGACTGCACTGCCGTCAAGACAGCTGAGCTAGTTACTGCAGGTGTGGTTCTTTTACATACTGCAGTTCATGCTCTTTACTAGAATGTTTCAACAGGGAGTTAATTAACTGAGTTAATTAACATTTTATAAATATGATGCTTTGTTGAAAAGACAGTCATAGGCAGAATATAAGTTGTGATCACTTTAAAAATGGTTTCATTACTGAAATTTCAGTAGGAAAGATCCAGTTTATCTTATTTCCGCCTCTCTTTAAAAGTAACAAAGAAACAAGACAGAAAAAGCAGAGGATGATTTCTGTTCTTCCTCTCGGCTTGCAGGTGCCCTCACCTCCAGTGGCATCCATCCAGACACCAGCACTGACACTGGCCGTGCTCAGAACTGCCTCAGCCCTGAAGACACATCTGACAAATGGAAGGGGGCCGCGCCCTGTTACAGCAGGTGCTCTCACTTTGTGGGTCCTTATGTAACTGCGCGGTGTTATTCAGGATCGCCCTTTCTACACTTTGTGACGCTGCTGCGGTGTCTCCTAGTTATTTGTTTCTGTAAGTACTCGTGTAATTTTCCAATGTGTGGTACTAGACATCTAAAAATGCATTTTTCAGATGAAAAATAGTGTGTATTTAATATAAATGTCTGAAAAAAGGGTCAAAAGGATCTATCCTGGTGCCAGTACTCAGAGATAATAATTAACACATTAACATCTATTTTCTGTTCTTTTCATCAGTGTGTATTACATCTGTCATAAAAACCAGTGAGCAATGTGTGCCTGTATACTGTGTGGAGACCTCCATTTTCCATTCGGCTTATTACACATTTTTCTACAATATTCTATCTCCCCTGGCATGATTTTTAATGACTAGTATAGCATTCTGTCTTGTGGAGTCCTCGTCCATTTTACTTTGGACTTAAATAAACTTTTAAATTCCAAGTATACTTAACTGAAATTCTGAAAAGAGATCTGTT
Organism: Vicugna pacos; assembly: GCF_048564905.1. Lineage (NCBI taxonomy): Eukaryota > Metazoa > Chordata > Mammalia > Artiodactyla > Camelidae > Vicugna > Vicugna pacos. Next base: position 77,081,358 of record NW_027328741.1, on the reverse strand, counting down.
GTGGTACCGAAAGTCCCCTACATCCCTTCCCCTTTTTTCCTGAGAGTAAAAACTGCTGACAATGTGGAGTATATATTTCATGACCTTTATGCCTATGTCATATAAATAAACACATACATACACGTATATGAGAAATCTATGTCTATGTGTGTGTATATATGCTTTATTGAAAAATAAGGCCATACTATATGTTTTCTGCAGCTCGGTTTATTCACTCAGGTATATATCACAGACGTCCTCTCCCTCCAGACTCACCCGGTCCTTTCAGATAGAGTAGAGGGTTTTCCTGATATGCAGGTTTGGTCTCTTGTGTAAGGACACCTTTCGTGGGAGCGTACTGTGGACAAGGCCTTGGACCACGCCGAAACACCGGAACTTTAGTGGCCACAGCTCACCGTGATTTACCGCATCATTGTATTGATGGTGGACACTTAAGTTTTCTCCATTTTCCACTGTCAGAAAGGGTGTTTGACTGGCATACTTCTTATACAAACATTCCTGTGATCTTGTATGAGTATTATTTTCGTTAAATTTTCTGGAAATTTAGTCCTTGGATGTGACAACTACATAAATCACAGGCTCCTTTCAAGTGAATCTAGAAATTCCTTCTCCTGTGGGGCATGAAAAGATGTAGAATAACTTATGTAACCAATTCTCTATCGCTGGATAAGATTTCACTTCAGCTTTTCTTCTCACCATTGTAAACAGTGCTGTGTAAATGCTCTGATAAGTACATATTTTTGAACTGAATTTTTCTAAATGAAACGATTCCAAAATGTGGAGTTCAGCCTGTGTGTACACAAGTTTTTCAGAGTTTACATATCCATTGACATGTCATCCTCCAAAAGATCGCTCACAGTTTGTTCTCTCAAAGATGGACACTAGCTAGAATATCTTTTAAAAATATGTGCCAATATGATGAGCAAAAGTACTTTTTCATTGTTTTAATTTGCACTTGATGACCAGTGAGGTATTGAGCATTTTTCACTCATTAGCCATCTGACTTTTAAAAAGTGAATGATCTCTTTTGTCCTTTGCACACATTTAAGTGAGGCAGCTTCTTGTTGCTTTGTGACAGCTCTATGTATATTATGAACATTAGCCCCTTGTCTTCATCAACATGTATCAGAGAGCTTTTCCTTGTCATTTTTTGCCTTTCATTTTGTTCAGTAGGTTCATTTTTGTTGTGGCCCAAAATAATCTTAAGATTGTAAATGTCTTCTTTTTGGGTTTTATTCCTGATATTATTCTTAGAAATACTTTCTTATAATGGTATAAATTTCTTCTGTAGGTTTTTTTAATCTCTAAGATGGAGATGATGATGGTACTTGTTATAGTGAAGAGAAGTTGAATTAATATGAGCAAAGAATTATATTCGCTGTTATTAGTACTTTCTAATATTCACATCACATTCTGTAATTTTTCTTGCGGTCATTATGACTGGAATAGAATTTGTTATTTCCAGGGGATTCTCTGATTGTCCCAAGACAATTATTGAATTCCTACTTTGCTTTTTAACTTGAAATCCCACCTGTAAAGAATACTTATGTACACTAGAGTCTCTTTTTGAGCTCATGGTTTATTTGTATCAATCTTACTTTCTTACACTAGCACTATATCTTACATATTGTAAACATTTATTTAATATCTGACAGTGCGATTTTTTGATTCTCTTTTCGATCCCAAATTTTCTTGGTTAGTATTATGACTTTATTATTCCTGAAGAATTCTAATATAATTTTTCAAGTTAAAAAAAAAAAGAAGTGCTGTCGTGGGATTTTTTAGTACTTTTGAATTATCTTTAGGAGAACGTACATTTTTACAAAACTGCTTTCCTCCATACAAAATGTTGATGTCTGTACTTTCACACCTCTTACTTTACCCCACAGTACAGTCCTGTACTTCCTCCATGTACAACATGGGCATTGTTTTTGAGTTTATTCCAGATTATTGTTGATGTTTTTGTTAATTATTTAAGTCAGAATTTTTTGCTATTGTATATTTTAACTGTTAAAACTGACACCTAGGAAGGCAGATTCGGTTTGTAAATACTCACTTTGTAACTTCTCATTTAAAATTGTAAGTATTAAGTACTTGTTACAGAATCCTTTCTTTTCTGTTTTTAAAAATTTGTTTCCAAGATTCTCAAAATGGTCATAGCTAAGTAGTATAGGTGGGGAGACAGATGGAGAGAGGTAGTGTGGCTCATGTACAAACTGTGAGCACTTTCATGGCTGTGTTTACGCTGGAAAAGCCGCTGAAGAGTCCAGGATAAAACAGGGGTGGCTTTGTATGCAGTTGAAAGCCAGCTTTCTTGCCTGGTGAAGCCTGGTGGGCGTGACAGGTAGATGATCAAGGTCGAATGGAGGTTATTGGCTGCACAGAGCGCTGTGTCTGAGAACTGGAGAATATCGCCATGGGAAATGCTTGGTGCCAGGAACAAAGCAGAGGAGCTGGGGACCCTGTGTGTTAAGGAATTTCCAGCCCTCAGAGTGGGAATGTCAGACTCTGCATCCAGATCTGAGTTTGAATTCATCCTCTTTAGTTTACTTGTCCTCTGACTTTTGTCAAGCTATATACCCTCTTTCACTTCCTGTTTTCTTATCTCTCAAAATAGGAGAATTACAGCCTGCTGCTAAATTGTTTGATCAGGTTAAATAATTTGTGTCTATAAGATGCCACGTACAGTCACAAGCTCAGTGAGAAATGGGCTGTCACCTGTTCTTCTGCAACTCAGTGCTTGACAAGACATGGGGGAAAGCCAGTCCCTAATTTGTGTGTGATGCAAGTAGGAACAAAATTAATGTCTTGCCTTTCCCTAGCAGTATACTTTCAGCTTTGCTTCATTTACTTCTTTCCTCCTTTCCTTTCCCCTTTCCCATCCTCCACCAAAAGATCCTGAGACTCTCTCAGAATAGTAGATTCAAATTACTTTAAAGGTTGGCTCATCCTCATGAAATGATAGTAACATAAAAAAAATCTGTGCACATCCCAGAATACATTGTATTTGATTTACACACACACGTGTGCACACATACACACACACAATCAGGCTACCTTCCACTTGCAGAGGGATAAGGACCACTTTTTCTGAGTTTTCACTCACTGAGCTTGAGAACAATGTCTCTTACACAGACTTTCACCAGGCTTCGTGCATGGTGTTTTTAATTGAATTTCGGCTTTGTGGCCATAGATATAATCTCCTAATAAAAGAGAGAAAGTGGAGACATAGACATTCCGCTGAGATATTGGTGTCATCATATTTTAGTTGGAAAGGACTTAAGACAGCATAGAGTCGTAATATTATATGGGTGAGAATCCATGATATTGTAACTTGGACAAGAACATGGACCTTCTGCCGTCTTGTCCACAAAGGTGAAGAGGCAACTGGGCAGGGGATGGTAGGGATCCTTCTTGCTTGAGTTCCATGTTCTTGCTAGTTTTCATTGCTCAGTTGCCTTTAGTTTATGTCCATGAGGCCTCTCATGGGAATGTCACTCTGTCCTGATAGATTGAGTTTCTTATCAGCAAAAAGCTCTGGACCCACTCATATTTCCCAGAGTTTTCTGCTGACCTGCTGACACTTTATATAATTGAGACCTAAGAAACTACTGAATATAAAATCCTTATTGTTATTGTTTGCCCTCGAGTTCCATAGGAAGGGGTGCTGTCTCAGGCTGTCTAAAGCCAGATCTGAACAAAGATAGGGTGACAGGCTGTGCTGCTGGTCCTCCACAGTTGAAGGGGATTTCCACCTTAGCTTTTAGAATCAGGCAGATTAGTTCAAATCTTGCCTTTACCAATTATTATCTTTGTGTCTTGGGGGAGAAACTGTACTTTTTTGTGTCCAAATTTGTTTATCTGTAAGTAAGTTCAGTATTTATTTTAAGGTTTCTGTTTTAGAATTGAATGAGCTAATACTCTCATTTATACCTAAAATACTGATCTCATGGTTCTATGCTGGTGCCTTGGTAGTTGATTACTAAGGGACTCCGCAGTGAGATTGGGGGTGGGGGACCCCTGGATAATAGAGCTTATATTCCAGGATATGCTTGTAAAAGACTGGATGTGCAGTGGATTTTTAGTAAATATCTACTCCTTTCCTAATCTGCATTGATTGTGTATATATCTTTATACTAATATATGAACAATTTTTATTGCAATTTAAATATCTTTGTAGTATTTACAATATCTAGTTATAAAAATACGTGAAATAAAAAGATTTGAATTTATTTTCTTTTCAATAAGCAAAACAAAATAAAATAGAAAAGAAAAAAGTTTTGAAGGAGTAGAAATAAGTTTATTTCTGTGGAATCAATTCCTTGTAATAGGTTTTTTGTTCATGTTGTTAAAAAGCATATAAAATTGATAGGTTGTGAAATACTGGAAATGAGGAAAGAGTGGAGACATACTACCTCTAAGGCAGTCAATTTGTTACCAAGTCCAAACTCGTTCTGCTTGCTGCATGACAGGCCAATTAATCGGGAGATGAGATGTTGGAGTAAGGAAAAGAGACTTTATTTGTAAAGCTGGCAGACCCAGAAAATGGCATATTGTTATCCAGTAGAACTCTCTTCCCCAGGGCAGATTTCAGTCTCCTTTTATACTAAAAAGTGGCGGGGATGTGGCTGGTTGTTGCAAACTTCTTGCTGTATGAATTGTTTGTCCTTGAAATCCTTTGTTCCTGCAGCTGTCCATGTGGGTCAAATTATGGTGCCCCTGTAAAACCTCCAAAAAAAAGAAAGGTTATTCACTATTTTACAACTTGCCATCTATACATAAGTGTAGAAGAGCAAATATCCTTAAAGATCAGAGCCCGGAGAATAGACCCTCCTGGATATTTCAGGCTAAAGGCAACTTTCTTTTACAAAAGGTGCAGAGATAGCAAGTCTGAGCCTAGAAAACAAGGTACAGGATTAAAGCCAAATGAACACATCTAACATGGAGTGAAATTTGTTCTTTCTATTACAATTTCTTTTTCTCCCTCATAAATAATTTTAGTAAGAAACATGAGCAATTTTTTTATTTTTGCTTCTTAATAAAGGACTACAACTACAATTTAGTGAGCAGGGATGCTGTGCGTGCCTTGGTGTCACAGCAAACTCTTGTTGGTGGTGGTCGACCCTGCAACATGCCTGATGCCCCATGAGTGTTGGTGAGGGTCCCCCTAACCAGGGGCTCTATTCAGGAACCACCATATGTGCGTTGACCTCTGGCACCTCTTTTTCAGCTGCAGGAAATTTTTTCAGATTCTATGATAGAAAAATCACTCCAGCTAGGGATAATCAGGGAATAAAGGAAGAGGAAAAGGGCTTGAAGTAGAGTAGAAGAGAAAGACAGAAGCTCAGGGAGCCTGGGGGCTTGGCAGCGCTGCCTCGGGAGAGAGAGGAGCAGAGGTGTGGATGGGACCGGCTACGGAACCAGCTCCTGCAGCTTTCCCTGCACCCAAGCCACACAGCTTTTAATAGGGCCCAGGACTCTCTCCTGGCTGGATGTCACCCTGGGCAGAACCTTGAGAATCGAAGGTAAGGGGTGGGCAGCACTCACCTAGGGGGTCACTGAGGACTTTGCTCAAGTCCACATTGACTTTTCCAGTCATGTGCCTTCACCTGTTCTTTATCTCAGGATCTGAGAAGCAGGAGCAAGGAACTCAGGGAGAGATCCAGGAAGATATCTGACTGTGTTAAGAGACGACAGTCACAGTGACACTGGGAGCGAAGACACTTGCATCAAAGTAAAATAACTTCACAACTATTGCATCAGAGCTGCATGTGTGAGAGAGCCTAAGCCTGTCTCAGAGTGCAGGGGACAAGCGGAATGGAATGGTAAAATTAACACTGACAATTGAAATTTTGTTAAATAGACTGCTACTTTTAATTTTATCACTTCAATGTATGCAGGTGTATTTCTATGAGCATTTATAGGTTCACACAACCCCACCAGCCCCTCTTGCCCCCATGGGGGATGGGATTTCTCAAGCACAGTGCCCCTCCTGCTTGCTTGGGCCACGCTGCGGGTCCTCACCTGGGGCCAGACTGCTACAGTACACTGAGTCCCCGAGGCACGGCCTGGGATACATGACAGGAACAACTGTGCTCTTGGCTGAGGGCCTCCATTTCCCCCTGCAGTGTAAGAATGCCGGTGACTCAGTTAGAAGCATGCATCCAAGCCGTCCTTCCGTGTCATCACCATCTAGAAGCGGTGCCTGAATCTTCTGAATTTCTGCAGAATGTGGTTTACAATCACCTTGAACAAGTGAGTGTGTGTCCTCTTTCAAGTGGAGGAGTTACTGCCGTTTTCCTGGAACTTACTCACCACTAGTCCATCTGATTTTTCTGTGCTAGGATTCAGTATGGCCTGCTAATAACTCTGCAGTCAGATCTAGAAACCCTGATGAAGAGGATTATTTATTTTCTTTCTTTATATGATAGTATTTTACTTTCAAATTTCTGAGTTTTCAGTTCTTGGAGGAATTTTTTCGGGGGTTGGATAAACAACTTTGCTCTTACCATCTTTGTGACCTGTTGCTATATGCGTCTCACCTGTCTTCTGTCACTTGTGAGGCGGTACTATTTTTGACCCTGTCCGGGTTGTTCATATTTTAAAACATAAAATCTGTAAAAGTACAGTCCCTTTTACTCCGAAGACATTCCACAAATAATCCTTTAATCTGGGTATGGTTTTAAGAAGACACAATAATTAGAATATATACTTGCAGGTTGCCAGTGCAAAATCCCCAAATTAATAGTCAAGCTCAACATCTAAAATCTTTCTAATCTACCATGGATTTGTATGGATAAGTGAAGTAGTTTGCTAAGAACTCAATCCTCCCAAGCTGATGCTCTGCCAGATTGTGGAGCCGAGGGACGAGGGTGTGTCCTGCCCTTACTGAGCTGACAGTTTCATGGCAAAGACCTTCACCAGGTGAAGAAATTGAAGTTTCTTCTAAGAACAGTGGGTCTGAAATGAGTCCAAAAGCGTGGGAGAGACACAATCACATTTGTCTCAAGTAGGGGAGAGTGGCTGTGGGGCCACTTGGGAGACTCATGAGTCCAGGTGGGCAGTGTTGTTGGCTTCCACTTGAGCGGTGGGACGGTCAGTGGGTAAAAGCGAACAGATTGAAGGCATGTTTAGATGGTATAGAGGAAAGGATCAATGATTTCTGTGAAGGTAGGATGGAGTAAGGCCCAGGTTTCTGGGTGGATTAATGAGTTAAATAATGGTCCTGCTGTGTTCTGAGGAGGGAAAGCAGCAGAGGGAGTTCTGGGGGAAAACTGATGAGTTCAGCTGTGGGTAAAGTGAAAGGCTGTTAGATGTGTGGTCTGGGAGCTCTGGTGAGAGCCAGTAGTGAGTAGGGGGCGGGGAGAGAGACTTTCAAATCATTTTGTCTTGTGAAAATACATACAAGAATGAGTAATGACACAACCCCTGTATATTCTGGATTTAAAACCCAGTAACATTTTGCTATATTGACTGCAGGGGTTCTTAATTTTTTAATAGAAATAAAATAAATAGAAACAAAATAGTGGAGTTAATGAATATCTTAGAGTTGATGTGTGTCCTTGTATGTATTTTCATACCTCATCTGTTTATAAACGTAATCTACAAAAAGTTAACTTGCTTAGCATAACTGTTAAATAGAGGGACGTGACACACTCTGTTGGTGGCTCAAGGTGATTTCTTGGGCAAATTATGTAGCCTCTCTGTGCCTTAGTTGCATCTTCTGTGACTGCCCCCGTGCCCCTCATCACAGCTGATTTCCTAGACTAGATGTTGGGAGGGAGGCTGCTGAAGGGAGTAAGAGGTGGCAACTGCTAGGGTCACTGAAGAGAGAGACAAAAACAGATTAAAGCCAAGAAACTGAGTGCTAATACCCTCAAAGGAGAAAGAATCCCTTAGTTTTTTGAGCCACTTAGCCTAAGAGAAAGAAAATCATGTGGATCCAAAGCTCTTGAGCATATGAGTATTGTGGGTGGGAGGGTTTCATCAGAAAAGGGTTGAGAAAAGGCCTTTTGGTTTCCCTTTACGTTTCCAGTAAGGATGAGGTGCAGAAGAAAAACCACCCGTTTCACTGTAGAAGGTGCTGTTTTGTGCGAAACTGACCGAAGGTTGGAAACCATTCATCAGTGGTGCTGGCAAAAGAAGAGACTTCTGGATTGGGTGGGGCACTTGCTGTGACTTCCAGGTGACCTGCTGGCTGGGGGCTGTGAGGCGGGCAGTAGGTTTGCAGTGTGACCTGGGTATAATCCCTGGCAGTGAGGCTGCTGATCTGACTAGCAGAGCTGGGCAGACACCGTCCTAACGGGGCTGCTCGGGATGAGGCCTGGGACACCTGCCATGCTGAGGGCGAGAGGAGAGCTCCCCTGAGGTTGTGTCCCTGTGAAGATTAGAAACGTCCTCCTGCAGGGGAGGAAGAGCCTCTGAGCAGCGGGCCGGATGCACAGGCAAGACCAGCCTGAGCACGGAGATTTCAGGAAGCCGGAATTCATACAGGCCCGAACAGCCTTGTTCCTGAGAAACTGGAGGGAAAAGATGCTGCAAATGCAGGCTAAGTTCAGACACTATTGTGTGTCATGAGTGATAGGAAAAGACTGTTCAGGCAGCCACGAGAGAACCCTGTGGTTGTCCCAGTTGGGCGTCACACAGGAGGGAGGAGCAGAGTTATATACTTTGCCACTTATTAGCTGTGTGACTTTGAGCAATATCACCCCACTTCTCTCTCTATATATCTACATCTGTAAAGAGACACAGTGACAAGCTCGTGTCATCAGAATGCTTTGTTTAGCTCTGATCCCCTTTGTCCAGTCCTGTCAGTGCTGCCCTGCAAGGTTCTGCAGCGGCTGCTCTTGCCCTGTGATGGGAGGGCATAAAAGGGCATTGTAGCACCCGAGGGCAGAAAGGGGTTGCTTTAAAAGCAGACATGTAGCCTCCTGCACCTGCAGACCTGCAGGCAGTTTGGTTCATGGTCGTGGAGAGGACTTTGGAGGCCTTAGCGTCGTCTTAAGACTTGTTTTCCCTTGGGGACCTGATTTGCCTTTGCAGATTAATGTTGAAGATTTGGGCTTCTGGCAAAGCTGTTTTCAGAGATGGGTATATACGTAAAATATCATATAAAATAAAATGATTTATTTAACGTGAGCGACTTTGCAGCTGTTGGGAAGAGCTGTGTTGGCCTGGTCTCCACGGAGGACACCAAGGGTCAGCAGAGCGTGCGGGAGGGAAGGCAGCCTGCAGTGCTTCTGCGGCGGGTTCTCCCCAGCATGGTGCTCTGCTGAGTTGACTCTTCTCTGAGTTTGGTTGCCAGAGGAGCAGACAGCAAAGTAATGAGTTCTGGAGGGATTGTATAATGACAGGAAGAAATAGGAACCTGGAGATTTTCTGGACTAAAACACGCTTTTGGTTCCTGATTCAGTGTGTTCCATTACAGAATTGATGAGTTGTGTCTATTCTGGGACTTCATTGAAATAAACGTTCAGCCTAAATGTTAAGGGATTTGGTTTATTTGGCTGGAGGACTCGAGCCGGGATGACAGCCTCTCAGATCACTCTGAGGGACTGCTCCCAAGAGGTAGGGGAGGAGCTAGGATAAATAGAATCTTTACAACAAAGATCAGGTAATTGGAACAATAAAATATTGCTTGTTATCTAAAGAAAACCAGATATCTCAAGTTCAAGTATTTAGTGGTTTTCTATGTATGGTGGGAAGCAAACATTTGGGTCATTGAATTCATTCCTTTGGCAAGCCCCTGGCTATCTAGGGCCAGTATCCTGTCCTTTCTTACTCTGAGTCTGCTCAGAGGGCACCACTGTGAGTGGCTGAGAGGCCGGGCTGTAGGCATGTACTCGCTGGGGGTTGGCAGCAGCCGCTGATGACTCGGATTCAGCATTCTTTGTTTACTGTCATGGTTGCAGTATTTTCATGCACATTGTAGTATTTTCATTCACAGTGTTCCCCCTTGGTCCTAAATTCGACCAATATTTTGAGAGACATTTCATGACCAATTTTGTCCCACGGTGCTAGGATGGCTCATTCCTAGTTCAGGTGAAGAATCTTCTGAGTTGCCATTCAAGGTGTTAGTTTTTTTTATCAGGCCCTGTTGATACTAAAAGTTCTCTGGATCACCTGTCTTACTACTCTATTATGATCCAGGAAGTGTTTAACCTTCTTTGCTCATTCCCATACCTAGAATCACACTATTATATTTATTTTATTCAGGGTTATAAATTTTATCTGTTTCTTCAAGATGTTTAGCCATCATCAATCTTGTGGGCCTAATTACACATTGGGAAATGTAACAGACAACAATTTTATAAAATAGATAGGATATAAATAATACAGCTAGTAACGTTAATAAAGTCACGAGTAAGAATTTAATAGTCGAGAAGTTGTATTTTTGGGTTAAAATTTTGCTTGTGTTTCTGAGTTTGATCCTATGAGAAAGTTCATATTTATGGTCAGGGTCAGAGCAGGTATTAATTGGCCAGTTGAAATCTCCCACCTTGTAAGATCAACAGTGGCCTAAACAGAACTATAATTTCTCTTTAGAATAATGTTTCTGAGGGCTACCTAGTTAGAGCCTTGTATTAGGGAAACCCACCAAGGTAACACAGAAGTACTAGACATAGGTAATTTATCATAAACTTAACAATTGGAGTAGTTCATAATCAAAGGTTGGAGAAATTATCAAAGTAATTGGTATACAGTCCTGGTCCGGTGTCTTGGGTCAGCAGTCTAGCTCAGATGTCGTCTTCTTCTCATCCTGGTCTGGTAGCTTTTTCTCCATTTGGGCATTGTTTTAAGGTGAGCAGCGCTCTATAGGCCAGTGCACTGCAGGGGCTGTTTCAGATAGGAAATGAATCCGAGACTCCGTTTCCTTCAGCTTTGGTGTGTATGGTCTAGTTAAGAGTATCTGAAAAAGGGTCTTTCCATTCAGGTTGGAGACAGTTCTTTAAGTCATGCCTGTTGCAGTATGCATAATCCCCTGGCTGCAGGTCATGGGGCATTGGAATTTTACCCAAGGATAGATTACTGAGCTTCAGAATCAAACCTAGAGTATTCTTTTCATAATTCAATTAAACTGTACAGCAGTGTGACATAACAGCAAGGAATGATCTGGGAAGTGTCTTAGTAAATATGGACCTCAATTAACAAAACTAGAATTTAATATCGACTAAAATATAATTTTTTTCTCTCTAAAGTTACCCTCAGTTTTCTCAAATATAGCCAAATCAAGATTAATTTCTTTACAAATTAAATCTGATTATTTGATCATATAGGCTTTTTAAATTGGCTGTGTTGGAAGTTTTAATACGGAGTCTCAGGGTAGAATGTTAATAAGGTTTTCTAAGGCCAAGAAAGCCACGTCAAGGCTTTTCATGGATTTTTGCCTTACAGATTTAGGTAAATTCTTTTCTCTTTAAAATCCTTAAAATACCTTTATACTCCTATATCTCTTAGGAGATGATCTCCCTAATTTGTCTGATAGAGCCACTGGGGACCTAAGTATTTTTAGTCTTTTGAGGGATCAGATAGAGAGAAAAGATAACTGTTCCAAGTCTGTATACATAGTTATAATTTATCAAATTGCTGTGAACCATAACTAGCTTAAGGAGAAGAGATTCTTTATGTCTGGGAAACAGGTTAAAAGGCAGTAGTATTTCAAACAATATCAAAAATTATAACCATATTCAGCTGGTTAATCAGTCCCATGTAACTAATTCTTTTAATGAGAGTTTTCATTAGAACTTTAAAATTTCTTACCCAGTTTAGTTCAGTGCTGTAGTTTGAAATTTATTAGAAATCAGTAAATCTCCTTGAAGAGAAAGCATTTTGCAAAACCATCAGAAGAAAACAATTAACTGTCTATAAATGACAAAAGATTTAAAAGCATGGTTAAACACCGTTACACTATAATCAATAAAGAAACCTGTTCACTATACCCATAATTATCACTGGTAACATTTCTGATATGCCAGAATTTTAGGGAGTCCATGTAATTTCTACAATACCTATATTAATAATATTTCTCATTCAATATAACCTTAGAAGTTTTATGATTCATTTGACAATTCCATGTTATTTAAAATGCCAAATGAAACTTTATAGTTAAAAATCTCTCTTTGGGATGTTTCAGGGGCCTTCTGTAGCATCCCAAACTTAACTGGAGATTAAAAGAATTTTAATTAATTAAATTAATTTTTATTTAATTAATTAGAATTTTATATTTGGGGAGCTTTTTGAAAGATTTCAGAACACTTGATCAGATAAACATATAGATCACTGTAAAGTAGTACTAATTCATTAACAAGAAAATATGTCAAATGTAAAGGCAGAACAGATCAGCTAAGTGGTATAAGAAGTTTTACAATCTGTTACTGAAGGTGGATTAATATTTTAAGAAAATTTTTTCCTCTTAACAGAGAGAAAACCAAATCTAATCTTGTTCCAGCTAACTTCTAAGATTCATTTACGTTGCCCAATTTGATTCTAAACTTAGCCAATTCTGACCACGTACAAAACTTTCCTCAGGGTTCCTTTTCCACAAGCCTTCCACAGCTTTCTATACTTATATTAGTGTGTCCCTTATTTTGTCTTCCATTCAGAGGTAACCAGCTTCAGGAGAAAGTCACTATTTTTCATTAACAAAGTATTATTCCATTCTTACATCTTCCTTTACGCATTTATATTACTTTCCTAGGATACTGAGATCATTCCCTTACTAATAGAGACTATTTCTGTGTGACACCAACCATTTATTAATATTTCTAAACACCTTTAGTTTCACTGTAAGAGGAAGTTAAATGTTAAGTAATTCATATTTCAATCATTTTATCTGAAAATGGCATAGATATTTAATAAAATCTTGTCATTTAACTTAATTTAGCACAACTCTAGAATTTAAAGATATCAAACATTTAGAGATTATTTTAAGCATACATTTTAAAAATATATTTTAAATATTTACCCAAAGCTCTCATCTCATTTGCATTTAATTTACTTAAAATTTTACCACAGCACATTACTGTTATTTTTTTTTTGACAAATCTGCAACAGATATAACAGGATCTTATTTGACTTTCATTAAACCTAGGTACAGTAAAGGTATTATAGTTAAGATGGATGATTTTAAAGATGTCTATATTTATTAGAACATACTTAAACTAAACAATATCAAATATTAACTTAATATTGAATATTTTCCAATTCACATGACACTGAAAGTCAATTTGTTAAGTTTTTATTTTAAAAATACTTAATTTTTAAGCTCTTATATTTTTACATCAATTAAGCAGAGCTCTTTGACTTCGAAATTTTTTTTTTTTAGCAGTAGAAATATCTCACTTCTATAATCTGTATGCAGGCTTATAAACAGACAAAAGCTAGAGATCTCATAGCTTCACTTTAAAACTTACTTATATTTATAATAATAGTTGGAGTAAGCTGAATTTGCTTGCTCAAATCACTAAGGCTTACTATTTATGAAACAGATAATTAAGATTTCCTCACAAAGTCTGAAGGACCCGTCAGAGTTCTGAGTTCTAAAATGCCAAAAATTTCATGGCCTCAAGTTTTATTTCGTTGAGCTAATTAGGCTCAGTCCTAGGTCACTGTTTGTTGTATTTATATTTCTGATCTGCAAGACAAAGACACTCTCTTCCAGGTCCCCAGATAACTGCTCTGTCACCCAGACCCAATTTTATCTCCTTAATTGGCATTTTTGTATCAGTGAGAAGAGCTGTAAACAAAGAATTCCATGTTTTAAAACTAAGGTTTTCTTTATTTTGTCTTCCAAAGCTTGCATAAGACATTTATTAAGGTCTCTTTTCCTTGAGTTATAAGTTAAACCCAGGGTAAACCTATATTTTTTTTTTAGCTACTCAAATTACTTTTTAGATTTACGTTATATTGGACGTCTCAAGTAACTATATTGGTTTCCTTTAATTTGTTCAATTAATATTTTCAGAGGGACAGACATGTGCCCAGCCTTATAATACCAAGAAGGGGAAGCGTTTTTCCACTGAAACATATCTATCCCACAACATAAGCAAAAGGTTTATATAAAGACCATCTAAATATACCAATTTCACAAACTTTTATCTCAATTTTATTAAATCTTATACCTTTAATTTTTATATTTATTAAGTTTAATCAATAATTCTTATTTCTAGAAGGAGTGACAGAAACCTTTTTTTTGTGGGTGTACATTGTATATAATTTTATAGAAGTCTCTAGGATGCCCAAGTTTCAGCCAAAGAGCTTAGGCCCTTCTCGATTTTTAATTTCATTAATTGGTCTGTTGTCCCAATCCTTGATCAAGTATTTCAGTCTACATATAAATATATTTTAAACTGTGGTAAATAAAACGGACTTGTTTGAACTTTAATGTTGGGGGGGAGTAGGTGAACTCTTTGGCCCTTTTTTTTTAACTTTACGTAGTGTAGTATCAAAACCCTGTATGTAAATCCAAAAATGTCCATTTTATTGATCTCATTCAAAATAACCATATAAAAATATTTATCCTTTTGGGATAAGCCACTTATCTGTTTTTTTGACATTTTTACAATCCTTTTTCCAGTTATTCAACCTAATTAACATTAATTATACTAAGTTTTTATTAGCATCTCTAGAAACATTTATCAGAAAGGAAAAACAAAAATGTAGCTTTTCAAACCAGTTATATTTTTATATCTGAGTTCTTAGGTTAACCATTAGATATAATTTTCTGCATTTAAACTTTATTTTAATAGGTACCAATAAAACAGCCGTTTATAATGAGATCTCTTTAAACTTTCACCAATTAAAAAGTTTTTCCAAATTAAAAAATCCATCATATGGCCATCAATTTATATATATATAAATATATATATATATATATATAGTGATTTTAAACCAATAAGATGAAGAGGCCCTTCCACATGAGAGTCGGGGTGTTGCCTAAATAAAATTCAAAGGTTTACTCTCCAAAAGCTTAAAGCCTTCGTGATCCAGGCTGATGCAACAAAGTTTAAGATGGCAAAATATCTGAAAATTGGTACAATCAAAGAATTGCTTAGAATCCCAATTTATTTGCGTGGCCACCGTATGTACACAATACTTGAATCTTTTGTATGGCAGAGTCCAAGGTTTCCTTTAAAAACTAAACTAAACATATATATACTTACATGCACACACTTAAAACATCCAGAGAAAGATAAAACGTTTACATTTCAAGGACACAGGAAGAGAAATCCAAGTTCCCACTAAAGGGGATTTTGTTTTTATAAGTTCAGAATGCCAAAAAATGTTTTTATCAGGCCTGGTTATTTCCAGAGTGAGTTTTTTTTTTTTCTTATTCCCGATTAATGTTGTAAGTTTTGTATGTACATAAATCTGGCTGGGGTTTTACTTGGAGACTGGCAATCTGTCATTTCTTTTTCTTTTCTTTTCTGTTCTTTATTTTTTTTTTTTGAAAGTTCTATTCCCCATTGTAAGGTCGGGTTCTCAGAATAAATTTGCTAGTAAGATTTCCCACAGGGACAACTCTGTGGCATGAAGTCTTTGTGTCTACCACTCCTGGAAGATTCCCTGTCACCCGAGAATGCTGTTACCAGCCAGGAGGATGGTCCAAAATTTGGAGTTGAAAGTTTCCTCATAAGAGTTTTACTTTTATCCTGAAAAATTCAATGGAGGTAACCAAATTGAGGAAAACATTAGACCAGCCTCTTACCTAACCACTCAGTCCTGAACCCAGTGTCTTTCAACTTGGACCCACTCGGGATGTCTCCACTGGGTGGGTAATTCACCTCAGTTTCTTTCAACTGGAGGGCCACGTACCTGGATACACCGCCAGATAAAACTTAGGATCATCAACCAATATGTGAGATCTGAGAACCAGGAGAGACTCAGCCAAATTCATCTGGACCCCCCGAGGAGGCGGATGAGCACAAAGGGCCACTGCTTGTACCAAGGCTCTGGTTACTTGGAGAGTTCAGGTGGAGAGAAATCTGCTGTGGTGCTTCATGGTGTCCAAAACTGTTGACTGAAATAAACGTGCAGCCTAAAAGTTAAGAGTTATGTTTTATTTGGCGGGAGGACTCGAGCCAGGATGACCGTCTCTCAGAACTCTCTGAGGGACTGCTCCCAAGAGGTTGAGGAAGAGCTAGGATATATAGGAGCTTTACAACAAAGACCAGGTTGTTGGAACAATAAAAGATTACTTGTTATCTAAAGAAAGCCAGGTATCTCAAGTTCAAGAATTTAGTGATTTTGTATGAATGGGAGGAAGCAAATATTAGGACTCACTGAATTCATTTTTTAGACAAGCACCTAGCTATCTCGGGCCAGTAGCCCGTCCTTTCTTATTCTGAGTCTGCTCAGAGGGCACCATTGTGAGTTGCTGCAGTGGCTGGGCTGCAGGCCTGTCCTCGCCGGGGAGTGGCGGAAGCCTTTAATGACTTGGTATCAGTATTCTTTGTTGACTGACATGGTTGCAGTATTCTCATTCACATTGTAGTATTTTCGTTCACAGACCGAATATGGATAATCTGCAAACTTGGAAAGCAACCGAGATGGAATTACTGCAGATACCTTCTGCTTTAATAAGCCGTGTGCAAACATAAACATGGAGGAAGCATACACTTGGATTTGGAGGTGTAGGAAAGGGATCCTGCACATTGCAGGAGAACGCAATGCAGAATTCCTTAAGTTCAACTTTCTTTACTGTAGTGGTTTCTGAGAACAGTTTATGGTAATTAAACAACATTGACAAACGGTGGCACACATTGCTTTTAAGAGATGGCCGGCTGCAAACTTTTATATTGGACAGGTGGAATTCATAGGCAAGTGGTCAGGTGGATGGGAGAGAGATGGAGCCAAGGCCTGGGCCCAGATTCCGGTTTAAATTGCCATTTCTTCACCATAGGGCCTTGGAATAGAATGCATACTCTCAACCTGTTGGTGAATCTGTGAAATGGGCATGATAATATTCATTTCTTCCTGGGATTGTTGTAAGATCTAAAGAGTATTATAGCACACATGAAGCATTTAACACCCTGGCACTTAGCAGTGTTCACTGTGTGGGGCCGCCCCGCTTAGCGTGCGTCAGAGCCGTAAAGGCAGCATTTGTCTTTTGAGGATGCACTTGTAGCCCCTTGGCTAGGTTGTGAATTTGTTGATTTCCTTTAATACTTGTAACTGTGTGACATGGGCAGTTATTTTCATGGACAGATGAGGAATCTCAGGGTAAAGAAGACTGTGTAATTTGCCCAAAGTCAGACCATAATTTTGGGTGCAGGGGCCTCAGTTCAGCATGGGCCCCTGGGCCTTCTGCTCTCTCCGTTCAGCACTACAGCCAGATATGGAGTTGGCTGTTTCCCTGCCCAGAATATCCGGCAGGACCCAAGACACACCTGGCCCTGTGCTGCTTGAGCAAAAACTCCGGAGGAGAGGGAGTTACAAAAGGGATAAACATAAAAACATACGACAGCAAACTGTGATCAGCTCTGAGAAGGAAAGGAACACGTCTCGCCGTGCAGAGCTGGGAGCTTTCCCGTCTGGGCTGCTCTGGGGGTGTTCATCTCAGCTAAACAAGTTCTGCTGTTGCAGCAAGGCAGGAAGGCAGGGCGCGTGTGGGCAGGTAGACAGGGCCTCATTGATCGTACTCATTCCCCATTAAGCGGCAGCTTTCACAGGCACTTAACTAGTAAACATTGGCCATAATCTTCACGCAATTTGCTTGGTAGTTTTATTGACCCCAGCTTTGAGATGAGGTCATTGAAGCTGGGGAGTTTGCTGCATGCCCGTGATTACCTTGCAAATACCCCCACTGGTCTTTCAACCTAGACTGGTGTGGCTGTCATGCCCCATCCCTGTGAATGGCATCGTGTAGCTTCTCCCAAGTGGCCCAAATGACTGACATCGATATGCTTAATTCGTAGGAAATGGTATGTGGCAATAAGAGAAAAAGGTAGTAAGAAATTGTTTGGAAAACAAGAAAAAAACCTATTCTTCCCCAGCTGGGGGAGCGTAACCTGTATCACCCACCCTAATCACTGCCTGTCACCTCCTCCCTGAGGATTCTGTGTTCAGAAGCCACTCTGAGCCTTGGGAGAACATTTTTCCTCATGACACTTTTGACTAGGACCCGCGACATCTCTGTCCCTGGTTAACACTCTCTTCAAAGCCGTTTAAATTTTTCGCAGGTTCCTCCACTCTGATGTAAGAATAGCCTGTATAACTTCTTGATGCAGCTCCTTAATGAAGATCCTGTGATGGAAACCTAGCCAAAACTGGGATGTATGCACATAGTGACTGCAACTTCAGCACATTGTGAGTTCATAATCAGAGGGGTGGGTGACTCAGGAAAGGCTTTTTTAAGGTAACAAGGGGAAAGTGAAAGGACGCTTGCTGTGTGAGAAAGAAACATCTCGGTCACAGCCAGCAAGACACCTGTGTTCAGGATGGGGTGTGGCGAGTGCAGAGTTCTCACAAAGAAAGAAGTGATGTGATGGGAGGGAGGACAGTTGGGTAATTTATTGGGGAGGAAAAAAGTGGGCTGAACATTTCCTGGTTGAACAAGAGGATTGTGACATGACGTGCTTGTATTTTGGAGAGAAGGGTTTTGTGGGGACAGGCCTAGGAGTACGCTGTATGGCTGGGGAGTCAGCACAACAGAGAAACACAGAGAACCGGGCAGACCCCAAGGCCCAAGCTGGAGGAGAGGCTGCCCGCAAATTGGAACCCTGGAAGCTGGTTCTGTCCCTTAGCTGGGGCCTCAGGCCTCACTTCACAGCCCAGTCCTGTTGATACAAGAATAAAAAACGTTGGGCATGAGAAGGGCTGTGTCCCAGGCTTTCGTTGAGCCCCTGGGATGTGCCCCACCAGATTTTGTTCTTTGACTTCATGCAGTAAAGAATTCAAGAGCAAGCCAGTGTTGAGTAAAGGTATATATATTCAGACAGATACATTGAAATGCAAGAGAAACGTCACGAGGTGTTGGGGTTTCATGCACAGATTAGAAGTAGGTACACACCCCACAGACAGAAGGTCTGTCTTCTCCAAAGAGGGACAGAGAGTGGTGACCACGAGGTGGCGCTGTGTTGCTTGTTTTCTTGGGCTTGGTGGTTTCATATGCTAATAAGTAGAAGGACCAGCCTTAGGGCAAGGGGCTAGGATTCCTAGGGAGTTGGCCATTTCCCACCCTTTGACCTTTTGTGGCTATCATTGGGACTGCCATGTTGCCTGGGGCATGTTATTCACCAGGTTACTATTACAATGGATGTTTACTGAAGCTCAAGATCTGCTAGAAGTTAAATCTCTTCATCCTGAGCCTCAAGGCCTATTGGGGGTTGAATCCTTCACCATTTTGATGTCAATTGCTGTGGCCTTCCTTGAATGGCTGTGCTCTTCCCCCTTCCATCCTGTATCACTGTGATGACACAAAGACAGCAAAGGCCGGGCCCTAACCGTGCTCCTGCATTTAACAGCAGGAGGTGTGGTGTGGGCTTATGATGACTCTGAGTGGTGAGAAAGATGTTTCAGATTTTCCCACGTGAGACATGGGGACTTAACAGCAGCCTCCCCAGATTTATCTCACGGGCATTATCGCTTGTGTTGTTATGGAAACAAAAGGCCAGCCAAGAAATAAGAATCACACAGAGGGTTGGAGTACTGAGATTTATTACGCTGGCGGGCTCAGAGGGGTTTCTTTTCCAAAGCTCTGAGCACCTCCAAGACGTGCACATGAGGTTTTATAGGGTTAATTACAAGTATGGGGCTATTACCCAATAAGGCTCAAACAACAAAAAGCAAGGAATCAGTACACTGAATCGTATCAATTTGGAACAGATCACGTTACTGACAACTGTTGACCTTGGATTTTCGGGTTAGCTTATTAGCCCAGTAAACTGACACTAAACTTCAGATTTACCAGGTAGCCCAGCAAAACTTAGATCAGGAAACCGACACTTATCACACTTTGATTTGTGACTTAGCTTGTTAGCCCAGCTGTGGTTTTCCTTCAGTGTCACTTATCTTTTGAATTTTTCTTTTTTTCTTTTTTTTTAATATTTAATCCAAATTTAATATCAGGGTTCTTTGGGAAAGAAATTTCTCTTTTTCTTCTCTTTGGTGATCTTTTAGGGGGGCAGTTAATTAGATGTATTTACCTGTTAGTGGAAGCCCTGGGGCTTCAACCCAGGACACCGTGCACGCTAAGCACACGCTCTACCACCCGGCCCATCATCTTTTCTTTTTGGTTTCGCTGCCAAGAATCCTACAGCTGAATTTCTAGTCAGCCTTAACACTTGCCCTGACTTCATGGAATCCATTTTTATGAGTTTACTTCCCCCTGGTTTCATTTAAGTATTGAATCTTCATTTTCTCTTCACTCTCAGTTTTGCCTTTTTGTTGTTATGGTTGTTAAGCTGTGTTTAACAGAATTGTTTAAATTCTCTTTTAGCAAGAGGCTGAATGTAAATAAATATGTAAGCAAACAGCACAATTAAATGCTTTTATACATTCTGAGCTGTTTAGTAGTAACTTAAAAACCGAATTGAATATTAAAGTGATAGCATTTTAAAAATATTTTTTAATTTTTCATAAAAATATAGCTGATTTAAAATATGATATTAGTTTCAGGTGTACAATAGATGCTCCATTTATAGTTACTGTAAAACATTGTCTGTATTCCCTGTGTTGTAAGATACATCCCTCTAGCGTGTTTACATTACATGTTGCAGTTTGTATAAGAAAGTTGGGTAACGCAGAGTCTGGAACGTGGCTGTGTATGACTCAGGTTCACGCTCACCCTGCCTGTCAGAGCTCAGGCCTTCACTCCTTTCTGCAGGGGAGCGAGTGGAGGCAGCTCTCATCAGCGCTGTCACCACCCTCTGAGTGGCAGTGACAGCAGTGACTGTGTGTGGACGTGCAAAGTGTTTTTCCAAGAGCTTTTTATGCGTTTCTGCATTTAATAATTAAAGCCCTCCTGTGAGGAAGCGTTTTAAGTTTTTAATGCATAATACATTTTATTTTGATATTGATAGATTTCAAACCTCTGGAAAATTTACAGGAGTAGTACAATAAACGCTTAGATACAGTTCACTTTAAAGGGCACTATTTGGCTTTTTGTGTCTGGCTTATTTTAGCATTAAATTTCAAGGTTCATCCATAATTGTAGCCTGAATCAGTACTTTATTCTTTTTGCTTGATAATATCCTTTTCCTTTTTTTTTCATTTTTGGTCTATTTAAAAATATTTTCATTGAAGTCTTGTTAGTTTATAATTTTGTGTTAGTTTCTTGTGTACAGCACAACACTTCAGCTAAATAGGAACCTACCTGTATTCATTTTCATCCTCTTTTTAAACATAAGTTACTATAAGATATTAAATATATTCTCCTGTGCTATACAGTATAAACTTGCTGTTTATTCTTTACATACTCAGTATCTGCAAATCATGAACTCCCAGTTTATTCCTTCCCACACCCTCTCCCCACTGGTAACCATAGTTTGGTTTCTATGTCTCTGTGTCTGTTTCTGTTCTGTAGATAAGTTTATTTTTTTGTTTCTTTCTATTTTTTTTTTTAGATTCCACATGTGAGCAATCTCATATGGTATTTTCCTTTCTCTTTCTGGCTTACTTCACTTAGAATGACATTCTCCAGGTCCATTGATGTTGCTGCCAATGTCATTATTTTATTATTATTTTATGGCTGAATAGTAGTCTATTGGACAAATATGCTACAACCTCTTTATCCAGTCATCTCTCAGTGGACATTTCGGTTGCTTCCATATCTTCATATTGTAAATAGTGCTGCTGTGTACATTGGGGTGTAGGTGTCTTTTTCAATTAGGGTTCCTTCTGGATATATGCCCAGGAGTGGAATTGATGGTTCATATGGGAGGTCAATTTTATGTCTTTAGAGGAACATCTATACACTTTTCCACAATGGCTCCACCAAACTCTATCCCCACCACAGTGTAGGTGTGTTCCCAATTCTCCGCAGACTTTCCAGTATTTATTGTCAGTGAACTTCTGAATGATTGCTATTCTGACTGGTGAGAGGTGATACTTGATTACAGTTTTGATTTGCATTTCTCTGATAATGATATTGAATATTTTTTCATGTGGCCACTGGCCATTTGTACGTCTTCATTGGAGAAATGTTTCTTTAGGACTTCTGCCAATTTTTGAATTGAATTGTATGTTTTTCTTATTAAGTGTAAAAGCTGTTTACATATTCTGGGAATTAAGCCCCTAGCAGTTTCATTTATTGTAAATATTTTCTCCCATTCCATAGGTTGGTTGTCTTTTTGTTTTGCTTACTGTTTCCATAGCTGTGCAAAAGCTTGTAAGTTTAATTAGATCCCTCTTGTATATTTTTGGTTGTTTTTCTATTGCTTGAGTAGACTGCTCTAGGAAAACATTGCTGAGATGTATGTCAGATGTTTTGCCTATGGTTGCTTCTAAGAGGTTTATAGTGTCTTGTCTACATGTTTAAGTCTTTAACACATTTTGTATTCATTTTTGTATATTCTGTGAGGGAGTAGTCTAACTTCAATGATTTACATGCAGCTGTTAAGTTTTCCCTACACCATTTGCTGAAGAGGCTGTCTTTACTCCATTGTATTTTCTCACCTCCTTTGTCAAAGTTTCAATGACCAAAAGTTTGTGGGCCTATTCTTGGTAATTTTGTTTATCCGTTCATTGATGGATGGATATTGTTAGTAACTTTTGGCTACTCTGAATGATACTGCTATGAATATTGATGTGAAATTTTTTATGAGAATATGTTTTCATTCTGTTGGCTGTACATTTGCCCCGCCATATCTGTAGTTTCCACTACATGAATCCAGATGGTTGGTTGTAAAGGGACTCGAACATCCTTGGATTATGGTATCCAGGGTGTGGGGTTCCTGAAACCAACCCCCCAAGGATATTGAGAGATGACTCTATATGTAGGAGTGGAATTGCTGAGACATATAACTCTAAGCTTTTGAGGAAATACCAGACTTCTCCAAAGAAGCTGCAACATTTTTCCTTTCCCCTGGCCACATATGAGGTTTCTCTGCCTCCTGAACGACATTTGTTATTGTCCATGTTTTGGTTATAACCATCCTAGTGGGTGTAAAATGAGATTTCATTTTGTTTTTGACTTCCCAATGATGCTGAGCATCTTTTCATATGATTATTGGCCATTTGTATATCTATTTAAATTCGTGGTAAATTTAAAAATTGGGTGTATTTTTTTTTTGTATTGCTCAGTTGAAAGCATTCGTTATATATCCTGGATACTACTCTCTTATTAGATACATGCTTTGCAAAATTTTTCTTCTATTCTGCACATTGTCTTTTAACTATATTTTTTTAAACATTAAAACAATTTCTTTACAAGGGAGGTAGTTAGATGTAAAGATTTATTTTATTTTTTTGCAAAGCACGCACTCTCTGACTTGAGATACCCTTTTCCCCTGTCATTTCACTTTCTTGATGATGTCCTTTGTAAGAAAAAGGTTTTAGTTTTGATGAAGTCCAGTTTATCTGCTTTTTCCTTCTATCACTTGTGCTCTTGGTTTTGTATCTAGGAAACCAAAGCCTATCCTAGGCCCACAAAGATTTATACTGTGTCTTCTTTTAGAAAGTTTATAGGTTTAATTTTTACATTTCTGTCTGTGATCTATTTTCAATTAAATTTATTTGTTATATAAAATATGGGTGTTCAGATTCCAGATTGATTCTTTTGCCTGCAGATACCCAGCTGTCCCTGAACCATTAGTTGAATGGAGTATTCTTTCAATGGAGTGTTTTTGGCCCCCTAGTGGAAAAGTGTCTGTAAATGTAAGTTTTTCCCCGTGGGTTTTTATTGTGTCTTTTAGATTTATTTATCCAAACTTATGCTAGTATCATACTGACTTAGTACTATAGCATTTTAGTACACTTTAAAGTGAGTCCTCCAACTTTACTCTTCTTTTTCAAGGTTGTTTTTGCTGTCCTGGGCCCCTTGCACGTCCATGTGAATTTTGGGATCAGTTTTTCAATTTTGCATAGAAGTCAGCTGGAATTTTGATAGGGATTCCACTGAATATATAGTTCACTTTGAGGATTCTTAACATTTTTAATAATATTGTCAATCATTCCATGAAAATGGGATGTCTTCCATATATGTAGATCTTTTAAAATTTATTCTGGTGATACTTCAAAAAGTTCAATGTACAAATCTTGTAAACTTTTGTTAAATGTATCTCTCACTTTATTTTTAATGCTGTTGTAAATGGAAAGGCTGAATTTCTTATGGGTGGGACTATGTATCAATCTTCTTATTTGTAGAATTCCTTCACAACAAATACCCTTGGTATATATTTGCTACATAAATCTATCCACAACTATTCCCCGCCCCGTGTTATAAGAAACCAAGACCCAAGGTAAGCTACTTGAAAACACCTATGTGGAAGTGAGAAATGAGACCCTTGGGTGGGTCTTTGTGCAGATGATACTGAGAGCTTATTCTGAATGGCTTCTTCTTAATTACTTTTAAACAACCCTTTCAGTGTATTTAGTCAGATACATTAAGATTATGCCCTTTTGAAGTGCAGAGTAGCTAAGACTATAATTTTCAAATAAATTCTAGTGAGAGTGTTGTACTTGAAACCTAATTTGCATCAATCTTTGAAGATTTATGTTTCAGGAGCTTTGACTAAAGAACAACTCTCTTTATTCTACAATGAGAACTAAATGCTCAAGCAACATGTAAGAGTTTGAGCAAACTGCCCCCGCCCTGTAGTGCTGGGTGGCTGCAGCTGTAACTGGAGTCAGCACTTACCTCTCCCAGTATGCTTGTGCTGATCTGCTCAAAGTGGTTCGTCCAACAGTTTGTCAGTAGTCTGTTGGACAAAGTCATAAAACATTGATTGAAGGTTGCTAGAAGGCAATATATTCTTATTAATATTAAGTAAGCACATATTGAATGCTTACTGTATGATGGAATTGTCCCTCAGCCTCACATGAATATTATTTCTCTTGGAACCTCACATATTTCCTTGTTATCCTCACTTTACAGATAAGGAGACTGAGAATTAGGTCTTCTCTCTTTTGGGGGGAGCTCATTATTAATGATGGGCAGTTGTAAGGAAAAAGATATTGATTCATCATGAGAAAACATTTTTGTGAGAGTCAGCAATGAAGAAGATGAACACTGAAGAAGGTGATCATTGTTCGAGTGAGACAAGCCCTGGGTTGTGCGGAGTCAGCATCCCTGTCCTAGACACGGCACGTGTAGAGCTGCGTGGTGGGTGAGGCGGCGTGGCCGTGCAGGGAAAGCGGATGCTGGGGCCTTAGGCTGTGCTCAGGCCTGGTTGGGCTTTCTCCTAAGGGGAGTGAACCATCATTGACAGATTTTAAGTAGGAGAGTGGGGTGCTCTCATAGTTCATATTTGTCTTCTAGAATGTTTGGAAACATTTAGAAGGCTTGGCAGGAGATGATGTGATGAGTCAGAGTAGGGTGGCTGCGAGGTGTAGCAGTGTCCAATTTTCAAGTGGTTTTCAGGGCCAGGCTTGTGGCTTAGTAGCCGTGTCAGTTTGAAGGACACACGCAAGGAAGTGAAACAATTTATCTAATCAATTGAAGCAGTGATGTACCCAATTCCCAGGACTATTGTGGAGATCCAGTGAGATACACTGTGCAGTGTGCAGCGTGGTCTCCAGCAGAGAGTCAGTGCTGAGTGAGTGCCAGTGAGTATCTGGTAGGTCAGTTGAGGGTAGTGGGACTCGGTGTCTGAGGATATCTGGTCCCTGAAGGAGGGGTCCATTCACATCTGTGAGTGATGGGTCTGAGTTGGGAGACGCAGGGAGACCTTACCCTCCGACCAGGGGCCCTGGTAAGGACGGCTATGGGAGGAACACCGTGAAGTCAGCTCTTTGCATGTGGAGTTGGAGCTGCCTTTGAGACAACTAACTGCAGTGTCACGAGCTTAAAGAGGAGATCTGGGCCCAGGTTGTGCATTTTCCTAAAATCTCAACTCCTAAAGACGCCGAAGTATTGATCACTGAACGTGAAGTCATACTTTAAAGGACAAACGAATAGTAGTATTATCACTGTCATCAAAGCTCACGTCTAATTATTCATCACTCACTTTGCTAATTGGGTACTTACAGAGCTCACTTCACCGTCCTCCCGTGGGCTCAGGCTCCACAGAAAAGAGCTGGTGAGACTCCCTCTTTTCTAGAATAAGACACATTTAGCTTGTAGACTTCTGTACCTCGCCAGACTTAGGAAATTAGTTTGTTGGTTTAATTGTATTTTCTGTTGGCCATGTCCTGACAGGAGAGAAATTTTACCTCATGGTCATGTTTCAATTAGCTGTTACTGAGAATTGCTGATCTGATACATAGTGTATGTATTATATTAACTTTGTAGAGTAGTTATCATTTTTCTGTCTTTGCCCTTTAATTTTGTTTGCCCCTTCAGTGTTCTATTCTTTTTGGGGCCTTATTTTTTTTTAATTAAAAAATGTCTGTTAGCAGTTAAGAAAAAAAAAGCAAAGAAAAAATGCACATGAGAACTAAATTTAGAAAATGTCTAGTGTGTTTTCTGTCTCGGCAATGGAGGGTTCTAGAAACTCCTGAAAACCTTCATTACACAAGTTCCTTAAAATGCTGATTGAGAAATAAAACCTTCCTTCCTCATCTTTCAAGCTGCACAACTCATTGTCAAGAAAGTGAGGGAAAATTCTCAGAAGCCAAGACAAACGAGAAAGCAGGGTTTCTGAGAGATACGTGAGCGTTAGAAGCCGTGGTGTGCTGGTTGGCTCCTGAACTGATTTTCAGTTGCCTTGACAGGAGGGAAGGATGTGAGCCCCAGACCTCTCACACTAGGAGTTGGATGGGTGATCATATAATGGGCCAAGCCCATCCTGAGAATCTTGCTTTACTAAAGGGTGAAATAGGAAAAAAAAATTCCTCAAGACAAGAAAGTAAGGAAAGTCAATTTTGTTGGAAGAGGGGAAAAATAACAAATCCAAAGTAAGGATATAGTTTAAAGCTGTTCTGGCATGAGAGTGACCACAAACTCCTGGCAGAAAAGCACAGCTACTCCTTGATTGATAAGTTGTGTTTTGAATGAATCAGTGAACAGCTATTCCGAAAAAGGCCTCCAGAGTCTTGTGGATCAAGATACTGGACAGCAAACACCTCTCTTCCAAGGTCTCATTCAAATAACCAGAAAGGTTTTAAAGGAAACTAACAATAATCTGAGTTGTATTTATTGACATTACTATATGCTAAGAATTCAGAGGTGACTATGGAGTTGTCTCCTCTTTTATGGACCTTATTTTCTCTTTGGGGAGAAAAATGACATAGTTGGGTATCTTGGTGGAGGGAGGTGTTAGTCTGTTGCAATTAGCCAGGAGAGGAGATTAAGAAAACAGTGAAAGATGGGTGAACTTTTTAGCTGAGGACAGTCTTGTTCACTTGGCTTTTAATTGCAGGCTCAATGAGCTGTCACTGGAGGGACTAGATTTTACGGAGGATGGACTTAGCTCAGGCCTCTTTTGAATGGACAAGTGAACCTGGAAAAAGACAGTCAAATCTGTGCAGACATTAAAGTTCACTTGAACGTGCTGCATCCCTGAGCCAAAGATAGGACAAATATGCAGCAATTCTTGAGGACAGAAGAGTGGTTTTTAAGGTTCTCCAAGAATGAATCCCATGGAACCGAGATGGCCAGTTGTCAAACTGAGACTTTGTTCTTTGGACGGTGTACCCAGCAAGGGTATTGGCCTTTTATATGTTTCCATTTGTCTTTAATACATGTCTGTTGATGAGGACATGGGCACAAATGTTTGACACCTTGTCGAGGCGATTTTGGATACCTGCCTAGAAGCACGGGCACAGTTGTGGCTGCTTCATACATCTTGCAGCCCATCCCTTTCCCCGGCTCCGTGATCACGGCAGAGTGGTTCCTTGTTGACCTGTCCGTTTCCTCTGTGACATCATAACCAATGAAAAGACCGGAGCATATTAACTTGGCTTTGTTAAAGTCAAAGAAACAGATCAAATATGGAGTCAGATTTGTTCTTTCCTATTTCAGTAGTACCATGGAGATGGCAGTTTGGGCAGCTTTTTGTAGTGTCCTGGAGGCTTTCTCTCTCAGCTTCTGGGTGCCTCTATTGAAAACCCTTCATTGCTGTCTGGCCTGCTGGTAATGCACACTGCCTGTTTTGCCCTGAAGATGTGTTCTGTTTATAAACTCATCTCTACTCCTTGGAAAACAACTCAAGAAAACCTCAGTTGGTTTTCCACCAGCCATGGGCAGGGGTGAGGTAAACCGTGTTATTATTTCATAAAATAATTGTAATAATAGTAATAGTCATAGTAGTAGTACTTGTAGTAATAGTAATAATAATAATAATAATAATAATAATAATAATAATATTAATAGAAGTCTTAAAACAGGACAGAGCACATTGGAGAGAGTCAAAAAATGCTTTCTGGCTTAAATCAAAAGTGATGACTAGTGATTCCATGGCTGCTGTATTTGCTAAGCTAATTACTCCTTTGCTCCATTACACATTTCTTTTATCTGAAAAAGAAATACAAGGAAATGGTTTAAAAAAAACTCAAACAGAGCACAAAAATACACAAGTGAAAGAAGTTTTCCCTCATCCTCTGTTCTTTCAGCCCTCTCTGGAGATGCCTCTGTTTACTATCCTTTGGGTGCTTTTCCAGATATGCTTTGCACATTCCCACCTATGTATGTAAATTCCTTTAAAATTTTAGTTATTTTTAACTTAAATGGATTTAAATCCTCAAGTGGCTTCTGGCCGTGTAATATAACAGAACAAATCTGACTCCATATTAGATTTGTTCCTTTGAATTTAACCCTGTGCTCTGTCACCTAGGCTTCATCTTGCTTGTAAAACAATGTTGCCTAGAGCCTGAAATAAACAGGAGACCCTATTCTGAAGGCTCTGACATTTAAGGATATTTAACACTTTTTCATTCATTAAATGATAGCAAATTGCAGAATAGAAAATAACGTTTCTTTTGTTGGAGGTTTACAGGGATCTGACCCACGCAGATAGCTGCAAGAACAAAGGATTCTAACAAGAAGGAATTCCTACACTAAGAAGTTTGCACTAACCAAGCACATAGGAAAGGAGCCTGAATTGTGACTTGGGGAGATGGTTTTCCAGGACATTAGTTTGCCATCTAGGTCTACAGAAACTTGCTATTCCATGCCCCAACATCTGGTCTCCCAACTTATTGGCCTGTCCTGCACTGAGGAGAATGAATTTGGACTTGGTAACACTCCTATCTACCTAGAAAGCTGGGCACTGGAGCTGAGTGTTATGGAAACAGGCCAGCCAAGAAAAAAGCACCAATCGGAGTGTTGGAGTACTCAGAATTATTATGCCGGTGGGCTCAGAGGGGCTTCGGCTCCGAAGTTTTGAGTACCTCCAAGACGTGCACATGAGGTTTTAAAGGCTTAATTACAAGTAAGGGGGGATTAGCCAATAAGGCTCAAAGAACAAAAAGCAAGGAATCAGTACACTGGAGCTTATCAATTTGTAACAGATCACATTACTGACACTTGTTGAGCTTGGAATTACGAGTTAGGTTGTTAGGCCAATAAACTGACAGTAAACTTCAGATTTACGAGATAGCCCAGCATAATTTAGATCAGTAAACTGACACTTATCACACTTAGATTTGTGACTTAGCTTGTTAGCCCAGCTGGACTTTTCCTTCACATGAGGACAGCTCTCCCACACCCAGGGAACTACTGTGAGCCCTTGATGTTTCCACTAGGGTGGGTATGGTTTACCCAGGAGGGATGGGGACTATGCACCAACACTCAGGCAGTCTGCTCTGTCTGGGGCTCTGATCTTGTACCATCCCGCTCCCCGCCAGCCCAACACCTGGGACAGTGGAGCTAAGGCAGAGATCCTGCCTGCCTGTTTCCCAGCGTGTAAAAGGGGAATATGTGCTCTTCCCAAGGTAGTTCTGAGCGACAACACCTGCGGGTGCTTGGTTCTCAGAGCAACAGAAAACCCAGCTCCGCGTGGGGGCAACGGGTGTGATCTCCCTAGGGTTAATGCAGAAGCATCGGACGGAGCCTTGGATCACGGTGGTAAAATTGAGCTGCGGGGCTTGAAGGGTAACAGAAGGGTACAGAGGCAGGTCTGCCGCCTAGGGGTGCCCCAGAGGTAAAGCTTTTTTTCTCCAACTCCGCTAAGACACTCCCTTCTCCAGAGCCCTTCCTTCTCTCTGCTCATCCTGTCCATCTGTATCCCTCCAATTTTCCCGTCCTCTCCACCCGCTCCCATCTTCTCCCTCCCTCACTGTCCCACCTTCTCTCACAGAACCCAGAGAGGATCGCTGGCCCTCCTGCGCATGCGCAGTCAGTGCCAAGTGGTCCGCTGGTTGGGAGCTTCATATCCGAGCCGGGGATCGGGCCCAAAGGCTTCTCAACTACGTCGCCCGGTAGGCCTTTGTTTCCTGCCTGGGGCCGGGGCCTCTGACTGTGGAATTGTAAGGTGGGGGGCTCCCAGGAAAGGGGTCAGGTGGCTGCGGGAGGGCGGTCCGCCTGTCACAGACCCCAAGGGCGCTAGTCAGCCCGTGTTCAGATGAATTGCTCAGGCCAGACCCCTCTGCCAGCGCCACCTGCCCCGGCGCCCCGGCCACAGTGTCCAGGGCCTGGTGTGCACCTGCCACCTCTCACCCAGCCGGGATCCCCTCAGTCCGTGGCTGGCGTCCCCTTCCCCTCTCCCTCCCGCTAGTCCTCTCCTCCCGGGCTTCCTCTCCTAGTCCGCCGGCCCGTCCCCGCCCCTGGGCGGGCTGTGTCCCAGGCGGGCGGGGTCTGCGGACCCGGACGGGGGCGGGCGCCTGGGACTGGGGCTGGGGCTGTCCTCCGAGCGAGGCTGCAGCCCGCGTCCCCCTCCCCGCTTTCCCTGCCCCGCGACCCCGGGGCTGCCCTGCTCTCCCTTTCCTGCTCCCTGAGGACCAGCTCTGTGGCGTGGGCGCTGCTCCCTGGGCTGAAAGCCTCCGGCTCTAACGCCCAGCTTCTCCTGGTGGAGTTGGGAAAAGGGAGCGTCACTGCTAAGCGAGGTTCTGTCTCCCCCCTCCATGTTTCTGCCGCAGGTAAGTACCTTGAACACTTTCAGGTGTTATGATGGAGGTGCTTGTTGATGTCACGTGTTTTTATAGTGAGAGGGATTGCAGTGGTGAAAGCAGGGCTTGGTTCTGTTAAAAATGTGCTGAAGGCATGAGGCTGTGACATCCTCCTTCCTTCCCTCTCCCAGGGTGAAAGGAGTGATTGTCGATTTTAAAAAGATAGTTACAGTCCCTAACTAGCCCAGCCCAGCTAGTGTGTGTTAAGAGGAACAGCACCACCAGAGGCCTTGGAGACCCAGGGATATTGCAATCCTAAAGTGCTCCTGGCATAGTTTGGCTTGTTTAGGTTTTTTGTTTTTCTTAAATTGTGGGACAGACTAGTGTATAAACTGAAAAATAATTGTCAAGAAATAATTTTCATAGGACAGTTTTATTGTGATATAGTTCACACACCATGAATTCCATCCATTTAAATGGTACAATTCAGCAGCTTTTTGCATATTCACAGTGGTGCATGCATTATTATTCCAGAACGTTTTCATCACTTCAGAAAGAGCAGTCGAAATGAATGACCTATCCACCCCTCCCAAGTGGTGGTTCTAAAGAAATTTCTTGGCTATTCCTGACCATAAATTAACTTGTTATATTCCAAGAAAAATCTGGTAGGAATTCTAACCAGAATTGAAATGAATCTGTCTATCAAAACAGGAAGAATTTATACCTTTATGGCATAAACTTCTTCTACCCATGAATATATCTGGGACCCTATCTTTTCATCTGACCAGTGACTGGCCCATGGGAAGTCCTCACTACTTTTTGGGCTTGTGAATGATGAGATTCTATGCATCGTTAGTTGCAACTGTAGCCTTTCACAGAAGAGAAAAGTAACCTCAGTGAAGCAAGTGACTCTCTGATGGTCAGAAAGAGTGACAGCCAGTGCTGGAGTGATCCAGTGGACTTGGTGTTTGCAGCTAGATTTCTCGACCACCTACAGTTAAGGGGATTAGAGGGTTCTTTTATTTTTTCTTAATGGCATTGCATTTATTTTTACTTATTTTTTAAAATTATTTTTTATTTAAGTGTAGTCAATTTACAATGTTAGTTTCAAGTGTACAGCAGAGATTCAGTTATAAACATATGCATATGTATATATATATGTTTTAGATTGTTTTTAGTATAAATCACTACATGAAATTGAATATAGTTCCCTGTGTTATGTAGCAGGTCCTTGTCATTTATTTTATATTTACTAATTTGTATCTGTTAATCCCCCCTTTCCTGCCTGCTAAACACAGTTTGCTTTCTATGTCCTTGAGTCCATTACTAGGAGCACCGTTTTTCCTAGTAATATATGCTCTTTTGCTGCTTTCAGTTTCAGTAATTCCATCTTATCTGTGGGCGCTTTTCTTCTGGTGGCTTTAATGTGGTTTGCACACGTGGTAATAGAGATCTGTATTTGGGAGAACCCTAGGCCTCGTGTAGTCCCTGGTACAGAGTGCCCACTGAATTGATGCTTGAACTGGGAAAAAAGCACAGTAAATGTTGGAATTTCCACTATGGTTGAGAATTCTATAACCTCTTTTGACAAACTTAATATTTGCTGCACCCATTCTGGGTAATTTGGTGGAAATTCATGTTATGGTGGTGAAGAGACGGGGCCTTGTATGCTTCTTCTCTTTCTGTTTTCTAACACTCATTCTCCTGGGCCTTCCAGATCCTCCCCTAGAAGTGCCAGGTCTGGCTTGGTGCTGCGCTGAGGCAATATTTGTTAATAAGGCCCTTTCCTCATCTCTTCTGAGCCTCCGGTTCTTTCTCTGCACAATGAGGGCTTAGACTAGATAACTACATTTCAGTTTCTTTTAAAGCCATGTTTCCTTTGAGAAACAGAAAATGCAAATCTCTCCTCTCAAACCAACCCTTTAGATTTTGAAAAGTCCTCCAAGGAGTGACATAGCTCTTTGTGGAAAATGAATGTGATTGTGATTCCAGGTGACACAGAAAAGACTCTTCAGAGATTGATTGCAGGGAGAGGGCAGGAAAGGGGCAGTATGTCACACTTTCTAGTGTGAGCACTGGAGCAGGGGCTTGGATTTAAATACGGTGTCTGACGTGGCCTCTCTCTAATCTTGTAGAATGTGATAAACTTCTCTACCTCAGTTTCTTGATGTGTCAAGTTGGGGTGATAATATTTTAAGGCTTTTGTGAAACATTATGCACATAAGCCATTTGTGTATGGGTAGAAACAAGACCTGCTAGGGATTCAGGGATTTGTTTAAAAAAAAAAATCTTGTCCATAGCACTCTGTCTGTGTGTATTTAGTAGTTCCTGAAGGGTGAGGGTGAGTCTAAAGTCCATCGTGGGACAGGTGGCCCATGATTCTCTGTGCCCCTGAATGCCCCCTCCTCCCTAGTCCTCTTCCTCAGTCCAGGATGAAGTTCCCTAGTAGATTTACTCAGAGGTCTTGTGAAAATGGCTATTCATTTTATTGTTTCACCAAGAAGGGCTGCCATCATGATCTCTGTGGTCAGGTTTTGAAGGGCTGCCATCATGATATCTGGTAAGAATTCTATGGAATTGGGTGTTTCTATTTAATGAAAAGAAAAAAATTACAAATAGAAAATTAGAACAAGGATGGTCACATGGGCTCTTGGAAGTGGACACCATTAGAATTTGGAGGGACTAGTGGGCTCAGTGGGAATGTTAACTGAGTGTATCTCATGGGCTGGGCATTGTCCTATTTGTACTGTGTGTTCCTTATTTGAGACAGTGAGCTCACCTAACCTCGAAAACCTCTTTAAAAAATTAGGCTTTTTATTTTGAGATGTAATGTAGATTCCCATGTGGTAGTAAGAGATAATATGGAGAGGGCCTATGGACTCTTTGCCCAGTTTTCCTTAATGGTTCCATCTTGCAATATTGGGGTACAATTCATTACTGACTCACTAACAATTTGAGGTTTGTGTTATTGCCCTCATTTCTATCCACGATTAAATTGGGGCTTAGAGAAGCACACAGGCCTGCCCAGGTCACCCACATTGTTAGTGCAGAGTCTGGTGAACGTGGGCTTGGGATTTCCAGGAAGTATCATTATGATGGTCTTTGGCAGGGAGCAGCATTCACTTTGCTTGTTTATTCATTCATTCAAAAAACATTTATTGAGTAAATTCTGTGGGTCAGATGCTTTCTTAGGGTTATCTGATTCTTCAGCAGTACTGAGAACAAGGTAATGTTTATATTTTTTAAACTGAGAAAATTAGCTCTGAGAGGTTATAACTCCCCCAAAGGAAGAATAGCTCATAAAGGGGGGATAGTACATTTGTACAGTCACCACTTTCTATGCAGGTGGTACCCTACGCATTTTACATTTGCAAACATCCGTAATCCAGATATATTCTTGAAAGGCAAGGATTTTTTTTAATTGATGTATAGTCAAGTTTACAATGTTGTGTCAATTGCAAGGTGTTTTTTGACTTTTGAATTAAAAAATACTTTTTCAGTAGGGAAATTAGGTGTATTTATTTGTTTAATTTTTTAAAATGAGGTACTGGGGTTTGAACCCAGGACCTCGTACATGCTAAGCATGTGCTCCACCAATGAACAGTACCCTCTACCCCAAGGCAAGTTTTCTTATCCATTACTATGAAGCTAAGGGGTTCAAATAAATTGAATAGAATTCCAGATCTTTTGATCCTACTGTGGTCCTTTTCTTTATATTCTGCTGAAGGGGTTTGGGGAAAGCATATCCTTTGTTCATTTCTTTATTCAGCATTTTTGAGTAGTGACTTTATATCAGAGCCTTGCTAGGTGCTTGGAAATATAAAATAAGAAATGACACTTCTCTGCAGGGGCAGGAAGCCTAGACCAAAAACTGGGTAATGTGATCCGAGCTACAGTAGCCATGTGCAGACTCTGAGGACAAACTGTACCCCCGGATTTGCTTTGGCTTCCCTTGCCTTCTGTCTGGTACACACCAGGTCACCGCAACCCAGATGGGCCCATAGCACACAGCAGAGTATGTACCTCGATCTCCTCTCCTGTCTCGGCAGGGCCTGCAACATGAGCATCCCTGACTACGTGCAGTGTGCTGAGGACCACCAGACTCTTCCCGTTGTAGTCCAAACCATGGAGATCATCTCAGAGGAGAATTTCTTTTGCATCTATCAGCTACTCACCTCGGTGAGCCATATCAGCCCATGTGGCTCCCAGTGGACACTCTGTATCCACTACAGGCACCGCTATGTGCCCGAGAATCGGTGGAGCGTCTTCCAGAAACACTGCAAGGTCGTGGGCCTTGTCACCATTACCGACTGTATCTCTGCCAAGGCCTTGGAGAAGCTCCACGTGCAGAGGTACTGTATGGCACCTCGATAATGACTCTCAGCTCTTTGTCTTTGTACTGCATGTGGAGGAAGTCGAGCAGCCGCGCACCGACGTTGCCTTCAAATTTAGAGGACTGCAGGGTGGTGGAGAAGAGGATCGAGGACTTCACTGAGTCACTCTTCATCTTGCTCAAGTCCAAGTGGCTGGATGGTGGCCCCAAGAATTCTGGGGACAAGATCCCCCTCCCCTGCATCCCGTTTGAGAAGGAGGCCTTCATGGGACTGGACACAGACAGCAGGTAAGTTTACCTGGAGGCCAGTCCACCCTGGCTTTGTGCCGGATTGCTTCCCTACATCCAGAAAGGGATCAGCAAGGAAGAAGTCTGTCTTGTAGCCAAGGGGGGATGGAGATGCAGCCCGCCGGTTTACAGACATTTCAAAGTGAATCCGCCTTTGTTTCAGAGAGATCCTTTTAGGGTTAGTGTGGACACTTACTCCCGCTTTACAGCCATGACCATGGTGGGACCCCTGGGGTTGCTGTCCAATAAAGTAGCCAAAGCCACTGATGCTAGGAGCACTGGGGAGGAGGCTGGACTGAGCTGAGATGTGCTGTAGGTCAAATGCACATCAGACACTGAGGCTTGTCTAGTAAAAGTATATAAACTATCTCTTTACTTCCTATATTGATTACATGTCAAAATGATAGTATTTTACATACAGTAGATTAAGTAAGATCTGTTCTTAAAATCAGTTTCTAGTATTTGTTTTTTGTTTGTTGGTTTGTTTCTTTGTTTACCATTTTAAACGTGGCAAATGGGAAACGTTATTTACATGGCTCTCATTTCATTTCTGTTGGGCAGCCTGTCCTGGGACAGTCTCATCCCTTTGCTTATAGATGAGATGCTGAACCCCGAGAGGTGGAACGAGGAGCTGGTTGAGCTGGGGCTGGAGCCGGTGTCTCCTGCCTCCCAGGCCAGCACCTATTCTGCTCAGGCCCTCTCTTCTTGCCCGGCAGCCTCCATGCCAAGTTAGGACATCAGAAACACCGCCAGGGACTTCCGAATGAACTCCTTATGCAGGGAAAGGCGTATCACGGTGTATGGGACAGAGCAGGGAAATGTTCATTCTCACTTTTTCCCTGTGATTAAGTCAACGGTCCCACATTGCCTCGGAAGTACAGACGAGCTCTTCTGGGCTGCCTACCCCCCCAACTTCAGCTCTGTTTCCCGGTGTATATGTTGTGCTGTCCCTCGGGCAGAAGAGGGTGAGATGCCTTTTCCGAGACGTGGAAACCTTTGCTGGGGAGAGTGAGGGAAGCTGTGTTCCCCCGGCCTACGGCCTCTGTCCTTGAGTCTGGAGAGGGCTCATGGTGGTCCCACAGGTGACGGTCGGAGAACCTGGCACATGTTTCTGGGCCCGCTGTGAAGGAAGTGCTCTGTGACTCTTGAACTTAGCTAAGATCAGATCCTACTCTCTGGTTGTTGGTAAGTTGGAGGAGAAGATGCTAGAGAATTGATAAAAAGAATGTCTAGACCAGCCCTGTGAGTGAGAAGCACAGGGGACACGAGTCCCACCTGCGAGAGACAATGTAGCGGGCTCTGGATGAATTTTCTGTTCCTCCCAGACATACCTCTATGACTTAAGGAAGGGGAGGGGCATGCTGTAGCCATGATCTGTACTTGTCCTCACAGGGCCCTGTGATCTACATGCCCGCACTCCCCATCTGCTTCTTAAGATGAGCTGGCATGTATAGGAGCCTGGGCACTGCTGAGGGCATAGCTGCCAGCACCGTGCTACACCAAGTCTGGCTCCGTTCACCTCTCCTGTCAACACCTGCTGAGGCCCCAGGCATTAGTCAAGGTAGGTGCATCGGTGCAACATAAGCAGGGACCACTTCTCCCTCTGGACAGACTGGTGAGTGAGCAGTGGAAGCCTGGAGCCCTGCCCCAGCCCCCACGCCAGTGCCTCCTCTTTTGTCATAGGAGTCACTGGTGGCATTTTTACTCAACAAATGCTTGTCTCTGAGTCTGCAGCCCCACCAGAGAATGCCAGATTGTTTTTGTCTTTTGAAGTCTGCCCTTGGGACTTGGCGGAGTATCCGGATGTGTAATTAGCCCACAGTGGTTGACACTGTCCCCATTGTTTACCCAGAACCTCGTGTACCAGGCATGGCTCCCAGTATCGAAATACAGCAGCGCATTAAACCTCCCTCCTTTTGGGTCTGTCTGTTCTGGTACCATAAGGGCTCAGCCAGCTTCTGAACGTCAGTGAGATAACGCGGCCAGTGAGCTCGGGTCAAGCACATTCTCCTCCAGTCACTTTTACCCCATTGTTGCTTTTAGTATTCCACAGTCATTAATTATTTAAACAATTCTTTGGTACAGGAGCAGAGCCTAATTCTCTCCTGCTACTCTTGGTGGAAGTGAGTAAAATGGTCCAGACTGAAATGCGACCACAATTTGTAGCTCAAAACCTGCCTTGAAGCTTGTAGGTGGAATTTTGGTTAGGGGCGCTGACCACGTTGGGGTCCCCCGGCAGCGACACTCCCCTCAGGTCCCTGCTTTCCCTGGAGCAGGGGGTGAGGGTGGGTCTCACCATCCCCTCGTCCCTGGCCTCACACACTCACGTAAATTCTTGTACATGCTGTCAAAATCATTTTTGTTCTTCTGTGTTTCTAATTTTCTCTTGTTCCTCTTTTCCTTTTTCTTTATTCCTTTTTCAATTGTACTGCCCAGTGAGCATGTTGTTGCATCTGAAAATGTGGGCTGTGCACACCCTGCATTGGAAATAGCCAGATTGCCCTCCATACTGTCTCCATCGCTTTAAAAAGCAAAATCTTAATATCTGTCTTGATCCATGTATTATCCTAGTCATTTTGTATTTTCTAATGTTTTGGAATATTTGCTTTTTAGCACATTACCCACTGGTGTTAGATACCTGTTAAAATCGTTGCTTTGAGGGACCTGTTTGGTCCTCCTTTTATTTGGTGACAAATGCGCCCTTATTAAATTTGTTTGATTGTTTTGAAGAAGTAAGATGCGAATTGATTTAGTCGGCTGCTCAGGGATTCTTTTCATGGAGTATTTAATCTTGTAAGGTCAAACTCTGCAGCATTTTGCTCGATTCCTGCTTTTACACAAACGTGCTCGGCACGCGGTTCCTGGCTGTCGCTGTGTGACGTGCGTGACGGCGCTTCCTGGCTGGCGGTCACTGGTGAGGAAGTGGCCGCCACGGAGGTGACAGCTGCAGGGGACGCTGTTGGAGGAAGCGGTCACCGTTTGGTTCTTTAATTTTTTTTTTTTTTGCATTCAACTTCCCCGTGCCATTTACTTTACTTTGCCTTCATAAAGGGGCAGAATTGGGTCTAAAATCCATGACACTATTTGTTCCCTTTACGAGGCTGGTTTTTCTGGGTATCAGGACAACATGACCTTCTCCTAAGAAGCTGGCTCACCTGGATCTGTTGGACACAGGGACAGCTAAAAGGGCCGTAGCTTCCTCTCTGCTCCAGCCAGTGGGCATTCAGAGCTGGATCTGTGGTTTGCCTCAGCAGCCGTGCAGACCTCCCTGCCCCGGCCTTTACTTTTAACCCATGTTGGCAGTAAAGAGTTGAATCCGTTTCTGTTGCAGCTGACATCCACCACTGACAGCCGTGTCGTTAGTTTGTGGTAGTCAGTCTCCAACACCCCAGACAACCGTGAAGGAAGATGATTTGGCCGACCTAGGACCCTGGATTCTCACCCTCACCATGGTTCATCTCACCCGGTGGAAGGGTTTGGCCACCACCATCATGCTGACCATGAGGCCTTGTTTCTCCTTTCATGCTCTGGTCCAAATGTGGACACTTCATTTTTCACTGAATTTGTCTCGCTTGAGACAGGCCAGAATATCTGAATGAGTCCATCACATTCTGGGTGGGGAACAGAACAGAAGTAAGTGTCGCAAGTAGATGGAGTCTAGGCTGTCCGGGTTGACAAATGCAGGCTGGGATCTGTGATGGCTGGGCTGTACACTGGACACAGGTCTTTCCCGTGGCTCCCGAGAGCCCAGGAGTTGGAGTGATAACAGCCTTGCGTGGGTTCCCCCATCCTCATCTGCTCACTGGCAAGTGTGTCTGCTAATTAGGAGCTCCCCCAGACCTCGGGCCCTTCAAAGCTCAGACCACGGGAAAATCTTGAGTCCCTTCTCCTGGGCCTCCTGTGTGAGAATCCAGTGCCTTCTGAGGTGACCAGCGGCAGGAGATGCCTCCCCCTCCAGGGAGCACCCTACGGCGGACTGTTAGTGAACCATGCTGTGAGCTTGTGTGTTTCCGGCCATGGTCCCTGCAAAACCACACTTGAGATCAGCTTATTGGCGAAAATAACAGGACTGATTCCAGGGCAGGGCCGGGGGGAGGGAACAGTGGAAATTGAATGTGACCTGAGACAACTAGGTGGGTGCTGAGGCTGTTATTAAAATGGGGAGTCTGGGAGGTACCTGCCAGGAATCGAATTCCAGAGTAAATGGTGGACATGAGGCATTTTTAAGATGCCATTTTTCATCCAAGTTAGGACTTCAAAGAGGCACTCGGCTCTATGAGACTGGGGCTCAGGTGAAGGAGCTGGACTAGAGATACAAGTTGGGAGTCGTCATTCTTAGCTGGTGTTCACAGCCTTGCATGTGAATTAGATCATCTCGAGAGCTGCAGACTGAGGCTGAGGGAGGGGAGGGCTGTACCTCGGTTGGAGGAAAGCCCAGACCATGCAGCTTTGGTGTGTCAGCCAGCGGCGTTTGTCATTTTCAGAGCAATCCCATTTATCCTTAAGGGGCCTGGGGGTCAGCAGGGCCAGCCAGAAAGAAATCCAAAGGGAGAGTCTTGGCCACGTGTGCGTCTTAGGAAGGTGCAGAGGCTGCAGGATACGGAAGGTTAGAATCCTCAGAAGCTGGAGTTGGAGTGGGGAGAAGGTATTCACAGTCACCTGTAAGGGAGGGAGGGAGGCCTAGGGAGTCCCCACCCTACCGGACTCGCTTTCCCATGAACAGGAGGCAGTCAGACAGAGGATCTGAGGTAAGAAGGATGGGCACTGGGAGGGGAGCCAACCTGGAGAATGGTGCTTGGAAAGTTCTGGAATAGTCTCCCTGAAAAATAGAGTTAAAAATACCCAGACTCTTAAGAATATTGTTAGTGACTTGGGAGGAGGCAGTTGTTTTTCTGGCCTCCTAAGTGTAAGTCATGTATCCAGGGATACACAGAAGATACGGGCAGTCTGTTCCGGGGGCTTGATCCTTACCAGGGGGATCAGTGCAAGTTTAAAGGGGCAGAAGGGCAGCGGAGGGAAACTAGCCAGGCCCCGTGTCAGGTAGCAGTCGGCCGTCCTACTTGCGTGTTTCATTCACATCCATGACTCCCAGGTGGGCGCTGACAGCCCCCTTTTGGGGATTGGGAAGCCTTCTCAGAGGGGTTAAGGAATTGGTTTGTTTAGCGGTTGATAAATGCTGTAGCAGGATTCAAGCAGAGCCTTGTCAGACTTCAAGGGCATGTTCTCTCTACTGTTTCCAGTACTTCCCTGTTATACCTGGAATGGTGAAGTGGGTCAGATTTGGAGCCTTTCAGAAAAAGTATGATTTAAGTGCCTCAGGACTGTTTCACAAAGCTCAGCGTTCTTTGATGGTTCTGAAGCATGCAGTGCTTTTCGCCCCACAGAGGTAACGTCTAACTCCATTGTTGATGATGTGGTTGCAAATGATATACAGGTGTAAAACCACACTTCGCAGCTTCTAAAGGGAAACTCTCCAATTCTCCCTTGGTCGGCTTTCTTCCACGGGGTGTAACTGTGCTGCAGCATAGGCCTGAGCTTCCGTATGGAGTGAGGATTTAATATCCGATGTTAGCATAAAATGGTCAGATGAAGAAAACCGACATTGACAATTTATTTTTGGGTTTCATTAGTCAAGATATACTATCAGTTAATGGCCCATTTAGCAAATGAAATTCAGTATAGGACATTGCATTTCTTCCTTTCTATTTAGAGTTCTCTTACCGAATAAGGTTGCCAACTTTGGAACATCAGTTTCACCACCACGGCACCTATCAGTGTGTTGGTGTGATTGCATTTACAGAGTGAATCTAATCTGGTCTTCCTCAGCCCCAAACACTCCAGTGCAGAATCACGGGCTGTAGCCATCTGTTAGTCACGCAAATACTTCTAAAATTATATGATGCCAGAAAAGAAAGAAGACAGAGAGAGAGAGATTGCCTTTATCAAAGTTCCTTTCAGTTCTAACTGCAAACTGTTGTTGAGCAGCTCTTGTTTCCTTTGGATATGAATATATACATTTCTTTGCATGTAACCTAGGTTTTGGACTAGAACACCAAGTTCTTGCTGTCCCCAAGCCACAAAAATAGTAGCCAAATTGGACCCGTGTGAAATAGTTTATACTTTTTTCTGAGAAAGTATCCTTGAATTTGGGACTTGGACTGTGATTTCTGCTTTTTGCTTCCCTCAACCGTCTTGTAATCTCTCACTCCTTCCCACGTGGTTCCCAAGTGTTCGTGGTCTCAAAGGAGCGGGCAAACACCCAGTTGGTCACCATGTACTGCTGCTATAGATAGAGACCAGACAAGACCTAAAGGACATTATCGGAGAGGAATTCCTGGAAGAAATGGGCTCTACATTCAGTTGTGAGGACAGAGTAAGAGTCAGCCAGGAGAAGGAGTCAAGAATGTGTCTCAGATCGCAGGTGCAGCCCGGGCAGAGGCCTGGAGGCTTTTGGCGTGGGCACCCGTGGAGAGTGCCCTGTGCGGTCCAGGGTGGAGGGAGCCCCTGCTGGGGAGGACACTGGAGAGAGTCCGGGATGTAGGGCTTTGGAAGAAGTTGAGTTTTACTAGAACTGACACAGTAGGCAGTGAAGGGTGTCAACAGAAGTGACCCTCAGGAAAGGTACTTCTGGTTTTGCGTCTGATATTCTACAGACCGAAGGATCGGGATGGGCGAGAGCAGGTATGTCTGTCCCTTTGAGACCCAACCGGTCATTCATTTATACATTACACGTGCACTTCTGTGAGTCTAGGGGAGAGAGCGTGTAGCCACATTAGTAAGCAAAATGTATTTGCTTCTTGAGAGCTTAGCATTGTCAGAAGTTGACTTAGCCTAGAATGTTCTAGGAAGAGAGGAACAAATTGTGGAAGTTGGAGGGAGGGAAGGCTTCCTTGGGAAACAGTCAAAATGAGACTGGAGCAAGTGGGAAGTAGGAGCAGGTCAGGGGCCCCTGTGGTCACTGGGGACCTGTGTACTTAGGTGAGGATGGGCGAGCAGGGTCTGGGGTGGGGCTAGAACTCTAACAGGGAGCCTCTAAAGGGTTTGAAGTGGGGGTTGATGTAATCAAATTTGTGATTTGGGAAGGCTGCCGTGGCACTCTGTGTTTGTATAGCGGGGAAGAGGGGGTGGGTGCCACCAACTGGGGGATCATTAGAAGACCATTCACAGGCTGGGATATGGGCATCGGGGCTACTTGGGGATGGCAGGGGCAGTGTGGATGCCGGCTTTCCTTATTGGGGGACTTGTTAGCGGGCCGACCTAGAGGCATTTTGTGGCTGAAAGAAAACTGATGGAGGCCGCCAGGTGGATTTTCCTCTTCTCTCCTTCCCTGCCTAGTGTGATGATCTTAGCTCAGCCAACATTTGGAACAAAAGAGCTAATTTCCAGGGTTGCCCAGGACTTTGTAGAGCTCGTTCGAGTGAGATCTGATCGGATTTAGGTTTGTGTTCAGATCTGGATGTTCACTTAGCTAGAAACGTCCTGTCATTTCGATTTCCATAGGGGTTTTTTACTTCATAAAGATTGCTTTCTTGGTGAGAGGAAATTTAATACAGCTGTTGTCTTTTTCAAAAAAATCATATCATTTAAGAACTTTAATATTCAAAAGAATAGGAATATATAAAATATTTAAGGAAGTCTTTGGTGTAGTTTCTTTGCTTTCTGAGCTAATGTGGAGTTAGAGCCTTTGCATTACTTAATAGCACATCCTTGTCAGTATTTAAAGAGATGATAGTGGGCGCCCCAGGCCCCACCTCTCAAAGAATCGTTAAAGTTTTCTCTGAAATAGTGAGGTCATAAAGGTCTTGTTTTCAGAAATCAAACGGTTTATAATACGCAGCAT
The DNA here is from genome assembly GCF_048564905.1 of Vicugna pacos. Classification (NCBI taxonomy): domain Eukaryota; kingdom Metazoa; phylum Chordata; class Mammalia; order Artiodactyla; family Camelidae; genus Vicugna; species Vicugna pacos. The sequence goes on along the minus strand of NW_027328741.1, from coordinate 77,037,814 downwards.
AGCCACATTTATAAAATAATAATTAGTTCAAAATTAAGAAAGTGGAGGATAATTGATTTTTTTAAAGCCTATACATAAACTTTCTTGTGCTAATGTTGCAACTGGAAATTTTGAAAAGAAAAATCCTACTGCAATATCATCTACGTGGAATACATATATGAGTTTTACGCTTGAAAAGTAACTGCGCAGTGGTTTTCAAAGTCAGGAGCATTTCAGCTCGGATACTGGCAGTGATGGTTGCTGGCTTTCAATGAAAGAGCCTAAATTTGCCTTCTTAGCTTTTCTATTTTTGTATTGAGAGGGTTGATTAGTGCTTTGCGAGCATGATTTTGGGGCAAATTGAGGGCAGATGTCGTGTAAAAACAGTGAGATATTTCCATGCATTTTATTTTCTGGACATCACCAGGGCACATGTGGGGTTTGTGCCTGCAGGCTGGAATGCTGCAGGACTCCCTAATCCATCACCATTATGTCCTGGAGCTGCTCAGGTCATTGAATGCTTTTCTGTTTCTTGGAGGAAAGGTGGTCTGATGGAGATGATCAGATGTGCAGTTAAAGTGCTATTACTTGAAATAAGAGTAACCTAGAAACATTGCTCTAACAATACAGGATGAGGGAGGAGAATTGTCTGAGCTACTTGCAGTGGGGAGTCTTCTCATGTTTCTCCCACACCGTGACTCCTGCCAATATCCGCCACAGTCCTGCACGGTAGTCCTGCCGAAGCAAGCAAGCACTTTGCTCAGAAACGCACTGAATTTCCTTGTGCCTCTGTTTGTTGGCTTTTTTTTGAAAGCACATTTTGCCCTTTGCTTAAATGCCATCCATGCTAGTCAACTCTTACACTCATTTTTCTGGAACTCGTCCATAAATAGCTGCTGAATGGATGAACAGAATGTACTATCTCCATGTAGTGGAAGATTATTCACACGTAAGAGTGAATAAAAAAGAAAAAAAAAAGAGGAAAATGAAAAAGGCCACCTGTTTTTGGAGTCCACCCTGACTGTTCAACCCACACTTTTCCCTTTGAAACCCAATCACTTATGCTCCACTCTACTCTTTTTGATAGTGCTTACCACCTTCTAATAATCTTTAACGTTTTCAAAAAAAAAAAAGAAAGAGATGCTGATACCACTTCAAAATATACAAGCCTTGATAACAGCTTGTTAATTGAAAGGAAGCAGACACAAACGGTCAAATATTGTTGATTTCAGTGATCTGAAATGCCCAGAAAAGGCACATGCAGAGGCAGAGAGCAGGTGATGGCTGGAAGGGGCTGGTTGGAGGGGGATTAGGGAGTGACTGCTAGTGATAGGCGGATTCTTTAGGGGTGATGAAGTGTTCTGGAAATAGAAGGTGATGAGTGCTACACAACCGTGAGTTTGCAGAAGACTGCTGAGCGCTTTGTCTGGGAGTGCCTGTTGTTGGGGCATCTTTATTTTGTTCTCATCCTGCATTGTGAAGAGCCATCTTCTGCTGTGGCTGTTCTACTCCTGTGAGTGGTGAGGGTCAGAGACTTTGCAGAGTCATGTTTCTTTTTTCCCCCTGGGTGAGTGTAGGCAAAAAGAGATTTAAGCCTAAGAAAGTGCTCCATCTGCAGAAATGTATTTTTGTTTTGCATGGTGTAAAAACCTTGAGAGCTTTTAATCGTTGAGGCCAGTCTGTGGGAGGAAATAGCCCGTGAAGCCTGTTTGAGCCCGGGAAGCACCGTGCATCTCTCCCAGACACGGGTGGGGATTGCACCCCCGTTCAGGCGGTGAAGGGCCCAGACCCGTGAGCAGACTTGACAATCGTGAATATTTACGTGTATCCGCTGCTTCATCTTGGATATTAATTTCAAGCTGAGTCAGTTTGTAGCGGCAGCCTCATCCTACATCAGGAATTTATAGTATCTGCTCTTTGAGGTGAAGACCTGACAGACTTGATTATTTAACAGTCTGCCTTGAATTGATATCTCAGATTCCTTTGTCAAAAGCAAAACAGCAGAAATACAGACGTCCTTTAATGCCAATATGACCTGGAACGGGATTAGCCTCTGTGCCTCAGTCGCCTTACCTGTGAGTGGGTAAGATGATAACAGTGCTTCCCTCAGAGGAGCTGGTGAGGGGAGAGTCAGAAGCACAAATGGAGGACTTACACGAGGTGCTCATGAATGACCTAGTTTAGTGCTGTCAGTCTGGTGAGGCCTCAGGGGCAGAGATGTCAGAACAGAGCAGTCCTAGCCGGAGCTCGATCCGTGATGGCAGCTGTTATGATCAGTATCACCACTGTTGATTATCAGGTAGTTTATGACTTGGTAATATGAATTCATGAATAATGTTAAAGAACTAGATATCTCAGATCCAGTTTACATAGTCCTCAAAATTTCCTCTGAGAAATAGATGGTATCTTCCCCATCTTAAATCTGAGATGAGTCTCTAAAAGTCTGTATTCCTCCATCTTTTTGCTTTAATTCCCCATTTCTTAAAAAACAAAGTTTTTAAATGGAGTTACTGGGGACTGAACTGAGTGCCTCATGCATGCTAAGCACATACTCTCCCACATGAGGTATAACCTCCTCCCTGATTTTTTTTAATTTACTTTCTTAATTTACGGAGTTTAGAGGCCTCTAATTCTTTTTCTGGAGACTTGTCCATGAACCTGTAAATCTATAATTAATGGACAATATTTGGTTTATTAAAAAAATCAATAGAATATTGTGCAATCCATCCAAAAAGAAATGCTCATTGACTTAAAATGTTTCTCCTTTAAGGTGATTTCTCCTTTGTGGTCTAGCTTAATTTATTAACAGGCATCCTCATCATCATAATGACCAAACTCGCTGTGAGTGGACACCTACCTAAGGCTAAAATGCTTTCCTCATGTTTTAGTTCATAGCAGGTGTTTGATTGTAGGTATCAGTGTCTCCTTTTTTGCAGCTGAGGGATTGAGAGATGGAGCAGCTTGTCCCAAATTACACGCAGCAGGCTGTGGCTAGCTCGGTGCTGGAACCCAGGCTGCACAGGATGCTTTCTTAATTGCTCCTCTAATCAGCCTCCCGTTAAGGGGTTACCCAAACACCTGTGACTCCATAAATGGCCGAGTTTAGTGATCTCAGCTTGATGATGCCTTCAAAGGAGAGACACCATTGAGAAGGTGAGACAGAGTGGTAGAAATTACAATTGTTTATTTTCAGAAATTTATAATTCTCAGGTAATTACTTAAAAAGTTAATTTTATATTTTAGTGCTCTGTAAGCACTAAAAACATAACATTAAAAATAATTATAGTGCAAAAGAGAAGTGGGCTCTGAAAGTCCAACCACTGCTATTGATGTTACTTGTTTTTCTCTAGTGGCCCTTATTGACAGAAATACTTACAAAGACTGAATTGGTTTTATGTAGTATTAATATGGAAGAAAAGATTGTCAGTGAATATTGTAAGTAAAGTCTTTACTCTTTTCTTTCCTGTTGATGAATATGTAAGTTGTTTTCATGGCTTAAGTACATTTCCTCATTTGTGAAATTTTAGTAATATTGTTTAATTTGTCTGACTGTGAGAGTTAGACGCCTTGTATACAAAGAACACAAGAGGTGCTTAATAAAAGTGTGCTGTCACAATGACAGATATTTTAGATTGATCAACTCTGAGTACTAAAGAGTGTCGCTTATTTCTGATGCATATTTAATATGTATATGTATGATATATTTGAATATGGTTTAAAGTAACAAGGATTCATTTTTTTTTGGTGTAGTATGAAGTTTTAATGAAATCTGTATCATTCTAGTGAGACAGGGACTAGTTAAATTGCCTTAATCAGATGACCTTGAAGATTATTTACACAGAATATGTATTGTTACAAATCAGAATTTATGTTGCCGTGTAACCATCCACTCAGATATTTAAATTCGTGGGATTCTGACCAGATCAATTAAGTTTAGTAAAATCCACATTGATCATTTTCAGGGAATAAGCTCCTCTCTTTTGTGATTAAAGAAAATTTTGATTTTTTTCTACACTCTTAACAGGTTTAAAATATCAAAACATTGATTTGACACATTACTTTTTTAATAGAGAGAATAAAGCTCATGCTGTTTTATTATGTAAATAAATATTTTTGTATGTCGACAAACTTGTATGATATCCTGGATCTTTGAGAAGTATTTTGCAAGATATTAGATAACCTACTGTTGGAAAAATACAAACGTGACTTTTATGAACATAGGCGTAGTACAGATCTGTTGGTTTTTGCTACAGTGCAAGACATGAGGCCTAGGATGCCTTTGCTGCCGATTGCCAGGAGGACACATTCCATGTCTCAGTTTCCCCTCCTGTAAAATGAAGTGGCTGAACTGGATTCTTTCCTCTTCTAAGATGAGTTTCCATGAGCCTATGTCTTCTGTTTATATTCAGGAGTATTAGCAGTATCAAATTAAATACTGAATATCCCTCCCTTGCCCCGAATCAAAGTGCAGTATATGCTACATAAGCTTTTAGTTATCTGATTCTCCTTTCTGATCCTACAGGCAATTTTTGTGTTGCATCTTTCCCGGCAACCTGGAAGGTCATTTTAGCCATAGGTGGCACTGTTGCACCTTCTTACAGTCTTAACATTCCTGTTTGTAAAAGAAGGCTTAAATAACTTTATTTTATTTTGATTTCTTTACTTAATGCTTCAGAAGAGCCCAATGTCTTTTATGTGTGTCTACCTGGAAAAGTTATTCTGCTTATATCTTAGATTTATTCTGTCATCTCACTGTGAACATTTCAGACTTGCTGTGCAAGCAATGGGAAAATCGGGCTTTTCTTCTAGTGTTAGAAACCAGTGAGCCGGGATTTTATAAAACAGTTAGAAGCGGCATCTGGACGACCTTAAAGGTGAAAAGTGTATTGAGTTCCCTGAGTTTTGACCCCGCCGCTGTGTGTTAATTGGTGGTAGGAGATTTGGTACATATACGAAGGGGTGTAGTTTTTTGACTTGGGTTTGGTGGCATGTGCTGCCACTGAGCCACGTGAGCCTGAGACAGTTCGTTTTGAGTTTTTCCCTCGTCTGTGAGATGGGGACATTCATATATGAATTGTAGAATTGTGAGAATTAGAAATTATGTGCAGTGTTTACCACAGTGTGTATGTCAAGAGGGCTCTTAAACTTTAGCTGCTGTTTTGTGTGAAGCCATCATTTGGGAGTCTTTGGCAATTACTAAGAAACAGGAAAATAAGAAGAGCTGTTTTTATGATGAAAGATATTTGAGGAGGTTCCATAGTTCCTATACCCATAATTTAGCATCAGCAGAGTCAGGACAGTTACACAGTCGCCCTGAACCAATGTTAAGCCACAGAATTATTTGTTGCTTCATATATTTTGGGGCTTAAGGAGATCCAATACTTATACACATGTTGTCTCCAGCATCCAACTGAGAGATGACACAAAAGAGTAGACAGGCGATAAATGTCTTCTTTGTTACTGATGAAGCCACGTTCTTCATGAACTTCAAGACTGTGGGAAAATGCGTGTCATGATACTGTGTCCCAGAAATACAGACTCACCCTGTCCCATGTAGCTCTGGGCCACAGCGAGCCTTCCCTTGAGAGGACCTGCCCCTTCATGCACAGGGCTTTCCTGCCATGGAGCTGAGCATCCCAGGTGCTTCCCAATGGTGACCAACACTGGAGTGAAAGGAAGGGTTTCACATGCCCCGCTTGTCTCCCCGGACTCACACCTCACTCTGTTAGTGTGATGAGTGCTAGCTGTGGGCCAGGGGCCAGGGGTGTGAAGGGAGAAGCACTCTCCATGGCCCAAAAGAGTGGTTAGGAGGCATCCCCTCCCTCAGTTTAAACAGGTGGTGGGATGGAACATAAGGGTACTCCCCAATTGTTTATAAAAGGAGAAATAAGGATGTTCTTTGGGACTTAGGCTAGCCAGGAAACACATAAGATGATTAGAGGGGAGACTTGTAAATCACTTTGATATTAAGTTGACATTTGTTGAACACCCAAAATGTGCTACATTCTTTTCTGAGCATTTTACAGAAATGAATCCTTCAATCTTCTCAACAAGCGAGTAAGGAAGGTTTGATTGTTATCCCAGTTTTACAGTGTGGAAATTGAGGCACACAGAGGGTAATTAAGTTGGCAAAATCACAGAACTAGTAATTGGCAGAGCTGGTATTTAAACCCTGGCTGTCTGGTTTTGAGGCTCCCAGAGATGGGCTTTTTGTGTTTAGCGTTATCAGCATCCCTGAATCTTTGTAACTCTGTGCATCAGTTAGCCTATAAAGGACAGGGAAAGGAGAGTTACATGGGTGCTCATAGTCATGTCTTGCCGCTGTCCACGGAGAGTGCACCGTGATTGGCGTTAATTGACTTCTGGGCAGTAGATCTGTTCGTATAATAGAAATTTAGTTCATTGAGTTAATCTAGAAACCCTTCCTGCTCCGTTTCTGTCCATGCTTGCCATGTGACTGTCTGCCCGTTATTGGGCAGTGGAGGAGAAAATGTACTCATGGTTGAACTCTGATATTTCAGTCTGGTTCATAGATTCACGTCTTCTGTTACATTAATAAGCTAAGTTTCTGGTTTTCTTGCATCAGTGTCTCATGACTTTGGTTAATGTGAAACCAGTCCATGGGAGCCCAGGGGTGATGACGGTATAATTTCTGAGCACGCTGTGGCACTTCTACCCATGCAGACGTGGCTGAAGGATGTCCAGCTTCCTCACTGATTTCCCCCAACAGCAGGGTCCTCTCCCACCCCTGGATGTGAGGTTGGGAGCTCTCTGAGTAGGCCAGTCAGAGGCCCAGTTAACCAATCAGAAAATGATGAAGTACCTGGAAGTGGGTTTAATAGAAGAAAAGGGCTTCCAGGTAGTCAGATGGGCTGTTCGAGTCCATTTGGTGAAAAGCTGCCCACTGTCTGTGGTTTAGCTGCTTCTTTGCTATTGAAAAGTCTGGAGTAGATGAAGGGATTTTAAAAAGCAGAAAGGAATGATTTCAGGTGGTACGTCCACACTGGTGAGAAGTGATGGATGACCACCAGTGTGAGGCATAGACAGAGTCTTACAAACTTCATAAAACAGCATTAAAAGCTCTGCCATCTGAGTGCACTTCATATGGGGTCCAGATCATCACTGGTGACGCAGTGAGGGCAAGTAACTGATGATGGCAAAAAGAACATGGACGCATCAAAAAGGTCTCGTTCACGTTCCCTGTTTAAGGGATGCGGCACAGTGTAATATATTTGAGCTGGTTTTCCACTGAAAAATTTTTAGTGTTTTCTGGGACTCCCCAGTACCCCAAGGGTCCATGCAGCTGGGTGTCCCCTCAGTGCAGCACTGTCAGCGCTTGCCCTGGGCTGACGCGGTGTCACACGGAGTAGGACGGTCAGCGTCCCCGGCTCCTCTGAGCTCCGTCTCCTCATCCGCAGAGCTGGGTTTCTCATCCGTGTCTACTTAGTAGGGTTGTTGAGAATCACACGTGAAGCTTCAGGGGTGACTTGTGCTTGTCTCTGTGATTGGCATATAGTGAATATTTGATAGAAACACTTGTTTTTTTAGTATAATTGTACCTAGGTTGCAGTGGTTTTTAGTCTGCGTTTTTTTATAACTTTATTCTTATTTTTTTGTTTTGCAACTTTGTTTATTTATTTTTATTTTTATTTCTTAACATTTTTTATTGATTTATAATCATTTTACAGTGTTGTGTCAAATTCCAGTGTTCAGCACAATTTTTCAGTCATTCATGGAAATATACACACTCATTGTCACATTTTTTCTCTGTGATTTATCATAACATTTTGTGTATATTTCCCAGTGCTATACAGTGTAATCTTGTTTATTTATTCTACAATTTTGAAATCCCAGTCTATCCCTTCCCACCCTCTACCCCCCCCCCCCCGGTAACCACAAGTCTGTATTCTCGGTCCATGAGTCTATTTCTGTCCTGTATTTATGCTTTTTTTTTTTGTTTTTGTTTTTTAGATTCCGCATATGAGTGATCTCATATGGTATTTTTATTTCTCTTTCTGGCTTACTTCACTTAGAATGACATTCTCTAGGAGCATCCATGTTGCTGCAAATGGCATTATGTTGTCGGTTTTTATGGCTGAGAAGTATTCCATTGTATAAATATACCACATCTTCTTTATCCAGTCACCTGTTGATGGACATTTAGATAGTTTCCATGTTTTGGCTATTGTAAATAGTGCTGCTATGAACATTGGGGTGCAGGTGTCATCCTGAAGTAGTTTTCCTTCTGGGTACAAGCCCAGGAGTAGGATTCCTGGGTCATATGGTAAGTCTATTCCTAGTCTTTTGAGGAATCTCCACACTGTCTTCCATAGTGGCTGCACTATTCTTATTTTTAAATATGCACTTAGTTTATTTTTTTTTTGGAGGTTCTGGGGACTGAAGCCAGGACATTGTGCATGCTAATCAGGTGCTCTACAACTGAGTAAAACACACCCTCCTTTTCTGCACTTGAATATAAATATTGCTATACACAAAATAGCTCTTAAACACCATCATGGGACCTAGTCACTGTATAGACAATTGAACACGTATGCTATTTCAATAGGAATAAATGTTGATGAGACATACATTTCTGAATCTGTTAATGTGCTTAAAAACGATCATAGGTAGTGATAAACACGAATCTTTGATCCAGTACTTCTTAGGGTCTGTTTTGCCATCAAGGGAAATTACATTCTACAGAGAAGGCTAATTGGGTCTCTTTGATATTTGGATGGTTTAGCAGATGATGAAGACTTTCAAAAGCTGAAAGTTTTGTATTTTAAATTAACTACAAAGTTATCTTCTACAAGTTGTAAGTACTAAGCTTGTGAAGTGCTCAGTAATCCAGGGGGTATGTGTCTGTGTCTGTGTGAACGTTTGTGTGTGTGATATCAGGAAGATAGAAAGAAGTTCCATATAGACTTCTGATAACTTTCTCCTCCATTTCAAGGTGTAGGCATATATTTACATAAATAAATTGATATTCTTTTGTCATTTGGCATGTTGGGAATAAGACTTTCTCATACTTGTTTCAGAAGGGTTAGGGAGGTTGAGCTTAGGAAATGGGAGGATATAGAGATAGGGAGGTTCTTTAAACTGTGCAGAATGAGAAATAGTAACTTTTCTCTTTTCTTCTAGAGCAAACTGGCACTGAATTGTAACATAATATTACTCAGAATTGCTTTTCTGATCAGATACAAGTACCTCAGATTTTTTAAGGCAACAAGAAAGATGAAATATGTTTTAGCATTTATCTTTAAAAGAAGTTTTATTTTTCAAGTAAAAGGTTATAGCCTGTTCTTTCTTCCAGCGGTACAAGAAATTCTCATTGACCTATCTAAATGACCTCTGTGCTTAGATTCTTTGTGTTTTTTTTTTTTTCTTTAAGTGCTTTTTTCATTGTGGTTTGAATGAATGTTTAAAATTTCTGGATTTTGATCTTTAGAACATGTTGATTTATCAAAACTGTTAAAAACCTGATTGTTCTCTGCTCCTGGTTTGGTGGGACAACCTACTGATTTCTGTTGTCTGTTCAAGAGGGAAATTCTTCCTCTAGCCTGCAGATCATTAAGTGAATGGTTTGCAGTGTGCCTTTAAAATTATTTGTATGCATTGAGCATGTTTGTCCAGTGAAATTTAAATTGACTCATTGTAATGACTTTGATTTGATTCTGTGGTTTTGATCCTCTCCACAAGAATTTGAATTCTCTGTTGCATTTTGTATACGTGTTCTTAACAGGGGAAGAAATTTTGCATTTTTTACAGAGGTGGGTTTTCCTATCCCCTCTGAATGCCTTCTAAAATTGATACATTAAAAATCTGTTATTGCAGTGCATAATTATTTCATAAACTATTTTTTGGCATAATCAGAAACAATGACCAAGAATGATAATAAAAAATACGAAAACCTTCCTTCCTTTGAAGAATAGAAATCAGGTAGTCAGGCTCCCTCATGCTTTGTGCCTGACACAATTACTCTCATGTCATTGTGTATCATGATTCGGAGATGGAGTTGCTTCAGGTTTATAGATTTTGTTTTAAAATTTGTGTTGAATACTTTCTCCAGACTGATGTTTCCTGTTGTGTTTGTGGAAAGAGTAGAAGGGAAAAAAATACTTTGTTTTGTTTTCAGGAGGCCTGAGTTGATGAGAAAAGTGTTGAGGGTGGGCTGAGGAAAAGAGTGACACTCCCTCTCCTCCTGGCTGAAATTGATGAACAAAGAAATCAATTAAGTATATCGATATTTGACCAATAGAATTTAGCGAGCCCAAACTGGCTAGAAATGCACAACGGAAATTACTGAATTCAGCTGCAGAATGAGGTGCTTTACCAAGTAGAAGCAGCAGAGAGCAATCAGAAAAATCAGTAATATGATGAGATATAAAAGGAATATTATATCTTTTATTTCTGAAACTTTTCTACGGAAAGTTGTGTAGAACTAAAATTAAGTTTCAAGCATCAGGAGTTAAGAGAGTGGGTGGTTCCATAGGATCGTTATTCTCGGATGTGCGTAGACCCTGCTAGAGTGGCTGAAGATGGCAGGAAGAGACCCACATCCAGGATTAGTCATCCTAGGGTGTCCTCCATAATGGTTCCATGTGGGAGCCCATGATTGGGTTAACAAATTATAACACAGCACAGTCGCCTCTGAACTTAAAGAAGACAAAATATGCTTTGGTACTGCTTTGCAAGCAAGTTCCTGTGCATCTTCACTCCAGTCTCCTTTCCTTAAAAAGCAGAGACAATGCTTTGCTTGTGTAGTTGAGGTTTTAGGTAGCACTCTGCTGGTTGCAAAGCAAGGACCGAGACCCTCAGCTATAAACGCTGGGCTTGTGTGTTGTTAGTCTATTATCCCCAAAACAAAGACCTGGCTGGTCTGGTGGTGTGCTTTGTAATGAACATATCTAAAAGTGTATCTTGTTCCCCTCACCCCATGACTTCCCTAAACATACACTAATCCTTTGTACTCATTGTATATTCTACAATCTCTGCCTCATCCTGTCTTTCCCGAATTTCCTCCTTACTATCTCACAACTGTTAACGAATTTTTCCTTTGATTATACACAATAAATATGGGAACATTTGAGAGGCTCATGGAGATGGCTCCCTACTCCCTCTCGATTTCTTGACTTTTTCCACAGAGTCTTGAATAATCATTCCGTGTCGGTAAGACTTCTGCCAGCCAGAACCCACAGTTCCAGGTGAGAAGGATGCAGGCTTTATCTCTCCTACCGGAGGCAGAGACAGAAGAGAATTGAGATATGCTCCCCCGTGATCCCTTCCTGCCCCAGGTCTACTGCAGTTCACCTGCAGCCTTCTGGCCTCTGCTCAGTGGGCCTCTGTCCCAGGACTAAACTCATCCTTTTCTTCCCTTGTCAACATTTCCGGTACCTTTCAGAACTTGGTCTCTTCCCTGCAATTCAACCCTGGCAGATGTGATGGTGGTCAGCGTGCTGGTGGGCAGTCCTTTGGGGACCCCCAGGAGCCATGCTGATTCTCCTTAGTCTCTCAATCTGGGTTACAGAACAGTCGAGCACCGAAGGAAGCCCATTCTCGAGATGTCAACAGAGCATTTCATCACTTTCATTTTATTTTTAAATTTTCGGTGGAGAAAATATTTGTAGCAAACTCTTCCAGATATTCGCCGCCTGCTTTCCTCACCACCATTTCCTTGTTGGCTCTGGTGCTAGTTTTATGAATCAGGATTCTTCTCTGCTCATTTCTGGCAGCAGGGCTTGCCGAATCCTTGATCTGCATTTGAAGCAGAATGCTTCTTCGTGATGTCAAGGTGATTCTCCTATTTCTGAATATTTCGTGTACACTCAGCAACTGTTTCAAGTGAAATGCTCTTGTCCAATTTCGGTTAACTCACATTTGCTGATCTCCTGCTTTCATGCTGAGGGCAGTTTCTTTTTCCTCTAATAAAAGTTAGCAATTTGCATTTACTCTGGAAGGTACTGCCCCGAGATGCTTTTGTTCTTAAGAGTTTTAATACAATTCACCCATTAAAATGTACATCGGTTTTTACTCTATGCCCAGAATTGTGCATCCCATTCAATCTTAGAACATTTTCATCCCCCCAACAGGATGCCCCGTATGCATAAGCAGACATTCCCATCTTCCCCATCCTCCCCCAGCCCCAAGGAGCCACTTTTCTCTCTGTGGATTTGCCTGTGCTGGACATTTAATGTAAATCGAGTCACTTCATGTAAGTGGAACCGTCTATTGTGACCGACTACTTTCACACTGAGTAACGTTTTCAATGTTTGTCCATGTTGTGGCCTGAGTCACTATTCTATGCTTTGCTATTGCTGAATAACATTCCACTGTATGGCTGGGCCCCTCTGTTTACCCATTCACCAGGTGATAGGCATTTGGGTTGTTTCTGCTTTTTGGCTGTGATGAGTAATGTCGCCGTGGACACTCATGTGAGATTTTTTATGTGGATATCTGTTTTCAGTTCTCTTTCGTGTGTGCCCAGAGAGCAGAATTGCTGGGTAAGTCAGAAACGAAATGTTCAACTCTCTGAGGCCCTGCCAGGCTGTTTTCCAAAGTGGCCACGCTGTGTTACGTCCTCACCAGCAAGGGCTGTGCGCTCCACTTCCTCTGTGTCCTCATTAGTGCTTGTTACCATTTTTTTTATTATAACCTATTGTTGTGAGTGTGAAGCTGCTTCTCCTAGTGGTTTTGACTTGATTTTCCTTACAGCTAATGCTATTGAACGTCATTTCATTGTGCTTATTGGACATTTCTATGTTTTTCTTGAAAAATACCTTTTCAGAACATTTATTAATTTTTTAATTGAGTTGCCTTTTTATTGTTGAGTTGTAGGGGGTTTTTTTCTTCATTTGGAGATACAAATTCCTTATGAGATAAATGATTTGAAAAAATTTTCTCTAGTGTGTTGTTTTTTCACTTTCTGAATGGTGCCCTTTGAAGCAAAGTTTTAAATTTTGATGAACTCCAATTTATCTCTGTTTTCTTTTTTCCATGTGTTTTGGGGTATTATTTTAAATCTGAAGTATTTTATTTAAGCTTTTATGTATAAAATATCTAAATTTGTAGAAACAGTCTAGGAGATGGGTGCGGTTGTTTTCCCCCGTCTTTGGATAGGAGACTGAGGTGCAGAAAATTTCACTGAAATATCAGTGTCACAGCTACCCAGTGCTGTGGGAGTTCAGACCCCTCATGTTTTTCCCCAGAATATGTGATCTTCACCACCATGCTCCACTACTGCCTGGAATCATTAATGAAAACATCTTTCCTTTTTTGATTTCTTGTTAGTTTGTTTTCTCATTGGGGACCTCATCTCCTTATTTTCCTTTCGGATGTCAGTGTAGATTTATTATAGGGCTCATGTAGGCAGAAGCATTGCTATCAGTTAACTTCTATATTACTCACTCTCCAGTGATGATTGTTGCTAGTTGACCTAATCAAGTCATGCTTAAGTCTTTCCTGCTCATGACACTAAAAACAGTCATGACTTACAGAACGCTCAAAGAAGAAAGTACTTGATTGATTTTATTTTGCTACCCAATCAAACCAATCAAGTAAAAACCCCAGTGTTGACACAGACTATAAGCCCTCCAGAATAGGGTCACTGTCTTCCTTGTGTTTCATTTATTTGGTCACAGTGTCTGGATAGTGCTTTGCTGTCCAGCAGTTTTGTGAGGATACTGTGCTCGTGAATATTTGTAAGCACAGAATTTTGACAACAGACTGTGTTGTTCATTTCACAAGGGAAAAGATAATATAGAAATACTGCTCAGATCTATTTTAAAATTAAGCTTGGAAATTTGAGAAGAATTCAAGAAGCCATACAAAGCTCTTTTTCACTAATTTTAGATCTATCTTAGACACTTTATGGTTACATAGCAGAGTAACTTATCAAGTAGATTTGACAAGAGGAGTGTTATATTGATTATTTGATTTAGTTGAAATATTCTACCAGGGATAAAGTCATAAGTGCCCATAAATGAACAAATATGTTTGTATTTCTATGCAACATGGGAGCAGACTACATATGTTTCTATATAATAAATATGACTGTGTGTTTTAATCTGCCTGTCAGTGTTTTTTATAGTTTTTCAGCAATGTTATAACTTCAGAATTCTTCTAAGTTATTCACTCCCGATATTACTGCAGTTTGTACTGTGTATTCTATCTTATGGATGGGATTCCACTGTCCCCTCAGTGAGGAATTTCCTCTCCTATTCCGTTAGTAGCAGAGTTAAAGGAACTGTGATTTCTAGGCCTTTGCTTTCCATGTGTTTGCAGTTGGCTGTAAATCACGAATTTCCCTTTCTTGAGTTTTCATTTTTCAATAAGAATTTTTAAAATAATTGTTAATATGTTTCACCAGTCTCCCTAGAAACTTGATGTGTTTGTGCTTTTCAGTTTTCAATTTATGAAAATTGTAAATGCACACTTGTTTTTAAGTAGTCCTTTTTCACTAGATATTTGTTTACTTCTTTAGAGTTAAAATAATTTTTTCCCAATGAATGAATCGGTGTTCATGTTTTAAAAGATAACTTACTTTTTATTTTTCTTATTCTAACAGGTATATTTGTTGTACAGAATTTAGAAAATAAGGATAAACAAAATAATAACTTAAAAATGGCCTCTAATCTCACTTGGAGATACAGATGTAAGGTTTGAAATTGAGAATTACAAGTCCTCTCACGTTGTACTTCTCTTTCAAGTACGTTTTGGTTACTGAGACCCTCGAATTCCCATATGAATTGTAGCAGCAGCTAGTCAGTTACTGCAGAGGAGCCCGCTGGGATTGTGATCGAGACCACGTTGTATGTATGCATCGCTCTGGAGAGCACTGCCATCCCAAGAATGCTGTCATCTGATCCAGGAATCTGCGTGGTGTGTCTTTCCAGGTATTTAGGTATTCTTTAATTTTTTTCAGCAATGTGTATGGTTTACATAGTATTATTTTATTTATTTTTTGCCTTTATACTGAGGACAAGTGTGCAAGGTACCAGGATTAGAATTGTATTATAGCCCCGCAACTTGCTGCCACCATGGACGCTGCGGTCTCTCTTTGCCCTTTGTAAAATCTCGCACAAAATAGGACCTAAGTAACTCTCTCTTGAAAGAATGATTATATGATTGCTGGATGATGCTTGAGAGTCCTTGTGATGATGTCTTTTTCCCAGACTTTCCTCTCTTCTTAACTATGCCCTTTCCCTTCCTTTCTTCCAGCCTGGGTTTCAGCGTGCCTGTGGCATTGATTTTTCTTGTCTGTGGACTCATCCTTTCACTAGTTCATGATAATGTTACATGTGGGCTGTGGAAACTTGCTAGATGTCAAGAAAGAGCAAATTCATTGCATGCTAGATTTTTTAGAGTGTGTTATTGTATTATCGATTGAAATGAAATCAGGCTGACCCATTGAGCCATCCCCTGAGCTCTTTTCGCCTTCCTACAGGTGATACTGCTCTCGTTGCTGCATGTGCCCTTCCCCCAGACTCGGTTTTGGAGTTGAGTAAGTCACCATCACTGGAGCCCTCTCATTAAAAGATGAAGAAAACCTTTGCTCCTTCTCCTTGGTTGGGGACTTGGATGAGATGAGGTAACAGATAAAGAATGGAGCCCCACCTCATTCTGACCACCGCTCTTTCCGTTCATTTCTCCAGGGGAAGGGTACAATTCAAAAATATAAAGATTGTGAGCTAATGAGATAGACAAGACAACCGATCATTTATTAAATATCCTTTCATGCCAGAAACAAATGTATTATACACACAAAAAGCACATAAATTACGGTAGTACTGTGGTTACAAACGTGGGTCCGAGTTCGATTCCTGCTCTGGAGTGACAAGTCCTGTGAGATGGAGAAATGGTAGATTGGCTTAGCCTCTCTTGGACTTGTTTTCTGTCCTGCAGAGATGGGGTTCGCTAGGCATCCCTACCCCGTAGAGGTGCTGTGGGGTGTAAATGACGTGAGTGGGCAGCCCGAGCACACCTGCTCGTTCCTCGTAAGTGCAGGATAGCACAGCTTTTGCGGTGATGCCTTTATGACCACACCATGTAGACTCTCAGTGCTCCGAAGGGATGCCTTGTGGATTGGAGATGGGATTCTCACTTCTGTAAATACCCACGAATTGGGTTATTGGGCCTTGCTGATTTGACTCTATTCTTTAGAAAGTACATAATGTAGATATATTTTTCAAACATGCATGCTTTTTATCTTTTATTATTTATACTTCTACCCTCTCATCTCTTGGTGTGACATTTCATGGAATCCAGGAAACAGTCCTAAGCCACCTGCCTCTTCACACTTCTTTGTGGTGGTTTTCTTCCCTGACTAGAAGAGGGTTTTGCATAGGAAATTTTGTTTGCTCCCCTTCTCTTGGAGTCTCCCTGTTTGTCTGCCATCTCTCACCTGTCCATCTGTCCATTTCTCTACCCACTCATTCTTCTGACTTGTTCCAAGAAGCATTTCAGGCAGCTTACAGAAGAACAGATACCAAATAAACAGGTGAGAAAATGGGGCCAATTTCAGACAGTGAGGCTTGCAGTTGAGCCTGTGTGAGATTTGCAGGCGTGAGACACACGCCTCTGCCTTGTGCCTTATAAGATAGACAGCATCAATATGCCTGAGGCTCCCAGGAGACACAGGGAAACAGGGTTTGTGGGAGATGCTTACTGTCTGTGAAATAAATAAGTGGCTTAGGAGAAGCCCAGACTTTCCAACTACTAAGGCTTAGGAGAATATATTGAGTGTCTTCCAAAATCAGATTATTGCATCTTTTCTTTTTCAGAGTTTTATGTATAGTTGGTTTACATTCTATACCTGGAAATTTCTCCAAAACTGCTGCCCACGTGAGTCCCATGACTCGGGAATGGGGTGGTTCTGCTCATTGACGGGTGTTGGCCAGAAACGGAAAATGACAGCCTCAAAGGAGCCTGGGATTAAGCAGTTATGTTTTGTCAGTGCTGTAGATTTCAGAAAATGCTTTTACCGTTTCTCTCCATCTGAGGAAGCAGCGTGCTCTCTTCCCAGCATCAGGAGTTCAGGGTCTCGGGATGGTGGGGGCTGACTGCACTGCCGTAAAGACAGCTGAGCTAGTCACTGCATGTGTGGTGCTTTCACGTAGTGCATTTCATGTTTTTTAAAAGGTTTCAACATGTAGTTAATTAACTGAGTTAATTAACATTTAATAAATATGAGGCTTTTTTGAAAAGACAGTTATAGGCAGAATATAAGTTGTGAACACTTTAAAAATGGCTTCATTACTGAAATTTCAGTAAGGAAGATTCAGTTTATCTTATTTACGCCTCTCTTTAAAAGTAACAAAGAAACAAGACAGAAAAAGCAGAGGATTACTTCTGTTCTTCCTCTCGGCTTGCAGGTGCCCTCACCTCCAGTGGCATCCATCCAGACACCAGCACTGACACTGGCCGTGCTCAGAAATGCCTCAGCCCTGAAGACACAACTGACAAATGGAAGGGAGCCGCGTCCTGTTACAGCGGGTGCTCTCACTTTGTGGGTCCTTATGTAACTGCGTGGTGTTATTCAGGATCGCCCTTTCTACACTGTGTGACGGTGCTGCGGTGTCTCCTAGTTATTTGTTTCTGTAACTACTCATGTATTTTTTCCAATGTGTGTTACTAGACATCTTAAAATGCATTTTTCAGATGAAAAATAATGTGTATTTAATATAAAATTCTGAAAAAAGGGTCAAAAGGGTCTATCCTGTTCCCAGTATTCAGAGATAATAATTAACACTTTAAAATCTATTTTCTGTTCTTTTCATCAGTGTGTATTACCTCTGTCATAAAAAGCAGCAAGCACTGTGTGCCTGTTTGCTGTGTGGAGACCTCCATTTTCCATTCAGCTTATGACAATTTTTTTTACAGTATTCTATCTCCGCTGGCATGATTTTTAATGACCATTATAGCATTCTGTCTTGTGGAGTCCTCGTCCATTTTACTTTGGACTTAAGTAAACTTTTATATTCCAAGTAAACTTAACTGGAATACTGAAAAGAGAACTGTGGTGGTACCGAAAGTCCCCTACTTCCTTCCCCTTTTTTCCTGAGAGTAAAAACTGCTGACATTGTGGAGTATATATTTCATGACCTTTATGCCTATGTCATATATATATACACATACATAAACGTATATGAGAAATCTATGTCTATGTGTGTGTATATATGCTTTATTGAAAAATAAGGCCATACTATATGTTTTCTGCAGCTCGGTTTATTCACTCAGGTATATATCACAGACGTCCTCTCCCTCCAGACTCACCCGGTCCTTTCAGATAGAGTAGAGTGGTCTCCTGATGTGCAGGTTTGGTCTCTTGTGTAAGGACACCTTTCGTGGGAGAGAACTGTGGACAAGGCCTTGGACCACGCCGAAACACCGGAACTTTAGTGGCCACAGCTCACCGTGATTTACCGCATCATTGTCTTGATGGTGGACACTTAAGTTTTCTCCATTTTCCACTGTCAGAAAGGGTGTCTGACTGGCATCCTTCTTGTACAAACATTCCTGAGATCTTGTATAAGTATTCCTTTAGTTAAGGTTTCTGGAAATTTAGTCCTTGGATGTGACAACTACATAAATCACAGGCTCCTTTCAAGTGAATCTAGAAATTCCTTCTCCTGTGGGGAATGAAAAGATGTAGAATAACTTATGTAACCAATTCTCTATCCGTGGGTACGATTCCACTTCAGCTTTTCTTCCCACCAATGTAAACAGTGCTGTGTAAATTCTCTGATGAGTACATCTATTTGAACTGATTCTTTTTGTAAATGAAACGATTCCTAAAAGTGAAGTTCAGCCTGTGTGTACACACGTTTTCCAGGGTTTACATATCCATTGACATGTCGTCCTCCAAAAGATCGCTCACAGTTTGTTGTCTCAATGATGGACACTAGCTAGAATATCTTTTAAAAATATTTGCCAATATGATGAGCAAAATGATTTTCATTGTTTTAGTTTGCACTTTATGACCAGTGTGGTATTGAGCATTTTTCACTCATTAGCCATCTGACTTTTAAAAAGTGAATGATCCCTTTTGTCCTTTGCAAATATTTAAGTGAGGGAGCTTCTTGTTGCTTTGTGACAGCTCTATGTATATTATGAACATTAGCCCCTTGTCTTCATCAACATGTATCACAGAGCTTTCCCTTGTCATTTTTTGCCTTTCATTTTGTTCAGTAGGTTCATTTATGTTATGGCCCAAAATAAACTTTAGATAGTAAATGTCTTCTTTTTCGGTTTTATTCTTGATATTATTCTTAGAAATGCTTTCTTATAATGGTATAAATTTCTTCTGTAGGTTTTCTTAATCTCTAAGATGGAGATGATAATAGTGCTTGTCATAGTGAGGAGAAGCTGAATTGATATGAGCAAAGAGTTGTATTTGCTCTTATTAGTACTTTCTAATATTTACATCACTTTCTGTAATTTTTCTTGCGGTCATTTTGACCGGAATAGAATTTGTTTTTTCAAGGGGATTCTGTGATTGTCCCAAGACAATTATTGAATTCCTACTTTGCTCTTTAACTTGAAATCCCACCTGTAAAAATACTTATGTACACTAGAGTCTCTTTTTGAGCTCATGATTTATTTCTGTCAATCTTACTTTCCTACACTAGCACTATATCTTACATATTGTAAAAATTTATTTAATATCTGACAGTGCAAATTTTTTGATTTGCTTTTCGATCCCTATTTTTCTTTGCTAGTATTATGACTTCATTTTTCCTGAAGAATTCTAATATAATTTTTTCAAGTTAAAAAAAAACAGATAAGTGTTGTCATGGGATTTTTTAGTAATTTTGAATTATCTTTAGGAGAACGTACATCTTTACAAAACTGTTTTCCTCCATACAAAGGTTGATGTCTCTACTTTCACACTTCTTACTTTACCCCTCAGTACAGTCCTGTACTTCCTCCATATACAACATGGGCATTGTTTTTGAGTTTATTCCAGATTATTGTTGATGTTTTTGTTAATTTTTTAAGTGAGAAATTTTTGCTATTATATTTTTTAACTGTTAAAACTGACACCTAGGAAGGCAGATTCGGTTTGTAAATACTCACTTTGTAACTTCTCATTTAAAATTGTAAGTATTAAGTACTCGATACAGAATCCTTTCTTTTCTGTTTTTAAAAATTTGTTTCCAAGATTCTCAAAATGGTCATAGCTAAGTAGTATAGGTGGGGAGAGAGATGGAGAGAGGTAGTGTGGCTCATGTACAAACTGTGAGCACTTTCATGGCTGCCTTTATGCTGGAAAAGCTGCTGAAGAGTCCAGGTTAGACCAGGGGTGGCTTTGTATGCACTTGAAAGCCAGCTTTCCTGCCTGTATGGTGAAGCCTGGTGGGCGTGGCAGGTAGATGATCAAGGTCGAATGGAGGTTATTGGCTGCACAGAGCGCTGTGTCTGAGAACTGGAGACCATCGCCATGGGAAATGCTTGGTGCCAGGAACAATGCAGAGGAGCTGGGGACCCTGTGTGTTAAGGATTTTCCAGCCCTCGGAGTGGGAAGTTCAGACTCTGCATTCAGATCTGAGTTTGAATTCATCCTCTTTAGTTTACTTGTCCTCTGACTTTGGTCAAGCTATATACCCTCTTTCACTTCCTGTTTTCTTGTCTCTCAAAGTAGGAGAATTACAGCCTGCTACTAGAGTGTTTGATCAGGTTAAATAATTAGTGTCTATAAGATGTCACGTACAGTCACAAGCTCAGTGAGAAAAGGGCTGTTGCCTGTTCTTCTGCAACTCAGTGCTTGACAAGACATGGGGGAAATCCAGTCCGTAATTTGTGTGTGATGCAAGTAGGAACAAAAATAATGTCTTGCCTTTCCCTAGCAGTACTCTTACAGCTTTGCTTCATTTACATCTTTCCTCCTTTCCTTTCCTCTTTCCCATCCTCCACCAAAAGAGCCTGAGACTCTCTCAGAATAATAGATTCAAATTAATTTAAAGGTAGGCTCATTCTCACGAAATAATAGTAACATAAAAAAAAATCTGTGCACATCCCAGAATACGTTGTATTTGATTTACACACACACACGTGTGCACACACACACACACACACACACACAATCAGGCTACCTCCCACTTGCAGAGGGAGAAGGACCACTTTTTCTGAGTTTTCACTCACTGAGCGTGAGAACAATGTCTCTTACACAGACTTTCACCAGGCTTCGTGCATGGTGTTTTTAATTGAATTTCGGCTTTGTAGCCATAGATATAGTCTCCTAATAGAAGAGAGAAAGTGGAGACATAGACATTCTGCTGAGATATTGGTGTTATCATATTTTAGTTGGAACGGACTTAAGACAGCATAGAGTCATAACATTTCATGGGTGAGAATCCATTATGTTGTCACTTGGACAAGAACCTGGATCTTCTGCCATCTTGTCCACGTGGGTGAAGAGGCAACTGGGCAGGGGATGGCAGGCATCCTTCTTGCTTGAGTTCCATGTTCTTGCTAGTTTTCATTGCTCAGCTGCCTTTAGTTTATGTACATGAGGCCTCACATGGGAAGGTCACTCTGTCCTGATAGAATGAGTTTCTTATCAGCAAAAAGCTCTGGACCCACTCATATTTCCCAGAGTTTTCTGCTGATCTGCTGACACTTTATATAATTGAGACTTAAGAAAATACTGAATATAAAATCCTTATTGTTATTGTTTGCCCTCGAGTTCCATAGGAATGAGGTGCTGTCTCATGCTGTCTAAAGTTAGATCTGAACAATGATAGGGTGATAGGTTGTGCTGCTTTACCTCCAAAGTCAAAGGGGATTTCCACGTTAGCTTTTAGAATCAGGCAGATTAGTTCAAATCTTGCCTTTACCAATTATTATCTTTGTGTCTTGGGGGAGAAACTGTACTTTTTTGAGTCCAAATTTGTTTATCTGTAAATAAGTTCAGTATTTATTTTAAGGTTTCTGTTTCAGAATTGAATGAGCTAATACTCTCATTTATACCTAAAATAGTGATTGCATGGTTCTAAGCTGGTGCCTTGGTAGTTAATTACTAAGGGACTCCGCAGTGAGAATGGGGGTGGGGGACTCCGGGGTAATAGAGCTTATATTCCAGGATATGCTTGTAAAAGACTGGATGTGCAGTGGATTTTTAGTAAATATCTACTCCTTTCCTAATCTGCATTGATTGTGTATATATCTTTATACTAATATATGAACAATTTTTATTGCAATTTAAATATCTTTGTAGTACTTACAATATGTAGCTTTAAAAAATACGTGAAATAAAATGATTTGACTTTTATTTTCTTTTCAATAAGCATAACAAAACAAAATAAAAAGAAGAAAATGTTTGAAGGAGTAGAAATAATTTTATTTCTTGGAATCAGTTCCGTATAATAGGTTTTTTGTTCGTGTTGTTAAACAGCATATAAAACTGATAAGTTGTGACATTCTGGAAATGAGGAAACAGTGGAGACATACTACCTCTAATGCAGTCACTTTGTTACCAAGTCCAAACTCGTTCTGCTTGCTGCATGACAGGCCAATAAATCGGGAGATGAGATGTTGGAGTAAGGAATAGTGACTTTATTTGAAAAGACGGCAGACCCAGAAAATGGCATATTGATATCCAGTAGAACTCTCTTCCCCAAGGCAGAATTCAGTCTCCTTTTATACTAAAAAGCGGCGGGGATGTGGCTGGTTGTTGCAAACTTCTTGCTGTAGGAATTGTTTCTATTTGAAACCCTTTGTTCCTGCAGCTGTTCATGTGGGTCAAATTATGGTGCCCCCGTATAACCTCCAAAAAAAAGAATTTTTTTGCAACTTGCCATCTGTACATAAGTGTAGAAGAGCTAATATCCTTAAAGATCAGAGCCCGGAGAATAGGCCCTCCTGGGTATTTCAGGCTAAAGGCAACATTCTTTTACAAAAGGTGCAGAAACAGCAAGTCTGAGCCTAGAAAACAAGGTACAGGTTTAAAGTCAGACGAACACATCTAACATGGAGTGAAATTTGTTCTTTTCTATTAGAATTACTTTTTCTACCTCATAAATAATTTTAGTAAGAAACATGAGCAATTTTTTTATTTTTGCTTCTTAATAAAGGACTACAACTACACTTTAGTGAGCAGGGATGCTGTGCGTGCTTTGGGGTCACAGCAAACTCTTGTTGGGGGTGCTCGACCCTGCAACATGTCTGATGCCCCGTGAGTGTTGGTGAGGGTCCCCCTAACCAGGGGCTCTATTCAGGAACCACCATATGGGCATTG
This sequence comes from Vicugna pacos, assembly GCF_048564905.1. Lineage (NCBI taxonomy): Eukaryota > Metazoa > Chordata > Mammalia > Artiodactyla > Camelidae > Vicugna > Vicugna pacos. The sequence goes on along the minus strand of NW_027328741.1, from coordinate 77,014,602 downwards.
ACCTCTGGAGACCTGTTTTTCAGCTGCAGGAAAATTTTTCAGAATCTGTGATGGGAAAATCACTCCAGCTGGGGATAATCAGGGAATAAAGGAAGAGGAAAAGGGCTTGAATTAGAGTAGAAGAGAAAGACAGAAGATCAGGGAGCCTGGGGGCTTGGCAGCGGGGCCTCGGGAGAGAGAGTAGCAGAGAAAAGGAAGTGACCGTCTACGGAACCAGCTCCTGCACCTTTCCCCGCACCCAAGCCACACAGCTCTTAATTGGACCCAGGAATCTCTCCTGTCTGGATGTCACCCTGGGCAGAACCTTGAGAATCGAAGGTAAGGGGTGGGCAGCACTCACCTAGCGAGTCACTGAGGACTTTGATCAAGTCCACATTGACATTCCCAGTCATATGCCTTCACCTGTTCTTTATCTCAGGATCTGAGAAGCAGGAGCAAGGAACACAGGGAGAGATCCAGGAAGACATCTGACTGTGTTAAGAGACGACAGTCACAGCGACACTGGGAGTGAAAACACTTGTAGCAAAATAAAATAACTTCACAACTATTGCATCAGAGCTGCATGTGTGAGAGAGCCTAAGCCTGTCTCAGAGTGCAGGGGACAAGAGGAAAGGAATGGTAAAATTAACACTGATAATTGAAATTTTGTTAAATAGCCTGCTACAGTTAATTTTATCACGTGAATGTATGCAGGTTTATTTCTATGAGCATTTATAAGTTCACACAACCCCACCAGCCCGTCTTGCCCCCATCAGGGATGGGATTTCTCAAGCACAGTGCCCCTCCTGCTTGCGTGGACCACGCTGCGGGTCCTCGCCTGGGGCCGCACTGCTACAGGACACTGAGTCCCCGAGGCACGATCTGGGATACATGACAGGAACATCTGTGCTCTTGGCTGAGGGCCTCCGTTTCACCCTGCTGTGTAAGAATGCCGGTGACTCAGTTAGAAGCATGCATCCAAGCCGTCCTTCCGTTTCATCACCATGTAGAAGCAGTGTCTGAATCTTCTGAATTTCTGCAGAATGCGGTTTACAGTCACCTTCAACAAGTGAGTGTGTGTCCTCTTTCAAGTGGAGGAATTACTGCCGTTTTCCTGGAACTTACTCACCACTAGTCCATCTGATTTTTCTGTGCTAGGATTCAGTATGGCCTGCTAATAACTCTGCAGTCAGATCTAGAAACCCTGATGAAGAGGATTATTTATTTTCTTTCTTTAGATGATAGAATTTTATTTTCAAAATTGTGAGTTTTCTGTTCTTGGAGGAATTTTTTCGGGGGTTGGATAAACAACTTTGCTCTTACCATCTTTGTGACCTGTTGCTATATGCGTCTCACCTGTCTTCTGTCACTTGTGAGGCGGTTCCATTTGTGACCCTGTCCTGGTTGTTCATGTAATAAAACATAAAATCTGTAAAAGTACAGTCCCTTTTACTCCGAAGACATTCCACAAATACTCCTTTAATCTGTGTGTGGTTTTAACAAGACACAATCATTAGAACATATACTTGCAGGTTGCCAGTGCAAAATCCCCAAATCAATTGTCTAGCTCAACATCTAAAATCTTTCTAATCTACGTTGGATTTGTATGGATAAGTGAAGTTGTTTGCTAAGAACTCAAGACCAGGTTTATAATACAGGCTGATTTAGCTCAGCAGGTCCTCCCAAGCTGAAGCTCTGCCAGAGGGCGGGGCCAAGGGGAGAGGGCGGGTCCTGCCCTCCCTGAGCTGACGGTTTCATGGCAAAGACCTTCACCAGGTGAAGAAATTGAAGTTTCTTCTAAGAAAATTGGGTCTGAAGAGTCCAAAAAGCGCGGGAGTGACACAATCCCATTTGTCTAAAGTAGGGAAGAGTGGCTGTGGGGCCACTTGGGAGACTCATGAGTCCAGGTGCGCAGTGTTGGTGGCTTCCACTTGAGTGGTAGGACAGTCAGTGGGTAAAAGCGAACAGATTGAAGGCATGTTTTGATGGTTAAAATGAAAGGATCAATGCTGTCTGTGAAGGTAGGATGGAGTAAGGCCCAGGTTTCTGGGTGGATTAATGAGTTAAATAATGGTCCTGCTGTGTTCTGAGGACGGAAAGCTGCAGAGGGAGTTCTGGGGGAAAACTGATGAGTTCAGCTGTGGGTAAAGTGAAAAGGTATTAGATGTGTGATCTGGGAGCTCTGGTGAGAGCCAGTAGTGAGTAGGGGGCGGGGAGAGAGACTTTCAAACCATTTTGTCTTCTGAACATACATATAAGAATGAGTAATGACATAACCCCTCTATATTCTGGATTTAAAACCCAGTAACATTTTGCTATATAGGCTGCAGGGGTTCTCAATTTTTAATAGAAATAAAATAAATTGAAACAAAACAGTGGAGTTAATGAACATCTTAGAGTTGATGTGTGTCCTTGTATGTATTTTGATTTCTCATCTGTTTATAAACATAATCTACAAAAAGTTAACTTGCTTAGCATAACTGTTAAATAGAGGGACGTGACACACTCTGTTGGTGGCTCAAGGTGATTTCTTGGGCAAATTATGTAGCCTCTCTGTGCCTTAGTTGCATCTTCTGTGACTGCCCCCGGGCCCCTCATCACAGCTGATTCCCTAGAATAGATGTTGGGAGGGAGGCTGCTGAAGGGAGTAAGAGGTGGCAACTGCTAGGGACACTGAAGAGAGAGACAAAAACAGATTAAAGCCAAGAAACTGAGTGCTAATACACTCAAAGGAGAAAGAATCCCGCAGTGTTTTGAGCCCCTTAGCATAAGGGAAACAAAATCACGTGGATCCAAACTCTTGAGCATATGAGTATTGTGGGTGGGAGGGTGTTATCAGAAAAGGGTTGAAAGAGGCCTTTTGGTTTCCCTTAACGTTTCCAGTAAGGATGGGGCACAGAAGCGAAAACCACCCGCTTCATAGTAGAAGGTGCTGTTTTGTGCAAAACTGACGAAGGTTGGAGACCAGTGATCAGTTGTGCTGGCAAATGAAGAGACTTCTGGATTGGGGCACTTGCTGTGACTTCCAGGTGACCTGCTGGCTGGGGGCTGTGAGGCGGGCAGTAGGTTTGCAGTGTGACCTGGGCATAATCCCTGGCTCTGAGGCCCCTGCAAGTTTCTGCAGCAGCTGCTCTTGCCCTGCGATGGGAGGGCATAAAAGGGCATTGTAGCACACGAGGGCAGGAAGGGGCTGCTTTAAAAGCAGACATGTAGCCTCCTGCAGCTGCAGACCTGCCGGCAGTTTGGTTCATTGTCGTGGAGTGGACTTTGGAGGCCTTAGTGTCGTCTTAAGACTTGTTTTCCCTTGGGGACCGGGTTTGCCTTTGCATATTAATATTGAAGGTTTGGGCTTCTGGCAAAGCTGTTTTCACAGATGGGTATATACGTAACATATCGTATAAAATAAAATGTTTTTATTTAATATGTGGGACTTTGCAGTTTTTGGGAACAGCTCTTTTGACCTGGTCTCCACGGAGGACACTAGCGGTCGGCAGAGCGTGCGGGAGGGCAGGAGGCCTGCAGTGCTGCTGCGGGGGGTTCTCCCCAGCATGGTGCTCTGCTGAGTTCACTCTTCTATGAGTTTGGTTGCCAGAGGAGCAGACAGCATAGTAATGAGTTCTGGTGGGATTGTATAATGACAGGAAGAAAGAGGGAGCCGTAGTTCTTCAGGACTACTACACACTTTTGGTTCCTGATCCAGTGTGTCCCATTACAGAATTGATGAGTTGTGTCTATTTTGGGACTTGATTGAAATAAACGTGCAGCCTGAATGTTAAGAGTTATGTTTTATTTGTCAGGAGGACTCGAGCCAGGATGACCGCCTCTCGGAACACTCTGAGGGACTGCTCCCAAGAGTAGGGGAGAAGCTAGGATTATATAGGAGCTTTACAACAAAGACCAGGTAGTTAGAACAATAAAACATTGCTTGTTATCTAAAGAAAGCCAGGTATCTCACGTTCAAGAATTTAGTGTTTTTCAATATATGGGAGGAAGCCAACATTTGGGCTCACTGAATATATTCTTTAGACAAGCACCTAGCTATCTAGGGCCAGTAATCTGTCCTTTCTTATTCTGAGTCTGCTCAGAGGGCACCGTTGTGAGTGGCTGCAGGCCTGTTTTCACTGGGGTGCGGCAGCAGTCGCTGATGACTTGTTTTCAGCATTCTTTGTTTAGTGACATGGTTGCAGTATTTTCATTCACATTGTAGTATTTTCGTTCACAGAAAATTATGATATTACCCTGATTATGGATAATCTGGAACCTTGGAAAGGAACCGAGATGGAATTACTGCAGGTAACTTCTACTTTAATAAGCCGTGTGCAAACATGAACACGGAGGAAGCATACAAAAGGATTCGGTGGTGAATGGGAAGGGTTTCTGCACGTTACAGGAGAAGGCAAGGCAGAATTCCTCTTCTTTGTGGGCAGGGACGTGAGTCCAACTTTCCTTTCTGAAGTGCTTTCTGAGAACAGTTTATGGTAATTAAGGAACGTAGACAAACGGTGGCACACATTGCATTTAAGATCTGGCCGGTTTCAAACTTGGGTATTGGACAGGTGGATTTCATAGGCAAGTGGTCAGGTGTATGGGACAGAGATGGAGCCCAGGCCTGGGGCCATATTCACGTTGAAATCGCCATTACCTCACCATAGCACCTTGGACTAGAATGTAACCACTCTTAACCTGTTGGTGAATCTGTGAAATGGGCATGATAATATTCGTTACTTTCTGGGATTGTTGTAAGTTCTAAAGGTTATTATAGCACACATGAAACACTTAACACACTGGCACTTAGCAGTTTACACTTTGTGCGGCCACCAAGCTTGGCGTGTGTCAGAGCCGTAAAGGCAGTATTTATCTGTTGAGGATGCACTGGTAGCCCCTTGGCTAGGTTGTGAATTTGGTGATTTCCTTTAATACTTGTAACTCTGTGTTCCATGGGCAGTTATTTTCATAGACAGATGAGGAATCTCAGGGTAAAAAAGACTGTAATTTGCCCAAGGTCAGACCATAATTTTGGGTGCAGGGGCCTCGGTTCAGCATGGGCCCCTGGGACTTGTGCCTTCTCCGTTCAGCACCAGAGCCAGATGTGGGCTCGGCTGTTTCCCTGCCCAAAATATCCGGCAGGCCGCAAGACACAACTGGCCCCGTGCTGCTTGAGCAAAATCTCCGGAGGAGAGGCAGTTACAAAAGGGATAAACATAAAAACAGACGACAGCAAACTGTGATCAGCTCTGAGAAGGAAAGTAACACGTCTCGCCGTGCAGAGCTGGGAGCTTTCCCGTCGGGCTGCTCTGGGGGCGTTCATCTCAGCTTAACAAACTCTGCTGCTGCACCAAGGCAGGAAGGCAGGGCGCGTGTGGCCAGGTAGACAGGGCCTCATTGATCGTACTCATTCCCCATTAAGCGACAGCTCTCACGGGCACTTAACTAATAAACAGATGTTGGCCATAATCGTCACGCATTTTGACTGGTAGCTTTATTGGCGCCAACTTTGAGAGGAGGTCATTGAAGCTGGGGAGTTTGCTGCATGCCCGTGATTACCATGGAAATATTCCCACTGGTCTTTCAACCTAGACTGGTGTGGCTGTCATGTCCCGGCCCTGTGAATGGCATCGTGTAGCTTCTCCCAAGTGGCCCAAATGACTGACATTGATATGCTTAATTCGTTGGAAATAGTATGTGACAATAATAGAAAAAGGTAGTAAGAAATTGTTTGGAAAACTAGAAAAATACCTATTCTTTCCCAGCTGGGGGAGCGTACCCTGTATCACCCACCCTAATCACTGCCTGTCACCTCCTTCCTGCCGACTCCATGTTCAGAAGCCACTCTGAGCCTTGGGAGAACATTTTGCCTCATGAAACTTTTGACTAGGACCCGTGACTTCTCTGTCCCTGGTTAACTCTCTCTTCAAAGCCATGTAAATTTTTTGCAGGCTCCTCCACTCAGATGTAAGAATAGCCTCTTTAAACTTCTTGATGCAGCTCCTTAATGAAGATCTTGCGATGGAAACCTAGCCAAAACCTGGGAGGTATGCATATAGTGACTGCAACCACAGCACTTTGTGAGTTCAGAATCAGTGGGGTGGGTGACTCAGGAAAGGCTTTTTTAAGGTAATAAAGGGAAAGAGAAAGGACGCAGGCTATGTGAGAAAGAAACATCTCGGTCACAGCCAGCAAGACACCTGTGTTCAGGATGGGGTGTGGCGAGTGCAGAGTTCTCACAAAAAAAGAACTGATGTGAAGGGAGGGAGGACAGTTGGGTACTTTATTGGGGAGGAAAAAAGTGGGCTGAACATTTCCTGGTTGAACAAGAGGATTGTGACATGATGTGCTTGTATTTTGGAGAGAAGGGTTTTGTGGGGACAGGCCTAGGAGTACGATGTCTGGCTGGGGAGTCAGCACAACAGGGAAACACAGAGAACCGGGCAGACCCCAAGACCCATGCTGGGGGAGAGGCTGCCTGCAAGCTGGAGCCCTGTAGGCTGCTTCTGTCCCTTAGCTGGGGTCTCAGACCTCCCTTCACAGACCAGTCCTGTTGATACAAGAATAAAAAACGTTGGGCATGAGAAGGGCTGTGTCCCAGGCTTTTGTTGAATCCCTGGGATGTGCCCCACCAGATTTTGTTCCTTGACTTCATGCAGTAAAGAATTCAAGAGCAAGCCAGTGTTGAGTAAAGGTATATTTATTCAGAGAGATACATTGATAGGCAAGAGAAACTTCACGAGGTGTGGGGGTTTGATGCTCAGATTAGAAGTAGTTACACACTTCACAGACAGAGTGTGGGCCTTCACCAAAGAGGGAAAGAGTGGTGACCGCGAGGTGGCGCTGTGTTGCTTGTTTTCTTGGGCTTGGTGGTTTCATATGCTAATAAGTAGAAGGACCAGCCTTAGGGCAAGGGGCTGGGATTTCCAAGAAGTTGGCCATTTCCCACCCTTTGACCTTTTGTGGCTATCATTGGGACTGCCATGGTGCCTGGGGCATGTTATTCACCACGTTACTATTACAATGGGTGTTTACTGAATCTCAAGATCTGCTAGAAGTTAAATCTCTTCATCCTGAGCCTCAAGACCTATTGGGGTTTGAATCCTTCACCATTTCTATGTTAATTGCGGTGGCCTTCCTTGAATGGCTGTGCTCTTCCCCCTTCCATCCTGTCTCACTGTGATGACACAGAGACAGCAAAGGCCAGGCCCTACCTGTGCTCCTGCATTTAAAGGCTGCAGGTTTGGGGTGGGCTTATGATGACTCTGAGTGTTGAGAAGGATGTTTCAGATTTTCCCACGTGAGACATGGGGACCTGCCAGCAGCCACTGCAGATTTATCCCACGGGCATTATCCCTTGTGTTGTTATGGAAACAACAGGCCAGCCAAGAAACAAGAATCACTCAGAGGGTTGGAGTATTGAGATTTATTACGTTGGCGGGCTCTGAGGGGCTTCTTTTCCAAAGCTCTGAGCCCCTCCAAGATGTGCACATGATGTTTTATACGGTTAATTACAAGTATGGGACTATTAGCCAATAAGGCTCAAACAACAAAAAGCAAGGAATCAGTACACTGAAGCTTATCAATTTGGAACAGATCCCGTTACTGACAATTGTTCACCTTGGGTTTTCGGGTTAGCTTTTTAGCCCAGTAAACTGACACTAAACTTCAGATTTACCAGGTATCCCAGAAAAACTTAGATCAGTAAACCGACACTTATCACACTTAGATTTGTGACTTAGCTTGTTAGACCAGCTGTGGTTTTCCTTCACAGTGTCACTTATCTTTTCTATTTTTCTTTTTTGCTTTTTTTAAGTATTTAATCCAAATTTAATATCAGGGTTTTTTGGGAAAGAAATTCCTCTTTTTCTTTTCTTTGGTGATCTTTTATGGGGGCAGGTAATTAGACGTATTTATCTGTTAGTGGAAGCCCTGGGGCTTGAACCCAGGACCCCGTGCACGCTAAGCACACGCTCTACCACCCGCCCCATCATCTTTTCTTTTTGGTTTAGCTGCCAAGAATCCTACAGCTGAATTTCTAGTCAGCCTTTAACACTTGCTCTGACTTCATGGAATCCATTTTTATGAGTTTATCTCCCCCTGGTTTCATTTAAGTATTGAATCTCCATTTTCTCTTCATTCTCAGGTTTGCCTTTTTGTTGTTAAGGTTGTTAAGCTGTTTTTAAAAGAATTGTTTAAATTCTCTTTAGCAAGAGGCTGAATGTGAATAAATATGTAAACAAACAGCACAATTAAATGCTTTTATACATTCTAAACTATTTAGTAGTTACTTAAAAACCGAATTGAATATTAAAGTGATAACATTTTAGAAATATTTTTTAATTTTTTAGAAAGATATAGCTGATTTAAAATATGATATTAGTTTCAGGTGTACAATAGATGCTCCATTTATAGTTACTGTAAAACATTGTCTGTATTCCCTGTGTTGTAAGGTACATCCCTCTAGCGTGTTTACATTACATGTTGCAGTTTGTGTAAGAAAGTTGGGTAATGCAGAGTCTGGGACGTGGCTGTGTCTGACCCAGGTTCACGCTCACCCTGCCTGTCAGAGCTCAGGCCTTCACTCCTGTCTGCAGGGGAGCGAGTGGAGGCAGCTCTCATCAGTGCTGGCACCACCCTCTGAGTGGCAGTGACAGCAGTCACTGTGTGTGGACGTGCAAAGTGTTTTTCCAAGAGCTTTATATGCGTTTCTGAATTTAATAATAAAAGCCCTCCTGTGAGGAAGCGTTTTAAGCTTTTAATGTATAATACATCTTATTTTGATATTGATAGATTTCAAACCACCAGAAAATTTAAAGGAGTAGTAAAATAAAACCTTAAATACAGTTCACCTTAAAGGGCACTATTTGACTTTTTGTGTCTGGCTTTTTAGCATAAAGTTTCAAGGTTCATCCATATTGTAGCCTGAATTAGTACTTTATTCTTTTTGTTTGATAATATCATTTTCCTTTTTTTCGTTTTTGGTCTATTTAAAAATATTTTCATTGAAGTCTAGTCAGTTTATAATTTTGTGTCAGTTTCTTGTGTGCAGCACAACATTTCAGTTAATTAGGAACATACCTGTATTCATTTTCATACTCTTTTTAAACACAAGATACTATGAGATATTAAATATATTCTCCTGTGCTATACAGTATAAACTTGCTGTTTATTTGTTACATACTCAGTATCTGCAAATCTTGAACTCCCAATTTATTCCTTCCCACACCCTCTCCCCTCTGGTAACCATAGTTTGGTTTCTATGACTCTGTGTCTGTTTCTGTTCTGTAGATAAGTTTATCTTTTTGTTTCTTTCTTTTTTTTTTAGATTCCACCTGTGAGCAATCTCATATGGTATTTTCCTTTCTCTTTATAGCTTACTTCACTTAGAATGACATTCTCCACGTCCATTGATGTTGCTACAAATTGCATTATTTTATTATTATTTTATGGCTGAATAGTACTCTATTGGACAAATATGCTACAACCTCTTTATCCAGCCATCTGTCAGTGGACATTTCGGTTGTTTCCATGTCTTGCTATTGTAAATAGTGCTGCTGTGAACATTGGGGTGTAGGTGTCTTTTTGAATTAGGGTTCCTTCTGGATATATGCCCAGGAGTGGCATTGCTAGTTCATATGGGAGGTCAATTTTTTGTCTTTAGAGGAACATCTATACACTTTTCCACAATGGCTCCACCAAACTGAATTCCCTCCACAGTGTAGGAGTGTTCCCAATTCTCCGCAGCCTCTCCAGTATTTATTGTCAGTGAACTTCTGAATGATGCCTATTCTGACTGGTGAGAGGTGATACTTGATTGCAGTTTTGATTTGCATTTCTCTGATAATGATATTGAACATTTTTTCATGTGGCTACTGGCCATTTGTACGTCTTCATTGGAGAAATGTTTCTTTAGGTCTTCTGCCAATTTTTGAATTGATTGTTTGTTTTTTTTCATATTAACTGTAAAAGCTGCTTACATATTCTGGGAATTAAGCCCCTAGCAGTTTCATTTATTGCAAATATTTTCTCCCATTCCATAGGTTGGTTGTCTTTTTGTTTTGCTTACTGTTTCCATAGCTGTGCAAAAGCTTGTAAGTTTAATTAGATCCCTCTTGTATATTTTTGGTTGTTTTTCTATTGCTTGAGTAGACTGATCTAGGAGAACATTGCTGAGATGTATGTCAGATGTTTTGCCTATGGTTGCTTCTAAGAGGTTTATAGTGTCTTGTTTACATGTTTAAGTCTTTAACAGATTTTAATTCTTTTTTGTGTATGCTGTGTGGCAGTAGTCTAGCTTCAATGATTAACATGCAGCTGTTAAGTTTTCCCTACACCATTTGCTGAAGAGGCTGTCTTTACTCCATTGTATGTTGTCACCGCCTTTGTCAAAGTTTCAATGACCAAAAGTTTGTGGGCCTATTCTTGGTAATTTTGTTTATCCGTTCATTGATGGATGGATATTGTTAGTAACTTTTGGCAACTCTGAATGATACTGCTATGAATATTGATGTGAAATTTTTTATGAGAATATGTTTTCATTCTTTTGGCTGTATATTTGGTCCGCCATATCTGTAGTTTCCAATACATGGATCTAGATGGCTGATTGTAAAGGGACTCGAACATCCTTGGATTATGGTATCCAGGGTGTGGGGTTCCTGAAACCAACCACCCAAGGGTATTGAGGGATGACTCTACATATAGGAGTGGAATTGCTGAGCCATACAACTCTGAGCTTTTGAGGAAATACCAGACTTCTCCAAAGAAGCTGCAGCATTGTCCCTTTCCCCTGGCCGCATATGAGGTTTCTCTGCCTCCTGAATGACATTTGTTATTGTCCATGTTTTGGTTATAACCATCCTAGTGGGTGTAAAATGAGATCTCATTTTGTTCTTGATTTCGCTAGTGATGCTGAGCATCGTTTCATATGCTTATTGGCCATTTGTATATCTATATAAATTCATGGTAAATTTAAAAATTGTGTCTATTTTCTTGTATTGCTCAGTTGAAAGCATTCGTTATATATCCTGGATACTACTCTCTTATTAGATACATGCTTTGCAAAATTTTTCTTCTATTCTGCAAACTGTCTTTTCACTATATTTTTTTAAACATTAAAACAATTTCTTTACAGGGGAGGTAGATAGATGAAATGATTTATTTTATTTTTCTTACTAAGCACGCCCTCTCTGACTTGAGATAACCATTTCCCCTGTCATTTCACTTTCTTGCTGATGTCCTTTGTAATAAAAAGGTTTTAATTTTGGTGAAGTCCAGTTTATCTGCTTTTTCCTTCTATCACTTGTGCTCTTGGTTTTGTATCTAGGAAACCAAAGCCTATCCTAGGCCCACAAAGATTTATGCTGTGTCTTCTTTTAGAAATTTTATAAGTTTAATTTTTACATTTCTGTCTGTGATCTATTTTGAATTAATTTTATTTGTTATATAAAATATGGGTGTTCAGATTCCAGATTGATTCTTTTGCCTGCAGATACCCAGCTGTCCCTGCACCATTTGTTGAATAGGCTATTCTTTCAATGGAGTGTTTTTGGCCCCCAGGTGGAAAACTGTCTGTAAATGAAAGTTTTCCCCGTGGGTTTTTATTGTGTCTCTTAAATTTATTTATCCAAACTTATGCCAGTTTCAAACTGACTTAGTGCTATAGCATTTTAGTACACTTTAAAGTGAGTCCTCCAACTTTACTCTTCTTTTTCAAGGTTGTTTTTGCTGTCCTGGGCCCCTTGCACGTCCATATGAATTTTGGGTTCAGTTTTTCAATTTTTGCAATGAAGTTGGCTGGAATTTTGATAGGGATTCCACTGAATATATAGATCACTTTGAGGAGTCTTAACATTTTTAATAATAATGTCAATCATTCCATGAAAATGGAATGTCTTCCATATATGTAGATGTTTTAAAATTTATTTTGTTGATACTTCAAAAAGTTCAATGTACAAATCTTGTAAATTTTTGTTAAATGTATCTCTCACTTTATTCTTAATGCTGTTGTAAAAGGAAAGGCTGAGTTTCTTATGGGTGGTACTATATATCAATCTTCTTATTTCTAGAATTCCTTCACAGCAAATACCCTAGGTATATATTTGATACATAAATCTATCCACAACTATTCCCCGCCCCGTGTTATAAGAAACCAAGACCCAAGGTAAGCTACTTGAAAACACCTATGTGGAAGTGAGAAATGAGACCCATGGTTGGGGCTTTGTGCAGATGATACTGAGAGCTTATTCTGAATGGCTTCTTCTTAATTACTTTTAAACAACCCTTTCAGTGTATTTAGTCAGATACATTAAGATTATGCCCTTTTGATGTGCGGAGTAGCTAAGACTATAAGTTTCAAATAAATTCTAGTGAGAGTGTTGTACTTGAAACCTAATTTGCATCAATCTTTGAAGAATTATGTTTCAGGAGATTTGACTAAAGAACACCTATCTTTATTCTATAACGAGGACTAAATGCTCAAGCAACATGTAAGAGTTTGAGCAAACTGCCCCCGCCCCGTAGTGCTGGGTGGCTGCAGCTGTAACTGGAGTCAGTGCTTACCTCTCCCAGTACGCTAGTGCTGATCTGCTCAAAGCGGTTCATCCAACAGTTTGTCAGTAGCCTGTTGGACAAAGTCATAAAACATTGATTGAAGATTGCTAGAATGCAATATATTCTTACTAATATTAAGTAAGCACACATTGAGTGCTTACTGTATGATGGAATTGTCCCTCAGCCTCACATGAATATTATTTCTCTTAAAACCTCATATATTTCCTTGTTATTCTCACTTTACAGATAAGGAGACTGAGAATTAGGTCTTCTCTCTTTTGGGGGGAGATCATTATCAATGATGGGAAGTTGTAAGGAAAAAGATATTGATTCATCATGAGAAAACATTTTTGTGAGAGTCAGCAATGAAGATGAACACTGAAGAATGTGATCATTGTTCGAGTGAGACAAGCCCTGGGTTGTGTGGAGTCAGCATCCCTGTCCTGGACACGGCACGTGTAGAGCTGCGTGCTGGGTGAGGCAGCGCGGCCACGCAGGGAACGCGGATGCTGGGGTCTTAGGCTGTGCTCAAGCCCGGTGGGGCTTTCTCCTAAGGGCAGTGCACCATCATTGACAGATTTTAAGTAGGAGAATAGGCTGCTCTCGTAGTTCACATTTGTCTTGTAGAATGCTTGGAAAAGTTTAGAAGGCTTGGCAGGAGGTGATGTGCTGAGTCAGAGTAGGGTGGCTGCGAGGTGTAGCAGTGTTCAATTTTCAAGTGGTTTTCAGGCCCAGGCTTGTGGCTTAGTAGCCGTGTCAGTTTGAATGACACACACAAGGAATTGAAACAATTTATCTAATCAGTTGAAGCAGTGATGTACCCAATTCCCAGGACTGTTGTGGAGATCCAGTGAGATACACTGTGCAGTGTGCAGCGTGGTCTCCAGCACAGAGTCAGTGCTGAGTGAGTGCCAGTGAGTATCTGGTAGGTCAGTTGAGGGTGGTGGTACTCTGTGACTGAGGATATCTGGTCCCTGAAGGAGGGGTCCATTCACATCTGTGAGTAATGGGCCTGAGTTGGGAGACGCAGGGAGACCTTACCCTCCGACCAGGAGCCCTGGGCAGGACGGCTATGGGAGGAGCACCGTGAAGTCAGCTCTTTGCAGGTTGAGTTGCGAGTGCCCTTGAGATATCTACGCAGAGTCACGAGCTTAAAGAGGAGGTCTGGGCCCAGGCTGTGCATTTTCCTAAAATCTCAACTCCTGAGGACACCGATGTATTGATCACTGAAAGTGAAGTCATACTTTAAAGGACAAATGAATAGTAGTATCATCACTGTCAACAAAGCTCACGTCTATTTATTCATCACTCACTTTGCTAATTGGGTACTTACAGAGCTCACTTCACCGTCCTCCCGTGGGCTCCGGCTCCACAGAGAAGAGCTTGTGTGTCTCCTTCTTTTCCAGAAGAAGACACATTTAGCTTGTAGCCTTCTGTACCTTGCCAGACTTAGGATATTAGTTTGTTGGTTTAATTGTATTTTCTGTTGGCCATGTCCTGACAGGAGAGAAATTTTACCTCATGGTCATGTTTCAATTAGCTGTTACTGAGAATTGCTGATCTGATACATAGTGTATGTATTATATTAACTTTGTAGAGTAGTTATCATTTTTTTGTCTTTGCCCTTTAATTTTGTTTGCCCCTTCAGTGTTCTATCCTTTTTGTTGCCTTATTTTTTTTTAATTAAATAATGTCTGTTAGCAGTTAAGAAAACAAAAGCAAAGAAAAAATGCACATGAGAGCTAAATTTAGAAAATGTCTAGTGTGTTTTCTGTCTCAGCAATGGAGGGTTGTATAACCTCTTGGAAACCTTCATTAGACAAGTTTCTTAAAATGCTGATTGAGAAATAAAAGCTTCCTCCCTCATCTTTCAAGCTGCACAACTCATTGTCAAGAAAGGGGAAATCCTCAGAAGCCAAGACAAACGAGAAAACAGGGATTCTGGGAGATAAGTGAGCGTTAGAATCCGTGGTGTGCTGGTTGGCTCCTGAACTGATTTTCAGTTGCCTTGACAGGAGGGCAGGGATTTAGCCCCAGGCCTCTCACACTAGGAGTTGGATGGGTGATCATATAATGGGCCTTGCCCATCCTGAGAATCTTGGTTTACTAAAGGGTGAAAGAGGAAAAAGAAAATTCCTCAAGACAAGAAAGTAAGGAAAGTCAATTTTTTGGAAGAGGGGGAAAATAACAAATCCAAAGTAAGGATATAGTTTAAAGCTGTTCTGGCATGAGAGTGACCACAAACTCCTGGCAGAAAAGCACAGCTACTCCTTGATTGATAAGTTGTGTTTTGAATGAATCAGTGAACAGCTATTCTGAAAAAGGCCTCCAGAGTCTTGTGGATCAATATACTGGACAGCAAACACCTCTCTTCCAAGGTCTCATTCAAATAACCAGAAAGGTTTTAAAGGAAAGTAGCAATAATCTGAGTTCTATTTATTGACATTACTATATGCTAAGAATTCAGAGGTGACTATGGAGTTGTCTCCTCTTTTATGGACCTTACTTTCTCTTTGGGGAGACAAAATGACATAGTTGGGTATCTTGGTGGAGGGAGGTGTTAGTCTGTTGCAATTAGCCAGGAGAGGAGATTAAGAAAACAGTGAAGGGTGGGTGAACTTTTTAGCTGAGGACAGTCTTGTTCACTTGGCTTTTAATTGCAGGCTCAATGAGCTGTCACTGGAGGGAATAGATCTTACGGAGGATGGGCTTAGCTCAGGCCTCTTTTGAATGGACAAGTGAACCTGGAGAAAGACAGTCAAATCTGTGCAGACATTAAAGTTCACTTGAACGTGTTCCATCCCTGAGCCAAAGATAGGACAAATATGGAGCACTTCTTGAGGGCAGAGGAGTGGTTTTTAAGGTTCTTCAAGAATGAATCCCAGGGAACCGAGATGGCCAGTTGTCAAATTGAGACTTTGTTCTTTGGACGGTGTACCCAGCAAGGGTATTGGCCTTTTATATGGTTCCATTTGTCTTTAATACATGTCTTTTGATGAGGACGTGGGCACAAGTGTTTGACACCTTGTCGAGGCGATTTTGGATACCTGCCTAGAAGCACGGGCACAGTTGCGGCTGCGTCATACATCTTGCAGCCCATCCCTTTCTCCGGCTCTGTAATCACGGCAGAGTGGTTCCTTGTTGACCTGTCCATCTCCTCTGTCACATCATAACCCATGAAAAGACCGGAGCATATTAACTTGGCTTTGTTAAAGTCAAAGGTACAGATCAAATATGGAGTCAGATTTGTTCTTTCCTATTTCAGTAGTGCCATGGAGAAGGCAGTTTGGGCAGCTTTTTGTAGTGTCCTGGAGGCTTTCTCTCTCAGCTTCTGGGCGCCTCTGTTGAAAACCCTTCATAGCTGTCTGGCCTGCTGGAAAAGCACTCTGCCTGTTTTACCCTGAAGATGTGTTCTGTTTATAAACTCATCTCTACTCCTTGGAAAACAACTCAAGAAAACCTCAGTTGGTTTTTCACCAGCCATGGGCAGGGGTGAGATAAACCATGTTATTATTTCATAAAATAATAGTAATAATATTAATATTAGTAGTAGTAGTAGTAATAATAATAATAGTAATAATTATATTAAAAGAATTCTTAAAACACGACTGCACATTGGAGAGAGTCAATAAATGCTTTCTGGCTTAAATCAAAAGTGATGACTCAGTGATTCCATTGCTGCTGTATTTGCTATGCTAGTTACTCCTTTGTTCCATTACACAGTTTTTTTAACTGAAAAAGAAATACAAGCAAATGGTTAAAAAAAAAACTCAAACAGAGCACAAAAATACACAAGTGAAAGAAGTTTTCCCTCATCTTCTGTTCTTTCAGCCCTCTCTGGAGATGCCACTGTTTGCTATCCTTTGGGTGCTGTTCCAGATATGCTTTGCACATTCCCACCTATGTATGTAAATTCCTTTAAAATTTTAGTTATTTTTAACTTAAACGGATTTAAATCCTCAAGTGGCTTCTGGCCGTGTAATATAACAGAACAAATCTGACTCCATATTAGATTTGTTCCTTTGAATTTAACCCTATGCTCTGTCTCCTAGGCTTCATCTTGCTTGTAATCAATTTCGCCTGGAGCCTGAAATATACAGGAGAGCCTATTCTGAAGCCTCTGACCTTTAAGGATATTTAACACTTTTTCATTCATTTAAAGATAGCAAATTGCAGAATAGAAAATAACGTTTGTTTTGTTGGAGGTTTGCAGGGATCTGACCCACGCAGATAGCTGCAAGAAGAAAGGATTCTAACAAGAAGGAATTCCTACACTAAGAAGTTTGCAACAACCAAGCACATAGGAAAGGATCCTGAATTGTGACTTGGGGAGATGGTTTTCCAGGACATTAGTTTGCCATCTAGGTCTACAGAAACTTGCTATTCCATGCCCCAACATCTGGTCTCCCAACTTATTGGCCTGTCCTGCACTGAGGAGAAAGAATTTCGACTTGGTAACACTCCTATCTACCTAGAAAGCTGGGCACTGGAGCTGAGTGTTATGGAAACAGGCCAGCCTAGAAAAGCACCAATCGGGGTGTTGGTGTACTCAGAAGTATTATGCCGGTGGGCTCAGTGGGGCTCCTGCTCTGAAGTTCTGAGCACCTCCAAGACGTGCACATGAGGTTTTAAAGGCTTAATTACAAGTAAGGGGGAATTAGCCAATAAGGCTCAAAGAACAAAAAGCAAGGAATCAGTACACTGGAGCTTATCAATTTGTAGCAGATCACATTACTGACACTTGTTGAGCTTGGAATTACGAGTTAGGTTGTTAGCCCAATAAACTGACACTAAACTTCAGATATATGAGATAGCCCAGCAGAATTTAGATCATTAAACCGACACTTATCACTCTTAGATTTGTGACTTAGCTTGTTAGCCCAGCTGGACTTTTCCTTCACATGAGGACAGCTCTCCCACACCCAGGGAACTACTGTGAGCCCTTGATGTTTCCACTAGGGTTGGGTATGGTTTACCCAGGAGGGATGGGGACTATGCACCAACACTCAGACAGTCTGCTCTGTCTGGGGCTCTGATCTTGTACCATCCCGCTCCCCGCCAGCCCAACACCTGGGACAGTGGAGCTAAGGCAGTGATCCTGCCTGCCTGTTTCCCAGCGTGTAAAAGGGGATTATGTACCTTTCCAAGGTAGTTCTGAGCGACAACACCTGCGGGTGCTTGGTTCTCAGAGCAAGAGAAAACCCAGGTCCGCGTGGGGGCAATGGGTGTGATCCCCATAGAGTTTCTGCAGAAGCATCCCATGGAGGGCTGGATCAGGGAGGTAAAATTTGAGCTGCGGAACTTGAAGGGTTACAGAAGGGTACAGAGGCAGGTCTGCCGCCTAGGGGTGCCCCAGAGGTAAAGCTTTTTCTCTCCAACTTCGCTAAGTCCCTCCCCTCTCCAGATCCCTCCTTACTCTATGCTCATCGTGTCCATCTGTATCCCTCCAATTTTCCCGTCCTCTCCACCCGCTCCCATCTTCTCCCTCCCTCCCTCCCTGTCCCACCTTCTCTCACAGAACCCAGAGAGGATCGCTGGCCCTCCTGCGCATGCGCAGTCAGTGCCAAGTGGTCCGCTGGTTGGAAGCTCTATATCCTAGCCGGGGATCGGGCCCAAAGGTTTCTCAACTCTGTCGCCCGGTAGGACTTTGGTTCCTGTCTGGGGCCGGGGCCTCTGGCTGTGGAAGTGCAAGGTGGGGGGCTCCCGGGAAAGTGGTCAGGCGGTTGCTGGAGGGCGGTCCGCCTGTCACAGTCCCCAAGGGCGCCAGGCAGCCCGTGTTCAGATGAATTGCTCAGGCCAGACCCCTCTACCCGCGCCACCTGCCCCGGCGCCCCGGCCACAGCTGCCAAGGGCCAGGTGTGCCCCTGCCACCTCTCACGCAGCCGGGATCCCCTCAGTCCGCGGCTGGCGTCCCCTTCCCCTCTCCCGCACGCGAGTCCTCTCCTCCCTGGCTTCCTCTCCTTGGCAGCCGGCCCGTTCACGCCCCTGGGAGGGCTGTGTCCGGGCGGGCGGGGACTGCGGACCCGGACGGGGCGGGGGGCTGGGGCTGGGGCTGGGGCTGACCTCCGAGCAGGGCTGCAGCCCGCGTCCCTCCCCTTTCCCTCCCCCCCGGGGCAGCCCTCCTCTCCCTTTCCCGCTCCCGGAGGACCAGCTCAGTGGCCTGGGCACTGCTCCCTGGGCTGAGAACCTCCGGCTGTAACGCCCTGCTTCTCCAGTTGGAGTCGGAAAAAGGGAGCCTCAGTGCTGAGCGAGCTTCTGTCTCCTCCCTCAGTTTTTCTGCTGCAGGTAAGTACTTTTAACACTTTCAGGTGTTATCATGGCTGTGCTTGTTGATGTCACGTGTTTTTATAGTGAGAGTGATTACAGTGGTGAAAGCAGGGCTTGGTTCTGTTAAAAATGAGCTGAAGGCATGAGGCTGTGACATCCTCCTTCCTTCCCTCTCCCAGGGTGAAAGGAGTGATCCTCGATTTTCAAAAGATAGTTACAGTCCCTAACTAGCACAGCCCAGCTAGTGTGTGTTAAGAGGAACAGCACCACCAGAGGCCTTGGAGACCCAGGGATATTGCAGTCCTAAAGAGCTCCTGGCACAGTTTGGTTTGTTTTGGTTTTTTGTTTTTCTTAAATTGTGTGATAGACTAGTGGTATAAACAGAAAAATAATTGTCAAGAAATATTTCTTCATGTAACAGTGTTATTGTGATATAGTTCACACACCATGAATTCCATCCATTTAAATGGTACAATTCAGCAGCTTTTAGCATATTCACAGTTGTGCAACCATTATTATTCCAGAACGTTTTCATCACTTCAGAAAGACCAGTGGAAATGAATGACCTATCCACCCCTCCGAAGTGGTGGTTCTAAAGAAATTTCTTGGCTATTCCTGATCATAAATTAACTTGTTACATTCCAAGAAAAATCTGGTAGGAATTCTAACCAGAATTGAAATGAATCTGTCTATCAAAACTGGAAGAATTAATGTCTTTATGGCATAAACTTCTTCTACCCATGAATATATCTGGGACCCTATCTTTTCATCTGTCCAGTGACTGGCCCATGGGAAGTCCTCACTACTTGTAGTACTTGTGAATGATGAGATTCTATACATTGTTAGTTGCAACTGTAGCCTTTCACAGAAGAGAAAAGTAACCTCAGTGAAGCAAGTGACTCTCTGATGGTCAGAAAGAGTGACAGCCAGTGCTGGAGTGATCCAGTGGACTTGGTGCTTGCAACCAGAATTCTCCACCACATATAGTTAAGGGGATTAGAGTGTTCTTTTATTTTTTCTTAATGGCGTTGCTTTTATTTTTACTTATTTTTTTAAATTCTTTTTTTATTTAAGTTTAGTCAATTTACAATGTTAGTTTCAGGTGTACAGAAGAGATTCAGTTATAAACATATGCATATGTATATATATGTTTTAGATTGTTTTTAGTATAACTCATTACAAGAAATTGAATATAGTTCCCTGTGTTATACAGCAGGTCCTTGTCATTTATTTTATATTTACTAATTTGTATCTGTTAATCCCCCCTTCCCTGCCTGCTAAACACAGTTTACTTTCTATGTTCATGAGTCCATTTATAGGAGCACCGTTTTTCCTAGTAATATATGCTCTTTGGCTGCTTTCAGTTTCAGTAATTTCATCTTATCTGTGGGTGCTTTTATTCTGGTGGCCTTTATGTGGTTTGCACACGTGGTAATAGAGATCTCTATTTGGGACAAATTCAGGCCTCTGTAGTCCCTGGTACAGAGTGCCCACTGAATTGATGCTTGAACTGGGAAAAAGGCACAGTAAATTTTGGAATTTCAACTATGGTTGAGAATTCCAGTGTTCTATAACCTGTTTAGACAACCTTAATATTGGCTGCACCCATACTGGGTAATTTGGTGGAAATTCATGGTATGGTGGTGTAGAGACAGGGAATTGTATGCTTCTTCTCTTTCTGTTTTATTACACTCATTCTCCTGGGCCTCCCAGATCCTCCCCCAGAAGGGCCCAGGGCTGGCTTGGTGCTGCGCTGAGGCAATATTTGTTAATAAGGCCCTTTCCTCTACTCATCTGAGCCTCCGGTTCTTTCTCTGCACAATGAGGGCTTAGACTTGATAAGTACTTTTCAGTTTCTTTTAAAGCCATGTTTCCTTTGAGAAACAGAAAATGCAAATCTCTCCTCTCAGCACAACCCTTTAGATTTTGATAAGTCCTCCAAGGAGTGACATAGCTCTTTGTGGAATATGAATGTGATTGTGATCCCAGGTGAAACAGAAAAGACTCTTCAGAGATTGATTGCAGGGAGAGGGCAGGAAAGGGGCAGTATGTCACACTTTCTAGTGTGAGCACTGGAGCAGGGGCTTGGATTTAAATATGGTGACTGACGTGGCCTCTCTCTAATCTTGTAGAATGTGATAAACTTCTCTACCTCAGTTTCTTGATGTGTCAAGTTGGGGTGATAATATTTTAAGGCTTTTGTGAAACATTATACACATAAGCCATTTGTGTCTCGGTAGAAACAAGACCTGCTAGGGATTCAGGGATTTGTTTAAAAAAAATCTTGTCCATAGCAGACTGTCTGTGTGTATTTTAAGTTCCTGGAGGGTGAGGGTGAGTCTGAAGCCCATTGTGGGACAGGTGGGCCATAGTTCTCTGTGCCCCAGTTTACCCCCTCCTCCCCAGTCCTCTTCCTCAGTCCAGGATGAAGTTCCCTTGTAGATTTTCTCAGAGGTCTTGTGGAAATAGCTTTTCATTTTATTGTTTCACCAAGAAGTTCTGCCATCATGATCTCTTTGGTCAGGCTTTGAAGGGCTGCCATCATGATATCTGGTAAGAATTCTATGGAATTGGGAGTTTCTATTTAATGAAAAGGAATAAAAATTACAAATAGAAAATTAGAACAAGGGTGGTTTCAGGGGCTCTTTGAAATGGACACCATTAGCTTTGTTAGCTTCAGGTGCTGTGGCCTGTTGCCACGAGGACCCATTCTCTTGCTTTGAAGTTGGAGGTACCAGTGGGTCCAGTGGGAATGATAACTGAGTGTATCTCATGGGCTGGGCATTGACCTATTTGTACTGTGTGTTCCTAATTTGAGACAGTGAGCTCACCTAACCTCAATAACCTCTTTAAAAAATTAGACTTTTTATTTTGAGATGTAATGTTGATTCCCATGTGGTAGTAAGAGATTATATGGAGAGGGCTTATGGATCCTTTTGCCCAGTTTTCCTTCATGGTTCCATCTTGCAATGGTGAGGTACAATTCATTACTGACTCACTAACAATTTGAGGTTTGTGTTATTGCCCTCATTTCTATTCATGATTAAACTGGGGCTTAGAGAAGCACACAGGCCTACCCAGGTCACCCACTTTGTTAGTGCAGAGTCGGGTGAACGTGGGCTTGGGATTTCCAGGCAGTACCATTATGATGGTCTGTGGCAGGGAGCAGCATTCACTTGCTTGTTTATTCATTCATTCAACAAACATTTATTGAGTAAACTCTGTGGGTCATATGCTTTCTTTGGCTTATCTGATTATTCATCACTACTGAGAATCAGGCAATGTTTATATTTTTTAATCTGAGAAAATTAGCTCTGAGAGGTTATAACCCTCCGAAAGGAAGTATAGCTCATTAAGGAGGGATAGTACATTTGTACAGTCACCTCTTTTTATGCAGGTGGTACCCTAGACATTTTACATTTGCAAACATCCGTAATTCAGATATATTCTTGTAAGGCAAGGATTTTTTTTTAATTGAAGTATAGTCAAGTTTACAATGTTGTGTCAATTGCAAGGTGTTTTTTGACTTTTGAATTAAAAAATACTTTTTCAGGAGGGTAATTACGTGTATTTATTTGTTTCATTTTTTAAAATGAGTTACTGGGTTTTGAACCCAGGACCTCGTACATGGTAAAAATGTGCTGTACCACTGAACTGTATCCTCTTCCCCTAGGCAAGTTTTCTTATCCATTATTATGAAGCTTAGGGGATCAAATAATTTGGATACAAATCCAGATCTTTTAATCCTACTGTGGTCCTTTTCTTTATATTCTGCTGAAGGGGTTTGGGGAAAGCATTTTCTTTGTTCATTTTTTATTCAGCATTTTTGAGCAGTGACTTTGCATCAGGGCCTTGCTAGGTGCTTGGAAATAGAAAATAAGAAATGACCCTTCTCTGCAGAGGCAGGAAGCCTAGACCAAAAGCTGGGTAATATGATCCGAGATACATTAGCCATGTGCAGACTCTGAGGACAAACTGTACCCCCGGATTTGCTTTGGCTTCCCTTGCCTTCTGGCTGGTACACACCAGGTCACAGCAACCCAGATGGGCCCGTAGCACACAGCAGAGTATGTACCTCGATCTCCTCCCCCCTCTCGGCAAGGCCAGCAACATGAGCATCCCTGACTACGTGCAGTGTGCTGAGGACCACCAGACTCGTCCCGTTGTGGTCCAACCAATGGAGATCATCTCAGAGGAGAATTTCTTTTGCATCTATCAGCTACTCACCTCGGTGTGCCATATCAGCCCATGCGGCTCCCAGTGGACATTCTGTATCCACTACAGGCACCACTATGTGCCCGAGAATGGGTGGAGCGTCTTCCAGACACACCGCAAAGTCGTGGGCCTTGTCACCATTACCAACTGTCTCTCTGCCAAGGCCTTGGAGAAGCTGCACGTGCAGAGGGGCTGTATGGCACCGCGCTTAATGACTCTCAGCTCTTTGTCTTTGTGCTGCATGGGGAGGTAGCCGAGCAGCCGTTCACCGACGTGTCCTTCAATCTACGAGGACTGCAGGGTGGTGGAGAAGAGGATCGAGGACTTCACTGAGTCACTCTTCATCTTGCTCAAGTCCAAGTGGCTGGATGGTGGCCACAAGAATTTTGGGGCAAGATTCCCCTCCTCTGCATCCTGTTTGAGAAGGAGGACTTCATGGGACTGGACACAGACAGCAGGTAAGTTTACCTGGAGGCCAGCCCACCCTGGCTTTGTGCCGGATTGCTTCCCTACATCCAGAAAGGGATCAGCAAGGAAGAAGTCTGTCTTGTAGCCAAGGGGGGAGGGAGGAGCAGCCCGCTGGTTTACAGACATTTCAAAGTGAATCCGCCTTTGTTTCAGAGAGATCCTTTTAGGGTTAGTGTGGACACTTACTCCCGCTTTACAGCCAGGACCATGGTGGGAACCCTGGAGTTGCTGTCCAATAAATTAGCCAAAGCCAATGATGCTAGGAGCACTGGGGAGGAGGCTGGACTGAGCTGAGATATGCTGTAGGTCAAATGCACATCAGACGCTGAGGCTTGTCTAGCAAATGTATATAAACTATCTCTTTACTTCCTACATTGATTACATGTCAAAATGATAGTATTTTACATACAGTTGATTAAGTAAGATCTGTTCTTAAAATCAGTTTCTAGTATTTGTTTTTTGTTTGTTGGTTTGTTTTTTTGTTTACTATTTTATACGTGGCAACTGGGAAACTTTCTTTACATGGCTCTCATTTCATTTCTGTTGGGCAGCCTGTCCTGGGACAGTCTCATTCCTTTGCTTTTGGATGAAATGCTTAACCCCGAGAGGCGGAACGGGGCACTGGTTGAGCTGGGGCTGGAGCCGGTGTCTCCTGCCTCTCAGGCCCAGCACCTGTTCGGCTCAGGCCCTCTCTTCTTGCCCGACAGCCACCATGCCAAATTAGGACATCAGAAACACCGCCGGGGACTTCCGAATGAACTCCTTTTGCAGGGAAAGGCGTATCACGGTGTATGGGACAGAGCAGGGAAATGTTCATTCTCAGTTTGTCCCTGTGATTAAGTCAAAGTCCCCACTTTGCCTCGGAAGTACAGACGAGCTCTTTTGGGCTGCCTACCCCCCCACCTTCTGCTCTGTTTCCCGGTGTATCTATCGTGCTGTTCCTCGGGCAGAAGAGGGTGAGATGTCTTTGCCGAGAAGTGGTACCCCTTTGCTGGGGAGAGTAAGGGAAGCTGTGTCCCCCCGTCCTATGGCCTCTGTCCTTGTGTCTGGAGAGGGCTCATGGTGGTCCCACAGGTGACGGTCCGAGAACCTGGCACATGCTGCTGGGCCCGCCGTGAAGGCAGTGCTCTGTGATTCTTGAACTTACCTAAGATCAGATCCTACTTTCTGGTTGTTGGTAAGTTGGAGGAGAAGATGCTAGAGAATTGATAAAAAGAATATCTAGACCAGCCCTGTGAGTGAGAAGAGAAGTGGACCCGAGTCCCACCTGCGAGAGCCCACCTAGCGGTCTCTGGATGAATTTTCTGTTCCTCCCAGATATACCTGTATGGCTTAAGGAAGGGGAGAGGCTTGTCGTGGCCATGATCTGTGCTTGTCCTCACAGGGCCCTGTGATCTACATGCCCGCACTCCCCTTCTGCTTCTTGGGGATATGCTGGTATGTTTAGGAGCCTGGGCACTGCTGAGGGCATAGCTCCCAGCACCGTGCTACACCGAGTCTGGCTCTGTTCACCTCACCTGTCAACACCTGCTGAGGCCCCAGGCATTAGTCAAGGTAGGTGCATCGGTGCAACGTAAGCAGGGACCACCTTCTCCCCCTGGACAGACTGGTGAGTGAGCAGTTGAAGCCTTGAGCCCTGCCCCAGCCCCCACGCCAGTGCCTCCTCTTTTGTCATAGGAGTCACTGGTGACATTTTTACTCAACAAATGCTTGTCTCTGAGTCTGCAGAGCCACCAAAGAATGCCAGCTTGTTTTTGTCTTTTGAAGTCTGCACTTGGGACTTGGCGGAGTAGCCGAATGTGTACTTAGCCCACAGTGTTTGACACTGTCACCATTGATTACCCAGAACCTCATGTACCAGGCATGGCTCCCGGCATCAAAATACAGCAGCGCATTAAATCTCCCTCCTTGTGGGTCTGTCTGTCCTGGTACCATAAGAGCTCAGCCAGCTTCTGAACGTCAGTGAGATAACGCGGCCAGTGAGCTCAGGTCAAGCACATTCTCCTCCAGTCACTTTTACCACATTGTTGCTTTTAGTATTCCACAGTCATTAGTGTTTTAAACAATGCTTTGGTGAAGGAGCAGAGCCTAATTCTCTCCTGCTACTCTTGGTGGAAGTGAGTAAAACGGTCCAGAATGAAATGCGACCACAATTTGTAGCTCAAAATCTGCCTAGACGCTTGTAGGTGGAATTTGGGTTAGGGGCGCTGACCACGTTGGGGTCGTCCGGCAGCACCGCTCCCCTCAGGCCCCTGTTTCCCTGGAGCAAGAGGTGAGGGTGGGTTTCACCATCCCCGCGTCCCTGGCCTCACACACTCACGTAAATTCTTGTACATGCTGTCAAAATCATTTTTGTTCTTGTGTGTTTCTAATTTTCTCGTCTAAATCTTTTCCTTTTTCTTTATTCCTTTTTCACTTGTACTGCCCAGTGAGCATGTTGTTGCATCTGAAAATGTGGGCTGTGCACATACTGCATTGGAAATAGCCAGATTGCCATCCGTGCTGTCTCAATCATTTTAAAAAGCAAAAACTTAACAGCTGTCTTGATCCATGTATTAACCTCGTCATTTTGTATTTTCTTAATTTTTGGAGTATTTACTTTGTTTGCACATTACCCACTGGTTTTTGATACCTGTTAAAATCCTTGCTTTGAGGAACCTGTTTGGTCCTCTTTTTATTTGGTGACAAATGCGCCCTTATTAAATTTGTTTCATTGTTTTGAAGAAGTGAGATGCGAATTGATTTAGGCGGCTGCTGAGGGATTCTTTTCATGGAGTATTTAAACTTGTAAAGTCAAATTCTGAGGCAACTTGCACGATTCCTGCTTTTATACAAACGTGCTCGGCACGCGGTTCCTGGCTGTCGCTGTGTGACGTGCATGACGGCGCTTCCTGGCCGGCGGTCACTGGTGAGGAAGTGGCCGGCTCGGGGGTGAGCATCTGCAGGGGACGCTGTTGGAGGAAGCAGTCACCGTTTGGTTCTTTAATTTTTTTTTTTTTTGCATTCAACTTCCCCGTGCCATTTACTTTACTTTGCCTTCATAAAGGGGCCGAATTGGGTCTAAAATCCATGCCACTATTTTGTTCCCTTTACGAGGCTGGTTTTTCTGAGTATCAGGACAACATGGCCTTCTCCTAAGTAGCTGGCTCACCTGGATCTGTTGGACACAGGGACAGCTAAAAGGGCCATAGCTTCCTCTCTGCTTCAGCCGGTGGGCATTCAGAGCTGGGTCTGTGGTTTGCCTCAGCAGCCGTGCAGACCTTCCTACCCAGGGATTTACTTTTAACCCATGTTGGTAGTAAATAGCTGAATCCGTTTCTGTTGCAGCTGACGTTCACCACTGACGGCCGTGTCATTAGTTTGTGGTAGTCAGTCTCCAACACCCCAGACAACCATGAAGGAAGATGATTTGGCCGACCTAGGACCTTGGATTCTCACCCTCACTATGGTTCATCTCACCCGGTGGAAGGGTGTGGCCACCACCTTCATGCTGACCATGAGGTCTTGTTTCTCCTTTCATGCTCTGGTCCAAATGTGGACACTTCATTTTTCACTGAAATTGTCTCACTTGAGACAGGCCAGAATATCTGAATGAGTCCATCACATTCTGGGTGGGGAACAGAACAGAAGTAAGTGTCGCAAGTAGATGGAGTCTAGGCTGTCCGGGTTGGCAATTGCAGGCTGGGATCTGTGATGGCCGGGCTGTACCCTGGACACAGGCCTTTCCCGTGGCTCCCATGAGCCCAGGAGTTGGAGTGAGAACAGCCTTGCGTGGGTTCCCACATCCTCATCTGCTCACTTTCAAGTGTGTCTGCTAATTAGGAGCTCCCCCAGACCTCGGGCCCTTCAAAGCTCAGACCACGGGAGAACCTTGAGTCCCTTCTCCTGGGCCTCCTGTGTGAGAATCCAGTGCCTTCTGAGGTGGCCAGTGGCAGGAGATGCCTCCCCCGCCGGGGAGCACCCTACGGAGGACTGTTATTCAGTGCACCATGCTGTGAGCTTGTGGGGTTCCGGCCATGGTCCCTGCAGAACCACACTTGAGATGGACTTATTGTCATAAATAACAGGACTGATTGCAGGGCAGGGCCGGGGGGAGGGAAGAGTGGAAATTGAATGTGACCTCAGACAACTAGGTGGGTGCAGGGCCTGTTACTAAAATGGGGAGTCTGGGAGATACCTGCCAGGAATCGAATTCCAGAGTAAATAGTAGACATGAGGCATTTTTAAGATGCCATTTTTCATCCAAGTTAGGACTTCAAAGAGGCACTCGGTTCGATGAGCCTGGGGCTCAAGTGAAGGAGCCGGACTAGAGATACACGTTGGGAGTCGTCATTCTTAGCTGGTGTTCACAGCCTTGCATGTGAATTAGATCTTCTCGAGGGCTGCAGACTGAGGCTGAGGGGTGGCAGGGCTGTGCCTGGGTTGGAGGAAAGCCCAGACCATGCAGCTTTGGTGTGTCAGTTAGCTGCATTTGCCATTTTCAGAGCAATGCTATTTATCCTTCAGGGGCCAGGGGGTGGGCAGGGCCAACCAGGAAGAAATCTGCAGGGAGGGTCGTGGCCACATGTGCGTCTTGGGAAGGTGCAGAGGCTGCAGGGTCTGGGAGGGTAGAGTCCTCAGAAGCTGAAGTTGGAGTGGGGAGTGGGGAGAATGTAGTCACAGTCACCTGTGAGGGAGGGGGGGAGGCCTAGGGAGTCCCCACCTTACCGGACTCTCTTTCCCATGAACAGAAGGCAGTAAGACAGAGGATCTGAGGTGAGAAGGGATGGGCAAAGGGAGGGGAGCCAACCTGGAGAATGGTGCTTGGAAAGTTCTGGAGTAGTCTCCCTGAAAAATAGAGTTAAATATACCCAGACTCTTAAGAACATTGTTAGTGACTTGGGAGGAGGCAGTTGTTTTTCTGGCCTCCTAAGGGTAAGTCATGTATCCAGGGATACACAGAAGATACGGGCAGTCTGTTCCGGGGGCTTGATCGTTACCGGGGGAACAGTGCAAGTTTAAAGGGGCAGAAGGGCAGCGGAGGGAAATTAGCCAGGCCCCGGGTCAGGTACCAGTCGGCCGCCCTACTTGCGTGTTGCATTCACATCCATGCCTCCCAGGTGGGCAGTGGCAGCCCCCTTTTGCAGATTGGGAAGCCTTCTCAGAGGGGTTAAGGAATTGGTCTGTTTAGCGGCTAGTAAATGCTGTAGCAGGATTCAAGCAGGGCCTTGTCAGACTTCAAGGTCATGTTCTCTCTACTGTTTCCAGTACTTCCCTGTTATACCTGGAATGGTGAAGTGGGT
Source organism: Vicugna pacos (assembly GCF_048564905.1). Lineage (NCBI taxonomy): Eukaryota > Metazoa > Chordata > Mammalia > Artiodactyla > Camelidae > Vicugna > Vicugna pacos. Next base: position 76,985,854 of record NW_027328741.1, on the reverse strand, counting down.
CAGTTTTGGAGCCTTTCAGAAAAAGTATGATTTAAGTGCCTCAGGACTGTTTCACAAAGCTCAGCGTTCTTTGATGATTCTGAAGCATGCAGTGCTTTTCGCCCCACAGAGGTAACGTCTAACTCCTTTGAAGATGACATGGTTGCAAATGATGTACAGGTGCAAAACCAGACTCTGCAGCTTCTGAACGGAAACTCTCCAGTTCTCCCTTGGTCAGCTTTCTTCCGCGGGATGTAACTTTGCTGCAGCGTAAACCTGAGGTTTCCGTATGGAGTGAGTGTTTAATATCCAAAGTTAGCATAAAACGGTCAGATGAAGAAAACCGACGTTGACAATTTATTTTTGGGTTCCATTAGTCAAGATATACTATCAATTAATGACCCATATAGCAAATGAAATTCAGTATAGGACATTGCATTTCTTGCTTTCTATTTAGAGTTCTCTTACAGAATAAGGTTGCCTGCTTTGGAACATCAGCTTCACCACCACGGCACCTATCAGTGTGTTGGTGTGATTGCATTTACAGAGTGAATCTAATCTGGGCTTCCTAAGCCCCAAACACTCCTGTGCAAAATCACGGGCTGTAGCCATCTGTTAGTCATGCAAATACTTCTAAAATTATATGATTCCAGAAAAGAAAGAAGAGAGAGAGAGAGATTGCCTTTATCAAATTTCCTTTCAGTTCTAACTGCAAACTGTTGTTGAGCAGCTCTTGTTTCCTTTGGATATGAATATATACATTTCTTTGCATGTAACCTAGGTTTTGGACTAGAACACCAAGTTCTTGGTGTCCACAAGCCACAAAAATAGTAGCCAAATTGGACCCGTGTGAAATAGTTTATACTTTTTTCTGAGAAAGTATCCTTGAATTTGGGACTTGGGCTGTGATTTTTGCTTTTTGATTCCCCCACCCGTCTTGTAATCTCTCACTCCTTCCCACGTGCCCCCAAGGGTTCGTGGTCTTATTAGGAGCAGGCACCCAGTTGGTCTCCATATATTGCCGCTATAGATAGAGCCCAGACAAGACTTAAGGACATTATCAGAGAGGACTTCCTGGAAGAAATGGGCTCTAAATTCAGTTGTGAGGACAGAGTAAGAGTCAGCCAGGAGAAGGAGTCAAGAATGTGGCTCAGGTCGCAGGTGCAGCCCGGGCAGAGGCCTGGAGGCTTTTGGCGTGGGGACCCGGGGAGAGTGCCCTGTGCAGTCCAGGGTGGAGGGAGCCCCTGCTCGGGAGGACACTGGAGACAGTCCGTGGTGTAGGGCTTTGGAAGAAGTTGAGTTTTACTAGAACTGACACAGTAGGCAGTGAAGGGTGTCAACAGAAAGTGACCCTCAGGAAAGGTACTTCAGGTTTTGCTTCTGATATTCTACAGACAGAAGGATCGGGATGGGCGAGAGCAGGTATGTCTGTCCCTTTGAGATCCAACCTGTCATTCATTTATTCATAACACGTGCACTTCTGTGAGTATAGGGGAGAGAGGGTGTAGCCACGATAATAAGCAAAATGTATTTGCTCCTTGAGAGCTTAGCATTGTCAGAAGTTGACTTAGCCTAGAAAGCTCTAGGAAGAGAGGAACAAATTGTGGAGGTTGGAGGGAGGGAAGGCTTCCTTGGGAAACAGTCAAAATGAGCCTGGAGGCAAGTGAGAGGTAGGAGCATGTCAGGGGACCACTGAGGTCACTGGGAACCTGTGTACTGAGGTGAGGCTGGGCAAGCAGGGTCTGTGGTGGGGCTAGAACTCTAACAGGGAGCCTCTGAAGCATTCGAAGTGGGGTTGATGTAATCAAATTTGTGATTTGGGAAGGCTGCCGTGGCTCTGTGTGTGTAGCGGGGATGAGGGGGTGGGTGCCACCAACTGGGGGATCATAAGAATACCATTCACAGGCTGGAATATGGGCATCGGGGCTACTTGGGGACGGCAGGGGCAGTGTGGATGCTGGCTTTCTTTATGGGGGGCTTGTTAGCGGGGCCGCCCTTGAGGCACCTTGTGGCTGTAAGAAAACTGATGGAGGCTGCCAGGTGGACTTTCGTCTTCTCTCTTTCCCTTCCTTGCTTGATGATCTTAGCTCAGCCAACATTTGGAACAAAAGAGCTAATTTCCAGGGTTGCCCAGGACTTTGTTGAGCTCGTTCGAGTGAGATCTGATTGGATTTAGGTTTGTGTTCAGATCTGGATGTTCACTTAGCTAGAAACGTCCTGTCATTTCGATTTCCATAGGGGTTTTTATTCTTGATAAAGATTGCTTTCTTGGTGAGAGGAAATTTAAAATAGCTGTTGTCTTTTTCAAAAAATCCTCTTTTAAGAATTTTAATATTCAAAAGAATACGAATATATAAAATAATTAAGGAAGTCTTTGGTGTGGTTTCTTTTCTTTCTGAGCTAATGTGAAGTTAGAGCCTTTGCATTACTTAATAGCACATCCTTGTCAGTATTTAAAGAGCTGTTAGTGAGCGCCCCAGGTCCCACCTCTCAAAGAATCGTTAAAGTTTGCTCTGAAATAGTGAGGTCATAAAGGTCTTGTTTTCAGAAATCAAACGGTTTATAATACACAGCATAACTCCATTTATAAAATAATAATAAGTTCAAAACTAAGAAAGTGGAGGATAAATGATTTTTTTAAAGCCTAAACATAAATTTTCTTGTGCTAATGTTGCAAGTTGAAATTTTGAAAAGAAAAATCCTACTGCAATATCATCTATTTGGAATACATATATGAGTTTCACATTTGAAAAGTATCTGCGCAGTGGTTTTCGAAGTCAGGAGCATTCCTGCTCAGATACTGGCAGTGATGGTTGCTGGTTTTCAATGGGAGAGCCTAAATTTGCCTTCTTAGCTTTTTGGTTTTTTTATAGTGAGAGGGTTGAGTAGTGCTTTGCCAGCATGATTTTGGGGCAATTTGAGGGCAGATGTCGTGTGCCAGCAGTGAGAAATTTCCATGCATTTTATTTTCTGGACATCACCAGGGCACATGTGGGGTTTGTGCCTGCAGGCTGGAATGCTGCAGGACTCCCTGATCATTCACCTTTATGTCCTGGAGCTGCTCCGGTCAGTGAATGATTTTCTGTGGCTTGGAGATAATGTGGTCTGATGGAGATGATCAGATGTGCAGTTAAAATGCTATTACTTGAAATAAGAGTAACCTAGAAACATTTCTCTAACAATACAGGATGAGGGAGGAGGATTGGCTGAGCTGCTTGCAGTGGGGAGTATTAGTTGACTCCCTCACCGTGACTCCTGCCAATATCCACCCCAGCCCTGCACGGTAGTCCTGCCGAAGCAAGCAAGCACTTTGCTCAGAAACAGACTGAATTTCCTTGTGGCTCTCTTTGTTGGATTTTTTTGAAAGCACATTTTGCCCTTTGCTTCAATGCCATACATGCTAGTCACCTCTTACACTCATTTTTCTGGCCTCGTCCATAAATACCTGCTGAATGGATGAACAGAATGTAGTATCTCCATATAGTGGAATATTATTCACACGTAAGAGTGAATAAAAAAGACAAAAAAGAAGAGGAAAATGAAAAATGCCACCTGTTTTGGGAAGTCCACTTTGACTGTTCAACCCACACTTTTCCCTTTGAAACCCAATCACTTATGCTCCACTCTACTCTTTTTGATAGTACTTATCACCTTCTAATAATCTTTAACGTTTTCAAAAAAAAAAAAAAAAAGAAAGAGATGCTGATACCACTTCAAAATGTACAAGACTTGATAACAGCATGTTAATTGAAAGGAAGCAGACACAAATGCCCACATATTGTTGATTTCAGTGATATGAAAAGCCCAGAATAGGTACATGCAGAGGCAGAGAGCAGGTGATGGTTGGAAGGAGCTGGTTGGAGGGGGATTAGGGAGTGACTGCTTGTGACAGGGGGATTCTTTTGGGGTGATGAAGTGTTCTGGAAATAGAAGGTGATGAGGGCTGCACAACCGTGAGTGTGCAGAAGACTGCTGAGCACTGTCTCTGGGAGTGCCTGTTGTCGGGGCATCTTTATTTTTTTCTCATCCTGCAATGTGAAGAATCATCTTCTGCTCTGGCCATTCTACTCCTGAGAGTGGTGCGGGTCAGAGACTTTGTAGAGTCATGTTTCTTTTTTCCCCCTGGCTGAGTGTAGGCAAAAAAGATTTAAGCCTGAGAAAGTGCTCCATCTGCAGAAATGTCTTTTAGATTTGCATGGTGTAAAAATCTTGAGATCTTTTAATCATTGAGGCCAGTCTGTGGGGGGAAATACCCCGTGAAGCCTGGGTGAGCCGGGGAAGAGCCGCGCTTCTCTCCCAGACACGGGTGGGGATTGCACCCCCGTTCAGGCAGTGAAGGGCCCAGACCCGTGAGCAGACTTGACAATCGTGAATATTTACGTGTATCCGCTGCTTCATCTTGGATATTAATTTCAAGCTGAGTCAGTTTGTGGCGGCAGCCTCATCCTACATCAGGAATTTATAGTATCTGCTCTTTGAGGTGAAGACCTGACAGACTTGATTATTTAACAGTCTGCCTTGAATTGATATCTCAGATTCCTTTGTCAAAAGCAAACAGCAGAAATACAGAATTCCTTTAATGCCAATGTGACCTGGAACGAGTTTAGTCTCTGTGCCTCAGTGGCCTTATCTGTGAGTGGGAAAGATGATAACAGTGCTTCCCTCAGAGGAGCTGGTGAGGGGAGAGTCAGAAGCACAAATGGAGGACTTACAAAAGATGCTCCTGAATGACCGAATTTAGTGCTCTCAGCCTGGTGAGGCCTGAGGGGCAGAGATGTCAGAACAGAGCAGTCCTAGCCGGAGCTCGATCCGTGATGGAAGCTGTTATGATCAGTATCACCACTGTGCGTTATCAGGTAATTTTAAGACTTGGTAATATGAATTCTTGAATAATGTTAAAGGACTAGACATCTCAGATCCAGTTTACATAGTCCTCAAGATTTCTTCTGAGAAATGGATGGTTTCTTCCCCATCTTAAATCTGAGATGAGTCTCTAAAAAATTCTGTATTCCTCCATCTTTCTGCTTTAATTTTCCATTTCCTAAAAAACCATGTTTTTAAATGGAGTTAATGGGGACTGAACTGAGTGCCTCATGCATGTTAAGCACTTACTCTCCCAAATGAGGTATAATCTCCTCCGTGATTTTTGTTAAAATTTACTTTCTTAGTTTACAGAGGTAAGAGGCCTCTAATTCTTTTTCTGGAGACTTGTCCATGAACCTGTAAATCTATAATTAATGGACAAAATTTGGTTTATTAAAAAATCATTAGAATATTCTGCAATTCATCCAAAAAGAAATGCTCATTGACTTAAAATGTTTCTCCTTTAAGGGGATTTCTCCTGTTTGGTCTAGCTTAATTTGTTAACAGCCATCCTCATCATCATAATGACCAAACTCACTGTGAGTGGACACCTACCTAAGGCTAAAATGTTTTCCTCATGTTTTAATTCATAGCAGGTGTTTGATTGTAGGTATCAGTGTCTCCTTTTTTGCAGCTGAGGGATTGAGAGATGGAGCAGCTTGTCCCAAATTACACGCAGCAGGCTGTGGCTAGCTCGGTGCTGGAACCCAGGCTGCACAGAATGCATTCTTAATTGCTCCTCTTATCAGCCTCCCGTTAAGTGGTTACCCGAACACCTGTGACTCCATAAACGGCCGAGTTAGTGATCTCAGACTGATGAGGCCTTGAAAGGAGAGACACCATTGAGAAGTTGAGACAGAGTGGCAGAAATTAAAATTGTTCATTTTCACAAATTTTTAATTCTCAGGTAATTACATAAAAAGTTATTTTTTTTTATTTTAGTGCTCTGTAAGCACTAAAAACAAAACATTAAAAATAATTATAGTGCAAAAGAGAAGTGAGCTCTTAAAGTCCAACCACTGCTAATGATGTTGCTTGTTTTTCTCTTGTGGCACTTTTTGACAGAAATACTTACAAAGACTGAATTGGTTTTATGTAGTTTTAATATGGAAGAAAAGATTGTCAGTGAATATTGTAAGAAAAGTCTTTACTCTTTTCTTTCCTGTTGATGAATATGTACGTTATTTTCATGGCTTAAGTACATTTCCTCATTTGTGAAATTTGAGTAATATCGTTTAATTTGTCTGACTGTGAGAGGTAGATGCCTTGTATACAAAGAACCCAAGAGGTGCTTAATAAAAGTGTGCTGTCACAATGACAGATATTTTAGAAGGATCAACTCTGAATACTAAAGAGTGTCGCTTATTTCTGATAAATATTCAATATGTATTTGTATGATATATTTGAATATGGTTTAAAGTAACAAGGATTCATTTTTTATTTTTTTGGTGTAGTATGAAGTTTTAATGAAATCTGTATCATTCTAGTGAGACAGGGATTGGTTAAATTGCCTTAATCAGATGACCTTGAAGATTATTTACACAGAATATGTATTGTTACAAATCAGAATTTATGTTGCCGTGTAACCATCCACTCAGACATTTAAATTCGTGGGATTCTGACCAGATCCGTTAAGTTTAGTAAAATCCATATTGATCATTTTCAGGGAATAAGCTCCTCTATTTTGTGATTAAAGAAAATTTTGATTTTTTTCTACATTCTTAACAGGTTTAAAATATCAAAACATTGATTTGACATGTCACTTTTTTAATAGAGAGAATAAAGCTCATGCTGTTTTATTATGTAAATAAGTGTTTTTGTATGGCAACAAAATTTTATGATATCCTGGCTCTTTTAGTATTTTGCAAGATACTTAGATAACCTACTGTTGGAAAAATACAAACATGAATTTTATGAATATAGGCCTAGTACAGATCTGTTGGTTTTTGCTACAGTGCAAGACATGAGGCATAGGAGAACTTTGCTGCTGATTGCCAGGAGGACAGATCCCATGTCTCAGTTTCCCCTCCTGTAAAATGAAGTGGCTGAACTGGATTCTTTCTTCTTCTAAGATGAGTTTCCATGAGCCTATATCTTCTGTTTATATTCAGGAGTATTAGCAATATCAGATTAAATACTGAATATCCCTCCTTTCCCCCGAATCAAAGTGCAGCATGTGCTATATAAGTTTTATTTATCTGATTCTCGTTACTGATCCTACAGGCAATTTTTGTGTTGCATCTTTCCTGGTAACCTGGAAGGTCATTTTACCCATAGGTGGCACTGTTGCACCTACTTACAGTCTTAACTTTCCTGTTTGTAAAAGGAGGCTTAAACAACGTTATTTTATTTTGATTACTTTACTTAATGCTTCAGAATAGCCCAATGTCCATTATGTCTGTCTAACTGGAAAAGTTATTCTGCTTATATCTTAGATTTATTCTGTCATCTCACTGTGAACATTTCAGACTTGCTGTGCAAACAATAGCAAAATCGGGCTTTTCTTCTAGTGTTAGAAACCAGTGAGCCGGGATTTTATAAAACAGCTAGAAGCGGCATCTGGAGGACCTTAAAGGTGAAAAGTGTATTGAGTTCCCTGAGTTTTGACCCCGCCGCTGTGTGTTAATTGGTGGTAGGAGATTTGGTACATATACGAAGGGGTGTAGTTTTTGATATGGTTTGCCTGCACGCGCTGCCACTGAGCCACTTGAGCCTGAGTCAGTTCGTTTTGAGTTTTTCCCTCGTCTATGAGATGGGGACATTCGTATCTGATTTGTAGAATTGTGAGAATTAGAAATTATGTGCAGTGTTTACCACAGTGTGTATGTCAAGAGGGCTCTTAAACTTTAGCTGCTGTTTTGTGTGAAGCCATCATTTGAGAGTCTTTGGCAATTACTAAGAAACAGGAAAATAAGAAGAGATGGTTTTATGATGAAAGATATTTGAGGAGGTTCCATAGTTCCTATACCCATAATTTAGCATCAGCAGAGTCAGAACTGTTACACAGTCGCCCTAAACCAACGTTAAGCCACAGAATTATTTGTTACTTCATATATTTTGGGGTTTAAGGAGATCCAATACTTATACATATGTTGTCTCCAGCAGCCTACTGAGAGATGACACAAAAGAGTATACAGGCAATAAATGTCTTCTTTGTTACTGATGAAGCCACGTTCTCCATGAACTTCAAGGCTGTGGGAAAATGCGTGTCATGATACTGTGTCCCAGAAATACAGACTCACCCTGTCCCATGTAGCTCTGGGCCACAGCGAGCCTTCCCTTGAGAAGACCTGCCCTTTCATGCACAGGGCTTTCCTGCCATGGAGCTGAGCATCCCGCGTGCTTCCCAATGGTGACCAACACTGGAGTGAAAGGAAGGGTTTCACATGCCCTGCTTGTCTCCCCGGACTCACACCTCACTCTGTTAGTGTAATGAGTGCTAGCTGTGGGCCAGGGGCCAGGGGTGTGAAGGGAGAAGAACCCTCCATGGCCCAGAGGAGTGGTTAGGGGACATCCACTCCCTCAGTTTAAACAGGTGGTTGGATGGAACATAAGGGTGCTCCCCAAGAGTGTGTAAAAGGAGAAATAAGGATTTTATTTGGGACTTAGGCTAGCCAGGAAACAGATAAGATGATTAGAGGGGAGACTTGTAAAACAATTTGATATTAAGTTGACATTTGTTGAACACCCAAAATGTGCTACATTCTTTTCTGAGCATTTTACAGAAATGAATCCTTCAATCTTCTCAACAAGCGAGTAAGGAAGGTTTGATTGTTATCCCAGTTTTACAGTGTGGAAATTGAGGCACACAGAGGGTAATTAAGTTGGCAAAATCACAGAACTAGTAATTGGCAGAGCTGGTATTTAAACCCTGGCTGTCTGGTTTTGAGGTTCCCAGAGATGGGCTTTTTGTGTTTAGCATTATCGACATCCCTGAATCTTTATACCTCTGTGCATCAGTTAGCCTAGAAAGGACAGGGAAAGGAGTGTTACACAGGAGCTCATAGTCATGTCTTGCCGCTGTCCACGGAGAGTGCACCGTGATTGGCGTTAATTGACTTCTGGGCAGTAGATCTGTTCGTATAATAGAAATATAGTCCATTGAATTAATCTAGAAACCCTTCCTGCTCCGTTTCTGTCCATGCTTGCCATGTGACTGCCTGCCCGTGATTGGGCCGTGGAGGAGAAAATGTACTCATGGTTGAACTCTGATATTTCAGTCTGGTTCATAGATTCACGTCTTCTGTTACATTAAACATTTAAGTTTCTGGTTTTCTTGCATCAGTGTCTCATGAGCTTGGTTAATGTGAAACCAGTCCATGGGAGCCCAGGGATGATGACGGTATAATTTCTGAGCACGTTGAGGCACTTCTACCCGTGCAGACGTGGCTGGAGGATGTCCAGCTTCCTCACTGATTTCCCCCAACAGCATGGTCCTCTCCCACCCCTGGATGTGAGGTTGGGAGCTCTCTGAGTAGGCCAGTCAGAGGCCGAGTCCACCAATCAGAAAATGATGAAGTACCTGGAAGTGGGTTTAATAGAAGACAAGGGCTTCCAGGTTGTCACATGGGCTGTTCGAGTCCATTTGGTGAAAATCTGTCCACTGTCTGTGGTTGAGCTACTTTTTTGCTGTTGAAAAGTCTGGAGTAGATGAAGGGATTTTAAAAAGCAGAAAGGAGTGATTTCAGGTGGTACGTCCACACCGGTGAGAAGTGATGAATGACCGCCTTTGTGAGTCATAGACAGTCTTACAAACTTCATAAACCAGCTTTAAAAGCTCTTCCATCTGAGTGCACTTCATATGGGGTCCAGATCATCACTGGTCGCACTGTGAGGGCAAGTAACTGATAATGGCAGAAAGGACACGGAGGCATCAAAAAGGTCTCAGTCACTTTCCCTGTTTAAAGGATGCAGCACAGTGTAATATATTTTAGCTGGTTTTTCACTGAAAAGTTTTTAGTGTTTTCTGGGACTCCCCAGTGCCCCAAGGTTCCATGCAGCTGGGTGTCCCCTCAGTGCAGCTCTGTCAGCGCTTGCTCTGGGCTGACGCGGTGTCACGGGGAGCAGGACAGTCAGCGTCCCCGGCTCCTCCGAGCTCCGTCTCCTCATCCGCAGAGCCGGGTTTCTCATCCGTGTCTACTTAGTAGGGTTGCTGAGAATCACACGTGATGCTTCAGGTGTGACTTTTGGTTGTCTCTGTGATTGGCATATAGTTAATATTTGATAGAAACACTTGTTTTTTTAGTATAATTTTAGCACCTAGATTGCAGAGGTTTTTAGTCTGCATTTTTTATAACTTTATTCTTATTTTTAAATATGCACTTATTTTTATTTATTTTTTTTGGAGGTACTGGGGACTGAAGCCAGGACATTGTGCATGCTAAGCAGGTGCTCTACAACTGAGTAATACACACCCTCCTTTTCTGCACTTGAAGGTAAATATTGCTATACACAAAATAGCTCTTAAACACCATCATGGGACCTAGTCACTGTATAGACAATTGAACACGTATACTATTTCAATAGGAATAAATGTTTTTGAGACATACATTTCTGAATCTGTTAATGTGCTTAAAAACGATCATAGGTAGTGATAAACACGAATCTTTGATCCAGTACTTCTTAGAGACTGTTTTGCCATCAAGGGAAATTACATTCTACAGAGAAGGCTAATTGGGTCTCTTTGATATTTAGATGGTTTAGCAGATGATGAAGGCTTTCAAAAGATGACAGTTTTGTATTTTAAATTAACTACAAAGTTACCTTCTACAAGTTGTAAGTACTAAGCTTGTGAAGTGCCCAGTAATCCAGGGGGTATGTGTCTGTGTCTGTGTCTTTGTCTGTGTGTGTGTGATTTCAGGAAGGTAGGAAGAAATTCCATATAGACTTCTGATACCTTTCTCCTCCATTTCAAGGTGTTGGCATATATTTACACTAATAAATTGATATTCAGTTGTCATTTGGCATATTGGGAATAAGACTTTCTCATACTTGTTTCAGAAGGATTAGGGAGCATGAGCTTAGGAAATGGGAGGAGATAGAGGCAGGGAGGTTCTTTAAACTTTGTGCAGAATTAGAAACAGTAACTTTTCTCTTTTCTTCTAAAGCAAACTGGCACTGAATTGTAACATACTATTACTCAGAATTGCTTTTCTGATCAGATACATGTACCTCAGATTTTTAAATGCAACATGAATGATGAAATGTGTTTTAGCAGTTATTTTTAAAAGTAGTCTCTTTTCAAGTAAAAGGCTATATCCTGTTCTTTCTTCTAGCGGTACAAGAAATTCTCATTGTTCTGTTGCAATGATCTATGTGCTTACTTTCTTTTTTTTTTTTTTTAAGTGCTTTTTTCATTGTGGTTTGAATGAATGTTTAAAATTTCTGGATTTTGATCTTTAGAATATGCTGATTTCTCAGAACTGTTAAAAACCTGATTGTTCACTGCTCCTTGTTTGGTGGGGCACCCTATTGATTTCTGTTGTCTGTTAAAGAGTGAAATTCTTCCTCTAGCCTGCAGATCATTAAGTGAATGGTTTGCAGTGTGCCTTTAAAATTATTTGTATGCATTGAGCATGTTTGTCCAGTGAATTTTAAATTGACTCATTGTAATGACTTTGATTTGATTCTGTGTCTTTTGCTCCTCTCCACAAGAATTTGAATTCTCTGTTGCATTTTGTATACGTGTTCTTAACAGGGGAAGAAATTTTGCATTTTTTACAGAGGTGGGTTTTCCTATCCCCTCTGAATGCCTTCTAAAATTGATACAATAAAAATCAGTTATTGCAGTGCATAAATATTTCATAAATTATTTTTTGGCATAATCAGAAACAATGACCAAGAATGATAATAAAAAATACGAAAACCTTCCTTCCTTTGAAGAATAGAAATCAGGTAGTCAGGCTCCCTCATGCTTTGTGCCTGACACACTTAATCTCATGTCATTGTATATCATGATTCGGAGATGGTATTGTTTCAGGTTTATAGATTTTTGTTTTAACATTTGTGTTGAATTCTTTCTCCAGGCTGATGTTTCCTGTTGGGTTTGTGGAAAGAGTAGAAGGGAAAAAAATACTTTGTTTTGTTTTCAGGAGGCCTGAGTTGATGGGAAAAGAGTTGAGGGTGGGCTGAGGAAAAGAGTGACACTCCCTCTCCTCCTGGTTGAAATTGATAAACAAAGAAATCAATTAAGTATATCGATATTTGACCAAAAGAAGTTAGCGAGCCCAAACTGGCTAGAAATGCACAATGGAAATTACTGAATTCAGCTTCAGAATGAGGTGCTTTACCAAGTAGAAGCAGCTTAGAGCAATCAGAAAATCAGTAATATGATGAGATATAAATGGAATATTATATCTTTTATTGCTGAAACTTTTCTACGTTAAGTTGTGTAGAGCTAAAATTAAGTTTCAATCACCAGGAGTTAAGAGAGTGAGTGGTACTGTAGGATCGTTATTCACGGATGTGCCTAGACCCTGATAGAGTGGCTGAAGATGGCAGGAAAAGACCCACATCCAGGATTTTCATCCTAGGGTGTCCTCCATAATGGTTCCATGTGGAAGCAGATGATTTGGTTAACAAATTGTAACACACCCCAGTCGCCTCTGAATTTTAAGAAGAAAAAATATGCTTTGATACTGCTTTACAAGCAAGTTCCTGTGCATCCTCACTCCAGACTCCTTGCCTTAAAAAGCAGAGACAATGCTTTGCTTGTGTAGTTGAGGTTTTAGATAGCACTCTGCTGGTTGTAAAGCAAGGACCGAGACCCTCAGCTATAAACGCTGGGCTTGTGTGTTGTTAGATAATGTATTATCCCGAAAACAAGGACCTGGCTGGTCTGGTGGTCTGCTTTTTAATGAACATATCTAAAAATGTATCTTGTTCCCCTCACCCCATGACTTCCCTAAAGATACACTAATCCTTTGTACTCATTGTGTATTCTACAATCTCTGCCTCATCCTGTCTTTCCCGAATTTCCTCCTTACTATCTCACAACTGTTAACGAAGTTTTCCTTTGATTATACCCTATAAATATGGGAGCATTTGAGAGGCTCATGGAGATGGCTCCCTAATCCCTCTCGATTTCTTGACTTTTTCCACAGAGCCTTGAATAATCATTCCTTGTCGGTAAGACTTCTTCCAGCCAGAACCCACAGTTCCAGGTGAGAAGGATGCAGGCTTTATCTCTCCTACTGGAGGCAGAGACAGAAGAGAATTGAGATATGCTCCCCCGTGATCCCTTCCTGCCCCAGGTCTACTGCAGTTCACCTGCAGCCTTCTGGCCTCTGCTCAGAGGGCCTCTGTCCCAGGACTGACCTCAGCGTTTTCTTCCCTTGTCAATATTTCCTGTGCCTTTCAGAACTTGGTCTCTTCTCTGCAATTCAAACCTGGCAGATGTGATGGTGGTCAGCGTGCTGGTGGGCAGTCCTTTGGGGACCCCCAGGAGCCATGCTGATTCTCCTTAGTCTCTCAATCGGGGTTACAGAACAGTCGAGCACCGAAGGAAGCCCATTCTCGAGATGTCAACAGAGCATTTCATCACTTTCATTTTATTTTTCAATTTTTGGTGGAGAAATTATTTGTAGTGAACTGTTCCAGATATTTGCCGCCTGCTTTCCTCATCACCATTCCTTGTTGTCTCTGGTGCTAGTTTTATAAACCAGGTTTCTTCTCTGGTCATTTCTGGCAGCTGGGCTTGCCGAATCCTTGATCTGTATTTGAAACAGAATGCTTCCTCGTGATGTCAAGGTGATTTTCCTATTTCTGAATATTTCGTGTACACTCAGCAACTGTTTCAAGTGAAATGCTCTTGTCCAATTTCGGTTAACTCACATTTGCTGATCTCCTGCTTTCATGCTGAGAGCAGTTTCTTTTTCCTCTAATAAAAGTTAGCAATTTGCATTTACTATGGAAGATACTGGCCCAAGGTCCTTTTGTTCTTAAGAGTTTTAATACAATTCACCCATTAAAATGTACATCGGTTTTTACTCTATGCCCAGAATTGTGCATCCCATTCAATCTTAGAACATTTTCATCCCCCCAACAGGATGCCCCGTACGCATAAGCAGACATTCCCATCTTCCCCATCCTCCCCCAGCCCCAAGGAGCCACTTTTCTCTCTGTGGATTTGCCTGTGCTGGACATTTCATGTAAATCGAGTCACTTCATATAAGTGGAAACGTCTATTGTGACTGACTTCTTTCACACTGAGTAACGTTTTCAATATTTGCTCATGTTGTGGCCTTAGTCACTATTCTATGCTATGCTATTGCTGAATAACATTCCACTCTATGGCTGGGCCCCACTGTTTACCCATTCATCAGGTGATACGCATTTGGGTTGTTTCTGTTTTTGGCTGTGATGTGTAATGTCGCCGTGAACACTCATGTGGTATTATTTATGTGGATATTTGTTTTCAGTTCTCTTACGTGTGTGCCCAGAGAGCAGAATTGCTGGGTAAGTCAGAAACGAAATGTTCAACTCTCTGAGGCCCTGCCAGGCTGTTTTCCAAAGTGGCCACGCTGTGTTACATCCTCACCAGCAAGGGCTGCGTGCTCCGCTTCCTCTGTGTCCTCTTTAGTGCTTGTTACGCTTTTTTTTTTATTATACCCTATTGTAGTGAGTGTGAAGCGGTTTCTCCTAGTGGTTTTGACTTGATTTCCCTTACAGCTAATGCTATTGAACATCATTACATTGTGCTTTATGGACATTTGTATATTTTCCTTGAAAAATACCTTTTCAGATACTTTATTAACCTTTTAATTGAGTTGCCTTTTTATTGTTGAGTTGTAGGGTTTTTTTTTCTTCATTTTGAGATACAAATTCCTTACCAGATAAGTGATTTGAAAAAATTTTCTCCTCTGTGTTGTTGTTTCACTTTCTGGATGGTGCCCTTTGAAGCAAAGTTTTAAATTTTGATGAACTGCAATTTGTCTCTGTTTTCTTTGTTTCTTGTGCTTTTGGGGTATTATTTAAACTCTGAGGTATTTTATTTAAGCTTTTATATATAAAATAACTTAATTCTTAGGACCGTTATAGGAGATGGGTGCAGTTGTTGTCCCCAGTCTATGGATAGGAGACTGAGATGCAGAAAATTTCACTGAAATGTCAGTGTCACATCTACCTAGTGCTGTGGGATTTCAGACCCTCATGTTTGTCCCCAGCATTTGTGATCTTCACCACCATGCTCCACTACTGCCTGGAATCGTTAATGAAAATGACTTTCATTTTTTGATTTCTTGTTAGTTTGTTTTCTCATTGGGGACCTCATCTCCTTATTTTCCTTTCGGATATCAGTGTAGATTTATTTTAGGTCTCATGTAGGCAGAAGCATTGCTATCAGTTAACTTCTTTATTACTCACTCTCCAGTGATGATTGTTGCTAGTTGACCTAACCAAGTCATGCTTAAGTCTTTCCTGCTAATGACACTAAAAACAGTCATGACTTATAGAATGCTCAAAGAAAGTACTTGATTGATTTTATTTTGCTACCCAATCAAACCAATCAAGTAAAAACCCCAGTGTTGACACAGACTATAAGCCCTCCAGAATAGGATCACTGTCTTCCTTCTGTTTCATTTATTTGGTCACAGTGTCTGGATAGTGACTTGCTGTCCAGCAGTTTTGTGAGGATATGGTGCTCGTGAATCATTGTAAGCACAGAATTTTGACAACAGACTGTGTTGTTCATTTCACAAGGGAAAAGATCATATAGAAATACTGCTCAGATCTATTTTAAAATTAAGCTTGGAATTTTGAGAAGAATTCAAGAAACCATACAAAGCTCTTTTTCACTAGTTTTAGATCTATCTTAGACACATATGGTTACATAGCAGAGTAAGTTATCAAGTACATTTGACAATAGGAGTGTAATATTGATTATTTGTTTTAGTTGAAATATTCTACCTGGGATAAAGTAATCAGTGCCCATAAATGAACAAATATGTTTGTATTTCTATGCAACATGGGAGCAGAGTTCATGTTTCTATATAATATGTATGACTGTGTGTTTTAATCTGTCTGTCAGTGTTTTTATAGTTTTTCAGCAATGTTGTAACTTCAGAATTCTTCTAACATATTCACTCCCGATACTACTGCAGTTTGTACTGTGTATCCTATCTTATGCATGGGATTCCACTGTCCCCTCAGTGAGGAATTTCCTCTCCTATTGAGCTAGTAGCAGAGTTAAAGGAACAGTGATTTCAAGGCCTTTGCTCTCCACGTGTTCGCAGTTTCCTGTCAATCACGATTTTCTCTTTCTTGTGTTTTCATTGTGCAATTAGAATTTTTGAAAATAATTATTAATATGTTTCACCAGTCTCCCTAGAAATTTGATGTGTTTGTGCTTTTCAGTTTTCAATTTATGAAAATTGTAAATGCAGACTTGTTTTTAAGTAGTCCTTTTTCACTAGATATTTGTTTACCTCTTTATAGTTAAAATAATTTTCCCCAATGAATGAATCGGTGTGCATGTTTTAAAAGATACTTTAGTTTTTATTTTTCTTATTCTAACAGGTATATTCGTTGCACAGAATTTAGAAAATAAGGATAAACACAATAATACCTTAAAAATGGCCTCTAAGCTCACTTGTAGATACAGTTGTAATGTTTGAAATTGAGAATTACAAGTCCTCTCACTTTGTTCTACTCTTTCAGGTACGTTTTGGTTACTGAGACCCTCGAATTCCCATATGAATTGTAGCAGAAGCTAGTCAGTTATTGCTGAGGAGCCCGCTGGGATTGTGATCAAGACCACGTTGTATGTGTGCTTCACTCTGGGGAGCACTGCCATCCCAAGAATATTGTCATGTGATCCAGGAATTTGCGTGGTTTGTCTTTCCAGGTATTTAGGTCTTCTTTAATTTATTTCAGCAATGTGTATGGTTTACATAGTATTATTTTACTTTAATTTTTGCCTTTATACTGAGGACAATTGTGCAAGGTACCAAGATTAGAATTGTACTATAGCCCCGCAACTTGCTGCCACCATGGACGCTGTGGTCTCTCTTTGCCCTTTGTAAAATCTCGCACAAAATAGGACCTAAGTAACTCTCTCTTGAAAGAATGATTATATGATTGCTGGATGACGCTTGCGAGTCCTTGTGATGATGTCTTTTTCCCAGACATTCCCCTCTTCTTAAATATGCCCTTTCTCTTCCTTTCCTCCAGCCTGGGTTTCAGCCTGCCTGTGGCATTGATTTTCCTTGTCTGTGGACTCTTCTTTTCACTAGTTCATGATAATGTTACATGTGGGCTGTGGAAACTTGCTAGATGTCAAGAAAGAGCAAATCCATTGCATGCTAGTATTTTTAGAGTGTGTTATTGAATTATCAATTGAAATTAAATCAGGCTGACCCATTGAGCCATCCCCTGAGCTCTTTTTGCCTTCCTACAGGTGATACTGCTCTCGTTGCTGCATGTGCCCTTCCCCCAGACTTAGTTTTGGAGTTGAGTAAATCACCATCACTGGAGCCCTCTCTTTAAAAGATGAAGAGAACATTTGCTCCTTCTCCCTACTTGGGGACTTGGATGAGATGAGGTAACAGATAAAGAATGAAGCCCCACCTCATTCTGACCACTGCTCTTTCCGTTCATTTCTCCAGGGGAAGAGTACAATTCAAAAATATAAAGATTGTGAGCTAATGAAATATACAAGACAACCGATCATTTATTAAATACACTTTCATGCCAGAAACAAATGTATTATACACACAAAAAGCACATAAATTACGGTAGTACTGTGGTTACAAACGTGGGCCGAGTTCGAGTCCTGCTCTGGAGTGACAAGTCCTGTGAAATGGAGAACTTGTAGGTCGGCTTAGCCTCTCCCGGACTTTTTTCTTTCCTGCAGAGACAGGGCTCGCTAGTCATCCCTCCCCCGTAGAGGTGCTGTGGGTTGTAAACGACGCGCGTGGGCAGGCCAAGCACAGCTGCTCGTTCCTCGTAAGTGCAGGATAGCACAGCTTTTGCGGTTACGGCTTTATGATCGCACCGTGTAGACCCTCAGTGCTCCCAAGGGATGTCTTGCGGATTGGAGATGGGATTCTCACTTCTGTAAATACCCAAAGATTGTGTTATTGAGCCTTGCTGATATAAATCTATTCTTTAGAAAGTACATAATGTAGATATATTTTTCAAACATGCATGCTTTTTTTCTTTTATTATTTATACTTCTACCCTCTCATCACGTGGTGTGACTTTTGATGGAATCCAGGAAACAGTCCTAAGCCACCTGCCTCTTCACACTTCTTCGTGATGGTTTTCTTCCTTGACTAGAAGAGGGTTTTGCATAGGAAATTTTGTTTGCTCCCCTTCTCTTGGAGTCTCCCTGTTTGTCTGCCCATCTCTCACCTGTCCATCTGTCCATTTCTCTACCCACTCATTCTTCTGACTTGTTCCAAGAAGCACTTCAGGCAGCTTACAGAAGAACAGATACCAAATAAACAGGTGAGAAAATGGGGCCAAGTTCACAAATTGAGGCTCGGAGTTGAGCCTGTGTGAGAGTTGCAGGCGTGAGACACACGCCTCTGCCTTGTGACTTATAAGATAGACAGCATCAATGTGCCTGAGGCTCCCAGCACACACAGGGAAGCAGGGTTTGTGGGAGATGCTCACTGGCTGTGAAATAAATAAGTGGCTTAGGAGAAGCCCAGACTTTCCAAATACTAAGACTTAGGAGAATATTTTGAGTGTCTTCCAAAATCTGAGTATTGCATCTTTTCTTTTTCAAAGTTTTATGTATAGTTGGTTAACATTCTATACCTGGAAATTTCTCCAAAACTGCTGCCCACGTGAGTCCCATGACTCGGGAATGGGGTGGTTCTGCTCATTGACGGGTGTTGGCCAGAAACGGAAAATGACAGCCTCAAAGGAGCCTGGGATTAAGCAGTTATGTTTTGTCAGTGCTGTAGATTTCAGAAAATGCTTTTACCGTTTCTCTCCATCTGAGGAAGCAGCGTGCTCTCTTCCCAGCATCAGGAGTTCAGGGTCTCGGGATGGTGGGGGCTGACTGCACTGCCGTAAAGACAGCTGAGCTAGTCACTGCATGTGTGGTGCTTTCACGTAGTGCATTTCATGTTTTTTAAAAGGTTTCAACATGTAGTTAATTAACTGAGTTAATTAACATTTAATAAATATGAGGCTTTTTTGAAAAGACAGTTATAGGCAGAATATAAGTTGTGAACACTTTAAAAATGGCTTCATTACTGAAATTTCAGTAAGGAAGATTCAGTTTATCTTATTTACGCCTCTCTTTAAAAGTAACAAAGAAACAAGACAGAAAAAGCAGAGGATTACTTCTGTTCTTCCTCTCGGCTTGCAGGTGCCCTCACCTCCAGTGGCATCCATCCAGACACCAGCACTGACACTGGCCGTGCTCAGAAATGCCTCAGCCCTGAAGACACAACTGACAAATGGAAGGGAGCCGCGTCCTGTTACAGCGGGTGCTCTCACTTTGTGGGTCCTTATGTAACTGCGTGGTGTTATTCAGGATCGCCCTTTCTACACTGTGTGACGGTGCTGCGGTGTCTCCTAGTTATTTGTTTCTGTAACTACTCATGTATTTTTTCCAATGTGTGGTACTAGACATCTAAAAATGCATTTTTCAGATGAAAAATAATGTGTATTTAATATAAAAGTCTGAAAAAAGAGTCAAAAGGGTCTATCCTGTTCCCAGTATTCAAAGATAATAATTAACACTTTAACATCTATTTTCTGTTCTTTTCATCAGTGTGTATCAGCTCTGTCATAAAAACCAGCGAGCACTGTGTGCCTGTTTACTGTGTGGAGACCTCCATTTTCCATTCGGCTTATTACACATTTTTCTACAATATTCTATCTCCCCTGGCATGATTTTTAATGACTAGTATAGCATTCTGTCTTGTGGAGTCCTCGTCCATTTTACTTTGGACTTAAATAAACTTTTAAATTCCAAGTATACTTAACTGAAATTCTGAAAAGAGATCTGTTGTGGTACCGAAAGTCCCCTACATCCCTTCCCCTTTTTTCCTGAGAGTAAAAACTGCTGACAATGTGGAGTATATATTTCATGACCTTTATGCCTTTGTCATATATATATACACACATACATACACGTATATGAGAAATCTATGTATATGTGTGTGTATATATGCTTTATTGAAAAATAAGGCCATACTATATGTTTTCTGTAGCTCGGTTTATTCACTAACGTATATATCATAGACCTCCTCCCACTCCAGACTCACCCGGTCCTTTCAGATAGAGTAAAGGGGTCTCCTGATGTGCAGGTTTGGTCTCTTGTGTAACGACACCTTTCGTGGGAGAGTACTGTGGACAAGGCCTTGGACCACGCTGAAACGCTGCAACTTTAGTGCCCACAGATCTCCGTGATTTACCGCATCATTGTCTTGATGGTGAACACTTAAGTTTTCTCCATTTTCCACTGTCAGAAAGGGTGTTTGACTGGCATCCTTCTTGTACAAACATTCCTGTGATCTTGTATGAGTATTCCTTTAGCTAAGGTTTCTGGAAATTTAGTCCTTGGGTGTGACAACTTCATACATCACAGGATGCTTTCAAGTGAATCTTGAAATTCCTTCTCCTGTGGGGAATGAAAAGATGTAGAATAACTTATGTAACCAATTCTCTATCGCTGGATATGATTTCACTTCAGCATTTCTTCCCACCATTGTAAACAGTGCTGTGCAAATGTTCTGATGAGTACATCTTTTTGAACTGATTTTTTCTAAATGTAACGATTCCTAAAAGTGGAGTTCAGCCTGTGTGCACACACGTTTTTCAGAGTTTACATATCCATTGACATGTCATCCTCCAAAAGATCGCTCACAGTTTGTTGTCTCAAAGATGGACACTAGCTATAATATCTTTTAAACATATTTGCCAATATGACGAGCAAAATGATTTTCATTATTTTAGTTTGCACTTGATGACCAGTGAGGTTTTGAGCATTTTTCACTCACTAGCCATCTGACTTTTAAAAAGTGAATGATCCCTTTTGTCCTTTGCAAACATTTAAGTGTTGGAGCTTCTTGCTGCTTTGTGACAGCTCAAAGTGTATTATGAACATTAACCCCTTGTCTTCATCAACATGTATCAGAGAGCTTTTACTTGTCATTTCTTGCCTTTCATTTTGTTCAGTAGGTTCATTATTGTTGTGGCCCAAAATAATCTTAAGATAGTAAATGTCTTCTTTTTGGGTTTTATTCTTAGAAATGCTTTCTTATAATGGTATAAATTTCTTCTGTAGGTTTTTTTAATCTCTAAGATGGAGATGATAATGGTACTTGTTACAGTGAGGAGAAGCTGAGTTGATATGAGCAAAGAGTTGTATTTGCTCTTATTAGTACTTTCTAATATTTACATCATTTTCTGTAATTTTTCTTGTGGTCATTTTGACGGGAATAGAATTTGTTTTTTCCAGGTATTCTCTGATTGTAACAAGACAATTATTAAATTCATACTTTGCTTTTTAATTTGAAATCCCACCTGTAAAAAATACTTATGTATACTAGAGTCTCTTTTTGAGCTCATGATTTATTTCTGTCAATCTTACTTTCTTACTCTAGCACTATATCTTACATATTGTAAAAATTTATTTAATATATTACAGTGCGAATTTTTTGATTCTTTTTTCGATCCCTAAATTTCTTGGCTTGTATTATGAATTTATTATTCCTGAAGAATTCTAATATAATTTTTTCAAGTTAAAAAAAAACAGATAAGTGTTGTCATGGGATTTTTTAGTAATTTTGAATTATCTTTAGGAGAACGTACATCTTTAAAACTGCTTTCCTCCATACAAAAGGTTGATGTCTCTACTTTCACACTTTTACTTTACCCCTCAGTACAGTCCTGTACTTTCTCCATGTACAACATTGGCATTGTTTTTGAGTTTATTCCAGATTATTGTTGATGTTTTTGTTAATTTTTTAAGTGAGAAATTTTTGCTATTATATTTTTTAACTGTTAAAACTGACACCTAGGAAGGCAGATTCGGTTTGTAAATACTCACTTTGTAACTTCTCATTTAAAATTGTAAGTATTAAGTACTTGTTACAGAATCCTTTCTTTTCTGTTTTTAAAAATTTGTTTCCAAGATTCTCAAAATGGTCATAGCTAAGTAGTATAGGTGGGGAGACAGATGGAGAGAGGTAGTGTGGCTCATGTACAAACTGTGAGCACTTTCATGGCTGCCTTTATGCTGGAAAAGCTGATAAACAGTCCAGCTTAAACCAGGGTGGCTTTGTATGCACTTGAAAGCCAGCTTTCCTGCCTGTATGGTGAAGCCTGGTAGGCGTGGCAGGTAGATGATCAAGGTCGAATGGAGGTTATTGGCTGCACAGAGCACTGTGTCTGAGAATTGGAGACCATCGCCATGGGAAATGCTTGGTGCCAGGAACAATGCAGAGGAGCTGGGGAACCTTGTGTTAAGGATTTTCCAGCCCTGGGAGTGGGAATATCAGACTCTGCATTCAGATCTGAGTTTGAATTCATCCTCTTTAGTTTTCTTGTCCTCTGACTTTTGTCAAGCTATATACCGTCTTTCACTTCCTGTTTTCTTGTCTCTCAAATTAGGAGAATTACATCCTGCTGCTAGAGTGTTTGATCAGGTTAAATAATTTGTGTCTATAAGATGTCACATACAGTCACAAGCTCAGTGAGAAATGGGCTGTCGCCTGTTCTTCTGCAGCTCAGTGCTTGACAAGACATGGGGGAAAGCCAGTCCCTAATTTGTGTGTGATGCAAGTAGGAACAAAATTAATGTCTTGCCTTTCCCTAGCAGTATACTTACAGCTTTGCTTCATTTACTTCTTTCCTTCTTTCCTTTCCCCTTTCCCATCCTCCACCAAAAGAGCCTCTCAGAAAAATAGATTCAAATTACTTTAAAGGTTGGCTCATCCTCATGAAATGATAGTATCATAAAAAAAACTGTGCAAATCCCAGAATATATTTTATATGATTTACACACACACATGTGCGTGCAAACACACACACACACAAAATCAGTCTACCTCCCACTTGCAGAGGGAGAAGGTCCACTTTTTCTGAGTTTTCATTCACAGAGAGTGAGAACAATGTCTCTTACACAGAATTTCACCAGGCTTCGTGCATGGTGTTTTTAATTGAATTTCTGTTTGTGGCCATAGATATAGTCTCCTAATAGAAGAGAGAAAGTGGAGACATAGACATTCCGCTGAGATATTGGTGTCATCATATTTTAGTTGTAAAGGACTTAAGACAGCATAGAGTCGCAACATTTTATGGGTGAGAATCCATGATGTTGTAACTTAGACAAGAACCTGGGTCTTCTGCCATCTTGTCCACGCGGGTGAAGAGGCAACTGGGCAGGGGATAGTAGGGATCCTTCCTGTTTCACTTCCATGTTCTTGCTAGTTTTCATTTCAGCTGCCTTTAGTTTATGTTCATGAGGCCACTCATGGGAAGGTCACTCTGTCCTGATAGATTGAGTTTCTTATCAGCGAAAAGCTCTGGACCCACTCATATTTCCCAGAGTTTTCTACTGACTTCCTGACACTTTATATAATTGAGACCTAAGAAACTACTGAATATAAAATCCTTATTGTTATCGTTTCCCCTCGAGTTCCATAGGAATGAGGTGCTGTCTCAGGCTGTCTAAAGCCAGATCTGAACAAAGATAGGGTGATGGGCTGTGCTGCTGGACCTACACAGTCGAAGGGGATTTTCACCTTAGCTTTATAATCAGGCAGATTAGTTCAAATCTTGCCTTTACCAATTATTATCTTTGTGTCTTGGGGGAGAAACTGTACTTTTTTGTGTCCAAATTTGTTTATCTGTAAATAAGTTCAGTATTTATTTTAAGGTTTCTGTTTTAGAATTGAATGAGCTAATTCATTCATTTATACCTAAAATAGCGATCGCATGGTTCTATGCTGGTGCCTTGGTAGTTGATTACTAAGGGAATCGGCAGTGAGAATGGGGGTGGGGGACCCCTGGATAATAGAGCTTATATTCCAGGATATGCTTGTAAAAGACTGGATGTGCAGTAGATTTTTAGTAAATATCTACTCCTTTCCTAATCTGCATTGATTGTTTATATATCTTTATACAAATATATTAACAATTTTTATTGCAATTTAAATATTTTTGTAGTATTTACATTATGTAGCTATAAAAATACATGAAATAAAATGATTTGACTTTTATTTTCTTTTCAATAAGCAAAACAAAATAAAATAGAAAAGAAAAAAGTCTTGAGGGAGTAGAAATTATTTTATTTCTGTGGAATCAATTCCGTATAATAGGTCTTTGTCATGTTGTTAAACAGCATATAAAATTGATAGGTTGTGACATACTGGAAATGAGGAAACAGTGGAGACATACTACCTCTAATGCAGTCATTTTGTTACCAAGTCCAAACTCGTTCTGCTTGCTGCATGACAGGCCAATAAATGGGGAGATGTGATGTTGGAGTAAGGAATAGTGACTTCATTTGAAAATCTGGCAGACCCAGAAAATGGCATATTGATATCCAGTAGAACTCTCTTCCCCAAAGCAGAATTCAGTCTCCTTTTATACTAAAAAGCGGCGGGGATGTGGTTGGTTGTTGCAAACTTCTCGCTGTACGAATTGTTTGTCCTTGGAATCCTTTGTTCCTGCAGCTGTCCATGGTGGGTCAAATTAAGGTGCCCCCGTAAAACCTCCAAATAAAAGAAAGGTTATTATCTATTTTGCAACTTGCCATCTGTACATAAGTGTAGAAGAGCTAATATCCTTAAAGATCAGAGCCCGGAGAATAGGCTGTCCTGGATATTTCAGGCTAAAGGCAACTTTTTTTTACAAAAGGTGCAGAGATAGCAAGTCGGAGCCTAGAAAACAAGGTACAGGTTTAAAGCCAAACGAACACATCTAACATGGAGTCAAATTTGTTCTTTTCTTTTACAATTTCTTTTTCTAACTCATAAATAATTTTAGTAAGAAACATGAGAAATTTTTTTTATTTTTGCTTCTTAATAACGGATTACAACTACACTTTAGTGAGCAGGGATGCTGTGCGTGCCTTGGGGTCACAGCAAACTCTTGTTGGGGGTGGTCGACCCTGTAACATACCTGATGTCCCGTGAGTGTTGGTGAGGGTCCCCCTAACCAGGGGCTCTCTTCAGGAACCACCATATGGGCATTGACCTCTGGAGACCTCTTTTTCAGCTGCAGGAAATTTTTTCAGATTTTGTGATGGAAAAATCTCTCCAGCTGCAGATAATCAGGGAATAAAGGAAGAGGAAAAGGGCTTGAAGTAGAGTAGAAGAGAAGGATAGAATATCAGGGAGCGTGGGGGCTTGGCAGCGGGGCCTCGGGAGAGAGAGGAGCAGAGGTGTGAAGGGTCCCGGCTACGGAACTAGCTCCTGCACCTTTCCCCGCACCCAAGCCACACAGATTTTAATTGGGCCCAGGACTCCCTCCTGTCTGGATGTCACCCTGGGCAGAACTTTGAGAATCGAAGCTAAGGGGTGGTCAACACTCACCTAGGGGGTCACTGAGGACTTTGCTCAAGTCCACATTGACTTTTCCAGTCATGTGCCTTCACCTGTTCTTTATCTCAGGATCTGAGAAGCAGGAGCAAGGAACTCATGGAGAGATCCAGGAAGATATCTGACTGTGTTAAGAGACGACAGTCACAGTGACACGTGGAGCGAAGACACTTGCAGTAAAGTAAAATAACTTCACAACTATTGCATCAGAGCTGCAAGTGTGAGAGAACCTAAGCCTGTCTCAGAGTGCAGGGGACAAGAGAAAAGGAATGGTAAAATTAACACTGACATTTGAAATTTTGTTAAAAAGAATGCTACTGTTAATTGTATCACTTGAATGTATGCAGGTGTTTTTCTATGAGCTTTCATAGGTTCACAAAACCCCACCAGCCACTCTTGCTCCCATCTGGTGTGGGCTTTCTCAAGCACAGTGCCCTTCCTGCTTGGGTGGGCCACGCTGCTGGTCCTCGCCTGGGGCCGCACTGCTACAGGACACTGAGTCCCCGAGGCACGACCTGGGATACATGACAGGAACATCTCTGCTCTTGGCTGAGGGCCTCCGTTTCCCCCTGCAGTGTAAGAATGCCGGTGACTCAGTTAGAAGCATGCATCCAAGCCATCCTTCCGTGTCATCACCATCTAGAAGCGGTGCCTGAATATTCTGAATTTCTGCAGAATGTTGTTTACAATCACCTTGAACAAGTGAGTGTGTGTCCTCTTTCAAGTGGAGGAATTACTGCCGTTTTCCTGGAACTTACTCACCAGTAGTCCATCTGATTTTTCTGTGCTAGGATTCAGTATGGCCTGCTAATAACTCTGCAGTCAGATCTTGAAACCCTGATGAAGAGGATTATTTATTTTCTTTCCTTATATGATAGTATTTTACTTTCAAAATTCTGAGTTTTCTGTTCTTGGAGGAATTTTTTTGGGGTTTGGAGAAACAACTTTGCTCTTACCATCTTTGTGACCTGTTGCTATATGCGTCTCACCCGTCTTCTGTCACTTGTGAGGCAGTTCCATTTGTGACCCTGTCCGGGTTATTCATGTTATAAAACATAAAATCTGTAAAAGTACAGAACCCTTTTACTCCGAAGACATTCCACAAATACTCCTTTAATCTGGGTGTGGTTTTAACAAGACACAAACATTAGAACATATACTTGCAGGTTGCCAGTGCAAAATCCCCAAATGAATAGTCTAGCTCAACATCTAAAATCTTTCTTATCTACCTTGGATATGTATGGATAAGTGAAGCAATTTGCTAAGAACCCAAGACCAGGTTTAGGATACAGGCTGATGTAGCTCAGCGGGTCCTCCCAAGCTGATGCTCTGCCAGAGAGTGGGGTTGAGGGGAGAGGGCGTGCCCTGCCCTCCATGAGCTGACAGTTTCATGGCAAACACCTTCACAAGGTGAAGACATTGGAGTTTCTTCTATGAACAGTGGGTCTGAAAAGAGCCCAAAAAGCATGGGAGTGACACAATCCCATTTGTCTCAAGTAGGGGAGAATGGCTGTGGGGCCACTTGGGAGACTCGTGAGTCCAGGTGGGCAGTGTTGGTGGCTTCCACTTGAGCGGTAGGATAGTGGGTAAAAGCAAACAGATTGAAGGCATGTTTAGATGGTAAAAAGAAAGATTTAAAGCTGTCTGTGAAGGTAGGATGGAGTAAGGCCCAGGTTTCTGGGTGGATTAATGAGTTAAATGATGGTCCTGCTGTGTTCTGAGGAGGGAAAGCTGCAGAGGGATTTCTGGGGGAAAACTGATGAGTTCAGCTGTGGGTAAAGTGAAAGGTTGTTAGATGTGTGGTCTGGGATCTCAGGTGAGAGCCAGTAGTGAGTAGGGAGAGGGGAGAGAGACTTTCAAATCATTTTATCTTGTGAACATACATATAAGGATGAGTAATGACACACTTAACCCCTCTATATTCTGTATTTAAAACCCAGTAACATTTTGCTATATTGGTTGCAGGGGTTCTTAATTTTTTAATACAAATAAAATAAATAGAAACAAAATAGTGGAGTTAATGAATATCTTAGAGTTGATGTGTGTCCTTGTATGTATTTTGATTTCTCATCTTTATAAACATAATCTACAAAAAGTTAACTTGCTTAGAATAAGAGTTAAACACAGGGACATGACACACTCTGTTGGGGGTTGAAGGTGATATCTTTGGCAAATTATATAGCCTCTCTTTGCCTTTGTTGCATCTTCTGTGAATGCCCCCGTGCCCCTCATCACAGCTGATTTCCTAGACTAGAAGTTGGGAGGGAGGCTGCTGAAGGGAGTAAGAGGTGGCAACTTCTAGGAACAAAGAAGACAAAGACAAAAACAGATTAAAGCCGAGAAACTGAGTCCTAATACCCTCAAAGGATAAATAATCCCGCAGTGTTTTGAGCCACTTATCGTAAGGGAAACAAAATCACGTGGATCCAAATCTCTTGAGCATATGTATATTGTGGGTGGGAGGGTATCATCAGAAAAGGGTTGAGAAGAGGCTTTTTGGTTTCCCTTAACGTTTTCAGTAAGAATGGGGTGCAGAAGCAAAAACCACCCGCTACACAGTAGAAGGTGTTGTTTTGTGCGAAACTGACCAAAGTTTGGAAACCAGTCATCAGTGGTGCTGGGAAATGAAGAGGCTACTGGATTGGGTGGGGCACTTGCTGTGACTTCCAGGTGACCTACTGGCTGGGGTCTGTGAGGCGGGCAGTAGGTTTGCAGTGTGACCTGGGCATAATCCCTGGCTCTGAGGCTGCTGGTCTGACTAGCAGACCTGGGCAGATGCAGTCCTATTGGGGCATCTCGCGATGTGGCCTGGGACACCTGCCATGCTGAGGGCGAGAGGAGGGATCCCCTAAGGGGGTGTCCCTGTGAAGAGTAGAAACGTCCTCCTGCAGGGGAGGAAGAGCCTCTGAGCAGCGGGCCGGATGCACAGGCAAGAGTAGCCTGAGCACGGAGATTTCGGGGACCTGGAAGTCATAAAGTGGCCCGAACAGCCTTGTTCCTGAGAAACTGGAGGGAAAAGATGCTGCAAATGCAGGCTAATTTCAGACCCTGTGGTGGGTCATGAGTGATAGGAAAGAACTGGTCAGGCAGGCACGAAAGAACCCTGTGGTTGTCCCAGTTGGGGCGTCACACCAGAGGGAGGAGCAGAGTTATAGACTTTGTCACTTTTTATCTGTGTGACTTTGAACAATAACACCCCACCTCTCTCTATATATATCTTCATCTGTAAAGTGACAGAGTGACAACTCGTGTCATCAGAAGGCTTAGTTTAGCTCTGATCCTCATTGTCCAGTCCTGTCAGTGCTGCCCTGCAAGGTTCTGCAGTGGGTGCTCTTACCCTGAGATGGGAGGGCGTAGAAGGGCATTGTAGCACCCGAGGGCAGGAAAGGGTTGCTTTAAAAGCAGACATGTAGCCTCCTGCAGCTGCAGACCTACAGGCAGTTTGGTTTATGGTCGTGGAGAGGACTTTGGAGGTCTTAGCATCGCCTTAAGACTTGTTTTCCCTTGGGGACCTGATTTGCCTTTGCAGATTAATGTTGAAGATTTGGGCTTCTGGCAAAGCTGTTTTCAGTGATGGGTATATATGTAACATATAGTATAAAATGAAAGGTTTTATTTAATATTTGGGACTTTGTAGCTGTAGGGAACAGCTCTGTTGGCCTGGTTTCCACGGAGGACACTAGCAGTCGTCAGAGCGTGCGGGAGGGCAGGCAGCCTGTAGTGCTGCTGCGGGGGTTCTCCCCAGCAGGACGCTCTGCTGAGTTGACTCTTCTCTGAGTTTGGTTGCCAGAGGAGCAGACAGCAAAGTAATGAGTTCTGGTGGGATTGTATAATGACAGGAAGAAAGAGGGAGCCGTAGTTCTTAGGGACTACTACACTCTTTTGGTTCCTGATCCAGTGTGTCCCATTACACAATTGATGAGTTGTGTCTATTCTGGGACTTGATTGAAATAAACGTGCAGCCTGAATATTAAGAGTTATGTTTTATTTGTCAGAAGGACTCGAGCCAGGATGACCGCCTCTCAGAACACTCTGAGGGACTGCTCGCAAGAGTAGGGGAGAAGCTAGGATTATATAGGAGCTTTACAACAAAGACCAGTTAGTCAGAACAATAAAACATTGCTTGTTATCTAAAGAAAGCCAGGTATCTCAAGTTCATGAATTTAATGCTTTTCAATATATGGGAGGAAGCCAACATTTGGGCTGACTGAATATATACTTTAGACAAGCACCTAGCTATCTAGGGCCAGTAATCTTCCTTTCTTATTCTGAGTCTGCTCAGAGGGCACCATTGTGAATGGCTGCAGGCCCGTCTTCACTGGGGGGTGGCGGCAGCCGCTGATGACTTGTTTTCAGCATTCTTTGTTTAGTGACATGGTTGCAATATTTTCATTCAATTTGTAGTGTTTTCATTCACAGAAAATTATGGTATTACCCTGATTATGGATAATCTGGAAGCTTGGAATGGAACCGAGATGGAATTACTGCAGGTAACTTCTACTTTAATAAGCCATGTGTAAACATGAACACGGAGGAAGCATACAAAAGGATTCAGTGGTGAATGGGAAGGGTTTCTGCACGTTACAGGAGAAGGCAAGGCAGAATTCTTCTTCTTTGTGGGCAGGTATGTGAGTCCAACTTTCCTTTCTGAAGTGCTTTCTGAGAACTGTTTATGGTAATGAACCAACATTGACAAACGGTGACACACATTACATTTAAGAGCTGGCTGGCTTCAACTTGGGTATTGGACAGGTGGAATTCATAGGCAGTGGTCAGGTGGATGGGACAGAGATGGAGCCCAGGCCTGGGCCCATATTCAGGTTGAAATCGCCATTTACTCACCATAGCGCCTTGGACTTGAATGTAACCTCTCTTAAACTGATGGTGAGTCTGTGAAATGGGCATGATAATATTCGTTACTTCCTGGGCTTGTTGTAAGTTCTGAAGATTATTATAGCACACATGAAGCACTTAACACACTGACACTTAGCAGTGTACACTTTGTTCGACCACCACGCTTGGTGTGTGTCAGAGCCTTAAAGGCAGCATGTGTCTGTTTAGGATGCACTGGTAGCCCCTTGGCTAGTTTGTGAATTTGGTGATTTCCTTTAATACTTGTAACTCTGTGTGCCATGGGCAGTTATTTTTATGGACAGATGAGGAATCTCAGGGTAAAAAAGACTGTGTAATTTGCCCAAAGTCAGACCATAATTTTGTGTGCAGGGGCCTCGGTTCAGCATGGGCTCCTGGGCCTTCTGCTCTCTCCGTTCAGCACCAGAGCCAGATGTGGGCTCGGCTGATTCCCAGCCCAGAATATCCGGCAGGCCACAAGACACACCTGGTCCTGTGCTGCTTGAGCAAAATCTCCGGAGTAGAGGCAGTTACAAAAGGGATAAACATAAAAACAGACGACAGCAAATTGTGATCAGCTCTGAGAAGGAAAGGAACACGTCTGGCCGTGCAGAGCTGGGAGCTTTCCCGTCGGGGCTGTTCTGGGGGCGCTCATCTCAGCTAAAC
The DNA here is from genome assembly GCF_048564905.1 of Vicugna pacos. NCBI lineage: Eukaryota > Metazoa > Chordata > Mammalia > Artiodactyla > Camelidae > Vicugna > Vicugna pacos. Next base: position 76,954,988 of record NW_027328741.1, on the reverse strand, counting down.
AAGCTGTGCTGCTGCACCAAGGCAGGAAGGCAGGGCGCGTGTGGCCAGGTAGACAGGGCCTCGTTGATCGTACTCATTCCCTATTAAGTGGCAGGTGTCACAGGCACTTAACTAATAAACAGATGTTGGCCAGAATCATCACGCATTTTGCTTCGTAGTTTTATTGGAGCCAACTTTGAGAGGAGGTCATTGAAGCTGGGGAGTTTGCTGCATGCCCGTGATTACCATGGAAATACCCCCACTGGTCTTTCAACCTAGACTGGTGTGGCTGTCATGTCCCAGCCCTGTGAATGGCATCGTGCAGCTTCTCCCAAGTGGCCCAAATGACTGACATTGATATGCTTAATTCGTAGGAAATGGTATGTGGCAATAAGAGAAAAAGGTAGTAAGAAATTGGAAAACTAGAAAATAACCAATTCTTCCCCTGCTGGGGGACCGTACCCTGTGTCTCTCACCCCACTCACTGCCTGTCACCTCCTCCCTGCCGACTCCGTGTTCAGAAGCCACTCTGAGCCTTTGAAGAACATTTTGCCTCATGACACTGTTGACTAGGACCTGCGACCTCTCTGTCCCTGGTTAACTCTCTCTTCAAAGCCATTTAAATTTCTTGCAGGCTCCTCCACTCAAATGTAAGAATAGCCCCTTTAAACTTCTTGATGCAGCTCCTTAATGAAGATCTTGGGAAGGAAACCTAGCCAAAACCTGGGAGGTATTCACAGAGTGAATGTAACCTGAGCATTTTTTGACGTTCAGAATCAGAGCGGTGGGAGACACAGGAAGGCCTTTTTAAGTTAGAAAGTGGAAAGAGAAAGGACTCAGGATGTTTGAGACTGAAACATCTTGGTCCCAGCCAGCAAGGCACCTGCGTTCAGGATGGTGTGTGGGGAGTGCAGAGTTCTCAAAAAGAAAGAAGTGGTGGGATGGCAGGGAGGACATTTAGGTACTTAACTGGGGAAGGAAAAAGTTGGCTGAACAATTCATGGTTGAACAAGAGGATTGTGACATGATGTGCTTGTATTTTGGAGAGAAGGGTTTTGTGGAGCCAGGCCTAAGGAGAAATCTCTCTGACTGGGGAGTCAGCACAACAAAAAAACACAGAGAACCAGGCAGACCCCATGGCCCCTGATGGGGGAGAGGCTGCCCACCAATTGGAGACCTGGAGGCTGCTTCTGTCCCTTAGCTGGGGTCTCAGACCTCACTTCACATCCCAGTCCTGTTGATACAAGAAAAAATATGTGGGGCATGAGAAGGGCTGTGTCCCAGGCTTCCGTTGAGCCCCTGGGATGTGCCCCACCAGATTTTGTTCCTTGGCTTCATGCAGTAAAGAATTCAAGAACAAGCCAGTGTTGAGTAAAGGTAGATTTATTCAGAGAGATACATTGACAGGCATGAGAAACGTCACGAAGTATGGGGGTTTGATGCTCAGATTAAAAGTAGGCACACACTCCACAGAAATAGTGTGGGCCTTCTCTGAAGAGGTAGAGAGAGGGGTTCCTGGGATGTGGCTCTGTGTTGCTCCTTTTCTTGGGCTTCGTGGTTTCATATGCTAATAAGTAGAAGGACCAGCCTTAGGGCAAGGGGCTGGGATTCCAGGGAGTTGGCCATTTTCCACCCTTTGACCTTTTGTGGCTAGCCTTGTGACTGCCATGGTGCCTGGGGCCGTGTTATTCACCATGTTACTATTACAATGGGTGTATAATGAAGCTCAGGATCTACTAGAAGTTAAATCTCTTCATCCTGAGCCTCAAGACCTATTGGGGGTTGAATTCTTCACCATTTTGATGTTAATTGCTGTGGTCTTTCTTGAATGGCTTGCTCTGCCCCCTTCCATCCTGTCTCACTGTGATGACACAGAGAGAGCAAAGGCCGGACCCTGCGTGTGTTCCTGCATTTAACAGCGGGAGATGTGGGGTGGGCTGAGGATGACTCTGAGTGGTGAGAAATATGTTTCAGATTTTCCCACATGAGACATGGGGACCTGCCAGCAGCCATCGCAGATTTATCTCACGGGCATTATCGCTTGTGTTGTTACGGAAACAACAGGCCAGCCAAGAAATAAGCAGCACTCAGAGGGTGGGAGTACTGAGATTTATTATGCCAGCGGGCTCAGAGGGGCTTCTGTTCCCAAGCCCTGAGCACATCCAAGACGTGCACATGAGGTTTTATAGGGTTAATTACAAGTATGGGGCTTTTAGCCAATAAGGCTCAAACAACAAAAAGCAAGGAATCAGTACACTGAAGCTTATCAATTTGGAACAGATCCCGTTACTGACAATTGTTGACCTTGGATTTACGAGTTAGCTTGTTAGCCCAGTAAACTGACACTGAACTTCAGATTTACGAGTTAGCCCAGCAAAACTTAGATCAGTAAACCGACACTTATCACACTTAGATTTGTGACTTAGCTTGTTAGCCCAGCTGGGGTTTTTGTTCACAGTGTCACTCATCTTTTCTATTTTCCTTTTATTTTTAAAGTATTTAATCCAAATTTAATATCAGGATTTTTTTGGAAAGAAATTTCTCTTTCTTTTCTTTGGGGCTCTTTTGGGGGGTAGGTAATTAGGTATATTTATCTGTTAGTGGAGGCCCTGGGGCTTGAACCCAGGACCCTGTGCACACTAAGCACACGCTCTACCACCTGCCCCATCATCTTTTTCTTTTTGCTTTAGCTGCCAAGAATCTTACAGCTGAATTTCTAGTCGGCCTTTAACACTTGCCCTGACTTCATGGAATCCATTTTTATGAGTTTACCTCCCCCTGGTTTCATTTAAGTATTGAATCTCCATTTTCTCTTCACTCTCAGTTTTGCCTTTTTGTTGTTATGGTTGTTAAGCTGTGTTTAAAAAATTGTTTAATTTCTCTTTTAGCAGGAGGCTGAAGTAAATAAATATGTAAACAAACATCACACTTAAATGCTTTTATATATTCTAAGCTGTTTAGTAGTTAATTAAAAACCAAATTGAATATTAAAGGGATAACATTTTTAAATTATTTTTTAATTTTTTATAAAGACATAGCTGATTTAAAATATATGTTTCAGGTGTACAATAGATGCTCCATTTATAGTTACTCTAAAACATTGTCTGTATTCCCTGTGTTGTAAGATACATCCCTCTAGAGTGTTTACATTACATGTTGCAGTTTGTATAAGAAAGTTGGGTAACGCAGAGTCTGGGACGTGGCTGTGGCTGACCCAGGTTCACGCAAACCCTGCCTGTCAAAGCTCAGGCTTTCACTCCTGTCTGCAGGGGAGCGAGTGGAGGCAGCTCTCATCAGCGCTGGCACCACACTCTGAGTGGCAGTGACAGCAGTGACTGTGTGTGGACGTGAAAATTGTTGTTCCAAGAGTTTTACATGCTTTTCTGCATTTAATAATTAAAGCCCTCCTGTGAGGAAGGGTTTTAAGTTTTTAATGAATAATACATTTTATTTTGATATTGATAGACTTCAAAACTCCGGAAAATTTACAGGAGTAGTACAATAAATGCTTAGATACAGTTCACCCTAAAGGGCACTATTTGCCCTTTTGTGACGGGCTTATTTTAGCATAAATTTTCAAAGTTCATTCATATTGTAGCCTGAATCAGTACATTATTCTTTTTGTTTGATAATATCCTTTTCCTTTTTTTTTCGTTTTTGTTCTATTTAAAAATATTTTCATTGAAGTCTAGTCAGTTTATAGTGTTGCGTCAGTTTCTTGTGTACAGCACAAAACTTCAGTTAAATAGGAACATACCTGCATTCATTTTCATATTCTTTTTAAACATAAGTTACTATAAGTTATTAAATATATTCTCCTGTGCTATACAGTATATACTTGCTGTTTATTGTATACATACTCAGCATCTGCAAATCTTGAACTCCCAATTTATTCATTCCACACCCTCTCCCCTCTGGTAACCATAGTTTGGTTTCTATGTCTCTGTGTCTGTTTCTGTTCTGTAGATAAGTTTATCTTTTTGTTCCTTTTTTTTGTTTTTTTTTTTTTTTGTTTTAGATTCCACATGTGAGCGATCTCATATGGTATTTTTCTTTCTCTTTCTGGCTTATTTCACTTAGAATGTCATTCTCCTGGTCCATTCATATTGCTGCAAATGGCATTATTTTATTATTATTTTATTGCTGAATAGTAGTCTATTGGACATATATACTACAACCTCTTTATCCAGTCATCTGTCAGTGGACATTTAGGTTGTTTCCATGTCTTGATATTGTAAATAATGCTGCTGTGAACATTGGGGTGAAAGTGTCTTTTTGAATTACGTTTCCTTACGGATATATGCCCTGGAGTGGGATTGCTGTGTCATCTGGGCCCCCAAGGTTTTGTCTTTTGAGGAACCTCTATACAGTTTTCCACAATGGCTCCACCAAACTGCATTCCCACCACAGTGTAGGAGTGTTCCCAATTCTCCACAGCCTCTCCAGCATTTAGTGTCTATGAACTTCTGAATGGTGGCTATTCTGACTGGTGAAAGGTGATACTTGTTTGCAGTTTTGATTTGCATTTCTCTGATAATGATATTGAGCATTTTTTCATGTGCCTATTGGCCATTTGTATGTCTTCATTGGAGAAATGTTTCTTTAGGTCTTCTGCCCATTTTTGGATTGAATTGTTTGTTTTTCTTTTTTATCAAGTGTAAAAGCTGTTTACATATTCTGGGAATTAAGCCCTTGTCACTTTCATTTAATGCAACTATTTTCTCCCACTCCATAGGTTGTCTTTTTGCTTTAATTTTTGTTTTCTTTTCTGTGCAAAAGCTTGTAAGTTTAATTAGAACCCACTTGTATATTTTTGCTTGTATTTCTATTGCTTGAGTAGACTGCTCTTGGAAAATATTGTTGAGATATATGTCAGATGTTTTGCCTATGTCTTCTTCTAAGAGGTTTATAGTGTCTTGTCTACAATTTTAAGTCTTTAAGCCATTTTGAATTCATTTTTTTGTATGTTGTGAGGGGGTAGTCTAACTTCATTGATTTACATGCAGCCGTGCAGTTTTCCCTGCACCATTTGCTGAAGAGGCTGTCTTTGCTCCATTGTATGTTCTCACCTCCTTTGTCAAAGATTCAATTACCAAAAGTTTGTGGGACTATTCTTGGTAATTTTGTTTATCCATTCATTGATGGATGGATATTTTTAGTGACTTTTAGCTACTCTGAATGATACTGCTATGAATATTGATGTGCAAGTTTTTGTGAGAATACATTTCCATTCTGTTGGCTGTACAGTTGGCCCACCATATCTGTAGTTTCCACTTCATGGATCCAGATGGCTGATTGCAAAGGGACTTGATCATCCTTGGATTATGGTATCCAGGGTGGGGGGTTCCTGAAACCAACCCCCCGAGGACACTGAAGGATGACTCTACATGTAGGAGTGGAATTGCTCAGCCACATAACTCTAACCTTTTGAGGAAACATCGGGCTCTTCCAAAGAAGCTGCACCATTGCCCCTTTCCAACGGCAGCATATTGAGGGTATCCATTTCTCTGCCTCCTGACTGACACTTGTTATTGTCCATGTTTTGATTATAACCATCCTAGTGAGTTTAAAATGAGATCTCATTTTGATTTTGATTTCGCTAGTGATGCTGACCATCTTTTCAGATGCTTATTGGCCAATTGTGTATCTATTTAAATCCTTGGCAAATTAAAAAATTGGGTCGATTTTCTTTGTATTGTTCAGTTGTAAGCATTTGTTTTATGTCCTGGATACTAGTCTCTTATTAGATATATGCTTTGCAAGATTTTTCTCCTATTCTGCAGATTGTCATTTCACTTTAATTTTTTTAAACATTAAAACAATTTCTTTCTAGGGGAGGTAATTAGATTTATTCATTTTGTTTTTCTTCCTTAGCACGCACTCTATCATTTGAGCTACCCCTTTCCCCTTTCATTTCACACTCTTGATGTTGTCCTTTGTAACAAATGATTTTAATTTGATGAAGTCCATTTTATCTATTTTGTTTTATCACTTGTGCTCTTGGTATTGTATCTAGGAAGCCATAGCCTATCCTATGACCACAAAGATTCATACTATGTCTTCTTTTAGAAAGTTCATATATTTAGTTTTTACGTTTCTGTCTGTGATCCATTTTGAATTAATATTTGTTATATAAAATACGGGGTCCAGATTCCAGATTCATTCTTTTGCCTTCAGATACCCAGGTGTCTCTGCTCCATTTGTTGGATAGACTATACTTTCAATGGAGTGTTGTTGGCACATTTCTGGAAAACTGACTGTAAATGTAAGTTTCCCCCCAGGATTTTTTATTGTGTCTCATAGATTTCTGCATCCAAACTTATGACAGAAGCATAATGACTTGAGTGCTATAGATTTGCTGTAACCTTTGAGTGAGTCCTCCAAATTTGCTCTTCTTTTTCAAGATTGTTTTGGCTGACCTGGGTCCCTTGCTTTCAATATGAATTTTGGGATCAGTTTTTCAATTTTTGCAAAGAAGTCAGCTGGAATTTTGATAGGGATTCCATTAAATATGTAGATTACTTTGGGAAGTCTTAACATTTTTAACAATATTTTCTACCATTGCATGATCATGGGATGCCTTCCATATATGAAGATATTTTAAATTTTTTTTGGTGATACTTCAAAATATTCAATGTACAAATCTTGTAAACTTTTGTTAAATGTATCTCTCATTTTATTTTTTATGCAGTTGTAAATGGAACGGCTTAGCTTCATAAGGGTGGGACTATATATATCAATTTATTTATTTCTAGGATTCCTACATAGCAAATACACTAGGTTTATATTTGCTACATTGATCTATCCACAATTCTTCCCACCCCCGTGTCATAAGAAACCAAGACCCAGCTTAAGCCATCTGAACACCTATGTGCAAGTGAGAAATGAGACCTTTGGGTGGGGTTTGTGTAGATGATACTGAGATCTTATTCAGGATGGCTTCATCTTAATTTCTTTTAAACAATCCTTTCAGAGTACATAGTCAGATACATTAGGAAAATGCTGTTTTGATGTGCGGAGGAGCTAAGACTATAATTTTCAAGTAATTTCTAGTGAGAGTGTTGTACTTGAAACATAATTTGCATCAATCTTTGAAGATTTATGTTTCAGGAGCTTTGAGTAAATAATACCTGTCTTTATTCAATAACTACAACTAAATGCTCAAGCAACATGTAAGAGTTTGAGCAAACTGCTCCCGCCCCGTAGTGCTGGTTGGTTGCAGCTGTAACTGGAGTCAGCGCTTACCTCGCCCAGTACACTTGTGCTGATCTGCTCAAAACAGTTCGTCCAACAGTTTGTCGGTAGTCTTTTAGACAAAGCCATAAAGCATTGATTTAAGGTTGCTGGAATGTAATCTATTCTTATTAATATTAAGTAAGCACATATTGAGTACTTACTGTATGTTGGGAATTGTCCCTCAGCCTCACATGAATATTACTTCTAATAAAACCTCTCATATTTCCCTGTTATTTGCACTTTACAGATAAGGAGACTGAGGATTAGGTCTTCTCTCTTTTGGGGGGAGCTCATTATCAATGATGGGAAGTTGTAAGGAAAAAGATATTGATTCATCCAGAGAAAATATTTTTCTGAGATTCAGTATTGAAGAAGGTAACCACTGAAGAGGGTGATCATTGTTTGAGTGAGACGAGCCCCGGGTTGTACGGAGTCAGCATCCCTGTCCTGGACGCTGCACGTGTAGAGCTGCGTGGTGGGTGAGGTGGCGCGGCCGCGCAGGGAAAGCGGATGCCGGGCCGTTGGGCTGTGCTCAGGCCCGGTGGGGCTTTCTCCTAAGAGCAGTGGACCGTCATTGACAGATTTTAAGTAGGCTAGTGCGATGCTCTCGTAGATCACTTTTGTCTTGTAGAATGCTTAGAAACATTTTGAAGGCTCGGCAGGAGGTGATGTGATGAGTCAGAGTAGGGTGGCTGCGAGGTGTAGCAGTGTTCAATTTTCAAGTGATTTTCAGTCCCAGGTTTGTGGCTCAGTAGCCGTGTCACTTTGGATGACACACCCAAGGAAGTGAAACAATTTATCTAATCAATAGAAGCAGTGATGTACCGAACTCCCAGGACTGCTGTGTAGATCCAGTGAGATAACGTGTGCACAGTGTGCAGCATGGTCCCCAGCACAGAGTCAGTGCTGAGGGAGTGCCAGTGAGTACCTGGTAGGACAGGTGTGGGTGGTGGATCTCGTTGACTGAGGAAATTTGCCCCTGAAGGAGGGGTCTTGTCACATCTGTGAGTGATTGGCCTGAGCTGGGAGAGGCAGGGAGACCTTGCCCCCGACCAAGGGCCCTGGGCAGGATGGCTATGGGAGGAACACCGTGAAGTTAGCTCTTTGCAGGTGGAGTTGGAGGTGCCCTTGAGACATCTAAGTGCAGTGTCACAATCACAGAAGTGGTCTGGTCCCGGGCTGTGCATTTTCCTGCTGAGATATTGATCTCTGAACGCGAAGACATACTTTACAGGACAAGTGAATAGTAGTATCATCTCTCATCAAAGCTCACATCTCTTTATTCATCACTCACTTTGCTAATTGGTTACTTACAGAACACACTTCACTGTCCTCCCCTGGGCTCAGGCTCCACAGAAAAGAGCTGGTGAGTCTCCCTCTTTTCCAGAAGAAGACACACTTAGCTGGTAGACATCTATACCTCGCCAGACTTAGAATTTTAGGTTGTTGATTTAATTCTATTTTCTGTTGGTCATCTCCTGACAGGAGAGACGTTTTACCTCATGGTCAGGTTTCAATTAGCTGTTACTGAGAATTGCTGGTCTGATCCATAGTGTATTTATTCTATTAACTTTGTAGAGTACTTATCATTTTTCTGTCTTTGCTCTTTAATTTTGTTTGCCCCTTCAATTTTCTATCTTATTTGGGACCTTATTTTATTTTTTTAATTAAAAAATGTCTATTAGCAGTTAACAAAACAAAAGCAAAGAAAAAATGCACATGATAGCTAAATTTAGAAAATATCTTGTGTGTTTTCTGTCTCAGCAATGGAGGGTTCTAGAAACTCGTGAAAAGCTTCATTACATAAGTTCCTTTAAATTCTGATTAAGAAATAAAACCTTCCTTCCTCATCTTTCAAGCTGCACAGCTAATTGTCAAGAAAGTGAGGGGAAATTCTCAGAAGCCAAGACAAACCAGAAAGCAGGGATTCTGGGAGATACGTGAGCCTTAGAAGCCCTGGGGTGCCGGTTGGCTCCTGAACTGAGTTTCAGTTGCCCTGGCAGGAGGGCAGGAGGTGAGCCTGTGGCCTCTCACACTGGGAGTTGGATGGCTGTTCTTATATAAGGCCAAGCACATCCTGAGAATCCTGCTTTATAAAAGGTTGAATTAGAAAGAAAAGAATAAAAGCATTCCTCAAGGCAAGGAAGTAAGGAAAGTAAAATTTTTTGGAAGCGGGAAAAAATAACATATCCAAAGTAAGGATTTAGTTTAAAGCTGTTCTGGCATGAGAGTGACCACAAACCCATGGCAGAAAATCACAGCTCCTCCCGGAAAGAAAAGGTGTGTTTTGAATGAATCAGTGGACAGCCATTCTGAAAAAGGCCTCCAGAGTCTTCTGGATCAAGATACTGGACTCAAACAGCTCCCTTCCATGGTCTCATTTAAATAACCAGAAAGGTTTAAAAGGAAAGAAGCCATAATCATAGATCTATTTATTGACATTACTTTATGCTAGGAATTCAAAGGTGACTATGGAGTTGTCTCCTCTTTTATGGACCTTACTTTCTATTTGACATAGTTGGGGAACTTGGTGGAGGGTGGTGTTAGTATGTTGCAATTAACCAGGAGAGGAGTTTAAGAAAGCAGTGAAGGGTTGGTGACATTTTTCGCTGAGGACAGTCCTGTTCAGTTGGCTTGTAATTACAGGCTCGTTGAGTTGTCACTGGAGGGAATTAATCTTAAGGAATTTGGACTTAACTCAGGCCTCTTCAGAATGGACAAGTGAACCTGGAGAAAGACAGTCAAATCTGTGCAGACATTGAAGTTCACTTCAACATGTGGTATCCATGAGCCAAAGATAGGACTAGTAGGCAGCACTTCTTGAGGACAGAGGAGTGGTTTTTAAGGTTCTTCAAGAATGAATCCCAAGGTACCGGGATGGCCAGGTGTCAAACTGTGACTTTGCTCTTTGGACGGTGTATCCACCAAGGGTATTGGCCGTTTATAAGTTTCCATTTCTCCTTAATACATGTCAGGTTATGAGGACGTGGGCATAAACGTTTCACACCTTGTCAAGGTGACTTTGGGTACCTGCCTAGAATCATGGGCACAGTTGCGGCTGCGTCATACATCTTGCCGCACATCCCGCTCCCCGGCTCCGTGATCACGGCAGAGTGGTTCTTTATTGAGCTGTCCATCTCCTCTGTGACATCGTAACCAAACAAAAGATTGGAGAGTATTAGCTTGGCTTTTTTCTTTTCTAACATTCCCTTCAAATTATGATGACTGATAGTGGACCCAGTTACGTTTGCAGATGATTTACAAGTAGGGCTGTCAGTACAAACCTTGTAATCCCCGCTGTGTGATCTAGAGAAGAAAGTTACACTCTTTCCAAATTGTTTTGATGCACTTATGTGGGAAAATGATGTATGTTTGAATATGTATTTCCTTTCTTAATCATCATGGCTAGAGATGAATATTTGTAGACATGGAATGAGTACTCTGTATTTGAACTGTATGGTCCCCTAAATTCTCCCCAGCTTTTTAAAGTCATCACTGGAGTGCTACCTCCAGAGTGCCGCAAAGCATCCAACACTGCCTGCTCTTCGGACACTGTAAGTTTCCAAGTTGGAGAAGGCTGCTGGCTGGTGAGGCATTCTCTCGCACATCTCTGGTTGGGTGATGTGAGCTGAGAACACAAGAATTGGCAGACAGTAACTAACCACGATCACGTCCATTTCTGGAACACTCATGGAGGATTTTACACCTATGCTAGTGGAATACGTTATTTCATTTAGTTTTCCCAAAAATCATAATTAGATTTTATCACCTGTATTAAAAAGGAAACTGTCAAAGCGAGTGACGTGCAGACTTTGGACTGGAACACGGGTCTTTCTGATCCCTGTCTCTGTTCCCTCCCCGGCCTATCCTTGCAAATGACCAGGAGACTCTTCCTCAGTCTTGAGTTTCCCTCTGATGTTACCGCTCTCTTTGTTTCTAAGAGAGGAAAACAAGTCTAAACTTACTTTCCAGTTGGAAATGGAATGGAGAGTTAATGTTGGAAGCCGGGAGAATCTGTCCTGTGATGAAGTGGTCTCCGAGCCACTTCCACTGGGATGTCACATCACTGTCTGGGCCCCTTGCTCAGCCTGTGCACAGGTGACAGAGCAGTTGTGCTGAGCAGTCCTCCCGGACAGGGCAGTGGGTTGGAAATGAGTTTGGGGATATGGTTTCATTACACAAGTTCCTGAGGGCCTTGACCTGGCACTTCGAGTGGGAGCATTCCCTGTCCCACAGACTGTGCTCTGGGCCCGTGCAGACCTGACGTGGCCTCAGCCTGAGTCTCAGGGCCCGTGGTGATGAGGAGCATTTTAGCCCAGGGTCTGCCGGAGGCTCTGAGACTACTGGGCTGTGGGACTTTGTCCAGGATGATAATAATTCCTCCCCGAGTTTCAGATTTCCTTGCCTGTGAGCCGGGGTAGTAGTTGTTTCTGAGATGATTGTAATGATTCAGTAATGGGCGCAGCGTGTGCTGACAGGTAGCTGGGTGCTTTAGGAGCAGAAGTCGCAGTCACTCTGTCAGCCTCTCCCTGTGCGCTCTGTGCTTTGAGAAGTTGTGTGTTTGGTGAAAGTCCCGCCCAGACCCTAGGGTCTAGATGAACTGTTGTTCCTTTACTTTCCCTTCCTCTTCCTCTTTCCCTTCTCTGTGTCCCATGTTTAGGTAGCAGATTCCTCTATTTCAGGGAATACGGGCTTTTCTAGTAAAGGGACAGGTGGAATGCGGAGAGGTGGGGCCCAGAGGGGGTCTGGAGTGTCTGCACAGTGCTGCTTCCCTGCGTTTCTGCATCCGGTCCCATCAGTGCACTAAGTCAGCCTTCCTCTTCCTTCCTGTGTCATCGGGTCTCTGTTTTAAGGGAAAACCATTTTTATGGGTCTTTTTTCACTTACGTGTTTCATTCAGATGCTTGTTGCTTTTCTCCCTGTGCTTCAGCGTTCTGAGGAGAAAATTCAGCCGTGCAGCATCCTCTCCGAGCTCTACGAGTTGATCGGCTTCCACTGCAAGTCCACCTTCTTCAAGCGGGTGGCCCCCGTGCGGCACGCGGCCCCCGGCATCCCGGAGCCTGGCGGGAAGGCCTGCTCCCGACTCCTCCTGCAGACGCTTCCTGGCTACAGTCTGTCACTGGACTTGCAGGACTTCAGCAAATGTGTTGGAACTAAAACATTGCTTCAGCCCCATTAACCATGCCTGGTTTGGGCCCTGCTGTCCTGCCTCATCAGGGTGAATCTTGATTCATTTAGAACAGGGCTCAGCAGACTTTTCCTTTCAAGGGCTTGGGGGTAAATATTTCAGGGTCTGAAAACCTCCTGATCTCTGGTGCAGCTGCTCAGCTCTACTGTTTAGATGCCAGAACAGCCAGATAGTCCACACACCCATAGAGCTTTATTAACAGCGGTGGCTGGGGCTGGATTGGGTGTATGAACTGCAGTTTGCCCCCACAGCCTCCTCAATATTGACACCTGCACCAGAGTGTACATTTGTGACAATGGGTGAACCTACACTGACATGTCATCATCACCCATAGCCCATAGTTGACACTAGGATTTACACATTGTGTTGTGCACTCTGTGGGTTTGGACAGATGTACAATGACATGTATCCACCATCACAGCATCATACAGAGTCGTCTGTCTTAGTGACCTTAAAATGCTCCGTGCTGCACCTCATTCATTGCTCTTTCCCCTCTAGCCTCTGGCAGCCACTGATCTTTCAGTCTCTGTGTTTTTCCCTTTCCCAGAACACCATACAGTTGGAATCAGACAGTTGCTGAAACTTCCCAGATTGGCTTCTTTCACTTGGTAATATGCATTTAAGGTTCCTCCATGTCTTTCCATTCCTTGATAACTCATTTCATTTTAGCACCAAATAATAGTCCATTTTCTGGCGGGACCACAGTTTATTTATCCATTCACCTACTGAAGAAGAGCTTAGTTGCTTCTGAATCCTGTTGAGTATGAATAAAGCTGCTATTAACATCTGTATGCAGATTTGTGTGTGAACATAAGTTTCCATTTCATCGAGTAAACACCAAGGAGCACAGTTGACGGATCATATGTTAGAATTACGTCTAGCTCTGTAAAAAATTGCCAGACCGTCTTCCAAAGTACCTGGGCCATTTTTCATTCCTACCAACAATGCATTATAATTTCTGATGCTCCACATCCTCACCAGCATTCGGTGCTATCAGTGTTCTGCATTTTGGCAGTTCTGACAGGTGTGCAGTGGTATCTCGCTGTTTCAGTCTGCATCCCCTTGATGACAGGTGCTGTGGAGCATCTTTCCAAAGGTTTTTTGGCATCCAGATTTCTTCTTTGATGAGGTGTGTGTTCAGGCATTTTGCTCAATTTTTAATCAGGTTATTCATCCTTCTTGTTGAGTGTAAAGAAATTTTGTTATATTCTGGATTTCAGCCCTTTATCAGTGTGTCCCTGCCCTTCACCTTCAGTGCCAGAGTTGTCCTTTGGGTCTCAGTGGAGTGTCAGATCTTCAAAGAGATTCCCTGTCTTCCCTCAGCCTAAATACTGTCCTTGTATTTTTCACTTTCATTGACTCATTTTGTTCTTTTTAAATAGCATTTCCCATAATTTGTAAGTATATTAAAGAGAAAAGGGCAATGATTGAACATCGCCTGCCCCACCAGGCTGTGTGCCCTGTGAGAGCAGAGGCCCTGTCCCCACTCACCGTTTCCCATGACAGCACATGGCACATGTCCATGTAAAAGTGTGTAACGTGGGGCCAAACCTGATGAGCAGCTATGACGACATGTAATGTCTACCATTTATTGAGTAGACTTTGTTTCTGATCTTAATTATTAAATCATATGAATGAAATTTGGTTGTTTTGAAAAATAAAACAACAAAGCACACCTCAATGTGATTGGTAATTTCTACTTAGATTTTTGACCCAGGAGGGGATGTTCACCATCATTTTGTGGAGGAGGTTGGGAAGGTAAAGTAAGAGAGTGAGATCAAATAAAGTAAAAATGATAACAGTCAGTTGGCTTTATTTTCACAGAAATAAAAGTTATTTTAAAACCTATCTCAGCTGTTCTGTTGTTTTAAACATTTCTCATAGAATTAAATGGAAGCCCACTAAACCCTGAAAGGGAAACTGTGTGCTCAGGTCCTGAAAATTGTTTATGTCTATTTCTTGAGATACAAATTTCCCTGCTGGTTACAGAAATTCGAGGCGGGAACACAACAGTGCACTGCATGTGTCTGCCGGCTTCACGGGCTGCTCAGTGTCAATTTCATTTTCTTGGGTTGCAGTTTAGGACGGATTTCCATGAGAAATATTGCTCAGCCTTTTCCTGAATGAAGGATTCAATTTTCCACAGGAAATATTATGAAAGAGAGTGACAAGGCAAAAGGGTTTCCCATAAAGGAATAGTTGATGTAATAAAATCTCACTATGGAGAATATTTTTAATAAAAGCCAGTTGAAAATTTTATCACTAGGTCAAATGGCACAAAACCGTCTGAAGAAAAAAGATTCAAATTTTATAGAAGAAGTGGTTTGTATCAAGTAGAAATTATGATTTCTACACTATATGTTGTAAGAACTTATAATCAGTCTTATCATAATTGCCGGTGATAGGAAGTGGATCATTATTTATTTATTAAAAAAAAATCCACAAGGTACTATTTGCCCCATTCTTGATGCGGCAGTCCTGTGGTTAGTTAAGTTGGGACATTTAGGAAAATTAGCTAGGTTTTCCGGACATTGATTTCAGCCACTTTATCTTTACTACTATCTCTTCTTTTGTGTCGGTATATGGTCCATACATATATATGGGGAGGAATAATTTCCAACTCGGTTTTACAGTGCAAACCGCAGGAATTTCAACCCGGCACTACGAAACAGACTGAGAAACCAGAGTAAGGGTTTCTCCTGCGACCCGTTCCTTGGTGCTGGATGAACGAACGTCTCTACACATGCTCAGTTCTGAGAGATAACTGTGTGTGAAAGCCGTCCTTCACCTAGCTTGAAGGGAACACAAAGTTTCTTTTCAGTTGCCAACGCCATTCCATACATACATATGGGGAGGTACAAGCTCCAACTCGGTTTTACAGTGAAAACGGCAGGCACTTCAAACCGGCACTAGGAAACAGACTGAGAAACCAGAGTAAGGGTTCCTCCTGCAACCCGTTCCCTTTCTGCTGGATGAACGAACGTCTCTACACATGCTCAGTTCTGAGAGATAAGTGTGTGTGAAAGCCGTCCTTCACTTAGGTTGACGGGAACACAAAGTTTCTTTTCAGTTGCCAACTCCACTCCATACATATATATGGGGAGGTACAAGCTCCAACGCGGTTTTACAGTGAAAACGGCAGGCACTTCAAACCGGCACTAGGAAACAGACTGAGAAACCAGAGTAAGGGTTTCTCCTGCAACCCGTTCCCTTTGTGCTGGATGAACGAACGTCTCTCCACATGCTCAGTTCTGAGAGATAAGTGTGTGTGAAAGCCGTTCTTCACCTAGCTTGAAGGGAACACAAAGTTTCTTTTCAGTTGCCAACTCCACTCCATACATATATATGGGGAGGTACAAGCTCCAACTCGGTTTTACAGTGAAAACGGCAGGCACTTCAAACCGGCACTAGGAAACAGACTGAGAAACCAGAGTCAGGGTTCCTCCTGCAACCCGTTCCCTTTGTGCTGGATGAACGAACTTCTTTCCACATGCTCAGTTCTGAGAGATAAGTGTGTGTGAAAGCCGTCCTTCACCTAGATTAAAGGGAACACAAAGTTTCTTTTCGGTTGCCAACTCCACTCCATACATATATATGGGGAGGTACAAGCCCCAACTCGGTTTTACAGTGAAAACGGCAGGCACTTCAAACTGGCACTAGGAAACAGACTGAGAAACCAGAGTAAGGGTTTCTCCTGCAACCCGTTCCCTTTGTGCTGGATGAACGAACGTCTCTCCACATACTCAGTTCGGAGAGTTAAATGTGTGTGAAAGCCGTCCTTCACCTAGCTTGAAGGGAACACAAAGTTTCTTTTCAGTTGCCAACTCCACTCCATACATATATATGGGGAGGTACAAGCTCCAAATCGGTTTTACAGTGAAAACGGCAGGCACTTCAAACCGGCACTAGGAAACAGACTGAGAAACCAGAGTAAGGGTTTCTCCTGCAACCCGTTCCCTTTGTGCTGGATGAACGAACGTCTCTCCACATGCTCAGTTCTGAGAGATAAGTGTGTGTGAAAGCCGTCCTTCACCTAGTTTGAAGGGAACACAAAGTTCCTTTTCAGTTGCCAACTCCACTCCATACATATATATGGGGAAGTACAAGCTCCAACTCGGTTTTACAGTGAAAACGGCAGGCACTTCAAACCGGCACTAGGAAACAGACTGAGAAACCAGAGTCAGGGTTTCTCCTGCAACCCGTTCCCTTTGTGCTGGATGAACGAACGTCTCTCCACATGCTCAGTTCTGAGAGATAAGTGTGTGTGAAAGCCGTCCTTCACCTAGCTTGAAGGGAACACAAAGTTTCTTTTCAGTTGCCAACTCCACTCCATACATATATATGGGGAGGTACAAGCTCCAACTCGGTTTTACACTGAAAACGGCAGGCACTTCAAACAGGCACTAGGAAACAGACTGAGAAACCAGAGTCAGGGTTTCTCCTGCAACCCGTTCCCTTTGTGCTGGATGAACGAACGTCTCTCCACATGCTCAGTTCTGAGAGATAAGTGTGTGTGAAAGCCGTCCTTCACCTAGCTTAAAGGGAACACAAAGTTTCTTTTCAGTTGCCAACTCCACTCCATACATATATATGGGGAGGTACAAGCTCCAACTCGGTTTTACACTGAAAACGGCAGGCACTTCAAACAGGCACTAGGAAACAGACTGAGAAACCAGAGTCAGGGTTTCTCCTGCAACCCGTTCCCTTTGTGCTGGATGAACGAACGTCTCTCCACATGCTCAGTTCTGAGAGATAAGTGTGTGTGAAAGCCGTCCTTCACCTAGCTTAAAGGGAACACAAAGTTTCTTTTCAGATGCCAACTCCAATCCATTCATATATATGGGGAGGTACAAACTCCAACTCGGTTTTACAGTGAAAACGGCAGGCACTTCAAACCGGCACAAGGAAACAGACTGAGAAACCAGAGTCAGGGTTTCTCCTGCAACCCGTTCCCTTTGTGCTGGATGAACGAACGTCTCTCCACATGCTCAGTTCTGAGAGATAAGTGTGTGTGAAAGCCGTCCTTCACCTAGCTTGAAGGGAACAGAAAGTTTCTTTTCAGTTGCCAACTCCACTTCATACATATATATGGGGAGGTACAAGCTCCAACTCGGTTTTACACTGAAAACGGCAGGCACTTCAAACCGGCACTAGGAAACAGACTGAGAAACCACAGTCAGGTTTTCTCCTGCAAACCGTTCCCTTTTTGCTGGATGAACGAACGTCTCTCCACATGCTCAGTTCTGAGAGATAAGTGTGTGTGAAAGCCGTCCTTCACCTAGCTTGAAGGGAACACAAAGATTCATTTCAGTTGCCAACTCCACTCCATACATATAAATGGGGAGGTACAAGCACTAACTCGGTTTTACACTGAAAACGGCAGGCACTTCAACCTGGCACTATGAAACAGACTGAGAAACCAGAGTCAGGGTTTCTCCTGCAACCCGTTCCCTTTGTGCTGGATGAACGAACGTCTCTCCACATGCTCAGTTCTGAGAGATATGTGTGTGTGAAAGCCGCTTTCACCTAGATTAAAGGGAACACAAAGTTTCTTTTCAGTTGCCAACTCCACTCCATACATATATATGGGGAGGTACAAGCTCCAACTCGGTTTTACAGTGAAAACGGCAGGCACTTCAAACCGGCACTAGGAAACAGACTGAGAACCCAGAGTCAGGGTTTCTCCTGCAACCCGTTCCCTTTGTGCTGGATGAACGAACGTCTCTCCACATGCTCAGTACTGAGAGAGATGTGTGTTTGAAAGCCGTCCTTCACCTAGCTTGAAGGGAACACAAAGTTTCTTTTCAGTTGTCAACTCCACTCCATACATATATATGGGGAGGTACAAGTTCCAACTGGGTTTTACACTGAAAATGGCAGGCACTTCAAACCGGCACTAGGAAACAGACTGAGAAACCAGAGTCAGGTTTTCTCCTGCAACCCGTTCCCTTTTTGCTGGATGAACGAACGTCTCTCCACATGCTCAGTTCTGAGAGATAAGTGTGTGTGAAAGCCGTCCTTCACCTAGCTTGAAGGGAACAGAAAGATTCTTTTCAGTTGCCAACTCCACTCCATACATATATATGGGGAGGTACAAGCTCCAACTCGGTTTTACACTGAAAACGGCAGGCACTTCAAAACGGCACTATGAAACAGACTGAGAAACCAGAGTCAGGGTTTCTCCTGCAACCCGTTCCCTTTGTGCTGGATGAACGAACCTCTCTCCACAAGCTCAGTTTTGAGAGATAAGTGTGTGTGAAAGCCGTCCTTCACCTAGCTTGAAGGGAACACAAAGTTTCTTTTCAGTTGCCAACTCCACTCCATACATATATATGGGGAGGTACAAGCTCCAACTCGGTTTTACACTGAAAACGGCAGGCACTTCAAACCGGCACTATGAAACAGACTGAGAAACCAGAGTCAGGGTTTCTCCTGCAACCCGTTCCCTTTGTGCTGGATGAACGATCGTCTCTCCACATGCTCAGTTCTGAGAGATTGTGTGTGAAAGCCGTCCTTCACCTAGCTTGAAGGGAACACAAAGTTTCTTTTCAGATGCCAACTCCAATCCATTCATATATATGGGAAGGTACAAACTCCAACTCGGTTTTACAGTGAAAACGGCAGGCACTTCAAACCGGCACTAGGAAACAGACTGAGAACCCAGAGTCAGGGTTTCTCCTGCAACCCGTTCCCTTTGTGCTGGATGAACGAACGTCTCTCCACATGCTCAGTTCTGAGAGATAAGTGTGTGTGAAAGCCGTCCTTCACCTAGATTGAAGGGAACACAAAGTTTCTTTTCAGTTGCCAACTCCACTCCATACATATATATGGGGAGGTACAAGCTCCAACTCGGTTTTACAGTGAAAACGGCAGGCACTTCAAACCGGCACTAGGAAACAGACTGAGAAACCAGAGTCAGGTTTTCTCCTGCAACCCGTTCCCTTTATGCTGGATGAACGAACGTCTCTCCACATGCTCAGTTCTGAGAGATAAGTGTGTGTGAAAGCCGTCCTTCACCTAGCTTGAAGGGAACAGAAAGATTCTTTTCAGTTGCCAACTCCACTCCATACATATATATGGGGAGGTACAAGCTCCAACTCGGTTTTACACTGAAAACGGCAGGCACTTCAAAACGGCACTATGAAACAGACTGAGAAACCAGAGTCAGGGTTTCTGCTGCAACCCGTTCCCTTTGTGCTGGATGAACGAACGTCTCTCCACATGCTCAGTTCTGAGAGATAAATTTGTGTGAAAGATATCCTTCACCTAGCTTGAAGGGAACACAAAGTTTCTTTTCAGTTGCCAACTCCACTCCATACATATATATGGGGAGGTAGAAGCTCCAACTCGGTTTTACAGTGAAAACGGCAGGCACTACAAACCGGCACTAGGAAACAGACTGAGAAACCAGAGTCAGGGTTTCTCCTGCAACACGTTCCCTTTGTGCTGGATGAACGAACGTCTCTCCTCATACTCAGTTCTGAGAGACAAGTGTGTGTGAAAGCCGTCCTTCACCTAGCTTGAAGGGAACACAAAGTTTCTTTTCAGTTGCCAACTCCACTCCATACATATATATGGGGAGGTACAAGCTCCAACTCGGTTTTACAGTGAAAACGGCAGGCACTTCAAACCGGCACTAGGAAACAGACTGAGATACCAGAGTAAGGGTTTCTCCTGCAACCCGTTCCCTTTGTGCTGAATGAAGGAACGTCTCTCCACATGCTCAGTTCTGAGAGATAAGTGTGTGTGAAAGCCGTCCTTCAACTAGCTTGAAGGGAACACAAAGTTTCTTTTCAGTTGCCAACTCCACTCCATACATATATATGGGGAGGTACAAGCCCCAACTCAGTTTTACAGTGAAAACGGCAGGCACTTCAAACCGGCACTAGGAAACATACTGAGAAACCCGAGTCAGTGTTTCTCCTGCAACCCGTTCCCTTTATGCTGGATGAAAGAACGTCTCTCCACATGCTCAGTTCTGAGAGATAAGTGTGTGTGAAAGCCGTCCTTCACCTAGCTTGAAGGGAACACAAAGTTTCTTTTCAGTTGCCAACTCCACTCCATACATATATATGGGGAGGTACAAGCTCCAACTCGGTTTTACAGTGAAAACGGCAGGCACTTCAAACAGGCACTAGGAAACAGACTGAGAACCCAGAGTCAGGGTTTCTCCTGCAACCCGTTGCATTTTTGCTGGATGAACGAACGTCTCTCCACATGCTCAGTTCTGAGATATAAGTGTGTGTGAAAGCCATCCTTCACCTAGCTTGAAGGGAACACAAAGTTTCTTTTCAGTTGCCAACTCCACTCCATACATATATATGGGGAGGTACAAGCTCCAACTCGGTTTTACAGTGAAAACGGCAGGCACTTCAAACCGGCACTAGGAAACAGACTGAGAAACCAGAGACAGGGTTTCTCCTGCAAACCGTTCCCTTTGTGCTGGATGAACGAACGTCTCTCCACATGCTCAGTACTGAGAGATAAGTGTGTGTGAAAGCCGTCCTTCACCTAGCTTGAAGGGAACACAAAGTTTCTTTTCAGTTACAAACTCCACTCTATACATATATATGGGGAGGTACAAGCTCCAACTCGGTTTAACACTGAAAACGGCAGGCACTTCAAACCGGCACTAGGAAACAGACTGAGAAACCAGAGTCAGGGTTTCTCCTGCAACCCGTTCCCTTTGTGCTGGATGAACGAACGTCTCTCCACATGCTCAGTTCTGAGAGATAAGTGTGTGTGAAAGCTGTCCTTCACCTAGCTTGAAGGGAACACAAAGTTTCTTTTCAGTTGCCAAATCCACTCCATACATATATATGGGGAGGTACAAGCTCCAACTCGGTTTTACAGTGAAAACGGCAGGCACTTCAAACCGGCACTAGGAAACAGACTGAGAAACCAGAGTCAGGGTTTCTCCTGCAACCCGTTCCCTTTGTGCTGGATGAACGAACGTCTCTCCACATGCTCATTTCTGAGAGATAAGTGTGTGTGAAAGCCGTCCTTCACCTAGCTTGAAGGGAACACAAAGTTCCTTTTCAGTTGCCAACTCCACTCCATACATATTTATGGGGAGGTACAAGCTCCAACTCGGTTTTACAGTGAAAACGGCAGGCACTTTAAACCGGCACAAGGAAACAGACTGAGAAAACAGAGTCAGGGTTTCTCCTGCAACCCGTTCCCTATGTGCTGGATGAACGAACGTCTCTCCACATGCTCAGTTCTGAGAGATAAGTGGGTGTGAAAGCCGCCCTTCAACTAGCTTGAAGGGAACACAAAGTTCCTTTTCATTTGCCAACTCCACACCATAAATATATATGGGGAGGTACAAGCTCCAACTCGGTTTTACAGTGAAAACGGCAGGCACTTCAAACCGGCACTAGGAAACAGACTGAGAAACCAGAGTAATGGTTTCTCCTGCAACCCGTTCCCTTTGTGCTGGATGAACGAACGTCTCTCCACATGCTTGTTCTGAGAGATAAGTGTGTGTGAAAGCCGTCCTTCACCTAGCTTGAAGGGAACACAAAGTTTCTTTTCAGTTGCAAACTCCACTACATACATATATTTGGGGAGGTACAAGCTCCAACTCGGTTTTACAGTGAAAACGGCAGGCACTTCAAAACGGCATTAGGAAACCAGAGTCAGGCTTTCTGCTGCAACCCGTTCCCTTTGGGCTGGATGAACGAAAGTCTCTCCACATGCTCAGTTCTGAGAGATAAGTGTGTGTGAAAACCGTCCTTCACCTAGCTTGAAGGGAACACAACGTTTCTTTTCAGTTGCCAACTCCACTCCATACATATATATGGGGAGGTACAAGCTCCAACTCGGTTTTACAGTGAAAACGGCAGGCACTTCAAACCGGCACTAGGAAGCAGACTGAGAAACCAGAGTCAGTGTTTCTCCTGCAACCCGTTCCCTTTGTGCTGGATGAACGAACGTCTCACCACATGCTCAGTTCTGAGAGATAAGTGTGTGTTAAAGCCGTCCTTCACCTAGCTTGAAGGGAACACAAAGTTTCTTTTCAGTTGCCAACTCCACTCCATACATATATATGGGGAGGTACAAGCTCCAACTCGGTTTTACAGTGAAAACGGCAGGCACTTCAAACCGGCACTAGGAAACAGACTGAGAAACCAGAGTAAGGGTTTCTCCTGCAAACCGTTCCCTTTGTGCTGGATGAACGAACGTCTCTCCACATGCTCAGTTCTGAGAGATAAGTGTGTGTGAAAGCCGTTCTTCACCTAGCATGAAGGGAACACAAAGTTTCTTTTCAGTTGCCAACTCCACTCCATAAATATATATGATGGGTATAAGCTCCAACTCGGTTTTACAGTGAAAACGGCAAGCACTTCAAACCGGCACTAGGAAACAGACTGAGAAACCAGAGTCAGGGTTTCTCCTGCAATCCGTTCCCTTTGTGCTGGATGAACGAACGTCTCTCCACATACTCAGTTCTGAGAGATAAGTGTGTTTGAAAGCCGTCCTTCACCTACCTTGAAGGGAACACAAAGTTTCTTTCAGTTGCCAACACCACTCCATACATATATATGGGGAGTTACAAGCCCCAACTCGGTTTTACAGTGAAAACGGCAGGCACTTCAAACCGGCACTAGGAAACAGACTGAGAAACCAGAGTCAGGGTTTCTCCTGCAACCCGTTCCCTTTGTGCTGGATGAACGAACGTCTATCCACATGCTCAGTTCTGAGAGATAAGTGTGTGTGAAAGCCGTCCTTCACCTAGCTTGAAGTGAACACAAAGTTCCTTTTCAATTGCCAACACCACTCCATACATATATATGGGGAGGTACAAGCTCCAACTCGGTTTTACAGTGAAAACGTCAGGCACTTCAAACCGGCAATAGGAAACAGACTGAGAAACCAGAGTCAGGGTTTCTCCTGCAACCCGTTCCCTTTGTGCTGGATGAACGAACGTCTCTCCACATGCTCAGTTCTGAGAGATAAGTGTGTTTGAAAGCCGTCCTTCAACTAGCTTGAATGGAACACAAAGTTCCTTTTCATTTGCCAACTCCACACCATACATATATATGGGGAGGTACAAGCTCCAACTCGGTTTAACAGTGAAAACGTCAGGCACTTCAAACCGGCACTAGGAAACAGACTGAGAAACCAGAGTCAGGGTTTCTCCTGCAACCCGTTCCCTTTGTGCTGGATGAACGAACGTCTCTCCACATGCTCTGTTCTGAGAGATAAGTGTGTGTGAAAGCCGTCCTTCACCTAGCTTGAAGGGAACAGAAAGTTTCTTTTCAGTTGCAAACTCCACTCCATATATATATATGGGGAGGTCCAAGCTCCAACTCGGTTTAACAGTGAAAAAGGCAGGCACTTCAAACCGGCACTAGGAAACCAGAGTCAGGGTTTCTGCTGCAACCCGTTCCCTTTGGGCTGGATGAACGAACGTCTCTCCACATGCTCAGTTCTGAGAGATAAGTGTGTGTGAATGCCGTCCTTCAACTAGCTTGAATGGAACACAAAGTTTCTTTTCAGTTGCCAACTCCACACCATACATATATATGGGGAGGAACAAGCTCCAACTCGGTTTTACAGTGAAAACTTCAGGCACTTCAAACCGGCACTAGGAAACAGACTGAGAAACCAGAGTCAGGGTTTCTCCTGCAAACCGTTCCCTTTGTGCTGGATGAACGAACGTCTCTCCACATGCTCTGTTCTGAGAGATAAGTGTGTGTGAAAGCCGTCCTTCACCTAGCTTGAAGGGAACACAAAGTTTCTTTTCAGTTG
This sequence comes from Vicugna pacos, assembly GCF_048564905.1. Taxonomy (NCBI): domain Eukaryota; kingdom Metazoa; phylum Chordata; class Mammalia; order Artiodactyla; family Camelidae; genus Vicugna; species Vicugna pacos. The sequence goes on along the minus strand of NW_027328741.1, from coordinate 76,930,828 downwards.
CAAACTCCACTCCATACATATATATGGGGAGGACCAAGCTCCAACTCGGTTTTACACTGAAAACGGCAGGCACTTCAACCTGGTACTATGAAACAGACTGAGAAACCAGAGTCAGGGTTTCTCCTGCAACCCGTTCCCTTTGTGCTGGATGAACGAACGTCTCTCCACATGCTCAGTTCTGAGAGATATGTGTGTGTGAAAGCCGCCTTCACCTAGCTTGAAGGGAACACAAAGTTTCTTTTCAGTTGCCAACTCCACTCCATACATATATATGGGGAGGTACAAGCTCCAACTCGGTTTTACAGTGAAAACGGCAGGCACTTCAAACCGGCACTAGGAAACAGACTGAGAAACCAGAGTCAGGGTTTCTCCTGCAACCCGTTCCCTTTGTGCTGGATGAACGAACGTCTCTCCACATGCTCAGTTCTGAGAGATAAGTGTGTGTGAAAGCCGTCCTTCACCTAGCTTGAAGGGAACAGAAAGTTTCTTTTCAGTTGTCAACTCCACTCCATACATATATATGGGGAGGTACAAGCTCCAACTCGGTTTTACACTGAAAACGGCAGGCACTTCAAACCGGCACTAGGAAACAGACTGAGAAACCAGAGTCAGGTTTTCTCCTGCAACCCGTTCCTTTTTTGCTGGATGAACGAACGTCTCTCCACATGCTCAGTTCTGAGAGATAAGTGTGTGTGAAAGCCGTCCTTCACCTAGCTTGAAGGGAACAGAAAGATTCTTTTCAGTTGCCAACTCCACTCCATACATATATATGGGGAGGTACAAGCTCCAACTCGGTTTTACACTGAAAACGGCAGGCACTTCAAAACGGCACTATGAAACAGACTGAGAAACCAGAGTCAGGGTTTCTCCTGCAACCCGTTCCCTTTGTGCTGGATGAACGAACCTCTCTCCACAAGCTCAGTTTTGAGAGATAAGTGTGTGTGAAAGCCGTCCTTCACCTAGCTTGAAGGGAACACAAAGTTTCTTTTCAGTTGCCAACTCCACTCCATACATATATATGGGGAGGTACAAGCTCCAACTCGGTTTTACACTGAAAACGGCAGGCACTTCAAAACGGCACTATGAAACAGACTGAGAAACCAGAGTCAGGGTTTCTCCTGCAACCCGTTCCCTTTGTGCTGGATGAACGAACGTCTCTCCACATGCTCAGTTCTGAGAGATTGTGTGTGAAAGCCGTCCTTCACCTAGCTTGAAGGGAACACAAAGTTTCTTTTCAGATGCCAACTCCAATCCATTCATATATATGGGAAGGTACAAACTCCAACTCGCTTTTACAGTGAAAACGGCAGGCACTTCAAACCGGCACTAGGAAACAGACTGAGAACCCAGAGTCAGGGTTTCTCCTGCAACCCGTTCCCTTTGTGCTGGATGAACGAACGTCTCTCCACATGCTCAGTTCTGAGAGATAAGTGTGTGTGAAAGCCGTCCTTCACCTAGCTTGAAGGGAACACAAAGTTTCTTTTCAGTTGCCAACTCCACTCCATACATATATATGGGGAGGTACAAGCTCCAACTCGGTTTTACACTGAAAACGGCAGGCACTTCAAACCGGCACTAGGAAACAGACTGAGAAACCAGAGTCAGGGTTTCTCCTGCAACCCGTTCCCTTTGTGCTGGATGAACGAACGTCTCTCCACATGCTCAGTTCTGAGAGATAAGTGTGTGTGAAAGCCGTCCTTCACCTAGCTTGAAGGGAACATAAAGTTTCTTTTCAGTTGCCAACTCCACTCCATACATATATATGGGGAGGTACAAGCTCCAACTCGGTTTTACAGTGAAAACGGCAGGCACTTCAAACCGGCACTAGGAAACAGACTGAGAAACCAGAGTCAGGTTTTCTCCTGCAACCCGTTCCCTTTATGCTGGATGAACGAACGTCTCTCCACATGCTCAGTTCCGAGAGATAAGTGTGTGTGAAAGCCGTCCTTCACCTAGCTTGAAGGGAACAGAAAGATTCTTTTCAGTTGCCAACTCCACTCCATACATATATATGGGGAGGTACAAGCTCCAACTCGGTTTTACACTGAAAACGGCAGGCACTTCAAAACGGCACTATGAAACAGACTGAGAAACCAGAGTCAGGGTTTCTGCTGCAACCCGTTCCCTTTGTGCTGGATGAACGAACGTCTCTCCACATGCTCAGTTCTGAGAGATAAATTTGTGTGAAAGATGTCCTTCACCTAGCTTGAAGGGAACACAAAGTTTCTTTTCAGTTGCCAACTCCACTCCATACATATATATGGGGAGGTAGAAGCTCCAACTCGGTTTTACAGTGAAAACGGCAGGCACTACAAACCGGCACTAGGAAACAGACTGAGAAACCAGAGTCAGGGTTTCTCCTGCAACCCGTTCCCTTTGTGCTGGATGAACGAACGTCTCTCCACATGCTCAGTTCTGAGAGATAAGTGTGTGTGAAAGCCGTCCTTCACCTAGCTTGAAGGGAACATAAAGTTTCTTTTCAGTTGCCAACTCCACTCCATACATATATATGGGGAGGTCCAAGCTCCAACTCGGTTTTACAGTGAAAACGGCAGGCACTTCAAACCGGCACTAGGAAACAGACTGAGAAACCAGAGTCAGGTTTTCTCCTGCAACCCGTTCCCTTTATGCTGGATGAACGAACGTCTCTCCACATGCTCAGTTCTGAGAGATAAGTGTGTGTGAAAGCCGTCCTTCACCTAGCTTGAAGGGAACAGAAAGATTCTTTTCAGTTGCCAACTCCACTCCATACATATATATGGGGAGGTACAAGCTCCAACTCGGTTTTACACTGAAAACGGCAGGCACTTCAAAACGGCACTATGAAACAGACTGAGAAACCAGAGTCAGGGTTTCTGCTGCAACCCGTTCCCTTTGTGCTGGATGAACGAACGTCTCTCCACATGCTCAGTTCTGAGAGATAAATTTGTGTGAAAGATGTCCTTCACCTAGATTGAAGGGAACACAAAGTTTCTTTTCAGTTGCCAACTCCACTCCATACATATATATGGGGAGGTAGAAGCTCCAACTCGGTTTTACAGTGAAAACGGCAGGCACTACAAACCGGCACTAGGAAACAGACTGAGAAACCAGAGTCAGGGTTTCTCCTGCAACACGTTCCCTTTGTGCTGGATGAACGAACGTCTCTCCTCATGCTCAGTTCTGAGAGACAAGTGTGTGTGAAAGCCGTCCTTCACCTAGCTTGAAGGGAACACAAAGTTTCTTTTCAGTTGCCAACTCCACTCCATACATATATATGGGGAGGTACAAGCTCCAACTCGGTTTTACACTGAAAACGGCAGGCACTTCAAACCGGCACTAGGAAACAGACTGAGAAACCAGAGTCAGGGTTTCTCCTGCAACCCGTTCCCTTTGTGCTGGATGAACGAACGTCTCTCCACATGCTCAGTTCTGAGAGATAAGTGTGTGTGAAAGCCGTCCTTCACCTAGCTTGAAGGGAACATAAAGTTTCTTTTCAGTTGCCAACTCCACTCCATACATATATATGGGGAGGTACAAGCTCCAACTCGGTTTTACAGTGAAAACGGCAGGCACTTCAAACCGGCACTAGGAAACAGACTGAGAAACCAGAGTCAGGTTTTCTCCTGCAACCCGTTCCCTTTATGCTGGATGAACGAACGTCTCTCCACATGCTCAGTTCTGAGAGATAAGTGTGTGTGAAAGCCGTCCTTCACCTAGCTTGAAGGGAACAGAAAGATTCTTTTCAGTTGCCAACTCCACTCCATACATATATATGGGGAGGTACAAGCTCCAACTCGGTTTTACAGTGAAAACGTCAGGCACTTCAAACCGGCAATAGGAAACAGACTGAGAAACCAGAGTCAGGGTTTCTCCTGCAACCCGTTCCCTTTGTGCTGGATGAACGAACGTCTCTCCACATGCTCAGTTCTGAGAGATAAGTGTGTTTGAAAGCCGTCCTTCAACTAGCTTGAATGGAACACAAAGTTCCTTTTCATTTGCCAACTCCACACCATACATATATATGGGGAGGTACAAGCTCCAACTCGGTTTAACAGTGAAAACGTCAGGCACTTCAAACCGGCACTAGGAAACAGACTGAGAAACCAGAGTCAGGGTTTCTCCTGCAACCCGTTCCCTTTGTGCTGGATGAACGAACGTCTCTCCACATGCTCTGTTCTGAGAGATAAGTGTGTGTGAAAGCCGTCCTTCACCTAGCTTGAAGGGAACAGAAAGTTTCTTTTCAGTTGCAAACTCCACTCCATATATATATATGGGGAGGTCCAAGCTCCAACTCGGTTTAACAGTGAAAAAGGCAGGCACTTCAAACCGGCACTAGGAAACCAGAGTCAGGGTTTCTGCTGCAACCCGTTCCCTTTGGGCTGGATGAACGAACGTCTCTCCACATGCTCAGTTCTGAGAGATAAGTGTGTGTGAAAGCCGTCCTTCAACTAGCTTGAATGGAACACAAAGTTTCTTTTCAGTTGCCAACTCCACACCATACATATATATGGGGAGGAACAAGCTCCAACTCGGTTTTACAGTGAAAACTTCAGGCACTTCAAACCGGCACTAGGAAACAGACTGAGAAACCAGAGTCAGGGTTTCTCCTACAAACCGTTCCCTTTGTGCTGGATGAACGAACGTCTCTCCACATGCTCTGTTCTGAGAGATAAGTGTGTGTGAAAGCCGTCCTTCACCTAGCTTGAAGGGAACACAAAGTTTCTTTTCAGTTGCAAACTCCACTCCATACATATATATGGGGAGGACCAAGCTCCAACTCGGTTTTACACTGAAAACGGCAGGCACTTCAACCTGGTACTATGAAACAGACTGAGAAACCAGAGTCAGGGTTTCTCCTGCAACCCGTTCCCTTTGTGCTGGATGAACGAACGTCTCTCCACATGCTCAGTTCTGAGAGATATGTGTGTGTGAAAGCCGCCTTCACCTAGCTTGAAGGGAACACAAAGTTTCTTTTCAGTTGCCAACTCCACTCCATACATATATATGGGGAGGTACAAGCTCCAACTCGGTTTTACAGTGAAAACGGCAGGCACTTCAAACCGGCACTAGGAAACAGACTGAGAAACCAGAGTCAGGGTTTCTCCTGCAACCCGTTCCCTTTGTGCTGGATGAACGAACGTCTCTCCACATGCTCAGTTCTGAGAGATAAGTGTGTGTGAAAGCCGTCCTTCACCTAGCTTGAAGGGAACAGAAAGTTTCTTTTCAGTTGTCAACTCCACTCCATACATATATATGGGGAGGTACAAGCTCCAACTCGGTTTTACACTGAAAACGGCAGGCACTTCAAACCGGCACTAGGAAACAGACTGAGAAACCAGAGTCAGGTTTTCTCCTGCAACCCGTTCCTTTTTTGCTGGATGAACGAACGTCTCTCCACATGCTCAGTTCTGAGAGATAAGTGTGTGTGAAAGCCGTCCTTCACCTAGCTTGAAGGGAACAGAAAGATTCTTTTCAGTTGCCAACTCCACTCCATACATATATATGGGGAGGTACAAGCTCCAACTCGGTTTTACACTGAAAACGGCAGGCACTTCAAAACGGCACTATGAAACAGACTGAGAAACCAGAGTCAGGGTTTCTCCTGCAACCCGTTCCCTTTGTGCTGGATGAACGAACCTCTCTCCACAAGCTCAGTTTTGAGAGATAAGTGTGTGTGAAAGCCGTCCTTCACCTAGCTTGAAGGGAACACAAAGTTTCTTTTCAGTTGCCAACTCCACTCCATACATATATATGGGGAGGTACAAGCTCCAACTCGGTTTTACACTGAAAACGGCAGGCACTTCAAAACGGCACTATGAAACAGACTGAGAAACCAGAGTCAGGGTTTCTCCTGCAACCCGTTCCCTTTGTGCTGGATGAACGAACGTCTCTCCACATGCTCAGTTCTGAGAGATTGTGTGTGAAAGCCGTCCTTCACCTAGCTTGAAGGGAACACAAAGTTTCTTTTCAGATGCCAACTCCAATCCATTCATATATATGGGAAGGTACAAACTCCAACTCGCTTTTACAGTGAAAACGGCAGGCACTTCAAACCGGCACTAGGAAACAGACTGAGAACCCAGAGTCAGGGTTTCTCCTGCAACCCGTTCCCTTTGTGCTGGATGAACGAACGTCTCTCCACATGCTCAGTTCTGAGAGATAAGTGTGTGTGAAAGCCGTCCTTCACCTAGCTTGAAGGGAACACAAAGTTTCTTTTCAGTTGCCAACTCCACTCCATACATATATATGGGGAGGTACAAGCTCCAACTCGGTTTTACACTGAAAACGGCAGGCACTTCAAACCGGCACTAGGAAACAGACTGAGAAACCAGAGTCAGGGTTTCTCCTGCAACCCGTTCCCTTTGTGCTGGATGAACGAACGTCTCTCCACATGCTCAGTTCTGAGAGATAAGTGTGTGTGAAAGCCGTCCTTCACCTAGCTTGAAGGGAACATAGTTTCTTTTCAGTTGCCAACTCCACTCCATACATATATATGGGGAGGTACAAGCTCCAACTCGGTTTTACAGTGAAAACGGCAGGCACTTCAAACCGGCACTAGGAAACAGACTGAGAAACCAGAGTCAGGTTTTCTCCTGCAACCCGTTCCCTTTATGCTGGATGAACGAACGTCTCTCCACATGCTCAGTTCCGAGAGATAAGTGTGTGTGAAAGCCGTCCTTCACCTAGCTTGAAGGGAACAGAAAGATTCTTTTCAGTTGCCAACTCCACTCCATACATATATATGGGGAGGTACAAGCTCCAACTCGGTTTTACACTGAAAACGGCAGGCACTTCAAAACGGCACTATGAAACAGACTGAGAAACCAGAGTCAGGGTTTCTGCTGCAACCCGTTCCCTTTGTGCTGGATGAACGAACGTCTCTCCACATGCTCAGTTCTGAGAGATAAATTTGTGTGAAAGATGTCCTTCACCTAGCTTGAAGGGAACACAAAGTTTCTTTTCAGTTGCCAACTCCACTCCATACATATATATGGGGAGGTAGAAGCTCCAACTCGGTTTTACAGTGAAAACGGCAGGCACTACAAACCGGCACTAGGAAACAGACTGAGAAACCAGAGTCAGGGTTTCTCCTGCAACCCGTTCCCTTTGTGCTGGATGAACGAACGTCTCTCCACATGCTCAGTTCTGAGAGATAAGTGTGTGTGAAAGCCGTCCTTCACCTAGCTTGAAGGGAACATAAAGTTTCTTTTCAGTTGCCAACTCCACTCCATACATATATATGGGGAGGTACAAGCTCCAACTCGGTTTTACAGTGAAAACGGCAGGCACTTCAAACCGGCACTAGGAAACAGACTGAGAAACCAGAGTCAGGTTTTCTCCTGCAACCCGTTCCCTTTATGCTGGATGAACGAACGTCTCTCCACATGCTCAGTTCTGAGAGATAAGTGTGTGTGAAAGCCGTCCTTCACCTAGCTTGAAGGGAACAGAAAGATTCTTTTCAGTTGCCAACTCCACTCCATACATATATATGGGGAGGTACAAGCTCCAACTCGGTTTTACACTGAAAACGGCAGGCACTTCAAAACGGCACTAGGAAACAGACTGAGAAACCAGAGTCAGGGTTTCTGCTGCAACCCGTTCCCTTTGTGCTGGATGAACGAACGTCTCTCCACATGCTCAGTTCTGAGAGATAAATTTGTGTGAAAGATGTCCTTCACCTAGCTTGAAGGGAACACAAAGTTTCTTTTCAGTTGCCAACTCCACTCCATACATATATATGGGGAGGTAGAAGCTCCAACTCTGTTTTACAGTGAAAACGGCAGGCACTACAAACCGGCACTAGGAAACAGACTGAGAAACCAGAGTCAGGGTTTCTCCTGCAACACGTTCCCTTTGTGCTGGATGAACGAACGTCTCTCCTCATGCTCAGTTCTGAGAGACAAGTGTGTGTGAAAGCCGTCCTTCACCTAGCTTGAAGGGAACACAAAGTTTCTTTTCAGTTGCCAACTCCACTCCATACATATATATGGGGAGGTACAAGCTCCAACTCGGTTTTACACTGAAAACGGCAGGCACTTCAAACCGGCACTAGGAAACAGACTGAGAAACCAGAGTCAGGGTTTCTCCTGCAACCCGTTCCCTTTGTGCTGGATGAACGAACGTCTCTCCACATGCTCAGTTCTGAGAGATAAGTGTGTGTGAAAGCCGTCCTTCACCTAGCTTGAAGGGAACATAAAGTTTCTTTTCAGTTGCCAACTCCACTCCATACATATATATGGGGAGGTACAAGCTCCAACTCGGTTTTACAGTGAAAACGGCAGGCACTTCAAACCGGCACTAGGAAACAGACTGAGAAACCAGAGTCAGGTTTTCTCCTGCAACCCGTTCCCTTTATGCTGGATGAACGAACGTCTCTCCACATGCTCAGTTCTGAGAGATAAGTGTGTGTGAAAGCCGTCCTTCACCTAGCTTGAAGGGAACAGAAAGATTCTTTTCAGTTGCCAACTCCACTCCATACATATATATGGGGAGGTACAAGCTCCAACTCGGTTTTACACTGAAAACGGCAGGCACTTCAAAACGGCACTATGAAACAGACTGAGAAACCAGAGTCAGGGTTTCTGCTGCAACCCGTTCCCTTTGTGCTGGATGAACGAACGTCTCTCCACATGCTCAGTTCTGAGAGATAAATTTGTGTGAAAGATGTCCTTCACCTAGCTTGAAGGGAACACAAAGTTTCTTTTCAGTTGCCAACTCCACTCCATACATATATATGGGGAGGTAGAAGCTCCAACTCGGTTTTACAGTGAAAACGGCAGGCACTACAAACCGGCACTAGGAAACAGACTGAGAAACCAGAGTCAGGGTTTCTCCTGCAACACGTTCCCTTTGTGCTGGATGAACGAACGTCTCTCCTCATGCTCAGTTCTGAGAGACAAGTGTGTGTGAAAGCCGTCCTTCACCTAGCTTGAAGGGAACACAAAGTTTCTTTTCAGTTGCCAACTCCACTCCATACATATATATGGGGAGGTACAAGCTCCAACTCGGTTTTACACTGAAAACGGCAGGCACTTCAAACCGGCACTAGGAAACAGACTGAGAAACCAGAGTCAGGGTTTCTCCTGCAACCCGTTCCCTTTGTGCTGGATGAACGAACGTCTCTCCACATGCTCTGTTCTGAGAGATAAGTGTGTGTGAAAGCCGTCCTTCACCTAGCTTGAAGGGAACAGAAAGTTTCTTTTCAGTTGCAAACTCCACTCCATATATATATATGGGGAGGTCCAAGCTCCAACTCGGTTTAACAGTGAAAAAGGCAGGCACTTCAAACCGGCACTAGGAAACCAGAGTCAGGGTTTCTGCTGCAACCCGTTCCCTTTGGGCTGGATGAACGAACGTCTCTCCACATGCTCAGTTCTGAGAGATAAGTGTGTGTGAAAGCCGTCCTTCAACTAGCTTGAATGGAACACAAAGTTTCTTTTCAGTTGCCAACTCCACACCATACATATATATGGGGAGGAACAAGCTCCAACTCGGTTTTACAGTGAAAACTTCAGGCACTTCAAACCGGCACTAGGAAACAGACTGAGAAACCAGAGTCAGGGTTTCTCCTACAAACCGTTCCCTTTGTGCTGGATGAACGAACGTCTCTCCACATGCTCTGTTCTGAGAGATAAGTGTGTGTGAAAGCCGTCCTTCACCTAGCTTGAAGGGAACACAAAGTTTCTTTTCAGTTGCAAACTCCACTCCATACATATATATGGGGAGGACCAAGCTCCAACTCGGTTTTACACTGAAAACGGCAGGCACTTCAACCTGGTACTATGAAACAGACTGAGAAACCAGAGTCAGGGTTTCTCCTGCAACCCGTTCCCTTTGTGCTGGATGAACGAACGTCTCTCCACATGCTCAGTTCTGAGAGATATGTGTGTGTGAAAGCCGCCTTCACCTAGCTTGAAGGGAACACAAAGTTTCTTTTCAGTTGCCAACTCCACTCCATACATATATATGGGGAGGTACAAGCTCCAACTCGGTTTTACAGTGAAAACGGCAGGCACTTCAAACCGGCACTAGGAAACAGACTGAGAAACCAGAGTCAGGGTTTCTCCTGCAACCCGTTCCCTTTGTGCTGGATGAACGAACGTCTCTCCACATGCTCAGTTCTGAGAGATAAGTGTGTGTGAAAGCCGTCCTTCACCTAGCTTGAAGGGAACAGAAAGTTTCTTTTCAGTTGTCAACTCCACTCCATACATATATATGGGGAGGTACAAGCTCCAACTCGGTTTTACACTGAAAACGGCAGGCACTTCAAACCGGCACTAGGAAACAGACTGAGAAACCAGAGTCAGGTTTTCTCCTGCAACCCGTTCCTTTTTTGCTGGATGAACGAACGTCTCTCCACATGCTCAGTTCTGAGAGATAAGTGTGTGTGAAAGCCGTCCTTCACCTAGCTTGAAGGGAACAGAAAGATTCTTTTCAGTTGCCAACTCCACTCCATACATATATATGGGGAGGTACAAGCTCCAACTCGGTTTTACACTGAAAACGGCAGGCACTTCAAAACGGCACTATGAAACAGACTGAGAAACCAGAGTCAGGGTTTCTCCTGCAACCCGTTCCCTTTGTGCTGGATGAACGAACCTCTCTCCACAAGCTCAGTTTTGAGAGATAAGTGTGTGTGAAAGCCGTCCTTCACCTAGCTTGAAGGGAACACAAAGTTTCTTTTCAGTTGCCAACTCCACTCCATACATATATATGGGGAGGTACAAGCTCCAACTCGGTTTTACACTGAAAACGGCAGGCACTTCAAAACGGCACTATGAAACAGACTGAGAAACCAGAGTCAGGGTTTCTCCTGCAACCCGTTCCCTTTGTGCTGGATGAACGAACGTCTCTCCACATGCTCAGTTCTGAGAGATTGTGTGTGAAAGCCGTCCTTCACCTAGCTTGAAGGGAACACAAAGTTTCTTTTCAGATGCCAACTCCAATCCATTCATATATATGGGAAGGTACAAACTCCAACTCGCTTTTACAGTGAAAACGGCAGGCACTTCAAACCGGCACTAGGAAACAGACTGAGAACCCAGAGTCAGGGTTTCTCCTGCAACCCGTTCCCTTTGTGCTGGATGAACGAACGTCTCTCCACATGCTCAGTTCTGAGAGATAAGTGTGTGTGAAAGCCGTCCTTCACCTAGCTTGAAGGGAACACAAAGTTTCTTTTCAGTTGCCAACTCCACTCCATACATATATATGGGGAGGTACAAGCTCCAACTCGGTTTTACACTGAAAACGGCAGGCACTTCAAACCGGCACTAGGAAACAGACTGAGAAACCAGAGTCAGGGTTTCTCCTGCAACCCGTTCCCTTTGTGCTGGATGAACGAACGTCTCTCCACATGCTCAGTTCTGAGAGATAAGTGTGTGTGAAAGCCGTCCTTCACCTAGCTTGAAGGGAACATAGTTTCTTTTCAGTTGCCAACTCCACTCCATACATATATATGGGGAGGTACAAGCTCCAACTCGGTTTTACAGTGAAAACGGCAGGCACTTCAAACCGGCACTAGGAAACAGACTGAGAAACCAGAGTCAGGTTTTCTCCTGCAACCCGTTCCCTTTATGCTGGATGAACGAACGTCTCTCCACATGCTCAGTTCCGAGAGATAAGTGTGTGTGAAAGCCGTCCTTCACCTAGCTTGAAGGGAACAGAAAGATTCTTTTCAGTTGCCAACTCCACTCCATACATATATATGGGGAGGTACAAGCTCCAACTCGGTTTTACACTGAAAACGGCAGGCACTTCAAAACGGCACTATGAAACAGACTGAGAAACCAGAGTCAGGGTTTCTGCTGCAACCCGTTCCCTTTGTGCTGGATGAACGAACGTCTCTCCACATGCTCAGTTCTGAGAGATAAATTTGTGTGAAAGATGTCCTTCACCTAGCTTGAAGGGAACACAAAGTTTCTTTTCAGTTGCCAACTCCACTCCATACATATATATGGGGAGGTAGAAGCTCCAACTCGGTTTTACAGTGAAAACGGCAGGCACTACAAACCGGCACTAGGAAACAGACTGAGAAACCAGAGTCAGGGTTTCTCCTGCAACCCGTTCCCTTTGTGCTGGATGAACGAACGTCTCTCCACATGCTCAGTTCTGAGAGATAAGTGTGTGTGAAAGCCGTCCTTCACCTAGCTTGAAGGGAACATAAAGTTTCTTTTCAGTTGCCAACTCCACTCCATACATATATATGGGGAGGTACAAGCTCCAACTCGGTTTTACAGTGAAAACGGCAGGCACTTCAAACCGGCACTAGGAAACAGACTGAGAAACCAGAGTCAGGTTTTCTCCTGCAACCCGTTCCCTTTATGCTGGATGAACGAACGTCTCTCCACATGCTCAGTTCTGAGAGATAAGTGTGTGTGAAAGCCGTCCTTCACCTAGCTTGAAGGGAACAGAAAGATTCTTTTCAGTTGCCAACTCCACTCCATACATATATATGGGGAGGTACAAGCTCCAACTCGGTTTTACACTGAAAACGGCAGGCACTTCAAAACGGCACTAGGAAACAGACTGAGAAACCAGAGTCAGGGTTTCTGCTGCAACCCGTTCCCTTTGTGCTGGATGAACGAACGTCTCTCCACATGCTCAGTTCTGAGAGATAAATTTGTGTGAAAGATGTCCTTCACCTAGCTTGAAGGGAACACAAAGTTTCTTTTCAGTTGCCAACTCCACTCCATACATATATATGGGGAGGTAGAAGCTCCAACTCTGTTTTACAGTGAAAACGGCAGGCACTACAAACCGGCACTAGGAAACAGACTGAGAAACCAGAGTCAGGGTTTCTCCTGCAACACGTTCCCTTTGTGCTGGATGAACGAACGTCTCTCCTCATGCTCAGTTCTGAGAGACAAGTGTGTGTGAAAGCCGTCCTTCACCTAGCTTGAAGGGAACACAAAGTTTCTTTTCAGTTGCCAACTCCACTCCATACATATATATGGGGAGGTACAAGCTCCAACTCGGTTTTACACTGAAAACGGCAGGCACTTCAAACCGGCACTAGGAAACAGACTGAGAAACCAGAGTCAGGGTTTCTCCTGCAACCCGTTCCCTTTGTGCTGGATGAACGAACGTCTCTCCACATGCTCAGTTCTGAGAGATAAGTGTGTGTGAAAGCCGTCCTTCACCTAGCTTGAAGGGAACATAAAGTTTCTTTTCAGTTGCCAACTCCACTCCATACATATATATGGGGAGGTACAAGCTCCAACTCGGTTTTACAGTGAAAACGGCAGGCACTTCAAACCGGCACTAGGAAACAGACTGAGAAACCAGAGTCAGGTTTTCTCCTGCAACCCGTTCCCTTTATGCTGGATGAACGAACGTCTCTCCACATGCTCAGTTCTGAGAGATAAGTGTGTGTGAAAGCCGTCCTTCACCTAGCTTGAAGGGAACAGAAAGATTCTTTTCAGTTGCCAACTCCACTCCATACATATATATGGGGAGGTACAAGCTCCAACTCGGTTTTACACTGAAAACGGCAGGCACTTCAAAACGGCACTATGAAACAGACTGAGAAACCAGAGTCAGGGTTTCTGCTGCAACCCGTTCCCTTTGTGCTGGATGAACGAACGTCTCTCCACATGCTCAGTTCTGAGAGATAAATTTGTGTGAAAGATGTCCTTCACCTAGCTTGAAGGGAACACAAAGTTTCTTTTCAGTTGCCAACTCCACTCCATACATATATATGGGGAGGTAGAAGCTCCAACTCGGTTTTACAGTGAAAACGGCAGGCACTACAAACCGGCACTAGGAAACAGACTGAGAAACCAGAGTCAGGGTTTCTCCTGCAACACGTTCCCTTTGTGCTGGATGAACGAACGTCTCTCCTCATGCTCAGTTCTGAGAGACAAGTGTGTGTGAAAGCCGTCCTTCACCTAGCTTGAAGGGAACACAAAGTTTCTTTTCAGTTGCCAACTCCACTCCATACATATATATGGGGAGGTACAAGCTCCAACTCGGTTTTACACTGAAAACGGCAGGCACTTCAAACCGGCACTAGGAAACAGACTGAGAAACCAGAGTCAGGGTTTCTCCTGCAACCCGTTCCCTTTGTGCTGGATGAACGAACGTCTCTCCACATGCTCAGTTCTGAGAGATAAGTGTGTGTGAAAGCCGTCCTTCACCTAGCTTGAAGGGAACATAAAGTTACTTTTCAGTTGCCAACTCCACTCCATACATATATATGGGGAGGTACAAGCTCCAACTCGGTTTTACAGTGAAAACGGCAGGCACTTCAAACCGGCACTAGGAAACAGACTGAGAAACCAGAGTCAGGTTTTCTCCTGCAACCCGTTCCCTTTATGCTGGATGAACGAACGTCTCTCCACATGCTCAGTTCTGAGAGATAAGTGTGTGTGAAAGCCGTCCTTCACCTAGCTTGAAGGGAACAGAAAGATTCTTTTCAGTTGCCAACTCCACTCCATACATATATATGGGGAGGTACAAGCTCCAACTCGGTTTTACACTGAAAACGGCAGGCACTTCAAAACGGCACTATGAAACAGACTGAGAAACCAGAGTCAGGGTTTCTGCTGCAACCCGTTCCCTTTGTGCTGGATGAACGAACGTCTCTCCACATGCTCAGTTCTGAGAGATAAATTTGTGTGAAAGATGTCCTTCACCTAGCTTGAAGGGAACACAAAGTTTCTTTTCAGTTGCCAACTCCACTCCATACATATATATGGGGAGGTAGAAGCTCCAACTCGGTTTTACAGTGAAAACGGCAGGCACTACAAACCGGCACTAGGAAACAGACTGAGAAACCAGAGTCAGGGTTTCTCCTGCAACACGTTCCCTTTGTGCTGGATGAACGAACGTCTCTCCTCATGCTCAGTTCTGAGAGACAAGTGTGTGTGAAAGCCGTCCTTCACCTAGCTTGAAGGGAACACAAAGTTTCTTTTCAGTTGCCAACTCCACTCCATACATATATATGGGGAGGTACAAGCTCCAACTCGGTTTTACAGTGAAAACGGCAGGCACTTCAAACCGGCACTAGGAAACAGACTGAGATACCAGAGTAAGGGTTTCTCCTGCAACCCGTTCCCTTTGTGCTGAATGAAGGAACGTCTCTCCACATGCTCAGTTCTGAGAGATAAGTGTGTGTGAAAGCCGTCCTTCAACTAGCTTGAAGGGAACACAAAGTTTCTTTTCAGTTGCCAACTCCACTCCATACATATATATGGGGAGGTACAAGCCCCAACTCGGTTTTACAGTGAAAACGGCAGGCACTTCAAACCGGCACTAGGAAACATACTGAGAAACCAGAGTCAGTGTTTCTCCTGCAACCCGTTCCCTTTATGCTGGATGAAAGAACGTCTCTCCACATGCTCAGTTCTGAGAGATAAGTGTGTGTGAAAGCCGTCCTTCACCTAGCTTGAAGGGAACACAAAGTTTCTTTTCAGTTGCCAACTCCACTCCATACATATATATGGGGAGGTACAAGCTCCAACTCGGTTTTACAGTGAAAACGGCAGGCACTTCAAACAGGCACTAGGAAACAGACTGAGAAACCAGAGTCAGGGTTTCTCCTGCAACCCGTTCCATTTGTGCTGGATGAACGAACGTCTCTCCACATGCTCAGTTCTGAGATATAAGTGTGTGTGAAAGATGTCCTTCACCTAGCTTGAAGGGAACACAAAGTTTCTTTTCAGTTGCCAACTCCACTCCATACATATATATGGGGAGGTTCAAGCTCCAACTCGGTTTTACAGTGAAAACGGCAGGCACTTCAAACCGGCACTAGGAAACAGACTGAGAAACCAGAGACAGGGTTTCTCCTGCAAACCGTTCCCTTTGTGCTGGATGAAAGAACGTCTCTCCACATGCTCAGTACTGAGAGATAAGTGTGTGTGAAAGCCGTCCTTCACCTAGCTTGAAGGGAACACAAAGTTTCTTTTCAGTTACAAACTCCACTCTATACATATATATGGGGAGGTACAAGCTCCAACTCGGTTTTACACTGAAAACGGCAGGCACTTCAAACCGGCACTAGGAAACAGACTGAGAAACCAGAGTCAGGGTTTCTCCTGCAACCCGTTCCCTTTGTGCTGGATGAACGAACGTCTCTCCACATGCTCAGTTCTGAGAGATAAGTGTGTGTGAAAGCTGTCCTTCACCTAGCTTGAAGGGAACACAAAGTTTCTTTTCAGTTGCCAAATCCACTCCATACATATATATGGGGAGGTACAAGCTCCAACTCGGTTTTACAGTGAAAACGGCAGGCACTTCAAACCGGCACTAGGAAACAGACTGAGAAACCAGAGTCAGGGTTTCTCCTGCAACCCGTTCCCTTTGTGCTGCATGAACGAACGTCTCTCCACATGCTCAGTTCTGAGAGATAAGTGTGTGTGAAAGCCGTCCTTCACCTAGCTTGAAGGGAACACAAAGTTCCTTTTCAGTTGCCAACTCCACTCCATACATATATATGGGGAGGTACAAGCTCCAACTCGGTTTTACAGTGAAAACGGCAGGCACTTCAAACCGGCACTAGGAAACAGACTGAGAAAACAGAGTCAGGGTTTCTCCTGCAACCCGTTCCCTATGTGCTGGATGAACGAACGTCTCTCCACATGCTCAGTTCTGAGAGATAAGTGGGTGTGAAAGCCGCCCTTCAACTAGCTTGAAGGGAACACAAAGTTCCTTTTCATTTGCCAACTCCACACCATAAATATATATGGGGAGGTACAAGCTCCAACTCGGTTTTACAGTGAAAACGGCATGCACTTCAAACCGGCACTAGGAAACAGACTGAGAAACCAGAGTAATGGTTTCTCCTGCAACCCGTTCCCTTTGTGCTGGATGAACGAACGTCTGTCCACATGCTTTGTTCTGAGAGATAAGTGTGTGTGAAAGCCGTCCTTCACCTAGCTTGAAGAGAACACAAAGTTTCTTTTCAGTTGCAAACTCCACTGCATACATATATATGGGGAGGTACAAGCTCCAACTCGGTTTTACAGTGAAAACGTCAGGCACTTCAAAACGGCACTAGGAAACCAGAGTCAGGCTTTCTGCTGCAACCCGTTCCCTTTGGGCTGGATGAACGAAAGTCTCTCCACATGCTCAGTTCTGAGAGATAAGTGTGTGTGAAAACCGTCCTTCACCCAGCTTGAAGGGAACACAACGTTTCTTTTCAGTTGCCAACTCCACTCCATACATATATATGGGGAGGTACAAGCTCCAACTCGGTTTTACAGTGAAAACGGCAGGCACTTCAAACCGGCACTAGGAAGCAGACTGAGAAACCAGAGTCAGTGTTTCTCCTGCAACCCGTTCCCTTTGTGCTGGATGAACGAACTTCTCACCACATGCTCAGTTCTGAGAGATAAGTGTGTGTTAAAGCCGTCCTTCACCTAGCTTGAAGGGAACACAAAGTTTCTTTTCAGTTGCCAACTCCACTCCATTCATATATATGGGGAGGTACAAGCTCCAACTCGGTTTTACAGTGAAAACGGCAGGCACTTCAAACCGGCACAAGGAAACAGACTGAGAAACCAGAGTAAGGGTTTCTCCTGCAAACCGTTCCTTTGTGCTGGATGAACGAACGTCTCTCCACATGCTCAGTTCTGAGAGATAAGTGTGTGTGAAAGCCGTTCTTCACCTAGCATGAAGGGAACACAAAGTTTCTTTTCAGTTGCCAACTCCACTCCATACATATATATGATGGGTATAAGCTCCAAATCGGTTTTACAGTGAAAACGGCAAGCACTTCAAACCGGCACTAGGAAACAGACTGAGAAACCAGAGTCAGGGTTTCTCCTGCAATCCGTTCCCTTTTTGCTGGATGAACGAACGTCTCTCCACATACTCAGTTCTGAGAGATAAGTGTGTTTGAAAGCCGTCCTTCACCTACCTTGAAGGGAACACAAAGTTTCTTTCAGTTGCCAACACCACTCCATACATATATATGGGGAGTTACAAGCCCCAACTCGGTTTTACAGTGAAAACGGCAGGCACTTCAAACCGGAACTAGGAAACAGACTGAGAAACCAGAGTCAGGGTTTCTCCTGCAACCCGTTCCCTTTGTGCTGGATGAACGAACGTCTCTCCACATGCTCAGTTCTGAGAGAAAAGTGTGTTTGAAAGCCGTCCTTCAACTAGCTTGAATGGAACACAAAGTTCCTTTTAATTTGCCAACTCCACACCATACATATATATGGGGAGGTACAAGCTCCAACTCGGTTTAACAGTGAAAACGTCAGGCACTTCAAACCGGCACTAGGAAACAGACTGAGAAACCAGAGTCAGGGTTTCTCCTGCAACCCGTTCCCTTTGTGCTGGATGAACGAACGTCTCTCCACATGCTCTGTTCTGAGAGATAAGTGTGTGTGAAAGCCGTCCTTCACCTAGCTTGAAGGGAACACAAAGTTTCTTTTCAGTTGCCAAATCCACTCCATACATATATATGGGGAGGTACAAGCTCCAACTCGGTTTTACAGTGAAAAAGGCAGGCACTTCAAACCGGCACTAGGAAACACACTGAGAAACCAGAGTCAGGGTTTCTCCTGCAACCCGTTCCCTTTGTGCTGGATGAACGAACGTCTCTCCACATGCTCAGTTCTGAGAGATAAGTGTGTGTGATAGCAATCCTTCACCTAGCTTGAAGGGAACACAAAGTTTCTTTTCAGTTGCCAACTCCACTCCATACATATATATGGGGAGGTCCAAGCTCCAACTCGGTTTTACAGTGAAAACGGCAGGCACTTCAAACCGGCACTAGGAAACCAGAGTCAGGCTTTCTGCTGCAACCCGTTCCCTTTGGGCTGGATGAACGAACGTCTCTCCACATGCTCAGTTCTGAGAGATAAGTGTGTGTGAAAGCCGTCCTTCACATATCTTGAAGGGAACACAAAGTTTCTTTTCATTTGCCAACTCCACTCCATACATATATATGGGGAGGTACAAGTTCCAAATCGGTTTTACAGAGAAAACGGCAGGCACTTCAAACCGGCACTAGGAAACAGACTGAGAAACCAGAGTCAGGGTTTCTCCTGCAAACCGTTCCCTTTGTGCTTAATGAACGAACGTCTCTCCTCATGCTCAGTTCTGAGAGATAAGTGTGTGTGAAAGCCGTCCTTCACCTAGCTTGAAGGGAACACCAAGTTTGTTTTCAGTTGCCAACTCCACTCCATACATATATATGGGGAGGTACAAGCTCCAACTCGGTTTTACAGTGAAAACGGCAGGCACTTCAAACCGGCACAAGGAAACAGACTGAGATAAAAGAGTAAGGGTTTCTCCTGCAACCCGTTCCTTTGTGCTGGATGAAAGAACGTCTCTCCACATGCTCAGATCTGAGAGGTAAGTGTGTGTGAAAGCCGTCCTTCACCTAGCTTGAAGGGAATACAAAGTTCCTTTTCAGTTGCCAACTCCACTCCATACATATATATGGGAAGGTACAAGCTCCAACTCGGTTTAAGAGTGAAAACGGCAGGCACTTCAAACAGGCACTAGGAAACAGACTGAGAAACCAGAGTCAGGGTTTCTCCTGCAACCCGTTCCCTTTGTGCTGGATGAACGAACGTCTCTCCACATGCTCAGTTCTGAGATATAAGTGTGTGTGAAAGCAATCCTTCACCTAGCTTGAAGGGAACACAAAATTTCTTTTCAGTTGCCAACTCCACTCCATACATATATATGGGGAGGTACAAGCTCCAACTCGGTTTTACAGTGAAAACGGCAGGCACTTCAACCCGGCACTAGGAAACAGACTGAGAAACCAGAGACAGGGTTTCTCCTGCAAACCTTTCCCTTTGTGCTGGATGAACGAACGTCTCTCCACATGCTCAGTTCTGAGAGATAAGTGTGTGTGAAAGCCGTCCTTCACCTAGCTTGAAGGGAACACAAAGTTTCTTTTCAGTTACACACTCCACTCTATACATATATATGGGGAGGTACAAGCTCCAACTCGGTTTTACACTGAAAACGGCAGGCACATCAAACCGGCACTAGGAAACACAATGAGAAACCAGAGTCAGGGTTTCTCCTTCAACCATTTCCCTTTTTGCTGGATCAACGAACGTCTCTCCACATGCTCAGTTCTGAGAGATAAGTGTGTGTGAAAGCCGTCCTTCACCTAGCTTGAATGGAACACCAAGTTTCTTTTCAGTTGCCAACTCCACTCCATACATATATATGGGGAGGTACAAGTTCCAACTCGGTTTTACAGTGAAAACGGCAGGCACTTCAAACCGGCACTAGGAAACAGACTGAGAAACCAGAGTCAGTGTTTCTCCTGCAACCCGTTCCCTTTGTGCTGGATGAATGAACGTCTCACCACATGCTCAGTTCTGAGAGATAAGTGTGTGTGAAAGCCGTCCTTCACCTAGCTTGAAGGGAACACAAAGTTTCTTTTCAGTTGCCAACTCCACTCCATACATATATATGGGGAGGTACAAGCTCCAACTCGGTTTTACAGTGAAAACGGCAGGCACTTCAAACCGGCACTAGGAAACAGACTGAGAAACCAGAGTAAGGGTTTCTCCTGCAACCCGTTCCCTTTGGGCTGGATGAACGAACGTCTCTCCACATGCTCAGTTCTGAGAGATAAGTGTGTGTGAAAGCCGTCCTTCACCTAGCTTGAAGGGAACACAAAGTTTCTTTTCAGTTGCCAACTCCACTCCATACATATATATGGGGAGGTACAAGCTCCAACTCGGTTTTACAGTGAAAACGGCAGGCACTTCAAACCGGCACTAGGAAACAGACTGAGAAACCAGAGTCAGGGTTTCTCCTGCAACCCGTTCCCTTTGTGCTGGATGAACGAACGTCTCTCCACATGCTCAGTTCTGAGAGATAAGTGTGTGTGAAAGCCGTCCTTCACCTAACTTGTAGTGAACACAAAGTTCCTTTTCAGTTGCCAACACCACTCCATACATATATATGGGGAGGTACAAGCTCCAACTCGGTTTTACAGTGAAAACGGCAGGCACTTCAAACCGGCACTAGGAAACAGACTGAGAAACCAGAGTCATTGTTTCTCCTGCAACCCGTTCCCTTTGTGCTGGATGAACGAACGTCTCTCCACATGCTCAGTTCTGAGAGATAAGTGTGTGTGAAAGCCGTCCTTCAACTAGCTTGAAGGGAACACAAAGTTCCTTTTCAGTTGCCAACTCCACTCCATACATATATATGGGGAGGTCCAAGCTCTAAATCGGTTTTACAGTGACAACGTCAGGCACTTCAAACCGGCACTAGGAAACCAGAGTCAGGCTTTCTGCTGCAACCCGTTCCCTTTGGGCTGGATGAACGAACGTCTCTCCACATGCTCAGTTCTGAGATATAAGTGTTTGTGAAGTCGTCCTTCACCTAGCTTGAAGGGAACACAAAGTTTCTTTTCAGTTGCAAACTCCACTCCATACATATATATGGGGAGGTACAAGCTCCAACTCGGTTTTACAGTGAAAACGGCAGGCACTTCAAACCGGCACTAGGAAACAGACTGAGAAACCAGAGTCAGGGTTTCTCCTGCAACCCGTTCCCTTTGTGCTGGATAAAGGAACGTCTCCCCACATGCTCAGTTCTGAGAGACAAGTGTGTGTGAAAGCCGTCCTTCACCTAGCTTGAAGGGAACACAAAGTTTCTTTTCAGTTGCCAACTCCAATCCATACATATATATGGGGAGGTACAAGCTCCAACTCGGTTTTACAGTGAAAACGGCAGGCAATTCAAACCGTAAATAGGAAACAGACTGAGAAACCAGTGTAAAGGTTTCTCCTACAACCCGTTCCCTTTGTGCTGGATGAACGAACGTCTGTCCACATGCTCAGTTCTGAGAGATAAGTGTGTGTGAAAGCCGTCCTTCACCTAGCTTGAAGGGAACACAAAGTTTCTTTTCAGTTGCCAACTCCACTCCATACATATATATGGGGAGGTACAAGATCCAACTCGGTTTAAGAGTGAAAACGGCAGGCACTTCAAACAGGCACTAGGAAACAGACTGAGAAACCAGAGTCAGGGTTTCTCCTGCAACCCGTTCCCTTTGTGCTGGATGAACGAACGTCTCTCCACATGCTCATTTCTGAGAGATAAGTGTGTGTGAAACCATCCTTCACCTAGCTTGAAGGGAACACAAAGTTTCTTTTCAGTTGCCAAATCCACTCCATACATATATATGGGGAGGTACAAGCTCCAACTCGGTTTTACAGTGAAAACGGCAGGCACTTCAAACCGGCACTAGGAAACAGACTGAGAATCCAGAGACAGGGTTTCTCCTGCAACCCGTTCCCTTTGTGCTGGATGAACGAACGTCTCTCCACATGCTCAGTTCTGAGAGATAAGTGTGTGTGAAAGCCGTCCTTCACCTAGCTTGAAGGGAACACAAAGTTTCTTTTCAGTTACAAACTCCACTCTATACATATATATGGGGAGGTACAAGCTCCAACTCGGTTTTACACTGAAAACGGCAGGCACTTCAAACCGGCACTAGGAAACACAATGAGAAACCAGAGTCAGGGTTTCTCCTTCAACCCGTTCCCTTTGTGCTGGATCAACGAACGTCTCTCCACATGCTCAGTTCTGAGAGATAAGTGTGTGTGAAAGCCGTCCTTCACCTATCTTGAAGGGAACACAAAGTTTCTTTTCAGTTGCAAACTCCACTCCATACATATATATGGGGAGATACAAGCTCCAACTCGGTTTTACAGTGGAAACTGCAGGTACTTCAAACCGGCACTAGGAAACAGACTGAGAAACCAGAGTCAGGGTTTCTCCTGCAACCCGTTCCCTTTGTGCTGGATCAACGAACGTCTATCCACATGCTCAGTTCTGAGAGATAAGTGTGTGTGAATGCCGTCCTTCACCTAGCGTGAAGGAACACAAGTTTCTTTTCAGTTGCCAACTCCACTCCATACATATATATGGGGAGGTACAAGCTCCAACTCGGTTTTACAGTGAAAACGGCAGGCACTTCAAACCGGCAATAAGAAACAGACTGAGAAACCAGAGTCAGGGTTTCTCCTGCAACCGGTTCCCTTTGTGCTGGATGAACGAACGTCTCTCCACATGCTCAGTTCTGAGATATAAGTGTGTGTGAAAGCAATCCTTCACCTAGCTTGAAGGGAACACAAAATTTCTTTTCAGTTGCCAACTCCACTCCATACATATATATGGGGAGGTACAAGCTCCAACTCGGTTTTACAGTGAAAACGGCAGGCACTTCAACCCGGCACTAGGAAACAGACTGAGAAACCAGAGACAGGGTTTCTCCTGCAAACCTTTCCCTTTGTGCTGGATGAACGAACGTCTCTCCACATGCTCAGTTCTGAGAGATAAGTGTGTGTGAAAGCCGTCCTTCACCTAGCTTGAAGGGAACACAAAGTTTCTTTTCAGTTACACACTCCACTCTATACATATATATGGGGAGGTACAAGCTCCAACTCGGTTTTACACTGAAAACGGCAGGCACATCAAACCGGCACTAGGAAACACAATGAGAAACCAGAGTCAGGGTTTCTCCTTCAACCATTTCCCTTTGTGCTGGATCAACGAACGTCTCTCCACATGCTCAGTTCTGAGAGATAAGTGTGTGTGAAAGCCGTCCTTCACCTAGCTTGAATGGAACACCAAGTTTCTTTTCAGTTGCCAACTCCACTCCATACATATATATGGGGAGGTACAAGTTCCAACTCGGTTTTACAGTGAAAACGGCAGGCACTTCAAACCGGCACTAGGAAACAGACTGAGAAACCAGAGTCAGTGTTTCTCCTGCAACCCGTTCCCTTTGTGCTGGATGAATGAACGTCTCACCACATGCTCAGTTCTGAGAGATAAGTGTGTGTGAAAGCCGTCCTTCACCTAGCTTGAAGGGAACACAAAGTTTCTTTTTAGTTGCCAACTCCACTCCATACATATATATGGGGAGGTACAAGCTCCAACTCGGTTTTACAGTGAAAACGGCAGGCACTTCAAACCGGCACTAGGAAACAGACTGAGAAACCAGAGTAAGGGTTTCTCCTGCAACCCGTTCCCTTTGGGCTGGATGAACGAACGTCTCTCCACATGCTCAGTTCTGAGAGATAAGTGTGTGTGAAAGCCGTCCTTCACCTAGCTTGAAGGGAACACAAAGTTTCTTTTCAGTTGCCAACTCCACTCCATACATATATATGGGGAGGTACAAGCTCCAACTCGGTTTTACAGTGAAAACGGCAGGCACTTCAAACCGGCACTAGGAAACAGACTGAGAAACCAGAGTCAGGGTTTCTCCTGCAACCCGTTCCCTTTGTGCTGGATGAACGAACGTCTCTCCACATGCTCAGTTCTGAGAGATAAGTGTGTGTGAAAGCCGTCCTTCACCTAACTTGTAGTGAACACAAAGTTCCTTTTCAGTTGCCAACACCACTCCATACATATATATGGGGAGGTACAAGCTCCAACTCGGTTTTACAGTGAAAACGGCAGGCACTTCAAACCGGCACTAGGAAACAGACTGAGAAACCAGAGTCATTGTTTCTCCTGCAACCCGTTCCCTTTGTGCTGGATGAACGAACGTCTCTCCACATGCTCAGTTCTGAGAGATAAGTGTGTGTGAAAGCCGTCCTTCAACTAGCTTGAAGGGAACACAAAGTTCCTTTTCAGTTGCCAACTCCACTCCATACATATATATGGGGAGGTCCAAGCTCTAAATCGGTTTTACAGTGACAACGTCAGGCACTTCAAACCGGCACTAGGAAACCAGAGTCAGGCTTTCTGCTGCAACCCGTTCCCTTTGGGCTGGATGAACGAACGTCTCTCCACATGCTCAGTTCTGAGATATAAGTGTTTGTGAAGCCGTCCTTCACCTAGCTTGAAGGGAACACAAAGTTTCTTTTCAGTTGCAAACTCCACTTCATACATATATATGGGGAGGTACAAGCTCCAACTCGGTTTTACAGTGAAAACGGCAGGCACTTCAAACCGGCACTAGGAAACAGACTGAGAAACCAGAGTCAGGGTTTCTCCTGCAACCCGTTCCCTTTGTGCTGGATAAAGGAACGTCTCCCCACATGCTCAGTTCTGAGAGACAAGTGTGTGTGAAAGCCGTCCTTCACCTAGCTTGAAGGGAACACAAAGTTTCTTTTCAGTTGCCAACTCCAATCCATACATATATATGGGGAGGTACAAGCTCCAACTCGGTTTTACAGTGAAAACGGCAGGCAATTCAAACCGTAAATAGGAAACAGACTGAGAAACCAGTGTAAAGGTTTCTCCTACAACCCGTTCCCTTTGTGCTGGATGAACGAACGTCTCTCCACATGCTCAGTTCTGAGAGATAAGTGTGTGTGAAAGCCGTCCTTCACCTAGCTTGAAGGGAACACAAAGTTTCTTTTCAGTTGCCAACTCCACTCCATACATATATATGGGGAGGTACAAGATCCAACTCGGTTTAAGAGTGAAAACGGCAGGCACTTCAAACAGGCACTAGGAAACAGACTGAGAAACCAGAGTCAGGGTTTCTCCTGCAACCCGTTCCCTTTGTGCTGGATGAACGAACGTCTCTCCACATGCTCATTTCTGAGAGATAAGTGTGTGTGAAACCATCCTTCACCTAGCTTGAAGGGAACACAAAGTTTCTTTTCAGTTGCCAAATCCACTCCATACATATATATGGGGAGGTACAAGCTCCAACTCGGTTTTACAGTGAAAACGGCAGGCACTTCAAACCGGCACTAGGAAACAGACTGAGAATCCAGAGACAGGGTTTCTCCTGCAACCCGTTCCCTTTGTGCTGGATGAACGAACGTCTCTCCACATGCTCAGTTCTGAGAGATAAGTGTGTGTGAAAGCCGTCCTTCACCTAGCTTGAAGGGAACACAAAGTTTCTTTTCAGTTACAAACTCCACTCTATACATATATATGGGGAGGTACAAGCTCCAACTCGGTTTTACACTGAAAACGGCAGGCACTTCAAACCGGCACTAGGAAACACAATGAGAAACCAGAGTCAGGGTTTCTCCTTCAACCCGTTCCCTTTGTGCTGGATCAACGAACGTCTCTCCACATGCTCAGTTCTGAGAGATAAGTGTGTGTGAAAGCCGTCCTTCACCTATCTTGAAGGGAACACAAAGTTTCTTTTCAGTTGCAAACTCCACTCCATACATATATATGGGGAGGTACAAGCTCCAACTCGGTTTTACAGTGGAAACTGCAGGTACTTCAAACCGGCACTAGGAAACAGACTGAGAAACCAGAGTCAGGGTTTCTCCTGCAACCCGTTCCCTTTGTGCTGGATCAACGAACGTCTATCCACATGCTCAGTTCTGAGAGATAAGTGTGTGTGAATGCCGTCCTTCACCTAGCGTGAAGGAACACAAGTTTCTTTTCAGTTGCCAACTCCACTCCATACATATATATGGGGAGGTACAAGCTCCAACTCGGTTTTACAGTGAAAACGGCAGGCACTTCAAACCGGCAATAAGAAACAGACTGAGAAACCAGAGTCAGGGTTTCTCCTGCAACCGGTTCCCTTTGTGCTGGATGAACGAACGTCTCTCCACATGCTCAGTTCTGAGAGATAAGTGTGTGTGAAAGCCGTCCTTCACCTAGCTTGAAGTGAACACAAAGTTCCTTTTCAGTTGCCAACTCCACTCCATACATATATATGGGGAGGTACTAGTTCCAACTCGGTTTTACAGAGAAAACGGCAGGCACTTCAAACCGGCACTAGGAAACAGACTGAGAAACCAGAGTCAGGGTTTCCCTGCAACCCGTTGCCTTTGTGCTGGATGAACGAACGTCTCTCCACATGCTCAGTTCTGAGAGATAAGTGTGTGTGAAAGCCGTCCTTCACCTAGCTTGAAGGGAACACAAAGTTTCTTTTCAGTTGCCAACTCCACTCCATACATATATATGGGGAGGTACAAGCTCCAACTCGGTTTTACAGTGAAAAGGGAAGGCACTTCAAACCGGCACTAGGAAACAGACTGAGAAACCAGAGTCAGTGTTTCTCCTGCAACCCGTTCCTTTGTGCTGGATGAACGAACGTCTCACCACATGCTCAGTTCTGAGAGATAAGTGTGTGTGAAAGCCGACCTTCACCTAGCTTGAAGGGAACACAAAGTTTCTTTTCAGTTGCAAACTCCACTCCATATATATATATGGGTAGATACAAGCTCCAACTCGGTTTTACAGTGAAAACGGCAGGCACTTCAAACCGGCACTAGGAAACAGACTGAGAAACCAGAGTAAGGTTTTCTCCTGCAACCCGTTCCCTTTGTGCTGGATGAAAGAACGTCTCTCCACATGCTCAGTTCTGAGAGTTAAGTGTGTGTGAAAGCCGTCCTTCACCTACCTTGAAGGGAACACAAAGTTTCTTTCAGTTGCCAACACCACTCCATACATATATATGGGGACTTACAAGCCCCAACTCGGTTTTACAGTGAAAAGGGAAGGCACTTCAAACCGGCACTAGGAAACAGACTGAGAATCCAGAGTCAGGGTTTCTCCTGCATCCCGTTCCCTTTGTGCTGGATGAACGAACGTCTCTCCACATGCTCAGTTCTGAGAGATAAGTGTGTGTGAAAGCTGTCCTTCACCTAGCTTGAAGGGAACACAAAGTTTCTTTTCAGTTGCAAAATCCACTCCATACATATATATGGGGAGGTACAAGCTCCAACTCGGTTTTACAGTGAAAACGGCAGGCACTTCAAACCGGCACTAGGAAACAAACTGAGAAACCAGAGTCAGGGTTTCTCCTGCAACCCGTTCCCTTTGTGCTGGATGAACGAACGTCTCTCCACATGCTCAGTTCTGAGAGATAAGTGTGTGTGAAAGCCGTCCTTCACCTAGCTTGAAGGGAACACAAAGTTTCTTTTCAGTTGCCAACTCCACTCCATACATATATATGGGGAGGTACAAGCTCCAACTCGGTTTTACAGTGAAAACGGCAGGCACTTCAAACCGGCACTAGGAAACACACTGAGAAACCAGAGTCAGGGTTTCTCCTGCAACCCGTTCCCTTTGTGCTGGATGAACGAACGTCTCTCCACATGCTCAGTTCTGAGAGATAAGTGTGTGTGAAAGCAATCCTTCACCTAGCTTGAAGGGAACACAAAGTTTCTTTTCAGTTGCCAACTCCACTCCATACATATATATGGGGAGGTCCAAGCTCCAACTCGGTTTTACAGTGAAAACGGCAGGCACTTCAAACCGGCACTAGGAAACCAGAGTCAGGTTTTCTGCTGCAACCCGTTCCCTTTGGGCTGGATGAACGAACGTCTCTCCACATGCTCAGTTCTGAGAGATAATTGTGTGTGAAAGCCGTCCTTCACATATCTTGAAGGGAACACAAAGTTTCTTTTCAGTTGCCAACTCCAATCCATACATATATATGGGGAGGTACAAGTTCCAAATCGGTTTTACAGAGAAAACGGCAGGCACTTCAAACCGGCACTAGGAAACAGACTGAGAAACCAGAGTCAGGGTTTCTCCTGCAACCCGTTCCCTTTGTGCTGGATGAACGAACGTCTCTCCTCATGCTCAGTTCTGAGAGATAAGTGTGTGTGAAAGCCGTCCTTCACCTAGCTTGAAGGGAACACCAATTTTTTTTTCAGTTGCCAACTCCACTCCATACATATATATGGGGAGGTACAAGCTCCAACTCGGTTTTACAGTGAAAACGGCAGGCACTTCAAACCGGCACAAGGAAACAGACTGAGATAAAAGAGTAAGGGTTTCTCCTGCAACCCGTTCCTTTGTGCTGGATGAAAGAACGTCTCTCACATGCTCAGATCTGAGAGATAAGTGTGTGTGAAAGCCGTCCTTCACCTAGCTTGAAGGGAATACAAAGTTCCTTTTCAGTTGCCAACACCACTCCATACATATATATGGGAAGGTACAAGCTCCAACTCGGTTTAAGAGTGAAAACGGCAGGCACTTCAAACAGGCACTAGGAAACAGACTGAGAAACCAGAGTCAGGGTTTCTCCTGCAACCCGTTCCCTTTGTGCTGGATGAACGAACGTCTCTCCACATGCTCAGTTCTGAGATATAAGTGTGTGTGAAAGCAATCCTTCACCTAGCTTGAAGGGAACACAAAATTTCTTTTCAGTTGCCAACTCCACTCCATACATATATATGGGGAGGTACAAGCTCCAACTCGGTTTTACAGTGAAAACGGCAGGCACTTCAACCCGGCACTAGGAAACAGACTGAGAAACCAGAGACAGGGTTTCTCCTGCAAACCTTTCCCTTTGTGCTGGATGAACGAACGTCTCTCCACATGCTCAGTTCTGAGAGATAAGTGTGTGTGAAAGCCGTCCTTCACCTAGCTTGAAGGGAACACAAAGTTTCTTTTCAGTTACACACTCCACTCTATACATATATATGGGGAGGTACAAGGTCCAACTCGGTTTTACACTGAAAACGGCAGGCACATCAAACCGGCACTAGGAAACACAATGAGAAACCAGAGTCAGTGTTTCTCCTTCAACCATTTCCCTTTATGCTGGATGAACGAACGTCTCTCCACATGCTCAGTTCTGAGAGATAAGTGTGTGTGAAAGCCGTCCTTCACCTATCTTGAAGGGAACACAAAGTTTCTTTT
The DNA here is from genome assembly GCF_048564905.1 of Vicugna pacos. NCBI lineage: Eukaryota > Metazoa > Chordata > Mammalia > Artiodactyla > Camelidae > Vicugna > Vicugna pacos. The sequence goes on along the minus strand of NW_027328741.1, from coordinate 76,901,320 downwards.
CAGTTGCCAACTCCACTCCATACATATATATGGGGAGGTACAAGCTCCAACTCGGTTTTACAGTGAAAACGGCAGGCACTTCAAACCGGCACTAGGAAACAGTCTGAGAAACCAGAGTCAGTGTTTCTCCTGCAACCCGATGCCTTTGTGCTGGATGAACGAACGTCTATCCACATGCTCAGTTCTGAGAGATAAGTGTGTGTGAAAGCAATCCTTCACCTAGCTTGAAGGGAACACAAAGTTTCTTTTCAGTTGCCAACTCCACTCCATACATATATATGGGGAGGTCCAAGCTCCAACTCGGTTTTACAGTGAAAACGGCAGGCACTTCAAACCGGCACTAGGAAACCAGAGTCAGGCTTTCTGCTGCAACCCGTTCCCTGTGGGCTGGATGAACGAACGTCTCTCCACATGCTCAGTTCTGAGAGATAAGTGTGTGTGAAAGCCGTAATTCACCTTGCTTGAAGGGAACACAAAGTTTCTTTTCAGTTGCAAATTCCACTCCATACATATATATGGGAAGGTACAAGCTCCAACTCGGTTTTACAGTGAAAACGGCAGGCACTTCAAACCGGCACTAGGAAACAGACTGAGAAACCAGAGTAAGGGTTTCTCCTGCAACCCGTTCCCTTTGTGCTGGATGAACGAACGTCTCTCCACATGCTCAGTTCTGAGAGGTAAGTGTGTGTGAAAGCCGTCCTTCACCTAGCTTGAAGGGAACACAAAGTTTCTTTTCAGTTACAAACTCCAATCTATACAAATATACGGGGAGGTACAAGCTCCTACTCGGTTTTACACTTAAAACGGCAGACACTTCAAAACGGCACTAGGAAACACAATGAGAAACCAGAGTCAGGGTTTCTCCTTCAAACCGTTCCCTTTGTGCTGGATCAACGAACGTCTCTCCACATGCTCAGTTCTGAGAGATAAGTGTGTGTGAAAGCCGTCCTTCACCTATCTTGAAGGGAACACAAAGTTTCTTTTCAGTTGCCAACACCACTCCATACATATATATGGGGAGGTACAAGTTCCAACTCGGTTTTACAGTGAAAACGGCAGGCACTTCAAACCGGCACTAGGAAACAGACTGAGAAACCAGAGTCAGGGTTTCTCCTGCAACCCGTTCCCATTGTGCTGGATCAACGAACGTCTCTCCACATGCTCAGTTCTGAGAGATAAGTGTGTGTGAATGCCGTCCTTCACCTAGTTTGAAGGAACACAAGTTTCTTTTCAGTTGCAAACTCCACTCCATACATATATATGGGGAGGTACTAGTTCCAACTCGGTTTTACAGAGAAAACGGCAGGCACTTCAAACCGGCACTAGGAAACAGACTGAGAAACCAGAGTCAGGGTTTCTCCTGCAACCCGTTGCCTTTGTGCTGGATGAACGAACGTCTGTCCACATGCTCAGTTCTGAGAGATAAGTGTGTGTGAAAGCCGTCCTTCACCTAGCTTGAAGGGAACACAAAGTTTCTTTTCAGTTGCCAACTCCACTCCATACATATATATGGGGAGGTACAAGCTCCAACTCGGTTTTACAGTGAAAAGGGAAGGCACTTCAAACCGGCACTAGGAAACAGACTGAGAATCCAGAGACAGGGTTTCTCCTGCAACCCGTTCCCTTTGTGCTGGATGAACGAACGTCTCTCCACATGCTCAGTTCTGAGAGATAAGTGTGTGTGAAAGCCGTCCTTCACCTAGCTTGAAGGGAACACAAAGTTTCTTTTCAGTTACAAACTCCACTCTATACATATATATGGGGAGGTACAAGCTCCAACTCGGTTTTACACTGAAAACGGCAGGCACTTCAAACCGGCACTAGGAAACACAATGAGAAACCAGAGTCAGGGTTTCTCCTTCAACCCGTTCCCTTTGTGCTGGATCAACGAACGTCTCTCCACATGCTCAGTTCTGAGAGATAAGTGTGTGTGAAAGCCGTCCTTCACCTATCTTGAAGGGAACACAAAGTTTCTTTTCAGTTGCAAACTCCACTCCATACATATATATGGGGAGGTACAAGCTCCAACTCGGTTTTACAGTGGAAACTGCAGGTACTTCAAACCGGCACTAGGAAACAGACTGAGAAACCAGAGTCAGGGTTTCTCCTGCAACCCGTTCCCTTTGTGCTGGATCAACGAACGTCTATCCACATGCTCAGTTCTGAGAGATAAGTGTGTGTGAATGCCGTCCTTCACCTAGCGTGAAGGAACACAAGTTTCTTTTCAGTTGCCAACTCCACTCCATACATATATATGGGGAGGTACAAGCTCCAACTCGGTTTTACAGTGAAAACGGCAGGCACTTCAAACCGGCAATAAGAAACAGACTGAGAAACCAGAGTCAGGGTTTCTCCTGCAACCGGTTCCCTTTGTGCTGGATGAACGAACGTCTCTCCACATGCTCAGTTCTGAGAGATAAGTGTGTGTGAAAGCCGTCCTTCACCTAGCTTGAAGTGAACACAAAGTTCCTTTTCAGTTGCCAACTCCACTCCATACATATATATGGGGAGGTACTAGTTCCAACTCGGTTTTACAGAGAAAACGGCAGGCACTTCAAACCGGCACTAGGAAACAGACTGAGAAACCAGAGTCAGGGTTTCCCTGCAACCCGTTGCCTTTGTGCTGGATGAAAGAACGTCTCTCCACATGCTCAGTTCTGAGAGATAAGTGTGTGTGAAAGCCGTCCTTCACCTAGCTTGAAGGGAACACAAAGTTTCTTTTCAGTTGCCAACTCCACTCCATACATATATATGGGGAGGTACAAGCTGCAACTCGGTTTTACAGTGAAAAGGGAAGGCACTTCAAACCGGCACTAGGAAACAGACTGAGAAACCAGAGTCAGTGTTTCTCCTGCAACCCGTTCCTTTGTGCTGGATGAACGAACGTCTCACCACATGCTCAGTTCTGAGAGATAAGTGTGTGTGAAAGCCGACCTTCACCTAGCTTGAAGGGAACACAAAGTTTCTTTTCAGTTGCAAACTCCACTCCATATATATATATGGGTAGATACAAGCTCCAACTCGGTTTTACAGTGAAAACGGCAGGCACTTCAAACCGGCACTAGGAAACAGACTGAGAAACCAGAGTAAGGTTTTCTCCTGCAACCCGTTCCCTTTGTGCTGGATGAAAGAACGTCTCTCCACATGCTCAGTTCTGAGAGTTAAGTGTGTGTGAAAGCCGTCCTTCACCTACCTTGAAGGGAACACAAAGTTTCTTTCAGTTGCCAACACCACTCCATACATATATATGGGGACATACAAGCCCCAACTCGGTTTTACAGTGAAAAGGGAAGGCACTTCAAATCGGCACTAGGAAACAGACTGAGAATCCAGAGTCAGGGTTTCTCCTGCATCCCGTTCCCTTTGTGCTGGATGAACGAACGTCTCTCCACATGCTCAGTTCTGAGAGATAAGTGTGTGTGAAAGCTGTCCTTCACCTAGCTTGAAGGGAACACAAAGTTTCTTTTCAGTTGCCAAATCCACTCCATACATATATATGGGGAGGTACAAGCTCCAACTCGGTTTTACAGTGAAAACGGCAGGCACTTCAAACCGGCACTAGGAAACAGACTGAGAAACCAGAGTCAGGGTTTCTCCTGCAACCCGTTCCCTTTGTGCTGGATGAACGAACGTCTCTCCACATGCTCAGTTCTGAGAGATAAGTGTGTGTGAAAGCCGTCCTTCACCTAGCTTGAAGGGAACACAAAGTTTCTTTTCAGTTGCCAACTCCACTCCATACATATATATGGGGAGGTACAAGCTCCAACTCGGTTTTACAGTGAAAACGGCAGGCACTTCAAACCGGCACTAGGAAACACACTGAGAAACCAGAGTCAGGGTTTCTCCTGCAACCCGTTCCCTTTGTGCTGGATGAACGAACGTCTCTCCACATGCTCAGTTCTGAGAGATAAGTGTGTGTGAAAGCAATCCTTCACCTAGCTTGAAGGGAACACAAAGTTTCTTTTCAGTTGCCAACTCCACTCCATACATATATATGGGGAGGTCCAAGCTCCAACTCGGTTTTACAGTGAAAACGGCAGGCACTTCAAACCGGCACTAGGAAACCAGAGTCAGGTTTTCTGCTGCAACCCGTTCCCTTTGGGCTGGATGAACGAACGTCTCTCCACATGCTCAGTTCTGAGAGATAAGTGTGTGTGAAAGCCGTCCTTCACATATCTTGAAGGGAACACAAAGTTTCTTTTCAGTTGCCAACTCCAATCCATACATATATATGGGGAGGTACAAGTTCCAAATCGGTTTTACAGAGAAAACGGCAGGCACTTCAAACCGGCACTAGGAAACAGACTGAGAAACCAGAGTCAGGGTTTCTCCTGCAACCCGTTCCCTTTGTGCTGGATGAACGAACGTCTCTCCTCATGCTCAGTTCTGAGAGATAAGTGTGTGTGAAAGCCGTCCTTCACCTAGCTTGAAGGGAACACCAAGTTTGTTTTCAGTTGCCAACTCCACTCCATACATATATATGGGGAGGTACAAGCTCCAACTCGGTTTTACAGTGAAAACGGCAGGCACTTCAAACCGGCACAAGGAAACAGACTGAGATAAAAGAGTAAGGGTTTCTCCTGCAACCCGTTCCTTTGTGCTGGATGAAAGAACGTCTCTCACATGCTCAGATCTGAGAGATAAGTGTGTGTGAAAGCCGTCCTTCACCTAGCTTGAAGGGAATACAAAGTTCCTTTTCAGTTGCCAACACCACTCCATACATATATATGGGAAGGTACAAGCTCCAACTCGGGTTAAGAGTGAAAACGGCAGGCACTTCAAACAGGCACTAGGAAACAGACTGAGAAAACAGAGTCAGGGTTTCTCCTGCAACCCGTTCCCTTTGTGCTGGATGAACGAACGTCTCTCCACATGCTCAGTTCTGAGATATAAGTGTGTGTGAAAGCAATCCTTCACCTAGCTTGAAGGGAACACAAAATTTCTTTTCAGTTGCCAACTCCACTCCATACATATATATGGGGAGGTACAAGCTCCAACTCGGTTTTACAGTGAAAACGGCAGGCACTTCAACCCGGCACTAGGAAACAGACTGAGAAACCAGAGACAGGGTTTCTCCTGCAAACCTTTCCCTTTGTGCTGGATGAACGAACGTCTCTCCACATGCTCAGTTCTGAGAGATAAGTGTGTGTGAAAGCCGTCCTTCACCTAGCTTGAAGGGAACACAAAGTTTCTTTTCAGTTACACACTCCACTCTATACATATATATGGGGAGGTACAAGGTCCAACTCGGTTTTACACTGAAAACGGCAGGCACATCAAACCGGCAATAGGAAACACAATGAGAAACCAGAGTCAGTGTTTCTCCTTCAACCATTTCCCTTTGTGCTGGATGAACGAACGTCTCTCCACATGCTCAGTTCTGAGAGATAAGTGTGTGTGAAAGCCGTCCTTCACCTATCTTGAAGGGAACACAAAGTTTCTTTTCAGTTGCCAACTCCACTCCATACATATATATGGGGAGGTACAAGCTCCAACTCGGTTTTACAGTGAAAACGGCAGGCACTTCAAACCGGCACTAGGAAACAGTCTGAGAAACCAGAGTCAGTGTTTCTCCTGCAACCCGATGCCTTTGTGCTGGATGAACGAACGTCTATCCACATGCTCAGTTCTGAGAGATAAGTGTGTGTGAAAGCAATCCTTCACCTAGCTTGAAGGGAACACAAAGTTTCTTTTCAGTTGCCAACTCCACTCCATACATATATATGGGGAGGTCCAAGCTCCAACTCGGTTTTACAGTGAAAACGGCAGGCACTTCAAACCGGCACTAGGAAACCAGAGTCAGGCTTTCTGCTGCAACCCGTTCCCTGTGGGCTGGATGAACGAACGTCTCTCCACATGCTCAGTTCTGAGAGATAAGTGTGTGTGAAAGCCGTAATTCAGCTAGCTTGAAGGGAACACAAAGTTTCTTTTCAGTTGCAAACTCCACTCCATACATATATATGGGAAGGTACAAGCTCCAACTCGGTTTTACAGTGAAAACGGCAGGCACTTCAAACCGGCACTAGGAAACAGACTGAGAAACCAGAGTAAGGGTTTCTCCTGCAACCCGTTCCCTTTGTGCTGGATGAACGAACGTCTCTCCACATGCTCAGTTCTGAGAGATAAGTGTGTGTGAAAGCCGTCCTTCACCTAGCTTGAAGGGAACACAAAGTTTCTTTTCAGTTACAAACTCCAATCTATACAAATATATGGGGAGGTACAATCTCCTACTCGGTTTTACACTTAAAACGGCAGACACTTCAAAACGGCACTAGGAAACACAATGAGAAACCAGAGTCAGGGTTTCTCCTTCAAACCGTTCCCTTTGTGCTGGATCAACGAACGTCTCTCCACATGCTCAGTTCTGAGAGATAAGTGTGTGTGAAAGCCGTCCTTCACCTATCTTGAAGGGAACACAAAGTTTCTTTTCAGTTGCCAACACCACTCCATACATATATACGGGGAGGTACAAGTTCCAACTCGGTTTTACAGTGAAAACGGCAGGCACTTCAAACCGGCACTAGGAAACAGACTGAGAAACCAGAGTCAGGGTTTCTCCTGCAACCCGTTCCCATTGTGCTGGATCAACGAACGTCTCTCCACATGCTCAGTTCTGAGAGATAAGTGTGTGTGAATGCCGTCCTTCACCTAGTTTGAAGGAACACAAGTTTCTTTTCAGTTGCAAACTCCACTCCATACATATATATGGGGAGGTACTAGTTCCAACTCGGTTTTACAGAGAAAACGGCAGGCACTTCAAACCGGCACTAGGAAACAGACTGAGAAACCAGAGTCAGGGTTTCTCCTGCAACCCGTTGCCTTTGTGCTGGATGAACGAACGTCTGTCCACATGCTCAGTTCTGAGAGATAAGTGTGTGTGAAAGCCGTCCTTCACCTAGCTTGAAGGGAACACAAAGTTTCTTTTCAGTTGCCAACTCCACTCCATACATATATATGGGGAGGTACAAGCTCCAACTCGGTTTTACAGTGAAAAGGGAAGGCACTTCAAACCGGCACTAGGAAACAGACTGAGAAACCAGAGTCAGTGTTTCTCCTGCAACCCGTTCCCTTTGTGCTGGATGAACGAACGTCTCACCACATGCTCAGTTCTGAGAGATAAGTGTGTGTGAAAGCCGAACTTCACCTAGCTTGAAGGGAACACAAAGTTTCTTTTCAGTTGCAAACTCCACTCCATATATATATATGGGTAGGTACAAGCTCCAACTCGGTTTTACAGTGAAAACGGCAGGCACTTCAAACCGGCACTAGGAAACAGACTGAGAAACCAGAGTAAGGGTTTCTCCTGCAACCCGTTCCCTTTGTGCTGGATGAAAGAACGTCTCTCCACATGCTCAGTTCTGAGAGTTAAGTGTGTGTGAAAGCGGTCCTTCACCTACCTTGAAGGGAACACAAAGTTTCTTTCAGTTGCCAACACCACTCCATACATATATATGGGGACTAACAAGCCCCAACTCGGTTTTACAGTGAAAACGGCAGGCACTTCAAATCGGCACTAGGAAACAGACTGAGAATCCAGAGTCAGGGTTTCTCCTGCATCCCGTTCCCTTTGTGCTGGATGAACGAACGTCTCTCCACATGCTCAGTTCTGAGAGATAAGTGTGTGTGAAAGCTGTCCTTCACCTAGCTTGAAGGGAACACAAAGTTTCTTTTCAGTTGCCAAATCCACTCCATACATATATATGGGGAGGTACAAGCTCCAACTCGGTTTTACAGTGAAAACGGCAGGCACTTCAAACCGGCACTAGGAAACAGACTGAGAAACCAGAGTCAGGGTTTCTCCTGCAACCCGTTGCCTTTGTGCTGGATGAACGAACGTCTCTCCACATGCTCAGTTCTGAGAGATAAGTGTGTGTGAAAGCCGTCCTTCACCTAGCTTGAAGGGAACACAAAGTTTCTTTTCAGTTGCCAACTCCACTCCATACATATATATGGGGAGGTCCAAGCTCCAACTCGGTTTTACAGTGAAAATGGCAGGCACTTCAAACCGGCACTAGGAAACACACTGAGAAACCAGAGTCAGGGTTTCTACTTCAACCCTTTCCCTTTGTGCTGGATCAACGAACGTCTCTCCACATGCTCATTTCTGAGAGATAAGTGTGTGTGAAAGCCGTCCTTCACCTAGCTTGAAGGGAACACAAAGTTTCTTTTCAGTTGCCAACTCCACTCCATACATATATATGGGGAGGTACAAGCTCCAACTCGGTTTTACAGTGAAAAAGGCAGGCACTTCAAACCGGCACTAGGAAACAGACTGAGAAACCAGAGTCAGGGTTTCTCCTGCAACCCGTTCCCTTTGTGCTGGATGGACGAACGTCTCTCCACATGCTCAGATCTGAGAGATAAGTGTGTGTGAAAGCCGTCCTTCACCTAGCTTGAAGGGAATACAAAGTTCCTTTTCAGTTGCCAACACCACTCCATACATATATATGGGAAGGTACAAGCTCCAACTCGGTTTAAGTGTGAAAACGGCAGGCACTTCAAACAGGCACTAGGAAACAGACTGAGAAACCAGAGTCAGGGTTTCTCCTGCAACCCGTTCCCTTTGTGCTGGATGAACGAACGTCTCTCCACATGCTCAGTTCTGAGATATAAGTGAGTGTGAAAGCAATCCTTCACCTAGCTTGAAGGGAACACAAAATTTCTTTTCAGTTGCCAACTCCACTCCATACATATATATGGGGAGGTACAAGCTCCAACTCGGTTTTACAGTGAAAACGGCAGGCACTTCAACCCGGCACTAGGAAACAGACTGAGAAACCAGAGACAGGGTTTCTCCTGCAAACCTTTCCCTTTGTGCTGGATGAACGAACGTCTCTCCACATGCTCAGTTCTGAGAGATAAGTGTGTGTGAAAGCCGTCCTTCACCTAGCTTGAAGGGAACACAAAGTTTCTTTTCAGTTACACACTCCACTCTATACATATATATGGGGAGGTACAAGCTCCAACTCGGTTTTACACTGAAAACGGCAGGCACATCAAACCGGCACTAGGAAACACAATGAGAAACCAGAGTCAGGGTTTCTCCTTCAATCATTTCCCTTTGTGCTGGATCAACGAACGTCTCTCCACATGCTCAGTTCTGAGAGATAAGTGTGTGTGAAAGCCGTCCTTCACCTATCTTGAAGGGAACACAAAGTTTCTTTTCAGTTGCCAACTCCACTCCATACATATATATGGGGAGGTACAAGTTCCAACTCGGTTTTACAGAGAAAACGGCAGGCACTTCAAACCGGCACTAGGAAACAGTCTGAGAAACCAGAGTCAGTGTTTCTCCTGCAACCCGTTGCATTTGTGCTGGATGAACGAACGTCACTCCTCATGCTCAGTTCTGAGAGATAAGTGTGTGTGAAAGCCGACCTTCACCTAGCTTGAAGGGAACACAAAGTTTCTTTTCAGTTGCCAACTCCACTCCATACATATATATGGGGAGGTACAAGCTCCAACTCGGTTTTACAGTGAAAACGGCAGGCACTTCAAACCGGCACAAGGAAACAGACTGAGATAAAAGAGTAAGGGTTTCTCCTGCAACCCGTTCCTTTGTGCTGGATGAAAGAACGTCTCTCCACATGCTCAGTTCTGAGAGATAAGTGTGTGTGAAAGCCGCCTTCACCTAGCTTGAAGGGAATACAAAGTTCCTTTTAAGTTGCCAACACCACTCCATAAATATATATGGGGAGGTACAAGCTCCAACTCGGTTTAAGAGTGAAAACGGCAGGCACTTCAAACAGGCACTAGGAAACAGACTGAGAAACCAGAGTCAGGGTTTCTCCTGCAACCCGTTCCCTTTGTGCTGGATGAACGAACGTCTCTCCACATGCTCAGTTCTGAGATATAAGTGTGTGTGAAAGCAATCCTTAACCTAGCTTGAAGGGAACACAAAATTTCTTTTCAGTTGCCAACTCCACTTCATACATATATATGGGGAGGTACAAGCTCCAACTCGGTTTTACAGTGAAAACGGCAGGCACTTCAAACCGGCACTAGGAAACACACTGAGAAACCAGAGTCAGGGTTTCTACTTCAACCCTTTCCCTTTGTGCTGGATCAACGAACGTCTCTCCACATGCTCATTTCTGAGAGATAAGTGTGTGTGAAAGCCGTCCTTCACCTAGCTTGAAGGGAACACAAAGTTTCTTTTCAGTTGCCAACTCCACTCCATACATATATATGGGGAGGTACAAGCTCAAACTCGGTTTTACAGTGAAAAGGGAAGGCACTTCAAACCGGCACTAGGAAACAGACTGAGAAACCAGAGTCAGTGTTTCTCCTGCAACCCGTTCCCTTTGTGCTGGATGAACGAACGTCTCACCACATGCTCAGTTCTGAGAGATAAGTGTGTGTGAAAGCCGACCTTCACCTAGCTTGAAGGGAACACAAAGTTTCTTTTCAGTTGCAAACTCCACTCCATATATATATATGGGTAGGTACAAGCTCCAACTCGGTTTTACAGTGAAAACGGCAGGCACTTCAAACCGGCACTAGGAAACAGACTGAGAAACCAGAGTAAGGGTTTCTCCTGCAACCCGTTCCCTTTGTGCTGGATGAAAGAACGTCTCTCCACATGCTCAGTTCTGAGAGTTAAGTGTGTGTGAAAGCGGTCCTTCACCTACCTTGAAGGGAACACAAAGTTTCTTTCAGTTGCCAACACCACTCCATACATATATATGGGGACTAACAAGCCCCAACTCGGTTTTACAGTGAAAACGGCAGGCACTTCAAATCGGCACTAGGAAACAGACTGAGAATCCAGAGTCAGGGTTTCTCCTGCATCCCGTTCCCTTTGTGCTGGATGAACGAACGTCTCTCCACATGCTCAGTTCTGAGAGATAAGTGTGTGTGAAAGCTGTCCTTCACCTAGCTTGAAGGGAACACAAAGTTTCTTTTCAGTTGCCAAATCCACTCCATACATATATATGGGGAGGTACAAGCTCCAACTCGGTTTTACAGTGAAAACGGCAGGCACTTCAAACCGGCACTAGGAAACAGACTGAGAAACCAGAGTCAGGGTTTCTCCTGCAACCCGTTGCCTTTGTGCTGGATGAACGAACGTCTCTCCACATGCTCAGTTCTGAGAGATAAGTGTGTGTGAAAGCCGTCCTTCACCTAGCTTGAAGGGAACACAAAGTTTCTTTTCAGTTGCCAACTCCACTCCATACATATATATGGGGAGGTCCAAGCTCCAACTCGGTTTTACATTGAAAACGGCAGGCACTTCAAACCGGCACTAGGAAACCAGAGTCAGGCTTTCTGCTGCAACCCGTTCCCTTTGGGCTGGATGAACGAACGTCTCTCCACATGCTCAGTTCTGAGAGATAAGTGTGTGTGAAAGCCGTAATTCACCTAGCTTGAAGGAAACACAAAGTTTCTTTTCAGTTGCAAACTCCACTCCATACATATATATGGGAAGGTACAAGCTCCAACTCGGTTTTACAGTGAAAATGGCAGGCACTTCAAACCGGCACTAGGAAACAGACTGAGAAACCAGAGTCAGGGTTTCTCCTGCAACCCGTTCCCTTTGTGCTGGATGAACGAACGTCTCTCCTCATGCTCAGTTCTGAGAGATAAGTGTGTGTGAAAGCCGTCCTTCACCTAGCTTGAAGGGAACACAAAGTTTCTTTTCAGTTGCCAACTCCACTCCATACATATATATGGGGAGGTACAAGCTCCAACTCGGTTTTACAGTGAAAACGGCAGGCACTTCAAACCGGCACAAGGAAACAGACTGAGATAAAAGAGTAAGGGTTTCTCCTGCAACCCGTTCCTTTGTGCTAGATGAAAGAACGTCTCTCCACATGCTCAGTTCTGAGAGATAAGTGTGTGTGAAAGCCGTCCTTCACCTAGCTTGAAGGGAATACAAAGTTCCTTTTCAGTTGCCAACACCACTCCATACATATATATGGGGAGGTACAAGCTCCAACTCGGTTTAAGAGTGAAAACGGCAGGCACTTCAAACAGGCACTAGGAAACAGACTGAGAAACCAGAGTCATGGTTTCTCCTGCAACCCGTTCCCTTTCTGCTGGATGAACGAACGTCTCACCACATGCTCAGTTCTGAGATATAAGTGTGTGTGAAAGCAATCCTTCACCTAGCTTGAAGGGAACACAAAATTTCTTTTCAGTTGCCAACTCCACTTCATACATATATATGGGGAGGTACAAGCTCCAACTCGGTTTTACAGTGAAAACGGCAGGCACTTCAAACCGGCACTAGGAAACACACTGAGAAACCAGAGTCAGGGTTTCTACTTCAACCCTTTCCCTTTGTGCTGGATCAACGAACGTCTCTCCACATGCTCATTTCTGAGAGATAAGTGTGTGTGAAAGCCGTCCTTCACCTAGCTTGAAGGGAACACAAAGTTTCTTTTCAGTTGCCAACTCCACTCCATACATATATATGGGGAGGTACAAGCTCAAACTCGGTTTTACAGTGAAAAAGGCAGGCACTTCAAACCGGCACTAGGAAACAGACTGAGAAACCAGAGTCAGGGTTTCTCCTGCAACCCGTTCCCTTTGTGCTGGATGGACGAACGTCTCTCCACATGCTCAGATCTGAGAGATAAGTGTGTGTGAAAGCCGTCCTTCACCTAGCTTGAAGGGAATACAAAGTTCCTTTTCAGTTGCCAACACCACTCCATACATATATATGGGAAGGTACAAGCTCCAACTCGGTTTAAGTGTGAAAACGGCAGGCACTTCAAACAGGCACTAGGAAACAGACTGAGAAACCAGAGTCAGGGTTTCTCCTGCAACCCGTTCCCTTTGTGCTGGATGAACGAACGTCTCTCCACATGCTCAGTTCTGAGATATAAGTGAGTGTGAAAGCAATCCTTCACCTAGCTTGAAGGGAACACAAAATTTCTTTTCAGTTGCCAACTCCACTCCATACATATATATGGGGAGGTACAAGCTCCAACTCGGTTTTACAGTGAAAACGGCAGGCACTTCAACCCGGCACTAGGAAACAGACTGAGAAACCAGAGACAGGGTTTCTCCTGCAAACCTTTCCCTTTGTGCTGGATGAACGAACGTCTCTCCACATGCTCAGTTCTGAGAGATAAGTGTGTGTGAAAGCCGTCCTTCACCTAGCTTGAAGGGAACACAAAGTTTCTTTTCAGTTACACACTCCACTCTATACATATATATGGGGAGGTACAAGCTCCAACTCGGTTTTACACTGAAAACGGCAGGCACATCAAACCGGCACTAGGAAACACAATGAGAAACCAGAGTCAGGGTTTCTCCTTCAACCATTTCCCTTTGTGCTGGATCAACGAACGTCTCTCCACATGCTCAGTTCTGAGAGATAAGTGTGTGTGAAAGCCGTCCTTCACCTATCTTGAAGGGAACACAAAGTTTCTTTTCAGTTGCCAACTCCACTCCATACATATATATGGGGAGGTACAAGTTCCAACTCGGTTTTACAGAGAAAACGGCAGGCACTTCAAACCGGCACTAGGAAACAGTCTGAGAAACCAGAGTCAGTGTTTCTCCTGCAACCCGTTGCATTTGTGCTGGATGAACGAACGTCACTCCTCATGCTCAGTTCTGAGAGATAAGTGTGTGTGAAAGCCGTCCTTCACCTAGCTTGAAGGGAACACAAAGTTTCTTTTCAGTTGCCAACTCCACTCCATACATATATATGGGGAGGTACAAGCTCCAACTCGGTTTTACAGTGAAAACGGCAGGCACTTCAAACCGGCACAAGGAAACAGACTGAGATAAAAGAGTAAGGGTTTCTCCTGCAACCCGTTCCTTTGTGCTGGATGAAAGAACGTCTCTCCACATGCTCAGTTCTGAGAGATAAGTGTGTGTGAAAGCCGCCTTCACCTAGCTTGAAGGGAATACAAAGTTCCTTTTAAGTTGCCAACACCACTCCATACATATATATGGGGAGGTACAAGCTCCAACTCGGTTTAAGAGTGAAAACGGCAGGCACTTCAAACAGGCACTAGGAAACAGACTGAGAAACCAGAGTCAGGGTTTCTCCTGCAACCCGTTCCCTTTGTGCTGGATGAACGAACGTCTCTCCACATGCTCAGTTCTGAGATATAAGTGTGTGTGAAAGCAATCCTTCACCTAGCTTGAAGGGAACACATAATTTCTTTTCAGTTGCCAACTCCACTTCATACATATATATGGGGAGGTACAAGCTCCAACTCGGTTTTACAGTGAAAACGGCAGGCACTTCAAACCGGCACTAGGAAACACACTGAGAAACCAGAGTCAGGGTTTCTACTTCAACCCTTTCCCTTTGTGCTGGATCAACGAACGTCTCTCCACATGCTCATTTCTGAGAGATAAGTGTGTGTGAAAGCCGTCCTTCACCTAGCTTGAAGGGAACACAAAGTTTCTTTTCAGTTGCCAACTCCACTCCATACATATATATGGGGAGGTACAAGCTCCAACTCGGTTTTACAGTGAAAACGGCAGGCACTTCAAACCGGCACTAGGAAACAGACTGAGAAACCAGAGTCAGGGTTTCTCCTGCAACCCGTTCCCTTTGTGCTGGATGGACGAACGTCTCTCCACATGCTCAGATCTGAGAGATAAGTGTGTGTGAAAGCCGTCCTTCACCTAGCTTGAAGGGAATACAAAGTTCCTTTTCAGTTGCCAACACCACTCCATACATATATATGGGAAGGTACAAGCTCCAACTCGGTTTAAGTGTGAAAACGGCAGGCACTTCAAACAGGCACTAGGAAACAGACTGAGAAACCAGAGTCAGGGTTTCTCCTGCAACCCGTTCCCTTTGTGCTGGATGAACGAACGTCTCTCCACATGCTCAGTTCTGAGATATAAGTGTGTGTGAAAGCAATCCTTCACCTATCTTGAAGGGAACACAAAATTTCTTTTAGGTTGCCAACTCCACTCCATACATATATATGGGGAGGTACAAGCTCCAACTCGGTTTTACAGTGAAAACGGCAGGCACTTCAACCCGGCACTAGGAAACAGACTGAGAAACCAGAGACAGGGTTTCTCCTGCAAACCTTTCCCTTTGTGCTGGATGAACGAACGTCTCTCCACATGCTCAGTTCTGAGAGATAAGTGTGTGTGAAAGCCGTCCTTCACCTAGCTTGAAGGGAACACAAAGTTTCTTTTCAGTTACACACTCCACTCTATACATATATATGGGGAGGTACAAGGTCCAACTCGGTTTTACACTGAAAACGGCAGGCACATCAAACCGGCAATAGGAAACACAATGAGAAACCAGAGTCAGTGTTTCTCCTTCAACCATTTCCCTTTGTGCTGGATGAACGAACGTCTCTCCACATGCTCAGTTCTGAGAGATAAGTGTGTGTGAAAGCCGTCCTTCACCTATCTTGAAGGGAACACAAAGTTTCTTTTCAGTTGCCAACTCCACTCCATACATATATATGGGGAGGTACAAGCTCCAACTCGGTTTTACAGTGAAAACGGCAGGCACTTCAAACCGGCACTAGGAAACAGTCTGAGAAACCAGAGTCAGTGTTTCTCCTGCAACCCGATGCCTTTGTGCTGGATGAACGAACGTCTATCCACATGCTCAGTTCTGAGAGATAAGTGTGTGTGAAAGCAATCCTTCACCTAGCTTGAAGGGAACACAAAGTTTCTTTTCAGTTGCCAACTCCACTCCATACATATATATGGGGAGGTCCAAGCTCCAACTCGGTTTTACAGTGAAAACGGCAGGCACTTCAAACCGGCACTAGGAAACCAGAGTCAGGCTTTCTGCTGCAACCCGTTCCCTGTGGGCTGGATGAACGAACGTCTCTCCACATGCTCAGTTCTGAGAGATAAGTGTGTGTGAAAGCCGTAATTCAGCTAGCTTGAAGGGAACACAAAGTTTCTTTTCAGTTGCAAACTCCACTCCATACATATATATGGGAAGGTACAAGCTCCAACTCGGTTTTACAGTGAAAACGGCAGGCACTTCAAACCGGCACTAGGAAACAGACTGAGAAACCAGAGTAAGGGTTTCTCCTGCAACCCGTTCCCTTTGTGCTGGATGAACGAACGTCTCTCCACATGCTCAGTTCTGAGAGATAAGTGTGTGTGAAAGCCGTCCTTCACCTAGCTTGAAGGGAACACAAAGTTTCTTTTCAGTTACAAACTCCAATCTATACAAATATATGGGGAGGTACAATCTCCTACTCGGTTTTACACTTAAAACGGCAGACACTTCAAAACGGCACTAGGAAACACAATGAGAAACCAGAGTCAGGGTTTCTCCTTCAAACCGTTCCCTTTGTGCTGGATCAACGAACGTCTCTCCACATGCTCAGTTCTGAGAGATAAGTGTGTGTGAAAGCCGTCCTTCACCTATCTTGAAGGGAACACAAAGTTTCTTTTCAGTTGCCAACACCACTCCATACATATATACGGGGAGGTACAAGTTCCAACTCGGTTTTACAGTGAAAACGGCAGGCACTTCAAACCGGCACTAGGAAACAGACTGAGAAACCAGAGTCAGGGTTTCTCCTGCAACCCGTTCCCATTGTGCTGGATCAACGAACGTCTCTCCACATGCTCAGTTCTGAGAGATAAGTGTGTGTGAATGCCGTCCTTCACCTAGTTTGAAGGAACACAAGTTTCTTTTCAGTTGCAAACTCCACTCCATACATATATATGGGGAGGTACTAGTTCCAACTCGGTTTTACAGAGAAAACGGCAGGCACTTCAAACCGGCACTAGGAAACAGACTGAGAAACCAGAGTCAGGGTTTCTCCTGCAACCCGTTGCCTTTGTGCTGGATGAACGAACGTCTGTCCACATGCTCAGTTCTGAGAGATAAGTGTGTGTGAAAGCCGTCCTTCACCTAGCTTGAAGGGAACACAAAGTTTCTTTTCAGTTGCCAACTCCACTCCATACATATATATGGGGAGGTACAAGCTCCAACTCGGTTTTACAGTGAAAAGGGAAGGCACTTCAAACCGGCACTAGGAAACAGACTGAGAAACCAGAGTCAGTGTTTCTCCTGCAACCCGTTCCCTTTGTGCTGGATGAACGAACGTCTCACCACATGCTCAGTTCTGAGAGATAAGTGTGTGTGAAAGCCGAACTTCACCTAGCTTGAAGGGAACACAAAGTTTCTTTTCAGTTGCAAACTCCACTCCATATATATATATGGGTAGGTACAAGCTCCAACTCGGTTTTACAGTGAAAACGGCAGGCACTTCAAACCGGCACTAGGAAACAGACTGAGAAACCAGAGTCAGGGTTTCTCCTGCAACCCGTTCCCTTTGTGCTGGATGAACGAACGTCTCTCCACATGCTCAGTTCTGAGATATAAGTGAGTGTGAAAGCAATCCTTCACCTAGCTTGAAGGGAACACAAAATTTCTTTTCAGTTGCCAACTCCACTCCATACATATATATGGGGAGGTACAAGCTCCAACTCGGTTTTACAGTGAAAACGGCAGGCACTTCAACCCGGCACTAGGAAACAGACTGAGAAACCAGAGACAGGGTTTCTCCTGCAAACCTTTCCCTTTGTGCTGGATGAACGAACGTCTCTCCACATGCTCAGTTCTGAGAGATAAGTGTGTGTGAAAGCCGTCCTTCACCTAGCTTGAAGGGAACACAAAGTTTCTTTTCAGTTACACACTCCACTCTATACATATATATGGGGAGGTACAAGCTCCAACTCGGTTTTACACTGAAAACGGCAGGCACATCAAACCGGCACTAGGAAACACAATGAGAAACCAGAGTCAGGGTTTCTCCTTCAACCATTTCCCTTTGTGCTGGATCAACGAACGTCTCTCCACATGCTCAGTTCTGAGAGATAAGTGTGTGTGAAAGCCGTCCTTCACCTATCTTGAAGGGAACACAAAGTTTCTTTTCAGTTGCCAACTCCACTCCATACATATATATGGGGAGGTACAAGTTCCAACTCGGTTTTACAGAGAAAACGGCAGGCACTTCAAACCGGCACTAGGAAACAGTCTGAGAAACCAGAGTCAGTGTTTCTCCTGCAACCCGTTGCATTTGTGCTGGATGAACGAACGTCACTCCTCATGCTCAGTTCTGAGAGATAAGTGTGTGTGAAAGCCGTCCTTCACCTAGCTTGAAGGGAACACAAAGTTTCTTTTCAGTTGCCAACTCCACTCCATACATATATATGGGGAGGTACAAGCTCCAACTCGGTTTTACAGTGAAAACGGCAGGCACTTCAAACCGGCACAAGGAAACAGACTGAGATAAAAGAGTAAGGGTTTCTCCTGCAACCCGTTCCTTTGTGCTGGATGAAAGAACGTCTCTCCACATGCTCAGTTCTGAGAGATAAGTGTGTGTGAAAGCCGCCTTCACCTAGCTTGAAGGGAATACAAAGTTCCTTTTAAGTTGCCAACACCACTCCATACATATATATGGGGAGGTACAAGCTCCAACTCGGTTTAAGAGTGAAAACGGCAGGCACTTCAAACAGGCACTAGGAAACAGACTGAGAAACCAGAGTCAGGGTTTCTCCTGCAACCCGTTCCCTTTGTGCTGGATGAACGAACGTCTCTCCACATGCTCAGTTCTGAGATATAAGTGTGTGTGAAAGCAATCCTTCACCTAGCTTGAAGGGAACACATAATTTCTTTTCAGTTGCCAACTCCACTTCATACATATATATGGGGAGGTACAAGCTCCAACTCGGTTTTACAGTGAAAACGGCAGGCACTTCAAACCGGCACTAGGAAACACACTGAGAAACCAGAGTCAGGGTTTCTACTTCAACCCTTTCCCTTTGTGCTGGATCAACGAACGTCTCTCCACATGCTCATTTCTGAGAGATAAGTGTGTGTGAAAGCCGTCCTTCACCTATCTTGAAGGGAACACAAAGTTTCTTTTCAGTTGCCAACTCCACTCCATACATATATATGGGGAGGTACAAGCTCCAACTCGGTTTTACAGTGAAAACGGCAGGCACTTCAAACCGGCACTAGGAAACAGACTGAGAAACCAGAGTCAGGGTTTCTCCTGCAACCCGTTCCCTTTGTGCTGGATGGACGAACGTCTCTCCACATGCTCAGATCTGAGAGATAAGTGTGTGTGAAAGCCGTCCTTCACCTAGCTTGAAGGGAATACAAAGTTCCTTTTCAGTTGCCAACACCACTCCATACATATATATGGGAAGGTACAAGCTCCAACTCGGTTTAAGTGTGAAAACGGCAGGCACTTCAAACAGGCACTAGGAAACAGACTGAGAAACCAGAGTCAGGGTTTCTCCTGCAACCCGTTCCCTTTGTGCTGGATGAACGAACGTCTCTCCACATGCTCAGTTCTGAGATATAAGTGTGTGTGAAAGCAATCCTTCACCTATCTTGAAGGGAACACAAAATTTCTTTTAGGTTGCCAACTCCACTCCATACATATATATGGGGAGGTACAAGCTCCAACTCGGTTTTACAGTGAAAACGGCAGGCACTTCAACCCGGCACTAGGAAACAGACTGAGAAACCAGAGACAGGGTTTCTCCTGCAAACCTTTCCCTTTGTGCTGGATGAACGAACGTCTCTCCACATGCTCAGTTCTGAGAGATAAGTGTGTGTGAAAGCCGTCCTTCACCTAGCTTGAAGGGAACACAAAGTTTCTTTTCAGTTACACACTCCACTCTATACATATATATGGGGAGGTACAAGGTCCAACTCGGTTTTACACTGAAAACGGCAGGCACATCAAACCGGCAATAGGAAACACAATGAGAAACCAGAGTCAGTGTTTCTCCTTCAACCATTTCCCTTTGTGCTGGATGAACGAACGTCTCTCCACATGCTCAGTTCTGAGAGATAAGTGTGTGTGAAAGCCGTCCTTCACCTATCTTGAAGGGAACACAAAGTTTCTTTTCAGTTGCCAACTCCACTCCATACATATATATGGGGAGGTACAAGCTCCAACTCGGTTTTACAGTGAAAACGGCAGGCACTTCAAACCGGCACTAGGAAACAGTCTGAGAAACCAGAGTCAGTGTTTCTCCTGCAACCCGATGCCTTTGTGCTGGATGAACGAACGTCTATCCACATGCTCAGTTCTGAGAGATAAGTGTGTGTGAAAGCAATCCTTCACCTAGCTTGAAGGGAACACAAAGTTTCTTTTCAGTTGCCAACTCCACTCCATACATATATATGGGGAGGTCCAAGCTCCAACTCGGTTTTACAGTGAAAACGGCAGGCACTTCAAACCGGCACTAGGAAACCAGAGTCAGGCTTTCTGCTGCAACCCGTTCCCTGTGGGCTGGATGAACGAACGTCTCTCCACATGCTCAGTTCTGAGAGATAAGTGTGTGTGAAAGCCGTAATTCAGCTAGCTTGAAGGGAACACAAAGTTTCTTTTCAGTTGCAAACTCCACTCCATACATATATATGGGAAGGTACAAGCTCCAACTCGGTTTTACAGTGAAAACGGCAGGCACTTCAAACCGGCACTAGGAAACAGACTGAGAAACCAGAGTAAGGGTTTCTCCTGCAACCCGTTCCCTTTGTGCTGGATGAACGAACGTCTCTCCACATGCTCAGTTCTGAGAGATAAGTGTGTGTGAAAGCCGTCCTTCACCTAGCTTGAAGGGAACACAAAGTTTCTTTTCAGTTACAAACTCCAATCTATACAAATATATGGGGAGGTACAATCTCCTACTCGGTTTTACACTTAAAACGGCAGACACTTCAAAACGGCACTAGGAAACACAATGAGAAACCAGAGTCAGGGTTTCTCCTTCAAACCGTTCCCTTTGTGCTGGATCAACGAACGTCTCTCCACATGCTCAGTTCTGAGAGATAAGTGTGTGTGAAAGCCGTCCTTCACCTATCTTGAAGGGAACACAAAGTTTCTTTTCAGTTGCCAACACCACTCCATACATATATACGGGGAGGTACAAGTTCCAACTCGGTTTTACAGTGAAAACGGCAGGCACTTCAAACCGGCACTAGGAAACAGACTGAGAAACCAGAGTCAGGGTTTCTCCTGCAACCCGTTCCCATTGTGCTGGATCAACGAACGTCTCTCCACATGCTCAGTTCTGAGAGATAAGTGTGTGTGAATGCCGTCCTTCACCTAGTTTGAAGGAACACAAGTTTCTTTTCAGTTGCAAACTCCACTCCATACATATATATGGGGAGGTACTAGTTCCAACTCGGTTTTACAGAGAAAACGGCAGGCACTTCAAACCGGCACTAGGAAACAGACTGAGAAACCAGAGTCAGGGTTTCTCCTGCAACCCGTTGCCTTTGTGCTGGATGAACGAACGTCTGTCCACATGCTCAGTTCTGAGAGATAAGTGTGTGTGAAAGCCGTCCTTCACCTAGCTTGAAGGGAACACAAAGTTTCTTTTCAGTTGCCAACTCCACTCCATACATATATATGGGGAGGTACAAGCTCCAACTCGGTTTTACAGTGAAAAGGGAAGGCACTTCAAACCGGCACTAGGAAACAGACTGAGAAACCAGAGTCAGTGTTTCTCCTGCAACCCGTTCCCTTTGTGCTGGATGAACGAACGTCTCACCACATGCTCAGTTCTGAGAGATAAGTGTGTGTGAAAGCCGAACTTCACCTAGCTTGAAGGGAACACAAAGTTTCTTTTCAGTTGCAAACTCCACTCCATATATATATATGGGTAGGTACAAGCTCCAACTCGGTTTTACAGTGAAAACGGCAGGCACTTCAAACCGGCACTAGGAAACAGACTGAGAAACCAGAGTAAGGGTTTCTCCTGCAACCCGTTCCCTTTGTGCTGGATGAAAGAACGTCTCTCCACATGCTCAGTTCTGAGAGTTAAGTGTGTGTGAAAGCGGTCCTTCACCTACCTTGAAGGGAACACAAAGTTTCTTTCAGTTGCCAACACCACTCCATACATATATATGGGGACTAACAAGCCCCAACTCGGTTTTACAGTGAAAACGGCAGGCACTTCAAATCGGCACTAGGAAACAGACTGAGAATCCAGAGTCAGGGTTTCTCCTGCATCCCGTTCCCTTTGTGCTGGATGAACGAACGTCTCTCCACATGCTCAGTTCTGAGAGATAAGTGTGTGTGAAAGCTGTCCTTCACCTAGCTTGAAGGGAACACAAAGTTTCTTTTCAGTTGCCAAATCCACTCCATACATATATATGGGGAGGTACAAGCTCCAACTCGGTTTTACAGTGAAAACGGCAGGCACTTCAAACCGGCACTAGGAAACAGACTGAGAAACCAGAGTCAGGGTTTCTCCTGCAACCCGTTGCCTTTGTGCTGGATGAACGAACGTCTCTCCACATGCTCAGTTCTGAGAGATAAGTGTGTGTGAAAGCCGTCCTTCACCTAGCTTGAAGGGAACACAAAGTTTCTTTTCAGTTGCCAACTCCACTCCATACATATATATGGGGAGGTCCAAGCTCCAACTCGGTTTTACAGTGAAAACGGCAGGCACTTCAAACCGGCACTAGGAAACACACTGAGAAACCAGAGTCAGGGTTTCTACTTCAACCCTTTCCCTTTGTGCTGGATCAACGAACGTCTCTCCACATGCTCATTTCTGAGAGATAAGTGTGTGTGAAAGCCGTCCTTCACCTAGCTTGAAGGGAACACAAAGTTTCTTTTCAGTTGCCAACTCCACTCCATACATATATATGGGGAGGTACAAGCTCCAACTCGGTTTTACAGTGAAAAAGGCAGGCACTTCAAACCGGCACTAGGAAACAGACTGAGAAACCAGAGTCAGGGTTTCTCCTGCAACCCGTTCCCTTTGTGCTGGATGGACGAACGTCTCTCCACATGCTCAGATCTGAGAGATAAGTGTGTGTGAAAGCCGTCCTTCACCTAGCTTGAAGGGAATACAAAGTTCCTTTTCAGTTGCCAACACCACTCCATACATATATATGGGAAGGTACAAGCTCCAACTCGGTTTAAGTGTGAAAACGGCAGGCACTTCAAACAGGCACTAGGAAACAGACTGAGAAACCAGAGTCAGGGTTTCTCCTGCAACCCGTTCCCTTTGTGCTGGATGAACGAACGTCTCTCCACATGCTCAGTTCTGAGATATAAGTGAGTGTGAAAGCAATCCTTCACCTAGCTTGAAGGGAACACAAAATTTCTTTTCAGTTGCCAACTCCACTCCATACATATATATGGGGAGGTACAAGCTCCAACTCGGTTTTACAGTGAAAACGGCAGGCACTTCAACCCGGCACTAGGAAACAGACTGAGAAACCAGAGACAGGGTTTCTCCTGCAAACCTTTCCCTTTGTGCTGGATGAACGAACGTCTCTCCACATGCTCAGTTCTGAGAGATAAGTGTGTGTGAAAGCCGTCCTTCACCTAGCTTGAAGGGAACACAAAGTTTCTTTTCAGTTACACACTCCACTCTATACATATATATGGGGAGGTACAAGCTCCAACTCGGTTTTACACTGAAAACGGCAGGCACATCAAACCGGCACTAGGAAACACAATGAGAAACCAGAGTCAGGGTTTCTCCTTCAATCATTTCCCTTTGTGCTGGATCAACGAACGTCTCTCCACATGCTCAGTTCTGAGAGATAAGTGTGTGTGAAAGCCGTCCTTCACCTATCTTGAAGGGAACACAAAGTTTCTTTTCAGTTGCCAACTCCACTCCATACATATATATGGGGAGGTACAAGTTCCAACTCGGTTTTACAGAGAAAACGGCAGGCACTTCAAACCGGCACTAGGAAACAGTCTGAGAAACCAGAGTCAGTGTTTCTCCTGCAACCCGTTGCATTTGTGCTGGATGAACGAACGTCACTCCTCATGCTCAGTTCTGAGAGATAAGTGTGTGTGAAAGCCGTCCTCACCTAGCTTGAAGGGAACACAAAGTTTCTTTTCAGTTGCCAACTCCACTCCATACATATATATGGGGAGGTACAAGCTCCAACTCGGTTTTACAGTGAAAACGGCAGGCACTTCATACCGGCACAAGGAAACAGACTGAGATAAAAGAGTAAGGGTTTCTCCTGCAACCCGTTCCTTTGTGCTGGATGAAAGAACGTCTCTCCACATGCTCAGTTCTGAGAGATAAGTGTGTGTGAAAGCCGCCTTCACCTAGCTTGAAGGGAATACAAAGTTCCTTTTAAGTTGCCAACACCACTCCATACATATATATGGGGAGGTACAAGCTCCAACTCGGTTTAAGAGTGAAAACGGCAGGCACTTCAAACAGGCACTAGGAAACAGACTGAGAAACCAGAGTCAGGGTTTCTCCTGCAACCCGTTCCCTTTGTGCTGGATGAACGAACGTCTCTCCACATGCTCAGTTCTGAGATATAAGTGTGTGTGAAAGCAATCCTTCACCTAGCTTGAAGGGAACACAAAATTTCTTTTCAGTTGCCAACTCCACTTCATACATATATATGGGGAGGTACAAGCTCCAACTCGGTTTTACAGTGAAAACGGCAGGCACTTCAAACCGGCACTAGGAAACACACTGAGAAACCAGAGTCAGGGTTTCTACTTCAACCCTTTCCCTTTGTGCTGGATCAACGAACGTCTCTCCACATGCTCATTTCTGAGAGATAAGTGTGTGTGAAAGCCGTCCTTCACCTAGCTTGAAGGGAACACAAAGTTTCTTTTCAGTTGCCAACTCCACTCCATACATATATATGGGGAGGTACAAGCTCCAACTCGGTTTTACAGTGAAAAGGGAAGGCACTTCAAACCGGCACTAGGAAACAGACTGAGAAACCAGAGTCAGTGTTTCTCCTGCAACCCGTTCCCTTTGTGCTGGATGAACGAACGTCTCACCACATGCTCAGTTCTGAGAGATAAGTGTGTGTGAAAGCCGACCTTCACCTAGCTTGAAGGGAACACAAAGTTTCTTTTCAGTTGCAAACTCCACTCCATATATATATATGGGTAGGTACAAGCTCCAACTCGGTTTTACAGTGAAAACGGCAGGCACTTCAAACCGGCACTAGGAAACAGACTGAGAAACCAGAGTAAGGGTTTCTCCTGCAACCCGTTCCCTTTGTGCTGGATGAAAGAACGTCTCTCCACATGCTCAGTTCTGAGAGTTAAGTGTGTGTGAAAGCGGTCCTTCACCTACCTTGAAGGGAACACAAAGTTTCTTTCAGTTGCCAACACCACTCCATACATATATATGGGGACTAACAAGCCCCAACTCGGTTTTACAGTGAAAACGGCAGGCACTTCAAATCGGCACTAGGAAACAGACTGAGAATCCAGAGTCAGGGTTTCTCCTGCATCCCGTTCCCTTTGTGCTGGATGAACGAACGTCTCTCCACATGCTCAGTTCTGAGAGATAAGTGTGTGTGAAAGCTGTCCTTCACCTAGCTTGAAGGGAACACAAAGTTTCTTTTCAGTTGCCAAATCCACTCCATACATATATATGGGGAGGTACAAGCTCCAACTCGGTTTTACAGTGAAAACGGCAGGCACTTCAAACCGGCACTAGGAAACAGACTGAGAAACCAGAGTCAGGGTTTCTCCTGCAACCCGTTGCCTTTGTGCTGGATGAACGAACGTCTCTCCACATGCTCAGTTCTGAGAGATAAGTGTGTGTGAAAGCCGTCCTTCACCTAGCTTGAAGGGAACACAAAGTTTCTTTTCAGTTGCCAACTCCACTCCATACATATATATGGGGAGGTCCAAGCTCCAACTCGGTTTTACATTGAAAACGGCAGGCACTTCAAACCGGCACTAGGAAACCAGAGTCAGGCTTTCTGCTGCAACCCGTTCCCTTTGGGCTGGATGAACGAACGTCTCTCCACATGCTCAGTTCTGAGAGATAAGTGTGTGTGAAAGCCGTAATTCACCTAGCTTGAAGGAAACACAAAGTTTCTTTTCAGTTGCAAACTCCACTCCATACATATATATGGGAAGGTACAAGCTCCAACTCGGTTTTACAGTGAAAATGGCAGGCACTTCAAACCGGCACTAGGAAACAGACTGAGAAACCAGAGTCAGGGTTTCTCCTGCAACCCGTTCCCTTTGTGCTGGATGAACGAACGTCTCTCCTCATGCTCAGTTCTGAGAGATAAGTGTGTGTGAAAGCCGTCCTTCACCTAGCTTGAAGGGAACACAAAGTTTCTTTTCAGTTGCCAACTCCACTCCATACATATATATGGGGAGGTACAAGCTCCAACTCGGTTTTACAGTGAAAACGGCAGGCACTTCAAACCGGCACAAGGAAACAGACTGAGATAAAAGAGTAAGGGTTTCTCCTGCAACCCGTTCCTTTGTGCTGGATGAAAGAACGTCTCTCAAACATGCTCAGTTCTGAGAGATAAGTGTGTGTGAAAGCCGTCCTTCACCTAGCTTGAAGGGAATACAAAGTTCCTTTTCAGTTGCCAACACCACTCCATATATATATATGGGGAGGTACAAGCTCCAACTCGGTTTAAGAGTGAAAACGGCAGGCACTTCAAACAGGCACTAGGAAACAGACTGAGAAACCAGAGTCATGGTTTCTCCTGCAACCCGTTCCCTTTCTGCTGGATGAACGAACGTCTCACCACATGCTCAGTTCTGAGATATAAGTGTGTGTGAAAGCAATCCTTCACCTAGCTTGAAGGGAACACAAAATTTCTTTTCAGTTGCCAACTCCACTTCATACATATATATGGGGAGGTACAAGCTCCAACTCGGTTTTACAGTGAAAACGGCAGGCACTTCAAACCGGCACTAGGAAACACACTGAGAAACCAGAGTCAGGGTTTCTACTTCAACCCTTTCCCTTTGTGCTGGATCAACGAACGTCTCTCCACATGCTCATTTCTGAGAGATAAGTGTGTGTGAAAGCCGTCCTTCACCTAGCTTGAAGGGAACACAAAGTTTCTTTTCAGTTGCCAACTCCACTCCATACATATATATGGGGAGGTACAAGCTCAAACTCGGTTTTACAGTGAAAAAGGCAGGCACTTCAAACCGGCACTAGGAAACAGACTGAGAAACCAGAGTCAGGGTTTCTCCTGCAACCCGTTCCCTTTGTGCTGGATGGACGAACGTCTCTCCACATGCTCAGATCTGAGAGATAAGTGTGTGTGAAAGCCGTCCTTCACCTAGCTTGAAGGGAATACAAAGTTCCTTTTCAGTTGCCAACACCACTCCATACATATATATGGGAAGGTACAAGCTCCAACTCGGTTTAAGTGTGAAAACGGCAGGCACTTCAAACAGGCACTAGGAAACAGACTGAGAAACCAGAGTCAGGGTTTCTCCTGCAACCCGTTCCCTTTGTGCTGGATGAACGAACGTCTCTCCACATGCTCAGTTCTGAGATATAAGTGAGTGTGAAAGCAATCCTTCACCTAGCTTGAAGGGAACACAAAATTTCTTTTCAGTTGCCAACTCCACTCCATACATATATATGGGGAGGTACAAGCTCCAACTCGGTTTTACAGTGAAAACGGCAGGCACTTCAACCCGGCACTAGGAAACAGACTGAGAAACCAGAGACAGGGTTTCTCCTGCAAACCTTTCCCTTTGTGCTGGATGAACGAACGTCTCTCCACATGCTCAGTTCTGAGAGATAAGTGTGTGTGAAAGCCGTCCTTCACCTAGCTTGAAGGGAACACAAAGTTTCTTTTCAGTTACACACTCCACTCTATACATATATATGGGGAGGTACAAGCTCCAACTCGGTTTTACACTGAAAACGGCAGGCACATCAAACCGGCACTAGGAAACACAATGAGAAACCAGAGTCAGGGTTTCTCCTTCAACCATTTCCCTTTGTGCTGGATCAACGAACGTCTCTCCACATGCTCAGTTCTGAGAGATAAGTGTGTGTGAAAGCCGTCCTTCACCTATCTTGAAGGGAACACAAAGTTTCTTTTCAGTTGCCAACTCCACTCCATACATATATATGGGGAGGTACAAGTTCCAACTCGGTTTTACAGAGAAAACGGCAGGCACTTCAAACCGGCACTAGGAAACAGTCTGAGAAACCAGAGTCAGTGTTTCTCCTGCAACCCGTTGCATTTGTGCTGGATGAACGAACGTCACTCCTCATGCTCAGTTCTGAGAGATAAGTGTGTGTGAAAGCCGTCCTTCACCTAGCTTGAAGGGAACACAAAGTTTCTTTTCAGTTGCCAACTCCACTCCATACATATATATGGGGAGGTACAAGCTCCAACTCGGTTTTACAGTGAAAACGGCAGGCACTTCAAACCGGCACAAGGAAACAGACTGAGATAAAAGAGTAAGGGTTTCTCCTGCAACCCGTTCCTTTGTGCTGGATGAAAGAACGTCTCTCCACATGCTCAGTTCTGAGAGATAAGTGTGTGTGAAAGCCGCCTTCACCTAGCTTGAAGGGAATACAAAGTTCCTTTTAAGTTGCCAACACCACTCCATACATATATATGGGGAGGTACAAGCTCCAACTCGGTTTAAGAGTGAAAACGGCAGGCACTTCAAACAGGCACTAGGAAACAGACTGAGAAACCAGAGTCAGGGTTTCTCCTGCAACCCGTTCCCTTTGTGCTGGATGAACGAACGTCTCTCCACATGCTCAGTTCTGAGATATAAGTGTGTGTGAAAGCAATCCTTCACCTAGCTTGAAGGGAACACATAATTTCTTTTCAGTTGCCAACTCCACTTCATACATATATATGGGGAGGTACAAGCTCCAACTCGGTTTTACAGTGAAAACGGCAGGCACTTCAAACCGGCACTAGGAAACACACTGAGAAACCAGAGTCAGGGTTTCTACTTCAACCCTTTCCCTTTGTGCTGGATCAACGAACGTCTCTCCACATGCTCATTTCTGAGAGATAAGTGTGTGTGAAAGCCGTCCTTCACCTAGCTTGAAGGGAACACAAAGTTTCTTTTCAGTTGCCAACTCCACTCCATACATATATATGGGGAGGTACAAGCTCCAACTCGGTTTTACAGTGAAAACGGCAGGCACTTCAAACCGGCACTAGGAAACAGACTGAGAAACCAGAGTCAGGGTTTCTCCTGCAACCCGTTCCCTTTGTGCTGGATGGACGAACGTCTCTCCACATGCTCAGATCTGAGAGATAAGTGTGTGTGAAAGCCGTCCTTCACCTAGCTTGAAGGGAATACAAAGTTCCTTTTCAGTTGCCAACACCACTCCATACATATATATGGGAAGGTACAAGCTCCAACTCGGTTTAAGTGTGAAAACGGCAGGCACTTCAAACAGGCACTAGGAAACAGACTGAGAAACCAGAGTCAGGGTTTCTCCTGCAACCCGTTCCCTTTGTGCTGGATGAACGAACGTCTCTCCACATGCTCAGTTCTGAGATATAAGTGTGTGTGAAAGCAATACTTCACCTATCTTGAAGGGAACACAAAATTTCTTTTCAGTTGCCAACTCCACTCCATACATATATATGGGGAGGTACAAGCTCCAACTCGGTTTTACAGTGAAAACGGCAGGCACTTCAACCCGGCACTAGGAAACAGACTGAGAAACCAGAGACAGGGTTTCTCCTGCAAACCTTTCCCTTTGTGCTGGATGAACGAACGTCTCTCCACATGCTCAGTTCTGAGAGATAAGTGTGTGTGAAAGCCTTCCTTCACCTAGCTTGAAGGGAACACAAAGTTTCTTTTCAGTTACACACTCCACTCTATACATATATATGGGGAGGTACAAGCTCCAACTCGGTTTTACACTGAAAACGGCAGGCACATCAAACCGGCACTAGGAAACACAATGAGAAACCAGAGTCAGGGTTTCTCCTTCAACCATTTCCCTTTGTGCTGGATCAACGAACGTCTCTCCACATGCTCAGTTCTGAGAGATAAGTGTGTGTGAAAGCCGTCCTTCACCTATCTTGAAGGGAACACAAAGTTTCTTTTCAGTTGCCAACTCCACTCCATACATATATATGGGGAGGTACAAGTTCCAACTCGGTTTTACAGAGAAAACGGCAGGCACTTCAAACCGGCACTAGGAAACAGTCTGAGAAACCAGAGTCAGTGTTTCTCCTGCAACCCGTTCCCTTTGTGCTGGATGAACGAACGTCTATCCACATGCTCAGTTCTGAGAGATAAGTGTGTGTGAAAGCAATCCTTCACCTAGCTTGAAGGGAACACAAAGTTTCTTTTCAGTTGCCAACTCCACTCCATACATATATATGGGGAGGTCCAAGCTCCAACTCGGTTTTACAGTGAAAACGGCAGGCACTTCAAACCGGCACTAGGAAACCAGAGTCAGGCTTTCTGCTGCAATCCGTTCCCTTTGGGCTGGATGAACGAACGTTTCTCCACATGCTCAGTTCTGAGAGATAAGTGTGTGTGAAAGCCGTAATTCACCTAGCTTGAAGGGAACACAAAGTTTCTTTTCAGTTGCAAACTCCACTCCATACATATATATGGGAAGGTACAAGCTCCAACTCGGTTTTACAGTGAAAACGGCAGGCACTTCAAACCGGCACTAGGAAACAGACTGAGAAACCAAGGTCAGGGTTTCTCCTGCAACCCGTTCCCTTTGTGCTGGATGAACGAACGTCTCTCCTCATGCTCAGTTCTGAGAGATAAGTGTGTGTGAAAGCCGTCCTTCACCTAGCTTGAAGGGAACACAAAGTTTCTTTTCAGTTGCCAACTCCACTCCATACATATAAATGGGGAGGTACAAGCTCCAACTCGGTTTTACAGTGAAAACGGCAGGCACTTCTAACCGGCACAAGGAAACAGACTGAGATAAAAGAGTAAGGGTTTCTCCTGCAACCCGTTCCTTTGTGCTGGATGAAAGAACGTCTCTCCACATGCTCAGTTCTGAGAGATAAGTGTGTGTGAAAGCCGTAATTCACCTAGCTTGAAGGGAACACAAAGTTTCTTTTCAGTTGCAAACTCCACTCCATACATATATATGGGAAGGTACAAGCTCCAACTCGGTTTTACAGTGAAAACGGCAGGCACTTCAAACCGGCACTAGGAAACAGAATGAGAAACCAGAGTAAGGGTTTCTCCTGCAACCCGTTCCATTTGTGCTGGATGAACGAACGTCTCTCCACATGCTCAGTTCTGAGAGGTAAGTGTGTGTGAAAGCCGTCCTTCACCTAGCTTGAAGGGAACACAAAGTTTCTTTTCAGTTACAAACTCCAATCTATACAAATATATGGGGAGGTACAAGCTCCTACTCGGTTTTACACTGAAAACGGCAGACACTTCAAAACGGCACTAGGAAACACAATGAGAAACCAGAGTCAGGGTTTCTCCTTCAACCCGTTCCCTTTGTGCTGGATCAACGAACGTCTCTCCACATGCTCAGTTCTGAGAGATAAGTGTGTGTGAAAGCCGTCCTTCACCTATCTTGAAGGGAACACAAAGTTTCTTTTCAGTTGCCAACACCACTCCATACATATATATGGGGAGGTACAAGTTCCAACTCGGTTTTACAGTGAAAACGGCAGGCACTTCAAACCGGCACTAGGAAACAGACTGGGAAACCAGAGTCAGGGTTTCTCCTGCAACCCGTTCCCATTGTGCTGGATCAACGAACGTCTCTCCACATGCTCAGTTCTGAGAGATAAGTGTGTGTGAATGCCGTCCTTCACCTAGTTTGAAGGAACACAATTTCTTTTCAGTTGCAAACTCCACTCCATACATATATATGGGGACGTACTAGTTCCAACTCGGTTTTACAGAGAAAACGGCAGGCACTTCAAACCGGCACTAGGAAACAGACTGAGAAACCAGAGTCAGGGTTTCTCCTGCAACCCGTTGCCTTTGTGCTGGATGAACGAACGTCTCTCCACATGCTCAGTTCTGAGAGATAAGTGTGTGTGAAAGCCGTCCTTCACCTAGCTTGAAGGGAACACAAAGTTTCTTTTCAGTTGCCAACTCCACTCCATACATATATATGGGGAGGTACAAGCTCCAACTCGGTTTTACAGTGAAAAGGGAAGGCACTTCAAACCGGCACTAGGAAACAGACTGAGAAACCAGAGTCAGTGTTTCTCCTGCAACCCGTTCCCTTTGTGCTGGATGAACGAACGTCTCACCACATGCTCAGTTCTGAGAGATAAGTGTGTGTGAAAGCCGACCTTCACCTAGCTTGAAGGGAACACAAAGTTTCTTTTCAGTTGCAAACTCCACTCCATATATATATATGGGTAGGTACAAGCTCCAACTCGGTTTTACAGTGAAAACGGCAGGCACTTCAAACCGGCACTAGGAAACAGACTGAGAAACCAGAGTAAGGGTTTCTCCTGCAACCCGTTCCCTTTGTGCTGGATGAAAGAACGTCTCTCCACATGCTCAGTTCTGAGAGTTAAGTGTGTGTGAAAGCCGTCCTTCACCTACCTTGAAGGGAACACAAAGTTTCTTTCAGTTGCCAACACCACTCCATACATATATATGGGGACTTACAAGCCCCAACTCGGTTTTACAGTGAAAACGGCAGGCACTTCAAATCGGCACTAGGAAACAGACTGAGAATCCAGAGTCAGGGTTTCTCCTGCATCCCGTTCCCTTTGAGCTGGATGAACGAACGTCTCTCCACATGCTCAGTTCTGAGAGATAAGTGTGTGTGAAAGCTGTCCTTCACCTAGCTTGAAGGGAACACAAAGTTTCTTTTCAGTTGCCAAATCCACTCCATACATATATATGGGGAGGTACAAGCTCCAACTCGGTTTTACAGTGAAAACGGCAGGCACTTCAAACCGGCACTAGGAAACAGACTGAGAAACCAGAGTCAGGGTTTCTCCTGCAACCCGTTCCCTTTGTGCTGGATGAACGAACGTCTCTCCACATGCTCAGTTCTGAGAGATAAGTGTGTGTGAAAGCCGTCCTTCACCTAGCTTGAAGGGAACACAAAGTTTCTTTTCAGTTGCCAACTCCACTCCATACATATATATGGGGAGGTCCAAGCTCCAACTCGGTTTTACAGTGAAAACGGCAGGCACTTCAAACCGGCACTAGGAAACCAGAGTCAGGCTTTCTGCTGCAACCCGTTCCATTTGGGCTGGATGAACGAACGTCTCTCCACATGCTCAGTTCTGAGAGATAAGTGTGTGTGAAAGCCGTAATTCACCTAGCTTGAAGGGAACACAAAGTTTCTTTTCAGTTGCAAACTCCACTCCATACATATATATGGGAAGGTACAAGCTCCAATTCGGTTTTACAATGAAAACGGCAGGCACTTCAAACCGGCACTAGGAAACAGACTGAGAAACCAGAGTCAGGGTTTCTCCTGCAACCCGTTCCCTTTGTGCTGGATGAACGAACGTCTCTCCTCATGCTCAGTTCTGAGAGATAAGTGTGTGTGAAAGCCGTCCTTCACCTAGCTTGAAGGGAACACAAAGTTTCTTTTCAGTTGCCAACTCCACTCCATACATATATATGGGGAGGTACAAGCTCCAACTCGGTTTTACAGTGAAAACGGCAGGCACTTCAAACCGGCACAAGGAAACAGACTGAGATAAAAGAGTAAGGGTTTCTCCTGCAACCCGTTCCTTTGTGCTGGATGAAAGAACGTCTCTCCACATGCTCAGTTCTGAGAGATAAGTGTGTGTGAAAGCCGTCCTTCACCTAGCTTGAAGGGAATACAAAGTTCCTTTTCAGTTGCCAACACCACTCCATACATATATATGGGGAGGTACAAGCTCCAACTCGGTTTAAGAGTGAAAACGGCAGGCACTTCAAACAGGCACTAGGAAACAGACTGAGAAACCAGAGTCAGGGTTTCTCCTGCAACCCGTTCCCTTTCTGCTGGATGAACGAACGTCTCTCCACATGCTCAGTTCTGAGATATAAGTGTGTGTGAAAGCAATCCTTCACCTAGCTTGAAGGGAACACAAAATTTCTTTTCAGTTGCCAACTCCACTTCATACAAATATATGGGGAGGTACAAGCTCCAACTCGGTTTTACAGTGAAAACGGCAGGCACTTCAAACCGGCACTAGGAAACACACTGAGAAACCAGAGTCAGGGTTTCTACTTCAACCCTTTCCCTTTGTGCTGGATCAACGAACGTCTCTCCACATGCTCATTTCTGAGAGATAAGTGTGTGTGAAAGCCGTCCTTCACCTAGCTTGAAGGGAACACAAAGTTTCTTTTCAGTTGCCAACTCCACTCCATACATATATATGGGGAGGTACAAGCTCCAACTCGGTTTTACAGTGAAAACTGCAGGCACTTCAAACCGGCACTAGGAAACAGACTGAGAAACCAGAGTCAGGGTTTCTCCTGCAACCCGTTCCCTTTGTGCTGGATGGACGAACGTCTCTCCACATGCTCAGATCTGAGAGATAAGTGTGTGTGAAAGCCGTCCTTCACCTAGCTTGAAGGGAATACAAAGTTCCTTTTCAGTTGCCAAAACCACTCCATACATATATATGGGAAGGTACAAGCTCCAACTCGGTTTAAGTGTGAAAACGGCAGGCACTTCAAACAGGCACTAGGAAACAGACTGAGAAACCAGAGTCAGGGTTTCTCCTGCAACCCGTTCCCTTTGTGCTGGATGAACGAACGTCTCTCCACATGCTCATTTCTGAGATATAAGTGTGTGTGAAAGCAATCCTTCACCTAGCTTGAAGGGAACACAAAATTTCTTTTCAGTTGCCAACTCCACTCCATACATATATATGGGGAGGTACAAGCTCCAACTCGGTTTTACAATGAAAACGGCAGGCACTTCAACCCGGCACTAGGAAACAGACTGAGAAACCAGAGACAGGGTTTCTCCTGCAAACCTTTCCCTTTGTGCTGGATGAACGAACGTCTCTCCACATGCTCAGTTCTGAGAGATAAGTGTGTGTGAAAGCCGTCCTTCACCTAGCTTGAAGGGAACACAAAGTTTCTTTTCAGTTACACACTCCACTCTATACATATATATGGGGAGGTACAAGCTCCAACTCGGTTTTACACTGAAAACGGCAGGCACATCAAACCGGCACTAGGAAACACAATGAGAAACCAGAGTCAGGGTTTCTCCTTCAACCATTTCCCTTTGTGCTGGATCAACGAACGTCTCTCCACATGCTCAGTTCTGAGAGATAAGTGTGTGTGAAAGCCGTCCTTCACCTATCTTGAAGGGAACACAAAGTTTCTTTTCAGTTGCCAACTCCACTCCATACATATATATGGGGAGGTACAAGTTCCAACTCGGTTTTACAGAGAAAACGGCAGGCACTTCAAACCGGCACTAGGAAACAGTCTGAGAAACCAGAGTCAGTGTTTCTCCTGCAACCCGTTGCCTTTGTGCTGGATGAACGAACGTCTCTCCTCATGCTCAGTTCTGAGAGATAAGTGTGTGTGAAAGCCGTCCTTCACCTAGCTTGAAGGGAACACAAAGTTTCTTTTCAG
The DNA here is from genome assembly GCF_048564905.1 of Vicugna pacos. Lineage (NCBI taxonomy): Eukaryota > Metazoa > Chordata > Mammalia > Artiodactyla > Camelidae > Vicugna > Vicugna pacos. The sequence goes on along the minus strand of NW_027328741.1, from coordinate 76,866,104 downwards.
TTGCCAACTCCACTCCATACATATATATGGGGAGGTACAAGCTCCAACTCGGTTTTACAGTGAAAACGGCAGGCACTTCAAACCGGCACAAGGAAACAGACTGAGATAAAAGAGTAAGGGTTTCTCCTGCAACCCGTTCCTTTGTGCTGGATGAAAGAACGTCTCTCCACATGCTCAGTTCTGAGAGATAAGTGTGTGTGAAAGCCGTCCTTCACCTAGCTTGAAGGGAACACAAAGTTTCTTTTCAGTTGCCAACTCCACTCCATACATATATATGGGGAGGTCCAAGCTCCAACTCGGTTTTACAGTGAAAACGGCAGGCACTTCAAACCGGCACTAGGAAACCAGAGTCAGGCTTTCTGCTGCAACCCTTTCCCTTTGGGCTGGATGAACGAACGTCTCTCCACATGCTCAGTTCTGAGAGATATGTGTGTGTGAAAGCCGTAATTCACCTAGCTTGAAGGGAACACAAAGTTTCTTTTCAGTTGCAAACTCCACTCCATACATATATATGGGGAGGTACAAGCTCCAACTCGGTTTTACAGTGAAAACGGCAGGCACTTCAAACCGGCACTAGGAAACAGACTGAGAAACCAGAGTCAGGGTTTCTCCTGCAACCCGTTCCCTTTGTGCTGGATGAACGAACGTCTCTCCTCATGCTCAGTTCTGAGAGATAAGTGTGTGTGAAAGCCGTCCTTCACCTAGCTTGAAGGGAACACCAAGTTTGTTTTCATTTGCCAACTCCACTCCATACATATATATGGGGAGGTACAAGCTCCAACTCGGTTTTACAGTGAAAACGGCAGGCACTTCAAACCGGCACAAGGAAACAGACTGAGATAAAAGAGTAAGGGTTTCTCCTGCAACCCGTTCCTTTGTGCTGGATGAAAGAACGTCTCTCCACATGCTCAGTTCTGAGAGATAAGTGTGTGTGAAAGCCGTCCTTCACCTAGCTTGAAGGGAATACAAAGTTCCTTTTCAGTTGCCAACACCACTCCATACATATATATGGGGAGGTACAAGCTCCAACTCGGTTTAAGAGTGAAAACGGCAGGCACTTCAAACAGGCACTAGGAAACAGACTGAGAAACCAGAGTCAGGGTTTCTCCTGCAACCCGTTCCCTTTGTGCTGGATGAACGAACGTCTCTCCACATGCTCAGTTCTGAGATATAAGTGTGTGTGAAAGCAATCCTTCACCTAGCTTGAAGGGAACACAAAATTTCTTTTCAGTTGCCAACTACACTTCATACATATATATGGGGATGTACAAGCTCCAACTCGGTTTTACAGTGAAAACGGCAGGCACTTCAAACCGGCACTAGGAAACACACTGAGAAACCAGAGTCAGGGTTTCTTCTTCAACCCTTTCCCTTTGTGCTGGATCAACGAACGTCTCTCCACATGCTCATTTCTGAGAGATAAGTGTGTGTGAAAGCCGTCCTTCACCTAGCTTGAAGGGAACACAAAGTTTCTTTTCAGTTGCCAACTCCACTCCATACATATATATGGGGAGGTACAAGCTCCAACTCGGGTTTACAGTGAAAACGGCAGGCACTTCAAACCGGCACTAGGAAACAGACTGAGAAACCAGAGTCAGGGTTTCTCCTGCAACCTGTTCCCTTTGTGCTGGATGGACGAACGTCTCTCCATATGCTCAGTTCTGAGAGATAAGTGTGTGTGAAAGCCGTCCTTCAACTAGCTTGAAGGGAACACAAAGTTTCTTTTCAGTTGCCAAATCCACTCCATACATATATATGGGGAGGTACAAGCTCCAACTCGTTTTTACAGTGAAAACGGCAGGCACTTCAAACCGGCACTAGGAAACCAGAGTCAGGCTTTCTGCTGCAACCCATTCCCTTTGGGCTGGATGAACGAACGTCTCTCCACATGCTCAGTTCTGAGAGATAAGTGTGTGTGAAAGCCGTCCTTCACCTAGCTTGAAGGGAACACAAAGTTTCTTTTCAGTTGCAAACTCCACTCCATACATATATATGGGAAGGTACAAGCTCCAACTCGGTTTTACAGTGAAAACGGCAGGCACGTCAAACCGGTACTAGGAAACAGACTGAGAAACCAGAGTCAGGGTTTCTCCTGCAACCCGTTCCCTTTGTGCTGGATGAACGAACGTCTCTCCTCATGCTCAGTTCTGAGAGATAAGTGTGTGTGAAAGCAATACTTCACCTTGCTTGAAGGGAACAAAAAGTTTCTTTTCAGTTGCCAACTCCACTCCATACATATATATGGGGAGGTACAAGCTCCAACTCGGTTTTACAGTGAAAACCGCAGGCACTTCAAACCGGCACTAGGAAACAGACTGAGAAACCAGAGTAAGGGTTTCTCCTGCAACCCGTTCCCTTTGTGCTGGATGAACGAACGTCTCTCCTCATGCTCAGTTCTGAGAGATAAGTGTGTGTGAAAGCCGTCCTTCACCTAGCTTGAAGGGAACACAAAGTTTCTTTTCAGTTGCCAACTCCACTTCATACATATATATGGGGAGGTACAAGCTCCAACTCGGGTTTACAGTGAAAACGGCATGCACTTCAAACCGGCACTAGGAAACAGACTGAGATAACAGAGTATGGGTTTCCCTGCAACACGTTCCCTTTGTGCTGGATGAAAGAACGTCTCTCCACATGCTCAGATCTGAGAGATAAGTGTGTGTGAAAGCCGTCCTTCACCTAGCTTGAAGGGAACACAATGTTTCTTTTCAGTTGCCAACTCCACTCCATACATATATATGGGGAGGTACAAGCTCCAACTCGGTTTAAGAGTGAAAACGGCAGGAACTTCAAACAGGCACTAGGAAACAGACTGAGAAACCAGAGTCAGGGTTTCTCCTGCAACCCGTTCCCTTTGTGCTGGATGAACGAACGTCTCTCCACATGCTCAGTTCTGAGATATAAGTGTGTGTGAAAGCCATTTTTCACCTAGGTTGAAGGGAACACAAAGTTTCTTTTCGGTTGCCAACTCCAATCCATACATATATATGGGGAAGTACAAGCTCCAATTCGGTTTTACAGTGAAAACGGCAGGCACTTCAAACCGGCACTAGGAAACAGATTGAGAAACCAGAGACAGGGTTTCACCTGCAACCCGTTCCCTTTGTGCTGGATGAATGAACGTCTCTCCACATGCTCAGTTCTGAGAGATAAGTGTGTGTGAAAGCCGTCCTTCACCTAGCTTGAAGGGAACACAAAGTTTCTTTTCAGTTACACACTCCACTCTATACATATATATGGGGAGGTACAAGCTCCAGCTCGGATTTACACTGAAAACGGCAGGCACTTCAAACCGGCACTAGGAAACACACTGAGAAACCAGAGTCAGGGTTTCTCCTTCAACCCGTTCCCTTTGTGCTGGATCAACGAACGTCTCTCCACATGCTCAGTTCTGAGAGATAAGTGTGTGTGAAAGCCGTCCTTCATCTAGCTTGAAGCGAACACAAAGATTCTTTTCAGTTGCCAACTCCACTCCATACATATATATGGGGAGGTCCAAGCTCCAACTCGGTTTTACAGTGAAAACGGCAGGCACTTCAAACCGGCACTAGGAAACCAGAGTCAGGCTTTCTGCTGCAACCCGTTCCCTTTGGGCTGGATGAACGAACGTCTCTCCACATGCTCAGTTCTGAGAGATAAGTGTGTGTGAAAGCCGTCCTTCACATATCTTGAAGGGAACACAAAGTTTCTTTTCAGTTGCCAACTCCACTCCATACATATATATGGGGTGGTACAAGTTCCAAATCGGTTTTACAGAGAAAACGGCAGGCACTTCAAACCGGCACTAGGAAACAGACTGAGAAACCAGAGTCAGGGTTTCTCCTGCAACCCGTTCCCTTTGTGCTGGATGAACGAACGTCTCTCCTCATGCTCAGTTCTGAGAGATAAGTGTGTGTGAAAGCCGTCCTTCACCTAGCTTGAAGGGAACACCAAGTTTGTTTTCAGTTGCCAACTCCACTCCATACATATATATGGGGAGGTACAAGCTCCAACTCGGTTTTACAGTGAAAACGGCAGGCACTTCAAACCGGCACAAGGAAACAGACTGAGATAAAAGAGTAAGGGTTTCTCCTGCAACCCTTTCCTTTGTGCTGGATGAAAGAACTTCTCTCCACATGCTCACATCTGAGAGATAAGTGTGTGTGAAAGCCGTCCTTCACCTAGCTTGAAGGGAATACAAAGTTCCTTTTCAGTTACCAACACCACTCCATACATATATATGGGAAGGTACAAGCTCCAACTCGGTTTAAGAGTGAAAACGGCAGGCACTTCAAACAGGCACTAGGAAACAGTCTGAGAAACCAGAGTCAGGGTTACTCCTGCAACCCGTTCCCTTTGTGCTGGATGAACGAACGTCTCTCCACATGCTCAGGTCTGAGATATAAGTGTGTGTGAAAGCAATCCTTCACCTAGCTTGAAGGGAACACAAAATTTCTTTTCAGTTGCCAACTCCACTCCATACATATATATGGGGATGTACAAGCTCCAACTCGGTTTTACAGTGAAAACGGCAGGCACTTCAACCCGGCACTAGGAAACAGACTGAGAAACCAGAGTCAGGGTTTCTCCTGCAACCCGTTCCCTTTGTGATGGATGAACGAACGTCTCTCCTCATGCTCAGTTCTGAGAGATAAGTGTGTGTGAAAGCCGTCCTTCACCTAGCTTGAAGGGAACACAAAGTTTGTTTCCAGTTGCCAACTCCACTCCATACATATATATGGGGAGGTACAAGCTCCAACTCGGTTTTACAGTGAAAACGGCAGGCACTTCAAACCGGCACTAGGAAACAGACTGAGATAACAGATTAAGGGTTTCCCCTGCAACCCGTTCCCTTTGTGCTGGATGAAAGAACGTCTCTCCACATGCTCAGTTCTGAGAGATAAGTGTGTGTGAAAGCCGTCCTTCACCTAGCTTGAAGGGAATACAAAGTTCCTTTTCAGTTGCCAACACCACTCCATACATATATATGGGGTGGTACAAGCTCCAACTCGATTTAAGAGTGAAAACGGCAGGCACTTCAAACAGGCACTAGGAAACAGAATGAGAAACCAGAGTCAGGGTTTCTCCTGCAACCCGTACCCTTTGTGCTGGATCAACGAACGTCTATCCACATGCTCAGTTCTGAGATATGTGTGTGTGTGAAAGCAATACTTCACCTTGCTTGAAGGGAACAAAAAGTTTCTTTTCAGTTGCCAACTCCACTCCATACATATATATGGGGAGGTACAAGCTCCAACTCGGTTTTACAGTGAAAACGTCAGGCACTTCAAACCGGCACTAGGAAACAGACTGAGAAACCAGAGTCATGGTTTCTCCTGCAACCCGTTCCCTTTGTGCTGGATGAACAAACGTCTCTCCACATGCTCTGTTCTGAGAAATAAGTGTGTGTGAAAGCCGTCCTTCACCTAGCTTAAAGGTAACACAAAGTTTCTTTTCAGTTGCAAACTCCACTCCATACATATATATGGGGAGGTCCAAGCTCCAACTCGGTTTTACAGTGATAACGGCAGGCACTTCAAACCGGCACTAGGAAACCAGAGTCAGGCTTTCTGCTGCAACCCGTTCCCTTTGGGCTGGATGAAAGAAAGTCTCTCCACATGCTCAGATCTGAGAGATAAGTGTGTGTGAAAGCCGTCCTTCACCTAGCTTGAAGGGAACACAAAGTTTCTTTTCAGTTGCCAACTCCACTCCATACATATATATGGGGAGGTACAAGCTCCAACTCGGTTTAAGAGTGAAAACGGCAGGAACTTCAAACAGGCACTAGGAAACAGACTGAGAAACCAGAGTAAGGGTTTCTCCTGCAACCCGTTCCCTTTGTGCTGGATGAACGAACTTCTCTCCACATGCTCAGTTCTGAGATATAAGTGTGTGTGAAAGCCATTTTTCAACTAGGTTGAAGGGAACACAAAGTTTCTTTTCGGTTGCCAACTCCACTCCATACATATATATGGGGAAGTACAAGCTCCAATTCGGTTTTACAGTGAAAACGGCAGGCACTTCAAACCGGCACTAGGAAACAGACTGAGAAACCAGAGACAGGGTTTCTCCTGCAACCCGTTCCCTTTGTGCTGGATGAATGAACGTCCCTCCACATGCTCAGTTCTGAGAAATAAGTGTGTGTGAAAGCCATTTTTCAACTAGGTTGAAGGGAACACAAAGTTTCTTTTCGGTTGCCAACTCCACTCCATACATATATAAAAGTGGAAGTACAAGCTCCAACTCAGTTTTACAGTGAAAACTGCAGGCACTTCAAACCGGCACTAGGAAACAGACTGAGAAACCAGATTAAGGGTTTCTCCTGCAACCCGTTCCCTTTGTGCTGGATCAACGAACGTCTCTCCACATGCTCAGTTCTGAGAGATAAGTGTGTGTGAATGCCGTCCTTCACCTAGCTTGAAGGAACACAAGTTTCTTTTCAGTTGCCAACTCCACTCCATACATATATATGGGGAGGTACAAGTTCCAACTCGGTTTTACAGTGAAAACGGCAGGCACTTCAAACCGGCACTAGGAAACAGACTGAGAAACCAGAGTCAGGGTTTCTCCTTCAAACCTTTCCCTTTGTGCTGGATCAAAGAACGTCTCTCCACATGCTAATTTCTGAGAGATAAGTGTGTGTGAAAGCCGTCCTTCACCTAGCTTGAAGGGAACACAAAGTTTCTTTTCAGTTGCCAACTCCACTCCATACATATATATGGGGAGGTACAAACTCCAACTCGGTTTTACAGTGAAAACGGCAGGCACTTCAAACAGGCACTAGGAAACAGACTGAGAAACCAGAGTCAGGGTTTCTCCTGCAACCCGTTCCCTTTGTGCTGGATGAACGAACGTCTCACCACATGCTCAGTTCTGAGAGATAAGTGTGTGTGAAAGCCGTCCTTCACCTAGCTTGAAGGGAACACAAAGTTTCTTTTCAGTTGCCAACTCCAATCCATACATATATATGGGGAGGTACAAGCTCCAACTCGGTTTTACAGTGAAAACTGCAGGCACTTCAAACCGGCACTAGGAAACAGACTGAGAAACCAGAGTAAGGGTTTCTCCTGCAACCCGTTCACTTTGTGCTGGATGAACGAACGTCTCTCCACATGCTCAGTTCTGAGAGATAAGTGTGTGTGAAAGCCGTCCTTCACCTAGATTGAAGGGAACACATAGTTTCTTTTCAGTTGCCAAATCCACTCCATACATATATATGGGGAGGTACAAGCTCCAACTCGGTTTAAGAGGGAAAACGGCAGGCACTTCAAACAGGCACTAGGAAAGAGACTGAGAAACCAGAGTCAGGGTTTCTCCTGCAACCCGTTCCCTTTGTGCTGGATGAACGAACGTCTCTCCACATGCTCAGTTCTGAGATATAAGTGTGTGTGAAAGCCGTCCTTCACCTAGCTTGAAGGGAACACAAAGTTTCTTTTCAGTTGCAAACTCCACTCCATACATATATATGGGAAGGTACAAGCTCCAACTCTGTTTTACAGTGAAAACGGCAGGCACGTCAAACCGGCACTAGGAAACAGACTGAGAAACCAGAGTCAGGGTTTCTCCTGCAACCCGTTCCCTTTGTGCTGGATGAACGAACGTCTCTCCTCATGCTCAGTTCTGAGAGATAAGTGTGTGTGAAAGCCGTCCTTCACATAGCTTGAAGGGAACACAAAGTTTGTTTCCAGTTGCCAACTCCACTCCATACATATATATGGGGAGGTACAAGCTCCAACTCTGTTTTACAGTGAAAACGGCAGGCACTTCAAACCGGCACTAGGAAACAGACTGAGATAACAGATTAAGGGTTTCTCCTGTAACCCGTTCCCTTTGTGCTGGATGAAAGAACGTCTCTCCACATGCTCAGTTCTGAGAGATAAGTGTGTGTGAAAGCCGTCCTTCACCTAGCTTGAAGGGAATACAAAGTTCCTTTTCAGTTGCCAACACCACTCCATACATATATATGGGGAGGTACAAGCTCCAACTCGGTTTAAGAGTGAAAACGGCAGGCACTACAAACAGGCACTAGGAAACAGAATGAGAAACCAGAGTCAGGGTTTCTCCTGCAACACGTACCCTTTGTGCTGGATCAACGAACGTCTCTCCACATGCTCAGTTCTGAGATATATGTGTGTGTGAAAGCAATACTTCAACTTGCTTGAAGGGAACAAAAAGTTTCTTTTCAGTTGCCAACTCCACTCCATACATATATATGGGGAGGTACAAGCTACAACTCGGTATTACAGTGAAAACCGCAGGCACTTCAAACCGGCACTAGGAAACAGACTGAGAAACCAGAGTCATGGTTTCTCCTGCAACCCGTTCCCTTTGTGCTGGATGAAGAAACGTCTCTCCACATGCTCTGTTCTGAGAGATAAGTGTGTGAGAAAGCCGTCCTTCACCTAGCTTAAAGGGAACACAATGTTTCTTTTCAGTTGCAAACTACACTCCATACATATATATGGGGAGGTCCAAGCTCCAACTCGGTTTTACAGTGAAAACGGCAGGCACTTCAAACCGGCACTAGGAAACCAGAGTCAGGCTTTCTGCTGCAACCCGTTCCCTTTGGGCTGGATGAACGAACGTCTCTCCACATGCTCATTTCTGAGAGATAAGTGTGTGGGAAAGCCGTCCTTCACCTAGCTTGAAGGGAACACAAAGTTTCTTTTCAGTTGCAAACTCCACTCCATACATATATATGGGGAGGTACAAGCTCCAACTCGGTTTTACAGTGAAAACGGCAGGCACTTCAAACCGGCACTAGGAAACAGACTGAGAAACCAGAGTCAGGGTTTCTCCTGCATCCCGTTCCCTTTGTGCTGGATGAACGAACGTCTCTCCACATGCTCAGTTCTGAGATATAAGTGTGTGTGAAAGCCATTTTTCACCTAGGTTGAAGGGAACACAAAGTTTCTTTTCGGTTGCCAACTCCACTCCATACATATATATGGGGAAGTACAAGCTCCAATTCGGTTTTACAGTGAAAACGGCAGGCACTTCAAACCGGCACTAGGAAACAGACTGAGAAACCAGAGACAGGGTTTCTCCTGCAACCCGTTCCCTTTGTGCTGGATGAATGAACGTCTCTCCACATGCTCAGTTCTGAGAGATAAGTGTGTGTGAAAGCCGTCCTTCACCTAGCTTGAAGGGAACACAAAGTTTCTTTTCAGTTACACACTCCACTCTATACATATATATGGGGAGGTACAAGCTCCAGCTCGGATTTACACTGAAAACGGCAGGCACTTCAAACCGGCACTAGGAAACAGACTGAGAAACCAGAGACAGGGTTTCTCCTGCAACCCGTTCCCTTTGTGCTGGATGAATGAACGTCTCTCCACATGCTCAGTTCTGAGAGATAAGTGTGTGTGAAAGCCATCCTTCACCTAGCTTGAAGGGAAAACAAAGTTTCTTTTCAGTTGCCAACTCCACTCCATACATATATATGGGGAGGTACAAGCTCCAACTCGGTTTTACACTGAAAACTGCAGGCACTTGAAACCGGCACTAGGAAACAGACTGAGAAACCAGAGTCAGGGTTTCTCCTGCAACCCGTTCCCTTTGTGCTGGCTGAACGAACGTCTCTCCACATGCTCAGTTCTGAGAGATATGTGTGTGTGAAAGCCGTCCTTCACCTAGTTTGAAGGGAACACAAAGTTTCTTTTCAGTTGCAAACTCCACTCCATACATATATAAAAGTGGAAGTACAAGCTCCAACTCAGTTTTACAGTGAAAACTGCAGGCACTTCAAACCGGCACTAGGAAACAGACTGAGAAACCAGATTAAGGGTTTCTCCTGCAACCCGTTCCCTTTGTGCTGGATCAACGAACGTCTCTCCACATGCTCAGTTCTGAGAGATAAGTGTGTGTGAATGCCGTCCTTCACCTAGCTTGAATGGAACACAAAGTTTCTTTTCAGTTGCCAACTCCAGTCCATACATATATATGGGGAGGTACAAGCTTCAACTCGGTTTTACAGTGAAAACGGCAGGCACTTCAAACCGGCACTAGGAAACAGACTGAGAAACCAGAGTCAGGGTTTCTCCTGCAACCCGTTCCCTTTGTGTTGGATGAACGAACGTCTCTCCACATGATCAATTCTGAGAGATAATTGTGTGTGAAAGCCGTCCTTCACCTAGCTTGAAGGGAACACAAAGTTTCTTTTCAGTTGCCAACTCCACTCCATATATATATATGGGGAGGTACAAGCTCCAACTCGGTTTTACAGTGAAAACGGCAGGCACTTCAAACCGGCACTAGGAAAGAGACTGAGAAACCAGAGTAAGGTATTCTCCTGCAAACCGTTCCCTTTGTACTGGATCAACGAAAGTCTCTCCACATGCTCAGTTCTGAGAGAAAATTGTGTGTGAAAGCCGTCCTTCACCTAGCTTGAAGGGAACACAAAGTTTCTTTTCAGTTGCCAACTCCACTCCATACATATATATGGGGAGGTACAAGCTCCAACTCGGGTTTACAGTGAAAACGGCAGGCACTACAAACCAGCACTAGGAAACAGACTGAGAAACCAGAGTCAGGGTTTCTCCTGCAACCCGTTCCCTTTGTGCTGGATGAACGAACGTCTCTCCACATGCTCAGTTCTGAGAGATAAGTGTGTGTGAAAACCGTACTTCACCTAGCTTGAAGGGAACACAAAGTTTCTTTTCAGTTGGCAACTCCACTCCATACATATATATGGGGAGGTACAAGCTCCAACTCGGTTTTACAGTGAAAACGGCAGGCACTTCAAACCGGCACTAGGAAACAGACTGAGAAACCAGAGTAAGGGTTTCTACTGCAACCCTTTCCATTTGTGCTGGATGAACAAACGTCTCTCCACATGCTCAGTTCTGAGAGATAAGTGTGTGTGAAAGCCGTCCTTCACCTAGCTTGAAGGGAACACAAAGTTTCTTTTCAGTTGCCAACTCCACTCCATACATATATATGGGGAGGTACAAGCTCCAACTCTGTTTTACAGTGAAAACGGCAGGCACTTCAAACCGGCTCTAGGAAACAGACTGAGAAACCAGAGACAGGGTTTCTCCTGCAGCCCGTTCCCTTTGTGCTGGATGAACGAACGTCTCTCCACATGCTCAGTTCTGGGCGATAAGTGTGTGTGAAAGCCGTCCTTCACCTAGCTTGAAGGGAACACAAAGTTTCTTTTCAGTTGCAAACTCCACTCCATACTTATATACGGGGAGGTACAAGCTCCAACTCGGTTTTACAGTGAAAACGGCAGGCACTTCAAACCGGCTCTAGGAAACAGACTGAGAAACCAGAGTCAGGGTTTCCCTGCAACCCATTCCCTTTGTGCTGGATGAACGAACGTCTCTCCACATGCTCAGTTCTGAGAGATAAGTGTGTGTGAAAGCCGTCCTTCACCTAGCTTGAATGGAACACAAAGTTTCTTTTCAGTTGCCAACCCCACTCCATACATATATATGGGGAGATACAAGCCCCAACTCGGTTTTACAGTGAAAACGGCAGGCACTTCAAACCGGCAATAGGAAACAGACTGAGAAACCAGAGCCAGGGTTTATCCTGCAACACGTTCCCTTTGTGCTGGATGAACGAACGTCTCTCCACATGCTCATTTCTGAGAGATATGTGTGTGTGAAAGCCGTCCTTCACCTAGCTTGAAGGGAACACAAAGTTTCTTTTCAATTCCAACTCCACTCCATACATATATATGGGGAGGTACAAGCTCCAACTCGGTTTTACAGTGAAAACGGCAGGCACTTCAAACCGGCACTAGGAAACAGACTGAGAAACCAGAGTCAGGGTTTCTCCTGCAACCCGTTCCCTTTGTGCTGGATGAACGAACGTCTCTCCACATGCTCATTTCTGAGAGATAAGTGTGTGTGAAAGCCGTCCTTCAACTAGCTTGAAGGGAACACAAAGTTTCTTTTCAGTTGCCAACTCCACTCCATACATATATATGGGGAGGTACAAGCTCCAACTCGGTTTTACAGTGAAAACGGCAGGCACTTCAAACCGGCACTAGGAAACAGACTGAGAAACCAGAGTAAGGGTTTCTCCTGCAACCCTTTCCCTTTGTGCTGGATGAACGAACGTCTCTCCACATGCTCAGTTCTGAGAGATAAGTGTGTGTGAAAGCCGTCCTTCACCTAGATTGAAGGGAACACAAAGTTTCTTTTCATTTGCCAACTCCACTCCATACATATATATGGGGAGGTACAAGCTCCAACTCGGTTTTACAGTGAAAACGGCAGGAACTTCAAACCGGCTCTAGGAAACAGACTGAGAAACCAGATTAAGGGTTTCTCCTGCAACCCGTTCCCTTTGTGCTGGATCAACGAACGTCTCTCCACATGCTCAGTTCTGAGAGATAAGTGTGTGTGAATGCCGTCCTTCACCTAGCTTGAATGGAACACAAAGTTTCTTTTCAGTTGCCAACTCCAGTCCATACATATATATGGGGAGGTACAAGCTTCAACTCGGTTTTACAGTGAAAACGGCAGGCACTTCAAACCGGCACTAGGAAACAGACTGAGAAACCAGAGTCAGTGTTTCTCCTGCAACCCGTTCCCTTTGTGTTGGATGAACGAACGTCTCTCCACATGATCAATTCTGAGAGATAATTGTGTGTGAAAGCAGTCCTTCACCTAGCTTGAAGGGAACACAAATTTTCTTTTCAGTTGCCAACTCCACTCCATATATATATATGGGGAGGTACAAGCTCCAACTCGGTTTTACAGTGAAAACTGCAGGCACTTCAAACCGGCACTAGGAAAGAGACTGAGAAACCAGAGTAAGGTATTCTCCTGCAAACCGTTCCCTTTGTACTGGATCAACGAAAGTCTCTCCACATGCTCAGTTCTGAGAGAAAATTGTGTGTGAAAGCCGTCCTTCACCTAGCTTGAAGGGAACACAAAGTTTCTTTTCAGTTGCCAACTCCACTCCATACATATATATGGGGAGGTACAAGCTCCAACTCGGGTTTACAGTGAAAACGGCAGGCACTACAAACCGGCACTAGGAAACAGACTGAGAAACCAGAGTCAGGGTTTCTCCTGCAACCCGTTCCCTTTGTGCTGGATGAACGAACGTCTCTCCACATGCTCAGTTCTGAGAGATAAGTGTGTGTGAAAACCGTACTTCACCTAGCTTGAAGGGAACACAAAGTTTCTTTTCAGTTGCCAACTCCACTCCATACATATATATGGGGAGGTACAAGCTCCAACTCGGTTTTACAGTGAAAACGGCAGGCACTTCAAACCGGCACTAGGAAACAGACTGAGAAACCAGAGTAAGGGTTTCTACTGCAACCCTTTCCATTTGTGCTGGATGAACAAACGTCTCTCCACATGCTCAGTTCTGAGAGATAAGTGTGTGTGAAAGCCGTCCTTCACCTAGCTTGAAGGGAACACAAAGTTTCTTTTCAGTTGCCAACTCCACTCCATACATATATATGGGGAGGTACAAGCTCCAACTCTGTTTTACAGTGAAAACGGCAGGCACTTCAAACCGGCTCTAGGAAACAGACTGAGATACCAGAGACAGGGTTTCTCCTGCAGGCCGTTCCCTTTGTGCTGGATGAACGAACGTCTCTCCACATGCTCAGTTCTGGGCGATAAGTGTGTGTGAAAGCCGTCCTTCACCTAGCTTGAAGGGAACACAAAGTTTCTTTTCAGTTGCAAACTCCACTCCATACTTATATACGGGGAGGTACAAGCTCCAACTCGGTTTTACAGTGAAAACGGCAGGCACTTCAAACCGGCACTAGGAAACAGACTGAGAAACCAGAGTCAGGGTTTCCCTGCAACCCGTTCCCTTTGTGCTGGATGAACGAACGTCTCTCCACATGCTCAGTTCTGAGAGATAAGTGTGTGTGAAAGCCGTCCTTCACCTAGCTTGAATGGAACACAAAGTTTCTTTTCAGTTGCCAACCCCACTCCATACATATATATGGGGAGATACAAGCCCCAACTCGGTTTTACAGTGAAAACGGCAGGCACTTCAAACCGGCAATAGGAAACAGACTGAGAAACCAGAGCCAGGGTTTATCCTGCAACACGTTCCCTTTGTGCTGGATGAACGAACGTCTCTCCACATGCTCATTTCTGAGAGATATGTGTGTGTGAAAGCCGTCCTTCACCTAGCTTGAAGGGAACACAAAGTTTCTTTTCAATTCCAACTCCACTCCATACATATATATGGGGAGGTACAAGCTCCAACTCGGTTTTACAGTGAAAACGGCAGGCACTTCAAACCGGCACTAGGAAACAGACTGAGAAACCAGAGTCAGGGTTTCTCCTGCAACCCGTTCCCTTTGTGCTGGATGAACGAACGTCTCTTCACATGCTCATTTCTGAGAGATAAGTGTGTGTGAAAGCCGTCCTTCAACTAGCTTGAAGGGAACACAAAGTTTCTTTTCAGTTGCCAACTCCACTCCATACATATATATGGGGAGGTACAAGCTCCAACTCGGTTTTACAGTGAAAACGGCAGGCACTTCAAACCGGCACTAGGAAACAGACTGAGAAACCAGAGTAAGGGTTTCTCCTGCAACCCTTTCCCTTTGTGCTGGATGAACGAACGTCTCTCCACATGCTCAGTTCTGAGAGATAAGTGTGTGTGAATGCCGTCCTTCACCTAGATTGAAGGGAACACAAAGTTTCTTTTCATTTGCCAACTCCACTCCATACATATATATGGGGAGGTACAAGCTCCAACTCGGTTTTACAGTGAAAACGGCAGGCACTTCAAACCGGCTCTAGGAAACAGACTGAGAAACCAGAGTCAGGGTTTCTCCTGCAACCCGTTCCCTTTGTGCTGGATGAACGAACGTCTCTCCACATGCTCAGTTCTGAGAGATAAGTGTGTGTGAATGCCGTCCTTCACCTAGCTTGAATGGAACACAAAGTTTCTTTTCAGTTGCCAACTCCAGTCCATACATATATATGGGGAGGTACAAGCTTCAACTCGGTTTTACAGTGAAAACGGCAGGCACTACAAACCGGCACTAGGAAACAGACTGAGAAACCAGAGTCAGTGTTTCTCCTGCAACCCGTTCCCTTTGTGTTGGATGAACGAACGCCTCTCCACATGATCAATTCTGAGAGATAATTGTGTGTGAAAGCCGTCCTTCACCTAGCTTGAAGGGAACACAAAGTTTCTTTTCAGTTGCCAACTCCACTCCATATATATATATGGGGAGGTACAAGCTCCAACTCGGTTTTACTGTGAAAACGGCAGGCACTTCAAACCGGCAGTAGGAAAGAGCCTGAGAAACCAGAGTAAGGTATTCTCCTGCAAACCGTTCCCTTTGTACTGGATCAACGAAAGTCTCTCCACATGCTCAGTTCTGAGAGAAAATTGTGTGTGAAAGCCGTCCTTCACCTAGCTTGAAGGGAACACAAAGTTTCTTTTCAGTTGCCAACTCCACTCCATACATATATATGGGGAGGTACAAGCTCCAACTCGGTTTTACAGTGAAAACGGCAGGAACTTCAAACCGGCTCTAGGAAACAGACTGAGAAACCAGATTAAGGGTTTCTCCTGCAACCCGTTCCCTTTGTGCTGGATGAACGAACGTCTCTCCACATGCTCAGTTCTGAGAGATAAGTGTGTGTGAAAGCCGTACTTCACCTAGCTTGAAGGGAACACAAAGTTTCTTTTCAGTTGCCAACTCCACTCCATACATATATATGGGGAGGTACAAGTTCCAACTCGGTTTTACAGTGAAAACGGCAGGCACTTCAAACCGGCACTAGGAAACAGACTGAGAAACCAGAGTAAGGGTTTCTACTGCAACCCTTTCCATTTGTGCTGGATGAACAAACGTCTCTCCACATGCTCAGTTCTGAGAGATAAGTGTGTGTGAAAGCCGTCCTTCACCTAGCTTGAAGGGAACACAAAGTTTCTTTTCAGTTGCAAACTCCATTCCATACATATATATGGGGAGGTACAAGCTCCAACTCTGTTTTACAGTGAAAACGGCAGGCACTTCAAACCGGCTCTAGGAAACAGACTGAGAAACCAGAGACAGGGTTTCTCCTGCAGCCCGTTCCCTTTGTGCTGGATGAACGAACGTCTCTCCACATGCTCAGTTCTGGGCGATAAGTGTGTGTGAAAGCCGTCCTTCACCTAGCTTGAAGGGAACACAAAGTTTCTTTTCAGTTGCAAACTCCACTCCATACTTATATACGGGGAGGTACAAGCTCCAACTCGGTTTTACAGTGAAAACGGCAGGCACTTCAAACCGGCACTAGGAAACAGACTGAGAAACCAGAGTCAGGGTTTCTCCTGCAACCCGTTCCCTTTGTGCTGGATGAACGAACGTCTCTCCACATGCTCAGTTCTGAGAGATAATTGTGTGTGAAAGCCGTCCTTCACCTAGCTTGAAGGGAACACAAAGTTTCTTTTCAGTTGCCAACTCCACTCCATACATATATATGGGGAGGAACAAGATCCAACTCGGTTTTACAGTGAAAACGGCAGGCACTTCAAACCGGCACTAGGAAACAGACTGAGAAACCAGAGTCAGGGTTTCCCTGCAACCCGTTCCCTTTGTGCTGGATGAACGAACGTCTCTCCACATGCTCAGTTCTGAGAGATAAGTGTGTGTGAAAGCCGTCCTTCACCTAGCTTCAATGGAACACAAAGTTTCTTTTCAGTTGCCAACCCCAATCCATACATATATATGGGGAGATACAAGCCCCAACTCGGTTTTACAGTGGAAACGGCAGGCACTTCAAACCGGCACTAGGAAACAGACTGAGAAACCAGAGCCAGGGTTTATCCTGCAACACGTTCCCTTTGTGCTGGATGAACGAACGTCTCTCCACATGCTCATTTCTGAGAGATATGTGTGTGTGAAAGCCGTCCTTCACCTAGCTTGAAGGGAACACAAAGTTTCTTTTCAATTCCAACTCCACTCCATACATATATATGGGGAGGTACAAGCTCCAACTCGGTTTTACAGTGAAAACGGCAGGCACTTCAAACCGGCACTAGGAAACAGACTGAGAAACCAGAGTCAGGGTTTCTCCTGCAACCCGTTCCCTTTGTGCTGGATGAACGAACGTCTCTCCACATGCTCATTTCTGAGAGATAAGTGTGTGTGAAAGCCGTCCTTCAACTAGCTTGAAGGGAACACAAAGTTTCTTTTCAGTTGCCAACTCCACTCCATACATATATATGGGGAGGTACAAGCTCCAACTCGGTTTTACAGTGAAAACGGCAGGCACTTCAAACCGGCACTAGGAAACAGACTGAGAAACCAGAGTAAGGGTTTCTCCTGCAACCCTTTCCCTTTGTGCTGGATGAACGAACGTCTCTCCACATGCTCAGTTCTGAGAGATAAGTGTGTGTGAAAGCCGTCCTTCACCTAGCTTGAAGGGAACACAAAGTTTCTTTTCAGTTGCAAACTCCACTCCATACATATATATGGGGAGGTACAAGCTCCAACTCTGTTTTACAGTGAAAACGGCAGGCACTTCAAACCGGCTCTAGGAAACAGACTGAGAAACCAGAGACAGGGTTTCTCCTGCAGCCCGTTCCCTTTGTGCTGGATGAACGAACGTCTCTCCACATGCTCAGTTCTGGGCGATAAGTGTGTGTGAAAGCCGTCCATCACCTAGCTTGAAGGGAACACAAAGTTTCTTTTCAGTTGCAAACTCCACTCCTTACATATATACGGGGAGGTACAAGCTCCAAATCGGTTTTACAGTGAAAACGGCAGGCACTTCAAACCGGCACTAGGAAACAGACTGAGAAACCAGAGTCAGGGTATCACCTGCAACCCGTTCCCTTTGTGCTGGATGAACGAACGTCTCTCCACATGCTCAGTTCTGAGAGATAAGTGTGTGTGAAAGCCGTCCTACACTTAGCTTGAAGGGAACACAAAGTTTCTTTTCAGTTGCCAACTCCACTCCATACATATATATGGGGAGGAACAAGCTCCAACTCGGTTTTACAGTGAAAACGGCAGGCACTTCAAACCGGCACTAGGAAACAGACTGAGAAACCAGAGTCAGGGTTTCCCTGCAACCCGTTCCCTTTGTGCTGGATGAACGAACGTCTCTCCACATGCTCATTTCTGAGAGATAAGTGTGTGTGAAAGCCGTCCTTCACCTAGCTTGAATGGAACACAAAGTTTCTTTTCAGTTGCCAACCCCACTCCATACATATATATGGGGAGATACAAGCTCCAACTCGGTTTTACAGTGAAAACGGCAGGCACTTCAAACCGGCACTAGGAAACAGACTGAGAAACCAGAGTCGTGGTTTCTCCTGCAACCCGTTCCCTTTGTGCTGGATGAACGAACGTCTCTCCACATGCTCAGATCTGAGAGATAAGTGTGTGTGAAAGCCGTCCTTCACCTAGCTTGAATGGAACACAAAGTTTCTTTTCAGTTGCCAACTCCACTCCATACATATATATGGGGAGATACAAGCCCCAACTCGGTTTTACAGTGAAAACGGCAGGCACTTCAAACCGGCACTAGGAAACAGACTGAGAAACCAGAGTCAGGGTTTCTCCTGCAACCCTTTCCCTTTGTGCTGGATGAACGAACGTCTCTCCACATGCTCAGTTCTGAGAGATAAGTGTGTGTGAAAGCCGTCCTTCACCTAGCTTGAAGGGAACACAAAGTTTCTTTTCAGTTGCAAACTCCACTCCATACATATATATGGGGAGGTACAAGCTCCAACTCGGTTTTACAGTGAAAATGGCAGGCACTTCAAACCGGCACTAGGAAAGAGACTGAGAAACCAGAGTAAGGGTATCTCCTGCAACCCGTTCCCTTTGTGCTGGATGAACGAACGTCTCTCCACATGCTCAGTTCTGATAGATAAGTGTGTGTGAAAGCCGTCCTTCACCTAGCTTGAAGGGAACACAAAGTTCCTTTTCAGTTGCAAACTCCACTCCATACAAATATATGGGGAGGTACAAGCTCCAACTCGGTTTTACAGTGAAAACGGCAGGCACTTCAAACCGGCACTAGGAAACAGACTGAGAAACCAGAGTCAGGGTTTCTCCTTCAACCCGTTCCCTTTGTGCTGGATGAACGAACGTCTCTCCACATGCTAATTTCTGAGAGATAAGTGTGTGTGAAAGCCGTCCTTCACGTAGCTTGAAGGGAACACAAAGTTTCTTTCAGGTGCCAATTCCACTCCATACATATATATGGGGAGGTACAAGCTCCAACTCGGTTTTACAGTGAAAACGGCAGGCACTTCAAACAGGCACTAGGAAACAGACTGGGAAACCAGAGTCAGTGTTTCTCCTGCAACCCGTTCCATTTGTGCTGGATGAACGAACGTCTCACCACATGCTCAGTTCTGAGAGATAAGTGTGTGTGAAAGCCGTCCTTCACCTAGCTTGAAGGGAACACAAAGTTTCTTTTCAGTTGCCAACTCCACTCCATACATATATATGGGGTGTACAAGCTCCAACTCGGTTTTACAGTGAAAACGGCAGGCACTTCAAACCGGCACTAGGAAACAGACTGAGAAACCAGAGTAAGGGATTTTCCTGCAACCCGATCCCTTTGTGCTGGATGAACGAACTTCTCTCCACATGCTCAGTTCTGAGAGATAAGTGTGTGTGAAAGCCGTCCTTCACCTAGCTTGAAGGGAACACAAAGTTTCTTTTCAGTAGCCAAATCCAATCCATACAAATATATGGGGAGGTTCAAGCTCCAACTCGATTTTATAGTGAAAACGGCAGGCACTTCAAACCGGCACTAGGAAACAGACTGAGGAATCAGAGTCAGGGTTTCTCCTGCAACCCGTTCCCTTTTTGCTGGATGAACGAACGTCTCTCCACATGCTCAGATCTGAGAGATAAGTGTGTGTGAAAGCCGTCCTTCACCTAGCTTGAAGGGAACACAAAGTTTCTTTTCAGTTGCAAAGTCCACTCCATACATATATATGGGGAGTTACAAGCTCCAACTCGGTTTTACAGTGAAAATGGCAGGCACTTCAAACTGGCACTAGGAAAGAGACTGAGAAACCAGAGTAAGGGTATCTCCTGCAACCCGTTCCCTTTGTGCTGGATGAACGAACGTCTCTCCACATGCTCAGTTCTGAGAGATAAATGTGTGTGAAAGCCGTCCTTCACCTCGCTTGAAGGGAACACAAAGTTTCTTTTCAGTTGCCAACTCCACTCCATACAAATATATGGGGAGGTACAAGCTCCAACTCGGTTTTTCAGTGAAAACGGCAGGCACTTCAAACCGGCACTAGGAAACAGACTGAGAAACCTGAGTCAGTGTTTCTCCTGCAACCCGTTCCATTTGTGCTGGATGAACGAACGTCTCTCCACATGCTCATTTCAGAGAGATAAGTGTGTGTGAAAGCCGTCCTTCACCTAGATTGTAGGGAACACAAAGTTTCTTTTCAGTTGCCAACTCCACTCCATACATATATATGGGGGTAACAAGCTCCAACTCGGTTTTATAGTGAAAACTGCAGGCACTACAAACCGGCACTAGGAAACAGACTGAGAAACCAGAGTCAGGGTTTCTCCTGCAATCCGTTCCCTTTGTGCTGGATGAACGAACGTCTCTCCACATGCTCAGTTCTGAGAGATAAGTGTGTGTGAAAGCCGTCCTTCACCTAGATTGAAGGGAACACAAAGTTTCTTTTCAGTTGCCAACTCCACTCCATACATATATATGGGGAGGTACAAGCTCCAACTCGGTTTTACAGTGAAAGCGGCAGGCACTTCAAACCGGCTCTAGGAAACAGAATGAGAAACCAGAGTCAGGGTTTCTCCTGCAACCCGTTCCCTTTGTGCTGGATGAACGAACGTCTCTCCACATGCTCAGTTCTGAGAGATAAATGTGTGTGAATGCCGTCCTTCACCTAGCTTGAATGGAACACAAAGTTTCTTTTCAGTTGCCAACTCCAGTCCATACATATATATGGGGAGGTACAAGCTTCAACTCGGTTTTACAGTGAAAACGGCAGGCACTTCAAACCGGCACTAGGAAACAGACTGAGAAACCAGAGTCAGTGTTTCTCCTACAACCCGTTGCCTTTGTGCTGGATGAACGAACGTCTCTCCACATGCTCAATTCTGAGAGATAATTGTGTGTGAAAGCCGTCCTTCACCTAGCTTGAAGGGAACACAAAGTTTCTTTTCAGTTGCAAACTCCACTCCATACATATATATGGGGAGGTACAAGCTCCAACTCGGTTTTACAGTGAAAACGGCAGGCACTTCAAACCGGCACTAGGAAACAGACTGAGAAACCAGAGTAAGGTATTCTCCTGCAAACCGTTCCCTTTGTACTGGATCAACGAAAGTCTCCCCACATGCTCAGTTCTGAGAGAAAAGTGTGTGTGAAAACCGTCCTTCACCTAGCTTGAAGGGAACACAAAGTTTCTTTTCAGTTGCCAACTCCACTCCATACATATATATGGGGAGGTACAAGCTCCAACTCGGGTTTACAGTGAAAACGGCAGGCACTTCAAACCGGCATTAGGAAACAGACTGAGAAACCAGAGTCAGGGTTTCTCCTGCAACCCGTTCCCTTTGTGCTGGATGAACGAACGTCTCTCCACATGCTCAGTTCTGAGAGATAAGTGTGTGTGAAAGCCGTCCTTCACCTAGATTGAAGGGAACACAAAGTTTCTTTTCATTTGCCAACTCCACTCCATACTTATATATGGGGAGGTACAAGCTCCAACTCGGTTTTACAGTGAAAACGGCAGGCACTTCAAACCGGCTCTAGGAAACAGAATGAGAAACCAGAGTCAGGGTTTCTCCTGCAACCCGTTCCCTTTGTGCTGGATGAACGAACGTCTCTCCACATGCTCAGTTCTGAGAGATAAATGTGTGTGAATGCCGTCCTTCACCTAGCTTGAATGGAACACAAAGTTTCTTTTTAGTTGCCAACTCCAGTCCATACATATATATGGGGAGGTACAAGCTTCAACTCGGTTTTACAGTGAAAACGGCAGGCACTTCAAACCGGCACTAGGAAACAGACTGAGAAACCAGAGTCAGTGTTTCTCCTACAACCCGTTGCCTTTGTGCTGGATGAACGAACGTCTCTCCACATGCTCAATTCTGAGAGATAAGTGTGTGTGAAAGCCGTCCTTCACCTAGCTTGAAGGGAACACAAAGTTTTTTTCAGTTACCAACTCCACTCCATATATATATATGGGGAGGTACAAGCTCCAACTCGGTTTTACAGTGAAAACGGCAGGCACTTCAAACCGGCACTAGGAAAGAGACTGAGAAACCAGAGTAAGGTATTCTCCTGCAAACCGTTCCCTTTGTACTGGATCAACGAAAGTCTCCCCACATGCTCAGTTCTGAGAGAAAAGTGTGTGTGAAAGCCGTCCTTCACCTAGCTTGAAGGGAACACAAAGTTTCTTTTCAGTTGCCAACTCCACTCCATACATATATATGGGGAGGTACAAGCTCCCACTCGGGTTTACAGTGAAAACGGCAGGCACTTCAAACCGGCACTAGGAAACAGACTGAGAAACCAGAGTCAGGGTTTCTCCTGCAACCCGTTCCCTTTGTGCTGGATGAACGAACGTCTCTCCACATGCTCAGTTCTGAGAGATAAGTGTGTGTGAAAGCCGTCCTTCACCTAGCTTGAAGGGAACACAAAGTTCCTTTTCAGTTGCCAACTCCACTCCATACATATATATGGGGAGGTACAAGCTCCAACTCGGTTTTACAGTGAAAACGGCAGGCACTTCCAACCGGCTCTAGGAAACAGACTGAGAAACCAGAGTCAGGGTTTCTCCTGCAACCCGTTCCCTTTGAGCTGGATGAACGAACGTCTCTCCACATGCTCAGTTCTGAGAGATAAGTGTGAGTGAATGCCGTCCTTCACCTAGCTTGAATGGAACACAAAGTTTCTTTTCAGTAGCCAACTCCAGTCCATACATATATATGGGGAGGTACAAGCTCCAACTCGGGTTTACAGTGAAAACGGCAGGCACTTCCAACCGGCACTAGGAAACAGACTGAGAAACCAGAGTCAGTGTTTCTCCTGCAACCCGTTTCCTTTGTGCTGGATGAACGAACGTCTCTCCACATGCTCAGATCTGAGAGATAAGTGTGTGTGAAAGCCGTCCTTCACCTAGCTTGAAGGGAACACAAAGTTTCTTTTCAGTTGCCAACTCCACTCCATACATATATATGGGGAGGTACAAGCTCCAACTCGGTTTTACAGTGAAAACGGCAGGCACTTCAAACAGGCACTAGGAAACAGACTGAGAAACCAGAGTCAGGGTTTCTCCTGCAACCCGTTCCCTTTGTGCTGGATGAACGAACGTCTGTCCACATGCTCAGTTCTGAGAGATAAGTGTGTGTGAAAGCCGTCCTTCACCTAGCTTGAAGGGAACACAAAGTTTCTTTTCAGTTGCAAACTCCACTCCATACATATATATGGGGAGGTACAAGCTCCAACTCGGTTTTACAGTGAAAATGGCAGGCACTTCAAACCGGCACTAGGAAAGAGACTGAGAAACCAGAGTAAGGGTATCTCCTGCAACCCGTTCCCTTTGTGCTGGATGAACGAACGTCTCTCCACATGCTCAGTTCTGATAGATAAGTGTGTGTGAAAGCCGTCCTTCACCTAGCTTGAAGGGAACACAAAGTTCCTTTTCAGTTGCAAACTCCACTCCATACAAATATATGGGGAGGTACAAGCTCCAACTCGGTTTTACAGTGAAAACGGCAGGCACTTCAAACCGGCACTAGGAAACAGACTGAGAAACCAGAGTCAGGGTTTCTCCTTCAACCCGTTCCCTTTGTGCTGGATGAACGAACGTCTCTCCACATGCTAATTTCTGAGAGATAAGTGTGTGTGAAAGCCGTCCTTCACGTAGCTTGAAGGGAACACAAAGTTTCTTTCAGGTGCCAATTCCACTCCATACATATATATGGGGAGGTACAAGCTCCAACTCGGTTTTACAGTGAAAACGGCAGGCACTTCAAACAGGCACTAGGAAACAGACTGGGAAACCAGAGTCAGTGTTTCTCCTGCAACCCGTTCCCTTTGTGCTGGATGAACGAACGTCTCACCACATGCTCAGTTCTGAGAGATAAGTGTGTGTGAAAGCCGTCCTTCACCTAGCTTGAAGGGAACACAAAGTTTCTTTTCAGTTGCCAACTCCACTCCATACATATATATGGGGTGTACAAGCTCCAACTCGGTTTTACAGTGAAAACGGCAGGCACTTCAAACCGGCACTAGGAAACAGACTGAGAAACCAGAGTAAGGGATTTTCCTGCAACCCGATCCCTTTGTGCTGGATGAACGAACTTCTCTCCACATGCTCAGTTCTGAGAGATAAGTGTGTGTGAAAGCCGTCCTTCACCTAGCTTGAAGGGAACACAAAGTTTCTTTTCAGTAGCCAAATCCAATCCATACAAATATATGGGGAGGTTCAAGCTCCAACTCGATTTTATAGTGAAAACGGCAGGCACTTCAAACCGGCACTAGGAAACAGACTGAGGAATCAGAGTCAGGGTTTCTCCTGCAACCCGTTCCCTTTGTGCTGGATGAACGAACGTCTCTCCACATGCTCAGATCTGAGAGATAAGTGTGTGTGAAAGCCGTCCTTCACCTAGCTTGAAGGGAACACAAAGTTTCTTTTCAGTTGCAAAGTCCACTCCATACATATATATGGGGAGTTACAAGCTCCAACTCGGTTTTACAGTGAAAATGGCAGGCACTTCAAACTGGCACTAGGAAAGAGACTGAGAAACCAGAGTAAGGGTATCTCCTGCAACCCGTTCCCTTTGTGCTGGATGAACGAACGTCTCTCCACATGCTCAGTTCTGAGAGATAAATGTGTGTGAAAGCCGTCCTTCACCTCGCTTGAAGGGAACACAAAGTTTCTTTTCAGTTGCCAACTCCACTCCATACAAATATATGGGGAGGTACAAGCTCCAACTCGGTTTTTCAGTGAAAACGGCAGGCACTTCAAACCGGCACTAGGAAACAGACTGAGAAACCTGAGTCAGTGTTTCTCCTGCAACCCGTTCCATTTGTGCTGGATGAACGAACGTCTCTCCACATGCTCATTTCAGAGAGATAAGTGTGTGTGAAAGCCGTCCTTCACCTAGATTGTAGGGAACACAAAGTTTCTTTTCAGTTGCCAACTCCACTCCATACATATATATGGGGGTAACAAGCTCCAACTCGGTTTTATAGTGAAAACTGAAGGCACTACAAACCGGCACTAGGAAACAGACTGAGAAACCAGAGTCAGGGTTTCTCCTGCAATCCGTTCCCTTTGTGCTGGATGAACGAACGTCTCTCCACATGCTCAGTTCTGAGAGATAAGTGTGTGTGAAAGCCGTCCTTCACCTAGATTGAAGGGAACACAAAGTTTCTTTTCAGTTGCCAACTCCACTCCATACATATATATGGGGAGGTACAAGCTCCAACTCGGTTTTACAGTGAAAACGGCAGGCACTTCAAACCGGCTCTAGGAAACAGAATGAGAAACCAGAGTCAGGGTTTCTCCTGCAACCCGTTCCCTTTGTGCTGGATGAACGAACGTCTCTCCACATGCTCAGTTCTGAGAGATAAATGTGTGTGAATGCCGTCCTTCACCTAGCTTGAATGGAACACAAAGTTTCTTTTCAGTTGCCAACTCCAGTCCATACATATATATGGGGAGGTACAAGCTTCAACTCGGTTTTACAGTGAAAACGGCAGGCACTTCAAACCGGCACTAGGAAACAGACTGAGAAACCAGAGTCAGTGTTTCTCCTACAACCCGTTGCCTTTGTGCTGGATGAACGAACGTCTCTCCACATGCTCAATTCTGAGAGATAAGTGTGTGTGAAAGCCGTCCTTCACCTAGCTTGAAGGGAACACAAAGTTTCTTTTCAGTTGCCAACTCCACTCCATATATATATATGGGGAGGTACAAGCTCCAACTCGGTTTTACAGTGAAAACGGCAGGCACTTCAAACCGGCACTAGGAAACAGACTGAGAAACCAGAGTAAGGTATTCTCCTGCAAACCGTTCCCTTTGTACTGGATCAACGAAAGTCTCCCCACATGCTCAGTTCTGAGAGAAAAGTGTGTGTGAAAACCGTCCTTCACCTAGCTTGAAGGGAACACAAAGTTTCTTTTCAGTTGCCAACTCCACTCCATACATATATATGGGGAGGTACAAGCTCCAACTCGGGTTTACAGTGAAAACGGCAGGCACTTCAAACCGGCACTAGGAAACAGACTGAGAAACCAGAGTCAGGGTTTCTCCTGCAACCCGTTCCCTTTGTGCTGGATGAACGAACGTCTCTCCACATGCTCAGTTCTGAGAGATAAGTGTGTGTGAAAGCCGTCCTTCACCTAGATTGAAGGGAACACAAAGTTTCTTTTCATTTGCCAACTCCACTCCATACTTATATATGGGGAGGTACAAGCTCCAACTCGGTTTTACAGTGAAAACGGCAGGCACTTCAAACCGGCTCTAGGAAACAGAATGAGAAACCAGAGTCAGGGTTTCTCCTGCAACCCGTTCCCTTTGTGCTGGATGAACGAACGTCTCTCCACATGCTCAGTTCTGAGAGATAAATGTGTGTGAATGCCGTCCTTCACCTAGCTTGAATGGAACACAAAGTTTCTTTTCAGTTGCCAACTCCAGTCCATACATATATATGGGGAGGTACAAGCTTCAACTCGGTTTTACAGTGAAAACGGCAGGCACTTCAAACCGGCACTAGGAAACAGACTGAGAAACCAGAGTCAGTGTTTCTCCTACAACCCGTTGCCTTTGTGCTGGATGAACGAACGTCTCTCCACATGCTCAATTCTGAGAGATAAGTGTGTGTGAAAGCCGTCCTTCACCTAGCTTGAAGGGAACACAAAGTTTCTTTTCAGTTGCCAACTCCACTCCATATATATATATGGGGAGGTACAAGCTCCAACTCGGTTTTACAGTGAAAACGGCAGGCACTTCAAACCGGCACTAGGAAAGAGACTGAGAAACCAGAGTAAGGTATTCTCCTGCAAACCGTTCCCTTTGTACTGGATCAACGAAAGTCTCCCCACATGCTCAGTTCTGAGAGAAAAGTGTGTGTGAAAGCCGTCCTTCACCTAGCTTGAAGGGAACACAAAGTTTCTTTTCAGTTGCCAACTCCACTCCATACATATATATGGGGAGGTACAAGCTCCCACTCGGGTTTACAGTGAAAACGGCAGGCACTTCAAACCGGCACTAGGAAACAGACTGAGAAACCAGAGTCAGGGTTTCTCCTGCAACCCGTTCCCTTTGTGCTGGATGAACGAACGTCTCTCCACATGCTCAGTTCTGAGAGATAAGTGTGTGTGAAAGCCGTCCTTCACCTAGCTTGAAGGGAACACAAAGTTCCTTTTCAGTTGCCAACTCCACTCCATACATATATATGGGGAGGTACAAGCTCCAACTCGGTTTTACAGTGAAAACGGCAGGCACTTCCAACCGGCTCTAGGAAACAGACTGAGAAACCAGAGTCAGGGTTTCTCCTGCAACCCGTTCCCTTTGAGCTGGATGAACGAACGTCTCTCCACATGCTCAGTTCTGAGAGATAAGTGTGAGTGAATGCCGTCCTTCACCTAGCTTGAATGGAACACAAAGTTTCTTTTCAGTAGCCAACTCCAGTCCATACATATATATGGGGAGGTACAAGCTTCAAGTCGGTTTTACAGTGAAAACGGCAGGCACTTCCAACCGGCACTAGGAAACAGACTGAGAAACCAGAGTCAGTGTTTCTCCTGCAACCCGTTTCCTTTGTGCTGGATGAACGAACGTCTCTCCACATGCTCAGATCTGAGAGATAAGTGTGTGTGAAAGCCGTCCTTCACCTAGCTTGAAGGGAACACAAAGTTTCTTTTCAGTTGCCAACTCCACTCCATACATATATAACGGGAGGTACAAGCTCCAACTCGGTTTTACAGTGAAAACGGCAGGCACTTCAAACCGGCACTAGGAAACAGACTGAGAAACCAGAGTCAAGGTTTCTCCTGCAACCCGTTCCATTTGTGCTGGATGAACGAACGTCTCTCCACATGCTCAGTTCTGAGAGATAAGTGTGTGTGAAAGCCGTCCTTCACCTAGCTTGAAGGGAACACAAAGTTTCTTTTCAGTTGCCAACTCCACTCCATACATATATATGGGGAGGTACAAGCTTCAACTCGGTTTTACAGTGAAAACGGCAGGCACTTCAAACCGGCTCTAGGAAACAGACTGAGAAACCAGAGTCAGGGTTTCTCCTGCAACCCGTTCCCTTTGTGCTGGATGAACGAACGTCTCTCCACATGCTCAGTTCTGAGAGATAAGTGTGTGTGAATACCGTCCTTCACCTAGCTTGAAGGGAACACAAAGTTTCTTTTCAGTTGCCAACTCCACTCCATACATATATATTGGGAGGTACAAGCTCCAACTCGGGTTTACAGTGAAAACGGCAGGCACTTCAAACCGGCACTAGGAAACAGACTGAGAAACCAGAGTCAGGGTTTCTCCTGCAACCCGTTCCCTTTGTGCTGGATGAACGAAAGTCTCTCCACATGCTCAGTTCTGAGAGATAAGTGTGTGTGAAAGCCGTCCTTCACCTAGCTTGAAGGGAACACAAAGTTTCTTTTCAGTTGCCAACTCCACTCCATACATATATATGGGGAGGTACAAGCTTCAACTCGGTTTTACAGTGAAAACGGCAGGCACTTCAAACCGGCTCTAGGAAACAGACTGAGAAACCAGAGTCAGGGTTTCTCCTGCAACCCGTTCCCTTTGTGCTGGATGAACGAACGTCTCTCCACATGCTCAGTTCTGAGAGATAAGTGTGTGTGAATACCGTCTTTCACCTAGCTTGAAAGGAACACAAAGTTTCTTTTCAGTAGCCAACTCCAGTCCATACATATATATGGGGAGGTCCAAGCTTCAACTCGGTTTTACAGTGAAAACGGCAGGCACTTCAACCCGGCACTAGGAAAGAGACTGAGAAACCAGAGTCAGTGTTTCTCCTGCAACCCGTTCCCTTTGTGCTGGATGAACGAACGTCTCTCCACATGCTCAGTTCTGAGATATAAGTGTGTGTGAAAGCCGTCCTTCAACTAGCTTGAAGGGAACACAAAGTTTCTTTTCAGTTGCCAACTCCACTCCATACATATATATGGGGAGGTACAAGCTCCAACTCGGTTTTACAGTGAAAAAGGCAGGCACTTCAAACCGGCACTAGGAAAGAGACCGAGAAACCAGAGTAAGGCATTCTACTGCAAAACGTTTCCTTTGTACTGGATCAACGAAAGTCTCTCCACATGCTCAGTTCTGAGAGATAAGTGTGTGTGAAAGCCGTCCTTCACCTAGCTTGAAGGGAACACAAAGTTTCTTTTCAGTAGCCAACTCCACTCCATACATATATATGGGAAGGTACAAGCTCCAACTCGCTTTTACAGTGAAAACGGCAGGCACTTCCAACCGGCACTAGGAAAGAGACTGAGAAACCAGAGTCAGGGTTTCTCCTGCAACCCGTCCTTTGTGCTGGATGAACGAACGTCTCTCCACATGCTCAGTTCTGAGAGATAAGTGTGTGTGAAAGCCGTCCTTCACCTAGCTTGAAAGGAACACAAAGTTTCTTTTCAGTTGCAAACTCCACTCCATACAAAAATATGGGGAGGTACAAGCTCCAACTCGGTTTTACAGTGAAAACGGCAGGCATTTCAAACCGGCAATAGGAAACAGTCTGAGAAACCAGAGTCAGGGTTTCTCCTGCAACCCGTTCCCTTTGTGCTGGATGAACGAACGTCTCTCCACATGCTCATTTCTGAGAGAAAAGTGTGTGTGAAAGCCGTCCTTCACCTAGCTTGAAGGGAACACAAAGTTTCTTTTCAGTTGCCAACTCCACTCCATACATATATAACGGGAGGTACAAGCTCCAACTCGGTTTTACAGTGAAAACGGCAGGCACTTCAAACCGGCACTAGGAAACAGACTGAGAAACCAGAGTCAGGGTTTCTCCTGCAACCCGTTCCCTTTGTGCTGGATGAACGAACGTCTCTCCACATGCTCAGTTCTGAGAGATAAGTGTGTGTGAAAGCCGTCCTTCACCTAGCTTGAAGGGAACACAAAGTTTCTTCTCAGTTGCCAACTCCACTCCATACATATATATGGGGAGGTACAAGCTCCAACTCGGGTTTACAGTGAAAACGGCAGGCACTTCAAACCGGCACTAGGAAACAGACTGAGAAACCAGAGTCAGGGTTTCTCCTGCAACCCGTTCCCTTTGTGCTGGATGAACGAACGTCTCTCCACATGCTCAGTTCTGAGAGATAAGTGTATGTGAATACCGTCCTTCACCTAGCTTGAAGGGAACACAAAGTTTCTTTTCAGTTGCCAACTCCACTCCATACATATATATGGGGAGGTACAAGCTCCAACTCGGGTTTACAGTGAAAACGGCAGGCACTTCAAACCGGCACTAGGAAACAGACTGAGAAACCAGAGTCAGGGTTTCTCCTGCAACCCGTTCCCTTTGTGCTGGATGAACGAACGTCTCTCCACATGCTCAGTTCTGAGAGATAAGTGTGTGTGAAAGCCGTCCTTCACCTAGCTTGAAGGGAACACAAAGTTTTTTTCAGTTGCCAACTCCACTCCATACATATATATGGGGAGGTAAAAGCTCCAACTCGGTTTTACAGTGAAAACGGCAGGCACTTCAAACCGGCTCTAGGAAACAGACTGAGAAACCAGAGTCAGGGTTTCTCCTGCAACCCGTTCCCTTTGTGCTGGATGAACGAACGTCTCTCCACATGCTCAGTTCTGAGAGATAAGGGTGTGTGAATACCGTCCTTCACCTAGCTTGAATGGAACACAAAGTTTCTTTTCAGAAGCCAACTCCAGTCCATACATATATATGGGGTGGTACAAGCTTCAACTCGGTTTTACAGTGAAAACGGCAGGCACTTCAACCCGGCACTAGGAAACAGACCGAGAAACCAGAGTCAGTGTTTCTCCTGCAACCCGTTCCCTTTGTGCTGGATGAACGAACGTCTCTCCACATGCTCATTTCTGAGAGAAAAGTGTGTGTGAAAGCCGTCCTTCACCTAGCTTGAAGGGAACACAAAGTTTCTTTTCAGTTGCCAACTCCACTCCATACATATATAACGGGAGGTACAAGCTCCAACTCGGTTTTACAGTGAAAACGGCAGGCACTTCAAACCGGCACTAGGAAACAGACTGAGAAACCAGAGTCAGGGTTTCTCCTGCAACCCGTTCCCTTTGTGCTGGATGAACGAACGTCTCTCCACATGCTCAGTTCTGAGAGATAAGTGTGTGTGAAAGCCGTCCTTCACCTAGCTTGAAGGGAACACAAAGTTTCTTTTCAGTTGCCAACTCCACTCCATACATATATATGGGGAGGTACAAGCTCCAACTCGGGTTTACAGTGAAAACGGCAGGCACTTCAAACCGGCACTAGGAAACAGACTGAGAAACCAGAGTCAGGGTTTCTCCTGCAACCCGTTCCCTTTGTGCTGGATGAACGAACGTCTCTCCACATGCTCAGATCTGAGAGATAAGTGTGTGTGAAAGCCGTCCTTCACCTAGCTTGAAGGGAGCACAAAGTTTCTTTTCAGTTGCCAACTCCACTCCATACATATATATGGGGAGGTACAAGCTTCAACACGGTTTTACAGTGAAAACGGCATGCACTTCAAACCGGCTCTAGGAAGCAGACTGAGAAACCAGAGTCAGGGTTTCTCCTGCAACCCGTTCCCTTTGTGCTGGATGAACGAACGTCTCTCCACATGCTCAGTTCTGAGAGATAAGTGTGTGTGAATACCGTCCTTCACCAAGCTTGAAGGGAACACAAAGTTTCTTTTCAGTTGCCAACTCCACTCCATACATATATATGGGGAGATACAAGCTCCAACTCGGGTTTACAGTGAAAACGGCAGGCACTTCAAACCAGCACTAGGAAACAGACTGAGAAACCAGAGTCAGGGTTTCTCCTGCAACCCGTTCCCTTTGTGCTGGATGGACGAACGTCTCTCCACATGCTCAGTTCTGAGAGATAAGTGTGTGTGAAAGCCGTCCTTCACCTAGTTTGAAGGGAACACAAAGTTTCTTTTCAGTTGCCAACTCCACTCCATACATATATATGGGGAGGTACAAGCTTCAACTCGGTTTTACAGTGAAAACGGCATGCACTTCAAACCGGCTCTAGGAAACAGACTGAAAAACCAGAGTCAGGGTTTCTCCTGCAACCCGTTCCCTTTGTGCTGGATGAACGAACGTCTCTCCACATGCTCAGTTCTGAGAGATAAGTGTGTGTGAATACCGTCCTTCACCTAGCTTGAATGGAACACAAAGTTTCTTTTCAGTTGTCAACTCCACTCCATATATATATATGGGGAGGTACAAGCTCCAACTCGGTTTTACTGTGAAAACGGCAGGCACTTCAAACCGGCACTAGGAAAGAGACTGAGAAACCAGAGTAAGGGATTCTCCTGCAAACCGTTCCCTTTGTACTGGATCAACGAAAGTCTCGCCACATGCTCAGTTCTGAGAGAAAAGTGTGTGTGAAAGCCGTCCTTCACCTAGCTTGAAGGGAACACAAAGTTTCTTTTCAGTTGCCAACTCCACTCCATACATATATATGGGAAGGTACAAGCTCCAAATCGGGTTTACAGTGAAAACGGCAGGCATTTCCAACCGGCACTAGGAAACAGACTGAGAAACCAGAGTCAGGGTTTCTCCTGCAACCCGTTCCCTTTGTGCTGGCTGAACGAACGTCTCTCCACATGCTCAGTTCTGAGAGATAAGTGTGTGTGAAAGCCGTCCTTCACCTAGCTTGAAGGGAACACAAAGTTTCTTTTCAGTTGCAAACTCCACTCCATACTTATATATGGGGAGGTACAAGCTCCAACTCGGTTTTACAGTGAAAACGGCAGGCATTACAAACCGGCACTAGGAAACAGTCTGAGAAACCAGAGTCAGGGTTTCTCCTGCAACCCGTTCCCTTTGTGTTGGAAGAACGAACGTCTCTCCACATGCTCATTTCTGAGAGATAAGTGTGTGTGAAAGCCGTCCTTCACCTAGCTTGAAGGGAACACAAAGTTTCTTTTCAGTTGCCAACTCCACTCCATACATATATATGGGGAGGTACAAGCTCCAACTCGGTTTTACAGTGAAAACGGCAGGCACTTCAAACCGGCACTAGGAAACAGACTGAGAAACCAGAGTCAGGGTTTCTCCTGCAACCCGTTCCCTTTGTGCTGGATGAACGAACGTCTCTCCACATGCTCAGTTCTGAGATATAAGTGTGTGTGAATGCCGTCCTTCACCTAGCTTGAAGGGAACACAAAGTTTCTTTTCAGTTGCCAACTCCACTCCATACATATATATGGGGAGGTACAAGCTCCAACTCGGTTTTACAGTGAAAACGGCAGGCACTTCAAACCGGCACTAGGAAACAGACTGAGAAACCAGAGTCAGGGTTTCTCCTGCAACCCGTTCCCTTTGTGCTGGATGAACGAACGTCTCTCCACATGCTCATTTCTGAGAGAAAAGTGTGTGTGAAAGCCGTCCTTCACCTAGCTTGAAGGGAACACAAAGTTTCTTTTCTGTTGCCAACTCCACTCCATACATATATAACGGGAGGTACAAGCTCCAACTCGGTTTTACAGTGAAAACGGCAGGCACTTCAAACCGGCACTAGGAAACAGACTGAGAAACCAGAGTCAGGGTTTCTCCTGCAACCCGTTCCCTTTGTGCTGGATGAACGAACGTCTCTCCACATGCTCAGTTCTGAGAGATAAGTGTGTGTGAAAGCCGTTCTTCACCTAGCTTGAAGGGAACACAAAGTTTCTTTTCAGTTGCCAACTCCACTCCATACATATATATGGGGAGGTACAAGCTCCAACTCGGGTTTACTGTGAAAACGGCAGGCACTTCAAACCGGCACTAGGAAACAGACTGAGAAACCAGAGTCAGGGTTTCTCCTGCAACCCGTTCCCTTTGTGCTGGATGAACGAACGTCTCTCCACATGCTCAGTTCTGAGAGATAAGTGTGTGTGAAAGCCGTCCTTCACCTAGCTTGAAGGGAACACAAAGTTTCTTTTCAGTTGCCAACTCCACTCCATACATATATATGGGGAGATACAAGCTCCAACTCGGGTTTACAGTGAAAACGGCAGGCACTTCAAACCGACACTAGGAAACAGACTGAGAAACCAGAGTCAGGGTTTCTCCTGCAACCCGTTCCATTTGTGCTGGATGAACGAACGTCTCTCCACATGCTCAGTTCTTAGAGATAAGTGTGTGTGAAAGCCGTCCTTCACCTAGTTTGAAGGGAACACAAAGTTTCTTTTCAGTTGCCAACTCCACTCCATACATATATATGGGGAGGTACAAGCTTCAACTCGGTTTTACAGTGAAAACGGCATGCACTTCAAACCGGCTCTAGGAAACAGACTGAGAAACCAGAGTCAGGGTTTCTCCTGCAACCCGTTCCCTTTGTGCTGAATGAACGAACGTCTCTCCACATGCTCAGTTCTGAGAGATAAGTGTGTGTGAATACCGTCCTTCACCTAGCTTGAATGGAACACAAAGTTTCTTTTCAGTAGCCAACTCCAGTCCATACATATATATGGGGAGGTACAAGCTTCAACTCGGTTTTACAGTGAAAACGGCAGGCACTTCAACCCGGCACTAGGAAACAGACTGAGAAACCAGAGTCAGTGTTTCTCCTGCAAACCGTTCCCTTTGTGCTGGATGAACGAACGTCTCTCCACATGCTCAGTTCTGAGATATAAGTGTGTGTGAAAGCCGTCCTTCACATAACTTGAAGGGAACACAAAGTTTCTTTTCAGTTGTCAACTCCACTCCATATATATATATGGGGAGGTACAAGCTCCAACTCGGTTTTACTGTGAAAACGGCAGGCACTTCAAACCGGCACTAGGAAAGAGACTGAGAAACCAGAGTAAGGGATTCTCCTGCAAACCGTTCCCTTTGTACTGGATCAACGAAAGTCTCGCCACATGCTCAGTTCTGAGAGAAAAGTGTGTGTGAAAGCCGTCCTTCACCTAGCTTGAAGGGAACACAAAGTTTCTTTTCAGTTGCCAACTCCACTCCATACATATATATGCGAAGATACAAGCTCCAAATCGGGTTTACAGTGAAAACGGCAGGCATTTCCAACCGGCACTAGGAAACAGACTGAGAAACCAGAGTCAGGGTTTCTCCTGCAAACCGTTCCCTTTGTTCTGGCTGAACGAACGTCTCTCCATATGCTCAGTTCTGAGAGATAAGTGTGTGTGAATGCCGTCCTTCACCTAGCTTGAAGGGAACACAAAGTTTCTTTTCAGTTGCAAACTCCACTCCATACAAAAATATGGGGAGGTACAAGCTCCAACTCGGTTTTACAGTGAAAACGGCAGGTATTTCAAACCGGCACTAGGAAACAGTCTGAGAAACCAGAGTCAGGGTTTCTCCTGCAACCCGTTCCCTTTGTGCTGGAAGAACGAACGTCTCTCCACATGCTCATTTCTGAGAGATAAGTGTGTGTGAAAGCCGTCCTTCACCTAGCTTGAAGGGAACACAAAGTTTCTTTTCAGTTGCCAACTCCACTCCATACATATATATGGGGAGGTACAAGCTCCAACTCGGTTTTACAGTGAAAACGGCAGGCACTTCAAACCGGCACTAGGAAACAGACTGAGAAACCAGAGTCAGGGATTCTCCTGCAACCCGTTCCCTTTGTGCTGGATGAACGAACGTCTCTCCACATGCTCAGTTCTGAGAGATAAGTGTGTGTGAATGCCGTCCTTCACCTAGCTTGAAGGGAACACAAAGTTTCTTTTCAGATGCCAACTCCACTCCATACATATATATGGGGAGGTACAAGCTCCAACTCGGGTTTACAGTGAAAACGGCAGGCACTTCAAACCGGCACTAGGAAACACACTGAGAAACCAGAGTCAGGGTTTCTCCTGCAACCCGTTCCCTTTGTGCTGGATGAACGAACGTCTCTCCACATGCTCAGTTCTGAGAGATAAGTGTGTGTGAAAGCCGTCCTTCACATAGCTTGAAGGGAACACAAAGTTTCTTTTCAGTTGTCAACTCCAATCCATATATATATATGGGGAGGTACAAGCTCCAACTCGGTTTTACTGTGAAAACGGCAGGCACTTCAAACCGGCACTAGGAAAGAGACTGAGAAACCAGAGTAAGGGATTCTCCTGCAAACGGTTCCCTTTGTACTGGATCAAGGAAAGTCTCTCCACATGCTCAGTTCTGAGAGAAAAGTGTGTGTGAAAGCCGTCCTTCACCTAGCTTGAAGGGAACACAAAATTTCTTTTCAGTTGCCAACTCCACTCCATACATATATATGGGAAGGTACAAGCTCCAAATCGGGTTTACAGTGAAAACGGCAGGCATTTCCAACCGGCACTAGGAAACAGACTGAGAAACCAGAGTCAGGGTTTCTCCTGCAACCCGTTCCCTTTGTGCTGGATGAACGAACGTCTCTCCACATGCTCAGTTCTGAGAGATAAGTGTGTGTGAAAGCCGTCCTTCACCTAGCTTGAAGGGAACACAAAGTTTCTTTTCAGTTGCCAACTCCACTCCATACATATATATGGGGAGGTACAAGCTCCAACTCGGGTTTACTGTGAAAACGGCAGGCACTTCAAACCGGCACTAGGAAACAGACTGAGAAACCAGAGTAAGGGATTCTCCTGCAAACCGTTCCCTTTGTACTGGATCAACGAACGTCTCGCCACATGCTCAGTTCTGAGAGAAATGTGTGTGTGAAAGCCGTCCTTCACCTAGCTTGAAGGGAACACAAAGTTTCTTTTCAGTTGCCAACTCCACTCCATACATATATATGCGAAGATACAAGCTCCAAATCGGGTTTACAGTGAAAACGGCAGGCATTTCCAACCGGCACTAGGAAACAGACTGAGAAACCAGAGTCAGGGTTTCTCCTGCAAACCGTTCCCTTTGTGCTGGCTGAACGAACGTCTCTCCATATGCTCAGTTCTGAGAGATAAGTGTGTGTGAATGCCGTCCTTCACCTAGCTTGAAGGGAACACAAAGTTTCTTTTCAGTTGCAAACTCCACTCCATACAAAAATATGGGGAGGTACAAGCTCCAACTCGGTTTTACAGTGAAAACGGCAGGTATTTCAAACCGGCACTAGGAAACAGTCTGAGAAACCAGAGTCAGGATTTCTCCTGCAACCCGTTCCCTTTGTGCTGGAAGAACGAACGTCTCTCCACATGCTCATTTCTGAGAGATAAGTGTGTGTGAAAGCCGTCCTTCACCTAGCTTGAAGAGAACACAAAGTTTCTTTTCAGTTGCCAACTCCACTCCATACATATATATGGGGAGGTACAAGCTCCAACTCGGTTTTACAGTGAAAACGGCAGGCACTTCAAACCGGCACTAGGAAACAGACTGAGAAACCAGAGTCAGGGATTCTCCTGCAACCCGTTCCCTTTGTGCTGGATGAACGAACGTCTCTCCACATGCTCAGTTTTGAGAGATAAGTGTGTGTGAATGCCGTCCTTCACCTAGCTTGAAGGGAACACAAAGTTTCTTTTCAGTTGCCAACTCCACTCCATACATATATATGGGGAGGTACAAGCTCCAACTCGGGTTTACAGTGAAAACGGCAGGCACTTCAAACCGGCACTAGGAAACAGACTGAGAAACCAGAGTCAGGGTTTCTCCTGCAACCCGTTCCCTTTGTGCTGGATGAACGAACGTCTCTCCACATGCTCAGTTCTGAGAGATAAGTGTGTGTGAAAGCCGTCCTTCACATAGCTTGAAGGGAACACAAAGTTTCTTTTCAGTTGTCAACTCCAATCCATATATATATATGGGGAGGTACAAGCTCCAACTCGGTTTTACTGTGAAAACGGCAGGCACTTCAAACCGGCACTAGGAAACAGACTGAGAAACCAGAGTAAGGGATTCTCCTGCAAACGGTTCCCTTTGTACTGGATCAAGGAAAGTCTCTCCACATGCTCAGTTCTGAGAGAAAAGTGTGTGTGAAAGCCGTCCTTCACCTAGCTTGAAGGGAACACAAAATTTCTTTTCAGTTGCCAACTCCACTCCATACATATATATGGGAAGGTACAAGCTCCAAATCGGGTTTACAGTGAAAACGGCAGGCATTTCCAACCGGCACTAGGAAACAGACTGAGAAACCAGAGTCAGGGTTTCTCCTGCAACCCGTTCCCTTTGTGCTGGCTGAACGAACGTCTCTCCACATGCTCAGTTCTGAGAGATAAGTGTGTGTGAAAGCCGTCCTTCACCTAGCTTGAAGGGAACACAAAGTTTCTTTTCAGTTGCCAACTCCACTCCATACATATATATGGGGAGGTACAAGCTCCAACTCGGTTTTACAGTGAAAACGGCAGGCACTTCAAACCGGCACTAGGAAACAGACTGAGAAACCAGAGTCAGGGTTTCTACTGCAACCAGTTCCCTTTGTGCTGGATGAACGAACGTCTCTCCACATGCTCATTTCTGAGAGAAAAGTGTGTGGGAAAGCCGTCCTTCACCTAGCTTGAAGGGAACACAAAGTTTCTTTTCAGTTGCCAACTCCACTCCATACATATATAACGGGAGGTACAAGCTCCAACTCGGTTTTACAGTGAAAAAGGCAGGCACTTCAAACCGGCACTAGGAAACAGACTGAGAAACCAGAGTCAGGGTTTCTCCTGCAACCCGTTCCCTTTGTGCTGGATGAACGAACGTCTCTCCACATGCTCAGTTCTGAGAGATAAGTGTGTGTGAAAGCCGTCCTTCACCTAGCTTGAAGGGAACACAAAGTTTCTTTTCAGTTGCCAACTCCACTCCATACATATATATGGGGAGGTACAAGCTCCAACTCGGGTTTACTGTGAAAACGGCAGGCACTTCAAACCGGCACTAGGAAACAGACTGAGAAACCAGAGTCAGGGTTTCTCCTGCAACCCGTTCCCTTTGTGCTGGATGAACGAACGTCTCTCCACATGCTCAGTTCTGAGAGATAAGTGTGTGTGAAAGCCGTCCTTCACCTAGCTTGAAGGGAACACAAAGATTCTTTTCAGTTGCCAACTCCACTCCATACATATATATGGGGAGGTACAAGCTTCAACTCGGTTTTACAGTGAAAACGGCAGGCACTTCAAACCGGCTCTAGGAAATAGACTGAGAAACCAGAGTCAGGGTTTCTCCTGCAACCCGTTCCCTTTGTGCTGGATGAACGAACGTCTCTCCACATGCTCAGTTCTGAGAGATAAGTGTGTGTGAATACCGTCCTTCACAAAGCTTGAAGGGAACACAAAGTTTCTTTTCAGTTGCCAACTCCACTCCATACATATATATGGGGAGATACAAGCTCCAACTCGGGTTTACAGTGAAAACGGCAGGCACTTCAAACCGGCACTAGGAAACAGACTGAGAAACCAGAGTCAGGGTTTCTCCTGCAACCCGTTCCCTTTGTGCTGGATGAACGAACGTCTCTCCACATGCTCAGTTCTGAGAGATAATTGTGTGTGAAAGCCGTCCTTCACCTAGTTTGAATGGAACACAAAGTTTCTTTTCAGTTGCCAACTCCACTCCATACATATATATGGGGAGGTACAAGCTTCAACTCGGTTTTACAGTGAAAACGGCATGCACTTCAAACCGGCTCTAGGAAACAGACTGAGAAACCAGAGTCAGGGTTTCTCCTGCAACCCGTTCCCTTTGTGCTGGATGAACGAACGTCTCTCCACATGCTCAGTTCTTAGAGATTAGTGTGTGTGAATACCGTCCTTCACCTAGCTTGAATGGAACACAAAGTTTCTTTTCAGTAGCCAACTCCAGTCCATACATATATATGGGGAGGTCCAAGCTTCAACTCGGTTTTACAGTGAAAACGGCAGGCACTTCAACCCGGCACTAGGAAACAGACTGAGAAACCAGAGTCAGTGTTTCTCCTGCAACCCGTTCCCTTTGTGCTGGATGAACGAACGTCTCTCCACATGCTCAGTTCTGAGATATAAGTGTGTGTGAAAGCCGTCCTTCACCTAGCTTGAAGGGAACACAAACTTTCTTTTCAGTTGTCAAATCCACTCCATATATATATATGGGGAGGTACAAGCTCCAACTCGGTTTTACTGTGAAAACGGCAGGCACTTCAAACCGGCACTAGGAAAGAGACTGAGAAACCAGAGTAAGGGATTCTCCTGCAAACCGTTCCCTTTGTACTGGATCAACGAAAGTCTCGCCACATGCTCAGTTCTGAGAGAAAAGTGTGTGTGAAAGCCGTCCTTCACCTAGCTTGAAGGGAACACAAAGTTTCTTTTCAGTTGCCAACTCCACTCCATACATATATATGCGAAGATACAAGCTCCAAATAGGGTTTACAGTGAAAACGGCAGGCATTTCCAACCGGCACTAGGAAACAGACTGAGAAACCAGAGTCAGGGTTTCTCCTGAAACCCGTTCCCTTTGTGCTGGCTGAACGAACGTCTCTCCATATGCTCAGTTCTGAGAGATAAGTGTGTGTGAATGCCGTCCTTCACCTAGCTTGAAGGGAACACAAAGTTTCTTTTCAGTTGCAAACTCCACTCCATACAAAAATATGGGGAGGTACAATCTCCAACTCGGTTTTACAGTGAAAACGGCAGGTATTTCAAACAGGCACTAGGAAACAGTCTGAGAAACCAGAGTCAGGGATTCTCCTGCAACCCGTTCCCTTTGTGCTGGAAGAACGAACGTCTCTCCACATGCTCATTTCTGAGAGATAAGTGTGTGTGAAAGCCGTCCTTCACCTAGCTTGAAGGGAACACAAAGTTTCTTTTCAGTTGCCAACTCCAATCCATACATATATATGGGGAGGTACAAGCTCCAACTCGGGTTTACTGTGAAAACGGCAGGCACTTCAAACCGGCACTAGGAAACAGACTGAGAAACCAGAGGCAGGGTTTCTCCTGCAACCCGTTCCCTTTGTGCTGGATGAACGAACGTCTCTCCACATGCTCAGTTCTGAGAGATAAGTGTGTGTGAAAGCCGTCCTTCACCTAGCTTGAAGGGAACACAAAGTTTCTTTTCAGTTGCCAACTCCACTCCATACATATATATGGGGAGGTACAAGCTTCAACTCGGTTTTACAGTGAAAACGGCAGGCACTTCAAACCGGCTCTAGGAAACAGACTGAGAAACCAGAGGCAGGGTTTCTCCTGCAACCCGTTCCCTTTGTGCTGGATGAACGAACGTCTCTCCACATGCTCAGTTCTGAGAGATAAGTGTGTGTGAATACCGTCCTTCACCAAGCTTGAAGGGAACACAAAGTTTCTTTTCAGTTGCCAACTCCACTCCATACATATATATGGGGAGATACAAGCTCCAACTCGGGTTTACAGTGAAAACGGCAGGCACTTCAAACCGGCACAAGGAAACAGACTGAGAAACCAGAGTCAGGGTTTCTCCTGCAACCCGTTCCCTTTGTGCTGGATGAACGAACGTCTCTCCACATGCTCAGTTCTGAGAGATAAGTGTGTGTGAAAGCCGTCCTTCACCTAGTTTGAATGGAACACAAAGTTTCTTTTCAGTTGCCAACTCCACTCCATACATATATATGGGGAGGTACAAGCTTCAACTCGGTTTTACAGTTAAAACGGCATGCACTTCAAACCGGCTCTAGGAAACAGACTGAGAAACCAGAGTCAGGGTTTCTCCTGCAACCCGTTCCCTTTGTGCTGGATGGACGAACGTCTCTCCACATGCTCAGTTCTGAGAGATAAGTGTGTGTGAATACCGTCCTTCACCTAGCTTGAATGGAACACAAAGTTTCTTTTCAGTAGCCAACTCCAGTCCATACATATATATGGGGAGGTACAAGCTTCAACTCGGTTTTACAGTGAAAACGGCAGGCACTTCAACCCGGCACTAGGAAACAGACTGAGAAACCAGAGTCAGTGTTTCTCCTGCAACCCGTTCCCTTTGTGCTGGATGAACGAACGTCTCTCCACATGCTCATTTCTGAGATATAAGTGTGTGTGAAAGCCGTCCTTCACCTAGCTTGAAGGGAACACAAAGTTTCTTTTCAGTTGTCAACTCCACTCCATATATCTATATGGGGAGGTACAAGCTCCAACTCGGTTTTACTGTGAAAACGGCAGGCACTTCAAACCGGCACTAGGAAAGAGACTGAGAAACCAGAGTAAGGGATTCTCCTGCAAACCGTTCCCTTTGTACTGGATCAACGAAAGTCTCTCCACATGCTCAGTTCTGAGAGAAAAGTGTGTGTGAAAGCCGTCCTTCACCTAGCTTGAAGGGAACACAAAGTTTCTTTTCAGTTGCCAACTCCACTCCATACATATATATGCGAAGATACAAGCTCCAAATAGGGTTTACAGTGAAAACGGCAGGCATTTCCAACCGGCACTAGGAAACAGACTGAGAAACCAGAGTCAGGGTTTCTCCTGCAACCCGTTCCCTTTGTGCTGGCTGAACGAACGTCTCTCCATATGCTCAGTTCTGAGAGATAAGTGTGTGTGAATGCCGTCCTTCACCTATCTTGAAGGGAACACAAAGTTTCTTTTCAGTTGCAAACTCCACTCCATACAAAAATATGGGGAGGTACAATCTCCAACTCGGTTTTACAGTGAAAACGGCAGGTATTTCAAACCGGCACTAGGAAACAGTCTGAGAAACCAGAGTCAGGGTTTCTCCTGCAACCCGTTCCCTTTGTGCTGGAAGAACGAACGTCTCTCCACATGCTCATTTCTGAGAGATAAGTGTGTGTGAAAGCCGTCCTTCACCTAGCTTGAAGGGAACACAAAGTTTCTTTTCAGTTGCCAACTCCACTCCATACATATATATGGGGAGGTACAAGCTCCAACTCGGTTTTACAGTGAAAACGGCAGGCACTTCAAACCGGCACTAGGAAACAGACTGAGAAACCAGAGTCAGGGATTCTCCTGCAACCCGTTCCCTTTGTGCTGGATGAACGAACGTCTCTCCACATGCTCAGTTCTGAGAGATAAGTGTGTGTGAATGCCGTCCTTCACCTAGCTTGAAGGGAACACAAAGTTTCTTTTCAGTTGCCAACTCCACTCCATACATATATATGGGGAGGTACAAGCTCCAACTCGGGTTTACAGTGAAAACGGCAGGCACTTCAAACCGGCACTAGGAAACAGACTGAGAAACCAGAGTCAGGGTTTCTCCTGCAACCCGTTCCCTTTGTGCTGGATGAACGAACGTCTCTCCACATGCTCAGTTCTGAGAGATAAGTGTGTGTGAAAGCCGTCCTTCACATAGCTTGAAGGGAACACAAAGTTTCTTTTCAGTTGTCAACTCCAATCCATATATATATATGGGGAGGTACAAGCTCCAACTCGGTTTTACTGTGAAAACGGCAGGCACTTCAAACCGGCACTAGGAAAGAGACTGAGAAACCAGAGTAAGGGATTCTCCTGCAAACGGTTCCCTTTGTACTGGATCAAGGAAAGTCTCTCCACATGCTCAGTTCTGAGAGAAAAGTGTGTGTGAAAGCCGTACTTCACCTAGCTTGAAGGGAACACAAAGTTTCTTTTCAGTTGCCAACTCCACTCCATATATATATATGGGAAGGTACAAGCTCCAAATCGGGTTTACAGTGAAAACGGCAGGCATTTCCAACCGGCACTAGGAAACAGACTGAGAAACCAGAGTCAGGGTTTCTCCTGCAACCCGTTCCCTTTGTGCTGGCTGAACGAACGTCTCTCCACATGCTCAGTTCTGAGAGATAAGTGTGTGTGAAAGCCGTCCTTCACCTAGCTTGAAGGGAACACAAAGTTTCTTTTCAGTTGCAAACTCCACTCCATACAAAAATATGG
Source organism: Vicugna pacos (assembly GCF_048564905.1). Lineage (NCBI taxonomy): Eukaryota > Metazoa > Chordata > Mammalia > Artiodactyla > Camelidae > Vicugna > Vicugna pacos. Next base: position 76,822,329 of record NW_027328741.1, on the reverse strand, counting down.
GGAGGTACAAGCTCCAACTCGGTTTTACAGTGAAAACGGCAGGCATTACAAACCGGTACTAGGAAACAGTCTGAGAAACCAGAGTCAGGGTTTCTCCTGCAACCCGTTCCCTTTGTGTTGGAAGAACGAACGTCTCTCCACATGCTCATTTCTGAGAGATAAGTGTGTGTGAAAGCCGTCCTTCACCTAGCTTGAAGGGAACACAAAGTTTCTTTTCAGTTGCCAACTCCACCCCATACATATATATGGGGAGGTACAAGCTCCAACTCGGTTTTACAGTGAAAACGGCAGGCACTTCAAACCGGCACTAGGAAACAGACTGAGAAACCAGAGTCAGGGTTTCTCCTGCAACCCGTTCCCTTTGTGCTGGATGAACGAACGTCTCTCCACATGCTCAGTTCTGAGATATAAGTGTGTGTGAATGCCGTCCTTCACCTATCTTGAAGGGAACACAAAGTTTCTTTTCAGTTGCCAACTCCACTCCATACATATATATGGGGAGGTACAAGCTCCAACTCGGTTTTACAGTGAAAACGGCAGGCACTTCCAACCGGCACTAGGAAACAGACTGAGAAACCAGAGTAAGGGTTTCTCCTGCAACCCGTTCCCTTTGTGCTGGATGAACGAACGTCTCTCCACATGCTCAGTTCTGAGAGATAAGTGTGTGTGAAAGCCGTCCTTCACCTAGCTTGAAGGGAACACAAAGTTTCTTTTCAGTTGCCAACTCCACTCCATACATATATATGGGGAGGTACAAGCTCCAACTCGGTTATACAGTGAAAACGGCAGGCACTTCAAACCGGCACTAGGAAACAGACTGAGAAACCAGAGTCAGGGTTTCTCCTGCAACCCGTTCCCTTTGTGCTGGATGAACGAACGTCTCTCCACATGCTCAGATCTGAGAGATAAGTGTGTGTGAAAGCCGTCCTTCACCTAGCTTGAATGGAACACAAAGTTTCTTTTCAGTTGCCAAACCCACTCCATACATATATATGGGGAGGTACAAGCCCCAACTCGGTTTTACAGTGAAAACGGCAGGCACTTCAAACCGGCACTAGGAAACAGACTGAGAAACCAGAGTCAGTGTTTCTCCTGCAACCCGTTCCCTTTGTGCTGGATGAACGAACGTCTCTCCACATGCTCATTTCTGAGAGATAAGTGTGTGTGAAAGCCGTCCTTCACCTAGCTTGAAGGGAACACAAAGTTTCTTTTCAGTTGCCAACTCCACTCCATACATATATATGGGGAGGTACAAGCTCCAACTCGGTTTTACAGTGAAAACGGCAGGCACTTCAAACCGGCACTAGGAAACAGACTGAGAAACCAGAGTCAGGGTTTCTCCTGCAACCAGTTCCCTTTCTGCTGGATGAACGAACGTCTCTCCACATGCTCAGTTCTGAGAGATAAGTGTGTGTGAAAGCCGTCCTTCACCTAGCTTGAAGGGAACACAAAGCTTCTTTTCAGTTGCCAACTCCACTCCATACATATATATGGGGGGTACAAGCCCCAACTCGGTTTTATAGTGAAAACGGCAGGCACTTCAAACCGGCACTAGGAAACAGACTGAGAAACCAGAGTCAGGGTTTCTCCTGCAACCAGTTCCCTTTGTGCTGGATGAACGAACGTCTCTCCACATGCTCAGTTCTGAGAGATAATTGTGTGTGAATACCGTCCTTCACCTAGCTTGAAGGGAACACAAAGTTTCTATTCAGTTGCAAACTCCACTCCATACATATATATGGGGTGGTACAAGCTCCAACTCGATTTTACAGTGAAAACGGTAGGCACTTCAAACCGGCACTAGGAAACATTCTGAGAAACCAGAGTCAGGGTTTCTCCTGCAACCCGTTCCCTTTGTGCTGGATGAACGAACGTCTCTCCACATGCTCATTTCTGAGAGATAAGTGTGTGTGAAAGCCGTCCTTCACCTAGCTTGAAGGGAACACAAAGTTTCTTTTCAGTTGCCAACTCCACTCCATATATATATATGGGGAGGTATAAGCTCCAACTCGGTTTTACAGTGAAAACGGCAGGCACTTCAAACCGGCACTAGGAAACAGACTGAGAAACCAGAGTAAGGGTTTCTCCAGCAACCCGTTCCCTTTGTGCTGGATGAACGATCGTCTCTCCACATGCTCAGTTCTGAGAGATAAGTGTGTGTGAAAGCCGTCCTTCACCTAGCTTGAAGGGAACACAAAGTTTCTTTTCAGTTGCCAACTCCATTCCATACATATATATGGGGAGGTAAAAGCTCCAACTCGGTTTTACAGTGAAAACGGCAGGCACTTCAAACCGGCACTAGGAAACAGACTGAGAATCCAGAGTCAGTGTTTCTCCTGCAACCCGTTCCTTTTGTGCTGGATGAACGAACGTCTCTCCACATGCTCATTTCTGAGAGATAAGTGTGTGTGAAAGCCGTCCTTCACCTAGCTTGAAGGGAACACAAAGTTTCTTTTCAGGTGCCAACTCCACTCCATACATATATATGGGGAGGTACAAGCTCCAACTCGGTTTTACAGTGAAAACGGCAGGCACTTCAAACCGGCACTAGGAAACAGACTGAGAAACCAGAGTCAGGGTTTCTCCTGCAACCAGTTCCCTTTCTGCTGGATGAACGAACGTCTCTCCACATGCTCAGTTCTGAGAGATAAGTGTGTGTGAAAGTCGTCCTTCACCTAGCTTGAAGGGAACACAAAGCTTCTTTTCAGTTGCCAACTCCACTCCATACATATATATGGGGGGTACAAGCCCCAACTCGGTTTTATAGTGAAAACGGCAGGCACTTCAAACCGGCACTAGGAAACAGACTGAGAAACCAGAGTCAGGGTTTCTCCTGCAACCAGTTCCCTTTGTGCTGGATGAACGAACGTCTCTCCACATGCTCAGTTCTGAGAGATAATACTGTGTGAAAGCCGTCCTTCACATAGCTTGAAGGGAACACAAAGTTTCTATTCAGTTGCAAACTCCACTCCATACATATATATGGGGTGGTACAAGCTCCAACTCGATTTTACAGTGAAAAAGGTAGGCACTTCAAACCGGCACTAGGAAACATTCTGAGAAACCAGAGTCAGGGTTTCTCCTGCAACCCGTTCCCTTTGTGCTGGATGAACGAACGTCTCTCCACATGCTCATTTCTGAGTGATAAGTGTGTGTGAAAGCCGTCCTTCACCTAGCTTGAAGGGAACACAAAGTTTCTTTTCAGTTGCCAACCCCACTCCATACATATATATGGGGAGGTATAAGCTCCAACTCGGTTTTACAGTGAAAACGGCAGGCACTTCCAACCGGCACTAGGAAACAGACTGAGAAACCAGAGTAAGGGTTTCTCCAGCAACCCGTTCCCTTTGTGCTGGATGAACGATCGTCTCTCCACATGCTCAGTTCTGAGAGATAAGTGTGTGTGAAAGCCGTCCTTCACCTAGCTTGAAGGGAACACAAAGTTTCTTTTCAGTTGCAAACTCCACTCCATACATATATATGGGGAGGTAAAAGCTCCAACTCGTTTTTACAGTGAAAACGGCAGGCACTTCAAACCGGCACAAGGAAACAGACTGAGAAACCAGAGTCAGGGTTTCTCCTGCAACCCGTTCCCTTTGTGCTGGATGAACGAACGTCTCTCCACATGCTCAGTTCTGAGAGATAAGTGTGTGTGAAAGCCGTCCTTCACCTAGCATGAAGGGAACACAAAGTTTCTTTTCAGTTGCCAACTCCATTCCATACAAATATATGGGGAGGTAAAAGCTCCAACTCTGTTTTACAGTGAAAACGGCAGGCACTTCAAACCGGCACTAGGAAACAGACTGAGAAACCAGAGTCAGTGTTTCTCCTGCAAACCGTTCCCTTTGTGCTGGATGAACGAACGTCTCTCCACATGCTCATTTCTGAGAGATAATTGTGTGTGAAAGCCGTCCTTCACCTAGCTTGAAGGGAACACAAAGTTTCTTTTCAGTTGCCAACTCCACTCCATACATATATATGGGGAGGTACAAGCTCCAACACGGTTTTACAGTGAAAACGGCAGGCACTTCAAACCGGCCTTAGGAAACAGACTGAGAAACCAGAGTCAGGGTTTCTCCTGCAACCAGTTCCCTTTCTGCTGGATGTACGAACGTTTCTCCACATGCTCAGTTCTGAGAGATAAGTGTGTGTGAAAGCCGTCCTTCACCTAGCTTGAAGGGAACACAAAGCTTCTTTTCAGTTGCCAACTCCACTCCATACATATATATGGGGGGTACAAGCCCCAACTCGGTTTTATAGTGAAAACGGCAGGCACTTCAAACCGGCACTAGGAAATAGACTGAGAAACCAGATTCAGGGTTTCTCCTGCAACCAGTTCCATTTGTGCTGGATGAACGAACGTCTCTCCACATGCTCAGTTCTGAGAGATAATTGTGTGTGAAAGCAGCCCTTCACCTAGCTTGAAGGGAAAACAAAGTTTCTATTCAGTTGCAAACTCCACGCCATACATATATATGGGGTGGTACAAGCTCCAACTCGATTTTACAGTGAAAACGGTAGGCACTTCAAACCGGCACTAGGAAACATTCTGAGAAACCAGAGTCAGGGTTTCTCCTGCAACCCGTTCCCTTTGTGCTGGATGAACGAACGTCTCTCCACATGCTCATTTCTGAGAGATAAGTGTGTGTGAAAGCCGTCCTTCACCTAGCTTGAAGGGAACACAAAGTTTCTTTTCAGTTGCCAACTCCACTCCATACATATATATGGGGAGGTACAAGCTCCAACTCGGTTTTACAGTGAAAAATGCAGGCACTTCAAACCGGCACTTGGAAACAGACTGAGAAACCAGAGTCAGGGTTTCTCCTGCAACCCGTTCCCTTTGTGTTGGATGAACGATCGTCTATCCACATGCTCAGTTCTGAGAGATAAGTGTGTGTGAAAGCCGTCCTTCACCTAGCTTGAAGGGAACACAAAGCTTCTTTTCAGTTGCCAACTCCACTCCATACATATATATGGGGGGTACAAGCCCCAACTCGGTTTTATAGTGAAAACGGCAGGCACTTCAAACCGGCACTAGGAAACAGACTGAGAAACCAGAGTCAGGGTTTCTCCTGCAACCAGTTCCCTTTGTGCTGGATGAACGAACGTCTCTCCACATGCTCAGTTCTGAGAGATAATTGTGTGTGAAAGCCGTCTTTAACCTAGCTTGAAGGGAACACAAAGTTTCTATTCAGTTGCAAACTCCACTCCATACATATATATGGGGTGGTACAAGCTCCAACTCGATTTTACAGTGAAAACGGTAGGCACTTCAAACCGGCACTAGGAAACATTCTGAGAAACCAGAGTCAGGGTTTCTCCTGCAACCCGTTCCCTTTGTGCTGGATGAACGAACGTCTCTCCACATGCTCATTTCTGAGAGATAAGTGTGTGTGAAAGCCGTCCTTCACCTAGCTTAAAGGGAACACAAAGTTTCTTTTCAGTTGCCAACTCCACTCCATACATATATATGGGGAGGTATAAGCTCCAACTCGGTTTTAGAGTGAAAACGGCAGGCACTTCAAACCGGCACTAGGAAACAGACTGAGAAACCAGAGTAAGGGTTTCTCCAGCAACCCGTTCCCTTTGTGCTGGATGAACGATCGTCTCTCCACATGCTCATTTCTGAGAGATAAGTGTGTGTGAAAGCCGTCCTTCACCTAGCTTGAAGGGAACGCAAAGTTTCTTTTCAGTTGCAAACTCCACTCCATACATATATATGGGGAGGTAAAAGCTCCAACTCGGTTTTACACTGAAAACGGCAGGCACTTCAAACCGGCACTAGGAAACAGACTGAGAAACCAGAGTCAGGGTTTCTCCTGCAACCCGTTCCCTTTGTGCTGGATGAACGAACGTCTCTCCACATGCTCAGTTTTGAGATATAAGTGTGAGTGAATGCCGTCCTTCACCTAGCTTGAAGGGAACACAAAGTTTCTTTTCAGTTGCCAACTCCTCTCCATACATATATATGGGGTGGTACAAGCTCTAACTCGGGTTTACAGTGAAAACGGCAGGCACTTCAAACCGGCACTAGGAAACAGACTAAGAAACCAGAGCCAGGGTTTCTCCTGCAACCGGTTCCCTTTGTGCTGGATGAACGAACGTCTCTCCACATGCTCAGTTCTGAGAGATAAGTGTGTGTGAAAGCCTTCCTTCACCTAGCTTGAAGGGAACACAAAGTTTCTTTTCAGTTGCCAAATCCACTCCATACATATATATGGGGAGGCACAAGCTCCAACTCCGTTTTACAGTGAAAACGGCAGGCACTTCAAACCGGCACTAGGAAACAGACTGAGAAACCAGAGTCAGGGTTTCTCCTGCAACCAGTTCCCTTTGTGCTGGATGAACGAACGTCTCTCCACATGCTCAGTTCTGAGAGATAATTGTGTGTGAAAGCCGTCCTTCACCTAGCTTGAAGGGAACACAAAGTTTCTTTTCAGTTGCCAACTCCATTCCATACATATATATGGGGAGGTAAAAGCTCCAACTCGGTTTTACAGTGAAAACGGCAGGCACTTCAAACCGGCACTAGGAAACAGACTGAGAATCCAGAGTCAGTGTTTCTTCTGCAACCCGTTCCTTTTGTGCTGGATGAACGAACGTCTCTCCACATGCTCATTTCTGAGAGATAAGTGTGTGTGAAAGCCGTCCTTCACCTAGCTTGAAGGGAACACAAAGTTTCTTTTCAGGTGCCAACTCCACTCCATACATATATATGGGGAGGTACAAGCTCCAACTCGGTTTTACAGTGAAAACGGCAGGCACTTCAAACCGGCACTAGGAAACAGACTGAGAAACCTGAGTCAGGGTTTCTCCTGCAACCAGTTCCCTTTCTGCTGGATGAACGAACGTCTCTCCACATGCTCAGTTCTGAGAGATAAGTGTGTGTGAAAGTCGTCCTTCACCTAGCTTGAAGGGAACACAAAGCTTCTTTTCAGTTGCCAACTCCACTCCATACATATATATGGGGGGTACAAGCCCCAACTCGGTTTTATAGTGAAAACGGCAGGCACTTCAAACCGGCACTAGGAAACAGACTGAGAAACCAGAGTCAGGGTTTCTCCTGCAACCAGTTCCCTTTGTGCTGGATGAACGAACGTCTCTCCACATGCTCAGTTCTGAGAGATAATACTGTGTGAAAGCCGTCCTTCACATAGCTTGAAGGGAACACAAAGTTTCTATTCAGTTGCAAACTCCACTCCATACATATATATGGGGTGGTACAAGCTCCAACTCGATTTTACAGTGAAAACGGTAGGCACTTCAAACCGGCACTAGGAAACATTCTGAGAAACCAGAGTCAGGGTTTCTCCTGCAACCCGTTCCCTTTGTGCTGGATGAACGAACGTCTCTCCACATGCTCATTTCTGAGTGATAAGTGTGTGTGAAAGCCGTCCTTCACCTAGCTTGAAGGGAACACAAAGTTTCTTTTCAGTTGCCAACCCCACTCCATACATATATATGGGGAGGTATAAGCTCCAACTCGGTTTTACAGTGAAAACGGCAGGCACTTCAAACCGGCACTAGGAAACAGACTGAGAAACCAGAGTAAGGGTTTCTCCAGCAACCCGTTCCCTTTGTGCTGGATGAACGATCGTCTCTCCACATGCTCAGTTCTGAGAGATAAGTGTGTGTGAAAGCCGTCCTTCACCTAGCTTGAAGGGAACACAAAGTTTCTTTTCAGTTGCAAACTCCACTCCATACATATATATGGGGAGGTAAAAGCTCCAACTCGTTTTTACAGTGAAAACGGCAGGCACTTCAAACCGGCACAAGGAAACAGACTGAGAAACCAGAGTCAGGGTTTCTCCTGCAACCCGTTCCCTTTGTGCTGGATGAACGAACGTCTCTCCACATGCTCAGTTCTGAGAGATAAGTGTGTGTGAAAGCCGTCCTTCACCTAGCATGAAGGGAACACAAAGTTTCTTTTCAGTTGCCAACTCCATTCCATACAAATATATGGGGAGGTAAAAGCTCCAACTCTGTTTTACAGTGAAAACGGCAGGCACTTCAAACCGGCACTAGGAAACAGACTGAGAAACCAGAGTCAGTGTTTCTCCTGCAAACCGTTCCCTTTGTGCTGGATGAACGAACGTCTCTCCACATGCTCATTTCTGAGAGATAATTGTGTGTGAAAGCCGTCCTTCACCTAGCTTGAAGGGAACACAAAGTTTCTTTTCAGTTGCCAACTCCACTCCATACATATATATGGGGAGGTACAAGCTCCAACTCGGTTTTACAGTGAAAACGGCAGGCACTTCAAACCGGCCTTAGGAAACAGACTGAGAAACCAGAGTCAGGGTTTCTCCTGCAACCAGTTCCCTTTCTGCTGGATGTACGAACGTTTCTCCACATGCTCAGTTCTGAGAGATAAGTGTGTGTGAAAGCCGTCCTTCACCTAGCTTGAAGGGAACACAAAGCTTCTTTTCAGTTGCCAACTCCACTCCATACATATATATGGGGGGTACAAGCCCCAACTCGGTTTTATAGTGAAAACGGCAGGCACTTCAAACCGGCACTAGGAAATAGACTGAGAAACCAGATTCAGGGTTTCTCCTGCAACCAGTTCCATTTGTGCTGGATGAACGAACGTCTCTCCACATGCTCAGTTCTGAGAGATAATTGTGTGTGAAAGCAGCCCTTCACCTAGCTTGAAGGGAAAACAAAGTTTCTATTCAGTTGCAAACTCCACTCCATACATATATATGGGGTGGTACAAGCTCCAACTCGATTTTACAGTGAAAACGGTAGGCACTTCAAACCGGCACTAGGAAACATTCTGAGAAACCAGAGTCAGGGTTTCTCCTGCAACCCGTTCCCTTTGTGCTGGATGAACGAACGTCTCTCCACATGCTCATTTCTGAGAGATAAGTGTGTGTGAAAGCCGTCCTTCACCTAGCTTGAAGGGAACACAAAGTTTCTTTTCAGTTGCCAACTCCACTCCATACATATATATGGGGAGGTACAAGCTCCAACTCGGTTTTACAGTGAAAAATGCAGGCACTTCAAACCGGCACTTGGAAACAGACTGAGAAACCAGAGTCAGGGTTTCTCCTGCAACCCGTTCCCTTTGTGTTGGATGAACGATCGTCTCTCCACATGCTCAGTTCTGAGAGATAAGTGTGTGTGAAAGCCGTCCTTCACATAGCTTGAAGGGAACACAAAGCTTCTTTTCAGTTGCCAACTCCACTCCATACATATATATGGGGGGTACAAGCCCCAACTCGGTTTTATAGTGAAAACGGCAGGCACTTCAAACCGGCACTAGGAAACAGACTGAGAAACCAGAGTCAGGGTTTCTCCTGCAACCCGTTCCCTTTGTGCTGGAAGAACGAACGTCTCTCCACATGCTCATTTCTGAGAGATAAGTGTGTGTGAAAGCCGTCCTTCACCTAGCTTGAAGGGAACACAAAGTTTCTTTTCAGTTGCCAACTCCAATCCATACATATATATGGGGAGGTACAAGCTCCAACTCGGGTTTACAGTGAAAACGGCAGGCACTTCAAACCGGCACTAGGAAACAGACTGAGAAACCAGAGGCAGGGTTTCTCCTGCAACCCGTTCCCTTTGTGCTGGATGAACGAACGTCTCTCCACATGCTCAGTTCTGAGAGATAAGTGTGTGTGAAAGCCGTCCTTCACCTAGCTTGAAGGGAACACAAAGTTTCTTTTCAGTTGCCAACTCCACTCCATACATATATATGGGGAGGTACAAGCTTCAACTCGGTTTTACAGTGAAAACGGCAGGCACTTCAAACCGGCTCTAGGAAACAGACTGAGAAACCAGAGGCAGGGTTTCTCCTGCAACCCGTTCCCTTTGTGCTGGATGAACGAACGTCTCTCCACATGCTCAGTTCTGAGAGATAAGTGTGTGTGAATACCGTCCTTCACCAAGCTTGAAGGGAACACAAAGTTTCTTTTCAGTTGCCAACTCCACTCCATACATATATATGGGGAGATACAAGCTCCAACTCGGGTTTACAGTGAAAACGGCAGGCACTTCAAACCGGCACTAGGAAACAGACTGAGAAACCAGAGTCAGGGTTTCTCCTGTAACCCGTTCCCTTTGTGCTGGATGAACGAACGTCTCTCCACATGCTCAGTTCTGAGAGATAAGTGTGTGTGAAAGCCGTCCTTCACCTAGTTTGAATGGAACACAAAGTTTCTTTTCAGTTGCCAACTCCACTCCATACATATATATGGGGAGGTACAAGCTTCAACTCGGTTTTACAGTTAAAACGGCATGCACTTCAAACCGGCTCTAGGAAACAGACTGAGAAACCAGAGTCAGGGTTTCTCCTGCAACCCGTTCCCTTTGTGCTGGATGGACGAACGTCTCTCCACATGCTCAGTTCTGAGAGATAAGTGTGTGTGAATACCGTCCTTCACCTAGCTTGAATGGAACACAAAGTTTCTTTTCAGTAGCCAACTCCAGTCCATACATATATATGGGGAGGTACAAGCTTCAACTCGGTTTTACAGTGAAAACGGCAGGCACTTCAACCCGGCACTAGGAAACAGACTGAGAAACCAGAGTCAGTGTTTCTCCTGCAACCCGTTCCCTTTGTGCTGGATGAACGAACGTCTCTCCACATGCTCAGTTCTGAGATATAAGTGTGTGTGAAAGCCGTCCTTCACCTAGCTTGAAGGGAACACAAAGTTTCTTTTCAGTTGTCAACTCCACTCCATATATCTATATGGGGAGGTACAAGCTCCAACTCGGTTTTACTGTGAAAACGGCAGGCACTTCAAACCGGCACTAGGAAAGAGACTGAGAAACCAGAGTAAGGGATTCTCCTGCAAACCGTTCCCTTTGTACTGGATCAACGAAAGTCTCTCCACATGCTCAGTTCTGAGAGAAAAGTGTGTGTGAAAGCCGTCCTTCACCTAGCTTGAAGGGAACACAAAGTTTCTTTTCAGTTGCCAACTCCACTCCATACATATATATGCGAAGATACAAGCTCCAAATAGGGTTTACAGTGAAAACGGCAGGCATTTCCAACCGGCACTAGGAAACAGACTGAGAAACCAGAGTCAGGGTTTCTCCTGCAACCCGTTCCCTTTGTGCTGGCTGAACGAACGTCTCTCCATATGCTCAGTTCTGAGAGATAAGTGTGTGTGAATGCCGTCCTTCACCTATCTTGAAGGGAACACAAAGTTTCTTTTCAGTTGCAAACTCCACTCCATACAAAAATATGGGGAGGTACAATCTCCAACTCGGTTTTACAGTGAAAACGGCAGGTATTTCAAACCGGCACTAGGAAACAGTCTGAGAAACCAGAGTCAGGGTTTCTCCTGCAACCCGTTCCCTTTGTGCTGGAAGAACGAACGTCTCTCCACATGCTCATTTCTGAGAGATAAGTGTGTGTGAAAGCCGTCCTTCACCTAGCTTGAAGGGAACACAAAGTTTCTTTTCAGTTGCCAACTCCACTCCATACATATATATGGGGAGGTACAAGCTCCAACTCGGTTTTACAGTGAAAACGGCAGGCACTTCAAACCGGCACTAGGAAACAGACTGAGAAACCAGAGTCAGGGATTCTCCTGCAACCCGTTCCCTTTGTGCTGGATGAACGAACGTCTCTCCACATGCTCAGTTCTGAGAGATAAGTGTGTGTGAATGCCGTCCTTCACCTAGCTTGAAGGGAACACAAAGTTTCTTTTCAGTTGCCAACTCCACTCCATACATATATATGGGGAGGTACAAGCTCCAACTCGGGTTTACAGTGAAAACGGCAGGCACTTCAAACCGGCACTAGGAAACAGACTGAGAAACCAGAGTCAGGGTTTCTCCTGCAACCCGTTCCCTTTGTGCTGGATGAACGAACGTCTCTCCACATGCTCAGTTCTGAGAGATAAGTGTGTGTGAAAGCCGTCCTTCACATAGCTTGAAGGGAACACAAAGTTTCTTTTCAGTTGTCAACTCCAATCCATATATATATATGGGGAGGTACAAGCTCCAACTCGGTTTTACTGTGAAAACGGCAGGCACTTCAAACCGGCACTAGGAAAGAGACTGAGAAACCAGAGTAAGGGATTCTCCTGCAAACGGTTCCCTTTGTACTGGATCAAGGAAAGTCTCTCCACATGCTCAGTTCTGAGAGAAAAGTGTGTGTGAAAGCCGTACTTCACCTAGCTTGAAGGGAACACAAAGTTTCTTTTCAGTTGCCAACTCCACTCCATACATATATATGGGAAGGTACAAGCTCCAAATCGGGTTTACAGTGAAAACGGCAGGCATTTCCAACCGGCACTAGGAAACAGACTGAGAAACCAGAGTCAGGGTTTCTCCTGCAACCCGTTCCCTTTGTGCTGGCTGAACGAACGTCTCTCCACATGCTCAGTTCTGAGAGATAAGTGTGTGTGAAAGCCGTCCTTCACCTAGCTTGAAGGGAACACAAAGTTTCTTTTCAGTTGCAAACTCCACTCCATACAAAAATATGGGGAGGTACAAGCTCCAACTCGGTTTTACAGTGAAAACGGCAGGCATTACAAACCGGTACTAGGAAACAGTCTGAGAAACCAGAGTCAGGGTTTCTCCTGCAACCCGTTCCCTTTGTGTTGGAAGAACGAACGTCTCTCCACATGCTCATTTCTGAGAGATAAGTGTGTGTGAAAGCCGTCCTTCACCTAGCTTGAAGGGAACACAAAGTTTCTTTTCAGTTGCCAACTCCACCCCATACATATATATGGGGAGGTACAAGCTCCAACTCGGTTTTACAGTGAAAACGGCAGGCACTTCAAACCGGCACTAGGAAACAGACTGAGAAACCAGAGTCAGGGTTTCTCCTGCAACCCGTTCCCTTTGTGCTGGATGAACGAACGTCTCTCCACATGCTCAGTTCTGAGATATAAGTGTGTGTGAATGCCGTCCTTCACCTATCTTGAAGGGAACACAAAGTTTCTTTTCAGTTGCCAACTCCACTCCATACATATATATGGGGAGGTACAAGCTCCAACTCGGTTTTACAGTGAAAACGGCAGGCACTTCCAACCGGCACTAGGAAACAGACTGAGAAACCAGAGTAAGGGTTTCTCCTGCAACCCGTTCCCTTTGTGCTGGATGAACGAACGTCTCTCCACATGCTCAGTTCTGAGAGATAAGTGTGTGTGAAAGCCGTCCTTCACCTAGCTTGAAGGGAACACAAAGTTTCTTTTCAGTTGCCAACTCCACTCCATACATATATATGGGGAGGTACAAGCTCCAACTCGGTTATACAGTGAAAACGGCAGGCACTTCAAACCGGCACTAGGAAACAGACTGAGAAACCAGAGTCAGGGTTTCTCCTGCAACCCGTTCCCTTTGTGCTGGATGAACGAACGTCTCTCCACATGCTCAGATCTGAGAGATAAGTGTGTGTGAAAGCCGTCCTTCACCTAGCTTGAATGGAACACAAAGTTTCTTTTCAGTTGCCAAACCCACTCCATACATATATATGGGGAGGTACAAGCCCCAACTCGGTTTTACAGTGAAAACGGCAGGCACTTCAAACCGGCACTAGGAAACAGACTGAGAAACCAGAGTCAGTGTTTCTCCTGCAACCCGTTCCCTTTGTGCTGGATGAACGAACGTCTCTCCACATGCTCATTTCTGAGAGATAAGTGTGTGTGAAAGCCGTCCTTCACCTAGCTTGAAGGGAACACAAAGTTTCTTTTCAGTTGCCAACTCCACTCCATACATATATATGGGGAGGTACAAGCTCCAACTCGGTTTTACAGTGAAAACGGCAGGCACTTCAAACCGGCACTAGGAAACAGACTGAGAAACCAGAGTCAGGGTTTCTCCTGCAACCAGTTCCCTTTCTGCTGGATGAACGAACGTCTCTCCACATGCTCAGTTCTGAGAGATAAGTGTGTGTGAAAGCCGTCCTTCACCTAGCTTGAAGGGAACACAAAGCTTCTTTTCAGTTGCCAACTCCACTCCATACATATATATGGGGGGTACAAGCCCCAACTCGGTTTTATAGTGAAAACGGCAGGCACTTCAAACCGGCACTAGGAAACAGACTGAGAAACCAGAGTCAGGGTTTCTCCTGCAACCAGTTCCCTTTGTGCTGGATGAACGAACGTCTCTCCACATGCTCAGTTCTGAGAGATAATTGTGTGTGAATACCGTCCTTCACCTAGCTTGAAGGGAACACAAAGTTTCTATTCAGTTGCAAACTCCACTCCATACATATATATGGGGTGGTACAAGCTCCAACTCGATTTTACAGTGAAAACGGTAGGCACTTCAAACCGGCACTAGGAAACATTCTGAGAAACCAGAGTCAGGGTTTCTCCTGCAACCCGTTCCCTTTGTGCTGGATGAACGAACGTCTCTCCACATGCTCATTTCTGAGAGATAAGTGTGTGTGAAAGCCGTCCTTCACCTAGCTTGAAGGGAACACAAAGTTTCTTTTCAGTTGCCAACTCCACTCCATATATATATATGGGGAGGTATAAGCTCCAACTCGGTTTTACAGTGAAAACGGCAGGCACTTCAAACCGGCACTAGGAAACAGACTGAGAAACCAGAGTAAGGGTTTCTCCAGCAACCCGTTCCCTTTGTGCTGGATGAACGATCGTCTCTCCACATGCTCAGTTCTGAGAGATAAGTGTGTGTGAAAGCCGTCCTTCACCTAGCTTGAAGGGAACACAAAGTTTCTTTTCAGTTGCCAACTCCATTCCATACATATATATGGGGAGGTAAAAGCTCCAACTCGGTTTTACAGTGAAAACGGCAGGCACTTCAAACCGGCACTAGGAAACAGACTGAGAATCCAGAGTCAGTGTTTCTCCTGCAACCCGTTCCTTTTGTGCTGGATGAACGAACGTCTCTCCACATGCTCATTTCTGAGAGATAAGTGTGTGTGAAAGCCGTCCTTCACCTAGCTTGAAGGGAACACAAAGTTTCTTTTCAGGTGCCAACTCCACTCCATACATATATATGGGGAGGTACAAGCTCCAACTCGGTTTTACAGTGAAAACGGCAGGCACTTCAAACCGGCACTAGGAAACAGACTGAGAAACCAGAGTCAGGGTTTCTCCTGCAACCAGTTCCCTTTCTGCTGGATGAACGAACGTCTCTCCACATGCTCAGTTCTGAGAGATAAGTGTGTGTGAAAGTCGTCCTTCACCTAGCTTGAAGGGAACACAAAGCTTCTTTTCAGTTGCCAACTCCACTCCATACATATATATGGGGGGTACAAGCCCCAACTCGGTTTTATAGTGAAAACGGCAGGCACTTCAAACCGGCACTAGGAAACAGACTGAGAAACCAGAGTCAGGGTTTCTCCTGCAACCAGTTCCCTTTGTGCTGGATGAACGAACGTCTCTCCACATGCTCAGTTCTGAGAGATAATACTGTGTGAAAGCCGTCCTTCACATAGCTTGAAGGGAACACAAAGTTTCTATTCAGTTGCAAACTCCACTCCATACATATATATGGGGTGGTACAAGCTCCAACTCGATTTTACAGTGAAAAAGGTAGGCACTTCAAACCGGCACTAGGAAACATTCTGAGAAACCAGAGTCAGGGTTTCTCCTGCAACCCGTTCCCTTTGTGCTGGATGAACGAACGTCTCTCCACATGCTCATTTCTGAGTGATAAGTGTGTGTGAAAGCCGTCCTTCACCTAGCTTGAAGGGAACACAAAGTTTCTTTTCAGTTGCCAACCCCACTCCATACATATATATGGGGAGGTATAAGCTCCAACTCGGTTTTACAGTGAAAACGGCAGGCACTTCAAACCGGCACTAGGAAACAGACTGAGAAACCAGAGTAAGGGTTTCTCCAGCAACCCGTTCCCTTTGTGCTGGATGAACGATCGTCTCTCCACATGCTCAGTTCTGAGAGATAAGTGTGTGTGAAAGCCGTCCTTCACCTAGCTTGAAGGGAACACAAAGTTTCTTTTCAGTTGCAAACTCCACTCCATACATATATATGGGGAGGTAAAAGCTCCAACTCGTTTTTACAGTGAAAACGGCAGGCACTTCAAACCGGCACAAGGAAACAGACTGAGAAACCAGAGTCAGGGTTTCTCCTGCAACCCGTTCCCTTTGTGCTGGATGAACGAACGTCTCTCCACATGCTCAGTTCTGAGAGATAAGTGTGTGTGAAAGCCGTCCTTCACCTAGCATGAAGGGAACACAAAGTTTCTTTTCAGTTGCCAACTCCATTCCATACAAATATATGGGGAGGTAAAAGCTCCAACTCTGTTTTACAGTGAAAACGGCAGGCACTTCAAACCGGCACTAGGAAACAGACTGAGAAACCAGAGTCAGTGTTTCTCCTGCAAACCGTTCCCTTTGTGCTGGATGAACGAACGTCTCTCCACATGCTCATTTCTGAGAGATAATTGTGTGTGAAAGCCGTCCTTCACCTAGCTTGAAGGGAACACAAAGTTTCTTTTCAGTTGCCAACTCCACTCCATACATATATATGGGGAGGTACAAGCTCCAACTCGGTTTTACAGTGAAAACGGCAGGCACTTCAAACCGGCCTTAGGAAACAGACTGAGAAACCAGAGTCAGGGTTTCTCCTGCAACCAGTTCCCTTTCTGCTGGATGTACGAACGTTTCTCCACATGCTCAGTTCTGAGAGATAAGTGTGTGTGAAAGCCGTCCTTCACCTAGCTTGAAGGGAACACAAAGCTTCTTTTCAGTTGCCAACTCCACTCCATACATATATATGGGGGGTACAAGCCCCAACTCGGTTTTATAGTGAAAACGGCAGGCACTTCAAACCGGCACTAGGAAATAGACTGAGAAACCAGATTCAGGGTTTCTCCTGCAACCAGTTCCATTTGTGCTGGATGAACGAACGTCTCTCCACATGCTCAGTTCTGAGAGATAATTGTGTGTGAAAGCAGCCCTTCACCTAGCTTGAAGGGAAAACAAAGTTTCTATTCAGTTGCAAACTCCACTCCATACATATATATGGGGTGGTACAAGCTCCAACTCGATTTTACAGTGAAAACGGTAGGCACTTCAAACCGGCACTAGGAAACATTCTGAGAAACCAGAGTCAGGGTTTCTCCTGCAACCCGTTCCCTTTGTGCTGGATGAACGAACGTCTCTCCACATGCTCATTTCTGAGAGATAAGTGTGTGTGAAAGCCGTCCTTCACCTAGCTTGAAGGGAACACAAAGTTTCTTTTCAGTTGCCAACTCCACTCCATACATATATATGGGGAGGTACAAGCTCCAACTCGGTTTTACAGTGAAAAATGCAGGCACTTCAAACCGGCACTTGGAAACAGACTGAGAAACCAGAGTCAGGGTTTCTCCTGCAACCCGTTCCCTTTGTGTTGGATGAACGATCGTCTATCCACATGCTCAGTTCTGAGAGATAAGTGTGTGTGAAAGCCGTCCTTCACCTAGCTTGAAGGGAACACAAAGCTTCTTTTCAGTTGCCAACTCCACTCCATACATATATATGGGGGGTACAAGCCCCAACTCGGTTTTATAGTGAAAACGGCAGGCACTTCAAACCGGCACTAGGAAACAGACTGAGAAACCAGAGTCAGGGTTTCTCCTGCAACCAGTTCCCTTTGTGCTGGATGAACGAACGTCTCTCCACATGCTCAGTTCTGAGAGATAATTGTGTGTGAAAGCCGTCTTTAACCTAGCTTGAAGGGAACACAAAGTTTCTATTCAGTTGCAAACTCCACTCCATACATATATATGGGGTGGTACAAGCTCCAACTCGATTTTACAGTGAAAACGGTAGGCACTTCAAACCGGCACTAGGAAACATTCTGAGAAACCAGAGTCAGGGTTTCTCCTGCAACCCGTTCCCTTTGTGCTGGATGAACGAACGTCTCTCCACATGCTCATTTCTGAGAGATAAGTGTGTGTGAAAGCCGTCCTTCACCTAGCTTAAAGGGAACACAAAGTTTCTTTTCAGTTGCCAACTCCACTCCATACATATATATGGGGAGGTATAAGCTCCAACTCGGTTTTAGAGTGAAAACGGCAGGCACTTCAAACCGGCACTAGGAAACAGACTGAGAAACCAGAGTAAGGGTTTCTCCAGCAACCCGTTCCCTTTGTGCTGGATGAACGATCGTCTCTCCACATGCTCATTTCTGAGAGATAAGTGTGTGTGAAAGCCGTCCTTCACCTAGCTTGAAGGGAACGCAAAGTTTCTTTTCAGTTGCAAACTCCACTCCATACATATATATGGGGAGGTAAAAGCTCCAACTCGGTTTTACACTGAAAACGGCAGGCACTTCAAACCGGCACTAGGAAACAGACTGAGAAACCAGAGTCAGGGTTTCTCCTGCAACCCGTTCCCTTTGTGCTGGATGAACGAACGTCTCTCCACATGCTCAGTTTTGAGATATAAGTGTGAGTGAATGCCGTCCTTCACCTAGCTTGAAGGGAACACAAAGTTTCTTTTCAGTTGCCAACTCCTCTCCATACATATATATGGGGTGGTACAAGCTCTAACTCGGGTTTACAGTGAAAACGGCAGGCACTTCAAACCGGCACTAGGAAACAGACTAAGAAACCAGAGCCAGGGTTTCTCCTGCAACCGGTTCCCTTTGTGCTGGATGAACGAACGTCTCTCCACATGCTCAGTTCTGAGAGATAAGTGTGTGTGAAAGCCTTCCTTCACCTAGCTTGAAGGGAACACAAAGTTTCTTTTCAGTTGCCAAATCCACTCCATACATATATATGGGGAGGCACAAGCTCCAACTCCGTTTTACAGTGAAAACGGCAGGCACTTCAAACCGGCACTAGGAAACAGACTGAGAAACCAGAGTCAGGGTTTCTCCTGCAACCAGTTCCCTTTGTGCTGGATGAACGAACGTCTCTCCACATGCTCAGTTCTGAGAGATAATTGTGTGTGAAAGCCGTCCTTCACCTAGCTTGAAGGGAACACAAAGTTTCTTTTCAGTTGCCAACTCCATTCCATACATATATATGGGGAGGTAAAAGCTCCAACTCGGTTTTACAGTGAAAACGGCAGGCACTTCAAACCGGCACTAGGAAACAGACTGAGAATCCAGAGTCAGTGTTTCTCCTGCAACCCGTTCCTTTTGTGCTGGATGAACGAACGTCTCTCCACATGCTCATTTCTGAGAGATAAGTGTGTGTGAAAGCCGTCCTTCACCTAGCTTGAAGGGAACACAAAGTTTCTTTTCAGGTGCCAACTCCACTCCATACATATATATGGGGAGGTACAAGCTCCAACTCGGTTTTACAGTGAAAACGGCAGGCACTTCAAACCGGCACTAGGAAACAGACTGAGAAACCAGAGTCAGGGTTTCTCCTGCAACCAGTTCCCTTTCTGCTGGATGAACGAACGTCTCTCCACATGCTCAGTTCTGAGAGATAAGTGTGTGTGAAAGTCGTCCTTCACCTAGCTTGAAGGGAACACAAAGCTTCTTTTCAGTTGCCAACTCCACTCCATACATATATATGGGGGGTACAAGCCCCAACTCGGTTTTATAGTGAAAACGGCAGGCACTTCAAACCGGCACTAGGAAACAGACTGAGAAACCAGAGTCAGGGTTTCTCCTGCAACCAGTTCCCTTTGTGCTGGATGAACGAACGTCTCTCCACATGCTCAGTTCTGAGAGATAATACTGTGTGAAAGCCGTCCTTCACATAGCTTGAAGGGAACACAAAGTTTCTATTCAGTTGCAAACTCCACTCCATACATATATATGGGGTGGTACAAGCTCCAACTCGATTTTACAGTGAAAACGGTAGGCACTTCAAACCGGCACTAGGAAACATTCTGAGAAACCAGAGTCAGGGTTTCTCCTGCAACCCGTTCCCTTTGTGCTGGATGAACGAACGTCTCTCCACATGCTCATTTCTGAGTGATAAGTGTGTGTGAAAGCCGTCCTTCACCTAGCTTGAAGGGAACACAAAGTTTCTTTTCAGTTGCCAACCCCACTCCATACATATATATGGGGAGGTATAAGCTCCAACTCGGTTTTACAGTGAAAACGGCAGGCACTTCAAACCGGCACTAGGAAACAGACTGAGAAACCAGAGTAAGGGTTTCTCCAGCAACCCGTTCCCTTTGTGCTGGATGAACGATCGTCTCTCCACATGCTCAGTTCTGAGAGATAAGTGTGTGTGAAAGCCGTCCTTCACCTAGCTTGAAGGGAACACAAAGTTTCTTTTCAGTTGCAAACTCCACTCCATACATATATATGGGGAGGTAAAAGCTCCAACTCGTTTTTACAGTGAAAACGGCAGGCACTTCAAACCGGCACAAGGAAACAGACTGAGAAACCAGAGTCAGGGTTTCTCCTGCAACCCGTTCCCTTTGTGCTGGATGAACGAACGTCTCTCCACATGCTCAGTTCTGAGAGATAAGTGTGTGTGAAAGCCGTCCTTCACCTAGCATGAAGGGAACACAAAGTTTCTTTTCAGTTGCCAACTCCATTCCATACAAATATATGGGGAGGTAAAAGCTCCAACTCTGTTTTACAGTGAAAACGGCAGGCACTTCAAACCGGCACTAGGAAACAGACTGAGAAACCAGAGTCAGTGTTTCTCCTGCAAACCGTTCCCTTTGTGCTGGATGAACGAACGTCTCTCCACATGCTCATTTCTGAGAGATAATTGTGTGTGAAAGCCGTCCTTCACCTAGCTTGAAGGGAACACAAAGTTTCTTTTCAGTTGCCAACTCCACTCCATACATATATATGGGGAGGTACAAGCTCCAACTCGGTTTTACAGTGAAAACGGCAGGCACTTCAAACCGGCCTTAGGAAACAGACTGAGAAACCAGAGTCAGGGTTTCTCCTGCAACCAGTTCCCTTTCTGCTGGATGTACGAAGGTTTCTCCACATGCTCAGTTCTGAGAGATAAGTGTGTGTGAAAGCCGTCCTTCACCTAGCTTGAAGGGAACACAAAGCTTCTTTTCAGTTGCCAACTCCACTCCATACATATATATGGGGGGTACAAGCCCCAACTCGGTTTTATAGTGAAAACGGCAGGCACTTCAAACCGGCACTAGGAAATAGACTGAGAAACCAGATTCAGGGTTTCTCCTGCAACCAGTTCCATTTGTGCTGGATGAACGAACGTCTCTCCACATGCTCAGTTCTGAGAGATAATTGTGTGTGAAAGCAGCCCTTCACCTAGCTTGAAGGGAAAACAAAGTTTCTATTCAGTTGCAAACTCCACTCCATACATATATATGGGGTGGTACAAGCTCCAACTCGATTTTACAGTGAAAACGGTAGGCACTTCAAACCGGCACTAGGAAACATTCTGAGAAACCAGAGTCAGGGTTTCTCCTGCAACCCGTTCCCTTTGTGCTGGATGAACGAACGTCTCTCCACATGCTCATTTCTGAGAGATAAGTGTGTGTGAAAGCCGTCCTTCACCTAGCTTGAAGGGAACACAAAGTTTCTTTTCAGTTGCCAACTCCACTCCATACATATATATGGGGAGGTACAAGCTCCAACTCGGTTTTACAGTGAAAAATGCAGGCACTTCAAACCGGCACTTGGAAACAGACTGAGAAACCAGAGTCAGGGTTTCTCCTGCAACCCGTTCCCTTTGTGTTGGATGAACGATCGTCTCTCCACATGCTCAGTTCTGAGAGATAAGTGTGTGTGAAAGCCGTCCTTCACCTAGCTTGAAGGGAACACAAAGCTTCTTTTCAGTTGCCAACTCCACTCCATACATATATATGGGGGGTACAAGCCCCAACTCGGTTTTATAGTGAAAACGGCAGGCACTTCAAACCGGCACTAGGAAACAGACTGAGAAACCAGAGTCAGGGTTTCTCCTGCAACCAGTTCCCTTTGTGCTGGATGAACGAACGTCTCTCCACATGCTCAGTTCTGAGAGATAATTGTGTGTGAAAGCCGTCTTTAACCTAGCTTGAAGGGAACACAAAGTTTCTATTCAGTTGCAAACTCCACTCCATACATATATATGGGGTGGTACAAGCTCCAACTCGATTTTACAGTGAAAACGGTAGGCACTTCAAACCGGCACTAGGAAACATTCTGAGAAACCAGAGTCAGGGTTTCTCCTGCAACCCGTTCCCTTTGTGCTGGATGAACGAACGTCTCTCCACATGCTCATTTCTGAGAGATAAGTGTGTGTGAAAGCCGTCCTTCACCTAGCTTAAAGGGAACACAAAGTTTCTTTTCAGTTGCCAACTCCACTCCATACATATATATGGGGAGGTATAAGCTCCAACTCGGTTTTAGAGTGAAAACGGCAGGCACTTCAAACCGGCACTAGGAAACAGACTGAGAAACCAGAGTAAGGGTTTCTCCAGCAACCCGTTCCCTTTGTGCTGGATGAACGATCGTCTCTCCACATGCTCATTTCTGAGAGATAAGTGTGTGTGAAAGCCGTCCTTCACCTAGCTTGAAGGGAACGCAAAGTTTCTTTTCAGTTGCAAACTCCACTCCATACATATATATGGGGAGGTAAAAGCTCCAACTCGGTTTTACACTGAAAACGGCAGGCACTTCAAACCGGCACTAGGAAACAGACTGAGAAACCAGAGTCAGGGTTTCTCCTGCAACCCGTTCCCTTTGTGCTGGATGAACGAACGTCTCTCCACATGCTCAGTTTTGAGATATAAGTGTGAGTGAATGCCGTCCTTCACCTAGCTTGAAGGGAACACAAAGTTTCTTTTCAGTTGCCAACTCCTCTCCATACATATATATGGGGTGGTACAAGCTCTAACTCGGGTTTACAGTGAAAACGGCAGGCACTTCAAACCGGCACTAGGAAACAGACTGAGAAACCAGAGCCAGGGTTTCTCCTGCAACCGGTTCCCTTTGTGCTGGATGAACGAACGTCTCTCCACATGCTCAGTTCTGAGAGATAAGTGTGTGTGAAAGCCTTCCTTCACCTAGCTTGAAGGGAACACAAAGTTTCTTTTCAGTTGCCAAATCCACTCCATACATATATATGGGGAGGCACAAGCTCCAACTCCGTTTTACAGTGAAAACGGCAGGCACTTCAAACCGGCACTAGGAAACAGACTGAGAAACCAGAGTCAGGGTTTCTCCTGCAACCAGTTCCCTTTGTGCTGGATGAACGAACGTCTCTCCACATGCTCAGTTCTGAGAGATAATTGTGTGTGAAAGCCGTCCTTCACCTAGCTTGAAGGGAACACAAAGTTTCTATTCAGTTGCAAACTCCACTCCATACATATATATGGGGTGGTACAAGCTCCAACTCGATTTTACAGTGAAAACGGTAGGCACTTCAAACCGGCACTAGGAAACATTCTGAGAAACCAGAGTCAGGGTTTCTCCTGCAACCCGTTCCCTTTGTGCTGGATGAACGAACGTCTCTCCACATGCTAATTTCTGAGAGATAAGTGTGTGTGAAAGCCGTCCTTCACCTAGCTTGAAGGGAAAACAAAGTTTCTTTTCAGTTGCCAACTCCACTCCATACATATATATGGGGAGGTATAAGCTCCAACTCGGTTTTAGAGTGAAAACGGCAGGCACTTCAAACCGGCACTAGGAAACAGACTGAGAAACCAGAGTAAGGGTTTCTCCAGCAACCCGTTCCCTTTGTGCTGGATGAACTATCGTCTCTCCACATGCTCATTTCTGAGAGATAAGTGTGTGTGAAAGCCGTCCTTCACCAAGCTTGAAGGGAACACAAAGTTTCTTTTCAGTTGCAAACTCCACTCCATACATATATATGGGGAGGTAAAAGCTCCAACTCGGTTTTACACTGAAAACGGCAGGCACTTCTAACCGGCACTAGGAAACAGACTGAGAAACCAGAGTCAGGGTTTCTCCTGCAACCCGTTCCCTTTGTGCTGGATGAACGAACGTCTCTCCACATGCTCAGTTCTGAGAGATAAGTGTGTGTTAAAGCCGTCCTTCAAATAGCTTGAAGGGAACACAAAGTTTCTTTTCAGTTGCCAACTCCACTCCATACATATATATGGGGAGGTACAAGCTCCAACTCGGTTTTACAGTGAAAACGGCAGGCACTTCAAACCGGCACTAGGAAACAGACTGAGAAACCAGAGTCAGGGTTTCTCCTGCAACCCGTTCCCTTTGTGCTGGATGAACGAACGTCTCTCCACATGCTCAGTTCTGAGAGATAAGTGTTTGTGAAAGCCTTCCTTCACCTAGCTTGAAGGGAACACAAAGTTTCTTTTCAGTTGCCAACTCCACTCCATACATTTATATGGGGAGGTACAAGCTCCAACTCGGTTTTACAGTGAAAACGACAGGCACTTCAAACCGGCACTAGGAAACATTCTGAGAAACCAGAGTCAGGGTTACTCCTGCAACCGGTTCCATTTGTGCTGGATGAACGAACGTCTCTCCACATGCTCAGTTCTGAGAGATAAGTGTGTGTGAAAGCCGTCCTTCACCTAGCTTGAAGGGAACACAAAGTTTCTTTTTAGTTGCCAACTCCACTCCATAGATATATAAGGGGAGGTACAAGCTCCAACTCGGTTTTACAGTGAAAACGGCAGGCACTTCAAACCGGCACTAGGAAACAGACTGAGAAACCATGGTAAGGCTTTCTCCTGCAACCCGTTCCCTTTGTGCTGGATGAACGAACGTCTCTCCACATGCTCAGTTCTGAGAGATAAGTGTGTGTAAAAGCCATCCTTCACCTAGCTTGAAGGGAAAACAAAGTTTCTTTTCAGTTGCCAACTCAAATCCATACATATATATGGGGAGGTACAAGCTCCAACTCGGTTTTACAGTGAAAACGGCAGGCACTTCAAACCGGTACTAGGAAACAGACTGAGAAACCAGTGTCTGGGTTTCTCCTACAACCCGTTCCCTTTGTGTTGGATGAACGAACGTCTCTCCACATGCTCAGTTCTGAGAGATAAGTGTGTGTGAAAGCCGTCCTTCACCTAGCTTGAAGGAAACACAAAGTTTCTTTTCAGTTGCCAACTCCACTCCATACATATATATGGGGAGGTAAAAGCTCCAAATCGGTTTTACAGTGAAAACGGCAGGCACTTCAAACCGGCACTAAGAAACAGACTGAGAAACCAGAGTCAGGGTTTCTTCTGCAACCCGTTCCCTTTGTGCTGGATGAACGAACGTCTCTCCACATGCTCAGTTCTGAGATATAAGTGTGAGTGAATGCCGTCCTTCACCTAGCTTGAAGGGAACACAAAGTTTCTTTTCAGTTGCCAACTCCTCTCCATACATATATATGGGGTGGTACAAGCTCCAACTCGGGTTTACAGTGAAAACGGCAGGCACTTCAAACCGGCACTAGGAAACACACTGAGAAACCAGAGACAGGGTTTCTCCTGCAACCGGTTCCCTTTGTGCTGGATGAACGAACGTCTCTCCACATGCTCAGTTCTGAGAGATAAGTGTGTGTGAAAGCCGTCCTTCACCTAGCTTGAAGGGAACACAAAGTTTCTTTTCAGTTGCCAAATCCACTCCATACATATATATGGGGAGGTACAAGCTCCAACTCGGTTTTACAGTGAAAACGGCAGGCACTTCAAACCGGCACTAGGAAACAGACTGAGAAACCACAGTCAGGGTTTCTCCTGCACCCCCTTCCCTTTGTGCTGGATGAACGAACGTCTCTCCACATGCTCATTTCTGAGAGATAAGTGTGTGTGAAAGCCTTCCTTCACCTAGCTTGAAGGGAACACAAAGTTTCTTTTCAGTTGCCACATCCAATCCTTGCATATATATGGGGAGGTACAAGCTCCAACTCGGTTTTACAGTGAAAAAGGCAGGCACTTCAAACCGGCACTAGGAAAGAGACCGAGAATCCAGCGTAAGGGATTCTACTGCAAAACGTTCCCTTTGTACTGGATCAACGAACGTCTCTCCACATGCTCAGTTCTGAGAGATAAGTGTGTGTGAATGCCGTCCTTCCCCTAGCTTGAATGGAACACAAAGTTTCTTTTAAGTTGCCAAATCCAGTCCATACATATATATGGGGTGGTACAAGCTTCAACTCGGTTTTACAGTGAACACGGCAGGCACTTCAAACCGGCACTAGGAAACAGACTGAGAAACCAGAGTCAGTGTTTCTCCTGCAACCCGTTCCCTTTGTGCTGGATGAACGAACGTCTCTCCACATGCTCAGTTCTGAGAGATAAGTGTGTGTGAAAGCCGTCCTTCACCTAGCTTGAAGGGAACACAAAGTTTCTTTTCAGTTGCCAACTCCACTCCATACATATATATGGGGAGGTACAAGCTCCAACTCGGTTTTACAGTGAAAAAGGCAGGCACTTCAAACCGGCACTAGGAAAGAGACCGAGAAACCAGAGTAAGGGATTCTACTGCAAAACGTTCCCTTTGTACTGGATCAACGAAAGTCTCTCCACATGCTCAGTTCTGAGAGATAAGTGTGTGTGAAAGCCGTCCTTCACCTAGCTTGAAGGGAACACAAAGTTTCTTTTCAGTAGACAACTCCACTCCATACATATATATGGGAAGGTACAAGCTCCAACTCGCTTTTACAGTGAAAACGGCAGGCACTTCCAACCGGCACTAGGAAACAGACTGAGAAACCAGAGTCAGGGTTTCTCCTGCAACCCGTCCTTTGTGCTGGATGAACGAAAGTCTCTCCACATGCTCAGTTCTGAGAGATAAGTGTGTGTGAAAGCCGTCCTTCACCAAGCTTGAAGGGAACACAAAGTTTGTTTTCAGTTGCAAACTCCACTCCATACAAAAATATGGGGAGGTACAAGCTCCAACTCGGTTTTACAGTGAAAACGGCAGGCATTTCAAACCGGCACTAGGAAACAGTCTGAGAAACCAGAGTCAGGGTTTCTCCTGCAACCCGTTCCCTTTGTGCTGGATGAACGAACGTCTCTCCACATGCTCATTTCTGAGAGAAAAGTGTGTGTGAAATCCGTCCTTCACCTAGCTTGAAGGGAACACAAAGTTTCTTTTCAGTTGCCAACTCCACTCCATACATATATAACGGGAGGTACAAGCTCCAACTCGGTTTTACAGTGAAAACGGCAGGCACTTCAAACCGGCACTAGGAAACAGACTGAGAAACCAGAGTCAGGGTTTCTCCCGCAACCCGTTCCCTTTGTGCTGGATGAACGAACGTCTCACCACATGCTCAGTTCTGAGAGATAAGTGTGTGTGAAAGCCGTCCATCACCTAGCTTGAAGGGAACACAAATTTTCTTTTCAGTTGCCAACTCCACTCCATACATATATATGGGGAGGTACAAGCTTCAACTCGGTTTTACAGTGAAAACGGCAGGCACTTCAAACCGGCTCTAGGAAACAGACTGAGAAACCAGAGTCAGGGTTTCTCCTGCAACCCGTTCCCTTTGTGCTGGATGAACGAACGTCTCTCCACATGCTCAGTTCTGAGAGATAAGTGTCTGTGAATACCGTCCTTCACCTAGCTTGAAGGGAATACAAAGTTTCTTTTCAGTTGCCAACACCACTCCATACATATATATGGGGAGGTACAAGCTCCAACTCGGGTTTACAGTGAAAACGGCAGGCACTTCAAACCGGCACTAGGAAACAGACTGAGAAACCAGAGTCAGGGTTTCTCCTGCAACCCGTTCCCTTTGTGCTGGATAAACGAACGTCTCTCCACATGCTCAGTTCTGAGAGATAAGTGTGTGTGAAAGCCGTCCTTCACCTAGCTTGAAGGGAACACAAAGTTTCTTTTCAGTTGCCAACTCCACTCCATACATATATATGGGGAGGTACAAACTCCAACTCGTGTTTACAGTGAAAACGGCAGGCACTTCAAACCGGCACTAGGAAACAGACTGAGAAACCAGAGTCAGGGTTTCTCCTGCAACACGTTCCCTTTGTGCTGGATAAACGAACGTCTCTCCACATGCTCAGTTCTGAGAGATAAGTGTGTGTGAAAGCCGTCCTTCACCTAGCTTGAAGGGAACACAAAGTTTCTTTTCAGTTGCCAACTCCACTCCATACATATATATGGGGAGGTACAAGCTCCAACTCGGTTTTACAGTGAAAACCGCAGGCACTTCAAACCGGCCTTAGGAAACAGACTGAGAAACCAGAGTCAGGGATTCTCCTGCAACCAGTTCCCTTTCCTCTGGATGAACGAACGTCTCTCCACATGCTCAGTTCTGAGAGATAAGTGTGTGTGAAAGCCGTCCTTCACCTAGCTTGAAGGGAACACAAAGCTTCTTTTCAGTTGCCAACTCCACTCCATACATATATATGGGGGGTACAAGCCCCAACTGGGTTTAATAGTGAAAACGGCAGGCACTTCAAACCGGCACTAGGAAATAGACTGAGAAACCAGAGTCAGGGTTTCTCCTGCAACCAGTTCCCTTTGTGCTGGATGAACGAACTTCTCTCCACATGCTCAGTTCTGAGAGATAATTGTGTGTGAAAGCCGTCCTTCACCTAGCTTGAAGGGAACACAAAGTTTCTATTCAGTTGCAAACTCCACTCCATACATATACATGGGGTGGTACAAGCTCCAACTCGATTTTACAGTGAAAACGGTAGGCACTTCAAACCGGCACTAGGAAACATTCTGAGAAACCAGAGTCAGGGTTTCTCCTGCAACCCGTTCCCTTTGTGCTGGATGAACGAACGTCTCTCCACATGCTCATTTCTGAGAGATAAGTGTGTGTGAAAGCCGTCCTTCACCTAGCTTGAAGGGAACACAAAGTTTCTTTTCAGTTGCCAACTCCACTCCATACATATATATGGGGAGGTATAAGCTCCAACTCGGTTTTACAGTGAAAAATGCAGGCACTTCAAACCGGCACTAGGAAACAGACTGAGAAACCAGAGTAAGGTTTTCTCCAGCAAACCGTTCCCTTTGTGCTGGATGAACGAACGTCTCTCCACATGCTCAGTTCTGAGAGATAAGTGTGTGTGAAAGCCGTCCTTCACCTAGCTTGAAGGGAACACAAAGTTTCTTTTCAGTTTCAAACTCCACTCCATACATATATATGGGGAGGTAAAAGCTCCAACTCGGTTTTACACTGA
Organism: Vicugna pacos; assembly: GCF_048564905.1. Classification (NCBI taxonomy): domain Eukaryota; kingdom Metazoa; phylum Chordata; class Mammalia; order Artiodactyla; family Camelidae; genus Vicugna; species Vicugna pacos. The sequence continues at coordinate 76,793,429 of NW_027328741.1, read as the reverse complement.
AAACGGCAGGCACTTCAAACCGGCACTAGGAAACAGACTGAGAAACCAGAGTCAGGGTTTCTCCTGCAACCCGTTCCCTTTGTGCTGGATGAACGAACGTCTCTCCACATGCTCAGTTCTGAGAGATATGTGTGTGTGAAAGCCGTCCTTCACCTAGCTTGAAGGGAACACAAAGCTTCTTTTAAGTTGCCAACTCCACTCCATACATATATATGGGGGGTACAAGCCCCAACTCGGTTTTATAGTGAAAACGGCAGGCACTTCAAACCGGCACTAGAAAACAGACTGAGAAACCAGAGTCAGGGTTTCTCCTGCAACCAGTTCCCTTTGTGCTGGATGAACGAACGTCTCTCCACATGCTCAGTTCTGAGAGTTAATTGTGTGTGAAAGCCGTCCTTCACCTAGCTTGAAGGGAACACAAAGTTTCTATTCAGTTGCAAACTCCACTCCATACATATATATGGGGTGCTACAAGCTCCAACTCGATTTTACAGTGAAAAGGGTTGGCACTTCATACCGGCACTAGGAAACATTCTGAGAAACCAGAGTCAGGGTTTCTCCTGCAACCCGTTCCCTTTGTGCTGGATGAACGAACGTCTCACCACATGCTCATTTCTGAGAGATAAGTGTGTGTGAAAGCCGTCCTTCACCTAGCTTGAAGGGAAAACAAAGTTTCTTTTCAGTTGCCAACTCCACTCCATACATATATATGGGGAGGTATAAGCTCCAACTCGGTTTTAGAGTGAAAACGGCAGGCACTTCAAACCGGCACTAGGAAACAGACTGAGAAACCAGAGTAAGGGTTTCTCCAGCAACCCGTTCCCTTTGTGCTGGATAAACGATCGTCTCTCCACATGCTCATTTCTGAGAGATAAGTGTGTGTGAAAGCCGTCCTTCACCTAGCTTGAAGGGAACACAAAGTTTCTTTTCAGTTGCAAACTCCACTCCACACATATATATGGGGAGGTAAAAGCTCCAACTCGGTTTTACACTGAAAACGGCAGGCACTTCAAACCGGAACTAGGAAACAGACTGAGAAACCAGAGTCAGGGTTTCTCCTGCAACCCGTTCCCTTTGTGCTGGATGAACGAACGTCTCTACACATGCTCAGTTCTGAGAGATATGTGTGTGTTAAAGCCGTCCTTCAACTAGCTTGAAGGGAACACAATGTTTCTTTTCAGTAGCCAACTCCACTCCATACATATATATGGGGAGGTACAAGCTCCAACTCGGTTTTACAGTGAAAACGGCAGGCACTTCAAACCGGCACTAGGAAACAGACTGAGAAACCAGAGTCAGGGTTTCTCCTGCAACCCGTTCCCTTTGTACTGGATGAACGAACGTCTCTCCACATGCTCAGTTCTGAGAGATAAGTGTGTGTGAAAGCCTTCCTTCACCTAGCTTGAAGGGAACACAAAGTTTCTTTTAAGTTGCCAACTCCACTCCATACATATATATGGGGAGGTACAAGCTCCAACTCGGTTTTACAGTGAAAACGACAGGCACTTCAAACCGGCACTAGGAAACATTCTGAGAAACCAGAGTCAGGGTTACTCCTGCAACCGGTTCCATTTGTGCTGGATGAATGAACGTCTCTCCACATGCTCAGTTCTGAGAGATAAGTGTGTGTGAAAGCCGTCCTTCACCTAGCTTGAAGGGAACACAAAGTTTCTTTTTAGTTGCCAACTCCACTCCATAGATATATAAGGTGAGGTACAAGCTCTAACTCGGTTTTACAGTGAAAACGGCAGGCACTTCAAACCGGCACTAGGAAACAGACTGAGAAACCATGGTAAGGCTTTCTCCTGCAAATCGTTCCCTTTGTGCTGGATGAACGAACGTCTCTCCACATGCTCAGTTCTGAGAGATAAGTGTGTGTGAAAGCCATCCTTCACCTAGCTTGAAGGGAAAACAAAGTTTCTTTTCAGTTGTCAACTCCAATCCATACATATATATGGGGAGGTACAAGCTCCAACTCGGTTTTACAGTGAAAACGGCAGGCACTTCAAACCGGTACTAGGAAACAGACTGAGAAACCAGTGTCTGGGTTTCTCCTACAACCCGTTCCCTTTGTGTTGGATGAACGAACGTCTCTCCACATGCTCAGTTCTGAGAGATAAGTGTGTGTGAAAGCCGTCCTTCACCTAGCTTGAAGGAAACACAAAGTTTCTTTTCAGTTGCCAAATCCACTCCATACATATATATGGGGAGGTACAAGCTCCAACTCGGTTTTACAGTGAAAACGGCAGGCACTTCAAACCGGCACTAGGAAACAGACTGAGAAACCACAGTCAGGGTTTCTCCTGCACCCCCTTCCCTTTGTGCTGGATGAACGAACGTCTCTCCACATGCTCATTTCTGAGAGATAAGTGTGTGTGAAAGCCGTCCTTCACCTAGCTTGAAGGGAACACAAAGTTTCTTTTAAGTTGCCACATCCAATCCTTGCATATATATGGGGAGGTACAAGCTCCAACTCGGTTTCACAGTGAAAAAGGCAGGCACTTCAAACCGGCACTAGGAAAGAGACCGAGAAACCAGAGTAAGGGATTCTACTGCAAAACGTTCCCTTTGTACTGGATCAACGAACGTCTCTCCACATGCTCAGTTCTGAGAGATAAGTGTGTGTGAATGCCGTCCTTCCCCTAGCTTGAATGGAACACAAAGTTTCTTTTAAGTTGCCAAATCCAGTCCATACATATATATGGGGTGGTACAAGCTTCAACTCGGTTTTACAGTGAACACGGCAGGCACTTCAAACCGGCACTAGGAAACAGACTGAGAAACCAGAGTCAGGGTTTCTCCTGCAACCCGTCCTTTGTGCTGGATGAACGAACGTCTCTCCACATGCTCAGTTCTGAGAGATAAGTGTGTGTGAAAGCCATCCTTCACCAAGCTTGAAGGGAACACAAAGTTTCTTTTCAGTTGCAAACTCCACTCCATACAAAAATATGGGGAGGTACAAGCTCCAACTCGGTTTTACAGTGAAAACGGCAGGCATTTCAAACCGGCACTAGGAAACAGTCTGAGAAACCAGAGTCAGGGTTTCTCCTGCAACCCGTTCCCTTTGTGCTGGATGAACGAACGTCTCTCCACATGCTCATTTCTGAGAGAAAAGTGGGTGTGAAAGCCGTCCTTCACCTAGCTTGAAGGGAACACAAAGTTTCATTTCAGTTGCCAACTCCACTCCATACATATATAACGGGAGGTACAAGCTCCAACTCGGTTTTACAGTGAAAACGGCAGGCACTTCAAACCGGCACTAGGAAACAGACTGAGAAACCAGAGTCAGGGTTTCCCCTGCAACCCGTTCCCTTTGTGCTGGATGAACGAACGTCTCTCCACATGCTCAGTTCTGAGAGATAAGTGTGTGTGAAAGCCGTCCTTCACCAAGCTTGAAGGGAACACAAAGTTTCTTTTCAGTTGCCAACTCCACTCCATACATATATAAGGGGAGGTACAAGCTCCAACTCGGGTTTACAGTGAAAACGGCAGGCACTTCAAACCGGCACTAGGAAACAGACTGAGAAACCAGAGTCAGGGTTTCTCCTGCAACCCGTTCCCTTTGTGCTGGATGAACGAACGTCTCTCCACATGCTCAGTTCTGAGAGATAAGTGTGTGTGAAAGCCGTCCTTCACCTAGCTTGAAGGGAACACAAAGTTTCTTTTCAGTTGCCAACTCCACTCCATACATATATATGGGGAGGTACAAGCTTCAACTCGGTTTTACAGTGAAAACGGCAGGCACTTCAAACCGGCTATAGGAAACAGACTGAGAAACCAGAGTCAGGGTTTCTCCTGCAACCCGTTCCCTTTGTGCTGGATGAACGAACGTCTCTCCACATGCTCAGTTCTGAGAGATAAGTGTGTGTGAATACCGTCCTTCACCTAGCTTGAAGGGAACACAAAGTTTCTTTTCAGTTGCCAACTCCACTCCATACATATATATGGGGAGGTACAAGCTCCAACTCGGGTTTACAGTGAAAACGGCAGGCACTTCAAACCGGCACTAGGAAACAGACTGAGGAACCAGAGTCAGGGTTTCTCCTGCAACCCGTTCCCTTTGTGCTGGATAAACGAACGTCTCTCCACATGCTCAGTTCTGAGAGATAAGTGTGTGTGAAAGCCGTCCTTCACCTAGCTTGAAGGGAACACAAAGTTTCTTTTCAGTTGCCAACTCCACTTCATACATATATATGGGGAGGTACAAGCTTCAACTCGGTTTTACAGTGAAAACGGCAGGCACTTCAAACCGGCTCTAGGAAACAGACTGAGAAACCAGAGTCAGGGTTTCTCCTGCAAACCGTTCCCTTTGTGCTGGATGAACGAACGTCTCTCCACATGCTCAGTTCTGAGAGATAAGTGTGTGTGAATACCGTCCTTCACCTAGCTTGAATGGAACACAAAGTTTCTTTTCAGTAGCCAACTCCAGTCCATACATATATATGGGGAGGTACAAGCTTCAACTCGGTTTTACAGTGAAAACGGCAGGCACTTCAACCCGGCACTAGGAAACAGACTGAGAAACCAGAGTCAGTGTTTCTCCTGCAACCCGTTCCCTTTGTGCTGGATGAACGAACGTCTCTCCACATGCTCAGTTCTGAGATATAAGTGTGTGTGAAAGCCGTCCTTCACCTAGCTTGAAGGGAACACAAAGTTTCTTTTCAGTTGCCAACTCCACTCCATACATATATATGGGGAGGTACAAGCTCCAACTCGGTTTTACAGTGAAAAAGGCAGGCACTTCAAACCGGCACTAGGAAAGAGACCGAGAAACCAGAGTAAGGGATTCTACTGCAAAACGTTCCCTTTGTACTGGATCAACGAAAGTCTCTCCACATGCTCAGTTCTGAGAGATAAGTGTGTGTGAAAGCCGTCCTTCACCTAGCTTGAAGGGAACACAAAGTTTCTTTTCAGTAGCCAACTCCACTCCATACATATATATGGGAAGGTACAAGCTCCAACTCGCTTTGACAGTGAAAACGGCAGGCACTTCCAACCAGCACTAGGAAACAGACTGAGAAACCAGAGTCAGGGTTTCTCCTGCAACCCGTCCTTTGTGCTGGATGAACGAACGTCTCTCCACATGCTCAGTTCTGAGAGATAAGTGTGTGTGAAAGCCGTCCTTCACCTTGCTTGAAGGGAACACAAAGTTTCTTTTCAGTTGCAAACTCCACTCCATACAAAAATATGGGGAGGTACAAGCTCCAACTCGGTTTTACAGTGAAAACGGCAGGCATTTCAAACCGGCACTAGGAAACAGTCTGAGAAACCAGAGTCAGGGTTTCTCCTGCAACCCGTTCCCTTTGTGCTGGATGAACGAACGTCTCTCCACATGCTCATTTCTGAGAGAAAAGTGTGTGTGAAAGCCGTCCTTCACCTAGCTTGAAGGGAACACAAAGTTTCTTTTCAGTTGCCAACTCCACTCCATACATATATAACGGGAGGTACAAGCTCCAACTCGGTTTTACAGTGAAAACGGCAGGCACTTCAAACCGGCACTAGGAAACAGACTGAGAAACCAGAGTCAGGGTTTCTCCTGCAACCCGTTCCCTTTGTGCTGGATGAAAGAACGTCTCTCCACATGCTCAGTTCTGAGAGATAAGTGTGTGTGAAAGCCGTCCTTCACCTAGCTTGAAGGGAACACAAAGTTTCTTTTCAGTTGCCAACTCCACTCCATACATATATATGGGGAGGTACAAGCTCCAACTCGGGTTTACAGTGAAAACGGCAGGCACTTCAAACCGGCACTAGGAAAAAGACTGAGAAACCAGAGTCAGGGTTTCTCCTGAACCCGTTCCCTTTGTGCTGGATGAACGAACGTCTCTCCACATGCTCAGTTCTGAGAGATAAGTGTGTGTGAAAGCCGTCCTTCACCTAGCTTGAAGGGAACACAAAGTTTCTTTTCAGTTGCCAAATCCACTCCATACATATATATGGGGAGGTACAAGCTTCAACTCGGTTTTACAGTGAAAACGGCAGGCACTTCAAACCGGCTCAAGGAAACAGACTGAGAATCCAGAGTCAGGGTTTCTCCTGCAACCCGTTCCCTTTGTGCTGGATGAACGAACGTCTCTCCACATGCTCAGTTCTGAGAGATAAGTGTGTGTGAATACCGTCCTTCACCTAGCTTGAATGGAACACAAAGTTTCTTTTCAGTAGCCAACTCCAGTCCATACATATATATGGGGAGGTACAAGCTTCAACTCGGTTTTACAGTGAAAACGGCAAGCACTTCAACCCGGCACTAGGAAACAGACTGAGAAACCAGAGTCAGGGTTTCTCCTGCAACCCGTTCCCTTTGTACTGGATGAACGAACGTCTCTCCACATGCTCAGTTCTGAGAGATAAGTGTGTGTGAAAGCCGTCCTTCACCTAGCTTGAAGGGAACACAAAGTTTCTTTTCAGTTGCCAACTCCACTCCATACATATATATGGGGAGGTAGAAGCTCCAACTCGGTTTTACACTGAAAACGGCAGGCACTTCAAACCGGCTCTAGGAAACAGACTGAGAAACCAGAGTCAGGGTTTCTCCTGCAACCCGTTCCTTTTGTGCTGGATGAACGAACGTCTCTCCACATGCTCAGTTCTGAGAGATAAGTGTGTGTGAATGCCGTCCTTCACCTAGCTTGAATGGAACACAAAGTTTCTTTTCAGTTGCCAACTCCAGTCCATACATATATATGGGGAGGTACAAGCTCCAACTCGGTTTTACAGTGAAAACGGCAGGCACTTCAAACCGGCACTAGGAAACAGACTGAGAAACCAGAGTCAGTGTTTCTCCTGCAACCCGTTCCCTTTGTGCTGGATGAACGAACGTCTCTCCACATGCTCAGTTCTGAGAGATAAGTGTGTGTGAAAGCCGTCCTTCACCTAGCTTGAAGGGAACACAAAGTTTCTTTTCAGTTGTCAACTCCACTCCATATATATATATGGGGAGGTACAAGCTCCAACTCGGTTTTACTGTGAAAACGGCAGGCACTTCAAACCGGCACTAGGAAAGAGACTGAGAAACCAGAGTAAGGGATTCTCCTGCAAACCGTTCCCTTTGTACTGGATCAACGAAAGTCTCTCCACATGCTCAGTTCTGAGAGAAAAGTGTGTGTGAAAGCCGTCCTTCACCTAGCTTGAATGGAACACAAAGTTTCTTTTCAGTTGCCAACTCCACTCCATACATATATATGCGAAGATACAAGCTCCAAATCGGGTTTACAGTGAAAACGGCAGGCATTTCCAACCGGCACTAGGAAACAGACTGAGAAACCAGAGTCAGGGTTTCTCCTGCAACCCGTTCCCTTTGTGCTGGCTGAACGAACGTCTCTCCATATGCTCAGTTCTGAGAGATAAGTGTGTGTGAATGCCGTCCTTCACCTAGCTTGAAGGGAACACAAAGTTTCTTTTCAGTTGCAAACTCCACTCCATACAAAAATATGGGGAGGTACAAGCCCCAACTCGGTTTTACAGTGAAAACGGCAGGCATTTCAAACCGGCACTAGGAAACAGACTGAGAAACCAGAGTCAGGGTTTCTCCTGCAACCCGTTCCCTTTGTGCTGGAAGAACGAACGTCTCTCCACATGCTCAGTTCTGAGAGATATGTGTGTGTGAAAGCCGTCCTTCACCTAGCTTGAAGGGAACACAAAGTTTCTTTTCAGTTGCCAACTCCACTCCATACATATATATGGGGAGGTACAAGCTCCAACTCGGTTTTACAGTGAAAACGGCAGGCACTTCAAACCGGCACTAGGAAACAGACTGAGAAACCAGAGTCAGGGATTCTCCTGCAACCCGTTCCCTTTGTGCTGGATGAACGAACGTCTCTCCACATGCTCAGTTCTGAGAGATAAGTGTGTGTGAATGCCGTCCTTCACCTAGCTTGAAGGGAATACAAAGTTTCTTTTCAGTTGCCAACTCCACTCCATACATATATATGGGGAGGTACAAGCTCCAACTCGGGTTTACAGTGAAAACGGCAGGCACTTCAAACCGGCACTAGGAAACAGACTGAGAAACCAGAGTCAGGGTTTCTCCTGCAACCCGTTCCCTTTGTGCTGGATGAACGAACGTCTCTCCACATGCTCAGTTCTGAGAGATAAGTGTGTGTGAAAGCCGTCCTTCACATAGCTTGAAGGGAACACAAAGTTTCTTTTCAGTTGTCAACTCCACTCCATATATATATATGGGGAGGTACAAGCTCCAACTCGGTTTTACTGTGAAAACGGCAGGCACTTCAAACCGGCACTAGGAAAGAAACTGAGAAACCAGAGTAAGGGATTCTCCTGCAAACGGTTCCCTTTGTACTGGATCAACGAAAGTCTCTCCACATGCTCAGTTCTGAGAGAAAAGTGTGTGTGAAAGCAGTCCTTCACCTAGCTTGAAGGGAACACAAAGTTTCTTTTCAGTTGCCAACTCCACTCCATACATATATATGAGAAGGTACAAGCTCCAAATCGGGTTTACAGTGAAAACGGCAGGCATTTCCAACCGGCACTAGGAAACAGACTGAGAAACCAGAGTCAGGGTTTCTCCTGCAACCCGTTCCTTTTGTGCTGGCTGAACGAACGTCTCTCCACATGCTCAGTTCTGAGAGATAAGTGTGTGTGAAAGCCGTCCTTCACCTAGCTTGAATGGAACACAAAGTTTCTTTTCAGTTGCCAAACCCACTCCATACATATATATGGGGAGGTACAAGCCCCAACTCGGTTTTACAGTGAAAACGGCAGGCACTTCAAACCGGCACTAGGAAACAGACTGAGAAACCAGAGTCAGGGTTTCACCTGCAACCCGTTCCCTTTGTGCTGGATGAACGAACGTCTCTCCACATGCTCAGTTCTGAGAGATAAGTGTGTGTGAAAGCCGTCCTTCACCTAGCTTGAAGGGAACACAAAGTTTCTTTTCAGTTGTCAACTCCACTCCATACATATATATGGGTAGGTACAAGCTCCAACTCGGTTTTACAGTGAAAACGGCAGGCACTTCAAACCGGCACTAGGAAAAAGACTGAGAAACCAGAGTCAAGGTTTCTCCTGCAACCCGTTCCCTTTGTGCTGGATGAACGAACGTCTCTCCACATGCTCAGTTCTGAGAGATAAGTGTGTGTGAAAGCCGTCCTTCACCTAGCTTGAAGGGAACACAAAGTTTCTTTTCAGTTGCCAACTCCATTCCATACATATATATGGGGAGGTAAAAGCTCCAACTCGGTTTTACAGTGAAAACGGCAGGCACTTCAAACCGGCACTAGGAAACAGACTGAGAATCCAGAGTCAGTGTTTCTCCTGCAACCCGTTCCCTTTGTGCTGGATGAACGAACGTCTCTCCACATGCTCATTTCTGAGAGATAAGTGTGTGTGAAAGCCGTCCTTCACCTAGCTTGAAGGGAACACAAAGTTTCTTTTCAGTTGCCAACTCCACTCCATACATATATATGGGGAGGTACAAGCTCCAACTCGGTTTTACAGTGAAAACGGCAGGCACTTCAAACCGGCACTAGGAAACAGACTGAGAAACCAGAGTCAGGGTTTCTCCTGCAACCAGTTCCCTTTCTGCTGGATGAACGAACGTCTCTCCACATGCTCAGTTCTGAGAGATAAGTGTGTGTGAAAGCCGTCCTTCACCTAGCTTGAAGGGAACACAAAGCTTCTTTTCAGTTGCCAACTCCACTCCATACATATATATGGGGGGTACATGCCCCAACTCGGTTTTATAGTGAAAACGGCAGGCACTTCAAACCGGCACTAGGAAACAGACTGAGAAACCAGAGTCAGGGTTTCTCCTGCAACCAGTTCCCTTTGTGCTGGATGAACGAACGTCTCTCCACATGCTCAGTTCTGAGAGATAATTGTGTGTGAAAGCCGTCCTTCACCTAGCTTGAAGGGAACACAAAGTTTCTATTCAGTTGCAAACTCCACTCCATACATATATATGGGGTGGTACAAGCTCCAACTCGATTTTACAGTGAAAACGGTAGGCACTTCAAACCGGCACTAGGAAACATTCTGAAAAACCAGAGTCAGGGTTTCTCCTGCAACCCGTTCCTTTTGTGCTGGATGAACGAACGTCTCTTCACATGCTCATTTCTGAGAGATAAGTGTGTGTGAAAGCCGTCCTTCACCTAGCTTGAAGGGAACACAAAGTTTCTTTTCAGTTGCCAAGTCCACTCCATATATATATATGGGGAGGTATAAGCTCCAACTCGGTTTTACAGTGAAAACGGCAGGCACTTCAAACCGGCACTAGGAAACAGACTGAGAAACCAGAGTAAGGGTTTCTCCAGCAACCCGTTCCCTTTGTGCTGGATGAACGATCGTCTCTCCACATGCTCAGTTCTGAGAGATAAGTGTGTGTGAAAGCCGTCCTTCACCTAGCTTGAAGGGAACACAAAGTTTCTTTTCAGTTGCCAACTCCACTCCATACATATATATGGGGAGGTACAAGCTCCAACTCGGTTTTACAGTGAAAACGGCAGGCACTTCAAACCGGCACTAGGAAACAGACTGAGAAACCAGACTCAGGGTTTCTCCTGCAACCAGTTCCCTTTCTGCTGGATGAACGAACGTCTCTCCACATGCTCAGTTCTGAGAGATAAGTGTGTGTGAAAGCCGTCCTTCACCTAGCTTCAAGGGAACACAAAGCTTCTTTTCAGTTGCCAACTCCACTCCATACATATATATGGGGGGTACAAGCCCCAACTCGGTTTTATAGTGAAAACGGCAGGCACTTCAAACCGGCACTAGGAAACAGACTGAGAAACCAGAGTCAGGGTTTCTCCTGCAACCAGTTCCCTTTGTGCTGGATGAACGAACGTCTCTCCAAATGCTCAGTTCTGAGAGATAATAGTGTGTGAAAGCCGTCCTTCACCTAGCTTGAAGGGAACACAAAGTTTCTATTCAGTTGCAAACTCCACTCCATACATATATATGGGGTGGTACAAGCTCCAACTCGATTTTACAGTGAAAACGGTAGGCACTTCAAACCGGCACTAGGAAACATTCTGAGAAACCAGAGTCAGGGTTTCTCCTGCAACCCGTTCCCTTTGTGCTGGATGAACGAACGTCTCTCCACATGCTCATTTCTGAGAGATAAGTGTGTGTGAAAGCCGTCCTTCACCTAGCTTGAAGTGAACACAAAGTTTCTTTTCAGTTGCCAACTCCACTCCATACATATATATGGGGAGGTATAAGCTCCAACTCGGTTTTACAGTGAAAACGGCAGGCACTTCAAACCGGCACTAGGAAACAGACTGAGAAACCAGAGTAAGGGTTTCTCCAGCAACCCGTTCCCTTTGTGCTGGATGAACGATCGTCTCTCCACATGCTCAGTTCTGAGAGATAAGTGTGTGTGAAAGCCGTCCTTCACCTAGCTTGAAGGGAACACAAAGTTTCTTTTCAGTTGCAAACTCCACTCCATACATATATATGGGGAGGTAAAAGCCCCAACTCGGTTTTACAGTGAAAACGGCAGGCACTTCAAACCGGCACTAGGAAACAGACTGAGAAACCAGAGACAGGGTTTCTCCTGCAACACGTTCCCTTTGTGCTGGATGAGCGAACGTCTCTCCACATGCTCAGTTCTGAGAGATAAGTGGGTGTGAAAGCCGTCCTTCACCTAGCTTGAAGGGAACACAAAGTTTCTTTTCAGTTGCCAACTCCACTCCATACATATATATGGGGAGGTACAAGCTCCAACTCGGTTTTACAGTGAAAACGGCAGGCACTTCAAACCGGCACTAGGAAACAGACTGAGAAACCAGAGTCAAGGTTTCTCCTGCAACCCGTTCCCTTTGTGCTGGATGAACGAACGTCTCTCCACATGCTCAGTTCTGAGAGATAAGTGTGTGTGAAAGCCGTCCTTCACCTAGCTTTAAGGGAACACAAAGTTTCTTTTCAGTTGCCAACTCCATTCCATGCATATATATGGGGAGGTAAAAGCTCCAACTCGGTTTTACAGTGAAAACGGCAGGCACTTCAAACCGGCACTAGGAAACAGACTGAGAAACCAGAGTCAGTGTTTCTCCTGCAACCCGTTCCCTTTGTGCTGGATGAACGAACGTCTATCCACATGCTCATTTCTGAGAGATAAGTGTGTGTGAAAGCCGTCCTTCACCTAGCTTGAAGGGAACACAAAGTTTCTTTTCAGTTGTCAACTCCACTCCATACATATATATGGGGAGGTACAAGCTCCAACTCGGTTTTACAGTGAAAACGGCAGGCACTTCAAACCGGCCTTAGGAAACAGACTGAGAAACCAGAGTCAGGGTTTCTCCTGCAACCAGTTCCCTTTCTGCTGGATGAACGAACGTCTGTCCACATGCTCAGTTCTGAGAGATAAGTGTGTGTGAAAGCCGTCCTTCACCTAGCTTGAAGGGAACACAAAGCTTCTTTTCAGTTGCCAAATCCACTCCATACATATATATGGGGGGTAGAAGCCCCAACTCGGTTTTATAGTGAAAACGGCAGGCACTTCAAACCGGCACTAGGAAATAGACTGAGAAACCAGAGCCAGGGTTTCTCCTGCAACCAGTTCCCTTTGTGCTGGATGAACGAACGTCTCTCCACATGCTCAGTTCTGAGAGATAATTGTGTGTGAAAGCCGTCCTTCATCTAGCTTGAAGGGAACACAAAGTTTCTATTCAGTTGCAAACTCCACTCCATACATATATATGGGGTGGTACAAGCTCCAACTCGATTTTACAGTGAAAACGGTAGGCACTTCAAACCGGCACTAGGAAACATTCTGAGAAACCAGAGTCAGGGTTTCTCCTGCAACCCGTTCCCTTTGTGCTGGATGAACGAACGTCTCTCCACATGCTCAGTTCTGAGAGATAAGTGTGTGTGAAAGCCGTCCTTCACCTAGCTTGAAGGGAACACAAAGTTTCTTTTCAGTTGCCAACTCCACTCCATTCATATATATGGGGAGGTATAAGCTCCAACTCGGGTTTACAGTGAAAACGGCAGGCACTTCAAACCGGCACTAGAAAACAGACTGTGAAACCAGAGTAAGGGTTTCTCCAGCAACCCGTTCCCTTTGTGCTGGATGAACGAACGTCTCTCCACATGCTCAGTTCTGAGAGATAAGTGTGTGTGAAAGCCGTCCTTCACCTAGCTTGAAGGGAACACAAAGTTTCTTTTCAGTTGCAAACTCCACTCCATACATATATATGGGGAGGTAAAAGCTCCAACTCGGTTTTACACTGAAAACGGCAGGCACTTCAAACCGGCACTAGGAAACAGACTGAGAAACCAGAGTCAGGGTTTCTCCTGCAACCCGTTCCCTTTGTGCTGGATGAACGAACGTCTCACCACATGCTCAGTTCTGAGAGATAAGTGTGTGTGAAAGCCGTCCTTCACCTAGCTTGAAGGGAACACAAAGCTTCTTTTCAGTTGCCAACTCCACTCCATACATATATATGGGGGGTACAAGCCCCAACTCGGTTTTATAGTGAAAACGGCAGGCACTTCAAACCGGCACAAGGAAACATACTGAGAAACCAGAGTCAGGGTTTCTCCTGTAACCAGTTCCCTTTGTGCTGGATGAACGAACGTCTCTCCACATGCTTAGTTCTGAGAGATAATTGTGTGTGAAAGCCGTCCTTCACCTAGCTTGAAGGGAACACAAAGTTTCTATTCAGTTGCAAACTCCACTCCATACATATATATGGGGTGGTACAAGCTCCAACTCGATTTTACAGTGAAAACGGTAGGCACTTCAAACCGGCACTAGGAAACATTCTGAGAAACCAGAGTCAGGGTTTCTCCTGCAACCCGTTCCCTTTGTGCTGGATGAACGAACGTCTCTCCACATGCTCATTTCTGAGAGATAAGTGTGTGTGAAAGCCTTCCTTCAGCTAGCTTGAAGGGAACACAAAGTTTCTTTTCAGTTGCCAACTCCACTCCATACATATATATGGGGAGGTATAAGCTCCAAATCGGTTTTACAGTGAAAACGGCAGGCACTTCAAACCGGCACTAGGAAACAGACTGAGAAACCAGAGTAAGGGTTTCTCCAGCAACCCGTTCCCTTTGTGCTGGATGAACGATCGTCTCTCCACATGCTCATTTCTGAGAGATAAGTGTGTGTGAAAGCCGTCCTTCACCTAGCTTGAAGGGAACACAAAGTTTCTTTTCAGTTGCTAACTCCACTCCATACATATATATGGGGAGGTAAAAGCTCCAACTCGGTTTTACACTGAAAACGGCAGGCACTTCAAACCGGCACTAGGAAACAGACTGAGAAACCAGAGTCAGGGTTTCTCCTGCAAACCGTTCCCTTTGTGCTGGATGAACGAACGTCTCTCCACATGCTCAGTTCTGAGAGTTTAGTGTGTGTGAAAGCCGTCCTTCACCTTGCTTGAAGGGAACACAAAGTTTCTTTTCAGTTGCGAACACCACTCCATACATATATATGGGGAGGTACAAGCTCCAACTCGGTTTTACAGTGAAAACGGCAGGCACTTGAAACCGGCACTAGGAAACAGACTGAGAAACCAGAGTAAGGGTTTCTCCTGCAACCCGTTCCCTTTGTGCTGGAGGAACGAACGTCTCTCCACATGCTCAGTTCTGAGAGATAAGTGTGTGTGAAAACCGTCCTTCACCTAGCTTGAAGGGAACACAAAGTTTCTTTTCAGTTGCCAACTCCACTCCATACATATATATGGGGAGGTACAAGCTCCAACTCGGTTTTACAGTGAAAACGGCAGGCACTTCAAACCGACACTAGGAAACAGACTGAGAAACCAGAGTCAGGGTTTCCCTGCAAAACTTTCCCTTTGTGCTGGATGAACGAACGTCTCTCCACATGCTCAGTTCTGAGAGATAAGTGTGTGTGAAAGCCGTCCTTCAGCTAGCTTGAAGGGAACACAAAGTTTCTTTTCAGTTGCCAACTCCACTCCATACATATATATGGGGAGGTACAAGCTCCAACTCGGTTTTACAGTGAAAACGGCAGGCACTTCAAACCGGCACTAGGAAACAGACTGAGAAACCAGAGTCAGGGTTTCTCCTGCAACCCGTTCCCTTTGTGCTGGATCAACGAACGTCTCTCCACATGCTCAGTTCTGAGAGATAAGTGTGTGTGAAAGCCGTCCTTCACCTAGCTTGAAGGGAACACAAAGTTTCTTTTAAGTTGCCAACTCTACTCCATACATATATATGGGGAGGTACAAGCTCCAAATCGGTTTTACAGTGAAAACGGCAAGCACTTCAAACCGGCACTAGGAAACAGACTGAGAAACCAGAGTCAAGGTTTCTCCTGCAACCGGTTCCATTTGTGCTGGATGAACGAACGTCTCTCCACATGCTCAGTTCTGAGAGATATGTTTGTGTGAAAGCCGCCCTTCAAATAGCTTGAAGGGAACACAAAGTTTATTTTCAGATGCCAACTCCATTCCATACATATATATGGGGAGGTACAAGCTCCAACTCGGTTTTACAGTGAAAACGGCAGGCACTTCAAACCGGCACTAGGAAACAGACTGAGAAACCTGAGACAGGGTGTCTACTGCAACCGGTTCCCTTTATGCTGGATGAACGAACGTCTCTCCACATGCTCATTTCTGAGAGATAAGTGTGTGTGAAAGCCGTCCTTCACCTAGCATGAAGGGAACACAAAGTTTCTTTTCAGTTGCCAACTCCACTCCATACATATATATGGGGAGGTACAAGCTCCAACTCGGTTTTACAGTGAAAACGACAGGCACTTCAAACCGGCACTAGGAAACAGACTGAGAAACCAGAGTCAGGGTTTCTCCTGCAACCCGTTCCCTTTGTGCTGGATGAACGAACGTCTCTCCACATGCTCAGTTCTGAGAGATAATTGTGTGTGAAAGCCGTCCTTAACCTAGCTTGAAGGGAACACAAAGTTTCTTTTCAGTTGCAAACTCCACTCCATACATATATATGGGGACGTACAAGCTCCAACTCGGTTTTACAGTGAAAACGGCAGGCACTTCAAACCGGCACTAGGAAACAGACTGAGAAACCAGAGTCAGGGTTTCTCCTGCAACCCGTTCCCTTTGTGCTGGATGAACGAACGTCTCTCCACATGTTCATTTCTGAGAGGTAAATGTGTGTGAAAGCCGTCCTTCACCTAGCTTGAAGGGAACACAAAGTTTCTTTTCAGTTGCCAACTCCACTCCATACATATATATGGGGAGGTAAAAGCTCCAACTCGGTTTTACAGTGAAAACGGCAGGCACTTCAAACCGGCACTAGGAAACAGACTGAGAAACCAGAGTAAGGGTTTCTCCTGCAACCCGTTCCCTTTGTGCTGGAGGAACGAACGTCTCTCCACATGCTCAGTTCTGAGAGATAAGTGTGTGTGAAAACCGTCCTTCACCTAGCTTGAAGGGAACACAAAGTTTCTTTTCAGTTGCCAACTCCACTCCATACATATATATGGGGAGGTACAAGCTCCAACTCGGTTTTACAGTGAAAACGGCAGGCACTTCAAACCGACACTAGGAAACAGACTGAGAAACCAGAGTCAGGGTTTCCCTGCAAAACTTTCCCTTTGTGCTGGATGAACGAACGTCTCTCCACATGCTCAGTTCTGAGAGATAAGTGTGTGTGAAAGCCGTCCTTCACCTAGCTTGAAGGGAACACAAAGTTTCTTTTCAGTTGCCAAATCCACTCCATACAAATATATGGGGAGGTACAAGCTCCAACTCGGTTTTTCAGTGAAAACGGCAGGCACTTCAAACCGGCACTAGGAAACAGACTGAGAAACCAGTGTCTGGGTTTCTCCTGCAACCCGTTCCCTTTGTGTTGGATGAACGAACGTCTCTCCACATGCTCAGTTCTGAGAGCTAAGTGTGTGTGAATGCCGTCCTTCACCTAGCTTGAAGGGAACACAAAGTTTCTTTTCAGTTGCCAACTCCACTCCATACATATATATGGGGAGGTACAAGCTCCAACTCGGTTTTACAGTGAAAAAGGCAGGCACTTCAAACCGGCACTAGGAAACAGACTGAGAAACCAGAGTCAGGGTTTCTCCTGCAACACGTTCCCTTTGTGCTGGATGAACGAACGTCTTTCCACACGCTCATTTCTGAGAGATAAGTGTGTGTGAAAGCCGTCCTTCACCTAGCCTGAAGGGAACACAAAGTTTCTTTTCAGTTGCCAACTCCACTCCATACATATATATGGGGAGGTACAAGCTCCAACTCGGTTTTACAGTGAAAACGGCAGGTACTTCAAACCGGCACTAGGAAACAGACTGAGAAACCAGAGACAGGGTTTCTCCTGCAACCCGTTCCCTTTGTGCTGGATGAACGAACGTCTCTCCACATGCTAAGTTCTGAGAGATAAGTGTGTGTGAAAGCCGTCCTTCACCTAGCTTGAAGGGAACACAAAGTTTCTTTTCAGTTGCCAACTCCACTCCATACATATATATGGGGAGGTACAAGCCCCAACTCGGTTTTACAGTGAAAACGGCAGGCACTTCAAACCGGCACTAGGAAACAGACTGAGAAACCAGAGTCAGGGTTTCTCCTGCAACCCGTTCCCTTTGTGCTGGATCAACGAACGTCTCTCCACATGCTGAGATCTGAGAGAAAAGTGTGTGTGAAAGCCGTCCTTCACCTAGCTTGAAGGGAACACAAAGTTTCTTTTCAGTTGCAAACTCCACTCCATACATATATATGGGGAGGTACAAGCTCCAACTCGGTTTTACAGTGAAAACGGCAGGCACTTCAAAACGGCACTAAGAAACAGACTGAGAAAGCAGAGTCAGGGTTTCTACTGCAACCCGTTCCCTTTGTGGTGGATGAACGAACGTCTCTCCACATGCTCAGTTCTGAGAGATAATTGTGTGTGAAAGCCGTCCTTCACCTAGCTTGAAGGGAACACAAAGTTTCTTTTCAGTTGCAAACTCCACTCCATACATATATATGGGGACGTACAAACTCCAACTCGGTTTTACAGTGAAAACGGCAGGCACTTCAAACCGGCACTAGGAAACAGACTGAGAAACCAGAGTCAGGGTTTCTCCTGCAACCCGTTCCCTTTGTGCTGGATGAACGAACGTCTCTCCACATGTTCATTTCTGAGAGGTAAATGTGTGTGAAAGCCGTCCTTCACCTAGCTTGAAGGGAACACAAAGTTTCTTTTCAGTTGCCAACTCCACTCCATACATATATATGGGGAGGTAAAAGCTCCAACTCGGTTTTACAGTGAAAACGGCAGGCACTTCAAACCGGCACTAGGAAACAGACTGAGAAACCAGAGTAAGGGTTTCTCCTGCAACCCGTTCCCTTTGTGCTGGAGGAACGAACGTCTCTCCACATGCTCAGTTCTGAGAGATAAGTGTGTGTGAAAACCGTCCTTCACCTAGCTTGAAGGGAACACAAAGTTTCTTTTCAGTTGCCAACTCCACTCCATACATATATATGGGGAGGTACAAGCTCCAACTCGGTTTTACAGTGAAAACGGCAGGCACTTCAAACCGGCACTAGGAAACAGACTGAGAAACCAGAGTCAGGGTTTCTCCTGCAACCCGTTCCCTTTGTGCTGGATGAACGAATGTCTCTCCACATGCTCATTTCTGAGAATTAAGTGTGTGTGAATGCCGTCCTTCACCTAGCTTGAAGGGAACACAAAGTTTCTTTTCAATTGCCAACACCACTCCATACATATATATGGGGAGGTACAAGCTTCAACTCGGTTTTACAGTGAAAACGGCAGGCACTTCAAAACGGCACTAGGAAACAGACTGAGAAACCAGAGTCAGGGTTTCTCCTGCAACCGGTTCCCTTTGTGCTGGATGAACGAACGTCTCTCCACATGCTCAGTTCTGAGAGATAAGTGTGTGTGAAAGCCGTCCTTCACCTAGCTTGAAGGGAACACAAAGTTTCTTTTCAGTTGCCAACTCCACTCCATACATATATATGGGGAGGTACAAGCTCCAACTCGGTTTTACAGTGAAAACGGCAGGCACTTCAAACCGGCACTAGGAAACAGACTGAGAATCCAGAGTCAGGGTTTCTCCTGCTCCCCCTTCCCTTTGTGCTGGATGAACGAACGTCTCTCCACATGATGAGTTCTGAGAAATAAGTGTGTGTGAAAGCCGTCCTTCACCTAGATTGAAGGGAACACAAAGTTTCTTTTCAGTTGCCAACTCCACTCCTTGCATATATATGGGGAGGTACAAGCTCCAACTCGGTTTTACAGTGAAAACGGCAGGCACTTCAAACCGGCACTAGGAAACAGACTGAGAAACCAGAGTCAGGGTTTCTCCTGCAACACGTTCCCTTTGTGCTGGATGAACGAACGTCTTTCCACATGCTCATTTCTGAGAGATAAGTGTGTGTGAAAGCCGTCCTTCACCTAGCTTGAAGGGAACACAAAGATTCTTTTCAGTTGCCAACTCCACTCCATAGATATATATGGGGATGTACAAGCTCCAACTCGGTTTTACAGTGAAAACGGCAGGCACTTCAAACCGGCACTAGGAAACAGACTGAGAAACCAGTGTCTGGGTTTCTCCTGCAACCCGTTCCCTTTGTGTTGGATGAACGAACGTCTCTCCACATGCTCAGTTCTGAGAGATAAGTGTGTGTGAATGCCGTCCTTCACCTAGCTTGAAGGGAACACAAAGTTTCTTTTCAGTTGCCAACTCCACTCCATACATATATATGGGGAGGTACAAGCTCCAACTCGGTTTTACAGTGAAAACGGCAGGCACTTCAAACTGGCACTAGGAAACAGACTGAGAAACCAGAGTCAGGGTTTCTCCTGCAACACGTTCCCTTTGTGCTGGATGAACGAACGTCTTTCCACATGGTCATTTCTGAGAGATAAGTGTGTGTGAAAGCCGTCCTTCACCTAGCCTGAAGGGAACACAAAGTTTCTTTTCAGTTGCCAACTCCACTCCATACATATATATGGGGAGGTACAAGCTCCAACTCGGTTTTACAGTGAAAATGGCAGGTACTTCAAACCGGCACTACGAAACAGACTGAGAAACCAGAGACAGGGTTTCTCCTGCAACCCGTTTCCTTTGTGCTGGATGAACGAACGTCTCTCCACATGCTCAGTTCTGAGAGATAAGTGTGTGTGAAAGCCGTCCTTCACCTAGCTTGAAGGGAACACAAAGTTTCTTTTCAGTTGCCAACTCCACTCCATACATATATATGGGGAGGTACAAGCCCCAACTCGGTTTTACAGTGAAAACGGCAGGCACTTCAAACCGGCACTAGGAAACAGACTGAGAAACCAGAGTCAGGGTTTCTCCTGCAACCCGTTCCCTTTGTGCTGGATCAACGAACGTCTCTCCACATGCTGAGTTCTGAGAGAAAAGTGTGTGTGAAAGCCGTCCTTCACCTAGCTTGAAGGGAACACAAAGTTTCTTTTCAGTTGCCAACTCCAATCCTTGCATATATATGGGGAGGTACAAGCTCCAACTCGGTTTTACAGTGAAAACGGCAGGCACTTCAAACCGGCACTAGGAAACAGACTGAGAAACCAGAGTCAGGGTTTCTACTGCAACCCGTTCCCTTTGTGCTGGATGAACGAACGTCTCTCCACATGCTCAGTTCTGAGAGATAAGTGTGTGTGAATGCCGTCCTTCACCTAGCTTGAAGGGAACACAAAGTTTCTTTTCAGTTGCCAACTCCACTCCATAGATATATATGGGGAGATACAAGCTCCAACTCTGTTTTACAGTGAAAACGGCAGGCACTTCAAACCGGCACTACGAAACAGCCTGAGAAACCAGTGTCTGGGTTTCTCCTGCAACCCGTTCCCTTTGTGTTGGATGAACGAACGTCTCTCCACATGCTCAGTTCTGAGAGATAAGTGTGTGTGAAAGCCGTCCTTCACCTAGCTTGAAGGGAACACAAAGTTTCTTTTCAGTTGCCAACTCTACTCCATACATATATATGGGGAGGTACAAGCTCCAACTCGGTTTTACAGTGAAAACGGCAGGCACTTCAAACCGGCACTAGGAAACAGACTGAGAAACCAGAGTCAGGGTTTCTCCTGCAACCCGTTCCCTTTGTGCTGGATCAACGAACGTCTCTCCACATGCTCAGTTCTGAGAGATAAGTGTGTGTGAAAGCCGTCCTTCACCTAGCTTGAAGGGAACACAAAGTTTCTTTTCAGTTGCCAACTCCACTACATACAAATATATGGGGAGGTACAAGCTCCAACTCGGTTTTACAGTGAAAACGGCAGGCACTTCAAACCGGCACAAGGAAACAGAATGAGAAACCAGTGTCTGGGATTCTCCTGCAACCCGTTCCCTTTGTGTTGGATGAACGAACGTTTCTCCACATGCTGAGTTCTGAGAGATAAGTGTGTGTGAAAGCCGTACTTCACCTAGCTTGAAGGGAACACAAAGTTTCTTTTCAGTTGCCAACTCCACTCCATACATATATATGGGGAGGTTCAAGCTCCAACTCGGTTTTACAGTGAAAACGGTAGGCACTTCTAACCGGCACTAGGAAACAGACTGAGAAACCAGAGTCAGGGTTTCTCCTGCAAACCGTTCCCTTTGTGCTGGATCAACGTACGTCTCTCCACATGCTCAGTTCTGAGATATAAGTGTGTGTGAATGCCGCCCTTCACCTAGCTTGAAGGGAACACAAAGTTTCTTTTCAGTTCCAACTCCACTCCATACATATATATGGGGAGGTACAAGCTCCAACTCGGTTTTACAGTGAAAACGGCAGGCACTTCAAACCGGCACTAGGAAACAGACTGAGAATCCAGAGTCAGGGTTTCTCCTGCAACCGGTTCCATTTGTGCTGGATGAACGAACGTCTCTCCACATGCTCAGTTCTGAGAGATAAGTGTGTGTGAAAGCCGTCCTTCACCTAGCTTGAAGGGAACACAAAGTTTCTTTTCAGTTGCCAACTCCACTCCATACAAATATAAGGGGAGGTACAAGCTCCAACTCGGTTTTACAGTGAAAACGGCAGGCACTTCAAACCGGCACTAGGAAACAGACTGAGAAACCAGAGTCAGGGTTCTCCTGCACCCCCTTCCCTTTGTGCTGGATGAACGAACGTCTCTCCACATGCTCAGTTCTGAGAGATAAGTGTGTGTGATTGCCGTACTTCACGTAGCTTGAAGGGAACACCAAGATACTTTTCACTTGCCAACTCCACTCCATACATATATATGGGGAGGTACAAGCTCCAACTCGGTTTTACAGTGAAAACGGCAGGCACTTCAAACCGGCACTAGGAAACAGACTGAGAATCCAGAGTCAGGGTTTCTCCTGCAACCGGTTCCATTTGTGCTGGATGAACGAACGTCTCTCCACATGCTCAGTTCTGAGAGATAAGTGTGTGTGAAAGCCGTCCTTCACCTAGCTTGAAGGGAACACAAAGTTTCTTTTCAGTTGCCAACTCCACTCCATACAAATATATGGGGAGGTACAAGCTCCAACTCGGTTTTACAGTGAAAACGGCAGGCACTTCAAACCGGCACTAGGAAACAGACTGAGAAACCAGAGTCAGGGTTCTCCTGCACCCCCTTCCCTTTGTGCTGGATGAACGAACGTCTCTCCACATGCTCAGTTCTGAGAGATAAGTGTGTGTGATTGCCGTACTTCACGTAGCTTGAAGGGAACACCAAGATACTTTTCACTTGCCAACTCCACTCCATACATATATATGGGGAGGTACAAGCTCCAACTCGGTTTTACAGTGAAAACGGCAGGCAGTTCAAACCGGCACTAGGAAACAGACTGAGAAACCAGAGTCAGGGTTTCTCCTGCAACCGGTTCCGTTTGTGCTGGATGAACGAACGTCTCTCCACATGCTCAGTTCTGAGAGATAAGTGTGTGTGAAAGCCGTCCTTCACCTAGCTTGAAGGGAAAACAAAGTTTCTTTTCAGTTGCCATCTCCACTCCATACATATATATGGGGAGGTACAAGCTCCAACTCGGTTTTACAGTGAAAACGGCAGGCACTTCAAACCGGCACTAGGAAACAGACTGAGAAACCAGAGTCGTGGTTTCTCCTGCAAACTGTTCCCTTTGTGCTGGATGAACGAACGTCTCTCCACATGCTCAGTTCTGAGAGATGTGTGTGTGTGAAAGCCGTCCTTCACCTAGCTTGAAGGGAACACAAAGTTTCTTTTCAGTTGCCAACTCCACTCCATACATATATATGGGGAGGTACAAGCTCCAACTCGGTTTTACAGTGAAAACAGCAGGCACATCAAAACGGCACTAGGAAACAGACTGAGAAACCAGAGTCAGGGTTTCTCCTGCAACCCGTTCCCTTTGTGCTGGATGAACGAACGTCTCTCCACATTCTCATTTCTGAGAGATAAGTGTGTGTGAAAGCCGTCCTTCACCTAGCTTGAAGGGAACACAAAGTTTCTTTTCAGTTGCCAACTCCAATCCATACATATATATGGGGAGGTACAAGCTCCAACTCGGTTTTACAGTGAAAACGGCAGGCACTTCAAACCGGCACTAGGAAACAGACTGAGAAACCAGAGTCAGGGTTTCTCCTGCAACCCGTTCCCTTTGTGTTGGATGAACGAACGTCTCTCCACATGCTCAGTTCTGAGAAATAATTGTGTGTGAAAGCCGTCCTTCACCTAGCTTGAAGGGAACACAAAGTTTCTTTTCAGTTGCAAACTCCACTCCATACATATATATGGGGAGGTACAAGCTCCAACTCGGTTTTACAGTGAAAACGGCAGGCACTTCAAACCGGCACTAGGAAACAGACTGAGAAACCAGAGTCAGGGTTTCTCCTGCAACCCGTTCCCTTTGTGCTGGATGAACGAACGTCTCTCCACATGCTCAGTTCTGAGAGATAAGTGTGTGTGAAAGCCGTCCTTCACCTAGCTTGAAGGGAACACAAAGTTTCTTTTCAGTTGCCAACTCCACTCCATACATATATATGGGGAGGTACAAGCTCCAACTCGATTTTACAGTGAAAACGGCAGGCACTTCAAACCGGCACTAGGAAACAGACTGAGAAACCAGAGTCAGGTTTTCTCCTGCAACCCGTTCCCTTTGTGCTGGATGAACGAACGTCTCTCCACATGCTCAGTTCTGAGAGATAAGTGTGTGTGAAAGCCGTCCTTCACCTAGCTTGAAGGGAACACAAAGTTTCTTTTCAGTTGCCACTCCAATCCATAGATATATATGGGGAGGTACAAGCTCCAACTCGGTTTTACAGTGAAAACGGCAGGCACTTCAAACCGGCACTAGGAAACAGACTGAGAAACCAGTGTCTGGGTTTCTCTTGCAACCCGTTCTCTTTGTGTTGGATAAACGAACGTCACTCCACATGCTCAGATCTGAGAGATAAGTGTGTGTGAATGCCGTCCTTCACCTAGATTGAAGGGAACACAAAGTTTCTTTTCAGTTGCAAACTCCACTCCATATATATATATGGGGAGGTACAAGCTCCAACACGGTTTTACAGTGAAAACGGCAGGCACTTAAAACCGGCACTAGGAAACAGACTGAGAAACCAGAGTCAGGGTTTCTCCTGCAACCCGTTCCCTTTGTGCTGGATGAACGAACGTCTCTCCACATGCTCAGTTCTGAGAGATAAGTGTGTGTGAAAGCCGTCCTTCACATAGCTTGAAGGGAACACAAAGTTTCTTTTCAGTTGCAAACTCCACTCCATACATATATATGGGGAGGTACAAGCTCCAACTCGGATTTACAGTGAAAACGACAGGCACTTCAAACCGGCACTAGGAAACAGACTGAGAAACCAGAGCCAGGGTTTCCCCTACAACCCGTTCCCTTTGTGCTGGATGAACGAACGTCTCTCCACATGCTCATTTCTGAGAGATAAGTGTGTGTGAAAGCCGTCCTTCACCTAGCTTGAAGGGAACACAAAGTTTCTTTTCAGTTGCCAACTCCACTCCATACATATATATGGGGAGGTACAAGCTCCAACTCGGTTTTACAGTGAAAACGGCAGGCACTTCAAACCGGCACTAGGAAACAGACTGAGAAACCAGAGTAAGGGTTTCTCCTGCAACCCGTTCCCTTTGTGCTGGATGAACGAACGTCTCTCCACATGCTCAGTTCTGAGAGATAAGTGTGTGTGAAAGCCGTCCTTCACCTAGCTTGAAGGGAACACAAAGTTTCTTTTCAGTTGCCAACTCCACTCCATACATATATATGGGGAGGTACAAGCTCCAACTCGATTTTACAGTGAAAACGGCAGGCACTTCAAACCGGCACTAGGAAACAGACTGAGAAACCAGAGTCGTGGTTTCTCCTGCAACCGGTTCCCTTTGTGCTGGATGAAGGAACGTCTCTCCACATGCTCAGTTCTGAGAGATAATTGTGTGTGAAAGCCATCCTTCACCTAGCTTGAAGGGAACACATAGTTTCTTTTCATTTGCCAACTCCACTCCATACATATATATGGGGAGGTACAAGCTCCAACTCGGTTTTTCAGTGAAAACGGCAGGCACTTCAAACCGGCACTAGGAAACAGACTGAGAAACCAGAGTCAGGGTTTATCCTGCACCCCCTTCCCGTTGTGCTGGATGAACGAACGTCTCTCCACATGCTCAGTTCTGAGAGATAAGTGTGTGTGAAAGACGTCCTTCACCTTGCTTGAAGGGAACACAAAGTTTTTTTTCAGTTGCCAACTCCATTCCATGCATATATATGGGGAGGTACAAGCTCCAACTCGGTTTTACAGTGAAAATGGCAGGCACTTCAAACCGGCACTAGGATACAGACTGAGAAACCAGAGTCTGTGTTTCTCCTTTAACCCGTTCCCTTTGTGATGGATGAACGAACTTCTCTCCACATGCTCAGTTCTGAGAGATAAGTGTGTGTGAAAGCCGTCCTTCACCTAGCTTGAAGGGAACAAAAAGTTACTTTTCAGTTGCCAACTCCACTCCATACAAATATATGGGGAGGTCCAAGCTTCAACTCGGTTTTTCAGTTAAAACGACAGGCACTTCAAACCGGCACTAGGAAACAGACTGAGAAACCAGAGACAGTGTTTCTCTTGCAACCCGTTCCCTTTGTGCTGGATGAACGAACGTCTCTCCACATGCTCAGGTCTGAGAGATAAGTGTGTGTGAAAGCCGTCTTTCACTTAGCTTAAAGGGAACACAAAGTTTCTTTTCAGTTGCCAACTCTACTCCATACATATATATGGGGAGGTACAAGCTCCAACTCGGTTTTACAGTGAAAACGGCAGGCACATCAAAACGGCACTAGGAAACAGACTGAGAAACCAGATTCCGGGTTTCTCCTGCAACCCGTTCCCTTTGTGCTGGATGAACGAACGTCTCTCCACATGCTCAGTTCTGAGAGATAAGTGTGTGTGAAAGCCGTCCTTCACCTAGCTGGAAGGGAACACAAAGTTTCTTTTCAGTTGCAAACTCCACTCTATACATATATATGGGGGGTACAAGCCCAAACTATGTTTTACAGTGAAAACGGCAGGCACTTCAAACCGGCACTAGGAAACAGACTGAGAAACCAGAGTCAGGGTTTCTCCTGCAACCCGTTCCCTTTGTGCTGGATGAACGAACGTCTCTCCACATGCTCAGTTCTGAGAGATAAGTGTGTGTGAATGCCGTCCTTCACCTAGCTTGAAGGGAACACAAAGTTTCTTTTCAGTAGCCAACTCCACTCCATACATATATATGGGGAGGTTCAAGCTCCAACTCGGTTTTACAGTGAAAACGGCAGGCACTTCAAACCGGCACTAGGAAACAGACTGAGAAACCAGAGTCAGTGTTTCTCTTGCAACCCGTTCCCTTTTTGCTGGATGAACGAACGTCTCTCCACATGCTCAGTTCTGAGAGATAAGTGTGTGTGAAAGCCGTCCTTCACCTAGCTTGAAGGGAACACAAAGTTTCTTTTGAGTTGCCAATTCTACTCCATACATATATATGGAGGGTACAAGCTCCAACTCGGTTTTACAGTGAAAACGGCAGGCACTTCAAACCGGCACTATGAAACAGACTGAGAAACCAGAGTAAGGGTTTCTCCTGCAACACGTTCCCTTTGTGCTGGATCAACGAACGTCTCTCCACATGCTCAGTTCTGAGAGATAAGTGTATTTGAAAGCCGTCCTTCACCTATCTTGAAGGGAACACAAACTTTCTTTTCAGTTGCCAACTCCACTCCATACATATATATGGGGAAGTAAAAGCTCCAACTCGGTTTTACAGTGAAAACGGCAGGCACATCAAACCGGCACTAGGAAACAGACTGAGAAACCAGAGTCAGGGTTTCTCCTGCAACCCTTTCCCTTTGTGCTGGATGAACGAAAGTCTCTCCACATGCTCAGTTCTGAGAGATAAGTGTGTGTGAAAGCCGTCCTTCACCTAGCTTGAAGGGAACACAAAGTTTCTTTTCAGTTGCCAACTCAACTCCATACATATATATGGGGAAGTCCAAGCTCCAACTCGGTTTTACAGTTAAAACGACAGGCACTTCAAACCGGCACTAGGAAACAGACTGAGAAACCAGAGACATAGTTTCTCTTGCAACCCGTTCCCTTTGTGCTGGATGAACGAACTTCTCTCCACATGCTCAGTTCTGAGAGATAAGTGTGTGTGAAAGCCGTCCTTCACCTAGCTTGAAGGGAACACAAAGTTACTTTTCAGTTGCCAACTCCACTCCATACAAATATATGGGGAGGTCCAAGCTCCAACTCGGTTTTTCAGTTAAAACGACAGGCACTTCAAACCGGCACTAGGAAACAGACTGAGAAACCAGAGACAGTGTTTCTCTTGCAACCCGTTCCCTTTGTGCTGGATGAACGAACGTCTCTCCACATGCTCAGGTCTGAGAGATAAGTGTGTGTGAAAGCCGTCCTTCACTTAGCTTAAAGGGAACACAAAGTTTCTTTTCAGTTGCCAACTCTACTCCATACATATATATGGGGAGGTACAAGCTCCAACTCGGTTTTACAGTGAAAACGGCAGGCACATCAAAACGGCACTAGGAAACAGACTGAGAAACCAGATTCCGGGTTTCTACTGCAACCCGTTCCCTTTGTGCTGGATGAACGAACGTCTCTCCACATGCTCAGTTCTGAGAGATAAGTGTGTGTGAAAGCCGTCCTTCACCTAGCTGGAAGGGAACACAAAGTTTCTTTTCAGTTGCAAACTCCACTCTATACATATATATGGGGGGTACAAGCCCAAACTAGGTTTTACAGTGAAAACGGCAGGCACTTCAAACCGGCACTAGGAAACAGACTGAGAAACCAGAGTCAGGGTTTCTCCTGCAACCCGTTCCCTTTGTGCTGGATGAACGAACGTCTCTCCACATGCTCAGTTCTGAGAGATAAGTGTGTGTGAATGCCGTCCTTCACCTAGCTTGAAGGGAACACAAAGTTTCTTTTCAGTAGCCAACTCCACTCCATACATATATATGGGGAGGTTCAAGCTCCAACTCGGTTTTACAGTGAAAACGGCAGGCACTTCAAACCGGCACTAGGAAACAGACTGAGAAACCAGAGTCAGTGTTTCTCTTGCAACCCGTTCCCTTTTTGCTGGATGAACGAACGTCTCTCCACATGCTCAGTTCTGAGAGATAAGTGTGTGTGAAAGCCGTCCTTCACCTAGCTTGAAGGGAACACAAAGTTTCTTTTGAGTTGCCAATTCTACTCCATACATATATATGGAGGGTACAAGCTCCAACTCGGTTTTACAGTGAAAACGGCAGGCACTTCAAACCGGCACTATGAAACAGACTGAGAAACCAGAGTCAGGGTTTCTCCTGCAACCCGTTCCCTTTGTGCTGGATGAACGAACGTCTCTCCACATTCTCATTTCTGAGAGATAAGTGTGTGTGAAAGCCGTCCTTCACCTAGCTTGAAGGGAACACAAAGTTTCTTTTCAGTTGCCCACTCCAATCCATACATATATATGGGGAGGTACAAGCTCCAACTCGGTTTTACAGTGAAAACGGCAGGCACTTCAAACCGGCACTAGGAAACAGACTGAGAAACCAGAGTCAGGGTTTCTCCTGCAACCCGTTCCCTTTGTGTTGGATGAACGAACGTCTCTCCACATGCTCAGTTCTGAGAAATAATTGTGTGTGAAAGCCGTCCTTCACCTAGCTTGAAGGGAACACAAAGTTTCTTTTCAGTTGCAAACTCCACTCCATACATATATATGGGGAGGTACAAGCTCCAACTCGGTTTTACAGTGAAAACGGCAGGCACTTCAAACCGGCACTAGGAAACAGACTGAGAAACCAGAGTCAGGGTTTTCCCTTCAACCCGTTCCCTTTGTGCTGGATGAACGAACGTCTCTCCACATGCTCAGTTCTGAGAGATAAGTGTGTGTGAAAGCCGTCCTTCACCTAGCTTGAAGGGAACACAAAGTTTCTTTTCAGTTGCCAACTCCACTCCATACATATATATGGGGAGGTACAAGCTCCAACTCGATTTTACAGTGAAAACGGCAGGCACTTCAAACCGGCACTAGGAAACAGACTGAGAAACCAGAGTCAGGTTTTCTCCTGCAACCCGTTCCCTTTGTGCTGGATGAACGAACGTCTCTCCACATGCTCAGTTCTGAGAGATAAGTGTGTGTGAAAGCCGTCCTTCACCTAGCTTGAAGGGAACACAAAGTTTCTTTTCAGTTGCCACTCCAATCCATAGATATATATGGGGAGGTACAAGCTCCAACTCGGTTTTACAGTGAAAACGGCAGGCACTTCAAACCGGCACTAGGAAACAGACTGAGAAACCAGAGTCAGTGTTTCTCTTGCAACCCGTTCCCTTTTTGCTGGATGAACGAACGTCTCTCCACATGCTCAGTTCTGAGAGATAAGTGTGTGTGAAAGCCGTCCTTCACCTAGCTTGAAGGGAACACAAAGTTTCTTTTGAGTTGCCAATTCTACTCCATACATATATATGGAGGGTACAAGCTCCAACTCGGTTTTACAGTGAAAACGGCAGGCACTTCAAACCGGCACTATGAAACAGACTGAGAAACCAGAGTAAGGGTTTCTCCTGCAACACGTTCCCTTTGTGCTGGATCAACGAACGTCTCTCCACATGCTCAGTTCTGAGAGATAAGTGTATTTGAAAGCCGTCCTTCACCTATCTTGAAGGGAACACAAACTTTCTTTTCAGTTGCCAACTCCACTCCATACATATATATGGGGAAGTAAAAGCTCCAACTCGGTTTTACAGTGAAAACGGCAGGCACATCAAACCGGCACTAGGAAACAGACTGAGAAACCAGAGTCAGGGTTTCTCCTGCAACCCTTTCCCTTTGTGCTGGATGAACGAAAGTCTCTCCACATGCTCAGTTCTGAGAGATAAGTGTGTGTGAAAGCCGTCCTTCACCTAGCTTGAAGGGAACACAAAGTTTCTTTTCAGTTGCCAACTCAACTCCATACATATATATGGGGAAGTCCAAGCTCCAACTCGGTTTTACAGTTAAAACGACAGGCACTTCAAACCGGCACTAGGAAACAGACTGAGAAACCAGAGACATAGTTTCTCTTGCAACCCGTTCCCTTTGTGCTGGATGAACGAACTTCTCTCCACATGCTCAGTTCTGAGAGATAAGTGTGTGTGAAAGCCGTCCTTCACCTAGCTTGAAGGGAACACAAAGTTACTTTTCAGTTGCCAACTCCACTCCATACAAATATATGGGGAGGTCCAAGCTCCAACTCGGTTTTTCAGTTAAAACGACAGGCACTTCAAACCGGCACTAGGAAACAGACTGAGAAACCAGAGACAGTGTTTCTCTTGCAACCCGTTCCCTTTGTGCTGGATGAACGAACGTCTCTCCACATGCTCAGGTCTGAGAGATAAGTGTGTGTGAAAGCCGTCCTTCACTTAGCTTAAAGGGAACACAAAGTTTCTTTTCAGTTGCCAACTCTACTCCATACATATATATGGGGAGGTACAAGCTCCAACTCGGTTTTACAGTGAAAACGGCAGGCACATCAAAACGGCACTAGGAAACAGACTGAGAAACCAGATTCCGGGTTTCTACTGCAACCCGTTCCCTTTGTGCTGGATGAACGAACGTCTCTCCACATGCTCAGTTCTGAGAGATAAGTGTGTGTGAAAGCCGTCCTTCACCTAGCTGGAAGGGAACACAAAGTTTCTTTTCAGTTGCAAACTCCACTCTATACATATATATGGGGGGTACAAGCCCAAACTAGGTTTTACAGTGAAAACGGCAGGCACTTCAAACCGGCACTAGGAAACAGACTGAGAAACCAGAGTCAGGGTTTCTCCTGCAACCCGTTCCCTTTGTGCTGGATGAACGAACGTCTCTCCACATGCTCAGTTCTGAGAGATAAGTGTGTGTGAATGCCGTCCTTCACCTAGCTTGAAGGGAACACAAAGTTTCTTTTCAGTAGCCAACTCCACTCCATACATATATATGGGGAGGTTCAAGCTCCAACTCGGTTTTACAGTGAAAACGGCAGGCACTTCAAACCGGCACTAGGAAACAGACTGAGAAACCAGAGTCAGTGTTTCTCTTGCAACCCGTTCCCTTTTTGCTGGATGAACGAACGTCTCTCCACATGCTCAGTTCTGAGAGATAAGTGTGTGTGAAAGCCGTCCTTCACCTAGCTTGAAGGGAACACAAAGTTTCTTTTGAGTTGCCAATTCTACTCCATACATATATATGGAGGGTACAAGCTCCAACTCGGTTTTACAGTGAAAACGGCAGGCACTTCAAACCGGCACTATGAAACAGACTGAGAAACCAGAGTAAGGGTTTCTCCTGCAACCCGTTCCCTTTGTGCTGGATCAACGAACGTCTCTCCACATGCTCAGTTCTGAGAGATAAGTGTGTGTGAAAGCCGTCCTTCACCTAGCTTGAAGGGAACACAAATTTTCTTTTCAGTTACCAACTCCACTCCATA
Organism: Vicugna pacos; assembly: GCF_048564905.1. NCBI lineage: Eukaryota > Metazoa > Chordata > Mammalia > Artiodactyla > Camelidae > Vicugna > Vicugna pacos. Next base: position 76,761,625 of record NW_027328741.1, on the reverse strand, counting down.
CATATATATGGGGAGTTACAAGCTCCAACTCGGTTTTACAGTGAAAACGGCAGGCACTTCAAACCGGCACTAGGAAACAGACTGAGAAACCAGAGTCAGGGTTTCTCCTACAACCCGTTCCCTTTGTGCTGGATGAACGAACGTCTCTACACATGCTCAGTTCTGAGAGATAAGTGTGTGTGAAAGCCGTCCTTCACCTAGCTTGAAGGGAACACAAAGTTTCTTTTCAGTTGCCAACTCCACTCCATACATATATATGGGGAGGTACAAGCTCCAACTCGGTTTTACAGTGAAAACGGCAGGCACTTCAAACCGGCACTAGAAAACAGACTGAGAAACCAGAGTCAGGGTTTCTCCTGCAACCCGTTCCCTTTGTGCTGGATCAACGAACGTCTCTCCACATGCTCAGTTCTGAGAGATAAGTGTGTGTGAAAGCCGTCCTTCACCTAGCTTGAAGGGAACACCAAGTTTCTTCTCAGTTGCAAACTCCACTCCATACATATATATGGGGAGGTTCAAGCTCCAACTCGGTTTTAAAGTGAAAACGGCAGGCACTTCAAACCGGCACTAGGAAAGAGACTGAGAAACCAGAGTAAGGGTTTCTCCTGCAACCCGTTCCCTTTGTGCTGGATGAACGAACGTCTCTCCACATGCTCATTTCTAAAATTTAAGTATTTATGAAACCCGTCCTTCAACTTGCTTTTTGGGAACACAAACTTTTTTTTCAGTTTAAAGCTACACATTTGGAGTGACTTTCGTTCATCTAGCACTGTTGAAACTTGTTTCTGGTGGAACCCTCACCCTGCTTTCTCAGACTTTTTCTTAGTGCCTATTTTAAATTCCTGCGATTTTCAATGTTAAACAGAGTTGAAGCTTTTACCTCCCCTTATATGTGTTTGTAGTCTAGTTTCCAAATGAAAAGCATCTTTTTTCCCACAAAGCTTGGTGTTTTTTTTTTTCACACACACTTCTCTGTAATAATTGAGCATGTTTATTGTCATTCGTCTATCTAGCATTAAGTGAATTTTTGTCAATTTTAACACTTACTCTTGTTCTGATTATGTTTCCAAAACTGCTTAGACGTTCATGCAGTTTTCACTGTTAAATCGATTTCGAGTTATTACCTCCCAATACATATCTATATAGTTTTTTTCCAGTAGAAAAAACTATGTGTTCACAACATGCTTTGTGATTCACGGATTTCACACAAACTTTATTCTCAGAGTTCAGCATTTGAGCAGGCGTCCTTTCATCTAACCTAAAGTGACTGGGTTGCAGTTGATTCACTTACTCTGGTTTCTCAGTATGTTTTTTGTGTCAATTTGAAGTTCATGCAATTTTCACTGTAAAACAGGGTTGAGCTATTTCCCCCATATATATGTATGTAGATTGTTTTCCCAGTGAATTAAACTCTGTGTTCCCTTCAAGCTAGTTTATTGATGGCTTCCACACAGTCTGAACTCTCAGTACTGAGCAAATGGAGTTACGTTTTTTCATATAGGATAAAAAGAATAGGTACCACTAGAAACTCATACTCTGTTGTCGCAGTATATTTAATATTTTTGGTTTGAATTTCATGATGTTTTCACTGTATAACCTAGTTGAAAACTGTACCTGCCAATGTATATTTATGTAGTGTGTTCCTCACTGTAAACAAAGTATTTGATCCCGAGAAGATTTGTGATTTTCGGCTTTCACACACATTCAATTTTTGAAACTGAGTATATGAGGTGGGATTCGTTCATCTAAACTAAACAGAATGGATTCCTGTAAATACACTTACTGTGGGGTCTGAATATGTTTCCTAATTCCGGTTTGAAATTGATGCATTTTTCACTTTAAAACCAATTTGGAGCTAGTACCATCCCGTATATATATATATATATATACAGTGTAGTTTCCTGCTGAATAAAACTTTGTTTTCCCAAAAAACTAGCTAATTGATGACTTTTACACTGACCTAAATCTCAGAATTAACATGTGGAGAGATATTCGTTCATCTAACCTTAAGGGAATATCTTGCAGTAGAAACGCTAACTTGGTTTCTCAGTATGTTTCCTATTGCCGTTTTGAAGTTCATACACTTTTCACTTTAGACACGAGTTGGAGCTTGTATCTCCCTATATATATATAGAGAGAGATTAGTTTCCCACTGGATAGAATCTGAGTGTTCCCAAGTTGCTTGATGATTGACGGCTTTCACACACAATTAATTCTCAGAATTGAGCATGTAGAGAGACGTTCATTCTTTTAGCAAAAAGATAATGGTTTGCAGTAGAAAGAATTACCCTGGTTTCTCAGGATGTTTCCTAGTGTCCTTTTAAAGTTCATATATTTTTCAGTGTAAACCCGAGTTGGAGGTAGTACGCCAATATATATGTATATATGTAGTGTCGTTCTTCACTCTTTAGAAACTATGTTTTCCCTTCAAGCTAAGTGATGTTTTACATTTGCACACATTCATCCCTCATAACTGAGCATGTGTAGACGCTTTCGTTCAATTACGATAAAGGGAATTCTTTGCAATTGAAACACTTACACGGGTTTCTCAGTCTGTTTCCTCATGCCGGTTTGAATTTCATGCAGTTTTCACTGTAAAACCGTGTTGGGGCTAGTACCTCCCCATATAAAATCATGTCATGTATTTTCCCCACGAAAAAGATTGTGTTTCCCCAACAAGCTAGGTGTTTGACGGCTTTCACACTCACTTACTCTCAGAATTGAGCATGTTAAGATACGTTCTTTCATCTTGCATAAAGAGAAGAGGTAGCACTTGAAATATTTACTCTGTTTTCTCAGTATGTTTCCTAGTGGCGGTTTGAAATTCATGCAGTTTTCAGTGTAAAAACGACTTGGAGCTATTACCTTCCAATATAGATATATGTAGTGTATTTCCCCACTCAAAGGAAACTATGTTTTCCCTACAAGCTAAGTTATAGTTTACATTCACCCTTATTCAACACTCAGAACTGAGCATGTGGAGAGGTATTCTTTCAACTAGCTTAAAGGGAATGATTTGCAGTAGAAACACTTACTTTGTTTTCTCAGTATGTTTCCTAATTCGAGTTTGCAGTTCATGCAGTTTTAACTGTAAAACCAATTTGGAACTAGTACCTCCCCATATATAGGTATTTAGTGTTGTTTCCCACTGAAAAGAATTTGTGTGTTCCCAAAAGTTAGCTTCCTAACGGGTCTCACACTCATTTAACTCTCAGAATTGAGCATGTGTAGAGACGTTCATTCATATAGCATAAAGGGGATAGTTAGTAATAGAAACACTTACTCTGGTTTCTTAGTATATTAACTAGTGCTGGTCTGAACTTCATGCATTTTGCACTTTTGAACCGACTTGGAACTAGTACCTCCTCATTTATATGTATGTAGTGTATTTCCCCAATCAAAAGTAACTGTGTGTTCCCTACAAGCTAAGTGATAGATGGCTTTCGCACAGAGTCTGCTCTCAGAACTGAGCATGGGGTGAAGCGTTAGTTCATCTAGGATGAAGGGAATGGGTTGCAGTTGAACCACTTATCTGGATTCTCAGTTGTTTCCTAGTGCCAGTTTGAAGTTCATTCAGTTTTCATTGTAAAATCGACTTCGGGCTAGTACCTCCCCGTATATATGTATGTAGTTAGTTCGGCACTCAAAAGACACTGTGTTCCCTACAAGCTAAGTGATAGATGGTATTTGCTAGCATTAAACTCAAAACAGAGCATGTGGACAGGCTATCGTTCATCTAGTATAAAGGGAATGGGTTGCACTAGAAATAATTACTCTTGTTTCTTAGTATGTTTCCTAGTGTAGGTAAATTTGCTGCAGGTTTCACGGTGAAACACTTGGACCTAGTACCTCTCCATATATATGAATATATTGTAGTTTTCCACTCAAAAGAATATGTTTGTTTCCAACAAGCTAGGTGACTGTCGGCTTTCACACACACTTAACTCTCAGAATTGAGCATGTGGAGTCTGGTTCGTTCATCTAGCATAAAGGGAAAGGGTAGCATAAGAAACACTTACTCTGATTTCTCAGTATGTTTCCTATTGCCGGTTTGAAGTTCATGCAGTTTTCACTGTAAAATCGACTTGGAGTTAGTACCTCCCCATATATATATGTAGTGTAGTACCCCAGTCAAAAGAAACTGTGTGTTCCCTACAAGACTAGTGATAGATGATTTTGCACACATTCAACCCTCAGAACTGAGCCTGTGGAGAGACGTTCGTTCATCTATGATGAAGGGAATGATTTGCCGTAGAAGCACTTACTGTGGTTTCTCAGTATATTTCCTCGTGCCGGTTTGAATTTCATGCATTTTTAACTGTAAAACAGAGTTGGAGCTAGTACCTCCCCATATATATTTATATAGTGTCATTCCCAACTCAAAAGAAACTGTGTGTTCCCAAAAAGTTAGGTGATTGACGGCATTCATGCACACTTAAGTCTCAGAATAGAGCATTTTAAGATACGTTCATTCATCTACCATAAAGGGAATGGGTTTCATTAGAAAGACTTACTCTGGTTTCTCAGTTTCGTTCCTAGTGCTGGTTTGAATTTCATGCAGTTTTCACTGTAAAGTTGACTTGGAAATATTACCTCCCATATATATGTGTATATTGTTTTTCTCCACTCAAAAGGATCTGTGTGTTCCCTACAAGCTAACCGATAAATGGCTTTTGAACACATTCATCTCTCAGAACTGAGCATGGAGAGAGGCGTTCATTCATCTAGGATGAGGGCAATGGGTTGCAGTAGAATCACTTAGTCTGGTTTCTCATTATTTTTCCTAGGTCCGGTTTGAATTTCATGCAATTTCCACTGTAAAACCAAGTTGGTGCTAGTATCTCACCATATAGATATTGTGTAGTTTCCAATAGAAAAGAAACTGTGTTTTCCCAACAAGCTAGTTGTTTGATGGCTTTCACACACATTCAACTCTCAGAATTGAACATGTGTAGAGGCATTCGTTCATGTAGCATAAATGGATTTTGTAACTTTAGAAACACTGCGATTTGTACGTATGTTTTCTAGTGCTGGTTTGAAGTTCATGCAGTTTTCAGTGTAAAATCGTGTTGGAGCTACTAGCTATCCATATATATATATATATATATATATATATATATATATTTAGTTTAGTTCCACACTCTAAAGAAACTGTGTGTTCACAACAAGATAGGTCATTGACCGATTACACGCACATTCAACTCTCAGAATTGAGCATGTGGAGACGCGTTCGTTAATGTCGCATAAAGGGATTGAGGAGCCATAGAAACACTTAATGTGATTTCTCAGTATGCTTCTTAGTGTGAGTTTCAAGTTCATGCACTTTTCTCTGTTAAACCGAGTTGGAGCTAGTACCTCCCCATATATATTTATGTCGTGTATTTTCCCACTGAAAAGAAACTGTGTGTTCCCAACTAGCTAGGTGATTGACGGCTTTCACACACACTCAGCTGTCAGAATTGAGCATGTGGAGAGGCGTTCGTTCATCTAGCATAAACGGAATTTGAAAGAGATTATAATGACCTATGTTGGTATTAAAGCAGTAAAGGGAGGATTAATTTAGAGCCTGTATAGTTATGATCAGCATACATGACAGAATTTCATTTTCAGCATAAATTTCTTTTTTTAACCTTCAGAAAACTTAATTCTTTCCTGTAACTGGATATAGATAGTGAATGTTTTAAAGTCTTTGAGCAACTACTTTAAACTAGAATTGTTACTTTGCTTCTGGTCTTTAACCTAAGGGAATATCCAGAATTCCAGTGGCAGTTCAAAGCAAGGGCCTGAAACTTGCCTATTACTTGTTTTAAGTACAGTAAGAATAACTGTATACTAGGGTACTGTGGATAACTGAAGGGCTGCTTGGATATGTTATATGTAAGTTATATTTTCAAAAATTATTAATATCATGAAAATCAATCAACCTTGGTGATCTATTTGGTATAATTTTATCTTTAATAATGTAAATTTTGATAGCCCTTTTATTTATGTAACATGAAAAATAAGTTGGCTTTATATAACTACTTTTTAAATAAATGATTAAATTTTGGGTTTTTTATCATTTGCTTATTAAAAATAGGATATTAATTACACAATATGTATTTTCCTTCAAGTTCATACATTTTTCCCAAAACTATCTTGACTTGTTTAGATAAGTTAACCCATAGTCTGATTTATTTTAAACACTCAGAATGTTCTTATGTATGTTGCTTTATTAGAGAGCAAGAATTCCTTATTATTTTTAATAAAATATACTTGCAGGAAACTATACTGGGATTCTTTCATTCACAGAGTCAAGCAATGATTCCTGTTTTGTTAGATCAGGTGTCTAGGTCTCTCAACTTCCAAAAGATTACATGGACAAAGTTAAAAACGCCATTAATGATCTACTAAGAAAGTTTATTTTGTTCCTTGATTAAAAGTATAAATATGGGTCAGCCTTAAATTCGGATGTAAAACTGTTATTAATTACATGAGTCTTCTCCAAAATTCTTTTTTTAAACATTTTTTATTGATTTATAATCATTTTACAATGTTGTGTCTAATTCCAGTGTTCAGCACAATTTTTCAGTCATTCATGGACAATAACACACTCATTATCACATTTTTTCTCTGTGAGTTATCATAACATTTTGTGTATATTTCCCTGAAAAATTCTTTAATTTGGGCTTTAAACCCTCCAGTAAAATACTGGTTTGAAGGAAGAAGAAAGTTGAGAAATGATTCAATCCAAATTCTATGGGAATAAACAAAGCTAAATGTTTCAGTCATTATTTGAAGCAGAACAGATATGTTTTCTGCACCATATGATTTTAATATTATTCATCTGAACATACGGTATAGACACCATGAGACCACAAGCCAACAAACAAGATGTCAGGTAAAGCAAGAAAAACAACTGAGGGGATTTTCTACTGCAAAATTTCCCCTAACTCGAACTGTAATAGAGAACAAATCTGACGCCACATTGGATCTGTTCCTTTAGTTTGAAGCACTGTGCCCTGTTTTCCAGGCTTAATCTTGCTGGCTCTGCACCTTTTGTAAAACAACGTTGCCTTTAGCCTAATACCTACAGGAAAGCCTATTCTTGGGGCTCTGACCTTTAATGATGTTAGCACTTCTGCACTTATGCAGGGATGGCAAGTTGCAAAATAGAGAATAACTTTTGTTTTGTTGGAGATTTACAGGGACACCACAGCCTGACACACATGGATGACTGCAAGAACAAAGAATGCCTGCAGCAAGAAGTTTGCACAGCCAACCACACTCCCTCCCCTTTTTAGCTTAAAAGGGGCCTGAATTCTGACTTGGGCAAGATGATTCTCCAGGACATTAGTCCCCCATCTTCTTGGTCTGCCAGCTTTCTGAATAAAGTTACTATACCTTGCTCCAAAACCTTGTCTCCTGATTTATTTTTTTATCGCTGTTGTGTAGCGAACAGAACAAGTTTGGCCTCGGTAACAGAACCAGCTTTGTCATTTCGTCTGATGTGAAATCTCTCTGGGTGTACACGTGCTTGCCTGGTGGTGGTGGTGGTAGTAGGCAAAAATATTTCACTTCTCCTGATTTCAATAGGCTAAAATTTCCTGCTATTTAAGTCAACTCTAGACTTTTACAGAATCACCTGCAGATGTGCTTCTGGAAGCTAGAAAAATTCCAACAATGAAAATAATTGTATTGTCTCCAGACAAGATACTTTTCCTCAAAACTGAGTAGCTGTGAGACACAATTCAGGAGTACAGATAGATGCAGTGTGCTTCATTTCCCATGTTGTTCCAACACAATTTTCCAGTTATATCAAAGTAAATTAAAATCAGTCTTCAATAGCAGATGCTCTGGCATGATACAACAATGTCAATTCCACATATTGAGCCAGAGCAGCTTTAGAGTAAATAATTTTATACCAAATCCTGCTTGATGTCCTGTCTTCTCCCTGGTGGCTAATTCCTTCTTCTGTCTTCCTAAAAGTTCTCCTGTTATGGGAAGTTAGCCTTTACTGTGCACATTCAATTGAGAAGACACAAATTAAATATAGGAGGGGATGACATGCATATTTAATTCTTACTTATACATAAATACAAACACACAGGACCTGTGTCTTGGAAGACGTCACTTCCTAATATGGGCAAGAGGATGGTCTATAGTTCAATCAATGATCTAAAAGCAGTTTTCTAGGATATAATAAAGCAATGCCTGAGTTATAAGACAGAACAACCCCTGGATATGAAACAGTGGCACCAATCAGTGGGGGCACATGTGTGCACACACACGCCCATGCACACAGAGCAGCCTTGGAGACACTCCATCTGTGCTGATGGAGCAAAGTCATGCTGGGGAGATGAGGAAAAAGTGCCTAATACAATCAAACCAGGACACCTGAGGAATGGGTCATAGGAGTCAATTAAATTTTCTGGTTAGCTGTAGGTCAAACAAAAACACTTTTAGTTTCAAACGTCATTATTAAAAATTTTGTTAAAGCACAGGAGCCTGTTTTCCTGCCTTGCTTAGTGTCATATGCCATATTAAACATGACAGATTCATGCTTCTCTGACTGTGGAATGGGAAAGGCCTTGCTGTCCTATTCTGAATATTAGTCTATGTTTTGCAGCACAGTGGATACTGAAAATGGGGCAATTTGAGTGAATGGGAATGGACATAACCTAGCAGTCATTGACTGTGTGTGATCTGCCAACTTTCTCCAAAAAGAAGGGGTAGCAAGCAAATCAGATTAATTCAGGGATCTTGGGGTGGGGAGTCGGGTGGGCTGACAGCTGGATGGTCTCATGTAGCTGTTTTACTGTGTAAAATAGTGACTATGAGCCACAGTGACACATTGTCAAATTCTTGTGCCTGTAGCTGTGATACCTGGCCAAGTCTGTGCAGCCAATTTTATCGATGGTGCATAATGAAAATAACTAACCTTCCCTGAGGACCATCTTATGTGAAATCCATTCATTGTCTCACTGAATTCCCTAAGCACACTTTTTGGTACATAACAGTCTTAAAATATGAAGCAGGGATAAAATGAAGCTCTGAAGTGTTGAAGCCTTGCCCGAAATCATGCAGTTGGGAAGACGCGGTGCTGGGAGCTAAGCTCGAGCCAGACTACAGAACC